>NW_022987821.1:1230940-2515940 GCF_902827165.1 Trematomus bernacchii | reverse complement strand
AGCAAGTAGCAGTTAGTGTGTATGTTTTTGCATGTGTGCTTGTACCTTGAGAGTGAGTTTGTTCTGGCTGTAGTTGGGGACATTCATCACTGTGTGTGTAGTTTGACCTGCTGAGCACTGTAGTAGCACATGGTCCACAGGCAGGGGGTGTTCTCCCACTCCTCCCAGGGTGAACACGTGCTCAGTACCGTCATGGTCATTATGTAAGGACAGCTTGCCCTGTGTGAGTAGGGATGAAGTCCAAGCAGTAATTTGGATTAAGAACACATTTCACACGTCTCACTCGTAAAACTATTTTTTAAAAGAGAAAGCTCAGTTACAGTTAAAGAAATATCTGTCACATTCTCAGAAAGCCCTGAAAGATGATGTTGGCCCCAGAGGAAGCTTACATCTCCAGATATCATCCTAACAGCCACACAGGCTGCTGTTTGAGGTATAGAGGATAATTCTTGCACTCAAGCTGACTGTTCCCTGAGAGCATGGAGCGGAACGGGCTAACAAGAACAAAGGCCAAATAGAAGGGTTAGGTGGATGAGCAATGGTGACAAGGGATTTGAAAGTGGGCTCGTCACCTAAGCATTGATGCTTGATTGATCCTGAATACATTCGAACTCATAGCTACCACACTGTAAAGATTTCAATGTAAGGCTGCAGCCACACGAGAGCGGTAACGGTCGTATCCGCTGCAGTTCTCTATCATATAGACAGGGGTGCACATAACTTTTTTGCCCTGGTTCTCAAAGGAGCACCTGGAGATGTTGCTTGGTGCGCATCCTTAAAATGAAATAAACCGGACCTTTTGAGGGGTACTTGACTTTATGAACGGGGGGGGGGGGGAGGTGCGCTAGTGAGCACGCTCATTAAGCCTCGCAGCAGGGTTACTGTGCGGAGCGCATAAAGCAGACCCTTCACGCGATAGTGAGGGGTAGTGCGAGGGATCGCAGATGCCGTGGTGCTCGCGGACGGATTAAAAAAATTAAACCTAAATGGCTCGCGAATTATACTTCGGCGGCCGTTAATATACCTGGGCGGCCCGCCCAAGTAAAGTCTATGTGTGGGAAACCCTGCTATCTTACCAGTTCTTATGCAAGTCACAAATATCTCTCTCTCTCTCTTTTCTATCTCTCCTCTCTCTCTCGGTGCGCAAATGCGCCTTTTTTCAAATGATCCGGTGCTCTTTTTTGGCGGGGGGTGCGCATGCGCACCAGTTATGTGCAGCCCTGCATATAGACCAGTGTTTCTCAAACCTTTTCATACCAAGGACCACTTAACCAATAAAAAAACACTCGCGGACCACCTAACTCCACATATATCCAAAATCACATTGTTTTTCTAGAACAGATTACAAATCGCCTGAAAGTTGTACAAACAAGTGGCAACATGTGTGATGAAGGTGTTGCGCTGGGCTATATTATGCAATTGAAAGTGAAACTTAAGCTCGCTCCATTGCGGAGATATTCCCGCGAGAGTGCGGAAAACTTAAATGTATTTATTTATTTCAAATGTGAAATGTTACCAATATACTCACGGACCACTAGGGGGCGCTCACGGACCACATGGAAACGCAGAAGACGATAACGATAACGGGTCCCAAGGTGGGTAGATCTGCGGACTAAACGCTCTGGGGGGCAAACGGCTCTGTGTCTACGCCTATACGATCATTTCCTGATAACGTTGAAGCAATAGCCCCGCCTATCCCCACCTCTCCTGCTCAGAGATCAGCTGCTGGGCAGTCAGAAGAGGGGGAGGAAAAGAGAGGCTCCATTTATTATTCTTATATTATTATATAGAGTCGTTATCAATTTGTTTTAAAGCTCAATAAATAACAAAGAACGGAAACTCTGCCGCACGGTTCCCTCGTCCCTTGGAAGAGGCGGAGAGGTGGGTGTTTTTATCTGCTGGTGTACTACCGGAGAGATTTACAGCAGGAGCACACGCTTGCCTCGGGGAGGGAGAAAAAGAGCCAGAGCGTCCACAGCGGACAATAAACAGAAGGGCAACCATGCGCGGGAAGTCTTCTTTGCAGTTTTCGGTGTATTTTGTGGCAGAAGTACAGCGCCACTTACAGGCCCGGCATATGTACTACAGCGTCTCCAGCGCTTTCAAGCGGTTTCGTGTGAACGGACACGTTTCTGGTGACGGAAGACTTTTTTGATATCGAATTCGGTTCGTTTGCGTTACCGTTCTCGTGTGGCTCCAGTCTTAATCAGAAAGTGTGTGTTAAATAAGATTGTGACAAATCAAAACACACAAAGACAAAAAGAAGCATTGAAACCATTACAAAGAAAGGCATTACCGTGACAGTGCATCGTGCAGAAGGGTGAAAGGTGAGGGGGTAGCAGGCTCTGGTCCCTGCTGGCACATTCAAAACCTTTGGGCCAGAAAATCCTCCTCCATACACCTCTGCCTGCATTCTCCAGTCTTGGTGGGTCTCATTGTGCTGCGAGAAACATAGGCATGATTATTTGACTCAAACATACAATTTTTAAACATTTTAAAACATGTTAAAAGCTATTTTACAAAGCTGTCATTAAATCATTTTCTATTTTTCTGACCTAAAACTTTGAATATGATAGTTTTAGTCCAGCTATAAAATGTACAAATATATAGTTAAACATTTCACACATGTTGTTTGGTTGCTGTCTATGACTTCCACTCATTTTCAAGCAATCAGATTGTCATTTTGGAAGATTCCTCTAAAATGATTCATAATAATCAATGGCTTTTAGGATAATGCTTAATAAGCAGAACACTATCTAGGCTAAATCGCTATATTTGAAAGGCTGAAAACTGAATTTACACATGAAAAATAACAAGTGTTCTGTACTTATCATTGCCTCCTTAAACACAGGATCTGATAAATGCATTGTCTCTTTCTCCTCACCAGTGGTATGTCTTGTGTGACTGAACGGTGAGCAGGTGAACTGAAGTCCATGTGGACGGATCCTCCCTGTGGTCACAGATGAGTTGTATTAACATTATCCATAAACCACAAAAACCAATAACCTTTTACTTAATATACAATGTACAGGTTAACTAGGGTCGATATCAGCTGATATTTACCTGTGAAGTAACCTGTGCCTCAAGCACATAGACCCTGGTATCACACCAGGACCTCAGGATTACCTGACAGGTAAACTGTCCCACGCAGTCCGCCTGGAAACGTACTGGGATGTCTACACAGCCACAATCTAATGACCTCACAGAAAAGGAGATTTATGAAGGGAAGGATGTTGATAATTAAAGGTGTAGTATAAACCTTTTCACCTCAGGACAGTGGCGTAGCTATGGGTGGGCCCGGGTCCACCCACATGCACGTCTGGCCCACCCATAGCCAATCAGCGCGTTATAGCGATTTTGACGTTCCTGACAAGCGGCAAACTCTGGGGCAGAGCCGGGAAGCCCAGAAGGAAGTGCCACAAACTGCAGTTCATCAAGTGGCCAACAGGGGATGGATGCAGAAAGGAGCAATTCCCACAGACCCCAATGTTAAAATGCCCAACTTTACAGCAGAAATAAACATGTTTCTAGCTTGGATCCAATAAAACATATTCTGGATATTGTTAGATTCCACCTTCATGACAATGGAATAGGGAGTGCATTTTTTTACCGTGAGTAAATTAGTAAGTAAAGTAAGTTTTGCCGTGAGTGAATGAAAGTCTTATTTCTTCTTGAGGTCTGCAGTGAAGCGTGTACACATTTGCTGAATATGAAAACACTCTCAGTGTGTGCCCACTGTGCGACTGTCAAGGATGAACAACCTGTGGCCGACGAGCCAGTCAGGTGGATGTCAATTTTACACACATTCTGAGGCCGCCGTGCCTATGTTTTTGTTTTCACTGCTAGCTTATGCTTATGCTTATGTTTAATTAGTACATTAAAAAAGAAATAAAATCATTAATGAAGTTTCAGCTCAGACCCCACGCTTAATAAGTCTCCCCCTGGCCCACCTACATTTCTCCAGGCCCACCCACACAATAATTCCTGGCTACGCCACTGCCTCAGGATGTCTCTTTCTCATGCATTCCATGACATCTACTCACGTATCATTCACACAACAATACATTCTGTATGTGTGTGTACCTGCAGGATTCTCCCATGGGGTTCTGGTTTCTTCTCTTACAGGTACTGTAATGGTACTGGGTAAAGCAAATTTCTGTGGCAAAGAAACCTCCACGCTGTATTCCACTTCTTCACCTTGGACACCTCTGAAGAGTTGGGCCTAAGAGACAAGAGGGACAGAAAGTAAAATATGGACAACAGGGAATCCACCATTTGTTTGGAGAGCTTACGTACAGCAGTGGTTGCCTTCACGGTGCTGCTATGCAGAGTGTGTGTAATCATGCGCCTCCTGTATTCATCAGCGCCCATGCTGCGCTGACCCCTGAGAGCCAGAGCTTGCTCCCGGGCCATATTGATCAGAGGCACACGCAGCAACTCCTCACACACCTGGCCCACTTTGCAGTGTAGGCTGAGTACTGATACTAACACAGCTGGGTCTGTTGGTGGAACAAAACAGTGAAGTTATTGGATCAGCTAATAACAATGCACACACTACTTCATATTGAGGTGATACAGCTTAAGTGATTATATTACTAACAGTGCCACTTCAATATCATAATATGTTGTCTGAGGAAAAGGAACAATTCTGTAAATGATACATGAATTCAAATGACTAATGATCATCTATTTGATATCAGTGTAGGTTAGTAGGTGGGTAATGTTTATAAGTGTTAATGGAAAAGCAGCTACAGTTAATATTATATAGTTTACCTCTGATTGTGCCATAATGGTCTAAAGTATTTTATATATATATATTATGGAGACGGGTTTCCTACCGGAGTTGCTGGGGATGGAGACTATGTTAGCACTGGGCCTAGCGGTAAGAGGGGAGGGAAGAGGCAACTCTGCTGTGGCCTTCACCATGTACACCATATCTCCCACCTAGAAGGTAAATATGCACTGTAAATTGTCCATTTACAAGCTTCAGTGTTCATAGTTGAAGTTATAGGCCAAAATATGTATTACAAATATTTTCAAGGGATAGACACACACAACACGGACACTCACCTGTGGGCAACCCAGCAGCACGGAGCAGTACTTGGTGCCCGGGAAGAAGGGCAGGTAGTGGATGTTCAGAGTGTCAGCTTGGCCTGGCTTCAGACAAACACTCCTCACTGCACTCAGGAACTCACTGCATTCACCATCTGTGCACACATACAAACTAAAATGGACCACCACCAAACAGACACGAATAAAGTTGTAGACACACACACACACACACACACACACACACACACACACACACACACACACACAAACAGTGAGTAACATGTGTGGATGTGTGGTGTACTAACTGAAGTCTGAACCCTTCCCTTCCATCTCATCCCCACAGCTCTTGTCTGAAGTCATCTTCTTTATACTGAAAGACGGCAGGGGAGGGAAGAAAGTCATAATCATTCACAGTGTATGAATATCAGACTACACAACCTGATACAGCTGCACCAGAGATGAACTCAGTTCTACTTCAAATCCTCATAGTCGACTCCTGATTAGGAGGAGGAAGTGGCATGTTTGATGCTTTGAAGATGTCTCAGGTGGGGAGAGATGCATACTAACCAGCTTTCCTTAATGACAAGTCGGTACTCTTCTGAGGAGTAACCTCATACTGTACCTCTCTCTACCTTTATCTAGCTTCTGAAGCCCTGAGCAGCAGGAGAATCACCCTGTCTTTTTGCTAAATAAGCAATTTTGATAAGCTACTGTAAAACCACTGTGCGTAAATGATTTTATGTGTTATTGAGCTTTCAAAAAGTAGCAAGAGACTGCTTAAGACACTGAATGCATAACGGTTTATCAGACTGAATTCTCTGTCTTCGCTTGTATTTAGACATTATCAACCATTAATTTGATCTTCATTCTTAAAAAAACGTTTAGCAATGTCTCCATATTTATCTCAAACAAAAACAGAAACAGGTGAATTTAGGATTGCAAAAATCTGTATAGTATTGTGGCTACAGTAGCTTAATATGTTTAATTTGATGTACTTACTGTTGGGGAAATATTTTCCAAGGCCCATAACTTTCACCCAGTGTATCAGTTCATACTGTCCTGACTGAGCACACGCACCTGTAACCTTGGCTGCTGTGCTCTCAGTGTTTTGTCTCCCTGTTCCTGCCTGTTGGCGTCAGCTGATAGAGGTGTTATGCTTCTATCTTGTTATGCACAATGTTGATTATTCTCTCTGAACTAGCTAAATACAAGGGTCTGGGGTAGAGTTCTTCAGAATTGATTGTGGCATCTCAACCGTGTGGTCAAACCGTGGCCCGTGATATGTCTTGTGACCAAACAAACCGGCCGAAGCTCCAAATAAACCGTCAGTGTTTGCCATCAAAGCTCCAGCTCTCCATCGTGTCTCTCTGAGTCCTGACTCCAATTGCTTCAGAAGTTTCTCCCACACTTACTTCAGAGTGCTTTCTGTTTTGTACACTTGGGCTTCGGAATACTTTGACAATTTAGGAATTATACATATTTGATTTCTTACCAAGAACAAGGACACCTTTACACAGAGCCAGGCTACTGTTTCTTTCTAAGTCTTTATGCTAAGGTAATCTACCAGGCTGCTGGTTTTTGGTTTTTCATGTTTCATCTGCACTGTGTCTTTGCTGTTGTAACGCTGTAAATGTCCCTGCTGTGGGACGAATAAAGGATTTCTGATTCTGAACACATGACAGTCTCATAGATCTTCTTATCCAACTCTCAGCAAGAAAGATGAAAGGTGTCAAACTTTTTCTTTAACTGTGTGTGTACTATGTGTCTATACAGTATACCAGTCTTAGATTGTGTGTATTAGGTTTGTGAAAATGGTGTGTGTTACTTGGTATTAGAGGATGCTTTTTGAACAGGGCTGTTTTTTTTCTTTTCAGGCTCCACAGGGTTGAATAGAGACTCCACCAGCCCCACCCTAAACACACAAACACATAAAGAAATCAGGCTTCAATATAGCAATAAAACACAAACAGACAAACACACTATACCAAGACTCTCTCTGGAGTCACATTGCTGATGTTTTTAATGAATTGTTTAGTGTAGTAAGCAATGCAAAACACAAATGTAATCATAGTATCTTAAACTTGGCTAAATAAAACATGACACCTGGATTCTACTAGGTTTTCTTTTAGCTTTGGGTGCACAGACCCTTAAAAATGTTAGCATATAAAGTCATAAATCGAGTCTATGCATAATGTGGACCTTTTTGATTCCGTCTTTCATGTGGGCGTGGACACACGACACCTACCTGAACGTAGCTTCTTTTTTGAAAGGGTTATTTATGGGCACTTGGATCACTTTCTGCTGGTAGCATGGAGACTTGCACTTCACAGTGTTCTAGTGAGAGACAGTACAGAAGCAGCATCTCTGTAACTGCCCTCAAAAACACACTGTATTACAAACTACTGGCATGGTAGGTAGGTAGAAAGGTAGGTAGATCGGTACGTGGATAGATAGGTAGGTAGGTGGATAGGTAGGTAGGTAGGTAGGTAGGTAGGTAGGTAGGTAGGTAGGTAGACGGATAGACAGACAGACAGACAGACAGACAGACAGACAGACAGATAGATAGATAGATAGATAGATAGATAGATAGATAGATAGATAGATAGATAGATAGATAGATAGATAGATAGAATAGATAGATAGAATAGATAGATAGATAAATAAATAGATAGGTACTTTATTGACAGACAAAAGATAAACAAAACCTGAACTAGGAAAAAACAGCATTTTTGGCCATGAAGAAATTCTGATGGTGGAAAAATCCCAACTTTCTACAGTTTCTTAATCTACTAAATCTTCTTCACACACTCTGAACAACGTGGTGTTTCATTTTACAAAACAAAGAATGTAAAAGAGGCAAACATGTATATCCTTTTGGTCCAGCCAACTGAATGACAAATCAGAATGTGAGCCTTGAAGACAACTATGGCAGTAGTGAAGTAAGCGTAAATGTAAAATGATACTTACTGTGGGTGTGATATGGCTGACGTGGGTCTTCAGATTGAAGGCGAGGGTGGTGCTGCTCAGGCCAGAAGGAGAGCTAGAGATGAGCAGGAGGACGGCCTCCATCGGCTGAAAGACGGAGCAGCTGAACTGCACGGCCAGTTCAGTGCTAGCCCTGTAAAATGGCCGCAACACATACCTGATCATTTTCTGAATTGATGTAAGATACTGTAAAATTAGGACTGTGAGAAGCAGTGGTTTTTATTTTCTAGATAAAAAACATACTTTGGAGGAATGGTGACAGAAGATCCATTAGGGAGGGAGAAGAGATGGGCATCCGCTCCTAAAATGTAGACCTGGTATTTGATTGGCTCAGATGATGGGCTTTTGAGACGCACCTGCAGCCCAAAAACACACAGAGAAACAGCTTTTGGTACACACAAGCACATCCCCAGCAAACAAATGGCCCTGCCAGAAAACAAAACGACAAATAAATCTTCCTTAGTACAGACAAACTGACATCTACTTTTGTTAGGCTTGTAATGTGGCTTAACTTGACAATGCGGATCATTACCCAAATGTATATTTGTCTATGTTTGTAATCCTGTTAGTGTGTGTGTCTATAATCTCATTAAATGTATGTGTGTGTCTATAATCCTGTTAATGTGTGTCTGTGTGTCGTTATCTGTCTGGGAGCTTATTATCCGAGCCATTTTCAGCTTCACCGTGCTCATTTGTTTGATTTACAAGGCATGCAGTTCAATTTTTGTTTAGCTGCCTTCTTAGATCCAAATCAGTATTGTGTATGTGTGTGTAAGTTACCTGTTTGCTGAAAGTGCTGTGCAGGCCTCCTGAAAGAGTGATGGTCTGCAGTGGCAGGTACTGAGGCAGCCTCTCATACAGGTGAACACACAGGATTAACATCTGCACTGGATTAGGGTCTGACAAATCTGTGGGCTGAACACATTACACACACACTCAGATATAGGGACACACAAACACAAAGGAAGTGCTTCCTAATCTCTGACCTAATCATTGTGATATATTGAACATCAGGAATGCTAAATAAGTCATAAATAGGGCAATTAATACAGTAATTAGCTAATATTTCTCTGTCAAATTTGCTTGGATTTACAATGTGGATGATATAATCTGTACTAAATATGTCCACCAGTATTTAAAGGCATTGATTTAAGTCAATTCCTATGCAGTGAAGTACATTGATCTTAACACACAGATTAACTCTGGTATGTGTAAAGAAGTGTTTCCATAAAACCAAGCCTATGACATTGATACGATACGATCTGCCTTTAAATATCTTTAATATACTGAAAGGATACCCTGTCTATACTTGGGATGAGGTATAAAGGAAGGCTGACTGTTTCTAACACTGGTTTACCTGAGATGGAGCATGGACCAGGCTACTTTTTCATTTAAACTGAGATCAGACTGATTAAGATACCTTTTTTCTTAAAATAGGCCTGGTTTATGTTAGAAGCACCCCTCTGGTCACATCTGGTATTTACCTGAACATCTAGGTTGAGAGAGAGTGCTGTTAAAGCCTGGACTACTATGATGTTGTTGTGAAGGATATGTTCCAGGCTGTCGGTTGTGGTGTACATCCTCCGAAGGCTGGAGATCTAATCAGGAACACAGCAGGGAGGAGACAATAAAAAAACTAATGCTAAGGTTTATCTGTGACTTTTACATTGTGATCTATTTTTTCTACGTCACTTAGTTTCTTGTAAACATAATTAGGTTGCATATAGTTCTCTATTTTGACTTATTGTTTTGACAGACAGTTTCAAATTGAAGGTAAAACACAACCACTAAAATAGAGTGAATTGCACCCCCCTCCCCATTGCGTCCCCGTCACATTGATCACAGAGTCATTTAAAGACATAACCACTCATCCCTCATTGACTCACACACACTACAATGAACAGACGCGTGCCCACACACTGACCAGAAACGGGCAGTAGGCCGCAAGCAGAGCGGCTAGCACCAGTCCATCTGTCAAGTCCAGGTCAAAATTCACTATCCAGCGTGCTGATGGGACACCACCTGCAAACCATCACAATGCAGAGATGACCCATTAATCAGTAATTATATAAAGGCATTCAAAAGTAAAGACTTTGATTTGATTTGAGTTCAAACCTAAGAGGAGGGTATTATTGGCTAAATTGTGCACGAGCAAGGGACAAATAAACCCTTTTAACTGTACATGGTCTGGGTCTCACCTGTTCCCCACACGGTCTTCCTCATGCTCTTGTAATGTATGTTGAGCCAATAGAGCAGCTGGAGCTCATAGGGTGAATAGATGTTACTGGCCAGAGGCGGTGAGCTCACAGGGAGGATTCCATCTATGTCCTCAGGGTTCAGATATGAGTTTGAACCCCTCTCTGACACACGACACAACACAAGAACCTGAGATGCAGAGGAATATTGAAAAGAGGGAAAAAAAACATGAAGTGATTAACAAGAACATAGTTATAAAAAACATCTTCTGGCAAGATGGGAGTCCGAAAAAAGTTTTTCACCTTGTATATTTGCAGCAACACGTCAGTCCATGATCGTTTGCTCAGAGACTCGTAGTCCACACTGCTGTAGTCTAAACCATGATCTTCCTCATTTGACTGAGAGAAAAATACATATGCATGGAGCTTTAAATATGTTGTTTTATTGTTGGCAAAGAAGCATCCATAAACAATTGGTTTTATGTCTACTTATTTTCTGAAATGTGTGAATCTGTACCTGCAGGGAGCACCAGTGTTTGAACTCCTGCACGTCTAGCAGGTACTCTGGTCTGATGTGACAAAGGCTGGCTCCCTGCACCCTGTACACAGAATTAGAATGAACATTAAACATTGACAGTAGCCCCAAAACATGTCCAAAATGTAAATGAAAATGCAAGCTGCAATCAGCAACATGAGACATTCCATGAATCATAACTAAATTGGGAGCCAAGTCAGCAGCACAGCAGCATGGTTTCTGTGTGTAAGGCCTACCTGAGAAAAGTGAGCATAGCTTCATGCTGTTGCAGCAGCTGATGGGTGCACTGGTCTATATCACTGGAAAACATCTGACACCGAGGAATACCAGGGATCTGTTTGCCAGTCAGGTGATGAAGCATGCCCACGACAGACCTGGACACAACAATACAATAGTTATGAGCCTTGTGTCTAGAGCCAGATCAATGCCAGCTGATGCAACATTGCATTCAAACTCCAAATCCAGTATCATCTACAATTTTCGTTGACCCATATCGACTCTTTGAATAAATAAAATGACTGCGAACCGGAGTAGAATGCCCATTTCCATTTATGGGTCATGGATGAGCACATTTGAGACTTTTTAGGGCACCTAACTACACCTTTTTATCTCATATACACACCTGGAGTCTTTATTTTGACTGACTCGATAAGTCCGTCCAGTGGAAGGATTCATTTGGATTTTTGACACAACTCTGTGGGGAGAAGCAAGGCATTCATTGTAATTAAACATAAAAGTGAAAGTAAAAACAGATTCCCATGCAAAACAATTGGGAAACTCTCGGGTATACCTTCTGAGCGTGTGTGGCACAGAGATAGGGTTTGGTCCACTCGGCCATCCAAACAGGCTAAACCACCTCTCCACAGCCAATAATACATTCTGGTAATATAGCCCTTCCTCAGAGTCGGCAGCAGGGAATTCTGGGGTGTCGAGCTTGATTGGGGTGCTAGGAGAAATGTCTGTATTCCTGCTGGTCTGGCCGCTCACACTGTCACTGTTGGGAAAGGAATCTGTCCAGGAAAGTACACACACAGTATTCTGAATAAAAAACACTCCAGCTTAGACATACACAAACTATTACAAATATAACATAATTATGTAGTACATTTAATATGCTCACCTGAGGTTGTTTTCTTGTTTGTTGAGCTGTTGTGATCAAAGGATGAGGAGGAGGATGATGAAGTCGGATCAGAGGCAGGACTTGGTGTGTGATAGCGCTGAAGGATCGCCTCAACAGCTGTGGTCTCATGCTTGGTACCAGTCTTGAGAACTATCTGTTGCTCAGAGCGGTGCAGAGCCATGTAGGGCCAGACTGTCAACACACAGTTGTCAGCGATAGCAAACAGCTTAACCTTGAACCTGGCAGCAGAAACAAAAAGAAAAATAATGAAGTGAAAGGTTTTGCAACAATGCGTTGAGTCCCTCCAAGTGCAGGGGAGTAGAAAGGACAAATAAGAAAGGGATTGTACCTTTTTTGAGGATGGGTTGTGAGAAGGAGAAAGGAAACTTGTAGGCAAAAGGAGAAAAGAGAAAAGGAAAACAGAATCTAAGGGTTGGTGTTTAAGAATAATCAGTTACCTGTTGTGGAGGTGGTCAGTGAAGGTGATGGTTGTGCAGACGGACAGAGGGGTTGAGGAGCAGAAGGACACAGTGCAGGTCAGAGGGGTCATGTTGGCCTCCTGGTTCTGAATGCCGACAAGCTGCCTCTATGGTTGTAGACAAAGTGGGAAGTGAGGGTGGAATTCAGACAGATCTTGATGGACAAAATTAGGTTTTGCTCAAGCTGTTACAAAATCTTAAATGTTTTAGGACAGTGTGTGAAGAGCAGAATGAAGTAAGAACACAATGTGTGAAATAAAAGTGCAGATAAATGCCGAATTCAACATGTTGACATGACATACGCGCGTTTTACGCCGTCTTTCCGGAGTACAGATTACATAATCCGTGTCGCTGAGACAATCGTGAATCTCGTACGGACCGAGGAATTTGGCAGAAAGAGCAGAGCCAGGGATGGGCAATAGTGTGAGGACTTTATCGCCTATTTCGAAGTGCCTATGGACAGAGGCACAGTCATAGTTACGCTTCATAACTGCTTTGGAAGCAGAAAGAGAGGCGAGTGAGTTTGCACGGTGCAAACGCTCACGGAATTGGCTAACGTAATCTCACACGTTTTTATCTGGAGGGGAATCAACCGACAGAAACTCATCGTGCAGGATTTTAAGTGGACCGCGGGGCGTGTGGCCGAACACCATGATAAATGTATTACACATCTTATATGCTCAGTAGGGCTTATGTAATTACAGTCTTAAGATAACAACTTTGAGAGTGTTTCCATTTACATTTAGAGTAGTAATTTGCCTGTCCACGAAAGAATACCTTCAAAGAATGAGTTGCATTCACTTATTTTTGCTGCAGTTGTGTGTGATATCCCACCAGATAATTTCTTCTTGGTGGGTAAGAAACATCTCTGATACCATCAAATCCTCTTTAAGACACAAAACACTGCACTGAGGCAAGAAACAACATGACTTTTTCCTATGACATTTTTCAATAACTCGAAACACAGCACTGTACCTGATCATGTTTTTGTGCAGGGATGTTGCTACCCTCTGGAAAGATGACCGAAACAGGCTTTATCTTTGTCCCATCCTCCAGTACAACCTCATCGACTTCAGCTGATACCATGGTTCCACTTCAAAGGTGGGCAGACAATGGATATGTAGAAGAAAAGAACATCACAAACAGATACAATTCAATTTGCAATATTACAGAGATGGAGTACTCGAGTCCTGGACTCGGACTCGAGTCGGACTCGAGTGCCGATTTTCGGGACTCGTGACTCGACTCGGACTCGCGCACTGATTGACGCGACTCGGACTTGGACTCGTGAATTCTCGCACACGATGACTTGGACTCGGACTCGGACTCGTGAATTATCGCGTACGCTGACTTGGACTCGGACTCGTGAATTTTCCCCCCCCACGATGACTCGGACTCGACTTGTACATTGACGCTCCGACTTGGACTCGGACTCGAGCAAGTTTTCTATGGAGTCTGATGTCCTCTATCCTGGCGTGTGCACCAGCTGCGAGGCGAGTTCACGTACTGGGCCCCGCTATTCCAGTCTAAAGATGTCTAGAGACACACCCCGCATCTTGCTGTATGCTTTCACACATTCTGCTTCCACATTGGAAAAGAGCAGCGCAAAATGCTCTATGTGGAAACAATATTGAAGAGAAGGCTCCGTAACACATTACTCTAAACATCCAGTTAAGACATATAGGCTGTCTTGAACACTATCATCAGAGTAACGTGATCTAATCAATAAATAAAGATTCAGCCGATAACACGAAAGCACATGGCTACTTAACATGCAGAATGAGTCATTTTGCATGCTAAGTAGCCATGTGCTTTCTGGGGCTAAATCTTCATCAGTAAACCGATTTAACCGGTAAAAGTTCCTTCAAAATAAGAGTCCCGATCTTATTACTATCAAAATAAAAGTGCAAAACGAAAACTTTACCATAGGAAAATATTGGCATACAAATATAATCACTTCTCTAAAAGGTAACTCATTTTAAACATAGTTTATTTATATATAATAATAATAATAATATTAATATTAGTAATAAGCTTTATATTTGTATAGCACCTATTACAAGAATTGTAGCCAAACTGGCTTCACAGCAGTTCAATAGACAGATTAGTATAACAGGACAGGATAAAAGCAATGTAGAGGAGCAGCTACATTTCAACACATATATCCACGAAGATTAATACATGAAGACTTGTGACTCGGACTTGACTTGGACTCTTCTTAGGTGACTCGGACTTGGACTCGGACTCGAACACAGGTAATGATGACTCGGACTCGGACTCGACTCGGACACTCCTTGGGCGACTCGGACTTGGACTCGGACTCGAACACAGGTAATGATGACTCGGACTCGGACTCGACTCGGACACTCCTTGGGTGACTCGGACTTGGACTCGGACTCGACTACGACTCTCCCTTGGTGACTCGGACTTGGACTCGGACTCGAAGAGTGGTGACTCGAGAGTGACTTGGACTCGTGAATTGGTGACTTGACTACAACACTGCAATATTATAAGCTAACGATGTACTATGTTCCCATTTCAGGCACAGGGATCTGGGTCAGAAAAATGCTGGCTGAAGTGTAACAGTGTAACCACATAGCTGTCCAGGCTGAAATCTGAACAATGTAATTCACAGAGGGATGAGCATTAGGTAGTTGGCTTACAATGTAAGCAGAATGCAACACGAGTGCAGTCCTGCCACTTAATAAGTCCTGGCCTGATTGATAAAAATACCACTGATGTCAATAATAAAGTCAGTTTATGTGTGGCTGTTTTTCCTCTGGATTAATTTAGCTCCAATGGATGAACACAGCTATTAAATCGCCACAAGCTGGATGAATGTAATCACAATCTATAAATGTTATTGCTCAGTTTGCCCAAAAAAAAAAAAGACTATAATTGTGATTACAAACAGCTGCCATGACCCGTATAATGAAAAGAGAGGCATTCATCAAATGTAACAGTTACTGGAACACAATTGGGCCTGTGTGTGTGTGTGTGTGTGTGTGTGTGTGTGTGTGTGTGTGTGTGTGTGTGTGTGTGTGTGTGTAAAACAACCTAGGATATCCTGAGGCCAGCAGGGTGAGTGTGGCAGTTGCATTGCTTTCCACGGGTACTGGTGTGAGGAGGATTTGAGGGGGCTGGATTTGTATACAAGGAAGCTGGAGGGTAATAGTGATGGACAGCTCTCTGTGCGATTGATGTCCCATCTCTCCTCTCATCCCCTCCCCTCCCTCCTCTTCCAGGTAAAGAGGGAGGGACAGTTTGGTCACTCTGCCAGACCCTAGGAGAGAAATAAGAACACACAGGTCAAACCGTGCTGACTTAAGGTGAGTTTATAATAATGCACCAAGCACACATATGAGGATTCAGATATAGTCTTAATGGCTATGTTCTGGGTTTATGTTGAAAAAGTAAAGCATGTACAATGACATGACTGTGTCTGAGAGACAGAGAGGGGATGCAGTGAGAGAGTAATCCATCATAATGTGTGTGTGGGTGTGTATACAATCATTTCTCACCTGTTGTGATGGCCTCAGGGTGGATGCTGACCGTCAAGCAGATGGACTGACCGGGCCCCAGACTGCCTGATGATGGACACACCAAACACAGCTCCCCATCTCTTCTTTGCTCTGTTGGTAATGCTTTTGTTCCGCAGTCAAACCACCAATTCACATGTTTCCCGACACACCTGCGCCAAAACACACTCTCTTCACACACTGCTTTCAGCTCCACAGTCTGCGGAGTGAGAGAGGAGTGGTGAGAATTTGGGGATTCAGTAAAAAGGTTCAGGAAAAGCTATAGATGGAACAAGGGAATAGAATGAGGTAAAAAAAAAGTGATAAACTGCAGATAGATCCATGTTCATACCTTAGTGTTAGCATCAAACTGTGTAGCCAGGGGGTCCACTTGGAACTCTAGGCTGGAGGGTGACATTTCCAGTGGTGCGCACAGTACTAGAATAGAAAAACATTACGCTACATGAAACTAGTGTCATGTGAGACAGTTGTCTTGTTCACATACTATTTGACAGTATACTTGCTTCTTATGACCCCACCTGTGGCCTGTATGCGCAGTGACCGTTGTGTCGCCATGCTAACAGACTGGGGAAGGGGTTTGACGACATGCTTCCTGCTGCCATCTGACAGTGAGGAGGAGGTGGATGAGGAGGATGGAGTGGGGAGAGGAGATAGCGAAGCAGTGGGCCATCTCACCCCGTTGACCATCAACGGCAGGTCAAAGTCATAGCCTGCTGCCTGCAGGAATACATTTTCCTTCACTGTCGACCTCTTCTTCAATATTTAACTTGTACAAAAAATATATTTGAAGCTATGAGATGAGCGATAGCAAGATCAGTAATTGATCGTTCGCTTAGCCCTGCCCCCATTAGTTATGGTTGTTATGCCTGTCATATTTTCTGGAGCACAAGTTCCACTCCATTTCAATTATGCCAACTTGAATCAAGGGCTCTGTGCAGAACATTAAACCAGCAGCATCAACAACAGCAGACCTAAACAACTCAGTAATAGAGTGCCACAGTGACGCGTCCTAAAACCCTGAAGCAAGTTAGCATTTTACCACTTCCGGTTCCTTCGACAAAAAGCAATGCAATTTCTCCATAGGATGTTGGAAAATAGCTGGAAATAAGGTCTGTGGTTGAGACACATTGAAGAGACGGATCACGTTTTGTTCTACGACATTAAATACATCAGCAGTGACCCCACTGGTGATTTCTGAAGAGTTTACGTGTCTGAAAAACGATGGTTGTTAACAAGTGGCTGATTAGGACTACAGAAGTTGTCGAGGCCGTTGTACGTCATTGCGCCGAACACGTAAACACTACCGCTAAGTTTGTTTTTCCCTGTGTTCTGCTTGAAAGCAAGTACCTGCCTCCTGCAAACTGTTAAAAAAAAACCTTCAACTTGTACAATTTTGAATCTGTAGTTTTGAATATGGATCTTGAATTGGCGTGACGTTGAAGCAGCGACCCTGCTGTAGTTAGTTTATAGCAGGGGTTTTCAAAGTGTGGGAAGGTGAGCCTCCCCTCAGAGAATATAAGAACAGCCGCGCCCCCCCTCCCAATTATTATTGCTATTATTATTATTATTATTGTTGTTGCTATAATGCAGGGGTATTATTATCCAGTGGAATGCCCTTACCTACTGGCCTAGTTAAATCAAAGTGGTTACTTATTTTTGTCTGGGCAGTGTAGTTTTACACACCATCTTATTTGACTTTCTCAGGGCAGACCCCCACAAAGAAAAAAATATATGTACACACGTAAGGTCATCATCTTAACAGTTTTTAATGCTCGAGTCATCCGTGAGCAGAGCATCAAGTTGAATGCGGCGATTACCATCTTGTTCAGCAAAACGCCTCACAAACGTATTAACATCCAAAGCTTTAGTGCGTTTTGATTCAATGCTGAGCACAGCCAAACTTGACAGTCTCTTCTCTGTCATTGTAGACCGCAAATACCTTATTCCTTCCGTGTACTTGGGTCCGAATGCTTCTCGTTTTCTGCCGCCCGTTCAAATGAAATCGCCGCCAATCACATTTCCTCGCTCGCGCCAGGGTTACAAGGCTCGCGTCTTGTGCTGCATTCACTTGCACTCGGACATCAGGGATTTTCTCTGATAAATGTCCGATGAGCCACAACTTTTATTTCAAAACAAAGCTGCCAACTGGGGTGGCCAGACGCTGTCTCCTCTCTCACTTTAGGTAACTTCACTAAAAAATCGATCCATGTTGCCGCTCGCATAAAGTTAGCTGAAGTTAACGAGCTAGATTTCATTGTTTCTCTTTATTTTTTTCTCACGCTGCGCCTCCCCTGAAGCTCTCTGGCGCCCCCCAGGGGAGGCGCGCCTCACACTTTGAAAACCGCTGGTTTATAGCATAACGTTAGCATTTTACTTCTGGCGACTAGATTTATGATTCGAAAATGATAAATTAGGGTAGACAAAACGTGATCCGTCTCTTAAATGTGTGTCAACCACAAACCTTATTTCCAGCTATTTTCCAAAATCCTATGGAGAAATTGCATTGCTTTTTGTCGAAGGAACCGGAAGGAGTTTACTTCCGGGTTTTAGGACGCGTCACTGTGGCACTCTATAGTCATTAAGCTATGATGGCAGTGTCTCTGTTCATAAGAAGGGTTTAGAGAACAATCAATTCATGGAAGTTAAATGCTGCATTTGAGCTTGGTGCTTTATGTACTGGAGATTGGTCAAAAGGTTACCTGGGTTGGGGAGAAGACAAGGGAACAGTCCACTGTCTGGTTGCCATGGAGCTCCACAACACTCACACCTGGCTCTTTCTCTGCACCTATAAATGCACAAAAACAATCACAAAACAAAGGCCAAAACTCTAATTTACACAAAAACATTTGTCTTCCTAAATGCGGCATTGTTTATGTAACTACGTACTTGCTGAGGGCTGGGGGAATCTCACAGAGAAGTCAGTGTATTCCGCCAGGTCAAAGGTAACCTGGGCTGAGGCTGATGATTGGTTTGCGAGAGTGAACGGTATTGATCGCTGAGAACCAGCATAGACCCCGTAAAAGTGGAAATGCGACTGTAAACGGATACAAAATGAAAGAAATAAGGTCAACAGCAACTTAAATCGAAAGGGAAAGGATCATTTCAGCTTTCAATGACAGGAGCTGTCCAAAAGCAGATTATCCTTCAGTTCATATCCTTCCAGGTGCAACCCCTACTGTTTTCACACACACACACACACACACACACACACACACACACACACACACCCACACACACACACACACACAACAACACACACACACACACACCACACACACACACACACACACACACACACCACACACACACACACACACACACACACACACACACACACACACACACACACCACACAAATAGAAGTGTACAATATATATCCTGAAGAATACATTACCTTTCAGTTATTTTAAAGTATCCTTTCTTCTCATTTCCTCTCATTTTCTATACATCTATATTATTCTCTGTTTATTATATTATTATCTCATCTTGTATTTATGTAGATCATTTGATAAAGATCTCGTGCGGTTTTGTGTAAATACAAACATGGTTTAAGGAACATTGGGAAACAAACAGAGATTAAAAAGGTCTTGAAAATACTCTTTTATAAGTCGGAAAACTGGAAAATCATCAAAGGACTACACAGACACACTAACCTGCAACATGGCTTCAAAAAGGAGTATATAAATAAATAATTCTATGGCAGCCCGAAAACAGTTTAGTGGTGACCTACATGAAGATGGTATTTACAGCTAAATGCACAAAGACACACAGCGTGGTGCAAGAGGCAAAAAACCTCTTGATTATAACAATCTCTGGTAAGACACTGACACTCCTTGAACTCAAGGGCACTGGCACATTGATCAGTCAGTTTTTAATTATTTGGACCCCAAAACATATATAAGTCAGGAACTGTGATTCAGTTCCAAGTCGTAAGGCAACTATATATATTTGTCTCATATCTGAGACATATCGGGATAGCTGATTTTACCATTAATTGTATTAGCAGAGAAAGCATACACACACACACACAGAAACTTACCACACTAATGTCTACAATTGGAGTCTCTACGTATCCACCCACTCTGAGCTCAATGGACTTCATGTTCCTCAGAGCTATCTGTAACACACACACACACACACACACACACACACACACACACACACACACACACACACACACACACACACACACACACACACACACACACACACACACACACACCACACACACACACACACACACACACACACACACACACACACACACACACACACACACACACACAGTTGTGTACATCAATTCTACTCTACATACACAGGAAATGTCATCAGGACATGAAAATAAAGAGCCTTCCCATTCTTTCAATCTCTCTCACCTTCACCCTGGTGTCAAACCTGATGACAGAGTCGGGGTTGAGATGGATCTTGAGCACAGCCTGCCCCCCACATGGGACCACGCCCTCAGATGGACTCAGCTCCAAGCCTGGCAGAGGGCCCACATCTAGCACCTGCCACAGACAATCAGACAGAGAGCCTATTTTTCTTGTTCGGGAAGTATCTGTGCAAAAACAAATATCTGATTGTGTTTTGGAGGGCACCTGGAAGTAGGCATGGTTTTTTCCACTGTTGTGTAAGACTGCACTTCTTATAGAAGGCATGTTAAGAGGCACATTTGCAAAAAAGACCTGTTCCTCTGCCAGCTGGACACTTGTGGACCCAACCTTATAGGACAGATTGGAGAAAGGAAAATTATCTCTGTGTTATATCCATTTTTCTGTAACATTCAATCCATAGTGTTGATCTCCCATTCACCCTTAACCTACAGTATGCATCTCTAATTACTCTAGTCACTTACCCACATTTAAAAAATGTGAAAGCCCTCAGAGCACATTTATATGGATAGATGTATATATAGAAACCCTATCCCAAACATTCAAGGACAGATTTATTTAATACTAAGTTATCTTTCCTATTATAGAAGCCAGACCTTAGCAACACAGTGCAGGCGTTGTGTGTTGCCCTCATGGACGCAGAGGTCAAAGTCTCCTTTTGATGAGGAGGAGAAGGAGGGATGCCACACTACTTCGCAGTCCAATTCCCTGTATGGCTCGATTGTACCTGTGGAGGAGGGGGGGGGGGGGGAGATTTGCTATCTTAGCAGTAGTTAAAATAGGCAAATCTACTTATTAAGAATGTTTATTAAAAATGAATGTTCTTATATATATATATATATATATATATATATATATATATATATATATATAGACATATACTACAGGTAGGGAGAAAAGCAATGTGACATTCTGACACATTTTGCACCTGTAGCTGGTCGAATGGAGAACAGGATGCCACTTTCTGTAACTACTGGTCTCCATGTGAATTCTGCAGCCTGGTTACGCTGGTTTCTAACGGTAACTGAGCTCCTGTATCCTGATCCAGCAAGCAGAGTGTGGGAAGGGCGGAGCACCAGCAGGGTAGTGGACAGCTCCAGAGCCAAGGGGACGACCTGGGCCTGGACCAGAATCTGACCCGGTTGTTGCTGGTTCACAGAGTAGGATACAGGTCTGGAGGAAAGAAGTATGTTTATAATGCACTTGAACCGCAACCATTGATTTCTGCTTCCTGCACCAACCTGTAGAAGTGTCCGAGCTTGGTGCTTTGGAAGGTCAGTGGTAGGGTGGTGAGGGAGTTGGGGGGCAGGACATAGGAGAGGGGGGAAGAGCCCTGCAGCTCAGGGTAGTCCACCTCCAGCTGCACCCAGACAAACGCGGGCAGATGATTGACCAGATCCAGCTTCTGAACACACACTGACTGCACACACACCTCCCCAAAGTCCACTAACAATGGACCTAATGAGAAAATAGTGTTTTAGCCTTTTTCACAAAACAATTCCTCTTCACTTAAGTTTTGCTTAATAACTTGATGACTAAAAACAGGGTATATGCAGGAATCCTGAAGTCAAATGTAATACCTTTTAAGACCCTTTCCATACATTTTAAGACCTCATCGCCCCTTCGAGTTTTAACCGGTTACATTGGTGACACACTTTACCTCACATTTACTATATACAGTATTGAGTGTCCTTCCTCCTTATCGTCCAACCATTTGGACGCAGACTTGCATTTCCCCATAACGATGTTGTTTAACAACCGGCGTAAACGGACCTTCGCGCGCTATCAAGCAGTGAGCGTGCGATGTCCTGTTCAGATGACGTCAGATCCAACGGGATGCCATAAATAAACTACACAGAATCACACTACACACCTACGCAATGATTACATTCAGGCAGACTGTAGAATACAACCTCTTTGGACAATTTATATACTTATTGAAAATAAGCTACAAAATGTAATACCTTGGAAAATGCCGTTTAATACTTTTTAATAGCCTTAATTTTCGCTAAATTGATCCATCAACTTTTAATACTTTTTAAGACCCCGCGGACACCCTGAAAACTCTTCATACATATTGTACACATGGTAACATAAGAAATAGTTACTGTAGCACTTTTGAATTGATTCTTGCCTATGAAAACTTGGTAAAGCTCCTGAGCTGTCAGAGTCCTGTTGCAGTCTGCCACCTCCTGGCTGGTAGAGGGAACTGCACTCATTGCCTAGAGAGAAAGCAGGTGATTAAAAATCAGCTAAAAAAAAGAATCCTCCCATGAATGTGCATTAAATTCAACTCTTTAATAGTTAACTTTTGACCACCATTGATCTAACCTGACTGTTAACCTGCCGGGTGACAGATGTCATGTCTTGCTTGGAGCTGTGTTTAGCTGCTGAGGAAGCTTGGCGATAGTTTGGCTTGGTCTCTGAGATATTACTGCTCTCCAGGTCGCTGATGCGGACTCTAGGTGGATCAAGCCCTTGAGAGGGAACAATGCAAATGTCCACATCTTCTACCCCTTTTTCCAGCTGTCTAATAACCAAAAAAAAGGTCTTACTTTACTTTTCATTCACAAAATGTATGACAAAAAAAAAGACAACTTATGAGACAACCTACCTCTCTTTTTGTTTCTGTAGGCGTGTATGTCTGAGCTGTACGATGAAGTCGCTGTAAATCTGTCGCTGCCGCTGCCTCTGCTTCTCCTCTTCATCAGTAAAGGCGTAGTTGGTGTCCACATAGCTATAGCGGTGTACACCAGTGAAGATGGTCCTAACCACGATTAAACACAAAGTCTTTATAACTGGAATCTTTAACAACAAAATGACCATTTGCTGCTATAGCAATTAACACATCAAATATAGTTTTAGAAACCAAATTCAACATTTACTTATTTTTCTGATTATCTAAATAATATTTAGTTTGTAAGGTTTATAAAAAAATCTCCAATATGTAAAATATTTGGAAGTTTGATTTGCTGTATTTGAATGTTTCAAACACATACGACAATTTGGCTGTGAAGTAGAGTTTCTTGAACCTCTACCTGTACTGTTGGTGTGCAGAGGCAGGCCTGATACTCATGGCTCGGTCATTAGGAAAGGCCAGGAACTCCTCAGCCCCTGTGTTTTGACTCCTCTGCCTGCGATGTTCATGGAGTAGTGTTTTGCCGGCACTGAGGACAGCATGAGGCACCATCTCACGACAGCGAGCCAGGACACTTGACCGAACATGAGGGAGTGATCCAGTTGGATTAGTCACTGCTGGAGTGATGCCTGTGAAGCAATTAAAGCAGGACAAGAACATTTTTCAAGATGTTTTTCATAAACATACTTTTCAAGTGTGTCAACAAATAACATGGGAAGAACAAGACCAACAACAATTTCAATGGGATTTATCCTTCAATACTCACCAGGATTCAGTTGAGGGACACGGTGTGTGGTCTCATTGCAGCAGACAGCGGACAGGTTTAGAGTAATTGTGTGGAAGCTGTGAAGCTCAAGTTCATGAACAGAATCAGCAGTGATGCCTTCTCTCTGAACAGCAGGACCCAAGACATCTAGCTTCTGACACACCTGAAAGCTCCCTTGCTGGCGTGCAGTGAAAGATAAGACCACATCCTAAGGAATGCAACAGAAAGAAAAAAGGTTCCCAAATGTGCTGCTCCACTTTGATGCTATAAATGAGTAATGGAATCAATCGTAATCCTTACCTGGCATTGTCCAGGAGCAATAGTCCCAGAGGAGGGCTTGGTGGAGAAATGTGCTAACTTTTGGAAGCGGAAATTGACAGGAAGTTGAGGACAGAGGTTCTGAAGCACACACAGCAGGTCCACACTTTGGCCCAGCACACAAGTGAGGAAATCATATATATGAGAGGGACTGGGCACCAGACACACAGGCAGTCCAGAGCCTGTCACTGCCAGCTCCACACTGCTTTTACCTAAAGAGACCAAGAAAAGATCAGTCTGATCTATCTTGAATCATCAGTTAATGTATTACTGGATAATCTGCTTATTTAGTTATATGAACTGTGTGTGTCTATGTGTATTGTGAGTACCATCATGGTGAACGAAGCCATATCTGCTTCCCAATGACTCAAACAGCAGGAAGAGACAGTAGTCTTGTCTGCTGGCCCAGTAATCAAGCTTCTTCTCTTCCCGTCTGCTAAAAAATGGTTGTGAAACAGTGTGCAGTTCAAAGTATAACAGAGGCCACGCCCCTTTTTGTTGCGTGCTCCTCGTTAGTATAGTGGTCAGTATCCCCGCCTGTCACGCGGGAGACCGGGGTTCAATTCCCCGACGGGGAGGTACAATTTTTCATTTTCAACGCCATAATAGTAACTTTTCTTATGTTTTCAGACATATTCACAGACAATTTACCTCTTGCATTGAGGGCTGAAGCACACTGCCACAGTGGTTTTTCCATACGGTCCCAGTCGGCCCTGTTTGGGAACACACACCAAGACCTGAGAGACGTCACGGGTGACTGAACTGCTCTTCTGCATTCTCTCCAGCAGGGCGGCGTCTGTGCTCTTCTGGAGGTCTGTTCCCTACACAGCCATCACAGTAGACATAATCTTGATTAAACACAATATTTGCTGATTGGCACCAACTTTCCCTGATGGAATTACTCACCACCTCAATCCCAGCAGCCGTATCCTGCAGCAGGCAGACCCAGTCACATGCCTCGGGCGCATTATTTCTCAGAACCACATTCTCCACATGGGACGTTCCAAAGTATACAGGTCCAAACCACAGACAAGAGAGTGGATTGCCCTACAAACACAAGAGATTAAAGTGTCTTAACAGGAAAACCAGTAAGAGGGGGAAAGCAACAACGATGAATGGAGTATCAATGATAGGAACAATACAAATTCCACTTTGACTGAATTACCTTTCGGTCAAAAACCTCAAGATGCTGTTCCACCACCTCAGCCTTTATGTTGAGAACTACAGCAGAGCAATTCTCCAGTTTCACCCTGGAAAAAAAGGAGGGTTAGAGGCAGGTAGAGTACAAGTGCACAGTGTATACTCAAAGAACAGTATTTGGCCACTTTCTGAGAAGTGATTTTATAAAAAATCAAACCACCTTGAAATTGTGACTAAGCATTTAGTGTCCAATCCCTTGATATTCTATATGTGTTCACAGGTATGTTGGTGTAAATGATTTCTTACATAGCCTTTTCATCAATGTGCCTTGGTCTGTCTGTGCGCAGCTCCACTTTAAGCCACTGGGTGGCACCAGCTGCAATGACTCCACTGCAGGGAGAGAGTTTGACTGAGGCGTCTCCACTGTACTGAACCTGGAACACACCTTCAATGCACACAAGAAAATAAATACAAATAATCTCATGGAGTATTTTAAGGAAAGAGTACATACTACTTGAGAGAGTTCATGGGTTATAAGAGGTTAACAGTTTATACCTGGCTGGGTATTTTCTATAAACAGGTCACTGCATTTATAAAAATGTACAGAGTATCTGCAATCTTTTAAGTATAAATGTTTTGAATGTTAAGACTTTGTAATACTTCTTAGGATAGAATAATAGCATAACTATGGCAAAATAAATGTGATGGGTCCCGTGAGTCTATGTTTTGAAAAAATATAAGGTTACATACTTAGATTAGAAGAAGAATGAATGAAATGCTTAATTTACCAGGTGCTGATCCCTGATTGGTTATTTGGTGCTGTTTGCTGATCAACCGACTGCTTGCAGCAATACACCCAAAGTCTAGCACTGAGTCCATTTGGAAGGAAAAAACCCTGGGAAACCTGGAGGAGCAAGGCGTTAAAATGTCAAATGAATGCTTGAACATTTGACACGTAAAGTGTTTGGTCCCTCAGCTCGCTTACCACATCAGTGGAATTGTGATGGTTTCTACATCATCTATATGAATCAGAAGGCAGTCTCTGACCTCCTCCTCCTCCTCTGGAGTAAACTCCAGCAGGCCGCTCACAGACAGACCTGGAGCCACCACCTTGGCCAAGGTAGATGCTGTGAACTTAAACAACTGCACAACAACAAAAAGATGGAAAAGATGAGGGAGAAAAGGGAAATAATCACAAAATAACCACATTGGTGACACATATTGATTTACCATTTAGAGAACATTCTAAAACAGAGATGCACACATCTAACTATTCTAATTAAATGCTTATACAATTTACTCAGATAAAGTAAATAATTAATAGGACACTTTTAGAGTAAATAGAACATACTAAGACACTCTTGTGACAAAAAAAGCACAATGTCAGTAAAATACATTGGAAATTCTCCTGGGTGAGATTTTAGCCAGTGTAACAGCAATTAAGCTAATGTTAGCAAAATGATGTGGCCATTGTTACGTCATTGTTATAATAGACATTTATAACTATATTACTATTATTAGATATATAGATAGATATATATATATATAGATAGATAGATAGATAGATAGATAGATAGATAGATAGATGGATAAATAGATGGATAGATAGATGGATAGATAGTGCTAAGTAATGGTAATTAGCTAACGTTAGCATAATTTCTGGCACGTGGTGTTTGCTAGTGGTAAAAAGCAATTAGAATGTAATTAATGGATGGACAATTTTAGAGTAGATAGAACATACTAAGACTCTCTTATAACAATGCAAACTGTTTTAAAAAGGAGAAAGGGAAATAACGTATATGATGGTAAAATAGACCTTAGAAAATGAGCTAATATTAGCATAATTTATTGAATAAGTTTTAGCTAGCTCAACCCGAATTTAGCTAGCATAACGGCATTGCAACTAAGCTATCGTTGCGTCATTTTAATTTAATTTAATTATTTCGTATAGATTAGCTTGTAAATTGATACAAACAAAACATATGTGTTTACTTTACAGACTGTATGTGTTTGCTTTACCTTTAACCCAGGCTTTTCAAACCGTATTTTCGTCGAAGCTTTTCCAACATTTGTTGCCGTGATGGTAGTCTTGTAAATCTGTCCGACTTGCACGTCGTTGAACTCGACACAGCGTGGGTCAACTCGAACACAACTTCCAGCCATGATATCACTTCACATGACAGTAATACTGACCTACAGACGTCACAAATGTATTCTCATTAACGTAACTTACATTAAAAATAATGATCGTGCAGTTTCGTCGACTTGCTGGCTCGCATACCGATAGTCAACTGTACTGTTGCTAGGTTAAGTGAGACTCAGGTGGTTTCTAGGCGACCAGTGCGACTCTAGTGGCAGCGCGTGTGCAGGTGGAGGGTGCAGCTGTTGAAAGTGGAGAAACAACCTTACAGAGGTGGAAGAAATACTCAGATCTCTCAAATGGAAATACTCAGGTGATAGATAGATATACTCAAGGAAAGTACAAGTACAAAATTGTATTTAGGTACACTACTTGAGTAAATGTACTTAGTTACTTACCACCTTTGCTTACAAATCCAAAGTACCTTAGGATTTCAGGATTGTCAATACAGATTATCATAAAAAATCCTCGGCTGTTTTAAAAAATATATATATATATAAAATGTCTCATTAATCTCAGCCCCTTTGTCAGCGTTTATCTATAATGGTATAACAATGATTTGAATGATGAAATCTCATATTTGGACCCAAAACTAAGAAAATCTTTATATGAAGCTACATTTCTCATTATATTTGTGTTATTGCAAATATTACATAATAAAAAGGTGTTATTAACTATAGTTATCATGGATTTTCTTTAATTTTCTCAATCAACTGTACACAGATATGGAGGAATCAAATCAACTTCTAATCGTCAAACATGATGACATTTCGACACTGCATTTAAGAGCAACTACACACCACCCTGTGAGCAGTGTGGGGGACAGTGATTGGCTCAAAGGCCTCTCGGCAGGCACCATGAGACTATTCGAAAGTCTGTACTTAGTCTGATCGGGGACTTGAACCAGAGACTCTCCGGCTTCCTTTCAAAATCTACACAGCAAATCATTTACATATAGCCTTCCGATAATTAAAGCTTACAATAATATTAAACCAAGGTTTTCACAAAGGTAAACTGGTCAATATAGTTGATTTTATTTATTAATAAGAAAAAATGTATTTCTGCAGTATGTAATATTTTACAAAAATATAACTGAATATTGTTAGTCAAACTAACACCACAGAAAAATTTGACCGTTCTTAAAAAAAAAAAAAATTATTAACACCAACTTGTGTAAGACTAGTGTCTTACCTTTCCGATTGAGAACACAATTACATTTATTAATTTAAGTAATTTGCTAGGACATAGCTCCAGGGCTCTCCCATATTTCATCTTCATCATCATAAATATTAGAGGTAGGTGTGATTGTATCTGTGTCCATCAGATGGAGGCTGTGGCAGTCTTTGACAGATGATTCTTCATCAACAGGAGAAGGAGACACAGCCCTGTCCTTTTCTGTCGGCTTTTCCTTCCTCACTTCCTGCTCTTCAGTTGGGATTACATGTGGGACTTTTTCCTTAATCCTTTCCTTATTCTGAGGTCTGCTCTCCAGGCCGAAGAAGTTGTTTCGGACAACATAGCGCACACACTGCAGGAGGACATTCCTTTCGTGGCGGATATCTGCGGCCAGTAGCTAGAAAATAGAGAGATTTGTGAGGGCTGAGAAGATGCATTATCTAGACAATTTAAAATCCAGTGAAATATGCTTATGTAATCTTACCATCTCAAGTAAAGTGGGACGACGTGCCTGCGGTGTATCTTGGTACCCTCCTCTACCCCCCCCTGCCTCCTCGTCCTCTGCCCCCTCTTCCTCTTCTGTTGTTATGTGTGTGATGGGCGTTGTTAGGATGTGCATCTTTGTGACCCTGTGTAACCTGTGAAGAGGATGCCGGGCCTCTCGAGGGTCCTCTATCCTTAGGGGGTATTGTGTTTAGGAGAGCCTGGTTTTCTTTCACAAGGTCTTTAGCTCTTTTAATAGGGGTCTCTGCAACAAGAGGAAAAATATGATCAATATATTTTTGTGTTTTTCCTTTGACATGCAATTCCATAATATGTGCTTTGCCCATGAATGTATATACACCTCCTCTGTCAACAGAATAAAACCAAATTATCAATCATAAAGCTAGTCTTCGGTAAAATTCAATTATTATCTGTGATTTAATTACTCATGACAAAAGATTTGTTATTTAAATATAGTATAGTAAGCAGATCTTCTATAATTGCTCAATTTAGGAGACAGGGAAAAGTTCTTTTTTGTTTTGTAAGGTTTTTTAAAGTTGTATTTTATGTGCAGATTGAGGATGTTGGTAAACGTACCTTCTGGTCCCTCATCACTTTCACTCATGGAGCCGTAGTTGGCCACCAGGGAGCCCAGAGCGGAGCTCATCTGCTTGGGAGGCACAATGAGGGCACCAGCTTTGGATTGAGGGGCGGGTTCCTCTCGGTCAGAATCTGGAAGCACAGATTAAAATGTACACAAGTTACCTTTACAGATGTTATCTCCACGGCATCAAGATTTTTCATCTATGACGTTATGCACAAGGACCTCTTGTGGTTTTGGTGATCAGAATTTTTGAAATATGTCTATAATTAACATCAAACCAACAGTCATTTGAATTAGTATCAGACCTCAACAAATAAACAGACTTGAGAAAAAATGCACAATAACATATTTCCACTGACTGTTAACAGTGTTGTTTGAATACAATGCCAAGTATATGTCCGAATCACTCACCATGATCACTGCTGGCGAGTGCTCCCAGAGGATCCTCATCTCTGCGGGGCTGGGTGAGAGGGGGGGGTCTCTCTGTGGCACTGCTGTCTGATGGGTGAGGGCCTCGAGGGTGTTGCTCATGGGACCCTCTGTTACCCCAGCCCCGTCCTTGACCTCGACCTCGCCCCCGCCCTCTGCCTCTGCCCCTCATTCGGCTGGGAATAAAAAAATATTAGAGTTTAGATTTAGATACAAAAGGTACTGTTGTTTCTTTTTGCAATTACAGAAAAAACAAGAAAGATCCAGTGCGAAATACATAACTTACAAACCAAATGATCAAATATTTACCCAAACTGAGCTGTGTCTAGAACAGCTCCTGTCTGCTCACGCTCATCCATCACTTTCTTCTTCTTGTCAATATTCTGAAGTGTTGGATAATGTCTGGGGAGACACATTAAGACCCAAGTTAAACAAGAATCATCATGTTCAGCTGTTTGGAAGTAGACATCATAGGCAAAAGCTATGTATATACAACATTAAAAGATGGATTAACGCAAAAATGTATTTGTGAATACTGACTTGCGCCTCTCCTCTCTCCATTTTGCAATCTCATCTTCTGTGTCCAACTTGATTCTTTTAGCGCCTGGTGCATGGTTCTGCAGTCAGGATAGAAAAAGACTGATTTCAGTAAAGGAAAATACTGAGTTTCAGATAAACAGCCAGGTGTTACACCTACGTTTTTCCAGTGGATGCTGACTACTTTTTCATGAGCCGTGAAGCTGCAGTCAGGAACAGAACACTAGGCAAGAGATGTGATGGAGTTAGTCAGTGAATCGGGAATACTGATTTTCATAAATGACATGTAAGAAAGCAGAATATACTTGATAGATATATCAAATTACCTTTACGTGTTGAGAAACATGTTCATCGTACTTCTCCTGGTTTTTGAAGCTCCGGTCACAAGTGTCACAAAAATGTGAAAACTCTGGCTCTTTCTTATTTTTCTGCTGTGGATTATAGATGGATTAGTTCACAATGTAGAGCAGAATGTATGACAAACACTATTAAGGTCCCGATTACAACAACAATGTTCGAACAGATGGATACCTTTTTCCCATAATTGTTGGGGGCTCCATAATTCTGTCCTCCACCTCGATTTCCTCCATGATGCACTCCACGGTTAAAGTTTTGACCTGAAGACAATACATCAACACCTCAATTTTAATGATGTGACATTCACATGATGGCTCTCAAGTAAATTATGTCATGTTAGCAATTACCCTGATGGCATATGAGAGATGTAATCTAAGTAATCACATATTGGGCTCAGAGATTGCCCGTTCCAAACATTGGCAGAGTAACACTTTAATACTTTCACACAGTGTTTTTAGATATTGGTTTGTCTAAGAAAAGTCATTAGTAATAGGGCCAAGTAGATGCATTAACTCCTCATCATGTAATAATTGAATAGTAAATGCTAGTGACCATGTGGACGTTTTGATCCATAGTCTCCACGGCCAGATGGAGGACCAAAGCCTGCTCCTGTATGCCACCCAGCCTGGCCCCTGGACTCCCAGGTGGGCTCGGGCGTCTCTCCCCAGCTCCACATGCTGGGGTGGAAGCTGCTGGAGCCGGGCTGCTGCTGCTGCTGCTGGAAGGGCTGGATGAAGTCTGGAGGGGGACAACTGAAGTCCGGCGGAGGATAGTGCCTCGGTTCATTCATACTTCACCCCTTAAATCTTTCGTTGCGTCAAGAGTGAATTAAATTGAGTAAATCTGGGTTTCTCACCACGCAGCTCTCACATGTGCATGTTTTGCTATAGACACACGTACGTCACTTCCGCGAGAGCAGGAAGGACATACATTTATAACCACAACAAACAAAATAACAAATATGAGCGATAGCTATCATCCTTAGTGGTTGTTTTGTTAAAATATGCACATGACATACTCTGTTATGCTGTTTTATCTGTGTCAAAAAGCCTAGCTTAAACATTTGAATTCGAAATACCGGTATGTTTGCGAAACTTCTCGCGAGATTAAACACACAACTCAATCTCCTGAGGTTGCCAGGTTGAGGAGAAAACGCATGTGGAATGTATTTATATCATAGATTTATATACATGATGCTAAGAAGCTTTAAGTGAAGTAAACATTCACTGCATAGAGCACCATACGTTGCTTTTTTAAAGACGCAGAAGGAAGTTTAAGAGGTGTTTTAAGTAAGCTGGGATTTATTTTAAATTGTTGATAACATTTAAATGAAATGTAGATTTGCAGCATTAAACCATGCCATTAATGTAAATACATCAAGGTATTTTTTTTCTATCTTTGAAAAACTTAAATGCAAGGAATACTTTCAAAATCATCCGAAATATCGATTAAAAAAAAAGAGAGATCTTTTTCTGATTCGGGGGATACCGTCTGAGCGGAAGTGGCAACACAGCAGTTTTCTCCCTCTCGCCGCGTGTGTTCCTCAGAGTGCAGCAGCGTGGTGACTTCGTGAAGTACCTGGAGGCTCTCAACTAAGAGAGCGCACACATTTTGCTGCCAAAATGCTCGTCTTATTCGAGACCGCCGCTGGATATGCCATATTCAAAGTATGTATTTGACTTCTGTTTAATGTCATTAAAAAAAAACGAGGAATTATTACACATGAGTTAGCATTGGTTAGCTTCACAGCTACTTACCCACAGACTGTGTCGCTTCTTTTCAACTGTAGTTAACGTTAGTGATAGTAAGCTAAATGACAACTATGTTTTAAATTACATTCGACTATATTAATGAGCAAATGTAATGTTTTTGCTTGTACAGGAGTGGTTTAAGTTAAGGCTCAAGCTAATGCACGTTGCCACTCTGCAGGCCTTGTAACCACGTGTGCATGTGGGGACTAGCTTATGTGACTCTCTACTTGTCAATCTTCAAATACATACTAAACATTTACTTATATATGTATGATGTTATAGGATCAGCATTACATATTGAGAGAATAAGACAACTTAGCTAAATACACATTTTCATACCAGTGTTTTTTGTACTTGTGCATCTCTCCTAATCTTTATTAATGCATGATTACTAACTGAGAGTCTCTGTTACATTTCAGGTCCTTGATGAGTCCAAGCTGCAAGAGATCGACAGCTTGTACAAGGAGTTTGATACTCCTGAAAAGGCTAACAAAATGTAAGTGTTGAATGTGCTTCTAACCAAAGCAAGATGTCGCCATGTAATACATTTTGGCTCAAGTAAATTGGATAAATGTCTATAAATTATTTTTTGTTTTTCTCCTGCCAGTGTGAAGCTGAAGCACTTTGAGAAATTTCAGGACACAACAGAGGCCTTAGCAGGTAATTACATATGTTTTACCACTGAGACCACCAAGTTTAATTATCATTTAGAGGAAAATTAGCCCTTTTCATTTCAAACCTTTATTTATCCTTTTAAAAAACAACTAACCTTTGCACCAATATATACTAATTTATCAAATGTACACTGTTGAATTTTGTAGAACTGAAAAGACAGTGGTGATGATGACGACATTTGTCTTATCCTGAAACGCAACATGTGGGTTTTTCAGTCACTACCTCATCTGAACTGTCACTATAGGACTCCTTTAAACTCTTTGCGCACTAAATGTACAAATGAGATTAAACTGATCTATTACACAGTATTCGTCACTTACAAAAATTCCTTTAGGGCATATTAAATTGTCTGTTTCCCTAATTTGGATCAGTTTATGTAGTTGTAGTATTTAATGAAGTATTCTCTACCTCTTCCCTACAGCTGCCACTGCCATGACCGAGGGGAAAATTGGAAAGAGTTTGAAGAAATTGCTGAAGAAGGTTGTTGCAAAGGAAGCTCATGAGCAGCTGGCCATCAGTGATGCAAAACTCGGTGGCGTTATTAAAGTAAGTGACTTAACAATCATCTTTATAAATCGGTAGCTAAGTGGTATTATGGATCTAACATGTTCTATTTCTCAGGAAAAGATGGAACTGGCCTGTATCCACAGCCCTGTAGTGGCTGAACTGATGAGATGCATCAGGAGTCAGATAGAGAGCCTCGTCACTGGACTCCCTCCCAAAGAGATCAGTGCCATGTCTCTGGGATTAGCTCACAGGTAGATTGCACAAAGATACGATGTTGTATAAATAATGTCGTTGCTTCTCAGCATTCGTCACTACCACTGAGGCAGCAATGTCCCTTTGGAAAGATCATAAGCCGCTTACTGTGTGAAATAACAAATGAATGACGCTTCTTGTCTCTGTTTTGCAGTTTATCTCGCTACAAGCTGAAGTTCAGTCCTGACAAGGTGGACACTATGATTGTGCAGGCCATCTGTAAGTTGTATTTTTATACAGTTAATAATATTATACGATGATTGATATTAGTTTTCACTATCAATTCATTTAAAGACTGTTTTCCCAATATATCAGAAATACAATCACAATCAGAGATGTGACTGTTGTGTATTTGAATATGCAGCCTAACGTTTGAGTTTTTCCCCCTCTCTTCAGCTCTGTTGGATGACCTGGATAAGGAGCTGAACAACTACATCATGCGCTGCAGAGAGTGGTACGGCTGGCACTTTCCAGAGGTGGGAAAGATTATCACAGACAACTTGGCCTACTGCAAATTTGTCCGCAAAATCGGTAAGAAAATAATCTGCATTTAAACTCAATAACACATTTCGGTAGATATCCCTTGCATAGTCAAACTTCCCATATTTTAAACTGTTAGTGATATTATTGCAGGCTGTTGGTTATACATTCCTGAGTATCCTAATGTGTCCGTGTATCTGCAGGTGAACGCACAAACGTGGCCGCCTCTGATCTGTCTGACATCCTGCCTGAGGAAATCGAGGCCGAGGTTAAACTGGCTGCAGAGATCTCCATGGGAACAGAAGTGTCAGAACAGGACATTGGCAACATCGGGCACCTGTGTGATCAGGTATGTCGCTTCCTTACCTAGTTTAACCGTTATACCAATATATATATATATATATTTATAAAATGTACACTGTTGAATTTTGGAGAACTGAAGAGACAGTGGTGATGATGATGACATTTGTCTTTTATCCTGAAACGCAACATGTGGGTTTTTCAGTCACTACCTCATCTGAACTGTCACTATAGGACCCCTTTAAACTCTTTCTTTGGTTATGTGCTGGCAGTTCTTATATGAATCCCATCTCCTTTTTTCCATAGGTGATTGATATTTCAGAGTATCGCGCTCAGCTGTACGACTACCTGCAGAACCGCATGATGGCGATCGCCCCCAACCTGACAGTCATGGTGGGAGAGCTGGTGGGCGCACGTCTTATCGCACATGCAGGTGATTCAGAGAGAAGACGCTGTGTGAGAGGCAGCCAAGCTGTGATGATGACGACATATTGTCGATTTACTGATCATGACTGATGTTTTTAAGTCACTACCTCATCTGAGCTTGTGTTAAGAGGCCCAATGAGCAGGTACTGGTGAGCGCATCGTATTTATTTGTTGATGGTTTTTAAGGTTCCCTTCTGAATCTGGCAAAGCATCCGGCCTCCACGGTCCAGATCCTCGGAGCAGAGAAGGCTCTCTTTAGAGCCCTGAAGACTCGCAAGGACACGCCAAAATATGGTCTCATTTACCACGCCTCCCTAGTGGGTCAGACCACTGCCAAGAATAAGGGAAAGGTAAGTCCAGAAGGTCCCCAAACTGCACTGATTAATAAACATTACAGTCTATTGGTTGGCATATAAACATATGCTGTGTTTTTCTGTCCAGATCTCCAGAATGCTGGCAGCTAAAGCTTCCCTGGCCATTCGCTATGACGCCCTGGGAGAAGACACAAACGCAGAGATGGGAACAGAGAACCGAGCCAAGCTGGAGGCCAGGCTGCGACAGCTGGAGGAGAAAGGAGTAAGTCAATCTAAAATTGGTCATAAATGCATACACATTTTGAATAACAATGTATACTAAATGTTTCACATATTTTCCCAGATGTTCTACTTTCATTCTTGCCGTGCCACTTAAATAAGTAACCATTTGTGTCTTTTCTTCTCAGATCCGAAGGATTAGTGGAACAGGCAAAGGAATGGCAAAGGCAGACAAATACCAGCACAAGAGGTAAATAATCCAAAGTTTTCTTTAGAAAAGATTATATTTTTCCAATGAAAAGTGTTAAATATCCCTTTTTTGTTGTCTCAGTGAAGTGAGAATGTACGATCCATCTGGCGACTCAACTATTCCCTCCACATCAAAGAAGAGGAAGTTTGAAGAGGTGGAGGAGGAGGAGCCTGAAGCGCCCGTAACTCCGGCGGTTAAATCCAAGAAGGCCAAAAAGGAGGCAGTAGTAGAAGGTGGGTGGAACAGGAATGAACCTTATCTTGTGATTTAGTCTCAAAATATTGTTTATGATGCTCAATATCTTTTCTGTTTGGTAGAAGAAGAAGCAGAAACGTCAGCAGCAGCAGAAGAGACGCCCAAGAAAAAGAAGAAGAAAAAGGACAAGAAAGAAGAGGAACCTGAAGCGCCGGAACCAGTAGAGGAAGAAATGGCCGTAACGGAGGTAAGAGACATTTGGACATTTGAAATGCAGACTATTCATTAGAGGTTTGATGTGTTCCAGTGTTTGACTCTGTTCTTCTCTCTCCAGTCGACAAAAAAGAAGAAGAAGAAAAAGAAGGCAAAGGATGAAGATGATGAGTGAAACAAGTGGAGAGTGTATATATTTTCTTTCTTAGGTTTTATGTCATTTTAGTTTTGTGTCATACATTTATTTTCACAAGGGCAAAACTGTAAAGTGCCTATTTCTGGACATGAGAAGAGTTCCTGTTGAAGAATCCTTGGATCTCCCTTTTATATCTGACTAGGATATGATATGAAATCACAGTTTATTTAACAATATCCAATACGATTCTAATCCTCTATCCTTTATGGTTTTATGTTTTTTATTTGTCACACATCGGTATCAGAACCAGTGCAGAGCAACGAGTGGATGAAAGATTCTCCCATTCCATTGTAGATAGATATTTTTGTCTGAACCTCTGCCTGCCCTGCTGAAATAAACATTTTTTTGCTCAAATTGTGTGTGTATAATGTCGTGGTATGAATATAAAAACATAATTTAGATTATTCATTGGCAAAAGTAAACTGCAGTACGTGATTTAAGTTTATATCCAATTTTGTAATTTCCCTTATAGAATTACTACTTAAGAAATAATCTGGTCTCCCTTTTGCAAATGAAAGCTTGTAAGCAGGACCCTAGTTTACTTCAAACACTAGGATGTATTCACCTCAGCTATTCTGGTATTACCAGGAGCTAATTGTGGTTTATGGAGCTGGCAGTTGGAAGGCTGATTTAAGCATGCCACAATTAGAAATTAATTTGCATAGAATGGCTAACTTAATGGACAAAAGTGGAAATACAACATATATGATATAGGGGTACGACTTTACAATAAGACTACCCTTATAAAGGAGTCATAAAGGGTTTATAATTAGGTTGTAAACACTTTATTAATCATTAAGAACCAGTTCTAACATAGGTTTCATAAATCAACACAGGCTCACTATTTGGCAAGAGGACTAAGCCTTTCCTTATATTGGCTACTAGTGAGAATCAACTCAGTGAGCAACAGATACCAAGGATGCTGGCTGATGAAGAAGATGAAGTAAGCTAGGTAGCCAATATAAGACTTAGCAGTACAGATAAATGTGGGCTCACTATTTGGCAAGCAACCGGTCACAGTTGCCCTGTTTATCTCATGTCTTATAAAAGCTTATTAATGATTTATAAAGTGTTCACAACCTAATTAATAAATGAATTACAAACTATTCGTAAACCCTTTATAAGGGTAGTCTTATTGTAAAGTGATACCCAAAAACTGGTGGTTTGGAATAATGTCAGGTTTTGTCAAACTATAAGAAGAAAAAAACGTGTATGCACAATTTCCTGCACCCCACCACTGGTTCTCATGGCCTTACTCCCATTTCAACTTGTCTATTGTATTGCACAAAATATACCTACCATCCTTTTCTTCATCATATCCGCCTCCCTTTAACAATTCACCATTCAAGTTCCTGCTCTATAATACTAATATAAAAATAATTAACACTCACTGGATCCATTTTATTTAGAGCCAGATTGTTTTACTTTTGAAATAAATGTTGCTAATAAAACAAGTACTTCACATTTTCTATGCAGGACATACATTTATAATAAATATGTTTTTTGATATTATATGTGTATCCTGGAGTCTTGCTGGTTTGGTTGCGCGTTTCCACTACACGGCCTCGCGAGTCGCTCGGCCTCGCTCGGTATGGCCTTGTTAGGACCGGCTCACTTTATGGCACGTTTCCATTACAGATTGACAAACATCATATGTGTAATTCGTGGCACAATTCAAACGGGATCGAAGACTTGCTACTCTTCATGGCTTATGAGTTTCCACGTGGGGTTTTCCACCATCTTCTCTGACTTTTCTTGTTGTCTTAAAAAAAACGTAAAATTAAACATTGCATATGAACATATAGATAACACGCTGGATGATGCTGGGTCAGCAAAACTACCCCAACAAAAGCACTTACTACAATTGGAACAAAGTTAGTGTTTTTGTAAAGGTTATCATAATGACCAAATCTGAACTCTGAAGACTGAAATGATATTGTATGTGATGGAATCAGATACAAATAGATGCAACAAATTGTGAGCATTTGAGAAACAATATTTCTGTTGAATTCCTCACAACCAAGACAACCCCAAAGAGAAGCACTTATGAAGAAAACAATACATTAGTGTTTTGCTTTAGGGTAATCTGAATGAGATTTCAATGACATGTTTAGTTATAGTCTGTAGCATTTGTCCTCTTCAACCGCCCCAACAGGAAGCACTTGCTGAATTCAATTGCAAACCAATCCTCAAGTTGGGCCAATATCAAAGACTTTCAATTTCCTACAGTAAAGGCATCTTCCATCATGATTTTACCGTTTTCCAAGGGGTTCCTTTCCAACATCTCCTTTGCGGTGTCTCAGTGGAAGTGTTGTTTCTTGCAAAGATGTACCCTTCTTAAGTACTGAATGCAGACATTTCCAGCCAACCCCGCCTCAGTTTTGATTGCTTTCAACGACCATTGTAAGTAAACACCCGCACTCTCAACCATCACCTGATATGAACGGACTGCTATCACCTAACAAGTGGTCAATCAGAGTTGTTGATGTTTCTCGTTGCAACTCTGGCAGCAGCAGTAATACTTAAACAATGCTAAGAAGCTCAGGCAATGAATATCCACTTCAGAAGGCACATTCAGCTTAAGTCTCCAAATCAAATATTGAGATAATGTGTATCACTGCATGTCAATAATATGCAATCTACAGGTAACTTCTGAAGTAATATAGAACAGAATAATGACTCATTTTGAAGTTGGGAGGTGACTGCATTCTGTCCATACTCAAAGACATAGACGATAGTTGAAATGTGCATATCTTACTAAAGTTGACTGCTAATGTACAACTAACACACTGGGAGAAATAAAGGTCAACAAAACTACCCCAACAAGTAGCACTTACTGCATTACACTCAAGTCAGTGCCTGTGTTTGGGTAATGTTGGTGACAAATACATGCAATAAATGGTGAGCATTTGAGAAACAATATTTCTGTTGAATTCCTCACAACCAAGACAACCCCAAAGAGAAGCACTTATGAAGACAAAAATCATTAGTGTTTTGCTTTAGGGTAATCTGATTGAGATTTCAATGACATATAATACTTCCTTTACAGTCTGTAGCATTTGTCATGTTCAACCGCCCCAACGAGAAGCACTTATTGGATTCAGACTCAGACCAATGCTCAAGTTGGTTCAATATCAAAGACTTGCTACTCTTCATGGCTTATGAGTTTCCACGTGGGGTTTTCCACCATCTTCTCTGACTTTTATTTTTGTCTTCTAATATATGACGTAAAAATAAAGTGTGCATATGAACATATAGATAACACATTGGATGATGCTGGGTCAGCAAAACTGCCCCAACAAAAGCACTTACTGCAATGTAAACAAAGTTAGTGTTTTTGTAAAGGTAATAATAAGGACCAAATCTGAACTCTGATGACATAAATGATATTGTATGTGATGGAATCAGATACAAATAGATTGAACAAATTGTGAGCATTTGAGAAACAATATTTCTGTTGAATTCCTCACAACCAAGACAACCCCAAAGAGAAGCACTTATGAAGAAAACAATACATTAGTGTTTTGCTTTAGGGTAATCTGAATGAGATTTCAATTACATGTTTAGTTATAGTCTGTAGCATTTGTCCTCTTCCACCACCCCAACAGGAAGCACTTGCTGAATTCAATTGCAAACCAATGCTCAAGTTGGGCCAATATCAAAGACTTTCAATTTCCTACAGTAAAGGCATCTTCCATCATGATTTTACCGTTTTCCAAGGGGTTCCTTTCCAACATCTCCTTTGCTGTGTCTCAGTGGAAGTGTTGTTTCTTGCAAAGATGTACCCTTCTTAAGTACTGAATGCAGACATTTCCAGCCAACCCCGCCTCAGTTTTGATTGCTTTCAACGACCATTGTAAGTAAACACCCGCACTCTCAACCATCACCTGATATGAACGGACTGCTATCACCTAACAAGTGGTCAATCGAGTTGTTGATGAGAAATAAAGGTCAACAAAATTACCCCAACAAGTAGCACTTACTGCATTACACTCAAGTCAGTGCCTGTGTTTGGGTAATTTTGGTGACAAATACATGCAATAAATGGTGAGCATTTGAGAAACAATATTTCTGTTGAATTCCTCACAACCAAGACAACCCCAAAGAGAAGCACTTATGAATACCAAAATCATTAGTGTTTTGCTTTAGGGTAATCTGAATGAGATTTCAACGACATATAATTCTTCCTTTACAGTCTGTAGCATTTGTCATGTTCAACCGCCCCAAAGAGAAGCACTTATTGAATTCAGACTCAGACCAATGCTCACGTTGGTTCAATATCAAAGACTTGCTACTCTTCATGGCTTATGAGTTTCCACGTGGGGTTTTCCACCATCTTCTCTGACTTTTCTTGTTGTCTTAAAAAAAACGTAAAATTAAACATTGCATATGAACATATAGATAACACGCTGGATGATGCTGGGTCAGCAAAACTACCCCAACAAAAGCACTTACTACAATTGGAACAAAGTTAGTGTTTTTGTAAAGGTTATCATAATGACCAAATCTGAACTCTGATGACATAAATGATATTGTATGTGATGGAATCAGATACAAATAGATTGAACAAATTGTGAGCATTTGAGAAACAATATTTCTGTTGAATTCCTCACAACCAAGACAACCCCAAAGAGAAGCACTTATGAAGAAAACAATACATTAGTGTTTTGCTTTAGGGTAATCTGAATGAGATTTCAATTACATGTTTAGTTATAGTCTGTAGCATTTGTCCTCTTCCACCACCCCAACAGGAAGCACTTGCTGAATTCAATTGCAAACCAATGCTCAAGTTGGGCCAATATCAAAGACTTTCAATTTCCTACAGTAAAGGCATCTTCCATCATGATTTTACCGTTTTCCAAGGGGTTCCTTTCCAACATCTCCTTTGCTGTGTCTCAGTGGAAGTGTTGTTTCTTGCAAAGATGTACCCTTCTTAAGTACTGAATGCAGACATTTCCAGCCAACCCCGCCTCAGTTTTGATTGCTTTCAACGACCATTGTAAGTAAACACCCGCACTCTCAACCATCACCTGATCTGAACGGACTGCTATCACCTAACAAGTGGTCAATCGAGTTGTTGATGAGAAATAAAGGTCAACAAAATTACCCCAACAAGTAGCACTTACTGCATTACACTCAAGTCAGTGCCTGTGTTTGGGTAATTTTGGTGACAAATACATGCAATAAATGGTGAGCATTTGAGAAACAATATTTCTGTTGAATTCCTCACAACCAAGACAACCCCAAAGAGAAGCACTTATGAATACCAAAATCATTAGTGTTTTGCTTTAGGGTAATCTGAATGAGATTTCAACGACATATAATTCTTCCTTTACAGTCTGTAGCATTTGTCATGTTCAACCGCCCCAAAGAGAAGCACTTATTGAATTCAGACTCAGACCAATGCTCACGTTGGTTCAATATCAAAGACTTGCTACTCTTCATGGCTTATGAGTTTCCACGTGGGGTTTTCCACCATCTTCTCTGACTTTTCTTGTTGTCTTAAAAAAAACGTAAAATTAAACATTGCATATGAACATATAGATAACACGCTGGATGATGCTGGGTCAGCAAAACTACCCCAACAAAAGCACTTACTACAATTGGAACAAAGTTAGTGTTTTTGTAAAGGTTATCATAATGACCAAATCTGAACTCTGAAGACTGAAATGATATTGTATGTGATGGAATCAGATACAAATAGATGCAACAAATTGTGAGCATTTGAGAAACAATATTTCTGTTGAATTCCTCACAACCAAGACAACCCCAAAGAGAAGCACTTATGAATACCAAAATCATTAGTGTTTTGCTTTAGGGTAATCTGAATGAGATTTCAACGACATATAATTCTTCCTTTACAGTCTGTAGCATTTGTCATGTTCAACCGCCCCAACGAGAAGCACTTATTGAATTCAGACTCAGACCAATGCTCACGTTGGTTCAATATCAAAGACTTGCTACTCTTCATGGCTTAAGAGTTTCCACGTGGGGTTTTCCACCATCTTCTCTGACTTTTATTTTTGTCTTAAAAAAAACGTAAAATTAAACATTGCATATGAACATATAGATAACACGCTGGATGATGCTGGGTCAGCAAAACTACCCCAACAAAAGCACTTACTACAATTGGAACAAAGTTAGTGTTTTTGTAAAGGTCATCATAATGACCAAATCTGAACTCTGAAGACTGAAATGATATTGTATGTGATGGAATCAGATACAAATAGATGCAACAAATTGTGAGCATTTGAGAAACAATATTTCTGTTGAATTCCTCACAACCAAGACAACCCCAAAGAGAAGCACTTATGAAGACAAAAATCATTAGTGTTTTGCTTTAGGGTAATCTGAATGAGATTTCAATGACATGTTTAGTTATAGTCTGTAGCATTTGTCCTCTTCCACCACCCCAACAGGAAGCACTTGCTGAATTCAATTGCAAACCAATGCCCAAGTTGGGCCAATATCAAAGACTTTCAATTTCCTACAGTAAAGGCATCTTCCATCATGATTTTACCGTTTTCCAAGGGGTTCCTTTCCAACATCTCCTTTGCTGTGTCTCAGTGGAAGTGTTGTTTCTTGCAAAGATGTACCCTTCTTAAGTACTGAATGCAGACATTTCCAGCCAACCCCGCCTCAGTTTTGATTGCTTTCAACGACCATTGTAAGTAAACACCCGCACTCTCAACCATCACCTGATCTGAACGGACTGCTATCACCTAACAAGTGGTCAATCGAGTTGTTGATGAGAAATAAAGGTCAACAAAATTACCCCAACAAGTAGCACTTACTGCATTACACTCAAGTCAGTGCCTGTGTTTGGGTAATTTTGGTGACAAATACATGCAATAAATGGTGAGCATTTGAGAAACAATATTTCTGTTGAATTCCTCACAACCAATACAACCCCAAGGAGAAGAACTTATGAAGACCAAAATCATTAGTCTTTTGCTTTAGGGTAATCTGAATGAGATTTCAACGACATATAATTCTTCCTTTACAGTCTGTAGCATTTGTCATGTTCAACCGCCCCAACGAGAAGCACTTATTGAATTCAGACTCAGACCAATGCTCACGTTGGTTCAATATCAAAGACTTGCTACTCTTCATGGCTTAAGAGTTTCCACGTGGGGTTTTCCACCATCTTCTCTGACTTTTATTTTTGTCTTAAAAAAAACGTAAAATTAAACATTGCATATGAACATATAGATAACACGCTGGATGATGCTGGGTCAGCAAAACTACCCCAACAAAAGCACTTACTACAATTGGAACAAAGTTAGTGTTTTTGTAAAGGTCATCATAATGACCAAATCTGAACTCTGAAGACTGAAATGATATTGTATGTGATGGAATCAGATACAAATAGATGCAACAAATTGTGAGCATTTGAGAAACAATATTTCTGTTGAATTCCTCACAACCAAGACAACCCCAAAGAGAAGCACTTATGAAGACACAAATACATTAGTGTTTTGATTAAGGGTAATCTGAATGAGATTTCAATGACATGTTTAGTTATAGTCTGTAGCCAGTGGCGGCCGGTGGTCTTTTTTTTTGGTGGGGCTCTTGACGTACCGTAAGTGACCTACCCGGGGGGTCCGGGGGGTTTCCCCCCGGAAATTGTTTTCGAGAAATGACCCCTTAAATGATGACTTCTGGTGATGTTAGAGGGGGGGGGAAAGGAGAAATCGAGGCTTAAAAATATGAGAAGACTGATCAATACCTCCATAATCTTCAGTGTGGAAAATATTATTTATCAACCTCAACATCTACTACTTTACCAGGAATTTGTGTTCTCAGAACTGGTCTGTTTTTTTCTTTCTTAAAACTGTTCATGTTTTATGAACCAACACCTTCACCAAGTAGCTTTACAGTGAACTGCATGTGAGATATAAAATTAATAGCATCTTTTCAGTAGCATTAATTATAAATATTTAAGTGGTTCAATACAAGTCACTACAGCATTTCAAACTGAACTGTGAATAAATGCAATTTAAAAAAAATAACCACAGCACAAAATGTCATAAATTGTGTTTTTTCTTTGTTTCTCTGAGGATTATTTACAAACAGGCTTATTTACATATAGCAATAACTCAGAAATGAAAAAGCTACATCGTCTAACACGAACAACCAGTTAGCATAATGATAATATATGTGTTATGTACAATGTAACTGGCAAGGCTAGAGCAAGAAAGAACATAACGTTTGCAAAAGGTTTAAATAACTTCAAGTATCTGTCTTCAGATTACGTGGAGGTTTTAGTCCGATGGGAAGCAGATTTTAAGCGACACCGAAGATAAACCAAAAATGTGGTGGAGCTGCAAACCGTGTAGTGTTGCTGGGACAGAACAGGAGCTATAACCGTTGGAAAATACATCACAGACAATGCAACAAACGTGGAGACAGAACAATCACTTCTGTGATAAATGCCCACTTATTAATAAACTTCTAACAACCATGGGAAACCTCCTCTCTACATATAAAGTGATATCCAAGCATGGGAAACAAAAGACAGCATTTACCTGTTTGCATCCAGCTAGCCAAGCCTTTCTTGTGTACCAGCTACTAAGCCTCGTGTATAAATGTTGTCTTTTTCACGAGATTGCTGCGATATATTCAAATCGGGTTGGTCCGGTGCAAGGTCTTTAAGCAACAATTTATCTGCCAAACTTCTCCTTTCGAAAGGATTGGAGATTAGCTCTTGAACAGAATTAGGCGGGGACCGAGGTCCGGAGACTCCACCTGCACACGAAGCCATCCTCATCAACTACTGCGTCAACCGGATACGAGTCACTGTCCAAACTACTCACAGACTGCACTGGGCGCTGACATTGGCGCCTGGTGACCGTCATCTTTGACGACGCTGATTGGCTGAAATTATATTTTCGCGGCATAGTTTACACGTTACAGATAGCAACAGTCAGCTGCTAGTGGCTGATGCTGCACTGGTTGAAGGCTCCTCTCTTAGCGCCCAGACGAGAGAAGGTGCATGGGCAAGGCCAGGCAGGAAACATGTGACTTATCAGTAACTTTAGACATCGTAACACAATTTTAAACGAGATTTTATTGTAGATTATACATTTTACTGATACCAATTATATAATATTTACCTTGTTCATTAAAAATAAAAATAAAAACATACATTTTTTTTTAAACATATTTTTTTTTTTTAATTTTAATTTTAATTATTATTATTTTTATTTTTTTTCAATATGGGAAGAGGTGGGGCGGCGCCCCTAGCGCCCCTATGGACCGGCCGCCACTGTCTGTAGCATTTGTCCTCTTCCACCACCCAAACAGGAAGCACTTGCTGAATTCAATTGCAAACCAATGCTCAAGTTGGGCCAATATCAAAGACTTTCAATTTCCTACAGTAAAGGCATCTTCCATCATGATTTTACCGTTTTCCAAGGGGTTCCTTTCCAACATCTCCTTTGCTGTGTCTCAGTGGAAGTGTTGTTTCTTGCAAAGATGTACCCTTCTTAAGTACTGAATGCAGACATTTCCAGCCAACCCCGCCTCAGTTTTGATTGCTTTCAACGACCATTGTAAGTAAACACCCGCACTCTCAACCATCACCTGATCTGAACGGACTGCTATCACCTAACAAGTGGTCAATCGAGTTGTTGATGAGAAATAAAGGTCAACAAAATTACCCCAACAAGTAGCACTTACTGCATTACACTCAAGTCAGTGCCTGTGTTTGGGTAATTTTGGTGACAAATACATGCAATAAATGGTGAGCATTTGAGAAACAATATTTCTGTTGAATTCCTCACAACCAATACAACCCCAAGGAGAAGAACTTATGAAGACCAAAATCATTAGTCTTTTGCTTTAGGGTAATCTGAATGAGATTTCAACGACATATAATTCTTCCTTTACAGTCTGTAGCATTTGTCATGTTCAACCGCCCCAAAGAGAAGCACTTATTGAATTCAGACTCAGACCAATGCTCACGTTGGTTCAATATCAAAGACTTGCTACTCTTCATGGCTTAAGAGTTTCCACGTGGGGTTTTCCACCATCTTCTCTGACTTTTATTTTTGTCTTAAAAAAAACATAAAATTAAACATTGCATATGAACATATAGATAACACGCTGGATGATGCTGGGTCAGCAAAACTACCCCAACAAAAGCACTTACTACAATTGGAACAAAGTTAGTGTTTTTGTAAAGGTCATCATAATGACCAAATCTGATCTCTGAAGACTGAAATGATATTGTATGTGATGGAATCAGATACAAATAGATGCAACAAATTGTGAGCATTTGAGAAACAATATTTCTGTTGAATTCCTCACAACCAAGACAACCCCAAAGAGAAGCACTTATGAAGACACAAATACATTAGTGTTTTGATTAAGGGTAATCTGAATGAGATTTCAATGACATGTTTAGTTATAGTCTGTAGCATTTGTCCTCTTCCACCACCCCAACAGGAAGCACTTGCTGAATTCAATTGCAAACCAATGCTCAAGTTGGGCCAATATCAAAGACTTTCAATTTCCTACAGTAAAGGCATCTTCCATCATGATTTTACCGTTTTCCAAGGGGTTCCTTTCCAACATCTCCTTTGCTGTGTCTCAGTGGAAGTGTTGTTTCTTGCAAAGATGTACCCTTCTTAAGTACTGAATGCAGACATTTCCAGCCAACCCCGCCTCAGTTTTGATTGCTTTCAACGACCATTGTAAGTAAACACCCGCACTCTCAACCATCACCTGATCTGAACGGACTGCTATCACCTAACAAGTGGTCAATCGAGTTGTTGATGAGAAATAAAGGTCAACAAAATTACCCCAACAAGTAGCACTTACTGCATTACACTCAAGTCAGTGCCTGTGTTTGGGTAATTTTGGTGACAAATACATGCAATAAATGGTGAGCATTTGAGAAACAATATTTCTGTTGAATTCCTCACAACCAATACAACCCCAAGGAGAAGAACTTATGAAGACCAAAATCATTAGTGTTTTGCTTTAGGGTAATCTGAATGAGATTTCAACGACATATAATTCTTCCTTTACAGTCTGTAGCATTTGTCATGTTCAACCGCCCCAAAGAGAAGCACTTATTGAATTCAGACTCAGACCAATGCTCACGTTGGTTCAATATCAAAGATTTGCTACTCTTCATGGCTTATGAGTTTCCACGTGGGGTTTTCCACCATCTTCTCTGACTTTTCTTGTTGTCTTAAAAAAAACGTAAAATTAAACATTGCATATGAACATATAGATAACACGCTGGATGATGCTGGGTCAGCAAAACTACCCCAACAAAAGCACTTACTACAATTGGAACAAAGTTAGTGTTTTTGTAAAGGTTATCATAATGACCAAATCTGAACTCTGAAGACTGAAATGATATTGTATGTGATGGAATCAGATACAAATAGATGCAACAAATTGTGAGCATTTGAGAAACAATATTTCTGTTGAATTCCTCACAACCAATACAACCCCAAAGAGAAGCACTTATGAAGAAAACAATACATTAGTGTTTTGCTTTAGGGTAATCTGAATGTGATTTCAATGACATATAATTCTTCCTTTACAGTCTGTAGCATTTGTCATGTTCAACCGCCCCAACGAGAAGCACTTATTGAATTCAGACTCAGACCAATGCTCACGTTGGTTCAATATCAAAGACTTGCAACTCTTCATGGCTTAAGAGTTTCCACGTGGGGTTTTCCACCATCTTCTCTGACTTTTATTTTTGTCTTAAAAAAAACTTAAAATTAAACATTGCATATGAACATAACACGCTGGATGATGCTGGGTCAGCAAAACTACCCCAACAAAAGCACTTACTACAATTGGAACAAAGTTAGTGTTTTTGTAAAGGTAATAATAATGACCAAATCTGAACTCTGATGACATAAATGATATTGTATGTGATGGAATCAGATACAAATAGATTGAACAAATTGTGAGCATTTGAGAAACAATATTTCTGTTGAATTCCTCACAACCAAGACAACCCCAAAGAGAAGTACTTATGAAGACCAAAATCATTAGTGTTTTGCTTAAGGGTAATCTGAATGAGATTTCAATACAAACTTTTTCCGAAATAAGGTCCCATGAGTTCCACCGGAAGGGGAGGGACTTCGCCGTAACGCAGTGTAGGCGGAGCGATCGGCTTTTTGGCGGGCGGAGCGACGCTGCTTAAAACTGCCGTGACGTCATCTTCAATGCGACACAACTCACACAACACACAACAATGGAGGATGTGCAAGCGGTCGTTTGCTTGCTTCTTGCTGTGTGGTTTTTTATCACAACAAAGAGGCAAACGTTGATTCGAAACAGGCGGCAGATTGCAAGACGGGGTATAGAAGAAGCTGACGCGAGAGTTTTGGCAGCCCTACAACGCCGCAGAGACTACAGGACGACTCTAATCACTACTACTACTACTACTACTACTTCTTCTTCTAGACTGCAATGCTACTTGGTAAGCTAACGTTCGCTAACTAGCAATGTGTTTAGGCTCACGCTCCCTATACGACCAAAGTGTTTCGAGTATTTAATTAATTGTAGCTACCACTTTTACGTATTAAAATATGTATGCTTTTGTTTGTGTATTTCAGAAGTTACGTCGCCGCCGTAGACCATGTGTTTGGATGCTCGACCGAGCTACCGAGTGGTGGAATGTGACTGTTCCATCTTTCACACACACTCAGTGGGTGGAGAACTTCAGGATGTCTGAGGAAACATACACCTACCTGTGCAACAAACTGCGGCCAGCGATGGAGAGACAGGACACACCATTCCGCGAGTGTATACCTCTAAAGAAGAGAGTGGCCATCGCACTGTGGAAGCTTGCTACCGGCTCAGAGTACAGAAGCATTGGACATCTTTTTGGAGTGAGCAATACAACTGTGTGCCGGTGTGTGCAAGACTTCTGTGCTGCTGCAGAGACGTTGTTAGTACCGGAACTAATTCGTTCACCAGACCGGCAGAAGTTTGCAGAAATGGCTGCCTACACTGAGAACGGGTGGGGGCTCCCTCAGTGTGTAGGTGCTATTGATGTAGCACACATACCCATCTTGGCCCCACAGGAGAACCACTGTGACTATTTCAACCCTAAAGGCTGGCACTCCATCATCCTTCAAGGAGTTGTAGATGGAAAGGGACATTTCTGGAATGTGTTTGCAGGAATGCCTGGGAGCTTGCATGCCGCTCGGGTTTTGAGACTGTCTTCATTGTGGGAGTTGGCCAGTCGTGGCAACTACTTTCCAACTTGCACCAGGAACATTGGTGGGGTGAATGCTGGCTATTACATCCTGGGAGACAATGCCCATCCCTTGCTAAACTGGCTCTTAAAACCCTTCCCTGACACTGGACGGCTGACCGAAGAACATGTGACATACAACAAGAACATTTGCAGAGCACGGGTAGTGGTAGAAAACGCTTTTGGTAGACTGAAGGGAAGGTGGCGTTGCCTCGTGAAAAGAAATGACTGTGATTTGAAACTTGTGAAATCAATGGTGCTGACATGCTGTGCTCTGCATAACCTCTGTGAGAGTCATGGAGAGACCTATGATGATGGGTGGGATGCACCAGCAGCAGCAGAGCCAGGGGTAGCATTGGCACAAGGTGCAGAGGAGGAGGGCATGGACATACGAGAGGGTCTGATGCGCTACCTGAATGTATAATGTAATGCCTACATATTCATTGTATTGTACATAAATAAATCTCTTTTTTTTTTTTCACATACATGTGTTTGTCAAATGATTTAAACAAATGTTATCAGAATTGACTATTTCGTAAATATTTGAATTTCAAGCACCAGTACTTACTGCCCCATAATAATCTAATAAATTAAACAAATATCAAAGTAAACTATAAACATAAATACAAAAGTGTAAAACAGCAAAACTATATTCATAAATGCAAGTGTAAAAAATGGTAAACATGGATGGAGTCTAAAGTATCCACAGCATAAATTAATATATGATTATTATGATGGTTTGTCTGAAAGACAGGCTCACGGTTTTTTATGTCTTCATACGCACATAGCTACAGTGTAGTTATGACAAGGAAAATCTTAGTGCAACACACTAACGGAAATATAGTGCAAGTAAATATATAAGCAATGTGTTAGTCTAGCACAACGAGGGTATTACAATTGAGCAATTTTTACTACATGTATTATTTATCATGTATTCTTAATACCATTACAAAATATGTAATGTTATGTTTTAGAGGAGGACCTCTAGCTAGCAAACTCAATTTCAAACAGTATGCAGAGTTGTCCTGCAAAAGAGTTAAAACGTATTATTTAACCAAGTATTTATTCTCTTATTTGCTTTAATTGCAACAGATGATAAAGGTTTTCACTGATAAGTATTCTCTTAAATCCATACACCCCTGTACAGTGCTTTGTGGACGATGATGGTGTTTATGATATTTCTGACTGCAGAGGGACGCCTAGATGATGCCATCTTTCTGTGTGATCGCTGTTGGGTGCAATTTATCAACAAGCGATAAGATAAGTCAAAGTACTTTATTGAACCCAATTTGGGAAGTGTTTTGTTGCAGCAGCATAAAAAAAGGCATGGCATTGTTTGTAAAAATAAACATTTTAAAGATAAAAAATAAACAAGAAAGTACAAATGTAAATAAACAATATAATCTCAGCCAGAGGTTATTTGTTGTATCACAGAGGCGGAGGAGACGGGGCACGTCGGCTGCCCATTCCCTCTAGCACCTGGCCAAGAGTGCACAGGAAGGCTAAATTAAAGGTCTCTGCTTGAGCGATCTCCTCCCTTCTCAAGGCTGCTTCCAACTCCCTCGCCTCCCTCGCCTCCCCCAAGGTCCGGTTCAAGTGCTGATCCTGCTGGGCCCGGTCTTCCTTCTGCTGGGCCAGGTTCTGTTCCTGCTGTTCCTTCTGCTGGGCCAGGTTCTGTTCCTGCTGTTCCTTCTGCTGGACCAGGTGCCGTTCCTGCTGGGCCAGGTTCTGTACCTGGTGGGCCAGGTTCTGTACTTGGTGTTCCTTCTGCTGGGCCAGGTTCTGCTCCTGGTGTTCCTTCTGCTGGGCCAGATCCTCTCCTCCTCGTTTCCTTTTGCCTGGGTGACAAGATAATTATAGCAATAAGAATTAGCAATAAGAATGAAAAACACAGGACAGGTACAGGTCACACAAGGATATAAGAATAACATGTATAAACAGAACAACAGTAAGGATGAACTAAAGAAAGTTCTGGCCCTAGATGTTTACAATGATTGTGAATTTGGTGGGGTGCTAGTGGAGCCTCACACTAATTGCGCCTGCATTTTCAGCTCAGTTGAGGCACCCTTCGCAAGGTGAGGCCTCACGCAGTCTGCATGATCGGCCTGTAGGGAGGGACGGCCCTGCTTTTCCGGTTATTACCCGTCCCCTTGTGTGTTATGTAGCTTTTTCTGCATGTAAACGGTCTGCAGAGTCACAAACCCTCAAAGTACACCCTGTAGCGAGTAAAACTCTAACACAAAAAATACTATAATAAATAAATAATATAGGAGCTCCAACAAGGCGTGTAGGACAGAGAGTGAATACACATACTTTACACAGATGCTGTATGAGAAACCAATGTGATTTTGGAACATTGAACAATGTAAATCTATTCTAGTAGACCTCAACAATGGAATTATGATCAGTAGAAATGGCCATGACATGTCATGGCCCAGGGACCTTTAAGATCTGTGTGATATTTGTTATAAAGCAGAGCCGGTGGATGCTGTAGGAAGTGAATAGCACCGTAAGAGGGCAGTAATGAAACGTCATGGATTCAAATCTGCCGTTAAAAATAATAGAAGAAGAAGCAGCAGCAGCAGGCATTGCTAGTAGAGCAGCATAGATCCGCATCATCGATTGTCTGCATCTGTGCTCTGCTGAGGTGTCTTGCTTTCGTACCACATGGCAGGACTGCACGAGAGTCAGATATGTTATGAAGGAGCAGATTAAATACTTAAACATATCCTACATTTAAATTACTATTGGACTGTAAGAGAAATATAAAACAAAAAAATGTCGCAGTTACAAACGAGGTTCTTCACGGAGGACAAAAGGTGAGCTTGTATTCTCTTTAACGAAACAAGAAAACTGAAAAACACAGTTACGGCTAGCAGGCTGGCTAACAAGCTGTAACTGTAAACAGTACAAAAATGAATGTGAATCATTGCACTGCATTTTAATAAACATTTGTACTGTACATTTTATCTTAGCCTTTTTTAAACTATTAGCCTCTTAATATTTCCTAGCTGTGAGTTTGTTGGTTTAGCTAGCTAATGCTAACATTCCCAATATATGATTGATTGCTGTCCTTATATTTGAATATACGTTTTACATCAGCTTATATGACATAAAAAGAGTATAAAATGTGTGTTTAATGGGTGTAACCTTTGTTTATAGGTATGCAGTAGATGATGTCCCATTCTCCATCCCTGCTGCCTCTGAGGTGTTAGACCTCAGCAATGTCATCAACAAGCTGCTGGAGGCTAGAAATGGTAAGAAAACACACTCTACTTTAACATTAACAAGAATGTTTTAATATTTCTGGCCCACTGTTTCCCTGCTGTGTGTCAAAGCTAAGTTAATATCAGAGGTATTACTGAACATAAAGTCTCCCTTGTATTATCTTACGCATTGATTTCTTAGATTATTGTCTTCATCTTGTACTAAACAAATCTTCTGTTTATGTATAACTTGTCCTTTCTATTGTTTATACTGAGCCTTACTTAAATATAATGGTTCACTAAATCCCTGTACACTATCACAAATATTGGTGATATATTGAGTGAATAACATGTTGTTTTTTGTTTCCACAGCATCTCACAGCAAAGTGGAGTTCGACTTCTTGGTCAGGGGCCAGTTCCTGCGAACGTCGCTGTCCACTCACATGGACACAGAGGGCATATCAACGGTAGGATCAGCCTCACTGAGGGGATATGACGTCTGCCTCTAACATTCATGGCACTGAATTATTCCAGTGTCCTGTTTTGCCATGAGAAATAGTTGTTTGGTGGATGTACAAATTGTGACTGAACTGTCTGGGAACACATTTGATATTTATGCATCAGTGTGTCTGTGTGTGTTTCAGGAAGATGTGGTGGAGATAGAGTATGTTGAGAGGATCACAGCACCAGAACCCGAGGAGTGCATGATGCACGATGACTGGATTAGCGCTGTGGATGCAGATGCTGAATGGTAAGATGATAGACTGCAGACTGTCAAAGAAGGGCATTTTTCCCAAACAAGTTTGTTTAGCTTGCGTTCATTTTTTTTGTTGCAGGATCCTTACAGGATCATACGACAAGACAGCCAAGATCTGGTCCCTGGAGGGCAAGCCAGTGATGACGGTGGCCGGACACACAGACGTGGTTAAAGACGTGGCCTGGGTCAAAAGAGGTGAGCAGGACAGGGTGGCAGACATTCACTCTGCTTGTTATAAAGACAGCCTCTCTTAAAACATCTGTGTGGACGTTTCTGTGCAGATGGTCTCAACTCCCTGCTTCTGACGGCCTCTCTGGACCAAACCCTGCTGCTCTGGGAGTGGAACTCTGAGAGGAACAAGGTGAAAGCCATACACTGCTGCCGGGGACACACAGGGAGCGTGGACACTGTAGCAACAGACCCCACCGGCTCAAAGGTAGAGAGGGATGGGCAATGGTTAAATGCACAGGGAGAAGAATATCTTTATAAATGCAACATTTTTGTTTCAGTTCTGCAGTGGCTCCTGGGACAAAATGTTGAAGATTTGGTCAGCAGGTAGGATGCCAGCATGTCTGCCTTTTTTAATTTTGCACAACTGATTAAAAAGCAAACATTCAACAAGCTAAATATCTCCCTCAGTGCCAACAGATGAGGCGGACGAAGTAGAAGAGCCTGCCGACAGACCGAGGAAGAAACAGAAGACTCAACAGCTCGGCCTCACCAGGGTGTGTGATCCAAGAGCCAAAAAATTAAGTATTGAATTGTTGAATATGAACAACAAACTGAGGTTCCCATTTCCTCCCACTGACAGACTCCCATCATGACGTTATCTGGACACAACGAGGCCGTGTCCTCCGTCCTGTGGTGCGACAGTGAGGAAGTTTGCAGTGCATCATGGGACCACACCATCCGTGTGTGGGACGTCGAGACGGGAGAGATGAAGACTACGCTGGTGAGAAACACAGAGACGAGCAGAAACTTTATTCAAACCGTTTTTAGTTTGTCAATCCCATAATAAACTGACTGATGTTTTTTGTTTTTCCGCAGACGGGCAGCAAAGTGTTTAACAGTATTTCCTACTCACCTCTGTGTCGGCGGCTGGCCTCCGGCAGCACTGACAGACACATCAGGCTGTGGGACCCCCGCACCAAAGGTACCGCTACCTACCCCACACCTCTCAAAGCCTAATGTCATTTTGCCTGCATCCCCTATACATCACAATCAAAGCACTTTTAGCAGCATCATTTATTCAGCTTTTATAAGCACTGTTCTGGCTTTTCCTCTGCCTGTTTTTAACGCCCCCCCCTCCTCCCCTGCAGACGGCTCTCTGGTGCTGCTGTCTCTGACCTCTCACACCGGCTGGGTCACCTCGGTGAAGTGGGCACCAGCACATGAGCACCAGCTGGTCTCCGGTTCCCTTGACAACCTGGTCAAACTTTGGGACACCAGAAGGTCTGTGATGCACTGTATACTTCTTTGGTTAAATCCAAAGTCTGTTAAAAGTTTCCATCCTAAAATAACATTATGCAAGAAACCTGCCAGCATTGTGTTATCTTAAAGCTGGAAACAGGGCTGTATTTTTTTTTTTAAGATAATGAAAAGTATGTGTTTTTGAAGTGGGCTTCTCAGGGCAGCACTAAATGTTTGCAACTGATCATTTAACTACCCACTTAATAAGTTCCAGTTCTTTTTTTGCTAAATCAAGACAATTTCAACCTTCATATCACCTTCAGCAGCCAATCAGAGCACAGGCTGGATCATGGTCCATACTTTTTGAGTATGAAAGGTTACTCGTGCAGACACGTAGAGCAGGAAATCCTGTTCATTCCACGCGTGTGAGAGTAAGCTTTCTGTCTGGAAAGGCTTCCTGTCTTTGTTAGAATTAAATACTTTGTCAGTTCATTAAAACTTTCTTAAGCATACACTGTCTTTTTTATGATTTTGGTATAAATATTTGTCCTTTTAGTGGGTCTCAGTTAAACCTCAGTGTTAAAGTAATTCAGTGAATTAAGTTAACTTTCAAATGCTCATGTCTTCCAGCTGTAAGGCTCCTCTGTATGACTTGGCTGCTCACGAGGACAAAGTGTTTTGTGTGGACTGGACAGAAAGTGGGGTAAGACTGTTTTTCACAAATATAACCACAAAGGAATATGTGCAGCAACTTCAAATATTTAAGTTCAACTCAATCCAGCAACGTGTAACTTACAGTTTCTTGTATGTGTTTTGTTTCAGCTGATGCTGAGCGGAGGTGCAGATAACAAGCTGTACACCTACAAATATTCTGGTGTTCAGACGGATGCGGGGGCATAGGATGAACAGCATGGACACAGACATGATGACAGAATGATGGACAGTATCTGTGTTGTGACACGCAGATGGAAGCGGCAGTGCTTTTGAATTGTGTACAGTACAAAACTATCCTTGCCTGGTTTCTCTGCTGTCTTGGTCCTGTTATTTTTACCCTTCTAAACTTTTACACATATTTTCTTATGGATTGTCTTTGTTTTCCTGTAATCCCAAAAAAGTATAAATTAATTGTGTCTCCTGAAATGTCTCTTCTATTTAATGTTTCATTAATTAGTGCTTGGTAGTAGATGTGATAATTTGAAGTTGGCAATTAGTTGAAGGGACTTTAGAGATTCATAAAACACAATAGTGATTTAATGGCAATGACCAATTATTATTAATATTTGAATACCCATCAGTTTATCGAGTAATTTGAACCTTTAGCAGCTGCAACAAATGACAAAAACATTAATGTCAATAATTATAATACAGTAATGTTAGGTATTCTAAAATAGGTCAAATATATGAGTACTTTACCTTTGGTACTTAAAGTTAATTTTGATATTACTTTTGACCTGTACTTGAGTAGGATTCTAAATGCAGAACTTTGAAGTATTTGTTTACACTGTTATTGCTACTTTAACTGTGTAAATTGAGTACTTCTTCCACCAGTGGAGAACAGTCATTTTACTATTATATTGGGAGGCAACATTTGAACATGACCAGATAGGCGTTAAAAAGAAGAGGTATCACTATGATTGGTCTTTTTGTACCATAATGTTAAAGCAGGGTGACTGGGGGTTGACCTGACCAAAGTGTTCTTTATACTGACATGTTATCTTCCCTCTCCTTTTAAACTAGTGGAACTGCAACACATTCAATCTAGGTAGAAATATTGTAACTGCTTATTATTAGTCCGTGTAGTAGTACACATTGTATTTCAGTAAGTTATTAGCCGTGAATGCCTACTTGGCAACAGACAATCTTTTTTGTGGCCCGTCTATTAATGTATACAGTCTATGGGCCTGTACAGCAGCGCCCTCTGGTGTCCAATCAGCGCTACAGCTGCTTTGCATATCCTGTTTCTCTGACTCATTATGACGGCTATCGGCAGAGGAGGCTAGCCGAGCTGAGCTGCATAGATGCTCGGACTGCTGGACAAAACTAAAAGCAAGGTAAAGGTAAATTCACCTTTTAAATTATCTGACCATAATATAATAACCGTAATGTTTGTATATCTCGTTATAATGTAAAATGTTCTATCAGCATTACTGTTCCTACAACTGCATTAGCTAGGAGCTAAACTGCTGCTAGCAAACAAGCCGTTTTCGGCTGGCTTTTCTCGACTACCGTTACATTTATTTTTACTTTTACACCTTGTATTTACACTGTCGATAAAAATGGTCGAATGACACACGCCTTATCTTTCTTATTGTGTGTTTCAAGGCAGCCTTTCATGTAACTGAACACCTGCTCCACAGCCAGCTGGCTCTCAATTCTCCTCACTCCGAAAAGCACAGGTGTCTGGTCTCTGCTGGATAAACCATATTAGATTAGCTTTTTAGCCTTCAGCACCGAGGGTTTTTTGTGCAGTCACAGATAACACTCTATGATAACCGCTTATAACTCGATTATAATTCAGTAGGGGAACAGCTGTCAGCTCTGTTTACATGCTTGCTGTTGAATGTATCCCAGCAAACATCTACAGGGAACCCAGCAGCAGTTATTTCTCAGTGTGACTGTCTCTATCATTATATTATATTAGTTAGATTTACACAACACCTTCAGTCTATATGCCTGACCATTGCTTTCTGTGTGAGGAAGAGGAAACACAATGGACTTCAGCTACTAGTTTACTCTATACTAAAAATCCATTTAAATCCTACTGCTATCCTTAGGCAAGATACAAGCGGCATAAGAGTTAAAATGCAAAACATGTTTAATGAAGGAGGAACAGAACATCAATGCATTTATTTTGAACCAAGACCTGTTGATTACTTCTTTTGGGTTAATATTTAAACAAAACAACATTTCTATTTATTTTATTTTTCAGAACTGACAAAGGTTGATATTCAATCATGGACGGGTAAGTGTAAAATTCATATTTACATCATTGTTGACTCTAGCCAGTGCCATTATTATAATGATCATAATTACTGTATTAAACACTGTTGTTATAAGAGCAGCTGACTGAAGTGTGTGTGCTCCAGGTTTGCGGGGGACATTCTGAGCGGGGGCCGGGCCCTGCTCGGCGAGGACAGCTCGGTGATGGCTCGCATGCAGAAGAAGTTCTGGAAGACTAAGCAGGTCCTCATCAAAGCCACGGGCAAGAAGGAGGACGAGTACGTGGTGGCCTCAGACGCTGACCTGGACGCCAAGCTGGAGGTAGGGGGGGGGGGAGGGTTACCAATATCTACATGTTATAATTGTAAATAACATGTAGATATTGTTTACCAGTTTGTATTGTGTGTCATTGTGAGGGATAATGTATCGGCAGTAGGATTACAAAGAGAGGTTTTAGAACATCAGTGGCACAAGGGGTCCATTGTTTGCAGAGATGTTTTCTTGATGTCTGGATATAAGGGTTGTAATTACAGGTGAGATGTCTGACAGTACATCACAGCTCTGAACGTTATGTACAGCTCTACAGTCTGATCCTCTGCAGTCGCTTCACATCACTGCAAGGAATGAGAGCTGGTAGTTTTGATTGGCTGACATTTAGTTGTATAACTGTCTGCAATGTGCTAGAGTTTCACTGAGCTGCTAAGGGATGCACTGTGAGGCTTTTGTTCGCTCAGGAACAAGATCAGGCCTCTACTGTCCTCCTGAAATCATTGTCCCTCCATCTATCCCCGCTGAGACAAAGACAGAAAAGAGGGGAAAGTGTTTAAAGATCATTTACAAAGAGTAGATTCAGATAATCTTTTGCCAACCTGTCTTGTTGCATTTTAGCTCTGCTGATTCCCATGCCCTAACTTGATTTAATCAGGTTTTACATTTCAGTGATCTGCAAGCTACTATCATTTAGATTTGATCATATCCGATTTTATCCATTATTTCATTTTTCAGAGTATGACTGTCACCATTAGATAAGACACAGTTTTAATAAGATTTACACAGATATAAGGTCACGTCAGATAAGGAAACATCAGATCTTATTAAGTCAATTTTGAATCTTTCCAGCATCAGTACCATTATAAATTTCATCCAGTTTTAAGTTAATTTATCCACATTGGATTGTTTTTTTGTTATATTTCATCACTGTCTTTTTCTGACAAAATCTCAAGTAGAAAAACAGAACTGATGTATCGAAGTGTATTTGCACGAAGCCATGCGTGGATGTTTATTTCCATCTGCTTCTGGTTTTCCCCTGCCATATTGCTGTGAGTCAGACAGAGCAGATGGCATGAGACCAACATGATCTTGATGAATCAATCAGTATTGGTCGTCTTAGTAATACAACATATAAGAGGTGTGCTGTTCAGGAGCAGTGACCTGTACACAGGCAGGGATCTGACACTGCTGAGGCAAACGGAAAGAAGGCAGTGAGTGTTTATTCTAAAGTTAATCAGTAACTTCACGTAAAAGTCACCTCCTCCCTCTGCTCTCAGTCTACAGTCTCACACCTGAAGAGGCAGGCATGGATGGCTTTATAAAATATAGAAGTATTCAAAAGATTTCACAAGTGGGCAATGACTGTGACTAAAAGATAATCTAATTATTTTCTTTGGCAATCCCATGCTAATATAAATGGAGCAGCCCAAGTGGTTAGTTCTCCACGCTGCCTCTATTCATTATCATGTCCCCGAGAACCCTGCTGTATGAATCTCAATTTCAGACTCACACAATATTGCATTATGTTCTTCCAGCTGAATCCCCAACTGAAACTTTATTAAGATGTCCTAGCCTGATCTCTTTCAAATCATTCCAATCATGACGTATATCCTTGTGTTGCATTGTGGGTGCATTGCTTTCTGTCAGAGAGCAGTATAGAGTGACCTCTAAATCTGTGTTGCTATGACGCACAAGCATACATCTGGCAGATCGGAGGAGAGGCATCTGACTGCCAGGCAGAAAGCAAGAGAGAGCAAAATATGTTGTGTTAACACTGCAAAATAAAGTCTTGAAATAAGTGGACAGAAAACCAACAACAAGGTTCTTAAAGGTGTTCTAAAGAAAGGTGTTGAGGATGTATTTGAACCTGGCATGATTTTCTTCTACAGTTCTTCCGCTCGGTTCAGTTGACATGCACAGAGCTGCTGAAGGTGATTGAGAAGTACCAGCACAGGATCACACGTGAGTCAAACTAAACGTATAACATTACATCACTTCACTGCACAACAGTAGGAGCTATTTATTACAGGCTGTATCATTCTTTCCCTTATACAAGATGATGTGTTTATGATTGTGTTCCTTCCTGTACGATGCTTTTGTCTAACACTTAAGCTATAAATGGTTGGATAGAGGGTTTTTTACAAACTAATAAGCCTGTTTTTTAAACTCAAATAAGTTGTTACAGTGTTAGTGATATTCTTTCTAGCACGGTCGTGGTATGAGGAAGGCAAGATGTGTCTCCTTTGTGTACATGAGGGACTTTGATCTCTTTTCCCAGGTCTGTCTCAGGAGGAGAACGAGCTCGGCCTGTTCCTGCGTTTCCAGGCGGAAAACGATCGCACAAAGGCTGGCAACATGATGAACGCCACCAGCAAGGCCCTGTGCACCTCCGCCAAGCAGAGGTCAGCAGCAGGAAATACCAAGCCAATGATCCAGTGTTAAAGTGTTGCCAATATAGTGCATTCTAGAGTAATAGCATTAAAAATAATGGCTAAAAATGAACAGAGAAAGTGAAAAAACATGTTTATTATTGGCCATGATACATTATGCTGAATGTCTTTTTAATTTTGAGAAATTTCATGAGTTCTGTTAATCTTTTTCCATAGGATGGCACTTTGCCCGCCACTGCACCGCCTGCACCAGGAAGTGGAGACGTTCAGGCGGCGCGCCATCGCCGACACGCTGCTGACGGTCACTCACATGGAGAAGGCGCGCACCGAGTACAGAGGGGCTCTGCTCTGGATGAAGGACGTCTCCCAGGAACTCGACCCAGACACATATAAGCAGCTGGAGAAGTTCCGCAAGGTAGAAGGACGCTTGTTTGGGTGTATCAGGTGCTGGTTGACACTCTAATGATATCAATTATGTGTCTCTTTGTCTGTTTTTTAGGTCCAATCCCAGGTCAGAGGGACGAAGGGCCAGTTTGAGAAGCTGAAGAACGATGTGTGTCAGAAGGTGGACATGCTGGGAGCAAGCCGCTGCAACATGCTTTCACACTCCCTCTGTACCTACCAGGTGTGTGTCTGTCAACACCATATCATCTCTGTTAGACTCTGCTTTAATTACAATATGTACCTGTATGCTTTAAGAATGAATGCAGTATCTCGATCTGTCTACCTGCTTGTTTGTCTTTCTTGTTTTTCTCAATTAAGCCTTTACTATTGCACAAAAACACACTAACACCAATTAACATCTGACTTGTGTCTTCAGTGTGGAGGGTTAAATTAGACTTTTATTCCCAGGACACATGACTGCAGAAGTGGCAGTATTAGTCAGCTCCAGCTCCGGTTGCCTATGATGTAAACATGACACTCAGGTGGACACGATCATTTCCACCCGATTTGACGGCGTGTTGCTGTAAATAAATAATAAAGAAAACCATCAGGGTTTTAGACAGTTATTATAATTTATTTACGTCAAACATACAATATACATGCTTCCCTCAGAGCCACCATACTTAATTGACAGAAAGGCATACTCTTCTACTGGCACTGGGAAAAGAGTCCATTGCCTATCTTTGAAAGGTTTCCGGTGTTAAAAACCCTGCATATATGCACTCATTCTGGTTGGAAACAGTACTATTGAATATCTTTCGTTCCTGTCTTGGCAGACCACTCTGCTGCAGTTCTGGGAGAAGACGGCCCACGCCATGTCAGGAATCCGCGAGGCCTTCCAAGGACATGTACCATACCAGTTCACCACACTCAAGGTACTTCACACTCAAGAGTGTTGCATTCCCTGCAGACAGCAACAACACAGTGTGAATACCAACTGTCCTTTTAGCAGTCCTCTCAACATAGATCTGATCATCTATGGATTGTTATATTACATTGTAAATTGTTCCACCCTTTTACAGGACCTGAGAGACCCACTGGAGGAACTAGCAGAGGCACAGCAACATGTTGAGAAGAAGAAGGAGAAGGCTCCACAGAGCAACACAGACAGGTGAGAGAACACATTAATAAATCAAGGTAAAAATAAATCTAGTATAGTCCGTCTTATGTCTTGTGTTGAAAACCGCTTTTGCATGTGATGATCATAGTGCTCCGTTTGGTAGTTGAGGGCTTTAAAAACGTTGTGCCTAAAGAGACTGCAGCTCCAAATCAAATAGAGGCTACTGCATTGCTAAAAATAGCAAAACCGTGTCTAGCCAGCTAGTAAGGCACTTTCTCATTTATCCCCCTCCTCCCTTCCTCCTCCTTCCTCCTCAGTCTGGTGTCCTTGGATGACGACGAGCCATCCGGAAGTGCTTCTGGTTCAGGTATGTGTTGCCACCTCTGGGCTGAGACACACAGTTATAGGGACATGTTTACAGTGTGGTACAATCATGAATGAGCCTGGGCATCCTGCAGAAAAAAGTGGAGAAGTGAGTAGTAGTGAACAGAAGGCGCATTTAAGGAGGTCAAATATCACTAATAATTTGTTGACATGTTTCATCTCTGCTCTACACTCTTGAATGTACATGGTCATAATTATGTGTCTTTAAAATAAACTAAACAGCAACGTTTAACAGGAAAAAAAAGATTACTTTCACTGCTCTTGGTGGGAAGAAACTCCAGTTTTATGTTTGCTTCTTGTAGTGTGTTGAGAACTTTTACACAGACGGTATTGTTATATTGTTATATCCAGCACTTGTGTAAATAGTACAGGTGTGTTCATTGGAATTCCTGCTGCTGACTGTGGGCTGGACGCCTGTCGGCTTTATGATCCTTTAGTCTCAGCGCACCAACACACTGCCACACCTCCGGCTGCCCTGCCCGCTCTCAGAGGACTGTCCACGGACTCTGAGGACGACCTGATGCTCATGGCCGGTGATGAGCCACAGCCCTCAGCCCCCCCTCACGTCCCTCTGCAGCCCCAGCTCCTGCCTCCTCATCAGGGGGGGAGGCCCAGTGAGCCCTGGGGCTTTGAGAGCCTCCAGTCACAGCTGCCTGCCTGCGGTAAACTGGCCTGCTCTCTCCTCCACCTGTGAACTCTGACTCCCATCTCACTTTGCTGGCTGTGGCATGGGATTTCAACTCTGCTTCCTTTGGCTCTTTGGATCTGGATTCACTCTGCCTGTCTGGTGCAAGGGGCTTTGTTTCCTTCACTACGGGGAAACTGTCATCTTCACTTCTGAGACTCTTTTCATTGAACAGCATGCTCCTTAAAAGTCTGATTTGAAGAGTATCAACCCTCAGTTGTTAGTTATGGTCTTTTGTCTTGTCATTTCGGCCCTCTCTTTTGGCTTTATCTTTCTATGGTTGATTCTGTGAACCTCTGCAATCTGAATCTGTGCTTAGAAACAAGCTTGTAAATATGTGACCTTTCAGAATCTCCTGTGATGTAGTTACCTCAAAGATATAAGACTCTTCTTCTGTCTGTCTAGGTGTGGGTCCATTTTCAAGTGATCCGTTCCATTCTGCCGGGACAGAGCTGAGAGCAGAAGAGGAGGATGGTGAAGGGGGGGACATGGCTTTCCTAAAAGACCTCCTGAGCCCGGGCCCCGGGGCCAGCGACGAGTTCAGCAGGGAGTGGCAGGACGCCTTCGGGCTCTTTGACCCCCCCACTGTCCCTCTACAGAGCGCAGCAGCAACTGGTGGGCCGGCAGAGAGTAGTGGGCCGACAGAGAGTAGTGGTCCGGCAGCACGTCCTCCCTCGGGCCCCCCCTCCCCCACAGGCTTCCTGCCCTCCCAGCTGCTGGACCACAGCCTGAGCTCCACAGGTGAGCAACCCTGCCCTCTGCTGGAGAGAGAAGCTCACTGCAGCTCACTGACACATCTCTCACTGCTCTTCTTAACCCTGCTTTGTGTTTTAGGCTGGTCAACCCCTCCTATGTTCCAAGCTCCGCCCCTGCAGCCTCCTGGTCACAGCCAATCAGCTCAGCCGGCTCCAAGTCCAGCAGCCAATGGTATGCTTCTTCTTAACCTGTGTCCTCCCCTGTCTGAGTACAGTAAACTTTATAGTTGGGAAATGTGTCTTTAGCGCGGTGCGTTCAATCTATATATTAACACAGAGTTACACAACAGGGTTTATATATAAAGAGGCAATAGATACACTTTTTACTTCAACCTATTATGAATTATATCTGGTTATTTAATAACGTACAAGCTGCAGAATAAGGACCCAATCGGGTTATCTTTGGAAACCTTGTAACGACGGGTGTGTTCTTGTTTGTGTGTGTGTGTGTGTGTGTGTGTGTGTGTGTGTGTGTGTGTGTGTGTGTGTGTGTGTGTGTGTGTGTGTGTGTGTGTGTGGTGTGTGTGTGTGTGTGTGTGTGTGTGTGTGTGTGTGTGTGTGTGTGTGTGTGTGTGTGTGTGTGTGTGTGTGTGTGTGTGTGTGTGTGTGTGTGTGTGTGTGTGTGTGTGTGTGTGTGTGTGTGTGTGTGTGTGTGTGTTGTGTGTGTGTGTGTGTGTGTGTGTGTGTGTGTGTGTGTGTGTGTGTGTGTGTGTGTGTGTGTGTGTGTGTGTGTGTGTGTGTGTGTGTGTGTGTGTGTGTGTGTGTGTGTGTTGTGTGTGTGTGTGTGTGTGTGTGTGTGTGTGTGTGTGTGTGTGTGTGTGTGTGTGTGTGTGTGTGTGTGTGTGTGTGTGTGTGTGTGTGTGTGTGTGTGTGTGTGTGTGTGTGTGTGTGTGTGTGTGTGTGTGTGTGTGTGTGTGTGTGTGTGTGTGTGTGTGTGTGTGTGTGCAGCCGCTCCAGGTGCATCTAAAGACATGTCCGCCTGGTTCAACCTGTTTGCCGACCTGGACCCCCTCTCCAACCCTGACGCTATCGGACGCTCCCCAGATGAGCTGCTCAATGCATAACGCTGTTTGTGTATGTGTGTGTGTGTGTGTGCAGCACTGTATGAAGACTCTTACAGGATCTGGATGTCGGCAAGTTTTTTTAAGTCCGTAAGTAAGTAAGATGCAACACACTAAATCACACTGGAAAAGGAAACACTGTTGCTTATTAAACGCTCTCTCTGCAGCTTTGTAAATGACTCTTAACACACACATGCAGCCTCTGACTCATACACACACAGTTTCAGTTATTGCAGCTTCTGCCAAGCAGAGAATGTTTGGGTTACAGCTTTATTTTAGACAGCAGTGTGTGTTTTATTCATGTTAGTTTGGGTGTGTCGGTTTGCTGTGTACACACATCACAGAGGACCCAGGACGTAAACGGAGATTCACTGCACATGATTGTCACGTATGGATGAAGAGCGTACAGTGTTTCTATATGCATATACATAGCTAACATTGTGTATGTAAGATGGGACCCTGAACCTGTCACTGAGCCTGTATTTGCACACAAACAACAACAGTTAGATCTGGGGCTTGTTTCTCCCAGCAACAACAGTGCATTATCCAGCTATTTGTAGACCTAACTCTGTTTTTTTTATACCACAATGCTGACTCATTTCCTTTTCCTTTACCGGTGTGAGTCAACATGGAATGAAAGTCCATTTCTGCCAGTAAAAGAAATTCAATTATATATAATCTTAGCCTGATGAAAAATATCAAAGTAACTTTGGCACATTTTTTTAATTAATTGGTATCTAGAAATAATGACATCTCTGGAACTTGAACACTCCATGGGTTAGATAAATAATGTGACGCGTTTTAATCTCTGTAAGGAAATGTCAGTTTTCTTTCTTAAGGTCTACAGGCCACACTGATCTGTAATATGTCCTGTCTCTGGAGAGGACTGATCACCTGGCCTGGAGTCATATTACAGACACAATGGAAACTCACTGTCCACAGCCTCTTTATGTCACTGTCCACCTTCATCCCAGATTCTCCTGGCTCTGAATGTAGTGTTAAAAATAGGACGCGAAAGAAATTATCTTCAGTCCCATCTGTTGTTCAAATTTCACAATAGCAATTTCACAAAGGCTGAGGAAAATGTGTGAAGGATGAAACATTTATTTTTTGTCTCTTGAACGATGTTTTAAACTAGGACACTGGAAAAACGTATTTTCTAATGGGTGGATTATTTAAGTCCTATAAACATGCAAATCAAAATGTATTTATTTCCAGATGATATAGAAACTAACTCTAACACTGTAAAGTACTGTTCATTTTTAACTGTGTGAGAATTCAAAGATGCATTTTGGAAATGTGTTATTGTTTTATGGAAAAAGGGAGTGGAGAACTGTTACCATGTCATGAAATGGATTTCTTACACACCTGTTTTGGATTTGATTCCCACTGGGTTTTTTTTTGTTGAAGGGAAAAACGACTAATACTGACATTTTTGAATGTTTACGAAATGCTAAAAGGAACTGTTGCAAATGTAGAGTGGAGTCTGTAAGATTTATTTAATGTTTCATGAGTTGTTGAGATGTGAATATCATGCCCACATGCATCGACTTAAACCAAATCCAAAGTTACGGCTTTGTGTGCCTCAGCAGAGGTAATCAGATGGAAATGCATCATGGGAAAAAAAAACACATTTTATACAAGCTGTATATTATTATCTCTGCTCTTCTTTTTCTTTTAAATGTGACACATGAAGGGAAACTACTGTATTGTTTTGTCACATAATGTATTATACTGTATACTGCTAGATTTACACACTTGATTGTGATTTACACAAAAAGAATGTATTTCTCAAGTCAACACAAATGCTTTATTTAATTCAACTATGCCTTTTTATTTCACTCGAGGGGTTTAACAGATGAAAACTTGGCAGTTCTGTTTCCAATAAACTGGACAAGCAAACAAAGAATCACTGCGTTGAGCCTCATTCCAAAATGCTGTTTATCCACTCTGATAAAAGTTGGTATCTGAAATAAATCTGTATTTGTATGAATCTAATCTTCCAAACTACTTTTGTAAACAGACGTTTAAAAACGACAGAAAGTCATGTCGCCGTAGGTGTGATTGTTTTCAGCAAGTGGATATCTCATTTTGGAACAGAACTCTTCATTTTTAGAAACATGCCAAATCAGGTCACTGGATAAACAACATCCACACTTCTCTCTACTTCTACTCTGCTACAGGTTACATCGTTTCCTTGTTGTGAGGCTACATACATAGCAGCTGTTGGTTTGCTCTCTTCGTAGTGTAGACTTGTTAGTGTGCACGAGAAGTAAGTCATCTTTTTTTGTATGCTAATCACTACAACCTGAGATGGAGGATGTAATCTATTCTTGGTTAAAATTCTCTGAAGACCCAATAACACTCCTGATAAATAAATACATTATTATTCACAATAATGAGACATGTAATTCACAGTACTCAGCGGAGAAAAAGCAGGAGGGGAAGGAAGGAAGGGAGGAAGGGAGGAAGGGAGGAAGGGAGGAAGGGAGGAAGGGAGGGGGTCTATGGTACAACTCATTCAGATACATATCTTTGTCAGCCGATAATACAAACACAGTGTGCCTTTTATATTTACAATTCCAGTACATTCCTATCCCACCGAAGCAGGTACAGTTAAGTAGTAATGACATTTACAGGAAGAGGGGCCGGGGCATGGAGAGGCCGTCAATCAACAGCTCCAAATGTGGCGCAGCGCGTCTGAAATGTTTCGATGCAAAAGATAAAAAGTGGTGCATTTCAAACTAAGTTTAAATATTGATTAGGTTGACAGAAATACTGTGGAGACCATCTTGAAAAGTAGTGATATTGGGATGTGTTCACTAGCCTCTCCATGTTCAGGGCTCTGCAGGCCCGAGGGAGCCAAGATGAGAACCGTCTGGACACATTTCACAACAACACGAGCTGAGCAAGACAGGAGGAAATCAGCTTTACAGTGACTGTGAGGGAGATAGGAGGAGAGAAAGAGCTGGAACAAAAGGGGGGTGTGTGTGTGATGGACGTGGAGTAAGGAGGGACATTTCTGAAGCAAAGGCTGGCGCTTGGGAAGGAGGGGCAAGCAGACAGGTAGAACACGCTGCACACATCATAGCCCTGGCCTGCGTTTCCCATAGATACACAGCAGCAGATGGGGGGGCCTCACTGCTACCTGTTAGTGAAGCTTGTACCCGTTTACAGTCAGCCTGCACTGCAAATGGCTGATAAAAGTACACATAAATATGTTTTAAAACCCCCTCCTTGTATACAGTGGTGGAAGAAGTATTCAGATATTTTACTTAAGTAAAATAACTAGTACTACACTGTAAAAATACTCCATTACAAGTAAGTCTTGCATTGAGAAACTCATTGCAGAAAAATATATTACAAATAAATTAAAATATTAGCAAGTAAAAGCAGCAAATCTTCACACACAAGCTGGAAATGCGAAGTGTTTTTATACAAAAACTTAATTAAATTGCTGCAAATTAATTTCCTGTCCTACTAATTGTTTTAGGTACTTAAATATATTGTTGGATAGATTACATTTACAACAAATCATAATAAATATAAAGTAACTAAAGCTTAAAAATTAAATGTAGTGAAGTACAAAGTATAATGTTTCCCTTTTAAGTTGTAAAAATGCTTCAAAATGTGTACTTAATTACAGTACTTGAGTAAATGTACTTAGTTACTTTCCACCACTGCCTGTATATTCTGCTTGTGTGTGTGTATCTATGGCCAGCATAGTGCTCACATCATGTGTGCCATGCTAAAGGGTCAAACATGATGGAGCACTACGCTGGTGGAGCGAAACTGAGTGGTCTAAAATATCAGGCACATTTTTAAACTCCTCCTTGTCGCGACCGTTCAAGTTTTGCTACGATATATCTGGCAGCACCAAAATTAGCCTCCGTGGTCAAACTCTTGGTCGCCGAGGAAACCAGTGGCCTTTTTTTTTTTTTTTTTTTCTTTTACAATGGAAGGCATATTTTATATCAAGAGAAATAACTACAGATAGAAAAAGAGATATATCCGTGGAAAGGCGCCATGGTATAATACGATGAAAAAAAGAGTCTGTCCTTTCGCCCTTTTCCTCCCGAGAAAACAGGAACATAACCAGCACTAAAGGTAGAAGAAAGCGATGAAATGTTAGCTGCACACCCCCGCACAGGGCTGCAGGACTCTCACGTTGTAGTCGTCTGAGGAGAGGCAGTGGGAAGCGCTTTGTCAACGAGATAAGGACATCAGAGAGAGCTTAGCTGGCATGCTGAAGGCATTCTTAGAGCAGAAGGGTTGTTTCCTAGTAAGTGTTTTCTGATTTTGTTGGGGGGGGGGGGGTCTTCCGGGGGTGACGTGAAGCCGTCAGAAGCTCTCGGGCTCCTCCAGGAGGCAGGGCTGGGTGGACAGAGGCACGAGGGACGGGGACAGGCTCCGGAGGCCCACTGGACCTCGGGGACCGGGGAGTAAGGGCTTCAGGATGCTGACGAGGCAGAAGGCAGAGCCGATGTTGGGGATGAAGTTGACCTTGTTGCGGTCGGGACACAAGAAGCGAGGGAGGTCCTGCGGAGGTTTGGTTCTGTAGACACATGCAGGGACGCTTAGCCTTCATAATAAGTGGGTACATAACATTAACAAATAAAGAACATCCTGTAAATCTAAAAATCCACTCACATGGTGTCCTCGGACACTTTGACTTTCTCGCAGCCCTCTGGAGGTTCCCTCTTGAACATGTAGCTGTTGTTGGGTCTGGGGGAGGCGGCATATTTAGGCAGCGGGGAGCAGGGGCCTAGCTCTGAGGACAGACAGAGAGAGGAGACTGTAGGTCAAAGGTCGGCAGCAGATCATGCTCACAGAGACACGGCGTGCTTACAATGAAGTGTAATATATGGTGTGTGTGAGTCACCTTTGTCCTCGTAGGGGCTGCCTCCACTCGTGTCGTTGAGGACGGTGAGGTAGGAGGGCGAGATGGAGTCGGGCCGGCTACTGCAGTTGCTATGGTTACCGCTCAGGCCGCCCCCCGAGGGAGTCTGTGTGTCTATGCTGCGGGTGCTGCTGCTGCGCCGTGGGGGGACGGGTGGTGGTGCGCGGTGCCCATCTGGGACATCCTGTGGCTGTCGCACAAACACACACACAAATGAGGTCACAATAACAACATGGACCGGGGGCTTAATCCCCACAGTGGTTGTGTGTGCATTTTTAAAACAATCTCTGAGCTAGCAAAACTCACAACGATGGTGTCGTCTTTTTCAGGCGTGTCCCTGATGATGATGCGTTCAATCTCCTGGTTTAGGCCCTCTACGCTGTTTCGGAAACGAGGGGCCGATGACTTGGATATAGGGATGGGTATCAGGATGGCCTTGGGCATAGGTGACTGCAAAACACACACATGGCTGCTGTCAGTACCGATTCTGCACAAAGTCCTTCACTCACCCTTTACCCTCTTATCAGTTGCAAATACACAGAAATGGTATTTGGTTAATGTAAGAAAATGAACTTATACATTGATTTATGATATCATGTCTCAGAACTAATTTAGCTGTAACCTCCTGCAACAACAAATAAGTCAAACCTTTGATCATTTTGATGTAACTTCTAGTGTGTTCCTGCTAGCTGGTGGCTATGCATCAGTTAATGAGCTTGTCAAGTATTGTTAGGAAAGTTGCATGATAACTCTTTTCTCTTTGTCTCCTGAGGAGGCCCTGAAAGCAGGACAGCTGCACTCCAGCAGACTCCACAGGGAGCAGAGGACCAGCCCTGTTGCTGTCAAAATACAGCAACGTGACTGGAGTGTGTGTGTGTGTGTTACTGCATCAGAGGAACCCAATTAAGATGACTTTTCATAGACGAGAGACTGGTAAAAAAACACATCAGGAGACACACAGGGACATGAGTTAAATGGGACATCCTGAAAACTTTCTTTTCAACTTTCTTATCTTTTTTCAGCTCAGACAGAAACTCAGGCACACAGTCTGTATTGCTTACCTGCGACTGGATGATGGTATGGCTGCCATTGAACGGGGACTTGCGGTCTTTATCCCTCCGATGGCGGCTGCTGCGTTTGCTGCGCTGAAGCTGCTGTCGCAATTTGGCAATCTAGAGAGGTTTTACAAACATACAGAGGGACGTTGTTTTGCAGATGTATAGATGTATACAGCCATGTCTTGTTATTGATGGTGTCTTCAGTCATAACTGAAGCACAATGCTCAGAAAAAGCATTTATTTACAACATAACATTTGTTTATTTTGGCTTTAAAACAAAGAAACTGACCTCCTTGAGCTGGTCGGTGCTCCCACAGGAGGCCGAGCGTTTGTGAGAGCCCCTCCTCCTCTCATCTGCCCAGGCCCTGGGGGTCTAACACACGCACACACACTGGTTAGAGCTTTATTTCAGATATAGTACAACATAGGGGTTTTCTATGAGAAGCAACTGGTGTTGCCAGTGTCACACTTTGTAGCTGATGCTGTTTTTTTCTGATGCCTACGTAAAATAGACCATAGCTGCAGTTACAGAAATATCTTACAGCTTCTGTTTGACCAGACTCTGGTTCAAAGTCAGTATGTGAGTAATAGTCAAAGACAGCAACACAGCATCATGATGCAACCGTCTGCAATCTCTCTTAAACACACATGTCTTCAAAGCTATCTTTAAGAAGCAAGAACACACACATTCATTCATTGTCACTAACATTGTAGTTGTTTATATCTTACATACAAACCAATCTCAAATTCATATACCACACACAATGCGTAACCCCCCCGGCCCCCGCAGCACTGACCTGCGTCGCTTTGTCCCTCATGTAGGGAGAGTACGGGTGCTGGCAGTCGTCCTGAGGCCAGGGACCTGTCAGGTGAGCGCCAGCAGTCGCGCCCTGCGAGGGCCACAGCTGGATGGATGGCGGGAGCCCGAGAGGAGAATGAGGAGCGGAGCACTCAGAAGGAGAAGTGGGGGACGCCGGAGGACGTGGAGGAGCACCGCGAGAAGATGTGGGAGGATAAGGCCACTGATGCAGACTGAGGAGGAAACACAGGGAGGAGTAGGGGTGAGTTGGATGTAAACAAGGTATTTGTCAACACATGGTAAACACATCAATCAACAGCTGGCCTGCAGGATTAGCTCATGCATGCTCGCTCTGTCTGTCTAGGTTTGTGTGTGTGCATGTTAATCCATCCCATCGTGGGCAGAGCAGATATGCCCCCTTCTAAATCTCCACAGCCCCCTGGTTAATGGCATTAAAATAGCTTAAAGCAAAGGGGGGGTGAGGGGCACTGAGTGCAGGTGCCCAACTGACCCTGATTCAGAGCTGCAGCAAAGTGCAGGGTGTCAGCAAAATCTGATTTCAGATTCAAGTTTCAAACACAGACAAAAACGTTTACAACGTTTATATCCATGTTTGAATAAAACATGTGTTTCATTCGTTTTTAGTTTTTAGAAAACAAATAGTTGAACATTGCATTTACTGGGAACTAAACTGCAAGATAGAATTTAAAATAATAATAATAATGATAATAACAATATTATCCCTGTAAACAAAAGGACAACCACCTAGCAATAATAACGCCATGCATGCACAAGCAACAGAATATATGCAAATGCAGAGCATCTTGCAGGATAGAGGATGAATTTATTTATTTCAGCAAAAAAAGCTACTCAGTCCTAGTAACGACACACCGTACATGCATGTATCTGCACGTAAAAACACAGCATTGATTGACAGAGCTTGTCCAGGAGCTATATTTGGCAGGGGACTTGACCAGCACACATCACTGTTGCTAGGGAACAGGACAACTGATCGTCATTAAAACACAGCAGCGCTTGTGTGTGTGTGTGTGTATATGTGTGTGTATATGTGTGTGTGTGTATATGTGTGAGTTTGTGTGAGTAAACAGGGGTTTTCGCATCAGCAGCCTGCTAGCAAAATGCTCAGCTTTCTTTATTTTCACTGCTGTTTTTCCTGTCTGCAGTCATAAAATCAACAACCAACTACAATGGACCTGGGGCTCATAGCAATAGTAGCACTGGTAGTAGTATAAAAAACAGCCTTTTTTTTAAAGGAGCTACACTGTTACCACCTGAGGAAACTTTAAATCAAAGATAAGCTTATAACACAAGACAGACAGTCCTCATGAGCCATGAGCAAAAGGCGGACAGCATAACCTGCACAGAAAGTAATAAGCACATAATGTACATCCACTAATTTCTCCATTATTTGTTTTAAATCAAACCATCCAAAGATGTCACAATCTGAATTTCCCAAAGGCCAAAATGATGCCTTGAAATTGCACATTTTGTTCATCCAAAATCAATTGATCAATCAAAAACCAAAGATAGTCTACCTATGTATACACACTATCTACATATTATACTGGGAAAATATTTCCATTTGGGTCAGAAGAGTTATTTTAGGTCACATGTGTTTAACAAATGACAGTGATCAATACTTGTTTCCTTTTCTGTTGATGGACTAATCCATTATTTGTTACAGCTCTAGTACATAACTGCCTTTGCACACTGTCTGCCTAACTGCCATGTGATTGTTAAATATTGCAATAAAAACAAATGTAACAAGAAGACCTTACCACACAAAATACAATACATCAATCTTGCCAATTTGCTGCAATGTATAATAAAACAATAGGTCTAAAGCAGAGATTATGCGATTTAAATCATTATTGATCAGGCTGTGCATTCATTATATTAATATATATTATACATACAAATGAAAGATTGCTCCCTGCATATCGAATCCTCATGCCATGTCATGAATAATGAAGGCCAATTGTGTTTACAGGGAGAGAAGCATGCAGCTCCTCCCACACATATCATCACTATCATGAAAACGTATTCCATATGGACCTATATGACAAAAGAGCATATAACCAGGCTCATGATTTTGAGATGAATTTAAATGTGTGTGAGGAGAAACATGACGGCACTCACCTGCAGGAATGTGACCGAGCTGCGCTGCATGCAAAGGTGCATGGAGCTCTTCACCTCAGCCCCTGTTGATGTCTGCAGCTCCGAGAAGATGCCAAAGAGGCGGTGGGAACACAGGGCAAAGGGACGACTGTGCAGGTTGCAAGTGAGGAAAGCCCTCTCAGATATAAACAGGCAGACATAGAAAATATCCTAAAACGTTTTCGTGGGGATAGCACTGATACAGGAGGTGTCAAAATGGGCGTTGCTGTTTTCGCACCCTGCCTCCTCGTCGTCGTGGATGGATGTTTTTCTCTCCCGGCTGATGCGGCACGACGGCTGAAACAGCTACCGAAACGATTTCAGCCCGCAAAAATATGGGTATCAAAAGAGGAAACGTCGTTGTGAGCCTGGCGGAGATCGTGAAGTGTCGGAAAACGACAGAAAATATAGCAGAAGGACAGAAAATACAGAAGGGATAGAAAGAAGAAGGCGGTGATGCTGTGCTAGTTGGTTGACACGACGGGAGAGGGACCAGTGTGAAGCACGCCGGAGTAAACACCGATACTTCCGGTTGTTGTTTTTCGAAGTAAAATATATTCTCTGTCGATTTTTACCCAGGACTCTGGATTCATTCTTAATTTGAATAACATAGACTAGTTTTAAACAGGCTCAACTTGTACTGTGGGTTTACTGGTTACCACAGTGTGGAAATGAACATTGTTACAGGAAAAGTAAAATACAACATATTAAATAAGAGGCATGCATATAATATTAGAGATAGAAATTACACACATTACAAAAGTACCGATCCAGGTAGACAACAATAAGTACAGTTACAGTATTTTTAAGAAAAAATAAATAAGTGTAGCATATATAAGTAGTGTGATAGCAGCCAGATAATACATTGGATATATAAGGGCTTTAAGGCAGGTCCTGCTATATTCATGCAAAAGCTATATCTTCACTTCAGATAGTGTGATAAAATCTAATTTGACATTTTCCAATTTTGTATTATTTATTCGACATATGTGCTAATCAAATTATAGCACACACCGCTGGGGAAAAAGCAGTGGTATATATTAACAGGAATAACTTGTAGTATCCCTATCTGAAAAAAATGAAACATACAAAAACTATTATCACAATTCTAAAAACAATATGTATTAAATATGTATTGACTTGATCCATTTCCGGTGCAGTCTGATACCTGCAGCTGACTTGACGCTGGAGTGGATCTGTGACGTAGCGTACCAACGCTGCGCTGCTCGTGCTGATGCTGCAGTTGCTATGGCGCGTGGAGCAGACGGCGGCGGAAAAGTGAAGTAAACAAGTGGAGGAGAGGAAATGTCTCCCTCTTGTGTCGAATTTAGCAACTTGTGGTGAGTCTGGGAGACCTGTATAACAAGACAGGGCTGAAGACAAACTATATTTAATCAGTTTTGGACTTAAAGCACGTGTACATTTTCAGCGTTGGTCTTGTGCTGCTGCCAATGTCTGCTATGCTAAAGCTAAAGCTAAAGCTAATATGGCTTCCAAAAACAGTTTGCCTAAAATGTTTAACAAACAATTTTACTCATACTTTGCATTCCCTACTTATTTTAAATGGCCCAAAAAATATTAAATAGGTTTTAAGGATGGCATGAATATTCAAATTGGCCATACGTCAGCTTCCAGTGAGTATTTAACGAAATACTGCGACATTTTTAAAACATTGTTTTTGCTAACTACTAAGCTAATGTTGTGTTTCACTGGGTCATAGGACGATGCTGCTGCCTGGGAAGGACTGTTGGTGTGTTTTTGGAAGAAGACTGTTTCTCCAGGACTGTGAGTTAGACTTTCTGTGAAGCAATGTTCTCTTTCTACCTTCTTTACTACTGGTAAAATTACCCCCAATTACAGTACTTTCAGAATAAAATACCTGAAATCCCAATAACATGCTCTTAATATAACCAGCAGTTATTTCATACATTTATTTGAGTTTTTTTTCTTCCATATTGACTTGAGAATGTTTACAGAAACTGTACCGAGCAGATGCATAGCAATGGAATTAAAGGCCATGTCCATTGAATGCAAAACAGAACTCCATAAAAATGATGCAAATATCAATGCAATACACATACATATGTTTTTTTTCATAAAATTACAGATTACAAAAACATAAATGAGATCTCTTCATATGCCCTGAAGCAGCGCTGAAAATACAGAATGAGTACAATGACATTTCAGCACGCCTGTACAGCGCTAGGCCCCGACAACTCTAATGCTTGCTGACGTAAAGGAACACAACACATGCACACACACACACACTGAATCAGTCATTCCAACATCGAGGGATGAGACAACAAGCAGAAATTATATCCAGCGTGCTTCAGAGGGGTTTGGTTTCTTTGAGACTATTTTCTGATTTCCAACAGAGTTCAAAAAGCAGAATCTGGGCTTTCTAGTGTTTCTGGTCTTTCAGGCGCATACAGACAGTCCACAGTGAGGTCAGCTGATAGTGGTACAGTGATTGAGTTGTTCACTGTAACAGATCTCTCCATAGATTTGATTCTGGTGATTGTAGTGTTAAAAGACCCCAAAGTCTGAGCCATTCCTGGTGTAATTGTGCAAGCAGAGGAGTTTTATGAAAACCCACTTTTTCAGTCAGCTGCGATTGATTGTTAGTGTTTGTGCCCCCTTAAAAATAGTCCAGAGAAGAAGGAAAGAGCAGGATTGTCATCCATTTTCTCCTCTTGATTCGGGGGGAAAGTGTTAAGGTGGATTGTTTAAAAAATGATTGTGACGATTCATAAGTGCAACAAAGATTAACATATCAAAATAAAAACGGGATAAAACAAAATGAAGAAAGCGGTAAAACATTGAAAGCATCTAAAAGCTAAATCCTATTGCACAATTAAAAATTATGATACAAAAAATGGATACATCGTCGAAAAAGACAAAAATTGGTATTGCATACAAATCAAGGAAATACATTTGTTTGAAATAGTAGTTTGTTCTGTCTTTTAAGACCGTCAATTATTTTACAGAGCCTGCTCTCAAACCTTGCTTGATCCAGCTAGGTTGAGAAAGAACGCTCAAAGCGTTGATTGTTTTTCATCGCCTTTTTAAGTTTAGAGACCACTTCTTGTGGTGGTCGCAACAGACAGGACTTCTAAACACTGATTTTAGTTGGTTCAAAGTGCACATAGAAAGAAAGATATCCATTCAAAACATTGCTATGCTCATTAGGACGAAACATGAAACAAAACCGAAGAAGGGAGACTATTAAAAACGCGGAAACAGAAGCAGATGAGAATGCTGCATAGCTGGATTCCATTTAAAGCAATGCCATCATCAGAAAGACACACAGGAGTGAGACAGACCTAATTACTGTACACCATCAGACTCAAATGTTTGTTCACAAGACACTCCATAGCTTCCTCTTGCTGATTGAGAGCTCAACAGACAGAAACCAAACGCTTTCTGGGTTGTTTTTTTCAGTCTTGTCACAGAGCCTGTGTTCACACGTGGGTGTCGCTTGGCTCGCTGGCCAAGCTCCCTCCGCGCAGGTAGATGGCCGAACTGGACTTGGGCCGGTTCTGACTGTGACCTTGACCGCGGGAGGACCCGTTGTTGTTGACCTCCGGCCCCCTGGTGTCTGTGGAGATGACCCATGTGGTGGGGCGCCACTTCTTCAGGGAGTAAGGTGTTTTTACGCGCTTCTTGATCTTTTCTCCTGTCTCAAAGGCTCCATCTAGCTGCAGGCCGTCCCCTGGAAAACAGGAAGAAACATGGATCAGTACTTTGTGCCGAGTTATCATGACTATTTACTAAAAGGGCATCCAGTCCACTTCTATAAAGTGGTGGAAATATAATTATAAAAAGTGAAAAAAATATTCAAAACATTTTATTAGTAGACTTATTTATTATTTAGTCGCTTGACAGGAACATTTGCGCCAACTGATAATTGATTATCATTAAAGTAATTTTCCATGCACATTTGATAATGTTTAACAGTAGTTAGCTGCAACCCATGTAACTCAGTTTTTTAGGTAACAAATGTTTAGTCTCTAAGTCCGAGCTAAGATAAGAGGATATCACCATGTCATTATGACTTCAGGATTTATTTGTACAGGCTTTAGAGTAGTACTCTACATGACTAGTAAACTGATCTTTATGTGAAACATAAATATTGTCCCTTTTAAGGTAACATAACTCATCATAGTTAATCTATGTCAATTAAAAGTGATTCTGTAATTCAGCATTAAAATGCTTTAATGCTGTTTTGCAGCTTAAAACAACAACATTTTTAATAATTAAAAGTAATTTATCAAATATTGCCAAACATTTGAAGTTCCTTCAATATGAGGATTTGCATTCTATATAATTATATAATATATAATAATGAAAAACCTAACAAATAGTGTTAGGATACATGTATCAAAGCCTCATAAATCTTTGTTAAGCGACATTGTTGCACTGGATCCGAGGATGATTTTTGTGCAGTTGTTGATGTATAATCACCTAGTGAGGCCAGGTCCTGTGTGGTGAAGGACAGGTCCAGGGAGTTGGGTCTCTCAGGCCTGCGGGCTCTGGGCTGCCTGAGCAGGGCCTCCCCCCTCATGATGACCGAAGGCTCCCCCTGGGGGACAGCGACGCCGGATCCCGACCCTGAGTTCTCTCCTGAGGGCCCTGTGGTTTCCCTGCTTCCTCCCTCCCCACTTCCCTCCTCTTCTCCTCCATCACTCTCCCCTCCGCTCTCATTCCCCTTTCCCAGGCCAGTGTTGCTGTTGTTGTTGTTTGTGTTGGGTCGGGCTGAGCGGAGAGCTGCTACGCTCGACGACATCACTCTCGGGTCCGGCTGCTCTCGCTCGCGGCTCAGGAGCGGCTCGTTCTCGTCGGGGCTGGCCGTGATGACACCAAGGCTGAGGCGGCTGTCGTCGGACCTCAGGGCTCCGGAGCCGTTTTGAGTGATGCCAGATCCTCCAAAACCTGTCGCTCCACCTGTAGCCATGGAGGAGATCCCTACACCGGCATGACCGTTAGCAGCGCCATTCGCGCTCCCGTTGAGGTGCGTGTCTCGTAGAGCGGGTGTGTTGTTTGTGCCTGGGACCCGGTTAACTTCTGCAGCTGTGTTTGTGCCTGTTACTGCACCAATGTTCATCTTTGTTCCCTCCACCTGCCGCAGGTTGGACTTCCCAGAGCGGCCAAACTTGAATCTGAGTGAGGACGAGGATGACTCCTTCTTGGGGGGCTTGTTGCGCAGGGGCAGACTGGACGGCCTTTTCGGCAAGTTCTGCTGCTTGGGCAGGGGGAAGATGGTGGAGGGCATGGGGGCGGCGGGGTCTGATGTGCCTGCTGCCTCACTTGCCATCTTGATTAGCGGGTAGAGGAGACTGGAGCTGCCGGGACTCAGCGGATCTGGAGAGCAGAACTGTTTCTGTGAGTGTTCCATCAGGTTCTCATCCGAACTCTCCTTCAGATTCTTGTCTACTTCTTTCGGGTCTAGCTTGGTGGTTTCCAGGTCCTCCTGGGTCAGGTGGAGGCAGACGGGGACTGAGGTCCCTGCAGGTCCCTCAGAGTCAGAGATGATAGTGGTGGTGGTGGTGGAGGCTGATGGGCTGCCTCTCAGCCCCATGCTGGTGCTACTGCCCTCTGGACTGGGCAGGCGGGCGTTGGCTTGCTGCTGGCGCTCCTGGTTGATGGAGTTCCTGTTTCTTTCTCCGGTCCCAGTACCGGCCCCAGCCCGACCACTCACAGAGCCAGTGGTGTCCCCCTGCGTGTTCTTGGCAACGCCCTCATGCTCCTCAATGTAAGTAGAGGGGTGGTCTGTGTATGGGCCGGATTTTGGCGTCATGCGATTTCTATCAGAAAAAAATGAAAAGCAAACAGTGAGGTTAAAGACAACATTTAAAAGAAGTACTGAGTTGATGGAGGTTGTTGTGTCTTTCTCCCTACCTCTCATTGTGCAGGGTTGTGGACATGGGGTTCAGTGTAGGGCTGACAGACTTGGAGCGGTCCCATATGATGAGCAGCTCTGCCAGTCGCTCCTCTGCACACTGTGCTGTGAGGCGGGCCTCTGCGTCCTGGTCCCAACAGTCCTCCATCGTCTCCTTCAGAGAGCGGACCGCCTGCAGGACACAGTTTGATCACTTTATTAAAACACTGATCCATATACAGCAGAAACAGTTCCTAGATTATGTATCTCTTACACTGTAAGAACTATAAAAATGGATCATTAAATAAGTACATTTTAGGAGGACCCTTTAAACAACTAGTAAGCAACAACAACAAAAACATTGTAGTGACATGTTTCACAATCTGATGACAGTGTTTTATAATTTAGAGTGTGGCTCACACACACACACACACTTACCAAACTGTTCTCTTTCCAGGCCTCTGGGAAGTTGGGCCGTTGCTTCTCCCTGGACACCAGGACCTGCATGTCCTCAAACGTCGGGTGGTTCCCTGCCTCCGCCTGAAACGCCATCTGGTAATCTGGCACTGACTCCCCTAGAGATAGGACAGAAAGAGGAGGGGTGTGTTGTAGATATTTCTAATGTAGCAGAGAAAATATTTTAGCTTTATTTTTTTTCCACAACAAATGATACAATTCCAGTGTCTGCTACCCTCCATTATAAATGTGTATTTAATGGCTTACTAATGTGTGTAGCGTGAGAGGGGCTCATTCTTGTGTTGCTTGTGATAATGATGGAGACAGATTAATACCATTCAAAATAGCCTTCACACAGTGTGTCTGTGTGTCTTACCAGGGAACAGGTCGGTACATCTCATGAAGGTCTCCCAGTAGATCAGGCCCAGGGCGTACATATCCACCTGCTTCAGCGCTGACTCACAGTCCCTCAGGTTCACCGCCCCCTCCAAGACCTCTGGAGCCATGTAGCGGATCGTCCCCACCTGGCAGACGGAGCAGAAAAAATTAAAGTGAGTCAGGAAGAGAAAGTAGGACAAGGTGAGGACTGATGGATGATAAACTATCCTTCTGATTGTCTTCTGTGGCAATGAGCTCAAATATAAAGTCTAAATGCTCCTGAGCACTCACCTCACTTATGGCAGCGTTTTCCTCTTCTCCTGCGCGTGCGGTCCTGTTTCCTGTCAGCTTCATGGACAGGCCGAAATCGATGATGACACAAGTGCCGTCAGCCTTGACAAGAACATTGCGACTGTTCAGGTCCCTGTGGGACACGGCTGGCTTGTACACGTCTGGATAGATGGAAAAGGACAAGGGAAATAAATAAATAATCAGACACAAGATGAAGCTATTATATCTGTCATTCAACATGTAAATCTGGACAGTGTTAGCAAATACTTTGCTTCAAATAAATCATTCACTCAGGCAGTTGTTGTGACATTTGCAAATGATAACATCCAGTAAATCCTGTCATATAGCTTTCCATTCTTCCCATTAGTCATTGTTCACCAGAGCAAGCTGCACTGTTAACAGACAGTTAAACCCTCTAATCTAATCTAGATTAAGACCATATCACAGAAGCCTCTGCCTGCAGTATCTCACAGTCCAGCAGAGGGCGGCCACCACAGTTATCTGATGCCTTCTACTGATGTGCAGGAGCAGTGGGGGAGGATGTACCAAAAGACTGTGCCATTACACACAAGCTCTCTCTAGCTCTCTCTCTCTCTCTCTCTCTCTAGCTCTCTCTCTCCTCTGCCCATCACTTGCAGTGAAAAGGAAAGGAGATGGACAACCCCTCGTGTACTTGTCACATGCTTGCACAAACAGCATTACTTCTATTCCCTGCCTTCACACACTACTGCAAGAACACTTTCTACCCCCTTCACTTGTTAGCCTGTTTGATGTGTATCAGTGCTGATGAAGAGAAATGAGTGGGGAGCGCTGAGGCTGAGGTTTGTTGGCGTGAAAAAAACCATCCAAGGCTTACTTCAGTCACTTCTGCCTCCAACGACTGATTTCATCGAGCCGCGGGGATGTTCACGTGTCATCTGAATCCCTATCTTGCATCCGCTGTCCTGTCCCTAGTTTGTCCCGCTCACTATTTTTCACTCTGAGGCTAGCTTGAGGCCGGTCTATAAATACACAAGGCTGGTTGTGCACGTGTGTCAAAATGCAGGGATGCAAAGCGCTCCAAGCCAAACAGACCCACGTGGAGCTGCAGTGTGCCGGCCGTTAGAAGTCTAAAGCACGACTCAGCAAGACAGGCTGGAGATGGTAATACACACAAACTAAATCCTTTCTCAAACTAACAGGGCTACAAACAGAAAGAGTTTTTCCATGTTTAGTGTTTGTGTTTCTGTAGCAGATGGAAGCAGCAGCCATGGAACTTGAGCCTGTGTAAACTGTGAGCAGTTACGTAATTAACAGCGTGTGTGTGTGCGTGCGTCCTCCAGTTCACCTCCTTTGAAGAGCTCAGTGTGTAGGTACGCCAGGCCACGGGTGACGGAATGAGCGAGCCGACAGCTGCCGACCCAATCGTTGATCTGGAGGCCCAGGTAGCGACTCAGAGATCCCTGAGGAGGACATGAGGGAGTGGACAAGGTAGGAAGGAGGGTGCAGAGGGGGAGGGAGGGGAGAAAACATGGAGAAGGTAAACAAGAAAGATTAGACATAGGGGACAGATGGACTGAGAAAAGAAATCATCCGCCAGCATCACTTTAAAGATCTCCCAGATAAGAAGACCTACAGATGCGGGGGGAAAAACATCTGGCAAGAAAAACTTCCACCATCAGTCAACAAATAGCCAGTAATGTTTTGATGATAAACCATAGGCATTGGGACAGGTGGGCCAAGATGGTTTCTAGATGGTTTGCATTTGCCTTTAGCACCTTCAAAGCCATTCAGTATTTATGCACCCAAGGAAAAATGTGCACTTTGTATTGCAATATATAACATTACAATATATAAAGATGTGTATTAGTATTTATAACTGCTAAAGAAATACATTTGAATTGAATTTCTGGTTAAACGCAAGTATGTCTTACAATATTTCCTGCTATGCTACTTGGTTTGAGCTAATCTCACACACATTCACTCGCAGGAGCTATTTTTCACTTTAAAAATCCAAATTCAACATCCTCCTCACTATCAATAAAACCCAAGGTCAAGACAGAGAACTTCAAAAAAAGATTAACTTCCGATTTATCTCTCGCAACTTTAAATAAAAAAAGTCTGCGCTTGTGCTTTGACCTCCCTGTGGAATTTGACAATAAACCGATTTACAGAATATTTGATCACCCCCCCCCCCCAAATAAAGGCAGTACAGTTTATTTTGAGTTATGACATTTTGCGTGATGAAAGCGGCGTGCAATTCTGGTAATATCTTATGAGGAATATAAAAGACTCCATGATAATGTTTACCAGATATTATATTTGATTAATTTCCTTCCTCAATTATCGTCATCTGGCTCTGGCCCTGACGCACAGACACTTCATCCTTTCTCTCAATCAAATCAATCTCAAGGCCATAAGCACATCCGCTGCTAAACAAAATCATATTAGATCTGTTCGTTTGAAATAAATTATATTATCATTTACTTGAATGCATTATGTGTTTCAGTCTCATGTCCTGGCTTGCACCGTGTTTCCATGACAACGTGTATTAGTATAGTGTTCATAGGGCTTGGGCAGTAAGCATATTCAGCTTAAAGGTAAATCTGCTTTAATATCTAATATCGAATATCTCATGGAGGCAGCCTTCAGCACGCAGTGTGAAGGCTTAGTTCTGCCAGCTGTGCCCATCTGTATGCAGGAAAATATGGGTGAAATAAAACTTTAGGTTTACAACGGTTTTTTTCTGCTGCAGTGAACACCTTCACCCTGTTTGTCCCTCTCAGGCCACATTAAAGTAGACATGACAAAGATTATAGTTTTGAAATCAATCTCCTGACAAACCACTCACAACATAGATGGAATAATTCACATCAAGTTGAAATGCATAATTTTAAGTCAAATTCTGGATTAGAAATTGAATTGCCAAATATTGTTTGATCAAATAATTGTTAATTAAACATCTTTGGGTTTGGGTCTCTTGGCTTTGGGCACTGGGAGACTGAGGAAAGCATTTTTAGCTATTATCTGACATTTCGGTAGCACTTTACAATAAGACTACCCGTATAAAGGGTTTACGAATAGTTTGTAATTCATTTATTAATTAGGTTGTGAACACTTTATAAATCCTTAATAAGCTTTTATAAGACATGAGATAAACAGGGCAACTGTGACCGGTTGCTTGCCAAATAGTGAGCCCACATTTATCTGTACTGCTAAGCCTTATTAGAAACGGTAGTAACTCATTCATAAATGGGAATGTGTTTTACACTTTACAATAAGCCTCCCTTTTGGCAACTATAAATGTTAGTAACTCGTAAATAAATGGTCATAAAGAGATGCCAAGAAACATCAAGATGGATACCAAGGATGTTGGCTGACGAAGTAAGCTAGGTGGCCAATATAAGGCTTAGTCATCTTGCCAAATAGTGAGCCTGTGTTGATGTATGAAAACTATGTTAGAACTGGTTTATAAATGGTTCTTAATGATTAATAAAGTGTTTACAACCTAATTAATAACCTAATTATGAACCATTTATGAATCCTTTATAAGGGTAGTCTTATTGTAAAGTGGTACCGACATTTCTGTCACAATTCCTACACAATTAATTAAAAGATAATTATTTTATTCACATAATGTTTTTTAGGAAAAAGGATTAGGTTGGCAACTGTCTGTTGGCATGAACATAATTTTGAAGTGCTTGACGTCACCCAGTTTCATTGACAGCTTCTCTACTTTTTTCTGCAGCACTTCAGGATAAGGACATCGGCGACACACACAACTAGTGCGAATTAATGTTTGAAGTTATGTAGGCAAAGAGCAGCCGCCGCAGTGATCTGGAAGGAGAGGATCTCCACCAACAACCACTTTAGCAAGGTAACAAACTCTCTTGATCATTCAAAAGGCTTAACAGGGTGTCCGCGGGGTCTTAAAAAGTATTAAAAGTTGATAAATCAATTTAGCGAAAATTAAGGCTATTAAAAAATATTAAAAAGTATTAAACGGCATTTTCCAAGGTATTACATTGTGTAGCTTGTTTTCAATAACTATATAAATTGTCCAAAGAGGTTGTATTCTAAAGTTTGCCTGAATGTAATCATTGCGGAGGTGTGTAGTGTGATTCTGTGTAGTTTATTTGACGTCATCTAAACAGGACATCGCATGCTCACTGCTTGATAGCGCGCGAAGGCCCGTTTACACCGGTTGTTAAACAACATCGTTATGGGGAAATGCAAGTCTGCGTCCAAATGGTTGGAAGGACAATCAATACTGTATATAGTAAATGTGAGGTAAAGTGTGTCGCCAATGTAACCGGTTACAACTCAAAGTGGCGATGAGGTCTTAAAATGTATGGAAAGGGGCTTAAAAAGGTATTACATTTGACTTCAGGATTCCTGCATATACCCTGTTATTATGAAGATTAAATATATGCACATCTCGTGCATGTTTGGATCATACGTGGATTGAGACCTGATTTACCAGTTACCAGTATCGCAGAATTAACCAGGACTAAAGTCTAATTGTTAGGTATCATAATGTGGTCTTTATGTTGAACACACACACACACACACACACACTACACTAGTACGACACTTCCTACTCCCCCCACTACTCACATGTGGGCAATAGTCGATGACCAGCAGGAACTCTGTGCGTCCCTCAGGGCCTGTCCGCTCGTCGGCAGCAACGAAGTGGGCTATGTTGTCGTGCTCCAGCAGCGGCAGCCGGTAGATGGAGCATTCATTCAGGAAGTTTTGCCGGTTGGCTGCAGTGAACACCTTCACAGCCACGGGCCGCTCATCCAGAGAGCCACAGTACACTGCGCCATATCTGCCACGCCCTATCAGCTGGAGGAGAAAAACTATTTTTGTAATTCTAGACCTTTAGCTCTCACTTCAAAAATCATGAAGAAAACCGAGTGGATAAAATAATACTTTTGTTTGTTAAAGAATGGTACTTGAGGCAAAAAATAGAAACACATAAAGAGAGTTACACAAATAAAGACAGCCAGGCAGGCAGAAGGAAAAAAGGAAATAAACTAAATGACAGGCGAACAGCAGGGTTAAACAGTTAAAATGGCCTTAAGTCAGTTCCACATCATTAGTGTCCGAATCAGCCAGAGCCCAGCATGCCATTAAAGTCTGAAAACATTCTGCTTTAAAAGTCATCTGCATTAAGGGAAGGAACAAATCAGGGTTGTGTCTTTGTGATTTCCTCCTCCACGTTTGCTAAAAACATTCATCTCTGGCTATAGAATATACAGTGGAAGGCAGTTGACTCTGTTTAGTCTTTGAGTTAGGCTCCCTCCCCCGCTGCAATGAGTTTGATGTAAAAGAACGCGTGTCTGCATTTGATAAGGCACAAGGACAGAGTTCTGAATTCAACTCCTGCCTGAAAAGATAGTGCTCTCGCTCTTTTCTGAAATGCACTGAATAGAAAAAGTACATCAGTGTTTCTCTCTAGTTGGAGCACAAAGTTCAGTACTGATTGGCTGGTTGTCTTTCTGTCTTGTCAAGAAGCAAAGCAACTCGTATTTCACTCAGAATACTTCAATACATTTACCAAAAATCATGAACAGTTAATATTACTGAGGGCTCCTTTAAAAAGCAGATCAAATGTTTTGATTTCTCTCCATTTTTATCTGCCTTCCAGTCAGCCATTGGCACAGATTTCTTACGTTTTTCAGTTCCTTGCAGAGACTAAAGCATGCTTGAGACAGACAAGGCACTGCTTGGTACTATTCTCCTTGTAACATCATCAACGACTAACATGACATCAATTAAATAGTATGTTTTAAAACAGTTTACAAGGACACTTTACACTCAGTCCCTTTTACATCATACTGTGGGAGAATAATTTAAGCTACCTAGATCTTTAAAAGGGAGGTGGTGAGTGCTAAATCATTATTACTCATCCTCCCAATGGACATACGGTAATAACAATAATAGGCTCAAGGCTGAAAAAAAAAAAAAATGTCCTTTCCGTTTTTATCTGACAAACAAGTTTAGGAGCAGCACCGAAATAGCATTGCGTTGCTCTTTAGAAAAGTGTTTTAATTGGAAAATATTATTGAGCTTGTACCAACAAACTGACAGATAGTGGGGTTTTCAGAAAAATTATACTTCGCTGCGTCATGCTGTCCGCTCGTCTGGATTTTATATAATGTATTTTTCCTGCTTGCATTCTAATCCCCACACCCTGCTTATACCGTCATTGTGACTGCATATCATCCAGACTTCATTGACTTCCTATCACAATATGAGCTCTCCCGCTTCCCTATCAGGTTTTCAGGATCCTGTGTCACTGTAAGCAAAATCCTATTTCTGTTCCGATCCTGCCGAGATCGGATGGTCTGATGTAAAGGTCATATTGAAATGAAAAATGTAACCATAAACCTTGATTTATTTTGGGTGTATTTATGTCTCTTTGACTTTGGTTTCTCTTTCTAGCTCATGTTCTCCATCCTTCTTCGCAGACATACGCCCTGCTCTGTGTGTAGAAATGCTGAAACAGGCTCATACCTTCAGGCAAGATCTTGGGGTATAAAAGAAGTAAAGAGCTGAAAAAAAGCATACATCACTAAGAACTAATACTAAATACCCAAGTGGAACTGAAGCAGCATTTGTGGGTTTTAGGACTAATTCCTGCAACACTCATTGGCTCATATGGTTATTTAGAGTAGTGTTACACAGTGTTGCTGGAACTCTTCGCTGTTACACTGAATAAACTGGCTTTTCCTGGGCAAGAAAAGTATAATCAAACAAAATGTTGGGCACTGACCTCCAGCAGTTTGAGATTGTCAAGGTCCAGAGAGCTCTCGGAGCCAGCGGCCTCCATCATATTCAGGTTGTGAAGGCCTTGTTTACCATCTCCTGTTAACACACACACACACACACACACACACACACAAGCACACAATTAAAACAATTTACAAAATGTATTGAATTTCTACCAAAACATTTAAGCATCCTTGAATAATGAATGTTCTTTGCCCTTCCTCGCAGAGTGGCGCAATAGTAACTCACCGTTTATCATGCGGTAACCAAAGAAGGCTGCTACAGCAACCACGGCCAGCACGGAGACGGTTGCCAGGGCGATAATTATGGTCTCTTCCCAGCTCAGAGAGTGAGGGTCTACAAGGAGACACACATCAAAAACAAAGGTATACATCAAACTGTGACCTTTATGTAGGGAGAGCAGGTGGCCTGTATCACAGCTGGTATCCATACACCGAGTTATTAGGAACACCTTCAATCGTTGTTATCAATTTATGGAAACGGCAAGGCTTGTGTTGTGAGCTGATTTAAATATTTGCATAGATAATGAGCTTCTGGATAGGTACACTAAGACTGAAATACTTGTATGAATATGATTTCCTCTGGAAAAGTAAAAAACATAGGGATATTGCACTACTAAGCAGGAGTGGGTCCCCTTTTTGTTTGTCTCCTACACATGTGTGGGCACGTGGGTTTGACGTGTTGCACGTGCAGGCCACCAGTTTCACACTTTTCTGCTGATCAACAGTTGCCGGTGGTCACTCATAATTATGCAAGAAGCAAAACACTTCCTATTAGTAAGCAAATGCATTCAACACATGGCACACAATGTGTTTACAAGAGGTTGTGCAGTGCAAATTAACCAGAGTGCAGAGTCTTGTTGGATGACACTGAAAGACTGCTAAAAGTATATCAGAATCAGAATCAGGGTTATTGACTAATGAATCTGGAATATAATTAATGTGCAGTGTATCAGAATTTAAAGTGGAACAGCTGCAGTTTTAAAGAGGTAGCATTGTACAGAAACGTGCAAAATATACAGAGAGAATGTGCACTGATCACTATTACTGCTATTATTACTATCATTACTACTGCTCATATTCAGGTGAAATCTCAAAACAGGTCTCTGAAACGTGTTTCTTTTGCCTGCAGCTGTAACATTTGAAACAAATCTGCATTCAGTGAAGCACAAAAAAGGAAAAGAAAAACATAAATTATGCTAAACAACCATGAAGCATGGTCAACAGTCTGGAAAGCAGTACAGGAAGAGAGAAACAGAGAATGTGTGGGATGTGCATATGGAGAGAGAAAGAGAATATGTAAAAACAAAGAACACCAGCAAGTGGATCAGGTGAAAAAGGTAACAGGTAGAAGCAGTTAGCTGAGGAGGCTGCAGTATTAGCTGCCAGCCATTTGTGATTAATGAAACTGCATCCGCTATAAGTGCTTCTCTGGAGACAAACATACACACAGAGTGTAAATATACTGGCGCTTGCCTTGCAGAAAGTGTACAAGAGCTGCCAGATACACACAGAAACACTCTCCTGCATCCGTCACATTAGTCAACACAGGGGTGCTGCCGTGACACCGGCTTTATCAATAATTGATGTCTTTCCAGAGGCGGCTTTGACTGGCATGCTATGCCTGCCACACACACACACACACACACACACACACACACACACACACACACACACACACACACACACACACACACACACACACACACACACACACACACACACACACACACACACACACACACACACACACAACACACACACACACACACACACACACACACACACACACACACACACACACACACACACACACACACACACACACACACACACACACACACACACACACACCACACACACACACACACACACACACACACAACACACACACACCACACCACACACACACACACACACACACACACACACACACACACCACACACACACACACACACACACACACACACACACACACACACACACACCACACACACCACACACACACACACACACACACACACACACACACCACACACACACACACACACACACACACACACACACACACACACACACACACACACACACACACACACACACACACACACACACACACACACGTCAGTGAGTTCAGCACCAACAACAGGAATGCACAGGAAGCCATCTGACAAACACTGATGCACACACACACGACACACCCAAACACAACAGATCTGTTTAAAATCTCCATAACGTTAATGGAATTGTCTACTATTACATTACCACCAAGATCAAAAGATTGTCAGTGTGTTAAATAATTGAAGAATTTTCACAGCTTTATACTTTAAATCCATTTCATTTCAGAGCCAAATACTTGAAAAATATATGGAATATTATATTATGAATCTTTGAAGGTTGTTTCTTCCCCAAACATTTTTTTCCTGATACCTTTAAATAAATCCCCTGATAAAAGCTGTCTTGATGTAATTAACGAGTGATGTTTAATGTAAAGTCTGTTATAAAATTGTTCACCCAAAACACCTTTACTATCTAGTATCTCCCCTTATTATAATATGTTATCAACAAACTAATGATGTTGTCTTGTGTATAGATTACACTACCCTGTAGGATATAAAAGGAGCTCAAATTAACTTAACTGGACAGTTAAGTTAATTGGACTGGACTGCTTAGACAGTATACAGCAACAATTATAATCCGATTATATAACGTTCTGTAAGAATGACCATTTCTACCTTTGGTGTTTTAAGAATACTTGTGTACTTTTTTTCTTATGTAAAAGATAGCAGCACTTCTTCCAGCCCTTAGCTCAGAATTTGGTCATGGCTCTTGGCTTAACATCACTTAAACCATTTCCTACTTCTAACAACACTGGCATGACTCTGCCCAGACATGTCAGGAATGAACCTCGCAAAAACACTAACAGGATTTTGAGTTCTAATACAACCTTAACCTCACTGATGAATCAAACGTGTCTCTAACGCCCTAGTGGTTAGTTTTCCTCAACTTTCTCCTGCTTTTGTCTTCTGTGTGCTCAGGGGAACAGTCACCGGCACGCCCCCAGACAGGCAGACGAGCAGACAGGCAGACGGGAGCAGACGCCTTGTAATCCGTGGAATGCAGAGAGACGACATGGATGGTAGAGTGTGTGTGTTTGTGTTTGTGTGTGGGCAGGAGAGATGAGATGAGCTGCCGCCATCCTCAGCCCCTCCTCCTGCCACACACATTGCCTTCATTCACAGCTAAACATTAAGAGCAAGGAACAATAAACAATGCACCTTTTTACTTTTTTTACACCTTACTCGCTTCCAGACAGCCTTTCATGGCCCTTTAGTGGATTTAACGCTACTAGCTGAACGGTCTGTAAACACAAACCACTTCATGTCTGCAATTCATTACTGTCAAGGTTCATAATGGACGGCAATCAGGGGGCTCATTTCTAAGCTGTGTGGCCGGAATGATAAGGCAGAGGAGGAGGAGGAGGAAGAGGAGGGAGAAATGTGAAGGTATGACAGCTCTGATGACATCAAACATTCTTTCATGCTTTTTCTCTGAATAGCTCTGTGTTTCAGCACTGTGTGGTCCTGCAGTTGTTTTCTCCCATTCTTGTCTTTGTTAGTCATCTTGCTTTTAGTCACTCCCCCCGCTCAACGCAGCCAGTTGTGTAAGAGATGATTGCAGCCGAGGCAGAGAACTAAGCTAAAAGTGAGTCAATTTGTATGAAAAAAGAACAATAGGTGCTTTCACACCAGAGTACTTTTCCCAGTATAGTTCCAATAGTTCTTGAAATGTTGCGTTCACACCAAAAAAATCCGGAACTAGAACTTAGTTAATGAGAACCTTTTCACCCCCTTTTTAGTCCCTGCTAGAGAGCAGGTACTTTCCTGGGAGAAAAAGGTTCCCATTTCTGATTGGCTGGGCGGATTGCAAACCACGCCCCGTAAAACTCTGAAACGTTTTGTGAAGCCGCCATTGTGTTTGCTGGCATTAGCATTATTAGCATTAGCATTAGCCCCGCGCACCAACGGAGAGACTAACTTATGGCAATACAAAAAAAAACATAGGAGCGGTGGAGATGAGGAGGTGTCGGCGTTCTGGCGATTTACTCGGAAGGCTTCAGTAGAAGCTGCTGGGAGTCCCAGCAGCTTCTACTGAAGCCAGTCCCCAACTCCGGGGACTTCTGGCCGGGTACTTCGGTTGGCAGTATACGCCGTGAAGTGGTTTGCGGCCTGCCAGTAAACCCAAAGCAGAAGAAGTGACGTCAGCGGCTTCATCTGCCTAATCCTCCCTCAGGGACTTATTCCGGTGTGAACGCGATCTGCTCTTTAGTGCATCAGAACTAAAGAGTTCTGATGAACTAAGTACGGCAAAGTACTTGGTGTGAAAGCGCCTAATATGTAACCATGTAGATTGAAGTCTAAATCCAAAGATTTCAAATCAAAGAAGTCACAGCTACTTTCCAAAAACAACTGCTCTTGACGTTGAACTGACAAAATGTAACAGGTGATCAGCAGTAACATAATTCCCTGTTATTGCCTGTTTAAAAAAAAATGTCATCATATAATAAATGTAGGGAGAGATCTGGCTTTGAATCTCTTTGGATTAATTGCTTTTGTTGGAACATCGGTCATATAAAAAGCAAAATGCATCATGAATAGAGAGGAATTATTTGTCAAGATATTAAATGAAACTCAAGCTCGTATTAGAAATCTATTGCATTTGTGCCAGTGTGTACATATATATATAGATATACATTATATAAATATAATTATGTTTCCTTACATATGGGCTGTGGCGTGGTGGGGCTGGGCGGAGGGAAGTCCTCCGTGAAGTTGACGTTGCACATGTCGCTGCCACAGCAGCAGAAGAGGTACGTCCCATTCTGCATCTGCGGAGGGAGGTTGGTCACCACGCAGCGGTCGTCACGGCAACCTAGGGGGTCATCCAGGTAAGACCAGCAACCTGAGGATACAGATAATGATGTTAATGATATTACCTACTTCTGTTTTATCACCAAGATCACGTCTCAGATATTAAATCAAGTAAGTGCATTTACTTAAATACTCTACTTGAGTAAAATTAAGTAATTTGTACATTTTTCCTTTTAATGATTTTTATGCATCTTTCAGGGGCAAATATTGCACCTTTTTTATCGCCTAGTTTACGTGATAGTTACATTGTGTAATTATACAATATAAATGAAAAGGAAATGATGTTGTGTTATTATAGACGACACTATCCAGTAGTTGATAAAGTAGCTGAAATGAACTCAGCTTTTACCAGCTGCAACATAAAATACATAATTAATCTTTTTTTTTTTTGCCAGTTGAGGAGTTGACAGATGGTGTTGCTAGCTGAAAATAAAAACCAAAAAATAACAATTAGATTACTATTTATGCTTGCCCCATTTTTTCCTCCACATTATAATTCCATAAAAATACAAATTCTGATATAACCAATAACTACTTATATATGTTTACTATAAATTGAATTGAATTTATTTCTACTCTCGACAGTTTTCGCAATTTGCCCGAAGCGTCACACAAGTCCTACCTTGTTTGACCAGTCGCACTTCGCCTGGAGGACTTTTCTTCCACAGACCAAAGCAATGGCTGCCCTTGGCACATCGGATGGTGGTGTTCTCTGGGGAGACGCGGCCTTCGCTCCCGGCCACTCGGTCCGTCTCCCACTGCTGCTGCTGGTCAGTGAAGGCACACTCCCTCTCCTCTTCCTGCGCCGCTGTGAGGAGACAGAGGAGGCAAATAAGAGGTAGGTTTTGCAGTCGCACAATGTAAATTAAATAGGTGGATGACAAGAGGCAAGCACATTTATTTCTAAGGCAGTTTGTCAATTTTGTGTTAATGAGCAACAGACAACGCAACAGCTTCATTAATTTTCAACGATTATTCTCTCATTCTTCGGATGAAAAACTTGCTGATATGCACATTTTCGATGAAAACTGTGAGATGTGGATGAAAGTCCCTCACATCAGCCCTTTTCTAATAAAGTGCTGCTACACAGTATCTGTCTATACGAGAAGAATCTACAGCTGAGAAATAGCTGTCTGGCGTGTGAGAGGCAGCAGTCTTTGCAGGCGAAGATCAATAGAGATACCAATTTAAACTCTAGCCTGAAGGACATAACACAAACACAAGCAGAGGCACGGAAACAAAGTGGACATTTCAAAACTAAAACAGCAAGATGAGAAAAATAATTATCAGAAAATGATAGATGGATGTTTGACATGCATGTTAAAGCTCCCACCTTGAATTAAATTAATGCATTACAGCACACAGCCATTGTTTGTTGGGTGTTCGGAAATAATGGATGAATTTCAGATGGTGTGATTCTAGTGAAAAGGATAGCCAGAATGTGAACAGTTGTGTAACGGACAGTTTGCTTGTTGATTTGCAGCAAACGTCTGGGAGAGTGTAAACTATTCCAGGAAGAAATAGTTTGAGCCAATGGGGGTTTGTGTACATAGCCTCAGTCCGGGTAATTTCTGATAAGGGAAACATGATGTGCCGGTTTGTTTCCCTTAACTCCCAGCTCCTCCCTTTCCTCCATCCGGGAAGGGGGTTGGGGTGACTGTGCCCTGCCCAATGTCAAGCTGGCCTGTGTGGGCAGAGGGGTGACGCTGCGATGGAGTGGTTGCTCTGCTGGGCAGGGCGCCAACTTTCCTTCTCTGCTCCCATCCTCAGATAAAAGATAGCAACCCTGGCCTACTGTGGGCCACGGCTGCCCTCAACCTGTGGGCCTGCACTGTCTACTGTTCTGTGGGACTCACTTCGCCTACAGGGGGAAGCACACCGTGTACATGTAGAGTGGGAAAGGAGTTCAAACTAAGGGTTAAGTATGTGGAGGAATTTTTGTTTTGAGGAGGAAACTGAATTTCAACAAGCCGACAAGGCCACTGCCACGGCCTGTGTTTAGATTCACGAGACAGATGATTCTCTACTTGCATTTATTCACAGCACATTAACATGCTCTGGGTTCAAATGAAAACAAAGGGCCGCCGTTGACTCAGTTGTTAGAGGTTGTGGCCCATGTACTGCGGTGGGCACAAGTAGAAGTTCGGCTTTTTACGCATTTCATCCCCTCTGTATGTAGCTAGGGTTTGACATGATTTCAATTCCAAACCGAAATGTAGGATGCAATTTTTGCCTCTGATTAATTTGGCATTGAGTTAACACAAACAGTAATCATTTAGTTTTAATGAAACTCAACTGCAGAAATTCGCCCTTGATATTGTTCCCCACTGTTTCAGAACTAGGAAATAACCAGCATACCAGCATTAAAAAAGTGTTCTCTTTTTGAATTACATGCTGTGCGGTAGATCTTATTAATGCCAATGTGAAGAGTGGGTCATGTGGATTTCGTAAGGGCATGTTCTAATTTTATCATACTAATAGCTATAAAAACATTACTAACCACAGACTAAGCATGAAATAAATAGTGGGCAGATGATAGGGAAAAGCAATCGTTAAGACCTAGAGCTGAATTTCTTTTTCAGCCCAAAGTCACCTTTAGCTCATGTGAGAAATAACGGATCTTAGTGAACCATGATTTTCCACAATGACCATTAGCTCTACCATTAGCCTACAGCAGAACATTACAGGGGAGACACAAGGGCCAGATATTCATTCAAATTATACAACTTGCTGCAGAGGGATAACTGATCAAAAGAAAACAACACTCCTCTTCTTGAATAATGAATAATACAAAGGGGTGGGTGTCAAAGGCTTTAACTTTTACATTCTTAAATTCAGCAATTTAGGTACGTTTAAGAGGCTATGCACTTTAATTGACTCTGACTCAATCTCTTGTATCTTTTACAGAGGTAGCTGCTATCAAACAATTTGTGAAAAAGCACAGTCCTAAGATAATCGCAACCTCAACAATGATCTTTTCCGCCTCGAATACACTTCCTGTCTTATTTCCCAGAACCAGAAATCGAGGAGAGAGGGCTGTGGAGTTGAGGAAAGGAGTTGTAGAGGAGGAACTCTAGCAAAACTTAAAGGAACAATCAAAGGAAGTGCATAACCGGTGACAACACCCTCAGACAGTTAGACAAACAGACTGACCTTGCACGCCAGGATCGGAGCACAAAAATCTATAGTGCAGAGTATCTCCTGTCTCTCTCCCAAAGCTGGGTAGATACTGTATGCTGACATGAATTATTAATAATTGTACTACTATTCAAGGCTGTGAAATAATACCCTATGAAAAATCTTTGGTATATGAGAGCTCTTTGGCATGAAAACAACTGAAACTAATGCTAAAAGGTCCCAAGTTCATTTAAGAAATAGATTTGGGGTTTTCATTCACAAGGATGATTGAATTGTGCGCTTTATTATAACAAGGGAAAGGGCTGTTTTCAATACATTGTGTTACATTAATACAATTCAAGAAAGCAATGCATCCATACGAGTACTACTAAATAGATGTCACGTACCCTGATAATAAAAGATAATCGCTCCATGGTGCGCGTAACAAACGTGCACACTATAAATTGAGAGCTCAGACGACTTCTTTTATTTTCACATCCTCCTGATTCTTATTATAAAAGGGGCTATTCACCGTCTGAAATATATTTATTCCCTAATTCACCCAAAAAGTGAACAGAGAAGAAAGACAGTGTATCATGGGACGAATATTTTGCCCACTTGCAGTCTGAGCCATGGGAGCACTCATGTAGTCAGATTTCATTGGTGTGTCTGCCACTCTGCCGCACTGTGGTTGGTTCTTTGCATTAATTCTGTCTTAGGAGCGTTTCTGGTTGGAAGCCAATCTCTGCGTGTATCTCTGATTGGCCGTGGCAGGCTCTGTCCCTGGTTCTGCTCTGTGGAGCCGGCTGTGTGATTTTGGCTTCCACTGCAGTATTGGATTGTGGGTCAGAGTATGCAGGCAAGGCCAGTGGAGCGAGGCAGATGAAAAGAGAGGGAGAGAGAGGGTAGTCATATCAAAAGGCTTCAGAGTAGTTTTCTGCTCCAAGCCTGTTCATTGGATGATGGCGGGCACTGTTGAGAGTTTACCCATGGCCCAGTTATTTGCTAATCTCTCTCCCCCCTCTAAGCCTCCTCCCCCAATTGGCCTTCGGTGCACCCTCCCACCCCCACAGACTACCCCCTTCCCCTCTCTGCTAAAAAACAACAGCGATCTAATCTGGCTCTCTCCTTCCTACTGCCAAGGCCCATTGGAGAGATGCAAGACACGGCAGTCTTAGACTTGATTAAAAGTCACAGAGTGCACTGATGTGTTGGCTGTGTTCTCTCAACGACTGGTTCCGAGTTCAACATTAGAGGCAGAAACACGGGATGGGAGGGGCAGCAAGAAGCAGGAGGCATTCTTGTCTTTAGGGGGAAACGTGCTTGATGCACCCGTGCGCGCACCAACTACCCTGCAGACATGAGTGCACTGTCCACAGGCGCAGCATTATGCAAGCTGTGCTGTCCTGCTTGATGGGGACACTTGGCATGATGTATAGTCCTTGTACAATGCTGATTCTGTGCTAAAATGTATGCATTTAAATTGTCTCCTTGGTATTTACTTTTGCCACCCTGTAGATTTGCGCCACGACTTGTGCATACACAAAATGCAAAGAGGCACTATGTATGCCCACATGCACTGGGTTTTTATCATCGCGTGAGTTCAAGCTGCTGCACACGGACATCCATCAGAAGCACAGCCCTGATGGTACCTGCTGTTTGGGTGCATGCTTGTTGCTGAGGTAGGATGGAAGAGATACAGGGGTATTTGCTGACAACCACAATTTCAAGTCTCCTGGTTGATTTTAAAGATGTGTGTGGGGGGGGGGGGTGAGGAGCTGAGTGTGCTTTAATCTGTCCCATCTGTTGCCTCGGGACTGCACACCCCCCTGAAAAACACCACCACTCAGTCTGTGTCTGTCTGGGTCTGGTACAGTTATGCTAATCCTGGGGCTTAAACTACCCTCAAAGCTTAAAGGCCTCCATTATTGACCACGATGCATTTCTACCAAATATACACCCCTCCCTGTATACCTCAACTTTCCCGATTATGTGATGAACACACAGATGACAGAATGACCGAGGTGGTGTTTACCATCACACCATGGGGCGGATAATCTAGGATTATTTATGAGCAAGCAAAAGTTTAGTTCCAATCTGCATCTGAATTTAGTCTCTATATATAACATAATAATAAATAAATAAATAAATTAACAGCTTCTATAGGCTTGATGGTCTACATTACATACATAGTATTTTGACAAGCTCCACTGCCTGTGGTTGTCTGGTATGACAGGGTTTCACCTGATCTAACTGGTGCTGTTATGGCATTGCAAACATAGACGTGGTGTTTTAAAAATAGAACTTTTCATGCCTTCTGTCTGATTGTAGACCACATTGGGCCTAATATATTAGTAAAGAACATCAACACATTATTTCCTAACACTCGATATACTAAATGACTATATTCTTATTGCTGTTGGTATCAATATATATTCTGTGTATGTTGAATGATACGTTACAAGCCACTGCAGTACAGCACTTTGGCTGCAGTGCTTCTCTTAATTCCAGTGCCCACTGTGCCAGCAGAAAACAAAAACATCTCACCGGGGTTTGAGATTATTTAGAAGAATCATTTTACTAATTTATCCAAAGCCATCTTCTGCTCTCCCACTCATTTTTCTTTTTGGAATGCTTCTCAGAGGAATGCTGAAAGTGCAAAAATTGTTCTAAAACCGGTACTTTTCAGCAGTATGATACTAGGATCTAGAAAACTGCACCTTCTTCTGTTGCTGCGACTGTAATAAGCTCTTGTGAATAAAGACATTTTTGGCCTAAGATAAAGGGAACAACTAAAAAGACAGAAAAACATCCTCAAATGTGGCATCCAAGCTACTAGAGATAACAAAAACAAGACCTGTATCACCTTAAAGCCTTGCAGTTGCAAACAAGTATGCTACCCTTCTTTTAAAAGCTTATATCCATTAAAATACAAATAACTTTAAGCAAAACAGTTCATCCATACTCTGAGCAATATGTTTTGCGCGCTCTAGACTTATTGTCTCTGCTAGTCAAGGAGAACGCTTCGTGTTAATCATAGGCTGTCACTCTGAGTTACCATCTCAAGGCTGCACCTTTTGTTTTCTAAAACATCCACTAATTTCTCCTTTTTGCCAAACCAGAAGGTCGGCTGAACACTGTTCTATTGTATCTGCTTTTGCTTTTACCTCTGCTCAGAACTCAAACCAAGGTACTAAGAGAGGCAGACATTGATTTTGTTCATCTAATAGAGTACAATGCTAGCTGTATTATAGCCCAAATGGCCTCCTACCCCCACCATTCCAGCATTCATTGGTCTGTTTCTTGCTGCAGTCAGTGTCATCTCTTCTCACGAAATAATGATTGTGGACTGAGTGCTAAATATTAAGGCATCAAAGTAGGCATAATGCTTTTATATCCTCTGGCGCCTGCAACTACTTCCTTATTCTCCTGTATAAATTGCACTCCTCCAGTTGTGATAATACAGATGCCAAAATGTTGGCTCCGAATAGGTACGCATCATTATATTACCACTATTTTGGCTCCCAAACACTGGTTCCCTGGCAGTTTTACAACTGATTTTAACATTTTACGAGCTACTTTACCCATTTACTATCCTGTTGTTTACCTTGTGGATGCTGCATTCAATTCCCACATCTACAACAGACCATAATGCACATTCAGCAGATTAGCTTCAGTGCTAAAGGTGATGCAGCTTGGTAGTGTGGGCCTCCATGGCTTTCGGCAAAATCATTGCTTTTAATTGAAACACACACATTAACATAAAGTGTTCAAAATAAAGTGTCTTAAGTGACATTCCATATTACACTATTACAGCCTTTTTCTTTGCTAGTTTACAAATTGTATCTGCTATAATATCATAAAGGGAAAATTCCTGAGCATGTATTTCACTTGGCATTTAAACTATTCTGATGCATTCACATGTCCCAAATCCCAGATTAAATGCCAGGGCTAACAGCAGTTAGTACCTGGCTCCACACAATGTTGTAGGCTCCAATCTGAGCTAGCCTTGGCAATAAAAGAGCCTCACAGCCACTGAGGGCAAGTCTGTAATCTCCAGCCAATAACTTCCCTTTCTATTGAGCCGCTGATGTGACCACAGAGCTGACAGCTTCAAGAGTCCCCCGTTGGCCGGAGAGGTTTGAGAGAAGCGGCCTGGTTGGGGAACAGTGGGCCTGTCAATGCTGCAGTATGGGGCCCACGAGACATAGCTACAGAGTTTGGACAAGCGGAGCCAATGAGCAGCCCTTTTTATGCTGAGGGATAATACTTCTGCTATAATCCTTTTTGGAACCCCAAACCTCAAGCTTACCTGGGACAATAGTGCATGAATGTAAGATGAATACATTATGAGCATGCACGGGCTACAACGTTAAACTTTACTCCATAAGAATTTGTGCTAAAGTCTATCCCGTTCTAATGTCATTACTTAAGAACACCTGTGGTTGCGCGGCAGGTATCTTCTGCCAGCTTGTGCCGTGTTTGGAACCGCTTCTATTCCGGATTTTGGAGCATCAAGCGTACACCCACACACTGATTAGTCACAGGGGACAGGGAACGGAAGAGCAGCTGGGAACAGGTTAAACACAAGGAAGGTGTAGGGAAATAAATACATCTGAAAAGGAAATTAACTGAGGTAATTTCCTGAGATTGGAAAGGGGGGTGATGGGGGCAATAACATTGGGCTCAAAGGGAAAAGTGTAGGGTCAGACCTCCAGCTGATTAGATACTTTACTACCTCCTATTACCATCATAACAAGTATCATGGAAATAAATTGGCACTGCGATATAACCACTTTGCATTCATTTGTCTCTTTACAGTCATTATGCCAACAATGTCTGACGGCTGCCCTAATTCATTTTGCACGGTGCTGCGCTTTGAATTTATTGGCTGTTTACATGACACGCATGCATACAAGTATCCATTAATCGCTTGTGCTGATTATTGAGTGAATATGTCAATCCTCTGTCAGTCACTGTAGTCGTTAAAGCGCTCCAGGGAAAAACTAATTTGCATGCCATGTCTCATAAAAGGTGAGTTTAGCAAGGCAATAAGATTCTTTCAGCGCACATGCTGACATGATAGATTACATTTGTACATGTTGCTGAATATTATGATTTGGGATGAAAATTGCACTCAGCATTTTCCACTGCCTCCTCGTTACTGATCATACGTCACAAACTGACAACACATCCCTCCAGTAAATGCATCATGTCCCACTCTCTTCGCTGAATCACCTCGCTTCCTTACTCATCTACTTTAGTTTCTCTAAATGTCACTAAAAGCAGCGTGCTTTTTCTATCCTGATGTATGAGCTCGTAATCAGAGGATGTCAGAAATACTGTCTGCACATTGTAACATTCAGAATTGCAGTCCATTTTTGTCATTTTATTTAAATGTGGATTACAAATAATCAGACTCCCACTTGTCAGTTAAATGCAAATGGGGTCTCTCTGCACATTGTGTTGAAATTGTGCCACTCTCACATATTTCTCTCCACTGCACACATTATCTTGGGCTTCCTGTCTGTGAATGGGTGGAGGGCCTTTAACAATAAAACACACTCACAATACATTATTAAGAAGCTGTTTATACACACATTCACACCCACGCATTCGGCTGTAACGATGAGAAAATACCTCCTATTTCCAAACACACTGCCAGAGCCTAAGCACCATGTTGAACTTCTACAACCTAAATTACCCATCTTGTAAAATACCTTTCCTGTCTTCCCACACATTCCACCTTTCACCCCCCTCACATTCACAGTTCCAACATCTCTATGCAGCACAGCTACTATCTTATCACGCTCAAGGTCTCACAGAAGCCTGGCTTAAGCCCAAAGTCTTAAACAGGGGCACAACTTGGCAGACAAGGACTGCGGTATGTTTGGCAGTGTTTTTCCAGGCCTTTGTACACAGAATGATTAAAAAGGAGCCAGGGGTACACTTGCTACTCTGTTCAAGAAGAGATATCTATGAAGGTTTACTCAACTACATTGAGATCAACTACAGAGATCACTCCAGATATGAGCCAGACAGACAACAAGATGGAAAGGATAGTTAAGGGACAGACAGACAAACAGGCTGATCTTCCAGACACATAAAAAACATTGGGAGGAGATATTTTGGAAAATGGTGTCTGATGTTAAGGCTAACTGTCTATATTATAATACAACAAATAAATACATACATATAATCAACACTAGACTCAAAACATTTAATTTAGGTTGATTAGATCATATTATTCAGGCTACAAAATCTGCACCAAACCTGCCATTTGGTCAAAATCTAATAGCAGAACCAAAAGGAAAGCATCATATATTCACGAGAAGCACATTTACCTCTTTCCACAAAAATCAATTCACTATTTAGCCACTTACCAGCCACAGAAGTCAGGAGAATCGTCAGGCAAAACCCATATTTAGCGAGTGATTTCATCGTGATTCGGCTCACAGCCATGACAGTGTAGTCTCGTAGTTGCTGCTCCTTCAAGTCTCGTTATACTTCTTCTGCTCCTCTTATTTTTGCAGATACCACTTTGTTTTCACACTCTTCTCCTCACGTCAGCTCAATAACTTGAACTGATCTCTCAGGCATGGAACAACACATAGAAAAATGATCCAAAAAAGAGGCAAAGTCGTGTTGGAGTCGATTGTCGTGATTTTATAACTAACATTTAATGTCAATAAAAGTTGGTCCTGCTATCGACTCCCGCACAGCCCGGACAGATACACCGAGAAGCTAACTTGTTTGGCTGATCTGCCATCTGCAACGAGCCAGCCAACAACGTCCATATCTGCTAGCTGACATGCTAGCTGCCTAGGGCTACTGTCTGGTACTAGAAAACTTAGGCAAAGAAGATAAATATCGCAAAAAGAACCGATGCACAACTAAAATTAGTACGTACAGGCCATTCTCAGTTGTACGTTTTTAAAAAAATAGTCCACCCTTTCGCACGAGAGGTGAACATTTGGCATTTAAACGTTAGCCAATTAGCTCGGTTCGGTTGCAAGCTGACTGCTATCGACGCTAACCGATGTTAGCCTAACAGCTAGCCAGTTAGTTCTCCGGGTCCCGTTCGTTGTAGGGGAGGGGGGATCAGTCACAAGTCAACGGCGCCAACAGTGATCTTCTTCTGGGTTGCGATAGACGGAGATCCGTACTCCCGATGTGGCAGACGACGGGGTTAGGGGTTGGATATCTCTGGCTCGGATCTTCCCCTAGGCAGTCAGTAGCGTTTGGCATTGACGGTCTGGAGCTCCGCTGGGCAGACAGACAGGCAGGGCGGCGGGGAACGCCTCGTTTGCAGGCTTGTCTGGACCGCTCGTCTCCGGTATCAGGTTGCTTTTGGGGGTGGTGTTGGGGGTGGAGGACAGTCCTACAGTCAGGAGGGGTGGTGCAGCGCCGCTGTGCCGCAGACTGTGGATATAACAACCTGGAAACATATGCTGCATTTAGGCATTAGGCTGCAAAGTCCTTCCGTGTTCTATTTGTTGTAAACACTGTAGAGCTTAGCTTAGATTGACATCATAAAACAACATAGACAATCTAAATGCAACATGTCGGTAATGGTATGTAACTCCTGCAGTAATTTGCATAACCATTTATTATTGGAAATACATTAATTATTGCAAAAACATGGGATATAGGCTACATCACTGGGCAACATATGCACATAGGCTACATAAGCTTTACAATAATAACACAACAAAACATATCAAGTATTATTATTATTTACATGGATATTTGAATGTTTCTAAGTTAGTATTGCAATAGCAGATAAAGGCTTTATTGGTTAAAACAAGTATTAGTGTTACTTTACTGCCCCCGCGTGGTCAAATAACTTTATACAGAGTTTAAAGCCCCAAGCAGAGACTGTATAGTTAAAAGAATAATTATTCCAGCAGGTGGCAATGTAAGCCTGGGCCTACGGCAGAGCAGTGTGCAGTCTGTAGTTATATAACCTCAACATACTTTTTATTGCAGCTGAAATACTTTATGCATCTTGTATTGGTACACAATGTAGCCATCAATTTGTTTAAATTGCTTTAATATTCCCTACTATTATTATGGAAACAGTATTGCAGAATATGGACAATATCATAAAGTGGCCACAAAGTAGAGTTAATGCAGTCTCGTTATATAGTATATCACCTATTCTATGCAGTCATGAGTGGCACTTATTAGCCCCTCCGTATATCCTCCAAATATGATGGACGACTTAGTTTTCATTCCTATCCCACGGGGCATTATTACACTGGGAAGGGGGGCGTGCCATTTTGCGCAAGGGACCTCCGCCGACGGGACAGAGCGTAGGCTTTGGATGGTGCTCTCGGATTGCAGTTGACAAGGAAAGTCATCTTCTGGACTACTGTTTCCAATACAGTTATGACGGTGCTAATGTAAAGTTGGAGACAAGCGTGATGTCCGGATAACACAGCGCCAGTGTGCATTTACGCACGTCGGACAGCCTGGAGCGCAGGATTTTAACCTTCGTACCGCCGCTTGGAACAGCCCTCCAAGTCTGATCTCCTCAGTACCGGACTGTCTGATGAAAGGTGGGATATATTATGGCTTCTGCTCCACCTGAGGCAAGGAAGTTTGCCCGGGGGCTCAACAAACCGGGCACCGCCGCAGAGCTGAGGCAGAGCGTCTCCGAGGCTGTGAGGACGTCAGTTTTGATGGTAAGAGAAAAAACTCCGCCGTCTGTTATGCACTCACAAGAAGACTGCATGCAGGTGCTTGCTAACTATGGCGTCTGTAACCCTAGTCTCTTAATTTATAAGCAGAATAACATCATTTATTTTAAGACAATTACTTGTATAGTTATGGTGACACTTGTGGTGCATTTTCTGCAGGGTGTCTTTTGTTACAACTTTCTCAAAGGAGTTGCCAGGTAACTGAAATATACACCTCCAGCTCTGGAGGGACAACACACACACACACACACACACACACACACACACACACACACACACACACACACACACACACACACACACACACACACACACACACACACACACAAATGCCTGCATACTTCTTTAATTCATCCTGTCACCTGAACCCCCCAGGTGCAACTTGCAACCAGATAGGTTCGACAGACACAGCTGAGTAATGGCTGCTGTCTCTCTCCATGGTCCCAGTGCGCTCACTGATCTTCTAATAAAGTCATGAAACTACGCCGACAGTTTAGTCTCAGTTATATTGAGACCTGGGAGACATCAAACCCACCTCAACTGTCAAGTTATATTGACATGGTCTGTGTATCCTAACATCAGTTTAAAACAGTGCCAGCACACTTAAGGTGAAGTATAAATTCAGTAGAATGAAACTTTACTAGCTGATATAATGTATGGCTGAGACTGCAGGTTTCTTTCAAAGGCCTGTTGTCACATGACCAGTGTTCAAGAGATCTGTTTAGTGCTAATGAGTTTGTATTGGGCCTGGGCATGGCTCATCATGTTACACTCATACTGTGCATCATTGACTTCTTAGTGCAGTGAAGCAATGGGCTAAGAAGCCAAGTGGAGCAGATGTTATACTTTTAGTTGAAATAAATGACGGGCGTGTCAATATTGCATTGAATTAACTAATGTTTGAACTATTCAAAATATGTTTTGTGCATTTTACATGTTTCTCCAATGTTGTATTGGTTCACTCTGGCTGCTCTTGCCAAGGGATTGTATACAGGAGGCAGATTACCAGTAGCAAATTACCAAAATCTCATTATCCTTCACCAGCCTTCCTCCAATGATCAGTGATAATTGTTTTCAATAGGGCTTAATTGGAGGCATTATGCTACGAAGACATTTCAGACTAAAAACGTCACTAAAATAAGGCAAAACAGTTGTGATTGGGCCTATTGATCAAATCCCTTGCATTTGCAGGGTGTCCCTATCTTTCAGTTACTCTCATCAAACTCTACACCTCCTATTTGTAACATAGGTTTCCTGTTTTATATTATTTAGTCTCAAAGTCAAGTTGAGTGATGACATAATGGTTTTCAGATGCTTAGTCGCACTACCCATGACAAGTAAACAAATGTCCCTTTAAGTTATTGGGGCAACTGTTCATTAAATTCAGACCGTATTAGCAGAAATCCGTACTTAAAGGTTTAAACTTTGTACTTTCAGATCACAAGGTATGCATCTGGGTCCCATTATGTGCCTGTAATAGTACTTCTGTGTGAAAGTACTTCTGCTGTCCCTCTATTTTAGACTGTATACTTATGGTGCAGCTGTTTCCCCTGCCCATTTGACATGGAGACTGACAGGCTGGTATGGTAAAAGCAAATATATATATAGTATACTAGCCATCAAATAATTTTGTCAACGGCTCAGATTTCTCCTAGGAAAAAGCAGGTTGGCTGGCCTTGGGTTGAGCTGTGATGCATGAATTGAATCCAAAAGGATGGAGGAAGTGTTTTGTCGATGAAGGATACGTTTTCATAGAGTCTCAAGTGGTACTCTTCTTCCAAGTATAGTGGAGCACATTCTATATGTTGTGTAATAGTAGACGTTTTATTCAGTTTTAATCCACATTGTGTGAAATGGCATAATGGATGTCATATCAGAGCCCTGCGCTGTGTTTAATAATGGATGAGACCATGGTTGGTGTCCTGGCTATTTTTAAACGTGCCCTCTTTCTCCTCGGTAACTCGTTGTCACACTAAGCACCCTGAGGGACTATCAATTATGAATTCCTGCATATGTGATAAATCATCTCAAATCAAGACTGAGGCCGGATCAGGCAAGTAAGCTGCTGGCCCCGCCATAGTTACTGCAGGCGTGGCTGGCTCGTAGCTACCTTAGTAAACAAAGTGCAGGCCCAGCAGTGGAGCAGTAAAGGCGGCCCCTGCGGCTTTAATAATCACTTCCAACTGCGGGAAATGCTTGCTTAGGGGTTTTATACGTCTGTATTCCCTCTCCCTGCGTGCTGAATACATTTTTAACTGATTTTTTTCATGCAAACACACATTTAGAAATGCATACAAACAATAACATTTTGCCCTATATATATAAGATCTTTGGCAAACACTTGTTAATACCTAACACGTCTTTGTTCAGCAGGATAATCTACACAACCTTTTTAAATAAACGGTCACATGACTTCACATCACCACCAATAAGCTAAAGGCGGCTAATGTTTGGCGTTATTATGTCTCATTTAGTCACAAATGTTTTCCACACTACGGGAAATGTCTATTTTTACGCTGGGTTTTAACTGGGTGTGTGCCATTTAGGTATGTACTTATTTTATGTCGTAGAACAAAGTGTACAAATCTTGGAAGCTTGTATTAGCTACCAACCTTATGTCCAAAAAAACAGTCAAACATTCAATAACAATTGACTTTGAGAATAAGGAAACAAAGTGTCAAAATGCTAGGACTCATCCCTGCATCACTCATTTCAGATCTGTAGGTCAAACTGGTATTCCACTAAAGATTGAACCCCACTTCAGGGGATTTATTCTGATTAGAGCATGAAAAACCCCGGCAGAGATAATCTGCAGATTTGCAGATGCTTTAGCACTGCTGACCTATATGTGTGTCATGATACGGGACCTGGGATGGAGCAGGGCGTTTGGTCGTCTGCTGGCTTTGTGGTGTCACGAGCTGCTGCCTCTGATAGCTGAGACTAGGGCTTTTCTGGCCGTGTGGTTTCCATGTCTTCTTTATTTAGGCTACCTCATACTCTGTGTCGTTCCCACCCTTAAATGCTGGCGTAAACATGCGCCGCCTTTTTGCTTTCATGGCCAGTCTGCCATGTGTGTGTTTGTGTATGTTTCCTGCCTTTGAGCCTTTATTTCTCCTGCAAGAAAACAGCAAGATATAGCATCACTGTAATACAGAGTTCCTACTTCATGACATGATTCTGAGATGTTGCCAGTTTCCACCACATTCAGAAAACAAGAATGCTCTGATCAGTGCTTTATAGCCTGCAGGCTCACAATGGAAAAGGTCTGTTCTTGTTTGAGTGACACATCGTTTTTATTGGATAGTTGCTACATGTTTTAGTTTCTTCTGCATGGCCTGCAGTGTTCATTTAAGAGAGCGTGTAAGGGAGATTTCAACTTATTGCAACATCTTCTGTGTTTGCAGGCTTCTTTTGTTGTTTATTGTAAGAATCTGCCTACATTTTGCAGACACTAACATTACATTTCATGGTTAGCAGGCTGTTTCACAAACTCCAAAAGATATTTTTTAAATAAATGTCTCATTACTGTGAAAAGTAAAGACAGTAAACAACTGAATTGTCGGATCATCTTTTTCATTTGTCCTAAAGACTAGCTGCCAATGTAATTACATTTCTGAAGCACTATGAAAAGTCTCATGATATAATATATAATGATTCATTTTACTTTATTACTTTAAAAGCTTTGCAGAAGTGTATGCACTTCTTTCGAGGCAACCCTAACTATGCTCAAAGGAAAACATCAAATCAGTTCCAAAGACACAGTCTGATTGACACAAACGACTCATTTTCGTTTAGTATAAAATGTATTTAAATTTAGGACACAGCCTTTGAAATTGGTAGAGTTCAACGTTGTCTTTAATTGAACCCCATTAACAAAGCAGTTGCTACTTCAATCAGTAGTCTGCAGCCAGGCTTGTCTGCAGAGAAATGGCCAGTGACCATAATTAATTATTCTGACCCAGTTGACACAATTGCACACCCAGTTCTCTGTGTAAAAATAGCAATTTCCCGTTAGTGTGGAAAACATTTGTGATCCTTTTGGCTACATGAGGATCCTTCCATGTGAAGGTTGGCTGAGATTATAAAATCAGAGCAGTTAACCTAGTTAGATTGCATTATAAATGAGGCTAAAGCCAGGTTTATTAAGTCAAGAAGAGTATTAAACACAGCCAAAATCCATGTTCTTTATTTCATTGGGCACAAGGCTCCTGTCCTCTAGTCTTGCAGATTACCTGCAGGCCTTTCATGATGCACTCAATACCAAAATCACACGAGCGTAACCTAGATTCTGCAGCAACGTTCATTATTATTAGCCTTATTTCAAGTCCCTGGTGAAACCATTGGCACATTTGTCAGAGATGAAGAGAATCACAGCACTATTTCAACTAAAAGAACAATAGGAACATGATCTGGGTCGATAAACAAGTCACAACTACTCTCCCTGCTGTGGACATGGGCTAATTCAATATACTATTGTGTATTATTTCCATTCAACATATACATGTATCCAAACATCAAAAGTAGATGTATTATTTTTATAATTTGTTTATTTCTTTAATTTATATCCACAAATCTGCTATACATATATCATCTCCATCAACCTTAGCTTTTCTTATTGTTAAATGCAAATTGGAAACTGTTAACATGCTACCATGCTAAGCTACAACGAACCTACAGCTGCTAAACATCAACATGTGAGCATTGTCAGTTTGAGCATGTTAAGCTTTAGCTGAAAGCACGACAATGTCTAAGTACAGCCTCACAGAGTCCCTGACACTTTGCATTGTCATTAGAATGAAAAAAAACTTGTGTTAATGCCATGTAATCACTAAAGATTCCCCTTCATCTACATCCACATGATTTCCCATACATTCAGACTTAAAGCTCTGAGTAGATTAAAGCTCTCAGGCCTATTTTTGCACAACCAATCCCAGATTGTTTTCCATGCGCCTTACATCAAACCTCTGCAGTGAAACGTGGCTGCCGTCTTTGAAATCATTGCTTTGCTTTACTCTTGGTCACATTACAATATATTTTGGGCAAAACTTTCACGATTACGTGTCCCTACGCTGCATTTTCGTTAGATTTGTGTGGATATGTAGAAAGTGAGGTAGATGAGGCGAGGAGTCTTTTTTTTCTCCAGTGAGTCATGGTGCTTTAGTGTTGTTGCAGGGTTAGGAGCCGCCTGTGGGGGGCAGCAGTGATGCATGTGTCATACCTAAAGGATCATGCTGTAAGCATTTAAAAGACAAAGACTTGTGCTTTCTCAGTCCAGTGGAAAGGAAGCATGGTGTGGATGTATTTGTGTGTCAGCATTTACTTATGGCACAGGACTTTCAAAGTGATTAGTCATGGAATGAATGGTCTAATTTAGTAATTCCCCCTATAAATCTGAACACACACTCTGATATATGCAGCTTGTGCAGCTTGTGCAATGACGTTGTGTTTTGGCAGAATTAACCCTAATTTGTTTCTTTACTCTCTCTAACATAACAGTGTGTTGTTGCCATGATGACAACCTTAATCTCTCATATATGTCGTTAGGAGTTCACCACATTTTGTTCTACCAATACAACAAAGTTTGTGCAGCAAATTTATGATCAGGGAGAAATGCTCGAGACTTAAGAGGATTAGAGTATGAGCATCTGAGAAGAGCATTATTATTATATCTGCTGACTGAGGGCGATTTCATCTTGCTCCCTGTTTACAACTCATTAATGGGTTTTGTGGGTTCTGATGAAATCATGTTGTGGTCCGGTGCAATCTGTGGTCTCCACAGTTTGCTGATGTCTGTGAGAAAAGGTCACTGGGTGCATTATGGGGTGCAGTTTGGATTTCATTAGATGAATGCGTCCTCTAAGCACAGGCCTAATGTAATGACATTGTTCAAAGAATGCTGTTGAGGCTTTCTTAATGAGCATCAAACCACTGCAATGAAACAAACTAGCTCGTAATGTCAAAGGGGCGCTCCACCAATTATGATTATTTACTACTATTACTAACTATATGAAGATGATATGAAGCTATTTTATTTTGACTTTTACTCTATTCGTTTGTGCTGGGTGTTTTTTCTTATGGTACAAATCAAGTTGTTATATGTATTTTACATTACACTATATTTTACACTTCTAAGGCACTGTTTGCATTTTTAGTTTAGCTTGAGCCAAAATGATTTAAATAATGCATATTTTAAAAGTAAACTACTTGAAAATTCACTGCAGTTAAGAATGAATCCATGGTCTTTTAAAAGTAAATTATTACATTTATAAAAATAATTGTGACCTCCATTCTGACCAAAATAATTCTTATTTTTGGAATTACCATCATCAAGCTTAAAGGTCTTGAAATTATTCCACGGCAACATTTCAGCATATACTGTATAAAGCATACATACCTTTGTCTGATTTGCTATTAATGGTCCCTATAAAATCCCTCCAAATACTGCTTGGTGCTTTTTCGAATGATTTTCCTTCTGACCAATTTGCTGCGTCATGCACTTAGAAGTAGGTGAAAGTGTCTGATGAAATATTTACGCCAGCAGCCGGAGAGAAGCTTCATTTAAATGAGCCTTACATAAAGAAGCCTGTATTCCTCCAGTTAACACCAAGAAAGATGTGAGGATGCTGTGATGTTAATGAGATGATATGCAGAGGGTTGCCAGGTTTGTCCTATGACGCATCATGCTTGATGGATCAGTCGGACCAAGTGTTAATGGCTGTGAGCCTGGCACGGCGGGACAAGGGAAGTTAAATCATTCCTTTTTATGTCTTGGAGGGCATGTAAATGACATCAGAAAGATGACTACATCGCGTGTAATTTAATGGAAGAAAGAAGAAGGAGGGAAAGAAGGCAGAGAGTAAAACATTGTCTGCTGCAGCCACTCTGTGTGTGTGTGTTTGTGGGTGAGTCTGTGTGTTAACCGGCTGCTTTTACCGTTGACAAAGCATGCGGAGTCACAGAAATGACTAAGCTGCGAGCGCGAGGGAGGGAGAGAGCCCGCTGGGAGGAGAGGAGAAGGGAAGGTGACAGGCAGTGATGGAGAGAGATGGCAAGGCTGAGAAAAGAGGGAGAGAAAGCAAAGCAGTGAGGAGAAGCGAGAGGGAGAGAGCGAAGTGAGCGCGCCTGTGCATCCTCATCCTCGAGCAGAAGGAGGAAGGAAGAGGAATCGGAGAGTCTACGCCCTGCTCCGTCTGAATGAGCAGCTTCTCTCCTCCATCCCCGCTGAGCTGCACACAGGAGGATAGGACTTCCTTGGGCTGGGATTTGCTTTGGAAGATTGTGTTTTCAAGCAGAATGATTGGGAATCCTTGAGTGACTTTTCAGTACACCTGTAAGATGCCTTTCTGTGGGAGAGGTCAAGGTTGAGAAATACTTGGAAATTAAGGCGGAGAGTTTCGAAATCAGGCTCATTTTTTCCCTGCATGGTGTTGGCAAGTGTTTGGTGGCACCATGGGATGCACCACCAGCGTGGTTCTGTTGGAGGGGCTGCGCTCCATCCTTGAGAGGAACTGTGTCTACATCAAGGGGGCGGTGGAGCTGGGGGCTCTGGAGGAGGAAGAGGAAGCACTGAGTCTGAGAGGATCTCAACTCTTGTTTCCCAACAATGCGCTGGTAAACCTGCTTTGAAATATTACTCATGTGGGTCATTTTCAGTCATTTTCCACTATTTTCCAGTTTAAAAAGATACAAAAAATGGTTCTCCACTTGCTAGAGTTACAGTAGTTTCTATTGTGTATCTAACACATATACTATTATGTCTTTCTTGAGGTAAAAAATGAATAATTTACCAATAGACTTAGACCAAATAGACCAATTAAACATGAGTTGCTGCAAAGATCAGCGGAATCTTGGCTAATAATCGCCCTAATAGACTCCCCTGAGGAACTCGACCTAGAAGTCAACTGTATCTTCAGTGCCTCCGATCGCACAATTACTGGTGCATCACATCAAAAGCTCAACATTGGGCTGCGATGAGATATACGATAAGTCTCAGGATTAGTTTTTTCCATAGTCAGTTGTCATATTGTCTCCCACCCGGATTTATGCTCTGCTACTTTAAGCCACTTCCCCTCAAGTTAGCTCCATTAGCCCACGGCCTGCCCTGTGTTAAATCAAAGGGAATGAATGGACATCATTAGCGAAGGGGTGAAGTATGATTGCTAGAGCACACAGAGTCAAGGACATTCACTATAAACCATTATCACTTTTGGATGCAGGGTCCCCTCTAACCTTCTCTTGAAGACAACAATTCAATTCTGCATCCATTCCATTCTCCAAATTATAGTTCAGCTGGAAAACAAAATACGTTTTCAGAGCAGTGCCTTGGACTCACAAGCAAAATGTAGCTTTTTACATTTTAGTTTTGACATTTAGAATGCTGGTCTTGTTCCAACTATGGATTATTAGTTTGTAAACATACAAAGAGAAGACTGAATGTATATACATGTTCTATGGACTAATCCCATGCAGGGACTTTCTGCGCCTCAGTAAATGTTGCCGTACCGAACTCTCTGCACCTCAGAGAGCTCTGACATCATAGAGAGTGTGGAACTCCCCTCTCTCGTATCATATTTAACTTGTCCCACATGTTTTCCGCTGCACTACCTGGAGCTACAGAAATATGATGTTGACCACAAGACAGAGCGGCTCTTTGCTTCTTTGATTAAAGGATAATCTGTTTGATGGGCAATGGTTTTGACAAATGAGGGTGCTAACTACGCGTGTGTGTGTGTGTGTGTGTGTGTGTGGTGTGTGTGTGTGTGTGTGTGTGTGTGTGTGTGTGTGTGTGTGTGTGTGTGTGTGTGTGTGTGTGTGTGTGTGTGTGTGTGTGTGTGTGTGTGTGGTGTGTGTGTGTGTGTGTGTGTGTGTGTGTGTGTGTGTGTGTGTGTGTGTGTGTGTGTGTGTGTGTGTGTGTGTGTGTGTGTGTGTGTGTGTGTGTGTGTGTGTGTGTGTGTGTGTGTGTGTGTGTGTGTGTGAGGGGGACGTTTCACCTCTTTTCAGGCAACACCCTCACACTTTCTCTCCCCAGGGTGCCTGGAGTAATGGTCGGCTCCCAAACATTACGTCAACCTGCCCTTATGCAATTCTCAATAGACTTGTGTGACGCTCTACGTCTGGGGCGGTGTGTGTGTGTGTGTTTGCCTCTTGGGAAGGGTGTGGAAGGCTCACATGTCCTAATGGGTTCAAGCTGTGTAAAAACAAACGGACGCCATCCTAGTCATTCACTCTCTCTCTCTCTCTCTTCTTTTTTGTATTTGTATGTCATGCTCTTACGCAGATGGTCGAGTAAACTAATTTGCACTCCCATCATACACAGACCCTGGAGCTATCGCTGGCGTAGAACCAGCGATAGCTCCAGGAAGCGTGATGGCATGAGAGAGCGCTGCAGAGATGTGGGTGAATGAAGAAGGATGACCTCAGTGCAGCCTGGGTCTTTGACAAGAGGCTGATTATCACGCTGAGCTGGTGACGCTGTCACTGAGGCCTGGGCAGGAAGGCAGGGACGCAGTACAGTCAGCAGATCTCTACACACTCAGGCCAGAGGAAAGTCAAATCACAGAGCTGCATTCCATTTGCTTTAAATACTTCACCCCCAAAATACCCTTTCGAACACACTGAGTTTGCCCATTTAGTTTAATCTCTCAGTCCAATCTAGGAAATGAGTTTGGAAGAAGGAGCATGTTTGTTTGGAATTTGGACTAGTCTGCAAAATGGCTTGAGGGACAAGTAGCAGATGCCAAGACGCTCAACAGAATGATTACGAAGGTCTTTTTGTCCCCCAGCTATAAAACCTTTGAATGATATTGAAATATTCAGTGGAATCTCATACCTTCTCATCATATTGCTGCTTGGGCTGATGCCCCTCTTGCGTAGTATCTTAACGCATAAAGTTTGTGCGTGTTTAACGTGGTAACAAGTGTTTAAAGTTGTTAAACAGTCGCAGTTAGTTTTGGGCAAAAAAAACGACATGGTTAAGGTTAAAAAATGATCTCGATTTACGTTAAAATAACTACTTTTGTTAAGCTAGTCTGTAGCTTACATACACTTGCTATGGTTCTGCTGCTCCATCCATGACGGTTATTCCTGTGGCTCTTAAATTCTGTTCCACCTCACCTCACCAAGTTAACCAACCTTATTTTACAGCTTCCCGTATTTTAAAATAACTTATTTCTCTGAATGGTACATTTCAGCGAGTCCCTTTGAAGTGAGTACAGTTAAAACAAGTTATGCAAATGATGCTCTGTGCCTCACACATCAGAGAGCCCTGCTGTAAAATCACACACTTGCACACACACACACCCTTTCCCGCCTTTGTGCTACATTTTGTTAGGAGGGATGGCGCTGAAACTGCACCAGAGAGACAACGGCCTTTGAAGTCTTCCTGACCCGTGGCATGTCATCCCCTCTTTCTGACATCCCACCTCTCCCCCCTCTCACCCTGACTGCACAGAGCCCCAACTTCTCTTCCCATAGATATAATTGCATTATGAGTTATTACCCATGCTTGTGTAGTCAGAAAGATTCAGTGGCTTGTAAACAGCGCTGTGGTTTGGGAGTTGTGTCCAACGTAGCATAAGAGAGTCAGGATTTGCATAGATTTACCCTCAGTAATTCCTTATTAAAAACTCTAAATGTCATCATTCTGAAACACTCTCTCCGATAGAAAACAGCTGAGCCACGGCGCCTCAAAGATTAAAGGATAGGGATCCTCCTCGGAGAGAACGCTGACTGCATGGAGAAACAAGGGGCAAGTCAACCCGTTCCTGAAGCAGCAGGCGAGTGTGTGTAGAGCCGGATAAAGGGGGAGAGTGTTTGAACTGACCCTGCTGTGAGTGCCCGCTGCAGCGGATACACCGAGCTGCAGTTCAAAGCTGAACAAAATATCAACGGGGAGTAGAACTTTATGAACACAGATTGAGTGTCTAAAAACTGTTGCTGCTGCTTATGACAGTTATTTTTAGAAATGTCAACAGTGTCGCAGTTTTTCAATCCAATGTAGGATCCACAACTGTTTGAGGTAACGTAGAGGATCGTTCTGTTCTGACATATAATCTGATCATAAACAACTTTAAGAGCACTCGGCCAAGGCTTTTTCCATTAGTGAAAAATAATGCATGTATCTTTTTTCAATTTAAGCCAAAGCATTGGGCGTTCTTTTTTAGTAACAGTACAATATGCACATTTTCACTTGAACTATAATTTATTTTAAAGTATGCAGGCTGCAACATTTTTACATCCCCTTTTAATGCAGTTCGATTTTTGTGCTTTAATTCCCTATACTTTATCTGCTGACATGCATACCTATACCGACATATCTGAAATGACCTAATATTGACAGGCTCCTCCCTTTAATCCTCTCTAAGGTAGAGCTCTTTGGCTAATACAGCCACATGCATCGAGTACATCAGCAGTAATACTCTATTTATAATCCGTTGTCAGAGATTCACTAGCCAAAGATCACTAGCATCATCCTCACAGTAGATGTATGAAGCAAACTTGCTCAGTGGCGCATGAAGCCATAGACGTTCACCCTTTAGGTATTAAATGACCAAAACCCTTCCACATCTGTGGGAATATAGAGAAAGCGCAGTAGTGTTTCCTTTAACCCTATCTCTCAGCCGCATTGTTTTGGTCCATTCAAACGAAAGGCAGCACAGAAATAACTCTGGATTCAGATATAAGTTAGAACTTTTAGTACCTAATTATTAAATGAAGTTCGTTCTTGCAAGCTGCAATAAGAATTTACAGATCTCTTTCCCAGTGTAAGTCAATGGGAAAAAGTCTTATTCGGCCAAATAGCATCACAAGATGGGTCGGGAAGTTGTAATTTTTTGATGTGGCCACTAAAATAATTGTCTTTAAACCCCTGTGCTGTGTCTGGGGACCTGAGTCAGTATCAATCGGAGCTTTAAAAAAAAACTAAAACCTATATTGAGTAATAGTATCTTTGGTGCCCTATTATTATTGACATTTATGTTGTTAGTAGCCTTAATGTACAGAATAGTACACTCTAATTTGTAGGCTGCAACTTAAAATGTTACAAAACGTTTTGTCATACATTCTTTTCTTTCAGCACTGTCTTTTTTCTGACACACACCAACGCACACACACTCATGCAGGTGGACACATGACAACATTATCTCAGGGCCTCTTCTACGTTTTTAATGGGGGAGTGGTCCATTCCTCCTCCCCGCCTCCTCACACATACTGTAGATATGAACACACACTCCTATCCACACACACTCTTGCAGCTGCACAGCTGTGAGGGTGGGAGGGGCCCTTCCCTTCTGATGAGAGACAGAGGGGAGAGAGGGAGAGGGAGGCAGGGCCATTGTGATTGAGTACAGAGGGAATCTGACTGGACATAGACAAAGCTCTCTCCACCTTCACACACTGCGGGCAGCTCAGTGCCATGGCAGTGTGTGTGCAGTGAGTTCACACCTGTTTACATGCAGGCAGGATTGACCACCATGCAGGGCCGGGCCGGCAAAGCCCCCAAAAGGGAGATGGTGATAGAGTCTCCACAGCAGTACAGGAGCCTGGCTGAGATAGAGGCAGAGGTGGAGGCTGGGTCACAGGTGGTGGCGGTAAGTGTGCCATCTTTTACCTAGGAGTCAATCATATTTCAAATCCTCTTTCGTTCTAGTAGTTGTAAGTAGAACCCTTTGTTTAAAAAAAGTTTTTTATCTCTAAGATCCAGTCTCAAGAGCAGCTTTGAAGATTTTTTTAAAAGGGGGGAGACGGAAATGGGAAATAGCAGCTTCAGGGCACACCTCCCCAGGGGGTTAAATGTTGATATTTTTTTAGGAAATGGAGCACTTGTGGCTCTCTTTGTTCATTAATGTTTCCTGTGCTTCAGCGTCAGGCAAGTTGGCTGCAAAGTTGGTGAAAAGATAAAGAGGCAGGTTGACATACTTTTATTTAATTATCTCTTAAAGGTATAGACATTTCATAGTTGGACTAGCGTTAGTGAGACTATTGTTAACTGTAGAGATGCTTCTTTTTGCACAATTCCCTAAATTCAGATTATTTTTTATAATCAAATCAAGATTATTATTACAGAGTGATAGAGTATTATTACATTGAACGTATTTGAGCTTAAAAAGCCTAATAACAGCCTTTAAATCAAACTTGATGACACATCTGTGTCTTTAATATATTCATGCAAGATAATTACTGTCACAGTTCACAGCTGCTTGTTGTTATCTTCCGTCTGAATGGAAATGATCCAGTTGGAAATCAGGACCAACGATTTTCTGCTTATCAGATGATGTTGTGCATCCAAAGGGCTGAGAGATATGGAGGGATATTTTCATTACGTCATCATGGTTGGGGCGAATCAGGATGTAAATCTATGGTCAGACTGTTTAATTGGTCTCAGTTGGTTATGTGTTCATTGGATCCACACCAAGGGGCTAATCCAAATAATGTGGATCACATCCACGCCCAGCAGCCTCAGGAATGATTTAATGAATGTACAGTAAGGTGACAACCTTTGGTTACATTTGTCAAGTGGATTGTTTACTTCCAAATGTTCTGTTTTATACTGTCTTAGGGTTTAAAGCACAACAATGCAGCCTCACAGAGCAGTATTAGTAAGCTAATTTATATTTCTTGTTATGCAGACACAACCACACGTGTTAATCATATGTGAACAATGATTTTTTAATATCGCAGTCAGGCTTATTGAGGGAGGACATGCTGGAGGAATACCTCGGGTGTTTTCTCTGGAATGTTAGATCTGACGTCTGCAGTGCCGGGGGAGTTTAATCTTGGCTAGATCATGAACAATGCTCCTTAATCTTACCGCCATAATGTAGCATAAGGATTTACTATGGAATGAAGGATCTAACTTGGACTGTATATTTTCCTGCTGTGGGAACTGGTATGAGTTAATGCCTCAGAGAACAGATTTGTAGAGTTGCAATGACTACTTCTTACTTCTCCAGTTCAAGTATTGAACGTGAGCTCATGACACTGTGACTGGTACAATGGCACACACAGACTCTCACTCATGCATCCGTCCCTCGCTTCTCTCAACTAGCATCTCCTCTTCTGTTAACTCACATGCATGTGTGTCTCTGTGCCAACTCCTGCTGCAGCCAGTAACTCTGTTGAAAGACAATAGCAACTTGTTTTCCAGACAGTGTGAATACCCTGGATTTGTAACTCATCCCATGCAATGATACTCTTATTAACATTAGCATTGGTCAACAAATCCACAAGTATTTCCAAAGTCTACCTTGCCACATGTTGCTAATCCACTGCTGTAATCCTCTCTTATAGGTAAAGCCGAAGATCATTGAGCCCCTGGACTATGAGAATGTGATCCTGCAGAGGAAGACCCAGATCATCAGTGATGTCCTGCGGGACATGCTGCAGTTCCCCACAGACGACTTCCAGGTAAGACGAGGAGAGAATTATTTATTGAGCCCTGGAGGTACATTTTAGTTTAGCTTTTCCCTCTCACAGGTCAAACTCGGTGGCAGAGCAGTGACCTTTAAATGTGGTATTTATTAAGACTGTTGGCACTTATGCAGAAGTTTGAAATAGCTGGAGACAATTAGGCAACCCACAAGAAAGTTTTTAGATGGCTTTCTAGTTTTTTGTCCACATTTTTAACATAAAGTCAACACCTTGTGTGCTGTGATTAGTAATTACGAAGAGGTAGCAAAAGCAATTGCCAGCATATTCAGTTTTGTTGTTGTAATACTCACTTTGGCCACATGAGGCTGAAGTGCATCACTACCCCCTGTTGAGAAGTCACTCTTTTTACACTAGTCTCTCCTTCACGTTGTGTTCCCAGGAAGTAAACCGAATAAGAAGATAGAATGTGTGTCATGTGACTTGTTAGACCTTGAAGTTGTTTAAATTCCTCTTCACTGCACCTCACTTGTGTCTTTAAGGAAATCATCTCACGAGGATATGAGATAGTTATGACATTACTTGGTGAACCCGTGTGTTAAATCGGCTATACATTTTGGCTCTTGTAAACATTTACACGCTACATGGATCTGCTGTTCAACGGGGCTCAGAGACTGTGTCCACATTACATCACCGTAGTGCTGGGATGGATCTCAGCGGGGTCCACTCCCTGTTAGAGAGAGAATGAGAAAACAGGGACGGACCCACGCGGTAATCCTTGGTATTCCTCAAGTCTCCTGAAAAAATATTGCAACTAATCACACATATTCCTTGTTCAGAGCCAACTATATCTAACTCACAAGTATTGGGTGTGTATCAAAGCCTGTGGAAATAAGGCTATAGAGCTCATTGTCGCCTTAATGATATATATATATATATATGTTAAAAACAAAGCAAAAGAAATTGAGAGGTTTAGAGAAATAACAGAATATGTGGTGGGAAATCTACACAAACAGTCTGTTTCTAGACTATTTCACAATCAGTTCATGATGAGTGGTTTTCATTACAGGGCTGTCTGCAGAACACAGCCATTAGGAACTGCCCTGTGTGCGTGTGCGTGTGCGTGTGCGTGTGTGTGCGTGTGTGCGTGTGTGTGTGTGTGTGTGTGTGTGTGTGTGTGTGTGTGTGTGTGTGTGTGTGTGTGTGTCTGTGTGTCTGTGTGTGTGTCTGTGTGTGTGTGTGTGTGTGTGTGTGTGTGTGTGCGCGTGTGTGTGCGCGTGTGCTTGTGTATGGTCCGATCTAGTCCATCCATCTGTCTAACCTGCCATATGTTTTACATCAGTGGGCTCAGAAAGGAGTAGGGGGGGGGGGAGCCCGCCAGACATATGGGTCTTGCATCGATACACCCACCTAGATACACACACACCTAGATACACACACACCTAGATACACACACACCTAGATACACACACACCTAGATACACACTTACTGGGCATGCAGGAGAGAACCTCTATGTAGAAGGAGGTAAGTGTTGGGATGTGGTTCAACTTACCCTGCATAAGCATTCATGTACAGGAGATATTATATGTGTAACTAGAACGGTAAAGACACAAACGGCCTTCTGTAAATGACATTTATATATCATATATGTATAACTCTTCATCTTCTCTCTACCTCTTTCTTTTGCTCTCTTTCACTCTATTCAGTTTACATTTCATATTTAAAAAGTCAGTCCATATTTCATATGTACATAGGGCAATGTAGTAGCGTCAAAAAATGGATCCGTGGAGTAGAGTGGTCAAGCAATAATGACATTTCTCTACTGCACCAGGGTATTCCATTTATGGATCATGCACATATGTACAGATTAAAACTAGACACAGTCACTTTCATCTTTCAAAGTGGAAAGAGGACTTCAGAAGACTCACTCCTCTTGCCCGTCCCCAACCACTTTGCCCAGATATCCCTGCTAGAGATTTTAATTCCTGCCTGGCATCCCTCTATCAGCCCTGCAATGTCACTGCCTGTGGGAACATGCTCCTCTGGCCCAGTGGAAGCCATCAAAGCTCCGGTTTAATGACTGGGAAAGGAATGCTGTTAATTGGCAGCCAGCAGTTCTTGCTAACAGTTGATAGACTGGGCTGCGCTTTGGTCAAAGTCTCCCGTGAGTGACTGATCAAACATTCAGGCTGTGTGTGTTGAAGGGTTTGTTTTCAGTGCAATGGAACAAGTACAGGCTGGGAAATAGGCTGTGAAGCTCATGCGAGTGCAGCTAAAGTGTCTATGAAGTGTCAAACTGTGCTATACTGCAGTATGCTAATTGGTCATTCACCCTAAAATTAAAATGAAGCACTTACTTACTCACCCATGAGTTTTTATGATTACCAACTTGGCGTCCAAGCCCCCACATTAGACTTTTTACAGCTCTTGTAGCCAAACCCCTGCATTGTGTTCCTGAATAACCAATATCTACCTTACTCCAGATATTTTAACATATTTCCTAACTGAAAAACTGGGTCTGGGCTACTGACAAGTCTCTGAAAGCTTTTGTTGGAGTGAAAGGGACAAATGAGGGCATGTGTATATGCTTGAAAAAGAGATTTATGACAAAACTAGGTCATTGTGCCACTGTTTCCGACTCATCTCAGTGGGTTGAGTAGAAAAGTAGTACATTAAGTGGGAGCAAGACATGCCAGCCAACAGCCTTGATGCCCTGGGCTCCTCTTGCTGCTCAGCTATGGATCCCCGCTCTCCTCTCTGGCTGTGTCTGTCCAATAAGGCTAGCAGGATGAATAATAAAGAGAGGAATAATACAGGCTCCAGAACACTCCCTGCAGTACTGCTTATTTTTTACTTTGAGCAACTCGAAGGAATAAAAATACCCTCTCCTTTCATCTCCTCTTTTAATTAATCATTTGATTAATGATTAATAATATGATTAGACAATATTTTGCATCTTTAAATTTGAAATTGAGACCCAAAATGTGGAACTATTCCATTAAATGTAAGCTTTGACAATCCGAGCTAACAATCTGAATGTTTTGCCATCCAGACGAATGAGAAGGAATCAGAGAGGCATAGTAAGTGGCATTTCTCTGCTGAAGTGTCATTGAGCAGAGGCTTGATATTTCACCCTCCTTTGAAGGAAAACACAAATAGTCACGAGAGGCAGTAAACTCAACACCAAACAAACACCCAAAGCAGGAAATGAATTTGCTCTTCTGTATAAACAGCAGCAGGATGTGTCTGTGTGCCAGCGTCTTTTATCGGTCTGTTTTCATGCCTGCTTCTCCGTCTCTCCTCAGATCTCCACCCTGAAGCGCCAAGGCAGGACTCTGTTCTCCACCGTGCCAGAGACTGCCGAGAAAGAAGCTCACTCACTGTTTGTCCAAGAGGTAAAACTAATACATACCTGGACGTAAGCCTGCTTTGTCCGTTCTTTATCCCTCGGCCAAATCCTCGCCCTCTCTGTCGTGACTGAAGCCCGGCTCTATCCTTTTGTTTGGAGCAAAGCCATGTTTTCTCTTCTTTCCCTCAAACACAGGTGCTTCACCTCTGTCCAGATAACGCAACTGGCTCTCACAGCCTGAATCAGATACTGGAGCTCAGACATGAATCCAGCAAACGATTCATTCAGATGTGTTTATGGTGCACTGATAAAGCAGATTACATTTCAGAGGAAGCTAGCGAAACAGAGAAGTGTTCACATGATTTAGAGACAAGGGGAAACTGATACTATGCATGTCTAAATTGTTTCTGTTAGCCTTTAAATGAACAGGATTTGTGTTCTCCGCCCTCACATGTTTTCGGCTACAGATGGAGTCCACAGTTCAGTGGAGGTGCATGTCATGTTGTTTCAGTGTGCTGGGGTTGGTTGGGGTCCTGATAGATAGGGGATAGTCCCCCGTGGCTGCAGCCAGGAATTACATCATAACTACATCTGGAGTTGCTGTGAGGCCTCATGCAGATGGACTGTTTTCTGGATGAATTTTTCCACTTCATATTGACCCTTTGCCTCAGTCAACATGTTTATTATATAAATTTGCAGAATTGATGAGCACATATTGGACTAGAAATACACTTATTGAGCACAGGCCTACGCCAGAGGACAACGACGCAATCACATGCTTTTCTGTCTTTCCCGAGTTGGGAAGTTCGACATGGGTGTGTTCATGAGCTTTAAACCATCATGCAGAAATGACATAAGCTCTTGAAAGAAGATGTGTTCTAGGCCCATCTTATTGCCCATTGCTACCCTATTGCGTGACACATAAAGTGGAGGAAAACGACTCAGTTGAGCCAGAGGATGTGGACCATTTTTTCAGACATTCCTAGTTGTTTTTGAGCTAATGAGCTTTCTGAGCTTGTAGTTATTTGTCACTATTCGTTGGCAAAAATGGCATGACATGTTATTAGTTTTTGTCTACAAAGTTTATTTTCTGTCTTAATTGTCTGCTGTTTACTTAAAGATGTTTAATCCAGTCCAAAAACACATATGTCTGTATATTTTTACTGCCCTTATTTACACTGCCCTTAAGGTGGATTTAATGCATTGGAGTAGTCTTACCATATTTGAATCTGCTACTAGTCAAGTCTACCTTAAAAGCAACAGTCCAACTGAATCCGTTCTCACTAAAATGTTGTTGATAGAAATGTAATTTTCCCAGGATGTTTAAGAAATCTGAGCCTTCCCCTGTCTGGACCCTGTATGTTAGTACGTGTCTTAATTTGCTCTGTTGAAATGACCTTTTTACTTTGTGTCTCTGCAGTGTATCAAAACCTACAAGTCTGACTGGCATGTGGTCAACTACAAGTATGAGGAGTATTCTGGAGACTTCCGCCAGCTCCCAAAGTGAGTGTGTTGGCTGCAGCTTTACCTATACATACTATAGAACAGGTACAGCACAGAAAATCTGTTACACAGATGTTGAGTTGCATTGTGGGACATGTAGCATCCAGTGTTGTAATTTCTCGACCAACCCAGCTCCATTTGAGAAAAAAAAACACCTTTAAATTCAGTAAATTAAATATATTTCACCTTCAGTTACTTTATTTTCATCCCCTCAAATGAATTGCTCTGCTCTTGTTGCACACATTGATTTATATACAGACCACATTCTGTTGTTTTCTCGATTGCTTTATATCCATAAATGCATGTGTTGTTTAGCTAATAGTTTGCTTTAGCCATCACACTGCACACAATGCTGCAAAAGCCCTCTCAGGTATGGTGCAAATCTTTTTTGGTCCAGTGACACTGCCCTCTGTTTACAGCCCAGTGGATGTTTTAGACAGAAACACGGAAACATGTTTCTTGGAGGCGGCAAGATCTTCCACAACAACAATAGAAGGCTTCCTCTGTTTTTTCTAGCAAAGATAAGCACAGCTATTCTGGGACTGCTGTCGATTGATATAATTAAATCCCAAGGGAAATCCCACAATGCGATAGAGTAAGTGTCCTTGGTCGAGCCACTTTCCTTAAGGACAGGAATGTCCTTTACAGATGTTGTGTTTCAGGTTTAAAACATCCTAGAGTAAAAAGTAGACAAGCCCCGGCCTTGACCTTGACTCTGTTTATGCTTGTAGCTCCCCTGAGCGAGCTGGGTCTTGTAAAGGGCAAATGTCAATGCTCCGTCTGGGGTTTGAGCTGCACTTAGAGTAGCAGCTGCAGCACTTGGGCTACTTCCTGTAAAAGTAGAAGCACTGAAAAAAATAAGCTTTTCGCGCTTTTTAGATACTGAAACATATGTGTATATTTCTTCAAGCTACACAGTTTTGACCCTTCTCATACCTCTGAACGACATATTATTAATATTTGCAATATCCATGACATCGACATGGGGCTTTATTTGGTCTAGATCGCAGCTGCCAAAGGCCTCTCTAGATCTAAGATCCGTGTGGGAAGCGTTCTCATTTACTGAACATTTGGTTTAGTTTGTGGAGCACAACATGATGCCATTACACCATGTTTACGTAGCCAGTTTGTAATTTGGTCACAAACAACAAAGTCTCTTACTGTTTCTTGAATTTGTCTGTCAACAATGTCATTTTCCTTCTCACATACAGCTCCTTCAAGTTGTGTTTACATAAGTGCAGGGTTGCAGTGCATGTTTGAAAAGGTCTTTGACTACTAACATCAATCCTTTTGCTGTATAAACCTTATATTTGTACCTTTTTAAAGTCTGCAAGACATGTAAGTCCTTGTGGTCCAAGGGTCTTACTTATCTTTTTCCTGTACTTTCAGTAAAGTGTCAAGACCTGAGCAACTGGCAGCTCACCTGTTTGAGGTGGATGAAGATGTTGAAAAAGATGAGGTGAGTCCACCAATCCCAAACAATCTCTGCCCCATAGTCTTCTCAGAATCCCTTCTTCTCTAGGCCTCACCAAACCCAGTTCAGTCAGAAATGTGATTATAAGGGAAATGCAATAGAGCAAAAACATTATATTGAATATCTCGTCAAATTGACTTATTTAATTCCACACTTTTATTACAAGCTAACCTTTAGACATTTTGTTTCTTGTTCTATGCTCTTTGCAGTTTCCCAGAATATCTGATATCTAGAAGTTTAAGGGCAAAATAATCCCATAATTTCCTCGCCTCATGCATTGATTTAACTAAATGCCAGTGACCTTTGATGCACACAGCGTCACGGCTGAAATCCCCTGAAATTAGAGAAGTGCAGCATTGATTTAAATCTTGCTCTTAATGAAGGACTGAACAGTCAATAAAGCCTCTCCTCCTAGATTTTCAAGTGTGTAAATAAATGTAATTTTTACCTCTGTTTATTTTTCCTTTAATGGCAGAATACATCAGTAATGTGTGTTCTGTATCTCCTCCTGCAGGACACAGCCTCTCTGGGATCTCAGAAGGGAGGAGTGTCTAAACATGGCTGGCTGTACAAAGGCAACATGAACAGTGCCATCAGTGTTACTATGCGGGTGGGTAACAGCTCCAACAGCCTTTCAAAGCCCCTTCTAATACTGTTAGTAGTGACTGCAGGGATTTTTATATTGATAATGATACGCATGTTAGCACACAGTTGAAAGGCAGTGTGGTTAAGGGGGCACTATATTGATTTTACACATGAAGTAACTCAGCTTCAAGTACTACTAAGCCTTTGAAAACAAGTTGTGTAATATTTTTAGTCTCTAAAGGAGCTTCATAGTTTCAACACTTTAAAGAAAAAAATCTGTCCCACAGATTAACACCAACAAGTCCAACAAGTTATTGGAAACACATTTACTCCTTAAATCATGATTCTGTTATTTTTTTGCTTAAAATGAACAAGAGCAACTTAAAAACAATACCTTTTATTTTGCACTTCAAACAACAATACATTGATCATGCATTATCCTGAAGAAAACAAATCTTAAAGGGATAGTTTGAGAGATTTGTATTCAATGTGTGACTTCTTTAAAACATCCCTATTCAAGCATTTTTCAAGGTGTTTGAGATATGTTTTTCTGCTTCCCTTAGCCACAGCAGTACAGTGCTTAGCTTCCTGCTGTACCTCATACAACCCCATTTCACAAAATATCCTTGAGGCATTACAAAATAACAACAAGAAAAAAGTATGTTTGGTGAACATTCCTTAACTTTACATAATGACTGCCTCTAGAGCTCACACAAAACAATCTGCAATGTTTACACCAAGGAGAATTGAATTTAGTTCATTTTGATAATTTAGCTGTCTATAAATCCCTTCAATATTAGTAACCTTTATTAACTAAAGACCTAACAGCATCTGCGTTGCCTTTTTGTTTAATACTAGGTGTGGTATTTATTAATAATCAGTTGGCATGCAGGAAACACATTTAATTTAATTAAATTACATCATTTTATCAATGTAAATACAAACTTTGGATTTCCTCCAGTCTGTGACTTTTTCTCTCTGCACATCTGGAAATATAATTAGCCATTGCTTGCGGTAGCCTATAACTTGCGGCACTTTGTCATTTTACCCTTGAGCTTTCCCATGCTCCATCTCCACCCTTGCGGTATTTTTAGAGTGAAAGAGGCTGTTTGGGATGTCAACGTCTTCTGTTTTTAACCTCCAGTCCTTCAAGAGGAGGTACTTCCATCTGGCCCAGCTGGGGGACGGATCCTACAACCTCAACTTCTACAAGGATGAGAACACCTCCAAGGACCCCAAAGGAACCATCTTCCTGGACTCATGCATGGGGGTGGTTCAGGTAAAGGATCTTATGTACTGAAGCCTTTTAAAACCACCAAGTACAATATCAATTCAGAACATTTAAGTGGGCATTCTTTACCCCTTTATGCCCCACACAAATTGAATGGTTCCCCCTATAGGTTGAAATTGTGAAATGACATAAAAATGGACTGTATGAAATCAATATTTGCATCTGTGTGCTTCCAGAACAGCAAAGTGCGCCGGTTCGCCTTTGAGCTGAAGATGCAGGATAAGAGCACGTTCCTGCTGGCTGCAGAGAGCGAGGCGGAGATGGAGGAGTGGATCGGCACGCTCAACAAGATCCTGCACAGCAGCTTCGAACAGGCCATGCAGGAGAAGAGGAACGGAGACCTGCATGACGGTACCCTTTTCCATTTTATTTCGTTGACAGCTTGTTTGTCTGTCTTAGAAGCTTAATTATTTCTGTGTGCTTTTGTTTATGTGCCTTAGGGCTTGTGTCTGTTGATGCTCGATGCACCTCAGGGTTAATCTATTCCCCTGTACCGCATGGAATTAAGTTATCTCCGGGTTGTTTCTTTATGAAAATCACTCATGCTTGATAAACAACTTTATTATTAATATGTTTTCCTTATGTAATTCTTTTCTCCTCATAGAGGCCAACACATCATTATGTTGTTATATAATTGCATCAGCTCATGTTGATCTCTCCAACAGATGAGGAGCTTGGAAAAGCAGACATCTCCTCCGGAAGTTTTCAAGACAGCTTTCAGGTAGCCTGCTTTTTGCATCTGTGGTCACATGTTAAATCCTGCCCTCTGTTTGCGCACACCATAAACTGTTGAATGTCTGAAGGTGCCATGTGACCACACTTGGAAGCAGTCTGAACTGTAAGGGCTTTGCTTTCAGTGGATTTGCTATACAGCTGTATTTCCTGCTACCAGGTTTCCTGTTGGTGCTAACCAAGCAAACATCTGCTATAGTGGGAATGGCCTCCAAATGCAGAGGCCAGATGAGGCCAACTGTGGTGTTGAACAGGAGTGGAACGTGGCAGTCTGAAAACAAACTCTTAAAGGCGCTAGTTTGTGATTTATATTTACCAATTTAGCATAAAGCTGCACCTATAAAAAAGTGTATTTCAAAGATAATAAGCAGGCATCATAGAAATTGGTACAGACTTGGACCTTACAGAAAGGCGGATCTTAATGTACATTGTTTTTGTCCTCTGAATGTACACACACTGTTCCTCTTAGTTTGATACTGTAAACCCAAACCAGGACTATGACATGGATAGCATGATCATTTCTATCCCTTTCCTTTTCAAATAATAAACTGTTGTTCGCTTTGTTTTGCTTTATTTAACAGACTGCCAGAGATATTGAGTCCAAAATGAGGAGTGAAGCTCGTCTGAAGCTGTTCACTCTGGACCCTGACACACAGGTGATGAAGCTCTCACTAGCACCACAGCCAGTTTTGTTATTTATCGAATGAATCACTTAAAGGTTCTGCTGTGCCAATATAAACCTTATGACATCTCCTCCCCTCCTATAGAAACTGGACTTCTCTGGCATTGAGCCGGACGTGCGGCAGTTTGAAGAGAAGTTTGGGAAGAGAGTCCTGGTCAGCTGTAACGACCTGTCCTTCAACCTGCAGGGCTGCGTCGCAGAGAATGAAGAGGGACCCACAACTAATGTATGTTTCAATTAAAAACTAGAGAGAGTTCTTCATCATAAAATACGCATATTATATATTTTTTTGTACAAAATAAATGCAGTTCATTAAAAAGTAGCATACAATGGAAATACTCAAGGAAAGTATAGGTATGTAAAATAGTGCTTCAGTGGTGTAATGTACTTTGTTACATTACACCACTCAATATAGTTTGTCTTCAATGTGCATGCAGGTATGATACAGCATAATTCCAGGAAATGTCATTTACCAAATGAGCGCGAGGTCTAAATCAGATCACAGACAGTTCAGATGGCCCATTTTGCCCCGGCTTTGTCAGAATTGGTGTACTTGGCACGAGGAACAGCCATTTCCATGGCAACCAGCCTGGGCCTCCCACCGTGCATTAGCGCCAGTCTGAGGCTGGTTTCCTGCCGTCACTATCCAAGGTCTCTCTCTCTGTGGGAGGAGGAATCCTTCTACACTCAGCACTCAGCTGGGAAACCACAGCTATTAGCTCCTCAGAACACACACAGACAAATGGGTTTGTGTAATGGAAAAGCAGTGAATGGGAAGATGAATTACATCAATGGTACATTTTGACTGGATGGAAAATGAGAAGTGCATTAGGAAGAATGGGTTTCCTCTCAAGCTGTTACTCTTTCTTCCATAATTTAATTATTTTCCTCCATCCCTTCCATCAAAGGTGGAGCCTTTCTACGTGGTCCTGTCGCTCTTCGACGTCCAGAACAGTAGAAAGATCTCGGCCGATTTCCACGTGGATCTCAACCACCCTCTGGTCAGACAGATGACATCAGGTTCAACTAACAAGCAAGACGTGCACATCAATGGAAGCAGCGATGGTCCCCTCAGGCACGCCAGTGGGCTCCCAGTGGGCTCTCTCCAGTACCCCAGACAGGGGGTCTTCTCTGTCACGTGCCCCCATCCAGAGATCTTCCTGGTGGCCAGGATTGAGAAGGTCCTGCAGGGGGGGATCACCCACTGCACTGAGCCCTACATGAAGAGCTCAGACTCCGCCAAGGTTAGCAGAGATGACCGGGTGTGGCTGTAAATTACAATTTGATCAAGTTATCTTTAATCATTCATTAGCAAATGTCATTTTCACCTGCCTGTAGATGTCTCAAAAGGTGCTGAAGAATGCTAAGATGGCCTGCAGCAGACTGGGACAGTACAGGATGCCGTTTGCCTGGGCTGCAAGGTATACAACCACCCTTCAAGAAGACAAATGACTTTCAATGCATGGCTATTTAAAATGGCTATTGTGTTCAGGATGTCACACTGGTGATGGTTTTATTGGACCACTCAGGGGTCTGTAGTATTTTAACTCCACCTCCACATACCATGAAGTGAAAATGCGGCATTATACAATGACAGATTTTTTGCAGTTGAGGAAACTTACAAAAACCAAGGGGACTTATTCTCCTGTGCCATAATAGCACAGTGATACAGATTTTGAATGCTGCATATAAACTGAGGGAAAACTGTCAAATGAAAGTCAGCCTGCTGTGAGACTCAAATCTTACAAACCACTGGCGTAGAACTGAAATGTTTCTCCAGATTCAATGTTTTTTTTCCCTCCCTCTCTGCAGGCCTGTGTTCAAAGATGCATCAGGAACTTTGGACAAGAGCTCACGCTTCTCGGCTCTCTATAGACAGGACAGCAGCAAGCTGTCAGACGAGGACATGTTCAAACTGCTGACTGACTTCAGAAAGTATGTTTCCCCTCTCTCTTCAAGATATCACTAGAACTGATTTGAAACATCTTACTGTTTCTATATCTGTTTTCCAACAGAGCAGAGAAAATGGCCAAACTCCCCGTGCTCTTAGGGAACTTAGATGTAACTATTGACTGCGTGGCCCCGGATGTAACAAGTAAACCTTTGAAATATTAACAAAACACTTTTAATTCTCTAGTCAACCTTGAACCCAGTAACATCTCTAACTTCCCGCCTGCAGATTGCGTCACTACCTCCTACATCCCTGTGAGGAACTTTGAAGGCAACGGGAGTGGCGGCGCTCTCCTGGAGGTGGAGGAGTTTGTGCCCTGCATCGCTAAGTGCTCCCAGCCATTCACCATCTATAAGAACCACCTCTATGTGTACCCAAAACACCTGAAATATGACGGACAGAAAACCTTTACTAAGGTAAGAGCAGTATGGATGCATTTGAGGAAACAGAGGTTGGAGCTTTTTTATGTTGAGACCAAAACATGACTTATCCTTTTTGAAAGTAACTGCTTGGCTAGCATTCTCTTATCATCATGGTATTATGTTGCTGTTTAGCCTGTGAGACAACTGGCATCCGCCTCAGGCAGTTTGAGCCAAGCGGCAGAGCTGGATAGAATTATCCTTACGCTGAGCAGCAGCTTCTGATTAATACATTAATGCAGGGCCGGTATTTTCACTTGGTCAGCTCCATATAGGAAAACCAAGCCGCCTTCTCTCCCCATCTGTCTCTCTGCCCTCTTTTGTTTTAAATGAGAGCTGGCAATCCTTTGCCTGAAATATTTTCCGTCTCTTTGTAGACACTAATGGACATCTGAAACGGAGAAGCACAGTAGAAAAAGTGTCTGGCAGTCTCCAATATCTTGGAACTGGTTCTTTGTTTTATAATCTGCGTGATTGTAACTATTGTGTTCTTTTCTTTAGGCAAGAAATATTGCAGTTTGCGTTGAATTCAAGGATTCTGATGAGGATGAAGCCCAGCCAGTGAAGGTGTGTTCATGGACTTTAGTGAAGATCTTGATGGGTTTTAACTAATAACTAGTTAGTCTTGACCTTACACATTATAGCCAAACCAATTGTTTTATAATATAGGTAAACCACATGCACTCATCTGTCAGATTTGATCATCTTCCTGTTTTTTAATCTACTGCAGTGCATCTATGGTCATCCAGGAGGTCCTCTATTCACCAAGCAGGCATATGCCACCGTCCTGCACCATCAGCAGAACCCTGAGTTCTACGATGAGGTATGTCTGTGCTTATATTCAGGATCATTTGCATTAATATAATGCATCTGAAGTATGTTTATCTATAGCTCAAACCATTAATGGAGAAAGGCTGATATTGTATTCTATGTTCAATCTACTTTTTGAAGGCAGTGTGTTTTAAAATAAGGAAGTACGTCTCACCTTCTCTCTTATTGTTTAAGCACATTTCAATTCCCCATTGAATCCTCAGTGGGAATGCTCTGCAGGCTTTGTTCCCTTTTATTTTCCTGAACAAAGCTCCCTCTTTATTCGAGACCCAACCAGAGGAATCTGTTTTTCTCGCCTTCAGATAAAGATAGAGCTGCCAACTCAGCTGCACGAAAAGCACCACCTTCTCTTCACCTTCTATCACGTTAGCTGTGACAGCAACAGCAAGAAGAAAGACCTGGTGGAGGCTCCAGGTAGGTGGAGAGAAACACCGGCAGGTATTTTTATAAAAACTAAATAATGAATTCATGCAAATATCTGGGGTGCATAATGTAGGCAAAGCAGTTTGACTCTGGCATACTTGTGATAGCTGATTGAAAATGTGTCTGTACCTGCTCTATTCACAGTGGGTTCAGCATGGCTGCCTCTGCTGAGGGATGGCAGAGTCATCATGAACGAACAGCTGCTGCCAGTGGCTGCCAATGTGCCCGCCGGGTACCTGGGCTCCCAGGACGGGATCAACAAGGTGAGAAAGAAGAATATTATCAATATCTGATTATTTTGAAAGAGCTATAAGCTGTTGTAGCTTAAAAGAAATGAGAACTAAGGTAGCTGGGTGCGGTTAATGTAACGGTAAGTTATGATTAGGGTAAGCATTTTAAATGGAAAAGTAGTCATAAAAAACTGCTTTAACATTTTATTAGCACACCAATGTGCTAATGCTGGGTTTTACAAGGTATACATTCTTTTTCCTACCTTGTTTTATATATTTAATTCTATGTCACTATGTAAGTGTTAATGTATAAAAAAATGTAATGACGGTGATGTCTATTCAATGTTGACTTGACTTGACTTTATATGCAATGACTCCTTCATAATAATGCAATCAGGAAAAAATGTAAACCAATAAAATAAAAATATAAAAACATACAGAAGTGGCAGATAGTGCAAACCCATATTGCTTTCCGAACTGCATGTGAAGGAGGCACTTTTTTGCCAACTGCGCCTATAAACGTGGTACGGCATCTGTTTGAAAAGTAAACAAATAAAACACTTATTCCGTCTGTCTTGTAGTACGCTGCTTGACTTCCTATTTTACAAAGAATCTGTCACAGATTATGTCAATTACTCTATGTTTTAGCATTTTAAATCAACACAGTGCCGTTTTTACTCAGTATCCAGTGCTTCCATTATTTCCCACTTGTCATTACAGCACTCTGGCTCGGAGATCAAATGGGTAGACGGAGGAAAACCTCTGTTCAAAGTCTCAACTCATCTTGTTTCCACAGTTTACACTCAGGTATGTACATTATAACCATTTATATCCTTTGCTCGTTGATACAAACATCATCTAACATGATATATTTCCTTTAGGATCAGCATTTGCACAACTTCTTCCACCACTGTCACATCATGGAGATGTCAGAACAAGCTTCAGAGGGAGAGCTGGTGAAATACCTGAAGGTATTCTAGGCTTTTTATTTCTAATGTGCCAAGGAAAACACAGGAACACACCCTTTTTCATGTCTCATCAAATACAATCTTGTCATCTGGCATTAAAGGGAAAATCACAAGCCAGAGCCTACATTCATTCAATAGTATTTTTCTTTCTTCCTCCCTTTTTTTTGTAGAGTCTCCATGCGATGGAGGGTCATGTGATGGTCAACTTTCTGCCCACCATCCTCAACCAGCTGTTCTGCGTCCTAACCAGAGCCACACATGAGGATGTGGCTGTCAATATGACCAGGCAAGACACACACACATACACACACTGGCCGTTTCTCAATGTCGAGTAGAGCTGCTGCAGAGCCACTATTTCAAGTATACTACGTCATCGAGTGGAAGGACTGTTTAAATGCCCAGCATTCGGCGCCACTCGCTGACGTAGTATACTTGAAATAGTGGCTCTGCAGCAGCTTTACTCGACATTGAGAAACGGCCACTACCTTGTTTCCAGCAGCCTTATCTTCAAACTTCATCCGTAGAACATTATTATTACTCACTCAGTAGTTTATTCCCCTGCGTCTCTTCAATAGCCTGAATCCTCTTTCTCATTAGACACTCACCTATGGCTTGCATACTCCATATACCTCCGCTGTGTGTGGGACTACTCTTTGAAGCTGTCATTATCCATTTCTCTTCAGGGTGATGGTTCATGTTGTAGCGCAGTGCCATGAGGAAGGGCTCGAACATTACCTGAGATCTTATATCAAGGTGCAGTCTCTCATTATTTTCATACTGATCATATGAGTGCAGACTATATATTTGTATTTTTCTGATTTGTATCCCTCTCTCCTCTCAGTTTGTGTTTAAGCCCGAGCCTTACTCCTCCACCAATGTGAAAACAGTTCACGAGGAGCTGGCTAAAACCATGACAGCCATTCTCAGACCTTCCACAGACTTCCTGACCAGCAACAAGCTGCTCAAGGTAATATTACATTACATTACATGTCATTTGTTAGACGCTTTTATCCAAAGCGACTTACATACATGCAGTACTGTGTAGACAATCCCCACAGGAGCAACTTGAGGTGAAGTGTCTTGCCCAGGGACACAACGACATGCTGGCTGCAGTGGGACTCGAACTTGCTACCCCCTGATTCAAAGTCCAGCACACTATCCACTGAGCCACAGCCTCCCCCCTCTAATATCTATTACTTAACTAACGTCTCCATTTTAAGCATTTACACCCTGAGAAAATGATTGATTAAGACCATAACATACCTTACGTAATAAATATGTCAGTTTAGCGTGCACAAGAGCTAGCTTTGGCTATTACCCAAGCTAGCTATTGAGTTCTTGCTTTTTTACTGTCATACATACTTAGCTCTGTGTTTTTTTATGTTGCAGTACTCATGGTACTTCTTTGAAGCTCTGGTGAAATCAATGGCTCATTATCTCATGGAGAGCGGGAAGGTTAAGGTAGGTCTAGTTTTGCTCGTCTCAGCTTATATTTAACCTCTTCCCCCCAAGCCTAAATCCTTTCTTTTGCCCTCTCTTGTGCAGCTTGCCAGGATCCAACGTTTTTCAGCGTCCTTCAACCATGCGGTGGAGACTCTGGTGAATATGCTGATGCCACACATCACACAGAAATACAAGGACAACCTGGACGCGGCTCGCAATGCCAATCACAGCCTGGCAGTGTTCATCAAGGTTGGCACCCCTCCCAATGCCTGCAATGCAATACATTTGTTTTAAAATATTGCCCTTAAGGTTAACGTTAAGGGTACATTTGAAAATGTCGCAGCAGATTGTTCATTTTCCATGTTGTACCTGATATAAATAAATGTGATTCCCTTTTCACTTAGCGCTGCTTCACCTTCATGGACAGAGGCTTCGTATTCAAGCAGATCAACAACTACATGAACTGCTTTATGCCTGGGGACCCCAAGGTTAGTATGCTACTATCTTGAAAGCTTTTATTGAAATCATGAACCATGTAGTTAAGGCTAATCTTCTCTAAAAACGTTTCCTTTTGTGTTCCTGTCAGACTTTGTATGAATTCAAGTTTGAGTTCCTGCGGGTCGTTTGCAACCATGAGCATTATGTCCCTCTTAATCTGCCCATGCCCTTTGGAAAAGGCAGAATTCAAAGGTTCCAAGGTGAATGACTAAATGTCACTTTAATCTAAGTTGATTGTAGTTTATATTCAGCTTGTTCTCTCTCTGCATCCTGTGATCTTTAATTTGAATCTGCTGATAAATGCCCTCTACAGATCTCCAGCTGGACTATTCTCTGACGGATGACTTCTGTCGAAACCACTTCCTGGTGGGGCTGCTGCTGAGGGAGGTGGGCGGGGCTCTTCAGGAGTTCCGAGAGATCCGTCAGATCGCCATCCAGGTGCTAAAGGGGCTGATGATCAAACACACGTTTGACGACCGCTATGCTGCGAAAGTGAGCTTCAGAACACCCTGCAATTTTTTTAAATGTAGCCTCGTTAGTCAGGATACAGCATGACTCATGAACATTTACTGTGTCATTGCAGAGCCAGCAGGCAAGACTTGCAACTCTCTACCTCCCCCTGTTTGGTCTGCTCCAAGAAAACGTCTACAGACTGGACATTAAGGAGTCAGCCATCCTCAGCAACCACAATGTAAGCCTGACACCTAGTGGTGGGAAAGTTAACAGCAGCTTGTAACTGATCTTCAACACAATAACGACTTGGCTAATATTAGCTTAACATAGAACCTCATTACTCTATCTTTCTCTGTCTCAGAATGCCAGGGAGGACTCTTTGGTACCTCACTCCATGGTGACCCCTCAGAAACCTGGGAGCTGCATAGAAAATGCTCTCCACAAAGATGTGTTTGGAGTCATCTCTGGAACAGGTAAATCCTCAATCCACTATCGTACCATTCAAAAGTACAGAGTCAGTGCACAAATAGCATAATGTTTCTTTATAGTTTATTTAACTTGGCAGTAAGTGGACATGCTTTTCTCTTAAAAAAAACAACCTGTACAATTTAGATTTTGATGCCATCTTCTGACATGTAACATACATTTTGTGCAGCCTCCCCTCACAGCTCCACTCCCAACGTGAGCTCAGTTCACCATGCAGACTCCAGAGGCTCTTTGGTCTCCACCGACTCTGGGAACAGTCTGCTGGACAAAAGCAGCGACAAGACAAACTCCCTGGAGAAGGTACAGGAACATTTGAATGATAGACTATAATTAGTAGCCTATAAATGCCTATGAATGTTAACATGAAGTATCTGCTCTGTAACACTGTTATGTGGCACCAAGCTTAATAAAAGTGTGATGAAAGTAAAGCCTGTACCAACAAAACACAAGGGCTAACGTGGTAGTATAATATTGCTTAAAAACATCCAACTTCCCTTTAAAGTTGATACTTTGCAGAGCCCTCCCATAAATGTGATCTTTCTTCACTCTTGGACATCCTCCCTCCCCCTCCTCCAGAGCTCCCCTTTCCCTTCTCCTTGCTCTGTAACTTTCCAACCCCACCAAAAGGAGAGATTTACCAGGAGGCACTCTGTGAATGTGCCTCCTCTCCCCCTGGAGCCCGAGGGCAGAGTTCCACCTCTGACCCGTGCGACCAAGCGGGTCACCATGGACTTCTCCCTGCTCTCTGCGCCCCTGCCTGACCCGCTGCAGGACAGGGACCGAGACAAACAAGCAGCAGGGCAGAGGGTGGATGGAAATCATGAGGAAAACATACCCATACAAGTATTCAGTTTGACCTTTGTGACCTCTGCACCAGAGAATTTTGGCTACAATTTTACAGGAAATTAATTTGTATTTTTGATTGATATTTTTGTGCTAGTGAACTCCAGTTAAGAAACCAAAACATACCTTAGTTGTACAATTTGCCCAAAATCCTCCCAACATTCTTCACTTCTGTGTGTCCCACATCAGGGAGTGTGTGTGCTTTCATCATCGCAGAGCTGAGCGCTGACTCGAAGCCTTTTTTAAAATTATTTCTTTAGAAGCCGTAAATGTGTTTTCTCAACTGATGTTGTTTATCTCAAAGCACAGAGCTGCTGCAGCAAATGTGCTTTCTTTGCTCTTGTGTACTTTCCCCCCCTCTCAGGAAAATACTTGACATTTCTCCTCTCTGAAGTTTGGGTTGTTTGAGTGATGACATTTCTCTCTAAAGTTTCGAATTATTCTCCAACTCTACCTTCCTCGCCCAATAACTTTTTAATGTATTCTCTATTTCAGAACCAGTGTGTGTCCACTCTGGGCAGCAGTGTGCTGCGCTGTGACAAGATGGACCGGGAAGAGATCAAAAACCTGCTCATTGGCTTTCTGCACATCCTCAAGAGCATGTCAGAGGGTATGACACATGTCTAAGTCTTTGATCTGGGTATTAACACAAGTTTATAGGTACAACCTGTTCATAGTAATCCTTTCTTTCTATTTCATCCCCTCAGAGGCACTTTTTGCATACTGGAACAAAGCAGCTCCCTTGGAACTCATGGACTTCTTCACATTGATAAAGTAAGTTCGGAATCAGACTACGCTACAAACTTCCTGTTTCAGAATGTTCAATGATTTCCAGGTCTTGAATGTATTAATAATCCCTGACTGAGCCCCATGTTTTGTCTCCTGCAGAGTGTGCCTTCATCAGTTCAGATACATGGGAAAGAGATACATCGTCAGGTACAGTGTTGCAGGAAATAAATGATGTCTCAAATCTATTTCAACACTAAATAAATGGATTCATTCTTGAACTGACTGTTCATCATCTATGCAATTATATGACTGACACCCATGCGCAGACTTACAAAAACAACTGAATCTTTTAACCCCTTGCTTTTGGTTTGTTCTCTTTTCTGTAACACTGGTGGCAAGTTGCTTTGTGGTTAATGTCGCGGCCCCAGGCCCCTCCTGCATGGGTAAGGCATTGCTGTGTTTTTGTCTCACTTTGCTTAATTCAATGCATGATGCTGCCATTTGTTTTGCATTTTAAATATTATATTCTAGCCATTATGTATCTGCTGTTCTCAGTTCTTTTGCTATTTTCTTCTATAAAGCACCACTGAGACGTTTCCTCATTTTACTTGTGTTTTTTAGTGTCTTTGTTTCTTTCCGTGCCATCCAAACATAGCGGTAATGGTGTTTCTCTCGTCCCAACAGGAGCCAGGAGGGGGTGGGGCCTGTAGCTCCAGACAGGAAGTCTCTTACTCTCCCTGTGTCCCGTAACAGGGCGGGAATCCTGCACGCCCGCCTGCAGCAGCTGGGAACTCTGGAGAACGCTCACACCTTCAACAACAGTAAGCCTTACTGTCCTGGGATGCTTGGTGTCCTTTACTGACATCTAGTGGCAGTCAGTCAGCGGTGCAACAACAATGTCACAGTTTATCTCCTTCCTTAATCAAGCAAATAGAAGTTCTTGCTAAATGAATTCATTGGTACTGATTAGCAACCTCATCAATCAGATGATGTGCTCTGTATTTATTGCTGTGATGAAATCTGTCACAGTGACCATGAGCTTTCTGTGCAGTGTACTCTCACACAGAGGCAGACGTGAGCAGCCAATGTCTGCTGGAGGCCAACGTGTCCACAGAGGTGTGTCTCACTGTGCTGGACACACTCAGCATCTTCATCATGGGATTCAAGGTATTGACTGCACATCAGACTGCAGCAATAAATGTCATGTTAGATCTTTATCGCTTTGCTTACATTCTGCTGTGTCATCAGATTCAGCTTAATTCCGATCTGGGTCACAATCCCCTGATGAAGAAGGTGTTCCAGGTCCATCTGTGCTTCCTGCAGATCCCTCAGTCTGAGGCCGCCCTCAAGCAGGTCTTCACCTCCCTCAGGACCTTCATCTACAAGGTGCCAGTCACCCTCTATTTAACCACCCCATTAAAGCTCACTTTTTTGAGTTGGTGATTTAAAATGTCAAACTCTCCAACCACTGCTCAAAACAGCACAAAATAAAAGCACACATTTAGATAACATAAAATAAGTAAGGGGAGATGTGAACTAATAAAATGTTTATTTTGACCATACCATATTTAAAAGGGGACTAAAATCTGTTGAACATCACTAGATAATCTGTGGTCTATAATGTACTGTTATGAACTCTGTTTGGAGTTTTACATTGATGGTTGCTAAAATCAATTTTCCTTTATTCCTGTATTTCCTCCTGTCTCCCCCCTCGTGTCCTCCAGTTCCCCTGCACCTTCTTTGACGGCCGGGCCGACATGTGTGCCTCTCTCTGTTATGAAATCCTCAAGTGCTGCAACTCCAAGCTGAGCTCCATCCGCAGCGACGCCGCACATCTGCTCTACTTCCTCATGAAGAGCAACTTCGACTACACCGGACGCAAGTCTTTTGTACGGACCCACCTGCAGGTAAGTGTTGATATTGTGTGAATATGTTATAACTGTTTGCACAAGGCCTTTTGTATTTTTGGTCATGCAGTGTTATAATGATTGAATTGTTCCCTCGTCTCTATTCTCCCAGGTGGTGATTGCTGTCAGTCAGCTGATTGCTGATGTCATCGGCATCGGAGGGACCCGTTTCCAGCAGTCTCTCTCCATCATCAACAACTGTGCCAACAGTGACAAGAGCATCAAGGTCAGGGGGGGTTATCAACTCAGAGCCATTATTTTTCCTGTTAAAATGAGGGTTTTGTACCTCGCCTTTCAATAACTTGACTGTTGATTAATTCTAAAATTGGCTATCAAAACGTTACACTCTAAAAATATCTGCTACTAACTTAAATTAAATTAACATTTATCCATATCCTTAAAGGAAACTAATGTTGTACTTGTTCTGTTGCAGCACACAGCGTTTCCATCCGATGTGAAGGACCTGACGAAGCGCATCAGGACGGTGCTGATGGCCACGGAGCAGATGAAGGAGCACGAGAACGACCCGGAGATGCTGGTGGACCTGCAGTACAGCCTGGCCAAGTCCTACACCAGCACCCCCGAGCTCAGGAAGACCTGGCTGGACAGCATGGCCCGCATCCACCACAAGAACGGAGATCTTTCTGAGGTATATTCAAGGAGTTTTAATTTAATTTTGTATTATTACCAATTCCCTTTTTTGCTAACGTGACTTATTTGTCTTGTTCCCCTGCAGGCAGCCATGTGTTACGTGCATGTTGCTGCGCTGGTAGCTGAGTACCTGTGGAGGAAAGGTGAGTCAAGTATATACAATCTGCTAATTGTATGCTTCCTGTTACAATAAATAACCACTGACCTTTTCAATATCCAATTTACAGAGGCCATATAATGAGTCACTGGTAAAGGTTAACACAGTAGGAAAACGATTAATAGTTGTTAAATATAGCCACAAAATTAATTTCAGAATTGTTTACTGAAGAAACACTTAGTATCTCTTAATATTCGTTCTTGTTTTAATTGGTCTACACTTCAACAAATCAGTACACAAGTATCTTATGTCATGTGTATTTACTTTTTACAATGCTCGGTTCTTCAGCCATGTTTAAGTGTGGGTGTGTTCATCATGCATACTTAAACACAGAAACATACACCTTCATCTTCCACCTGAGCGCTGGTCCAAAGGTCTTCTGTTGCTTCGTGTTTTAAAACACTCAAACTCCGCATTCCCTAGATAAGACCCTCTCACACGCTGGGTTCAGATTTGGAGGGGCTCTGTTGTTAAATGAGGCAGGATCTTATGAACTCTTGACAATGAACACTTCATTCAAAGTCAAAGTGTTTCAAACTGGGCTCAACTTCAAGACCCCCTTATTTTTAGAGAACTCGGCAATTGACCCTTAAATGTTTAAATGTGTGCCTGATGGTATGCCATCCCTATGAAATATACAATTGTGATTTCAATGTCTTACTGCTTTTTATAACAACATAGCAATGCTAAGTATTATGTGCTTCTGCTACCTAGCAAAGGCAGGCACTGTTATTATGTTAGGGTTATATGCCAATTGTAATTGGTACACCACTTTGACCAGGATTAGATAAGATAACATAGAACTATTTGTTATTTGTCCTGATGGGAGGGTAACAAAATATTTTTTAGTTGTACCTTCCAAGGACACATATCCTATTTGTTGACACTTTTGCTGTTACGTGTCACTGCTTTGGGAGGGGTATGCATCACATGACATATGCATTTGATTTTTTAATATATATATATTACAATTTTGCCGCTTTAATTAACGTAATCCCTCATCTTCCGTATCTGTTTGTCAGGTATGTTCAGGCAGGGCTGCTCGGCGTTCCGCGTCATCACTCCGAACATCGACGAGGAGGCGGCCATGATGGAGGACGTGGGGATGCAGGATGTTCACTTCAATGAGGTATTGTGAAATGTTCTACATGCTAGTCCCACTGTGTTGACCAAGCATTTCGGATGTTTTTTTAACAATCACATATGAACTCTTATCTCTTTGTCCGTATCTATTGCTCCGTGTAGTGCTCAGTGACGATGCTGCAGACCTTGACACAGGGCTTGGTTCATGTGTTGTTTATCACATGTAGAAAATCCCTGAGCTGGCAGACTTTCAGAGGAGTTCTGGGATTCTGGCTCAAGTGTCAGCGGCTTGTTGACAGAAAGGCCTATAACCAGTTCTTCTAGTGAATATATCATCCAGTGAAATTGAAAGTGATAGCGGGATATTGTGTGAACTTTAATGAGTCGGTTAACAGATGTTTGGACGATGAGAAACCTTCCGTCTGCTCTGAAAACCGTTCCTCTTTATGAGCTCCAATAAAAAAAAAGAGATGATAGATCCATTTCCTCCCACGCTTCTATCTTTAAAGGAACACCGTGCTCAGTTTAAATGCACTGTAGTCCTATAAACAAATAGGAACAAAAATAAATGTCCCTCTTAGCAGCAGTTAAATATACGTAAGAGTCGACACTCCGGTGTTGAGGGTGGCGTTTAATGAAGTGTGTGTTTATCTGTGTGCCCAGGAGGTGCTGATGGAGCTGCTGGAGGAGTGTGCTGACGGCCTCTGGAAGGCGGAGCGTTATGAGCTCATCGCTGATGTTTACCGGCTCATCATCCCCATCTACGAACAGCGCAGAGACTTTGAGGTAAACTGCACAGTGATAGAACAGGGGTCGCATGTTATCAGTACATAAAGCTGCCAGAGGACAAGGTGTGCATCTCAGAGAGAACACTATCTAGCCTATTACTCTTACTATCTGTATTATTATTATGTTGCATTGTTGGAGAAGCCTGTGACATAAGATTTTCAACAACATAATTACTCTGTAGCTATGTCAGTTTGACAATAAAGAACCTTGAACCTTGAACCTTGATCTATATATCTTGGTACAGATGCTTTTAAAGACAAAATAATGGATTTTAACTAGTGTGTTGTAATATTAAAAAGTTAAAATAGTAATAGTAAGTAAGTAATAGTTAAAGTTGGGTATGAACAAAGTTAAAGCTAAAGTTATTTAAAAAAGCAGTAATTATTTTACACATGCATCCTTGCCCATTTTATTAATACTGCTACATCCTTACTTTGGTCTGTGTCTATTAACTTATGGAGGTTGAATGTTAGACAACTTATATTCTTTGGCAACTAACTCATAAATGTTGATAAATGAAAGGGAAAAAGTGTCAGAGATTTAGTTATAACCATTAAAAAAAAACATAATCAACAGAATGTGAAGTTGTGTTAAAATGGCAATTTGTGTTCACTGCATAACTGACTTAATAAAAGTATAAAACCTCTTTATTTCCTCTTGTTCTTGGTTGATTTGCGTGTAACAGAAACTGACCCATCTGTATGACACACTCCACCGAGCCTACACTAAAGTGATGGAGGTGATGCATTCTGGAAAACGACTGCTGGGCACATACTTCAGAGTCGCCTTCTTCGGACAGGTAAGCGGCTACATTTATAAAAGACAAAAAACCCACTTGCAATTCTTACACAACTGAATTGTGCATTTCGCCATGTTAATAGAGATTTTCCTTCTCTCCTCCTTCCCCTCCAAGGCTGCGGTAAGTCTGTGAAGGTTTAGCAGTGTGTGGTGCCCTGGTGTGCTGTCCTGTCCTTGCATCATTTTATTGTTTGAGGTTTATTTGTTGTTAAATGAATGGCAACATGTAGCCTTTTGTAGCATTATAGTGGCTTGTGTGTTGGTGGAGAAGTAGTAGTTAAATTCAGATATTGAGTCAGCTGTATTTTTAGTGTTATAAATATTCTCTCCCAAAGTAAAATAGTAAAATTGCACTTAGACTGATTTCTGTAATCCAAGGTGCTTCTTTGGATACACTCCCTGATAACCTGTAGTTATACCGGCCTGCTTCCACCCCGTTTCCATAGATACCACTGAGAAGCTGTAACATATGCTTGATACAATAGATTTTTTTTGTGAGTTGACCTGGTGAAGTGTGCATGTTGTCATTCCCTTCTTTTCTTTCTTTTATATTTTTTGACTTGGCATGTGGTGTTGGGTTTTAATTCACCAATCTTGTTGTTTACATTTTTTCTAGAAATTAGCTCAATTAGATAAGACAACTGCCTTTCCAGGGATTGCCTTTTCCTAGCTACTTAATATAGTAACCAATAATTCCCGAGCAGGCCCTTGACCTCCTTCTCCTCGTCCACAGGGCTTCTTTGAGGATGAAGATGGAAAAGAATACATCTACAAGGAGCCAAAGTTCACTCCGCTGTCAGAGGTTTCCCAGAGGCTCCTGAAGCTCTACTCCGACAAGTTTGGTCAGGAGAACGTCAAGATCATTCAGGACTCCGGCAAGGTGGGATCACATTTGTGTTTATTTATGTAACCTTGTCACAAAATGTTAAACAATCGGTTTTCCCATAGCCACTGGTGTTTTACCTCTATCTATGTTTAAATCTATATAAAATATATTTGTGTACACCCAGGTGAACCCTAAGGACCTAGACTCCAAGTATGCCTACATCCAGGTGACCCACGTCACACCCCACCTAGACGACAAGGAGCTGGAGGACAGGAAGACTGACTTCGAGAAAAGTCACAACATCCGGCGCTTTGTGTTTGAGACGCCGTTCACTGTGTCGGGAAAGAAGCAGGGAGGGGTCGAGGAGCAGTGTAAACGGCGGACCGTTCTCACCAGTAAGTCGCATAGCAGTGAAGATGACAAACAGGAAATATAAGGTGCAATAGGAAAGTCTTTACAGTCAGCGTTATCACTGAGAGGAAGCAGAAGGAATTCCTTGTTTTCTGTTATGGTTCCCTTCTCGTCATTCACCTGAAACATTAATCAGATAAGGTCAGGGGAAGTTTATTACTGACCCGTCCACTTCATCCCAAAGTACATGTGTTATCTAGGCTTGTTAATAATCAGGCTGCGTCAGAGTGAGTGTGACAGTAACTGTTGACTCAACAGTTTATCTAAAAGAGGTGTTTCCATGACTAAGCACCTTTCTTAAACGTTATAAACTTGTGAATTTCTCCACTGGGATAAATAAAGGTCCATCTTACGTCTTATTTCTGTCATGTACTTTGCATTCCTGATGTATTGGTTAACTCTTTATGACATTTGAAAGCATCCTTTTCGTCTTCCCACCCTATTTTTCTCCCGCAATCCCATTCCTCTGCAGCCACCCATTGTTTCCCGTATGTGAAGAAGCGTATAGCAGTCATGTACCAACACCAGACCGACCTGAGCCCCATCGAGGTGGCCATAGATGAGATGAGTGTGAAGGTGGCCGAGCTGCGCCTGCTGTGCTCCGCCTCTGAGGTGGACATGATCCGCCTGCAGCTCAAACTGCAGGGCAGCATCAGCGTCCAGGTACAGGGAGGTCATGCTGGCGATTAGTAACATTAACACAATTCGTTTTTGGATTACAATTTTCTTAAATCTTATGTTTAAATATGTAAAAGAAGCATTATATTGCTAACTTTTGTTTTTCAAGAGAAATCTACAGACACAAATAAATAAAATGAAAACAATCTATTTGAATTTGGCACCTTGCATTTGTTGTAATTGCTGATCTTTAACCTTTTTTGTTTTCCAGGTCAATGCCGGTCCTCTTGCTTATGCCAGAGCTTTCCTCGATGACAGCAGTGCCAAGAAATATCCTGACAACAAGGTCAAACAGCTCAAAGAGGTGTTCAGGTACTTATCAATGATGGAGATATTTGCATATGTAAAACAGCGTGATATTTTAATTGTATTCAACAAAAATAAATATAGAAATACCGTTATACAGACATTGTGTCTCAGGATATGTTGTAGTTCTATGAAAATAAAGTTTACCCAAATGCTGCATATGGGAGTGTAGATAAATCAATATGTATCTTTATTTTATTGTATTTTCTCCTCATAGCATTGTGAAGCACCTTGAGATGATGTTGTTTTTAAAGTGTGCTATATGAATGACATGTATTATTATTAAATGTATTACAAATCTATTTTTGATTATGTATAGTGTGTATGTCAATAAACCAGTTTGTGAACATCTGTAATTAGCTTTCAATTCAACCCCTCAGGCAGTTTGTGGACGCCTGCGGTCAGGCGCTGTGCGTGAACGAGAGGCTGATCAAAGAGGACCAGCAGGAGTACCAGGATGAGATGAAGGCTAACTACAGGGACTTGGCCAGGGAGCTGTCGAACATCATGCATGAGCAGGTATTAACCCCCGGGGTCCATACAGTATGTGCAATACATCATTCAGACCAGGACCTGCTGAAAATATGCAAGCATATGTGCATCACACATGTTGTATTGTGCAATTACACGAATCCTGCCCATTAGAACCAAGGTAGTGAACTAATCAAAATAACCCCCAAACACTAACGAGATTCTAATTCTGCTGATTATATCAATCTAATTACTGTATTACTAATACTGCTAATGCTTTACAGCTGTTTTTGTTGCTGTTTTATTTTATTTGTACTTTTATGTTTTTTGGTTTATCTTATTTCATTTGAGATTTCCCCTGTTGCTATCTTCTGCTCACTTACTAACCATGTCTCTATCTCCTGCTCTCTTTGTGCTGGCCTGAGCAGATTGGATGGTAATGCTGCTTTTGTTACTCTTATACTCTATAGAGGAATAGTAAGGGACTGTATGAAAATGATTAGGCTGGGGAGTAAGTGTGTTACTATTTTCTTACCTACTTATCTACTGTAGCTCAGGAAAACAAATTACTCATTTCCCCCAAATACCTTAAAGTCATATATTTTTGTCAAATTTTACAAAATGGTAAATACATTTCAGACACTCAATAAGTGATTGACCACAAAAATACCATTCCTTATCTTCCTAACCATTTCTCTAGATAAACCCGGTGGAAGACGGCAACAGGAGCACTCTGTCCGACTCTATGGGCATCTTTAACGCCATCAGTGGCACACCAACCAGTGCCACCCCACATGGCTCCACCACCATACTCTGATCAGGATGTTCAACACCAAACTATTGCCTTCTTTATCCCTAATGACTGATTACACTTCCTGTCAGTCAAGAGGAAACAAAAAACATCTTTATTTGTTTTTGTTTTCATCATGCTATCCTGTCATCAGTTAGCCCATTCTTCTTGTTTCCTATGGAGACTCCAGTCAATACTTATACATTTTGTATAGTTTGTTTAATCATATGTAAAATGGGCTTAAGCACAGCAAGTGTGGATCCTATACTGTGACTTGCAACATGATGTTATCTTTATTATTCTGGTGTGTTAAGCTCCACCCAAAGGATGTGGTAACAGACTTCAGTATTTCCATGTAAGTCTACACCTTATCTGTTTTGTAACTGTAGGGCTCCCATGTATGTACATTGTTTGTATAAGAGAAAGTTTTTAATGGGAATAAATGAATACCACTGCTGTATCTGTTAACATTCTTCCACTGAGGCACAGTATTTTTACATTTTCTATTCTTTCCATTCAGGAGGCCCTGTTACAGCAGATGCACTTTTGTGAGCAGTGCAGAAAGCATTCATCTGTTATCTTACCCTGGACATTTGAAATTATTATTCCCTCTATTTTAGGCCAATGGACGTGTATAGAATCAGTCTAAAGCCAAGTGAACCACAATGTTTTAACCTTTTTTCTGTAAGGAAAAGTGTGTGCAATATTTTCTATTGTTACCATGGCCTACCTACTGCATAGAAAACCACTCTTGCCAAAGACATTAGAAAAAGACTGTGCAAGGTAAGCCAAGGGTGGCACAATTTGTAATCTACCCCCTTTGTTTCTTTGTCTGTCATGCCTTTTATTATCTGTGAGGTAAGATTAAAAAGCATTTTGACTTAGTGACTGCTCATGTAAATATGTTTAAGACTTATAAATAAAATAAATAATTCCTTCTTTCATGCCTTGGATTTGTGTGTTTAACTATGAAGCTACTAACAAATCACTTCACTAAGAAGTTGAAGGTTCGCTAGGGAATTTTGTAATGTGAGAAATGTATTTTGTTAGTTGAGAAAAGGAAGATGGATCCTTGAACACATTGTCACCTTCTGAGCCGTTCTTTTTTGTTTCAGACACGACCACAAGCTGCCCTTATCTCAAGCAGAAGCTACAGACTCACAACTGTCAGGGAAGTGTAGCTGGAGAGTGTAGACACGCACAGAGGAATTACTTTAGTAAAACACAGAAGATGAGGGACTCATGATGCATGGCTGTATGATACCTTAGGTAAGTTGAAATAAAAATGACAGTTAAAGTTTGTGGATATCTTCCCCTATCTTTCACTTATACTCTCAAAAGATTAAAAAGGCCCAATTGTACTTTTGGGGTTTTCCCTTTCCTGTAATGTGTTACTATATAGGTTGATGTGCATGAAAATGGTCTGCAAAGGCTAAAATCCTAAAGTTATTATCTGAATTATTGTTACTAATTTCATACTAATACAAGTGAGTCGGCATATGTAGAGTTATGGAGCTGTATTTAGTGATCCAACTGAGCTGTGTGCATTCATTGAAGAGCAACAGGAGTGAGATATGGATGCTGACTCCTGTGAAATCCACTACTCTCCACTGTCACAAACACCCCCACCGTGTCATTGTTCCAGAGGCTGCAAAACATCATGTGTCTGCCGTGAGTCCCGCTAGTGTTTTATTATGTGTTTGTGTCTGTAATTTATGAAATAGACAATAATATAAGATTTGCATATTGTAAACTTTGTTAAAAATGTAGTTTGTTCGTGCAGTTACTGTTTGTGCCTTGCATAACCATGGTCTGTATATTTAAAGAGGGCGAAGGCACTGTGACTCCACCCATGTCGCATTTTTGGCATCATATGGCAACTTGGGAAGAAAAATGCTAAAGAAGCTCCAAAAAGAAAAACCTCTGCCTCGTAGAGTACAACCAACTCAACTCCACTGTCGCAACCTGTCAATCACAAGGTAGCCACGCCCTGAAGCATATCCCATCCTACATTTATTTTACTCAAAATTGGATCATAATTGACAAAGTGAACATCATGCTATATAGAAAAAATGGACTTCTATACATTCAGACTATTTTGTGGAGTTGCCTCCCTTCTGGCCATTAGGAGGAATGCAGGCTTAATGTCTTCCACATTGGCTTGATTTTCACACCAGGAGATAGCGATCATTATTACCATTACATCCCAGTCACAAAGATTATCATCACATTTTCAGTTTTGAAAGCAATAAGAAATACATTATGACTATTGCTTCCTTTTATTAGGTGAACTGGCAAATCTTCATTCATCTCAAAGCAAGACGAGATCCCTGAGACATAAAGTAATAATTGACTGACACACCCACAAATACCCATAGGTGTAATTATGATGGAGAGAAAATGCTGGTAGGTGGGAATAATGGACGTTGGCAGGTGCTAGATGCCATGTGTTTGATCCACAGTCCAGCATCAGTGGGCGTTGCAGGAGGCTTGATGGGCGGTGACGTGGATATGGACCGGGGTCACAAGTCTCTCTGTCTTTTTGCTGAAGCATTCAGTCGGAGAAGGGACCCGGAATCAACGCACACAGCAGCCATGGAAGGTGAGTCCCAGTCTGGATGGCTGACTGGGATGCAAGAAAGAAACACTTCCACATTTTGAGATGACTTTTCCTGCATTTTTTAGAGGATTATTATCTGTTTATATCATGCATGGCACTTTTTATTATTGGATTTGCTACATGCATACTAGCTTAAGTCAACAATTTGATAAAAATCTACAACAAACCAGAGATATTTTTAGTTTGTTGGACACAATTAAGAATATTAATCTGCATATTTCACTTCAAGGAAAAGGTTAACTTAATGTGACTTCTGTGATTTCTTCAGACAACGACGAGACGAAGAAGCCCAAGCAGAAAACTGTAAGTCCAAATGTTATTGTCTGTGATATTTAATGAAAATCCACATATTAATTGTTTCCTGCTCTCATACCCAACAGGAATTAATTATTAAGAGGAACAAACATGTACTTATTTTATTTGTTCATCATAATCAATCAATCACAATTAAGTAATAAAACAAATCTGATTCCAGTTTTTAAAATGGTTTATTAAAAAATACCTTGGCTCAGGTCTTGTTAAATGCAACGCAAGTAATGAGAATATAAGTGATAAACCTACTGTACAGAACCTGCAGACAAACAACTTTGTAGTCACTATCCTTAAGTGTTTCCTTCTCCTCCAACAGGCTGTTATTTGTGGTTACCCAATAAGCATCTTCTTCATTGTGGTCAATGAATTCTGCGAGCGTTTCTCCTACTATGGCATGCGAGGTGAGTGGATTACATCAAATGCACTTAAAACTAAACCACATTTTGTTTGAAATACTTATTTTTCTTTACGTGATTAGAATATTTGACTGCTTCGCTTCGCTTTTTACACAGTTTCACTTATACTTAAGTGAAATTCCTGGCCAGTTTTTCACCTTCTTTTGCATCCCTATCAACCTCATTTCCCTTTTTTCCCCCTTTGTTCCCCTCCTCGTCTGCAGCTGTGCTTGTGCTGTACTTCAAGTACTTCCTGAAGTGGGATGATGACTTTTCCACCACCATCTACCACACCTTTGTGGCTCTGTGCTACCTGACACCCATCCTGGGAGCCATCGTGGCTGATTCATGGCTCGGCAAGTTCAAGTGAGTATGCATCCAAATACAAAATGCATCTTAAATACTGTAAGCATTCAGAGACAAATGAGCTTTAGTCTCATTTGGAGTACACAGTGTGTTCGGTAAAGTATATCTCACAGACTCAGCTGTTAAAGTTCATCCTTGGATTTTTGACCCTCGTCTATCTTATCTCTATCTGAACTTGTGCACCTGTTTCAATCTTTGCTCCTTCTCCCCCCTCCCTCTGCACAGGACGATTGTTTACCTTTCCATCGTATATACGCTGGGACAGGTTGTCATGGCAGTAAGTGCTATCCATGACCTCACAGATACAAACAAGGATGGAACCCCCGACAACATGACCTTACACGTGTGAGTGGAACTCAGAGAAGTGTGTGAGAGAAGTACAATAGATCCCCAGGTACAGATGTGTGCTGATGTGTGTGTGTGTGTGTCCTCAGAGCTCTGTCCATGGTGGGTCTGATGCTCATCGCCCTGGGGACGGGAGGCATCAAACCCTGCGTGGCTGCCTTCGGTGGAGACCAGTTTCTAGACCATCAGGTTAGATGTTGCTCAAGCACACACGCACATTCTCGCACATACTTTATACCAATGGCAGGGGAGATCAAATACCAGAGACACCTCTACAATTTGAAAACCCAAATGTTAATAAGTGCATTCAAGGTGCAATCAATATTATTTAAATGTTTGTATGTGTTAACAAGGTTTACATATTAGAAGATAATCATTTAGAAATATTGTTAAGACATTCTAACCCAAACTTCCTAAAATAGGGAATTTAGGAGAGTGAAACTGAACAAAATAATTTGTGATGCAACACAGTACACACAGCAGGAAATCTGCCCAGAGACAAGTTATGTTATGCTACAATATCCAATTATGTACGTTCATGCATGCACACACCACATGCACGACCTAAGTATTATCTCTCTCTGAAAACACACACACACACACACACACACACACACACACACACACACACACACACACACACACACACACACACACACACACACACACACACACACACACACACACACACACACACACACACACACCACAAACGTGCAATCCAACTCACTCAGCTATCAGTGGCACCTCGTCAGCACTTCTAGTATCTAGCTAGTTGTTTATTAACTAATAATAGGTACAGGTACATCTGTCTCAGTGACTGTATCACACTGTTCAAGGCCAGGGTCATATCAATGACTCCAGTGAAATGGGGCATTATATAAAACGTATCCAATATTATTTTGTAAAAATAATTATTGATTTTGTCTTGCCAACAGGAGAAGCAGAGGAGCACGTTCTTCTCCATCTTCTACCTGTCCATCAACGCTGGCAGTCTGCTGTCTACTGTCATCACCCCCATCCTCAGAGGTACATTAGTGGTGATTACAAAGCATAAAACACACCAATGAGTCATATGCTTCTTTGTAAAATAAATGTGTGTGTGTGTGTGTTTCCAGCTCAGGAGTGTGGTATTCACACCAAGCAATCGTGCTACCCTCTGGCCTTTGGAGTCCCTGCTGCTCTCATGGTGGTAGCTCTGGGTAAAATATATATATGTTTTTATGTCTTTATTGACTGTACCAATCAGATCAATTCTACTTTAATAAACTAGTTTGACCCATTTCATAAGCCCTTTATTATCCTCTATAAAGTGCGTTTTAGTGGTATCATGAATACTGTGCATATAAGATAAGGTCAGGTAAGGTAATGACATTCTTAGAATCATGTCCTTTGCTTTTGATAATTTTTGTTGTTGTTTTTAGAGGTTAACATGTATATTTGGTGTGTCTGCAGTTGTGTTCATTCTTGGAAGTGGCATGTACATTAAGACCCCCCCTCAAGGCAACATCATGGTGAAGGTCTGCACATGCATCGGGGTAAGTGGCTTCCACAAAGTTTTCATCTTAGAAATATATGGTTTTAAATAGAATTTACAACTTTCTGTAACAAAATGGTCTCCCATTGAGAGTAAGAATCCCACTGAATTGTCCTTTCTGCTCTCCGTAGTTTGCTATCAAGAACCGCTTCAGGCATCGTTCTTCTCAATACCCTAAGAGAGAACACTGGATGGACTGGTCTGATGAGAAATACGACGTAAGTGCAGTATGCATGCTTACGTACACACTAAAACAAACAGTAAAATAAATACAATTTAAAAATGATAATCCTTCTCTGTGTTCGGCTGCAGAAACTCCTGATTGCCCAGGTGAAGATGGTGGTGAAGGTGCTGTTCCTCTACATCCCTCTTCCCATGTTCTGGGCTCTCTTTGACCAGCAGGTAACAATTGTATTCCTGTACTGTATGTTGTGTTTCCAACCACCTTTAAAATATGTTTTTAACCCAAGTAATCCCTTAGCAGCGCAAAAGTAAATAAGAGCTGTGTCTCCTCCACAGGGCTCCAGATGGACCCTCCAGGCCACCATCATGGACGGAAACTTTGTACGTTTTATTTGTAAAAATGTTCCATGTCAAACCTTTTGAGCCAAACCACAGACAATGTTTTTTCTAACTGAGTTTATGTCTGTTTCCGTATTTTTCCTTAAACAGGGACTCCTCACAATCCAGCCCGATCAGATGCAGGTAAGACACTGGTGCTGACTACACTTTACATGTTGATGATGTTGACCTACAGTATAGGAGAGGTTAAAAGATCGATTTGCCTTCCTCCCCCCAGACTGTCAACCCTATCTTGATCCTGATCATGGTTCCAATCATGGACAGTGTCATCTACCCACTGATTGCCAAGTGCAAACTAAACTTCTCGTGAGTTTATTTCTCTGTTTTGTTCCTGTGTGAGGGAAACACTACTTTTAAACTCTAGCTTACCCCACAAGCATGTTATAAATAAATATAGACATCAACTCAAACGTGTGTGTGTCTGCAGCCCGTTGAAGAGGATGACTGTTGGGATGTTATTTGCTGCTCTTGCGTTCGTTGCTGCTGCCCTGGTTCAGTTACAGATTGATGTGAGTGTAACGCACAAGACAATTCAAACATGAATTACGTTACATCGCTCGATTCACACACATTTCCATTTCTCTTCTAGCAAACCATGCCTATATTCCCTTCAAGCACTGAAAGCCAAGTGAAGTACATCAACATGATGAGCACACCGCTGGACGTCAAAGCTGGAAACAACTATTTTACTTTGAAGCCTTTCACGGTATTCCACCTCACACTCACGATCTAAATGTACCGAAAGCAAATAAGTCACCACACAACAAAGGCAAGAGGACGTAGTGATATTGACTTATCTTTTTCCTACAGGCCAATGAGGATTACTTGACCTTTGGATCACCATTTACACTAATTCTTGGGCCAAATGCCAGCTCCCAAATAGCTGTCGAGGAGGGCAATCGCAGCACCTCGGTCATCGTCCAGGAAGGGACTCTACCCAAGCCTATAACAGTAAGCACAGCTGCCAGATTAGAGCGGTTAAAGTCCAACTGAAATGAAATGTATTTGGACTGCTATAGCTATGGATGTGTTCTGATAGCATTTAATAGACTGTAAATCAATGTGTGTTATCCATTATGTCAAATATGACCTAAAAAGTAGTATCTTTCTTTCTCCAGTTCTCAGACATCACCTCAAAGCCGGAGCAGGGCGCTAATGCTATCAGGTAGCTTTTAAACTATTAAAGTACTAGTAGGATGAATCAGTTTACTGTAGAAGACTGTCTCACTAATTGTATTCTGAATTCTCCTTCCCCAGATTCTTCAATGGATTGAACATAACTTTGAATATGACATGGGATGACCAGAGCTTTGGGAACATCCCCACCAACGACATGTCAAAATATGTTTTGATACCAAAGGGAGTGTAAGCCTGACTTCATTATAAACGTCACACACCCTCGCACAAGAGAAACGTCTTTGCACCACTGACTGCTGTTTCTCTTGTTATGTCAGTGCAGAGTACAAGATCAAGGATGCATTGGGATCAGTGTGCGACTACAAACAGGAGCTGGGCTTCGGCAGCTCCTACACCATAGTGATCCCTCCAACTTTCAACTTTGAATCTACGGTAAATACATTTTTAGTCGTAAAAAAAGCTTGAATGTAACGTTTTTGATCTATTTAACACATCTTGGTGCCTTGCAGTGTGGACAGATCCTCATTCCAGTGGTGGACATCAAGCCTAACACCATCCACATGGCCTGGCAGATCCCTCAGTACTTCCTCATGACTGTAGGAGAGGTGGTGTTCTCCGTCACCGGCCTGGAGTTCTCCTACTCACAGGTAGAGGGGGCTTTCCTCACATATCTGACAAATATTAAAACCAGAATCGGATGAAAAATTACCATGTCTTGATGTCCTTGCTATAATAAATAGTTATTTTTGAATCTCCCTTTGCTCTGCAGGCACCCAGCAACATGAAGTCTGTGCTGCAGGCTGGTTGGCTGCTGACTGTTGCCGTAGGTAACATCGTTGTGCTCATTATCGCCGAGGCTGCAACGCTCGAAGAACAGGTGGGTGGATTTTATATAAACCATTAGGAGACACACTCTGTCCACAGTGACCGTTTCAAACTGGCTGTAGATGGTTTTTAGAGAACATCTTGACACAGACAAGTACAAGTAGAACAGAGAAGACCTACATTCACTAATGCAAGACTAAAAGTAAACAAGTAAAAGCATAATGATGTACTTAAGTATTGCAAGTAAAAGTACTAATTTTGCGAGACAACCATTTCAGGAATAGTTATTTAATTAAAGTATGAATTTATTCATGTGTTCATCACTTTAATGTTGCATCTGCTAAAGGACGTCTATTAAAAAGGCATTATATCCTAAGTTGATCTCCAAATGAACTGTGTGTGTTTCTGTCACTAGTGGGCCGAGTACATCCTCTTCGCCTCCCTGCTGGTGTTAGTGTGCTTCATCTTTGCCTTCATGGCCTATTTCTACACCTACATTGACCCGGCCAAGATAGAAGCGGAGTTTGCCCATAAGGAGCCTGAGGAGAAGAAGAGGAAGAGTGTGGAGATGAGCAGGAAGGACTCAGTGGAGCAGCGCAGCGAGGGCAGGAAGAGCTCTCACTCCGGCTCTGAGAAGGATGAGGAGACCCTCCAGACCAAGATATAAAGCCACGCTTCTCTGCTGCTTGGTTCTGTTGCATGGACATGTAGTGGTAAGAATGAATAGATAAGGAGAACATAGACAAAGAGCTTCGATATTAAGCTCTTGGTGCACCGTGTTAGTGAAGGTTATTGGCAGAGATAAATCTCATTTTATTTTAGCTCAAAATGCTCTTTAGGTTCCTCATTCAATTAAAACCCCTTTATTCTTATTGGTTGGTAATTTTGGCTTCTTCGTTGTTGTAAATGAGTTTTTACAATGATTTATTTTGCACTGTGTAGCAACATTTTTATGTAATTATTGTTCATAGGCTTTTTTAATGTAGGACATAAACAAATAAACCATTCCAACATTCATATTTATTTCCAAACACATTGTGTTTTATAATATATCGTCACTGTTTTATATATCTATGATGTTCTAATATGCTAAAGGCTCAAATCAAACACAGTTATATTCCAAATTGGATCTCATTCAGGTTTCACCAAGATCTTCAATAAAGATGCTAGCAATGTGTGTTAAATATTTTTTTGATGCAAACATTTTAAGAAAATTAGACTTTTTCAGTTAGCATTAGATCTTTATTTCTCATGTCACTTTGAAAGCTTACAAGGAGCTCACATTTAACTTGGGAATTCTCAAATGACACAAGCAAAGATTATACACAGTACTATAAACTGTCAGCTATGATAAAGGAGACCAAATGTACACATGTTGTAGTTATTTCCGTAGCATATGTTTTTCTGTAAGGTATAGATATTTTTTTGCCCATATCCGTAAAGCATTCCATATTTCCATACTTGAATCTGCAGTTATAAAAATATCAGATAATTTCTTTCAATCCCTGTGTTGACAAGTGCGCCTTGATGCAACTCCTCAACATTATTGCTGCATTAGCACAGTAGTAAATTCTGGAACTCTTAAGTAAACATATAGTAAAACATGGCTATTAGCAACTTTTTTTTCTCCTCTTTGCAGGCTTCTTTAAATACTCGACACACTTTCAAAGTGCAAAAAAACGATCTGACAAAAATAAAACAAAGGTGCAAATCATACTACAAAGGACATGGCACTTCTAGCATGGTGTGGAAGTGAGAACAGAAATAAAAAAACGAAATAAGGATGGCGCTTTTGGCTTTTCCTGTTTTACGCTTTAGTTTGGCAATGAGCGGATGTCATGTGTCTGCGATGGTCCTCGACCGTTCTTCCACTTTAAGAAAATGACAAGTCAAGGACCAATAATACTTCAGTTGATCAGCATTCAACTGCCAATCATGGTTCCCCTTGGGTCCCCTTAATACTTTTGACAGAGATCTGACTCCATTCTTGTCTTAAACAATCCAAACCGACTTAGACCTAAACATAATTACAAAGAAAAAGCTTCTGCCTCTAAACCAAAAAAGCTTAGTATCGTAGTTAGTTTGATGATTCAGCAGGTGATTGAAATGTAAGATTGGACCTCTTAGAAAGAGAACGCTGATTAATACTGAACTGAAAATCTGTGATGAAATGCCGGAACGTAGACGTGTGCATCTCAAAAAGGCAAGGCATTTTCTGTTCCTTCGGTTGGAGTAACGATTGAAATCTTTAAATATCTACTTTTTTTAAACATAATCAGTATCTACAAAATGCGCATGACCATTTTGCACACAGTGATTCATTTCCCGCATGTACAGCATGGCGACCCCCCCCTACCCCCACTCCCCCTTTCCTCCAAAAGTCCACTTAAAGCACTTTACCTGAGGTTTCATTAAGAATGCTGCAATTTGCCTTATAACAGGGAGTCTTACATACACAAACACGCTCACACGTATGCATTTAGGCACGCACACACGCAGCTTGCACACTTATAGTATCCCTGCAGGTTCATCAAGCATGCTTTCAGAGGTTCTGGGGATATGACGCCTGCATTAGGAGGGGGATTGAAGTCTTGTCTTGGATTTTTGGGGAGATTTTCGGCTCCTCGGCGAAGCAAATTCCGTGTAGACTCAGAAGTCTCCCATATACAGAGTCCCGGTTGGCTGTGTTTCTGGTGGTTACTCTGTCTTTGTCCCATCACAGCTGATTCCACGGGTTCTGCTGCCCCCCCTGAGCTTCTCCTCCCGTAAGTGTCTCTCCAGAGTTCTCCTCCGCTTTGGAGTTCAGTAATGTTTACAGGCCCCGCTCACAGAGGTCAAATGTAGTCAGCTGGTATTGAATGACCTGACCCCTGACTTTTAACCTTCTGACCCGGCTGTGGAGTTGGTGGGGGGGGGTGGGGGCCTGGGAGAGCAGGGTTAGGGCAGACAGCCAGTTACTAAGGGGAGGACGAGGATGTCCTGCTTGTTGAGAAACTGCAAGGAAAATAAAACAAGAACGGTTGATTATCTACTTTGAAAACTAAAAAAGAATCTGGATTACATGATCAGGATTCCACTGAGCCCTCGAAGGGGTTATGGGTGGGAAACAGATGGATGCAAAAATATATATACCAAGAAACATTTGCAAAAAACTCTTAGATTCCACCCAAAAACATTTGCATTTTGCAAAGGAACTCTTCGTCCTCCCATGACAGCTCTAAAGACCGACCTTCAGTAAGCGGCTCTAGCAAATCAAATTCAGCCAACGCACCACTAAATTCAGGATTAGGTAGTAAGAACATATTTCCTTCCCATCTACCCTTAGGGGCTCTGTAGGATTCTGCTTTCTGCAAAACAGGGAGCTGAATATTACCTCTGGAGCCTGTGGACCATGTGATCCACCAGAGAATCAGCGATGCCGGGGAAGGACTCCTCCGCCTGCATGATGGCCTCCCTCAGCTCGTCCAGCACCATGGGGTTCCCGTTCACCTGCTCCTGCCTCGCCTTCAGCTGGGGGAGGAGAGGTGAGGAGGCAGAGGTGGGGTTAGATTGATAAGAGCAGGGAACAATCTGTATAATTCTGATCGGAGCCACGTTCACGCACAAGAAGTGATGGCACACAATTGTTACATTTAGTCAGGAGTGTGACGGAGGCTAATTTGACAGTCTATTGGTTATCCTCCTTACCTCGGCTAATGCAGGAGAGATGACTGTGGCCAGGCTCTGTGAATAAGGCCTCTTTGGAATGTCGTTTGACTGTGAAAAGAGAGAGGCGAGAACGTGGGGGGAGGAAATTAAAGTAGTGCAACTTCACCTTAGGGGGTTTTAATCAGCTAAATAACATCACACCATGCTATCATTAGTTCTTGTGAAAGTGTTGTTGTGGTGTTAAGATAATCTGATTGGTTATGGTGCTATTTTTAGAGGCATCTCACCTGCTCTGTCGCCCCCGACTGCCCCTCCCCATTCTGCAGCTTCTTGGGGTCCTTCTCTCGGATGGTGAAGATCCAGTCGTCGCTGCCGAAGTCGTTCCCGCCCGACGCCTGGCCATCCTGCTCCCTGATTGGACAGGTATTAAAGAGGATTTAAATGGAGATGAGGGATGAAGCCATGCATGTAAAGTGCTTACAGCCCATTATAACAAACGTGGGAGGAGAGCAGCAGGGAGGATGGTTCACTTTTTAGATTTGGTGTCAGACTTACGAGTCAGAATCAGAACTGGACTCTGTGGTTCTTAACTGCTCTGCCTTCCACCTCTTGTACTTGTCCACCAGCTCCGTCAGGTAGGACGTCTTCTTGGCGTGGCGGACGATCAGCTTATGCTTCAGCAGCTCTTTGGCAGTCGGCCTCTGAGGAAAAAGAGAGAAGCAGGTGAGATGGTGCAACCTCTATGAAGACAAAAAACAGAAAAAACAGAACAGAACAGAACTCACAAAACTGGGCTCTTTGTTCAGACAGGCCTCCACAAACTCCTTGAGCGGTTTGCTGTAGTTGCCCTCCAGCGTGGGGGGGTTGTTCTTTGGGATGAGGAATAGAACCTTCATGGGGTGCAGCTCTGAGTGGGGGGGCTCACCTTTGGCTAGCTCGATGGCTGTGATGCCCAGAGACCAGATATCAGCCTGCAATGCATGGAGAGACACGTTTAAAACGTATATAAAATACATATGATATGGTCTATATTGCTTTTTAATTATTTTGACGACAGAAACAAGAAGCTTGAATTAAAAACCTCAACAATATATAAAAAAAAACATTTGGTACAGCCCATCGTCAGAAGGGTGTAAGTATTATTATTAGTACCGTTTGTCAACATGACTCATCGCTTTTGACCTTACCTTGGAGTCGTAGGCCGACTGTTTGATGACCTCGGGGGCCATCCAGAAGGGCGTGCCCACGAAGGTGTTGCGCTTGATCTGCGTGTCGGTGAGCTGCCCCGCCACTCCGAAATCCGCCAGCTTCACCTCCCCCCTGCTCGGACAGCAGCACGTTCGCGGCTGTTTGTGTGGGGGGGGGGGGGGGAAGAGGGAAGATTGGTGATGCAATTCAGAGGAAACACATCTCCTGTCAACACCATTTATTTACTAAAGAGGGAACTAATGTCAAAAGCCTTTTAGCCCGCCGCTGCAGAGTTTATCTCAACTCCCCAGTGAAAAACAAACTGTATAATGAAAGGGACGTCAATACCATTAACGTGCTACGTGATATCTGTGTGTGCTCGTTTAGTGGGCTGAAATAGCAGCACTTTACCTTTGATATCCCTGTGGATCTTCTTCTCAGAGTGAAGGTACTCCAGGCCCTTGAGGATCTCTCTGAGGATGGTGGCGATCTGCGTCTCGTCCAGAGCTCCGGGCTCCATCTTTAGAGGAGACACGCAGAGATACCATTAGGTGAGCCTCAGGGTGGATGAGTGTTAACCCTACATGCTGGCAGTTGCTGTCCTTTTTTAATTCACATTTGAAGAACTTTATATAGGTTTTCGGATATCTGCAGTCATATTTTATGCCTAAACTTTCAGCATCTGACATCCCCCCCAAAAATAAACAAATCACACAATAATTCAGGAAAGAGGAAAAGCATTTTGCACAATGTTTTATAGTAAAGGCATCGCATTTTGTGCTTCTGCTAACGTCAGAGGAAATTATTACTTTTATGAATGTAATAGGCCTTTCAATCTTCAGAGAAACCGAGCAGAAGTGCTACATCACATAGGAAACGCCAAGTATTAATGAGTAAAGAGAATCATTAAATAATCAAGTTAGATGACTGGCTGATCAATCACATGGAAACAGGAAACACTTACCAAATCTAACGCAGAGCCTCCGCCTAAATACTCCATAATGATCCATAACTTTGTGTCCTGGAGAGGAGACAGAGAAATAAGAGTGAGCTGCCATTTGTGGAGACATATTCACAGCTTATGAAGGCGGTTACTTATTGCGAAGTGTTAAGAGCCAGGTGCATTTCTAAACAAGTCATGATAACAGTTATAAGAGCGGGTGGGTGTTTGAAGTCGTACGAGGCTAATCCTTTTTTAATTTAGGATGACTCAGGGAAAAAGTGGGCAGAGGGAGAGAAATGTGTCTCATGGCATCTGCTCACTTGGAGGTTTGACTTGGAAACAGATGCAGAAATCGTAACGCATACTGTAACAAGCATCACCTTCAGGTATGAGCCGTAGTACTTGGTGACGAAGGGGCTGTCGCACTGACTCAGCACCGTGATCTCCTGCTGGATGTCTTCGATCTCGTCCTCCGCCTCCTCCAGGTCAATGTTCTTGATGGCCACCACTTTCTGCGTGCGATTGTCGATGCCTTTGAACACCTCGCCAAAGGAACCCTTGCCAATGCGCTCCAGCTTCGTGAACAGCTCCTCCGGGTCAGCTTTGGAATTCTGGTTGAGGAAAGGAAAGGCGGATAAAGATAAAAAAGAAAGGAATGTTTGAAAAGAACGGTTTAAAGGAAGCAATACTAATAAAGGAAACAGGAGCAGGGTGCCAGTCTTACAAGGATACATTAATTCACTCATTGTAACACCTTATGTTTGTGTACACAGGAAGAAATACAGGAGAATAAAAGGAAAAGTGTACCAATTGGATACCATAACCTTTATACATATTGACCTGGTTAAGGTTTATTTCTCCGATCATTAACAAACTAACATCTGAATAACACGGAGAGTATACTAATGTACTAGTTTATTTAACTAAACATGATTATATAGGTTCTGATATAATACATTCGTTTTGAAAATGTAAGCACGTGGCTTATTTTGCTCATAAGACTGTGCTGAAGATGGTGACATCATATTACTGTTACAGCCAAAATGACTGTAGGCGCATTGAGACATAATTATAACTCCTCTTGAGGTCATACGGACACAAATCAAATCCTGTTATATGAATTATAAGTGTATTAGAGTGGCCAGACCCCAAAAAGGCTTAGATGGACCTTTGAAGTGTTTATTAGTCAGGGTAAAAGCTAAAAATGTGTTCAGTGACAAATCCAAATTCCAACTTTCCTGGGGAGCGTGGACTAAAAAAAAAAGCCTACTTGAACACAGCAGGAAGTGAACTCAGATGACTTAACTCTCCAGAGGCAGTTATTTGGGAAGCGCAGGAGCAGGCGCTGACAAAAACAACTTCCTTTGTACGGCCTCTTCTGAGCAGAGAAAGGGTCAATGTGCTCTTTTGAGATAGCTAAAAATGAAACAGCTGCCTTACACAAGAGGAATCCTTATGTCACTAATGAAGATCATGCTGGCGTTATGAAAGAGATGTATTCAATAAACTAAACAGTGATTCCGCTAATGGAAAGTGTGGTAAAGATAAAGTGATGAATCATATTTTATTAAAACAATAACATGCTTGTTAGGAAACAGGATAGGGCTGCACAATATTGCAACTACGATAGATGAGGAATTTGTCATTTTTGCCTCCTTCTTCTCACCTATTATATAAGAAAATGATCATAGTCTGAATTTTTAAGACAATGTGTACCAATCTTATATAGTTTAAGTCTGTAGAATGCGATTTGTAGGCTGGGATAGCTCTGCAGGTCCACAATACTTCATTCAAAATGTATTTTTAACACATATATAAACGTACAAGTTGTGCTTCCTGCCATCGAGTATTGCACAAGTCCATATTGCGATAAGTATACAATTCTGATTCATTTTGCAGCCCTATAAAATGGCTTTTAAATGGAATAAGAGCTTTAAGTCACATTCCGATTTTTACTGCCAGATGTACAACTGACGCTCGTGGATTCACACCCTAAAAATATACTGATTGCCTTTTTCTGCGCCCTGCATCTGAAAAACAATGTTCTAAACGGACTCTTCATTTGTGCCAAAATCCCAGCAGTGTGTCTGCCTCTGATGCATCCTCCCCCAGATTCTGAGTCGGCATGCATTTCCTTCCAAAAGCAGAGAAATCTGCTAACACGCCTGCACAGGGAATATAATCTGGTGCATGAGGCACATTAGGAACCGTTATCTCCTCTAGTTATCTACCCAACACAATTATCATCCCCTATAGGCAAAATCCTAAAGATAGCAGCAGTGGCAAGAACAGGGCTCATGTGTGCATAATAGTTTATTTGTACAAAGACCCAGGGAGATCTGTCGTTTTCAAGTCAAGGCTGAAATATGGGAATTAACTGTTTAATGCGTATCGTTCTGAGGCAAAACAAATTAGACAATAACAATGACGACATTGCAGAGATGTAAATAATCGTTCTGCAAAGCAAACATCCCAGACACATTTTAGTTTCTATGATGGACCTATGTTCAGGTTGTTATTTTATACATTTTAGCATTAATTACAAGGCTGTCATGAATTTCCTCTATTTCATTCCTATTGCATCATTAATAAATAACAGCTTGGTGCATCATAATTCACTTGGGTCTACTTGTATCTTTACTTGTTTAATTAAATACTATAAATGTATATATAAATGCACGATTTTTCTTCCTAGAACATGTGTTCTGGTGTATATATGTTTTGTTTTTAGTTTTTACATTGTTAAATCATATGTGAGAGGAAAGCTTTGTTCACTGTGTGTTTAAAGATAAATGTAATATTTTAATACCATTAACTTTAAAAAGGACTGTAAATGTTTATCAACCTATGCACGTATGTTTAGTTAAAGGAGCTTGCAGTGGGTGGTTGTTTTGTGTGATCACTGACACGCCTCCATCACAGTTGTGGACTAGCATGTAATCATTACGCGTATATAAGCAGTGTGTCACTGTTTGATAGGGTTGATATGTCCTGAAAAAGGTCATGGTAACCAAAACATCTACTCTAAAGGAAAAAAAACAATAATTGAAAAGTATGTGCGGAAGTTGACTGTTTTATTCAAAATTGCAACATTATCTCGAAACATTTCGACCTCGAGTGACATTTACGAGGTGTACCTGAGATGGGCACAGTCGCACAGTTTAATGAGTGTGCATTGCTCAAACACACAGCAGGGAGTCGGTGTACATTTTGTTCTGCCAGTGACCTCAACTTCTTAATGCGGAGTTAACTCAAACATCTTACCTGCATCCCCGGCAGGTTCCCCTGGACAGGAGAGTGGGCCATGGTGATGCGGACTCGTCCGCAGGGCTGAGAGCTCCTCCTCGGCTCACTTGTGTTTACAGTACTGGCTCTGGTACCGTTCACGTTAGCACTCCTCCAGGACACCTTGTCGAACAGGCCGACTGGGAGCAGCTCAGGTACTTAAATATAGAAAGAAAAATGTCCCTCCACACACGCTGGGGTACCTTTCCTGTGTCGGAATAACCCAAATCATCCAAAACAGCTGAGCAAGCTAACAGACGTTTGCTAATGCTAAAGCTGAAGCTGCAATCCAGAAATCCGCAATGTTAGTTTGCTAACCTGCTGGGTAAGCGTTAATTTAGTTTCCCACCCAGGGAAGGTAATGCCACTATAAGAAATTTGAATTTTTCGGAAACGAACAAGTAGAAACTACTATATATTTCCAAATAAGGTAACTGACACTTTCTAAAAGCGTTTTCTCTCGCTAACGGTGTTGTCAGCTAGCTAACATGGTTAGCCCGCTAGCTAGCTAGCGAACGCAGACAAACTGACAAACGTTCCGTCCGCGAGCAGGCTCGGAGCGTGATGTGTCCGCATACCGCAGCTGACACCCACAGGACGGAGGCTTGAATGAAGCGATGTGCCTGCTTTAATCTCTGCACTAACTTGTAGATCTACAGGTCTGGCATCTGCGGCAAGGATAGCTTGCCTGTGTTTTTGTTTCCTCCCTCACTTTCGTCCCGTACTCTCGGCCATCTTGTCGGTGCTGTGACGCCTGGCTGGGCGGATCCGGATCCGGATCAACAACAACATCCTGACGCCTCTCTCCCTGGTGCTGATGCCAGATGGATGGACCCAAAAAGTTTCGAGTCAGTTATTTAAAGAGATCCATTAATAACACGCTTTGTCATGGCAGTGTACCTCAGCATCCCCCCTGAGAAAACTCCAGTTGGTTACTCATCATTTGGTCCTGAGGTCCTGAGCAAATCATATTAGGCTAATTAATAAGGAATGCTTAAAAAACATATTTCTAACGGACCCCTTGAAAGCCTGTCAGGGACATGTGCCACATCTTTTGAATCACTGCCATTGACTTACCTGTAATCGTACTACAATCCACTTTTTGTTATTAAATCCTGCATTGAAAAGGTAACTTTATTACAAAAACATCTTACATCACAGTATTTTGTAATACTGAAATTGATGTGATAGCACTGTCAAACAAAATTGACATGATACAATTGCATTGTGAGTAAATCAACCAATGCAATTAGCAATGCAGCAGTGCTTATTGATTGTTATTGACGCTTCGTGTGTTCCACCACCGGGGAGCGCTACTGTATAAAGCTCCCTGCCGCAGCATCTCTTATGTGATGTTGATGCTGCTGCCGGTGCATCATCGCGTGCTGCAGCTACACATAATAACGGGATGGCTAATGCATTACTGCTGCTGGTGCTTCTGTTGTTTGAATGATATATGATACACTATAATATGTATTTATATCAGAAGCGGGTTCAGATCATAATTATGCCTCGTGCTGTTCTAACAAAGGGCCTGTGTTGCGCAGGCTGAGACAAAATCCACATGGGTTCCTCAAATAAAGCGCACTGCCTACATGAAGAAGGCATTGCATCATGATTGTTATTGCCTTCGAAATAGTATTCATGATCAAATATATCCCATAGAAATGTTTAGATTATGATAGAATCGGGATATCCATTTCCCCATTGAGATTGAGTGATAGGTGCCCCTCCATTGACTCTGTTACAAGATATCTGGAATGTGAAGACTAGATATCAACATATGCATGTTTGTGTGGATATATCCCCACATGTAAGGAGGAATATTCCTCACAGATGAGTTCCTGAATAAAGGTATGCGCACAGCTTCTCACTTGTGCGCCTCATCTCCGCGTCCTGGCTTGAACGCGTGTAATAGGAAGCACTGCCTCCCTCCTTCATGCGTAAATTATGTAGGGCAGGACGGGAATGCTCTGCTACCTCCATTTGAGAAAACCCGGCCGGTGAATGTGAGGGGGAAAAACACCAAAAGACGAATTCAAGCAGCGTTTCGACTGAGCATCACTACCTGCCTCTTGTGAAGCCAAGGAGAGGAAAAGATGGACATCACAGACCAAGGAGCTCAAATGGAGCCGCTCTTACCCACGGTAAGACACGCTATTGTTTATGTTCATTTACATATTTGAATATACAACAAAGCTGAATGGACTGCTGTGTTCTTTCTCTTTAGAATAAGTCAGACGCTGTTAGGATGAAACTACCCTTTAATTTATGATTCATATTCAATACTTCTGTGTTAAAAATGACCCTTATTTTGAGTGGTGTCGCCTGGATATCGTGACAAACATGGATGCTGCGCATTACACATTTGACAAATTGACAGAATTAATATTTTCACCGTGTACAATTCATATTGGGCAAATATATCACTACAAACCCCTAGACCTTCACAGAAAAGGCATTACAGGTTGATACTATGTTACAAAGCAGCTACAGTTGTGCATGTGTACCCTAATGCCTGCATGGAAAGGCTCCTTTAATATATCAATATACCATGACATGGACCCAGTTTCTATTCTGTTAAAGAACCTGCTATCAAGCTATTGCTTTATGTTCTGCAGGTCTTTGATGTTACACTAAGAGAAGAGTGTTGGGTGAAAAAAAGGGACATTTATTCCTCATCAGTTGCATGTAAAATGTTCCATATTTCATTTTAGGGCTTCACTGGATTATTACGACTTATTCGTAACCTTTTTGGCTATTTGTACGCATTATGAGAGCAAAACTGAAATTCATAAAAGTAGTTATTTAACACGTATTCCTTATTTCTCCTGTAACCATAACCATCCATCCACCTAGCTACTCAATCACCCCCCACATGTTGGTGGAGTAAAGCAGGGAACAAAGAGGTTGAATGTGTGCATGTCAGTTCCAGCATGCCTCACATATAGAGCCACTGGAAGGCAGAGCCTACATCCGCGGTCAGCCTCATCTCATTAGCATGCAGGTGAGGCTGTGCTGTGGTGGAGGAAAATACCAAAGAGAGATGAAATATATCTCTTTTTGATCACAATGTTTTAAGCAGCGTTTGCTCTAGAGGCAAATCAATACTCTGCCTGTTGGTTCTATTTGTAACCGTGATATGAGGACTCCAGAGCTTACAGCGAACAGTGAAGCCTGACGGGGCTGATGTGGTGTTTGATGGGGGGGCTTTGCTGTTTCCCCTGCAGTCTCGATGCAGTGTGATTGCCTCACTAGTTGTAACTCATTGCTGCTTTCCCTGTCCCTGTGCCTACGCAGCAAGCGGATGCGTTGTCATGGTTTCACTGGGATGTGTATGGGTATGTGAGGTTTTAAGTTGAGGGACATGTCAATACAAAACACGGTTAGAAAAACTATGATATTGGCATTCTAACAGGTTCCCAAGGTCAACTATGAGAGTATGTTTGATTCACAGCAGGAAAGACTGTTGTGAATGCCTCACTGCTCATGACATATTTTATTTACTACATGAGGGTCTTGCATGGCAGTAATTTATTTGCATGCCCTTGTTTTGTCATTTGGACTTATATCTCCATGTCCTTTGACTTGCAGGAACCAAGTTCCCAAGGAAGTACAGATGTGGTGAGTACATCTCTCATTCTCTTCATATGGAATGACAAACATGACATATTGATTTGCTCAGTAATAAGAGTGATAACTCAATTCAAGTTTTGTTAAAGACTAGGTAGTGATACACTCAGAAAATCAATAGATTAACAAAATAATTGGGACATATAAAGGGCAAGGCAAGAATAAAAGCAGGTCAGGTCCCAAAGAATGAACTAGCAAGCCTGAAAAGAGTTTTTAAAAGTCCAGTGGTGAAATAGAGCCAGGATAACAGACTTACATTTGTCAGGTGACACAATTACAAGTTGAGATTTCACAACTATAATATATAGGATGATGGATGGGAAGGACACGGACACAATGACCAATCAGAGCGGACCTGGCTGTTCCAGATCGGGGGTTAAAGAGTGAGGCGCTGAAACAGAGCCTTTCAGGGAGAGGGTGAACACAGGCAAGCATGTAAACACATTCTATTGAAAACCCAAAACATATACTTGAAAATAAGCATGATATGTCTTCTTTAAAGTAACTGACTTAGACACTACTACCTAACCAAAGCCTGTCTAAGGCAGGTAAACCTAGCTCAGTCCCAAGCATTAAAAGATATAAGCATAATGAGTAGTTTTAATATTAAATTAAATATATTGATAATGTATCAGAATATTAAAATGGGTAGGAATTTGAATGCAGGAATTAACCTTGTAATGGAGTATTTGTACTTAGTTACTGGCTGTAATATGATCAAACTTGGCTGTTAATTCACGTTTCCTATCATCTATAATCTACAGTAATATTGCACAGCTGTGTCTGCTTTATATTTGTCATTAGCCTTCTTGTTTAGCAGATGTTGTGTATTTTTAGATCACAATTGTCACACATGTCACTATGCATCTGGCAGCCACGCAAGGCTGAGGACACGCTGGGTAAATAAATAACAACAGAGCGCAATTCCTTTTAAGAGCTCACAGGAAATGAGTGTAAGCAGATAATTGAGCCAGTCAAGGTGAAGAGCTTGATCCATGCATGTCATTTGTTCTGACTGAATATTGCTTATGCAACTGAGGGCTGTGAGCCAAACTGAGGACAAGAGTGGGCACAAAGTATCTGCCTGTGGCTAGACTGTGAATCCTCCATTTACCACTTTATCTTTCCTTTCTAGTACTTTTAATTTGCTACATTTTTGCGACTATGCATTTATATTTGCCACATGTTGTTGAATCACTACGAATCTACTTGATAACATGATTTTAAAATATCACGTTTGAATAAATCTGAACACAAACTCTATTCTTTGATATCAAAGGAACAGACTTTTCAAGCTTTCAGTTGATTAATCTCCTAGCTTCATAATGTGTTTATAGTGGTGGAATTTGCAATGTTTAGTACATTTAAACTGTATTAAGAACAATAACGTTTTGAAGGACACAAAGCTGCTTATTGACAAATCCATATTTATTACAGAAACCAATGATTTTTTCTTCTAATGATCCCTTTGAATCCAAGTCTAAACTATATTGTTTTCTATCAGGATCATGCTTGTTGTTGTAATAGTCATTTTGGCCAAAAGAGGCCGAAGTGTACTTCTAACTAATGTTGTAAACACACAATACAATTCTTTACGATGTTGTACCTGGTTGGACTTATAGCGGAACTGAAGCTTGGTGATTGCAACCTTGTTTGAAATCTTGTCAACAACTTTTTTAATTGGTTGCACCTAAAGCGTTTCATCGGCTCTGGAGCCCTGCTTCTTGACCTGAGTGGTCCTGGTTCTGGATTGGGTTTAGACTTGAGTGTTGTGGTCCTAATTACAGCCCTGATGTAACCTCAGTGTCTCTGCCAGGAGGTCCAGTTAGGGGCTGGTTGATTGGCCGGGTTGGAGAAGATCCTTTAGAACAGACGGAGGAAGTGTGCTGGAGTTGCCCGTTCTGCTCTTTTGAGCTTGGCGTTCTTAGATTAGTGATCTAACTGTGCAAAACTGGCAGGGAGGAAGCCTCCCCACCGCAGATAGGAGCCTTGACCGGCTGTGCTCCTTTCCTTGGTTAATTATAGCAGAGTCAGCGGGGAGGAGGGCGAGGAAGGCATGGAGCTAGGTAGAGGCAGAGAGTACAGAGCTGGGTGCGGGGAACGTAAGAGACAGATGCTAAAATGAGGAGGGAGGCAGATCACATTGTGTATATAGTGTTATTTCTCTGAACATCTTCCGCGCGTCTTCTTTGCTTCTGAAAATAAATATCCGATGACACAGAGACAGCAGTAACAGGATTTGACAGTGGTGTCAGGCGGTGCAGCAGAAGTAGTTGCTTGTTCCTCCGGATCGGTTTCTAGAACACCATGCCTCGATCACATTTTCGCTGACAATGCACTGCAGCCAGAGAGCAGCCTCTTTGCCTCAGGTAGGTTGTGCACACACACACATTAGGATGCACACACTGTATACAGTTAGCCTGCAACGCCAACTCTACTTACCTATTTTTCTACGTGAGGTGTGCAGTGACCATGGCACATGTAGATGTGAGGTGTCCTTTGGGCTGTGGGGAGCCCCTCGTACAGGATGCTGCTGTTTGACTCACTGCGACCTAAGACTTAGGTAACAGAGCTACAGAGCTTGAAGGCTCAGCAGAGCAGAACAGCATCGGTGATGTCAGAGCACTAATCTCTCTGGGGGGATTGGCGGATGGACGCTTGTCAGAAACATTTGATGCTACCCTGGATGAAAGCTGTCAGAGGCAGAGAGAAAGAGACAGAGGCAGAGCTGTGCTGAGCTCCCTGCTTTTGTTTTCATGTTATGTTCGTGGGGCTTTCGAAGGTTGCTGCCGTTTTCCAACATGGGAAGAGAGGCTAAGGAGAGCATCTGAGGAGAGGAGAGGGTTCGACTGACAGACTATCTGTGTCTGCTGTTCTCTCTGACTTTCATACACATTACAAACACACACTCTGTGTCCACAGTGGGGCTCGGGCTCTGAGCCTTAGCCTCTCGTCTTTCCATTGCCGCAAGCACAAGGGGAGTTAGCGGGCATCCTAACAGGAGTCACACCATGCTCTCAGTGGACCACAGTGCAGGATTTATTAATCAGGTAGGTTGCTTCATTTGATTTCAAAGGGTTGCAGTTGTAAGTTTGTGAGCATTTCATTGACTTTGCTGTAGCTAATATTGGAATTGGCTGCCACCACTAATTGATGGTTGAGTTTGTCAACGTTTTTGACAGAGTTGGTTGCACTTTTGTTGTGATTTTGAGATGAAACAGTAGAAACTGGAAACAGCAAATGTTAGAAAAAGCTTGCGTGTGATCTTACTGTTTTACGATCTGCCTTATTTGAATACATGTATAGTTGAAAGGCTTGCCTTCTGCTGCAGAGAGGAGCAGTTGTGCTGATGTGCATGCAAAGGTCCGGGGAGGCTGGCTGACAGATGGGACTGTCATTGTGGGGCAAGCGAGGAGCTTATACACACTGCACTGACCCTAGTGATCTCTCAGGGAGATACAGACAATCAAAACCCAAATACATGCGATTTGGTTTGGGCATGTTATCACATCGTTTTTTTCTGGTCTTTGTAATTTTAAGACATTCAGGAAGTTTCTATTACCTGCTAGTTTACAACCCAAGTCCCCCCTTGCCTTTTTTGCAGGGCGGTGATCACACTTCATATCCTCCTTCTTTCTTTCTTTACCTGTGTCCGACATGGTTAAAGAGTGATGATGTAGATGTATTCAGAGTGCTTAGCATATTCTTCCCTGTGATGCTACCGATGCTGATCCCGCTGCCATTGCCAGGGTAACCATGGCCATCTGTAGGGAGGAAAACCATGACAACAAAAGCTGCCAGCCAATCGCAGGGCTTGTACAGCAACTGATAATCCATCTTCCCTCTTAGCTAGCTACAAACTATAGAATCACTCTAGCTCTTTGGACAAGTCCAATAAAGCAGATTTACAGTAGATAGATTTACATTAAAACTCAGTCTCATGGATTTCACATGAAACGCCAACTGCTTGGCTATTTTCTGTGCGCACTGTGGAGACTGTTTGCTACATCTGATATGATGTACGAGTACACCAAACTCTGGCCCAACTTTTACATTATAGTAATGTAAGCATTCATCATCCCCGCTGTAGTGAAAGCCTCAGGAGAACGTAGAAATGAGGTCACATATCTGCTTCCCTGAGAGCGATGTGTTAATGTACACAGATCCTGGAGAGGAGCGTGTGAGAAAACATAGGTGATTTATATTGGCCAAGAAAATGGAACATAAGCTCTCAGAGAAATCTGATGTTGACGCAAAGTGGAGATCACTCGATAGATAATATGCACAGCGAGGCAAAAGTTATATAATTTCTGTCGTAATGAAAATGGACCTGGACATGTAATTTACTAAAATCAGTTTTCCCCACACCATAATCTTTAGTTTATGGATGCCATTATCAAAATGTTACGCTGTGTGAGTTTATCTTTCGTGCTGCAATACACTTACGGAGTCTCACATCACATTTTTATGTGCACAGACTTATGTCAAATCAAAGAATCAGATATTTTCTAACAGAGCTAATCATCTTTTGAATTTTCTTTGGATAGTTTTATATCCAAGCCAAAGATGTGCTCAAGACTGTGAGCCACGTAACAATATATATGAACTCAGGTAGACCCTCACTTCCTTCTTTTATATCTCAAAACTCAACTTTTTATTGCAGGCTATCTTAAAATGATCTAACCCTCAAGTCTCAACTTGATGTCGTCAGGGTTGTTCCTCTAGACTTTAATCTTCCTTTAGAGCCACAAGACACATGCGAATGCCGTGATGGTCGTTAAGTAGCCTCCAACCATTCCTAAATTCATACCAACAACATCTATCAAAGTCAGCCCCCTGTTGATTGTCACTGCAGTAGCTCCGGGCTGTACTCAGCTATGACAAGCTGAATTACACTCGCTCATGTGAACCAACTATGACTGCGCTATCACTTTGGGATAGTGCTGTAAAAGGTGAAAGCCAGAGGTCAGACGGAAAGTGGAGCACATTGCAGAGGAGATTTAGGAATGTAATTGTGCGATGTGGGGAGGTGAGTGCTGTATTTGGGGCGTTGAGTTCAAGCACACATTTCAGGTCACTTTCACTGTTGGCTGGGTTTATTTTTGGACTCTATCAGTTAAAGTTACACAACAAGATATCAGGTATGGGATTACAGAGGTTTGTCATCTTTTGTTCAATGTCAGGTCAGGAACAATACATAAATATTGAGTATCTTGTTGTGCTTATCACCCAGTATGTGCAGGGAACACTGGTGTTATTTTTTGCTTTCCCACATTAGTTGGTTATTTTCATCAGTAGTCACCAGTTGTGTTTAAAGCCAGGGCGGTGGCTGCCTGTCGATCTGGAGGACACGCAGGCTTTGTTCAGGTCAATCACTCGATCCTCCTCAGGCGCTGTGTAACAATGTGAGGCATGCAACTCATTAGAAAGAGTGGTGGGAACACGGAGCGCACGTGCAGCCTGAGGAGTGAATCAGGTGTTGAGAGGTGGTGGATGAATGGTGAAGAAATACCTCCCATGTATTGGATTTATCAAGTGCAGATTGATTGAAGGGTCTTCTAGAACGGTGCTTTTAAGTGCAATTGGTACATCCTGCGTGGATCTCGACTATGACAAATAACCTGTGGGAAATCTCTGCAAGCTGGTTTGCAAATGTGTAACTCTAGACCAAGTGCACCTGTTCTTTAGAGGGGGACACTGGGGGTACTGTTGGCTTTTGTATTTGTATTCGTTTTTCTAGTGAAATGCACTCAAGCCTTCTCAATCACGATTTATTAACTATTGTTTTATCTTTAAATGTTACTTATTTAGCTGTAGTTTTTAAATACTTTAGATCCAAATGTTCAGGGTTTAAGTTTAAAGCAACATGGTGCTCTTTGTTACTAGTCATTGCGGTCTTAGTGAAGCTTTTAAAGCAAAACCACAGCAGAAGTGTTTTATCTTATTTCAAAAGTTATCTATAGTTACTTAAAAGCAGGCCTTAATATTACAAAATCCACTTATGAGATTCGACCCTGTGTTTCATGCAAAGGAAAAACCGAAATCAAACCAAGATCTACACCGACTGTCCTGTATGTATTCTTCCCAGTGCAGGATATGACTTTGAAGCTCTGCTGCATACATCCACAGAGCAATGTGCATTGAATCAAAATCAGATGAAACTCAATGTCAAGGCTTTCAAGGTCATGATGCTCCATTTACCATTGCTGCACCAATGCTAGCACTGTGCACACATACAGTACATGAGCACACACATGCGCTGTTAACTCAGTTTGACATTAGAACATCCCCGGTCCTCGGTTTGTGTCCAGGCCTGAAACCTTTTGCTCCTCTCCCCCAGTGTGTAGCTCATCCATCCACACTGCTCTGCCCCGTCACACCACTGCCTGCACAGCCCCTGTGTGCATTAGCAGGCCTATGCATGTGTGTACAGTACATGTGCAAAGAATATGTGTAGGAATACAGAGAAATCAATAACCAGTCAAGGGAAAAGGCTTACTATGAAAAAGAATGTATGTTCACGTTATGTTAGAGTGTCTAATCATCATGCGGGTCACATGTCTACCCCTCCTCCACCTTTACCATCCTGACTCCCCTGGAGTCTCGGTCACGTGCTCTGTGCTAACGTTCCCCCGAAGCTGTCACCCGCGACCAGCGAGCCAACGCAGAAATGTCTGATTTAATTCTCTCCACCACGCAGGAGCCTCCATCACTGATCCCATGGTCGCAGAGAAGGTTTTATCGTGCTGTAAACGCTGGCAGATTAATCTCAACCCAGATTGTTGAGCAGGGATGTTTCTCTGTGGGCTGGTCTGGGGTCAGCATCATGAGGTAGAAACCTGTCTATAAATAGTAGCAGCGACCTGCAGGCGGGAGATTCTGGCTCATCTGTCGTAGTGGGCAGGGTAAAGCTTTGTTTCGGACGAAGCAGAAAAGAGCATAGCAACAGGCTAGAATTAATCAGATTGGTCACTTTTTTTGTATTTTATTAGAATACATTTTTACGTTCAATTTGGGAATTTTTTCCCAGACATCCTTGTAGATTTTTTCAGAAAATTAATTGATTGGGATGGAAACTGGCAACAGAAAGGTAGAAGTGGAAATAGTGGAAATGTATGAGAAGTATTCAAAAACAACCAAACAAATGGCATATATTTGGACTAAGGATGTTGAATATCTCTAAGATGCTAATGCCTTGTAGAGGAGAACATGGGTACTCTGTACACCGTCTGGATGTCAATGGTTACTTTCTCATAACTCACAGTGGGGAGAATACATTTTTTCTCTTTTTCTCTTGCCTCTCAGGGCTATTCAGATCATTTTGGAGCTTTATTTTGCATACTAGCTGCATATATAGATGTATGTGTAGTTCTCATGGGTCTGGGACAGGGAGTGTAACTGAGACTGAGAGTTTCCCTGGGGGCCTGCAGGGCCAGCCCCCTGCTACTCTCCCAGGCTTTCACATCTCTGTTTTTGTGACTTCCATAAGTACAAAAAAAAAGTTTTTAGGAAATGAATTTGTTATTTTGGCCACCCTGGCGTACTGATTGTCTATGATTCCTCTCACAGTAGACACAAAGGATTGATTTGGATGGAATTGTACTGCAGATGCATGGGCGATGACAGAATTACCACATTAGAAAATGTCAGTATTTCAGATGACCATTAACCATCTGCCAGGAGAAATCTAGGCATGTCTGTCTACAGGGACTTGATAATGAATTCTCATCAGGGTCTCTGTGTGTGTGTGTGTGTGTGTGTGTGTGTGTGTGTGTGTGTGTGTGTGTGTGTGTGTGTGTGTGTGTGTGTGTGTGTGTGTGTGTGTGTGTGTGTGTGTGTGTGTGTGTGTGTGTGTGTGTGTGTGTGTGTGTGTGTGTGTGTGTGTGTGTGTGTGTGTGTGTGTGTGTGTGTGTGTGTGTGTGTGTGTGTGTGTGTGTGTGTGTGTGTGTGTGTGTGTGTGTGTGTGTGTGTGTGTGTGTGTGTGTGTGTGTGTGTGTGTGTGTGTGTGGGAGGGGCTCCATCAGCGTCTGTTAATGTCTCTCTACAGTAAGCCCACCATGTCAGCATCTGTCCACACACTCCTCCGATGCTTTGGCTTCTTTTCTCACATGGTCGTCCGTGTGCGGGGGCGTGTGTTTGTCTGTCTGTGTGTGTCTGTGTGTGTGAGTGTGTGTCTGTTTGTGACAGCGTTCCAGTGTTCTTGCTTAATCTCTCAGGATCAGAGATTGATGGCCAGCATCAGCCAGCTTGTCACAACACAGAATGCAACATGTCTCATGTTTTGGCAATATTTGCTGTATTACTCACGCTGTAGAAGGTCCATTTGAAAAGCAGGATTTTTTATATTTCTATAATATTTCTATATATATTTCATAACTGCAGATGCAAAATTTAGACTGAAAAATTATGATTATTTTATTTTACTAATAACATTTCTGTATACTATGCTAGTAAGTCTAGTTTTATGTTCAGAATGGATATTGATCATGTGTTATACAGTTTCCGACAGATATATTGTGTTCATGTGCATGACTTACTAAAGCAGCCATGTGTGAATTTATTTCAAGTACAGCACGGTTACTTTTTTTAACCCTGCTATATTCCAACGTTTTCCTGCTCATTACATGATTGCTAATCGCTTATTTGAAGATTAAGCCTTGTTTCAAACACATTTATCAGACTAACTTATCAGAGTCAGATTGAATGCATATATAGGACACATGTATGCAGAAGTGTTCATGATGGTCAGTATTTGTGAACTCCATATTGATTCCATTCAGGAACTAGGCCATCCGGGGGAAGCCAACAACGATCATCCCTCAATCGCATGTTCATTTTTTAATTTAGATTGCAAGGAGAGCATTCACAGCTCTACAATAAAAAAACAATTTGACCCATTTAAAATAGTGAAACCATGGAAAATCAATAGTTGGTGATCAATGTACGTTGTCTGTCAGGCTGCCCTACCAAAATCAATGCATGGGAAACACTGATAAACTTGGGGGTGCCTTTAACATGTTATGTAATGTCATTAATTGTGTGAAGTCTCGATCTGGTGTATATGTTTAAGCTTGTGTCTGATGATCAAAAAGCTTAGTTGAGCTTAGTGCTTTGTCATGATCTCATAAGAAAAAAATGAACGAAGGGTCGCTGATTCTACATTCGTACATGTTTTACATCAAGGCCCTCTGTACCGCATTATGTCTTCTTGTCAGTAGTAGATCGTGTCAGACTTCACAGACAATAGGGGTGTAAAATGGAAGAAAAGTCATACTTTTTCAGTGCAGTACTCTGATTTTTACATGCAAAGGAAATGCCAGGCTTTGGCAAACTCTCTCTTACGCAGCGTCCACACGGCAGCGTGCGTTGAAGCTTCAACGCTTCTTTCTGCCCATTCACTTTGAATGGGGTGACGTCACGCTTTGCCGAACTGCATTGTGGTTCTTTCGCTTCGCTTTGCTCGCGTTGCTCGCTTCAAAAGTTGAGCAATGTTCAACTTTTGAAGCTTCGACGGATGCGTCAGCCAATCAAATCATTCATTTCTCAAGGTCAGTGCTATTTATAGCGTGGAGTAAGAAAAGCAGTATGCCTCCATTAGCACCAGCCACCAGCCTGTACTCCAGCATCTGCTGCTCCACTTCCTTAGACATCTCCCCTGCCAGAGGCGTGGGTGGTGGAGCATTCACACCATTTAATGCTTACGCACAGTGATGCATCCTTTGTAAACCATGACTCAAACACAGTGTAATCTGGCAATTTGGCTTTTTTTATATTGCAATTGGGTGCCTTTTGTTGCCATGGTGAAAGTCGCTTGAAGTTATGATGCCGAGCTGTGTGTATCATCTTATCATGAGGCGCGTGTGTGGGGGGTGGGGGGGGTGGTCTTATGTAATAGCATTAATGAAATATAGATTTTACTTCAGTGCGGACAAATGCTCCTTACACAGGATCTCCTGTAAAGAGTTGGATACCAATATTAGGGAATGTGCTTATATTAATTATTAACTCTAAGTGATAACGCAAACTGTTCACACCTATTTTGTTTGTGTCTCTTTTTCCAGAGAGCTGATGAGGAGGCAGTGGTGGACCGTGGGGGCACGCGCTCCATGCTCAACACCAACTTTGAGAAGGAAGAACTCGAAGGTAACACCATAAGTGATCATTAATATTAACATTACACAATTAATTATACATCTTTGTGGAGAAGATAAAAGAAAATAGGCACGCGAGGGATTTCTGTATTGTAAGGGGACTCATAGAGTGCCCCTTCAATGAAACACATCGCTATAACACTTACAAAAAAGCTTTAGTGTGAGTATCTGTCGTCGTTTGGAGGTGTATTTTTATTTATGTAAATTGATAGGACGTTGATGTGAGTCCTGCAGAATCAAAGTGTGCGGGCTTTTGTCTCTTTGTGTGTTTGCATCAGCATTTCATCCGTCGTAAAAGAGACAGATTTCTACACCAACAGCATTCTGAATTGACCCAACGTGCTAAAAAAGGTTTTTTGAAAGGTACTTTGGGAAACAGGGAATCACAAAGAGAACAAATATAGGCAAGGTGAGCTTAGGAAAAGTGGGGACAATTACTTATTTATCACTAGAAAAAAACTCTAGATGATAAAGCAAGATGATTTATATATGTGTAACTTTGTATACGAGGGGAACATTTTATTTTTACCAATTAGATCACACATTTTTGTGTAAGTCAAGCGGTGGAAAGGAGGGAATAAAACATCTATTATCTAGAGATTTGGTTCCCCCGTCAGTATTCACTGTATTTTTGTTGCTAGGCAACGTCCTCATAGGAAGCCGGCAAAGCTGTCAGTCTTTGATTCTGACGGTGCCGGCGAGATGGGCTTTCATCTCAAGGACTCCTCATCCTCGAATGATTGTTTCCATAATGACTATCCCTCTGTCTGGTGCTGTGGGAACGCTGACTCTGCGTCAGCAGGAGAGCAGCTCCTCTGAAGTTCACACACTCAGACCCTTTCAGCCCCTTCAACACTCATTCTCATACACCCTTATATTCGGGATAAAAGTAAGAGGTAAGCAGGACATCAAGAACAAAAACAACTTCAAATTACTTTATTGAAAATAGAAAAGGAACATGAAATTGGGCGACATTTTCATCTGTTATTTTACACATACAGAATGTTGTTCATTTTCACTCAATACAACATTAACCGTCCTGATGCCCCAAATACTCGCTAGAGCAACAAATATGGATTAATCTGCTGCTAAAATGAGTCCTCAACAAATCAAACGGAACAAGCATAGCCCAGTAACTGTAACTATGAGGATTAATTTAGAGCAATGATTGTTATGCAACGTCAGAGCCGCGTATCTAGACCCAGTCGTGTGAGGAGAAAGCCCAGCCAATCAGAACGGATGTATTCTGTGGCCCTGAAAGCAGTGTATTCATGAATACACACACAAAGACTTAAAGACATGGAATAGCAGCGCGTCACACACCGCTGCATGAATGCAAGGCTTGACTGACGGAAAAAAGAGAAAACATTGTGTGACATCAGCAGTAGTTCAGGCCTGGAGGAGGCGAGCTATTTATAAGTCATGGCTCATGAGCTCTAGTGCTCCGTTTTCCTCACATACCTGCTACTTCCTGTCTGCTGGAATCTGCTTTACGGTGAAACTTGCTTCATGTGCAAAGTCAGTTTTACCTCTACTTCCGACATACATCATTTACACACTGCTAACAGCAATCTGCTCTGCCTGAATGCGTCTCCAGTAGACAGAGTAAAATACACTTTCAAACTGCAAATACATTTTGACCTCACTTAACCTCTGTCCTGGAATCCTACTGATGAAAGACGAGTGAGTCTCCTTTCAATCGCTGTGATGCCAGAGTGCTCTCAGGTGATTCACGTTATGTCTGTGCATTCATCTGATTACTGCCCTATGATGGGATTTGTCTCCAAGAACAGTTTAAGGAATTCATGTGGGATTTTACTCCCTCATAATAAATGAAAATATACAAAATAAGTCTCACAATAATAAACAGAATAAGCTCATTTATTTCTAAAACCTGCACAAGCCGCACACCCTCCACAAATGGCTTTGGATTTACATTTCAGAGGGTTCCCTAATGTTTGTGTAAATAAGATTATGTTCAAGGGATTTGGTTTAGTTTTAGAAGTGAACAGGACACCATAACGTCAGAGTTTTTCTTTTACCAAAACAAAATAAAAAAGCAATATAAGTGTGTCTTAGTAATGTAAAACTCAAACTAATTGAGGGGAACATGTCCCCCGTCACATGTGAATATTAAACCTTTCATTATATTACAGAATAATAAATCAGAGAATATTTTTATCACTCGATGTAACATGATTGAGCTGCCTGGACTTTAGCAGTGAAGATGGATTAAAAAGAGATCACAGTTAATTATAGACTTCCTTGTCATTTTGGTTTCTTCCTTGTAAAATGATGGTAAAGCAGGGAGCTAATTAATAATCCTCTGATGTAGCTGTCAAGCATCAAACTGCCCTTGGTGTCACATTACGCCAGGGGCAGAGGCATCTCATATGGTGCAGGAGAACGAGGCGTTCAATAGTCCTGTCTGTGTCCGGCCACTGAGACGAGGGCCGGCGGGAACAAGCAGCAGCGAGGCAGCTTGACCGCAATAAAGGAGGAGGAAGTCAGCTCGCATTATCTATGTGTGCACGTACACATACACGCACAGAGAAAGGCCCTTGTGCTCACACGGTACAATATCCTTCCACAGTCCCAGTCTCATTATCTGCTCTGTATTGATTTAAAATACAAATCTGTAAAAGTCCTCAAATTACAAGATCCATTTCAGACTCCTTAAAGAGGACAATGGTTCTATTCAAGCACAGGAGGGCCTGGAGAAAGCAGCTTGCTTGCTTCGCCGTGCTACTACCTTTTGCTGAGTTTCCCAACATGTATTACAATGCCTACATTTTGGTTAGCTCCGAGGTACTGAGTAACCGCATTCCGTCTGTGACCCATTTTGTTCTGTCACCCGCATGGCTTCATACCATTTACAAATGACCTCATTCATCCGGTTCCCTATTAGCAATGGGTTTGAATCTGAAATATTGCCAATTTTGCAAAAGATCTGCCCTCGTCTTGTTGGTCAACCCTCCTCTCACAAAGTCTTGAGTAAAATCTGACTCTTGCTACTCTGGTGTTGCTGATTCAAGGTGAAAATGCAACCCCCCCCCCCCATTGTTAGCTACTTCACTGATTCTGTATGGGTCTTAAAAAACGTCAAAGAATGAATCCATGACATTGTAAAAAGACGGGAAACATCAAACTAGTCTTGAGTTTGAAGGACAGAGCGTAGAGTCTCACATTGTCTGGTGCATGTTTCTCCAGGTCACCGCACTCTCTACATCGGGGTTCACGTTCCTCTGGGCAGGAGGTCGCACCGACGTCACCGTCACCATGGACACAGACACAGGAAGAGGTCCAAGGAGAGGGACTCTACAACTGATGATGGAAGAGAATCTCCGTCTCACAGTAGGTCTTAAAATGGACTAAAGTAAACTCTGAACAAGTTCCACCAATGCACATCATGTTCTATTTTTCTGTTTCATATCTGTCCTGTCGCCTTCGCCGCTCCTTTATCTGTCTCCACACACTTTCCCATTTACTATAGCAGACACACCAGCTCAGAGGGTGCAGTTCCTGTTGGGGACAGAGGATGCCGATGAGGAACACATTCCTCATGCCCTGTTTACGGAGCTAGACGAAATCTGCCTCAGGGAGGGTGAGGACGCAGAATGGAAAGAGACAGCCAGGTACACCACTGCAGTCGGCCCCATGGGCTACAGCTGGCCAGATGTGCCAATTCTCCTCTGTTGCACCTGGGAGTTTGATCGTGTTTATTTCTGACTGCAACTTTTTTCACCAAGCTGTTGTTATATAACCATTCCTCCCAGGATGTCCAAACTTAATTTCAAAGCATACACTGTGTCATTTATATATCAGATAGGAGGACACATTCTCTACAATGTCAATCAAATTGCTCATTATAGTGTTTGGAACTGATACTTTTTGTTTTACTTCTATCAAATATAAACATATGATTTATTTATGTGTGATGTGTGCAGGTGGCTCAAGTTTGAGGAGGATGTTGAGGACGGTGGTGAGCGGTGGAGTAAACCCTACGTAGCCACTCTGTCTCTTCACAGCCTTTTTGAGCTTCGTAGCTGCATCATGAACGGCACCGTGATGCTGGACATGAGGGCCAACTCGCTGGAGGAGATCGCAGGTGAACACTTGCAATAATTGAAAATGTCCCATGGTATTGTGTAGCTCAGTGGTTAAAACTATAAACTGCCTTATCTGTTACTATCAACACTTTCTACTTACTTTTGGCAGCAGAGCATTATAACGAGTAAACAGAAGTTCACAAAGACAGTGTTTTCATTTTTGAGGGCAGCAAAGTGTGTTAATCTGATTGTGGGAAAAACTGTGCTGCTGAATAGATCTGGTGAACATAGCCTTGTTTGTGACGATGTTATCAGTCTGAGTGGGTTTTAGTGGGAATAATCAGCTTAGTAGGTACACACTTCATTAGACTTTGTGAATTTGAAATGAACTGTTTAAAGATTAATGTGGAAACCTACATGTATACCTTTCAGATATGGTTCTGGATCAGCACGAGCTGTCAGGTCCTGTAGGTCCGGAAGCCAGGAGGAGGATCCGCGAGGCTCTGCTCAAACAGCACCACCACCAAAACCACAAGAAACTGGCCAACCGCATACCCATCGTACGCTCCTTCGCTGATATCGGCAAGAAGCAATCTGAGCCACATTCCATGGACAAGAATGGTGAGCACACATACACACACACTGCAGTCTTTTCATCACCCTGTTATATTCTCAGCTTTTCCCAACATATATGTTGATGTATGTAAAAATATACAGTATTTCTGTATGCATAATGTTGTAATCCTTTCCATGCTTTTTCCAATGTTTGTCCATTTGTGACTTTTATTGCTGTTTGATCTCATTTTCTCCTCTTGTGTGTTTCTCCATGTGTGTGTGTGTGTGTGTGTGTGTGTGTGTGTGTTGTCCTCTGCTGTATTTGCATGTGTGTGCCCGTGTGTCATTCATTCAAGCAGTGAATGGCCTCTATTATGAAACGGTAACATCTCCCAATCGTATGCTTGAATTCCCCGATATTACTCCACCAAGAAAGGCCTTTTCCTGTTTGGCACGGCCAGGGTGTGTGTGTTGCGTGTCATGTCTGTCCTCCCCTCCATCACGTTTGAGCTCCTCCAGCAGCCACGGCAACATGACCCCAGACACGCCCTTTGGCAATCCCAACACCAAACGCCTTAGTGTTCTTCAGGCAGTTGCACAAGGCTACTGTCCCATCACACATGAAGACACAGAGCAGGAAATCTGCACAGGCAACCAGAGCTCATGCTTTTACACTAAAGCTTAGTTAGCTATACTACCAATAGAATAAACAGGAACACATTAAAGTGGAGAGCATCATCATGAGAGGTTAGAAATGGGTATGCAGTGAAGAAAAGAGAGGAAACATGGTCCTTCAATTCTATTTTTGGAACTTAAAAGTGAAGCAATAAGAATAAAAGCACAGAAATGCACACAGTTTTTTGTTCTTCCAAAGAAAAAAGGGGCATGTGCAGCGTGCCAGTTTTCATGATAATGCTCTCCACTTCTTGTCATTGTGAATGTCAGTGTGTTTAATTACTAAAACCATAAGAGATGTGTGACTCACGCTCTACACTCATAACAGTGACTAATTACTAATAGTGTTAGCTCCTTGCTTAAAATCCATGTTGTGACTTTAAAAACAAGAAATAGCTTATAACCTTTATTTTGTTGCCTTTGGGATTGACATTTAAAGAAACAGTTAACAGTGTGTGGAAATATGTTTATTCACTTTCTTGCAAATAGTTTGTCATACTATGTCATCCCTATTTTTTGTCCACACCCAGCAATCCAGGTTAGTTAAGCTAACCAGCTGCTGGCTTTACTGTAGTCTCATTATAAAACCAACAGCTATGAAAGTTGTATCAATCTTCCCAACTAAATCTCTGTAGGAAAGTGTTTTTAGAATATGCCTTGTTGCACAATTCCTTTAGTGGCAGTAGCATCACTCCTAGCTTTCACAGGTGACGGTTTGAGCAAACCACATGTTTCACAAGTGCTGTGATTTGCTCAAACAGCTGTAACTGGTGCATTCACTTCACACTAAGGACTTGTTTTAAAGGAGCAATCTTTGACTTTTTAAATAAAACCTTTTTGTTGATACACACATTCAAAATTGGAAGTTAAAGATTGTACCTTATTTAGTTTAGTAACCTTGAAAGATAAGCCTAAGGTTTAGCTATAATCACTATCCACTGCGCCAGTGAGCACTCATCAGATTCATATTAAGCTAACTCACCAGGTACACTCTGAAACCATGTACAATATTATCTTTTGTCACTGGGGCTGAACCTTTTCATCAATCAAGGTCCAGCTCCCAAAACAAAAGGGTCCACTGTTGTATCATATTGTTCAGAGAATGTAACTGTACCTCACTCACTGGGGACCTGTGTGGGAAAGAAGTATTTTGATAGGCTGTACCTCCGTGAAAATTGACATGATGTTGCTTTGGTGATCTTCCTCACAGGCCAAACAGTCTCACCTCAGTCCCAGTCGACTAACAATGATGGCAAACAGGACGTGAGCAGAGAAAACAGTGCTGTGGACTTCAGCAAGGTGAGCTCCCAGACCCACCGCTGATCCTGCTGTTTATCTACGGGCACTGATATCTGAGCACATAACTAGTCCTGTATATTTAACCGATTGGGTTACAGGTGAAAGGGTCACCGTGAGCCTCTCACCCAGGGAAAATAAGAGGAATTTAACAGGAGTAAAGCTTGTTTTCTTTTGTTGTTTGGCGTCAAATCCAGGCTGTATTTTGGAATTCTATTCAGCACAAAATATTGGTCTTAAGATACTATTATTGTTTTCTTTCCGTCTCACAGATTGACCTCCACTTCATGAAGAAGATCCCTCCCGGTGCTGAGGCGTCTAACGTCCTGGTGGGGGAGCTGGAATTCTTAGAGCGCCCTGTGGTGGCCTTTGTCCGCCTGTCCCCTGCTGTGCTGCTCAACGGCCTGGCTGAGGTTCCCATCACTACAAGGTTTTACGCTTACTGATGGGAAAAGCACTTCTCTCTGTATTCTGTATCGCTTCTGGATAGATGAGCTGATAATCCCCTGAATGCTTCCTCAGAAAAGGATTTGACTTTTACTCAAACCTGTTGTCCTTTGTGTTGCACAGGTTTCTTTTCATCCTGCTAGGCCCTTTGGGAAAAGGTCCACAGTATCATGAAATTGGCCGGTCTATTGCTACACTCATGACTGATGAGGTGAGGCATAAGTACAACACTTTTTAATAAAACCATGTAAACATATGTACAATAACGACAATTCAACTTACTTGAGCCTTTAGAGCTGAGGAGACACTTGTCTTGGTGCCCCATAAACATTTAAATATGCTCTACTAAATGGACAGCATTTTTAGTATTAGTGATTTTGGATCCCTGCCAAGCTGTCTTGTAAAATAGTTTTTTTCACTATCAAATAAATTAATCCGTACACATAAATTAATAGTTTAATTTTGTAACGTTATAAATGGCATTACGGCAGTTTGTGTAGTGGAGAAACAGTCCTATGAATCAAAAGTCCCCTTACCTGCTCTAGTGACCTGATCTTGGACCTCTGTTAAAAGCAGGGGAATCCTTAAGGGATCAGCAGAGTGTGGCATGCAAACAGCGACAGGATTTCCCACAGTGCAGCTATGAGCTACACTTACTGACCATCATACGAGCCAGATGTTGCTATTTTTTCTTCCTTTTACAACCGTCCTGTGCGATGTATGAAAATAGACGTGTATCCAAATCAGCCTACCTCATACAATGCAGTATATTCTGAATATTGCATGTTGTTTTGTTGTGGAGATATGGACTTTCTGTAAATATACTGAAGAAATTAACTCCCTCCACAGATTTTCCATGATGTTGCTTACAAGGCCAAAGACAGGAATGACCTGGTGGCAGGCATCGATGAGTTTCTGGACCAGGTGACAGTGTTACCTCCTGGAGAGTGGGACCCCTCCATCAGAATAGAACCTCCCAAAAACGTGCCCTCTCAGGTAAACCAATGACAGTACATAACAAACCATTTGTTGTACACATTTATGGACGTAACATAAGGTAAATAGGATGAATGTTTCCAAATTGAAGGAATCATCTGCAGCAAAACAATTAGAGTTATATACCACTGTTATGTCATAATGTGCCTGAGTCCCCTTTGCGACGCACTGCCTTCTGAGAACTATTTAAACATCTGCGTTCACCCTATTACCTACTGCGTTGTACTCTGTGCTTTGATGCCGCTCCCCAGGGTTCTGCTCTCAATCCTCTCAAAGAAACACAATTTTCCTACATTTGTTATTTTTACCGACTTTGAAAATTCGCCATCTTGTTTGGAAGAGCTACCTAACAGAAAGCTGCTTTGGGTGATTAAAAAGTAGTTTTTCTTTTCCTCTCTGTGCAATTCGATTGTTGTGCTGATGAACTCTGTATCAGAAACAGCTACATTTATGAATAAGAGATCATCTGGTGGCAACAAATGTAAGACTATTATTGTTCCTATGATCCAGTCACAGACAGTTGAATGACAGTGATCTTAACCATGCAGGAAAAGCGAAAGATTCCCCCTCTTCCCAACGGAGTGACAGATCTTGGAGAGTCGGAGGACCACGGAGGACACGGTGGGCCTGAGCTGCAGCGCACTGGGAGGTAAGTGTTAGATAGAGACATTGTGATTTGACAGCCTCGAGCTCTTGAAGCTCCTCTTCCTCCCCGTCTTCCTGTCGCCTGATAGCTGCCTCCCTGTCCCCAAACTATAAATATAGCTCTCTTAGAGGCAGACTACTCTACTGGTGCATTATCATTCCTCATGCTATAATGCAACAAAGACCTGTTTAAGATTTAAATAAAGGTTTTACAGATGAAAAAACATCATGTTGTCATTACCTAGAAATCACCTAATGACAGGCAGGAGATTTTTGACCTTCAACTTGGATGAATAAAATGACGTGTGAGACGATAAGTGTATATCTTTGTAGTTTTAATAGCACATGAGTGAGTGATGTGCTGCTGAGCTGTGGTACGGTGCATTACAGGCTCTTACACCGGCTAACATTGTCCGGAAGCTCATTCTCGGCTATCAAACCCCACCAAATCCCTCCCGGGACATTGCTCTACTGCCTCAGACTGGAACAAGCAAACTGTCCCACCCACTGTTTCCATGGCAACCACCTCCTGCTTCTTAACACGGTCCCGGCTCGCTGCAGCACGAGAGCCTACTCACTGTGGTTGAGAGTCTTTTAAAGATAGATGCATGAGTCAGAGGTTATCAGCATTGTAAATGTAGGTCAGAGGGGGCCTGGTACACCAAATAGAAGGTCCTATTATATCTTTACACAGTTCATTTCCAAAAGAAGCAATACAAGCAGATGACCTCCTTATTCCAAAACCCCCAAAATAGTCAGAAAAATGTCCCATTGCAGCAAAAACACTATGTTTTACGAGCGGTTATTTCATGATTTCCCTGTTCCACCACAGGCTTTTTGGCGGGTTGTTCTTGGACATTAAACGGAAGGCCCCTCACTACTTTTCCGACTTCAAAGATGCCATCAGCCTGCAGTGTCTGGCCTCCTTCCTCTTTCTCTACTGCGCCTGCATGTCACCCGTCATCACCTTTGGAGGACTCCTGGGGGAGGCCACAGAGGGACGGGTGGTAAGAAACAACACCTTCATTGCTTATTTTTCTCTTAGAACTTGAACCCTTTCACAGTTTGTTTTCACATTCTTGAAAATAATTGTAACATTTTGTTCACCTAAAAAAGTCCTGTTAATCATACTTATGGTTAAAAAAAACAGAATAGTTCCATTATTTAATTAACAAATTGAGCGTTAAACACAAAGACAATGATAGTTGCATTTTAAATCCAGATATGAACTGATACTCTCCTACAACTCACTCATACAGTATATCTCTGAGTGATGTGTTTATCACACAAGTTGACAATGCCATTCTAGCGTTAACATTTTGCTCAAAGCTCCGCGCTCTTAAAGCACTATGTTTTTCTCCGTGAAGTAACAATGTAAAGCAGTTGAATCAGTCTATTATTTCCTGTTTTCCCAGAGTGCTATTGAGTCCCTGTTTGGGGCGTCCATGACTGGAATCGCCTACTCTATTTTCGCGGGGCAGCCGCTCACCATCCTGGGCAGCACTGGGCCTGTGCTTGTCTTTGAGAAAATCCTCTTCAAGTTCTGCGCGTATGTCATCTTCATTTTCCCTTTTCAGTGCAAATTGTGTTTGTGTAAAAGTAGAATCCTTCTGTGTTTGCTTTCTACTTGAGTTAAGATGCCATATCTAATAGCTTGTGCCTTCACTCACTGTGTGTTTCTGTCCGTCTTTCTCAGTGAGTATGGCCTCTCCTACCTCTCCCTGAGGGCCTGTATTGGCCTGTGGACAGCCTTCTTCTGTCTGCTGCTGGTGGCCACGGATGCCAGCTCGCTTGTCTGCTACATCACACGCTTCACTGAGGAAGCTTTCGCTGCGCTGATCTGCATCATCTTCATCTACGAGGCTCTGGAGAAGCTGCTCCACCTGGGGACGCATTACCCCATCAATAAACACAACAACCTGCAGACTCTCACTCAGTACTCGTAAGTTCTGTTTTGAAATCCACAAGTGCTGCTTTTCTTGATGGTGCAGATCATTTGGAAAATTATCAACAAAGTATTTATTATCCAGTCTAACCCCTTGAAGCTGGAATGATGCTGTCATCGTTGCATGCACATTGACCCGGAGCACATGAAAGTGTTTTGCAGCATCATCACGACAGATGGTGTAGTTGTGTTGTAGACACACTGTCCACTTTCTCTGTAATGGGTTTTGCTTCATGGTGAATAAATCCCATGTTGAGAGTGTGTCAGGAGCATCATGCATTATCCCAACACATAAACTGGCTAGTGGTGATGTCAGGCCAAGAGCTCCTTCTGTGCTTCTCTATTCTGGTGAAGTGGACAGCAGGGGATGCTGACCTTTTACTTTTGTAAAATGCCAGCAAAATAACATGTCAGAAGTGTTGTGAAGAGTGCATCTAATTATTTGTTTCCATTAGGCCTTTTGATTTATCCGTCCATTATTTTCTAGATTATTTTGGTATTATAGCTTTAAATGATTTAGAACAATTATAAATGTCAGTGATACGGATTACAGATAACTAACACAGCAGAGGAAAACATATGTCAGTATGTATGAATGTTCTCTAATTGTATCTATAGCTCATTAGGGTTTTTTTAGTGCCTTGGACTTGATCACATAATCCCTGTTACTGCAGGTCTGTGGATTGCTTTCTTAAAATGACGCTGAAATGTTGGTGGTGATCAGAGCCAGGCCATTTCCCACCTAAAGACTTTGATCTTGAAAGTGACCAGAAAGTGACCAGAAATATCAGCCCAGTAATGCCCAAACCACTTTAGGGGGTTATTTGGAATCCTAAATGATCCTCCAGAGAACAATGACAGGGTTGTTTCTCAGCTGAGGAATGTCCTGCTTGGTCACTGTTCTTGGAAGAATACGTTCACAGGATCATAATTAAAAAGAAAAGAGGGGAAAGGGCGTATCAAAGTCATACCGGTATCACCCTTGGAATCCAGAATGATTCTTATATCAGATGCGTGTCCCAAACTGTCCCATGGTCCTCAATGATGCCCCCTTTCTCTTAAAGAACCTAGTTTGAATTTGCTTGTTTCTTTTGTTTGTTGATTTTATTTGATTTCAGATTATAATATTCACCTTGTCCTCTCAAATATCCTCCATAGGTGTGCGTGTGTGGAGCCCATAAACCCCAGCAATGACACTCTGCAGTTCTGGGAAGAGAAAAACATCACAGTCTCGCAGGTCAACTGGACCATGCTGGAGGTCAAGGTAAGGAACCCTTGACATTTGGAGAAAATCATATCAAAATAACTGCACATATATATAATGCATTCATTACTTAATGGGCCCACGAGACACAGGACCAGGCCCCCCTGTCTTTTAGATACTAAATTTCACTCTGAGACACATGATCTGTCTCTGTCTGCTGTTAACAAAGAGCAGTCAAAGTGTGATCTCGAGTGGAGGGAAGAAAAAAACACCAACACAGACAGAAATATCACATCTGATAACAGTTCCTTTCCCAGCCTTTGATTAACACACTAACATAAAAACCCTAGAAAGTTGGGGGTGTTTTTGCCAGTCTTTGGCACAGTGTCGCATCTCCCACACTTAGCTTCATCAGGAAACGTCAGAAGTCTAGGCGGGGATTAAAAACATGTGGGAAGGATTTCACAGGATTTAGACGTGCAGAATGGGCATGGAGATAAACTGTGAACGTAGATTTGTGCCGGTGGCGTAATGCTGCGTCACTCCTACACACGCTTGTAGATGTGGAGCAAATGGTTTTAAAGGCTGTTGGGATTGAATGCAAATGCAAATGGGTGAATCATGTACTATACGGACATTTAAAGCAGAGTAATAAATAAACTATTACTGGATGTTGTTCACTAATTCACCACTGACACCATCATCGCCATTATCTCCCCTGTCATTTTAATTGGCCTCATTAACGCTGATTATTATCCCCACCATCATCATCATCACCGTCTCCTCTGTGGCCAGTAGGAGTGCGAGATGTTTCACGGGGAGTTTGAAGGTACTGCCTGCGGACCCCATGGCCCCTACGTCCCGGACGTCCTCTTCTGGTGCGTGGTCCTGTTCTTCTCCACCGTCCTCATGGCCGCATTCCTCAAGGAGTTCAAGACGAGCCGTTACTTCCCCACCAAGGTACGCAGCACACTACATTTCTCTGAATAATTCATAAATACACAGACACATTACATCTTTAAGAGGACGGTTTATCCTCAAGTGTATGACCTGCTTTTACATTTGTTACAAATCAAATCAAGTTTTATTTATATAGCATATTTAAAAGCGATTTTTGGTCGAGCCAAAGTGCTGTACATGTAATAAAAACACTTTACTACAATCACAATAAAAGACAATAATATACAACAGAAAAAAAACAAAAACACAGGGAATAGTCAGGTGTCATACTCCGCTCTGACTAGAAGGCCAGAGAGAAAAAGTGTGTCTTGAGTGAGGATTTAAAAACCCCTAGTGTCTGGGCCGACCTCACACGGAGGGGCAGACTATTGTTACACTCCTCCATTAACTTTTCCTTGGTATTACTCTGAAATTGGGTTTCTTGCCTCTGTCTGTGTCATTTTAGATAATGCTGCCATCTATTGGTTGTATTATTCCACAGCAAAAATCCTGCAGTCTGTGTGGCATTTCTATGTGTGCAACATCTATGATTCATCATTGAGATGACACTCATGAGCCAATGTGTGGCGTGATCTCTGCAAACCAATCCACAGTATGCAGGCGCCACCTTGTGGTGATGAATATATACTGTCGTCTGCAACACCACTGCTTAATGCTTTTATGGCTCCCAGTGCATTTCATTGAACAGAGCAATGTTCAATACTTTATAAACAATATTCTTAGTCAGGCATTGAAGCAGACCAAGAAGTACAGTATATAGACACAACACTTGTTTGAACATTAAAGCATGTAAACACGTCACATAAGAGGCACAATATACAAATATCAACCTGAAAATGAGCATGATAGGGCCTCTTTAAATGACCAAAACAAGTTGAAACTAGCATTGGGCTAAACTTTGTATTCATTCTGACAATAGAGAAATAAAAATGAACAAAACAAATCATTGGGTTTATCAGAACAGAAGTGCCTTTGTCTGGCTATTGGCTTCTTGTTTTGCTCCTGAGTATTCTCTACAATATGTGTGTGTAGCACGGGCTTTGTGTGAAGACTGTGCCTCTGTGTTCCCTGCAGGTGCGCGCCATCATCAGTGACTTTGCTGTGTTCATCACCATCCTGACTATGGTTCTTGTAGATTACGCCCTGGGTATCCCCTCACCTAAATTACAGGTCCCCAGCAAGTTCAAAGTAAGTCCACATGAAAGCTTGTGTATGCATTGATATCTCCTACTTTACATCTGGAATATAAAAGGCACAAAAACAATGTAACTTGTTTTGTAGGAAATCCAAAATGTATCTCAGGAGGCTTGTAAAACAACAAATAGTCTCTACATTTAATCACATACCTTTCCCTCTCTCCAGCCCACCAGGGATGATCGTGGCTGGCTGATAAACCCTGTGGGGCCCAACCCCTGGTGGACCACCATCATCACCTTCCTCCCTGCTCTCCTCTGCACCATCCTCATTTTCATGGACCAGCAGATCACAGCCGTCATCATCAACAGGAAGGAGCACAAACTAAAGGTATTTCAAAACTATAACAGACTTTAGAGAGCTTCATTGTTTATTATGAACTCTGCTAAATCTGAACCCAACTGTCCTTGTCCCGTCCGTGCAGAAAGGCTGTGGCTACCACCTGGACCTGTTTGTGGTGGGGGTGATGCTGGGGGTGTGCTCGGTGATGGGCCTGCCGTGGTTCGTGGCAGCCACCGTGCTCTCCATCTCCCACGTGAACAGCCTGAAGCTGGAGTCGGAGTGCTCGGCCCCCGGAGAGCAGCCCAAGTTCCTGGGCATCCGAGAGCAGCGCTTCACCGGCCTCATGATCTTCACCCTGATGGGCTGCTCCGTCTTCATGACCTCTGTGCTAAAGGTCAGGGGATAAACACACAAATATACTACATAGTGACAAATACAGTACCAACACAAAACAGCACCAATATTGTCTATCTATTTTCTATCAAGATGAAAATGTCATAAACACCATCTTAACAAGTGTATAAGAGAAATAATTATCTTCAAATAGTTTTAGCCCTGATCCTGAATACCCTTCTGTCTCTAGTTCATCCCCATGCCTGTGCTGTACGGAGTCTTCCTCTACATGGGGGCTTCCTCCCTCAGAGGCATTCAGGTGAGCTGGGAATACTGCATGCTGGTATTTTGTCAGAAGAAGTCATTGGGAAAAGAAGCAGGGTGATTTCTTGTTTGTATCTGTGCAGTTCTTTGACCGTCTGAGGCTGTTCGGCATGCCGGCCAAACATCAGCCGGATTTCATCTACCTTCGGCACGTCCCTCTGAGGAAGGTGCACCTCTTCACCATCGTCCAGCTCACCTGCTTGGTCCTGCTCTGGGTCATCAAGACCTCCAAGGCGGCCATCGTCTTCCCCATGATGGTAACAGCAGTGTGTTTGTGTATGCATGCAAGTTCCAATAAATGAATATCAAAACACTCAATAACAAGCAACAGTAAAGTATAATTACTGCAAAATTGTACTTAATCAGAATCAGAATCAGAATACCTTTATTAGTCCCACAGAAGGGAAATGTACATAGTTACAGCAGGAAAAAGAGCCACAGACAGCTTAATGTTACATATGTTAAATATGTGACATGCATTTAAAAAAAAGTACTAAGTTATGATATAATACAAAAAGATATATAATAAAAAATAAAAAGTTACATCATTTAAAAAAATACACATCCTGTAACAGTTCTTAGGATTTAGCAGCCAGGTATATATTACACAGTTATTAACGGCATCTATATATATTGCACATCTAGCACATATTGCACATAGGTGGTCATTGTTACTTTCCACTGTATGCATGTATAGTATACTTCTGTCTGATTGACACGTGTGTTTCTGTGGATCAGGTCTTGGCTCTGGTGTTTATCCGGAAGCTGCTGGATCTCATGTTCACCAAGAGAGAGCTGAGCTGGCTGGATGATCTGATGCCCGAGTGGAAGAAGAAGAAACTAGAGGACGCAGACGAAGAGGTGCAGTGATAGACTACAACAGGGCCAGAGTGCCTTTATTCCAGAGAGGGTGTTACATTGAGAGATAGAGGGGAAGACAATGCCTGAAAACTTTGGCGGGCTCGGGTTTCGAACCCACCTCCTAGCTACTGTAGTGACAACTCCTGTCATTTATTGCATCTCTGCGTGAATGATTAGATAATTTCACCTAAATTAAATCAAATGAAATGATGTTGATGGTTAAATCAGCTTCACATGTAGGCCTACTGAGTTCTGAGCCATTTAGATCTATAAAGGCCTTGGGGCTATGTTGTTTGATTTAATTAAACACAATATTTGCACTCCACTATGCTGTTGTAGTATATACTGTATCCAAAGCTCTTAATATGATTGCTCATATTTCAAGCCATCTTTTTCCCGGCCCCTTGCTTTGGATCATTTCCATCAACCGGCCCCTATTCCAAACTAATTGAATATCCCTGGACTACAGCAGATGATCCAATGCCAATTCTGATGACTTAACCCTTCCACCACTGCAGTGGAAGGAGCTTCTATTCATGCAGGGTTCCCCTTTTCTTCTTGTGTTTCTTTCGTCAGGAGGAGCACAGTATTATTGCAGAGGAAGAAGGCATTGTACAAGTGCCAATGGAGGGACACCTCAAGTAAGTCATTTCATTGCTTTTAACCCACTAATCACATGTCGTGAACATGTTTTAAGACTTGGAGTAGTTTCTTATTTTGTTAAATAAGCATATAAGAGTCATTTCAATATTCTTTTCTATTTCTCTGCAAGAAAGAAAGTACACATATTGTTTTAAAAACCTTAAAACTGGTGAACAGCTTCTGTTCTGCAGCTGTCACTTCAGAAACAAAGGTACTTATTATTTTTCCTTTTGCGTGTGCTTTTTAAGGTGTGACCCTGCCACAGTGAACATCACTGATGAGATGTCTAAAGGATCTTTCGGAAATGTGTGGAAGAATGTCGACCCTAGTGAGACCACGAAGAAGGAGCCAAGCGCTAAAAGGTTAGCCTCCTTATCCATATAACGCTCACATCAACAGATATACACAAGTTTTTCAGATACATCACATAGACTTCCAGAGTATTTTGTTTATTCCAATGGGAACATGATGTCTTTGGGTGTCAAAGCATGAAGTGGCAGGTGTTTATTATTGAAGTGTTATGGAGCATTTACTCTTTGTTTTTCCAGGAAAGTGAGCAGCTAGTATGTTTATGTAAAAAAGGTTTATCTCAGAGCAGCCCTGCCCTCACAGAGTTCCCACAGAGTAGACTAACATAGTGTCTCCTGCCTGCCTCTCTCATTCCAACCCCAAGCTCCCCTTCCTAACCTCTCGGAAGCTGATATCCCAAAGGTAAGCTGTTCCCTCTTCCCGTCGGCATGCAGAGTCCTGTGTGTTTACTGTTGCATGTTGATTGCTCTGTGCTGTAAGTGATTAACAGAGATAAGTCATTAATACATAGATGTTGATTGATTGATAATCACAGCATGAACTGGATGTGCATGTTACTTCAAGGACATTTAGTATGATTGTACATTTGGTTTATCATTCAAGTATTAAAGGAATACTTCAACCACATAATAGACATTTGTTCATCAATTATTTCCCCTAGTGGTAAAGACACATTTTTGCATGCCTCTATGATAAACTAAATAAATGATTGATGAATTGAAGTAAACAGGGGCTACACTTAGCACTATTAGTCTTTTTTCTTAAATTAGATTTGAGTGAAACTACATGTGTTTGGGAAGTAGTGAGAGTACATCTGCATAAATAGGACATACATTATACTGCACAGGTTTTGTGACAGTTTCTTAATGGATGTATATAAATGTGGCCCCCATTTACTTCAATCTACCCAGGGTTTCCATTTAAAGGGATGCTAGAAAAATAAGTATTCTTAACGCTGGGTGATAAATGTATATGAAAATTAGTGAGTTATTTTCTTTGACCTTATTGAGCTTTTTGCATGCTGTGTGATCATGATTGATTGATTAATTGCATCTGTAGTCTGCACTTCAGTCTAAAATGTCAGAAAATCCAGTCTCGTACAATAAAATAACACCAACACATATGAATTTTCCCCATTTAACATTTCTGCTTTTTTCCCGTGCAGTTCTAGCGGCGAAAAGCGACACAAACGCCGGAGGCATGATAAGAGCTTGGACAGGGAGACAAGTTTGTGATGACACCTACTTTCTGGCAGTGCCACTGTGCTGTCAATCAGTAGATCAAAAAACAAAAAAAGCTGTACCGTGCCACACTCAACCACCTTTGTACTGTGCTACACTGTGTTTTTGTCATGTAAGTCTGTGTGCAAGTTGTGTAAAACCAAGAATTTGTTAGAAACAGTATTAGCACGGGAAGGAATCAGGACACAGTTGTGTTCTTTTTCAATGTATATCGATGTTTGGTGATACCAGCGACAGACGGAAGCCAGAATTATACGACACTTACAAAAGCTGCTGTGTCAATGGGCCAATTAAATAACAATTTTAAACAATTTTTAAATCTACTTTATTTGTATTTTGTATGTTTTTATATTTTTCCAACAGTAGTTGTAAGTTGTCCTCAACCTGCCACAGCCGACTGCAGATGTGTGGATTGTGTGTGCAGTATTTAATGCCACTATTGACTTGATGCACCTCGAAAAGTAGACATTTGCCATTACTAATCTATTTCACTGGTATCTAGGAGTTGGTTATATAGCAAAACTAGTAATTTTTTTGAAAGTATTAAATATACATTTTCTATATTCTGTATATCTTAATGTTTTTGTGACAGTAACAGCTCATATCACAGTTTTCTCCCTTTCTATTTTACAAATAAATGTCTCTCGTCCAGTAAAGCATTCCCCCGCACGAGTTAAAGGAACAGTTTTTCTGGTTATAACTCTCATTCGTTTTCTGTTAGATGACAAGATCGATACCCCTCTCATGCCTGTACACTAAATATAAAGCTAGAGCTAGCAGCCTGCTAGCTCAAGACTTAAAACACGTAAACAGCTAGGCTGGCTCTGACCAAATGTAACACAAATAGCCAAAATGTCTCTGATTAATAACTTTAAATGTTGTTTGTATTATCTGTGCAAAAACCAAAATGTAAAAAGGTATTTTTTTTGTTGCTGCTATTTTTTGGCAGGTAGCATGCGACAGCTTAATTTTTAGCAAACAGACACGAGAGTGGTATTGGTCTATCTCTATACAAGAAAAGTGAATAAGCATATTGACCGAGCAAAGCTTTTCCTTTAATGACAGTATTAGTTTACTGGCAAACATTTCCATGCTAGCATCTAAGCATAGTGCTGGAACGTTCAGTACCTGCAGCTACTCGCCTTGGCTTTTCAATCCCTTTTTCATCCATTTTGCAAATACTGAACTAGAGTGACACTATTTTAAGCTCTATGTTCTCCACCTTTGTCATCTTGTCAGTAAGTGTCATCCATGGACATGTGATCTCCTATCCAAATTACCCTCAATATTTTAGCATCTGAAGCTAATTGTTTTAAAAAAAAAACACCTGCATGCTGTTGAATCAGACATGAATGTCTTGCTGCAGACCGTGGTTACTTCTAGAGATGCAATAATACCTTTTTTCTGGGAAGGGCAACATGTAATAAATGGTAAAGAGTCGTAACAATGTATAAAACATAGTATATTTTAATCATGTAAAATGTTACTAATATATTACTAACATGAAGTCAGTGTTGAAGGCAGGTTTTGTTGTAGATGTTCTTTTCCCATTGTCTAATTGATGGTTCTTCGTTGTTTAGAGAAACTAATAAGGGGTCAGAATTATATCAATATCAAATATTTTGACCACTTCTCTGTGGAATTCTGCCTTAAATTTGGTAGTGATAGATGTACACTTTCTGTTTAAATAATTTAAGACACCTGTAAAGAAACCTATCAGTTCAGATTTGTTGTTAAATTGTGCTTTGTTTATTGAGAATGGGAGCGAGAGTGATTGAGAGCATAAATAAAGATCTAAAACTCTGTTTGAATGATGTGGTTCTTTATTGATCCCTATATATTTGCTATTGTCAACAGGTAGGTCAAAGATCAATGTACTTCTTTGTATAAGTAATTGTTCAGTTATTCTATACAAGGACTTTGACCGCAGGAGCTTCATGTCTTTTACAGCGCTACAGGACAGAGTGTCTCTGAGCCAAGATGCTGCCGTTGATGCCCAGAAAGAGCTTTTCCAGTTTAAAATGAGGGTAGAAATTGTGGAAATAATCCGTGAGACTGTTGGATTTCCTGCATGTCTGAATTCTGTAATAGATTTCCCTGATGATCCTTTGAGATGTAACAAACACTGGATTGCATGAAGTGACTGCGAAGAGAAGATAAGGCGTGAGTACATTTACTCTTTTTACTTTGAACTCATAAGCCTGTGGGGAGATCATGCTATGTTGTCTGTGTCCAAAGCTAATTACACATACTAAACCCATCAGCTAATCATTTACAATAACTTCCACAGACACACAATGAAAAACTTTATTTTGCAGAGCGGATACAATCATATGCAATGAAAACCATCTACACTACATGTGCTTCCTATCTACCTGAGATTTCACTTTTTGTGTTCTTGTTTTCACCTTAAAAATATAGAAAATAATTTAAATTTGTACAAAAAATATGCACCTCAATTTCATTTCTTCTCTCTGAAGCACCATTTGGCTGTGGAAGATTTTTTTGTCTCTGCATCACATACAGTAAGTAAAAAAAGACGTACACATTGAAATGGCATAACAACATGCAAAGCAGTATGGCTTTTTATTCCTTCGGTATATGGCTTAGAATGCAGCATCAAAGGGAGTCCTTGAAGAGAGTCTCATTGGTCCTCTTGTCTTTTCTTACTGCAAAAGAAAGAAAATCACAATCATGCCGAGCCTAGTATTCTGTAAATGATCAGAGCCATGTGACTGAGTTTTACCTCTCCCCTGAAGGTTTGGAGGTCATGACCCAGAGTAAATATTCCTTTGCAGCCAAGGAGTCCAGCACCTTGTTCACGTCACTGGTGAAGCTTCCATCTACATGCCTCCTGCTGAGCGCCTCCCCCCGCCTGTCCATTTCAGATCTGAGTATGTACACATGCACACAATGTAAACACTGCCCATTAAGGGTCAGTAGCCCACAATGTGGCCAAGCTGCCATTTTAACTCTGATATTAGGCCTGCAGTGCAGTATTCATCAGAAAATCGTCATTTTTATTGTGGTTATCTTCTGATTGGTGATTACCGGGTGTTTCTTTGATCATTCCATGATTTGTTCATAGGCCGCTTGCACGTTTTTGTCAAAAATAATCATTCCACTCAATCGTCACACAATAGTAAGATATCAATCAACGCAGTGCAAAAAGTTCAGGTGATTTATTTCAACACAACCACAAGGGACATCAAGAAAAAGCAAAGAAAGGAAAAAAGATGGAGAAGCAGGTGATTATATCTCTCTGACTGTCTCTCTCGTCATGGTGGAATCAGACACAGGCAGGCCGATAGGGGTTTGGGTACTGAAGAAGGAGGAGAGGGAGGGAGGAGAGAGGGAGGGGGCGGGCAGCCTACGCTCTTCTGACTTGTCCAGCCTTGAGCCTGGCAACAAAGTCTTTGATTAGCTGGTCCTTGAGGTACGAGCTCACGTCGCTGGTGAAGGTCCCATCAGCGTGGCGCTTTTCTTCAGCACTGAAAACACAGTGAGGGAAAATGTTCAGATTGTTTTAGAGTTTAATGTATCATAAGTCCGAAATATACACTATATTCAGTAACACATCTCTGTTAACCAGTGGTAGAAATTAAACCAAGGAAAAGTACGCTTAATATTTTATGCTACTTTTATGTATACTCTTCTATCCTTCAGAGCGATATATTCTACTTTTTACCCCACTACATTTATCTGCTTTTACATTTTTTTCTATGGGCTTTTCTTTTGACTTCTATACCATATGTTAAAAAAGCAAAGAGAAAGAACAACCCAAAAACAACCTTCACATATATCTTTTAACCCTTTAAAGGGGCACAAACCCTAGATTGAGTATATATAGCTGATAATACTTCTGTGGGTTTTTGAATGCAGGATTTTTATGTTGTTGTAAAAACTCCACCACTGCCCCTTTAAAAGTGATTGTAGCATCTTGCACATTGAATATAACCATTGATTATATGTTAAATACTATAGGGCTAGAAAAGTCAAAGCACTTCACAATTGATATTCTTAAGATCCCATACTGACCCGCTCCTCTTGTTGTTCATCAGCCACTGGACAAAGTCCTGAGCCTTCCGGTCCTCCAGGTATTTGCTGTAGTCGTTTGAGAAGGTTCCCTCCGAATGTCTCTTCATGTTGGACAGCTCATCCACTGATGTGTTGTCTGCCTCAAAGCTACAAGAGGAAACCACTGTGAGTTTACACAGATGAACCCTTCACATTACCAAAATCCATTGGTTAGGTTGAATTTTCCGAAACACTTCAAATAATGCAAACAAATCAGATGTAGTATATTTATTATTAATCTTCAAACATATGCCCAGATGTAAAGCAGTGTACATTTAACACTTTAAATTAAATCTCTCATTTTCGCTATTATTTGTTATATCTTAATAGACTTCTAACATTTTCTGTATTTATAAATAGGGTAATCCACATTTTCAGCATTATAATTCCCGAACAGAAAGGGAATGTAGAGCAAATCATCCCCTGTTTCACTTCTCCAAATGACTTTAAGCCTTTTACCCAATTTGATGGGATATTTTTGAAACATTTCTCAGTTTTAGTATTGTCTCATGTCACCTAAATAGTGCTGACTATAATTTAACTTAAAATGACCCACATATACCACAATTTAAAACATATTTTTCGTGAAGGATAAAGTTCTCTTTCTGCATTCCTAAATGTACAAAACCAATGGTCCATAGATAAAAGACAAGTATTTTCTGTACCTTGAGCTGTCACCCGCCTCCTGCAGAGGAACCTGCCAGCTGCTCTGAACAAACCCCACAACCAGAAGGATACCAGCTAGGAAGCTTCTCATGGTTCTAACCTACAGCGCAGCACACGCACACATACAAGAACAAAGTTTGCATATTGGATCAAAAAGCTAAAGCTAATGTGGTTTCCTAATTGCAATCAACACAACTCACCTTTTCTTCTTCTTTCCTTCACAAGAACGGTGCCGTTAGTTCCTCTGCTTGTCTGACTCTAACCCTACTCTCTTACATTCTGTTCTTATATACTGTAATAGAAGGAGGATGATTTGTCTGCTCAGGTGGGATAGTTTAACCACTCTGGCAGGTCAACCTGTTACTCTCAACCCATTAGACACATCGGCCGAATCAACAAGCCGAGCATTTGTCCCGAAAGGAAAGGTGCTATCCATGCGTGATGCCAGCTGGTACTTAGGTGTTAAGATCAAACAACAGCAGCTCATCCTGTTAAACAGAACGTAGGGAATATGCTTTAATGTGCTACTGTGTCATCATGATGGGAAGTGATATGTGTGCTGTCATATCTGGAAGATGAGTCACTATTAGTGGTTTCTGTCTGATCAGATTTAAAAGATGGGCGATATTGACCGTTTATACGCATCAGTGGCAGTTATCCATTTTTACAAGGGCCATTGTTCAATAGAGATTGATGGTTTATGACAATAAATGGTCATCTATTGCTATATGGCTCTTAGATAGTGTCACGTTTGTTAAAGGGGCCCTATTATGCTTTTTGGTGTTCTCCCTTCCTGTAGTGTGTTGTATAGGTTTTTGTAAATGGTCTGCAAAGGTTAAAATCCCTGTGTTCCCTCCAGAGGGAGTTTCTCTCCTACACACTCCCCCCCCCCCTTCTTTAAACGCCCCCATTGTACTCCTTTACTTGCATCCGCGACATAGTGACATCACTACGTAACACTCGTGCTTCTATTGACTAGCGCTCCAACATACTGTATGTGATAGACTAAGGGGTGGGACTTATCACAACAGAGCCAGCCAGCTAACCAATCAGAGTTGAGTCAAGTAGGATTTCATCCATGATGACGCAAATCAATATCGGACAACACAATTTAGCTGTAGGTAAATAAATATACATTTGTTCATATCACTTACATCGCTAACATACTTATAATGATGTAAGGTATAATGCTAATTGCTGCTAATTTGCTGCTTAAGCAATGATATAATGGGCATATAGCTCAAAGCATAACTAAGCCTACTGAACCACTTGCATAGCTGTTGACTGTACTAATATAAAAAAGATGATCATTGTTATGCAGTTATCCCGTAACAGAATAAAGAACATGATATCTCAAACAAAACATTTTTTTATTCAAAATTAATTTACATCAAACAGACAACCATCGCATTAATAAAGAAACTCTCACTCAAGTAAAACAAGTACACTTCAGGACCAATTTACATTTAATTTACAAAACAAACTTTGAAAAATAAATCACATTTTTCATTTAGTTACAAGTAATAATGTTTTTTTCTAACTGATTTCAGCACAACACCGACACAGAATGACAATATGACTTTAACCCATTTTGTACTTTCCTGGCATTAATAACGAAATGTGCCTTTCAAATTAAATGAAGTATCCCTTTTTATTCACATTAGGCGGGCTTCAAGCAAAGCACCTCTTTAGGAAGTGGCTCATGTGGGTGTAGACGTGTTTATTGGCTGCGCCGCTAAGCCCATGATCCTTGTCTGTGTACCACTGAAAGACAAGGGAAAAAATGTTATTATTTTAGGTGACAGTCTCCTGTTCCTTCAATATTAATTTTCCAAATGACTCACCATCGCCTCAAAGTCAACCTGCGCCTCCACCAGAGCTTCAGAGATCTCAGCTGCCTGCTGGAAATGAACGTTATCTAGAAAACACAACAGAAAATGTATTAACACAATGCAAATTGCCCATTTGGATCCAGAAAGGTCAGGGGGTCACCACGGATTTTTTCTTCCTTAACTTCATGGCTGAAAGAGTTGGATCTGATGGAGGTGTGAGACCAAAGGTCAATATGTCAAAAATAAATGCTTGTGGCCATTCATAACTCACCATCAGCTGTTCCATGAACCAGTAGATACTGCACTGCACGGAAATTCTTGGCCCTTTCAGTTACTGTCGAGTTCTGCACACAATCATATTTGTATTTTATGGTGACAGACAATAGCATAATTATTAATGATAAAATATAAGACTGTCAAACGTACAGTGTAGGCCAAAGAGTTCTGTGAAGGCTCCATCATGTAACGCTCGGTGTAGATGGAATCTGGAAGAAACATATATTTAATAGTGTGTCAGGATTGGGATGGTTGTTAACATGAAGAAATTACTTTAAAAGACCAAAAATACCATAATATTCCCATTTGGACACTGGAGCGACCGCCATTCCACATTTGAAAACTCCACTTCCAGATCCCAATACCATTGACGTCACATATCCACCATAAGACTGAGAGACACAAACAGCTCATTACTGTAGCCTTAAGTAAAGAAGACGTACTGACAGTAGGGTGAAACATTAACTCCATTTCTGACACATTTATTGCCCTATGAAGCATGAAAACACATTTATGCTTAAGTAACAAAACTTGTTTGATTTTGAAATACTTTTTATTTGAATGCACTTTTAAGTGTTTTCTTAAAACTTACCCAGCCCCAAATAGCAACTCTGTCTTTGTCAATGTAGCCCTTTTCGATAAATTTCCTATAATAAAACCAAAAGAATGTTGTAAATGTAGGAACTTTTTATCAGCATCTTCACTTGGTGCCGATCAAGATATTTCCTGTGTGTGTGTGTCACTTCTCCAGAACACAAACAAGTCAGTTCCAGTTTTGTCAAGCTTTCCTGGGAAACGGGTGAAGCTGTTTGTTTGAGCGGGAAATGCATTGACTCGTCCAAACTGGCTTTCCTCACCTGGCTGCTGTTATCTGATCTTCCACCTCATAGGTTCCCAGACCTTTGTAGATTGCGTGCATTATCTCGTCGCCTTGGTAACCGCTTCCTCTTCCGTCAAAGCTTGCAACGATGATTTTCTCTGTGCTCGCCAAGTAGGTGTCCCAGCCCACCCCGTAGGAAAAGTCTACTTCCTGACTGCAGGGACCACCATACCTGAGTGGGAAAAATTAGTTTGTAATCTCTTCTACAATTGAATATTATTATAGTTTGTTAATATTTATAAATTATCTTACACATATATCAGTAAAGGGTACTTCTTGGATTTGTCAAAGCCTGGAGGCAACAACATCTCGTACCAGAGTTCTGTAAAGAATATGTAAATCCATAGTAAATAGTCATCTGTGTATTTTATAGCAAACACTGGATATCGTCGTTGTAGGATTCTCTTACTGTGTCCTGCAACGTTGAGGAAGCCTCGACTCATGGTGGGCATTTGGATGTCAGATATCAGGCTGCTAAATTCTTTATTGTCCTCCAAAACTTTTAACTCTACACATGCAAAAACATAGAAAGTTAATTAAATAACATTTATCCTCGTTGATATTATTTCAGATTGCATTCAAATGTTGTGGATTACCTTTATTATTCCTGTTATCCATGAGAGCATGGAAAGGAATGCCAGGACCTTTGAGTAAAATGACAGTTATATTATTAGCGAAACATATAGCTAATAAGTTACAATATAATAATTAAATTACATATATGCAGAGAAACAAAGTATAACTGACCACTGCAGCGCATACGGTAGAAGGAGGCATTATGGCTGAAGTAGGCGGAATTATACTGACAGTTATCTCCACCTATCGCACATGTTAGACAAGTGTGCGTTTCTTTGGTCCACCTGACACAAACACAGTGTGAAGAACTGCTTTATAATAAAGATTGTATCATTAAAAACAAGGAAAATAGTAAAACATTTCAATTAAATCCCCTTACTTGTAAACATTCCTTCCTCCTGGCTGCCCGGCCTCTTGGTTACTTGAGTAATATCTGTGGAATAATTGGAATGCATGAGTGGGGAGGAAATCCTAAACTGTGGCAAAGGAGAAATCCAGCTAATTGGACATGACAATTATCTCTTAAACTCACTCATGACTTCCCAACATTCCCACACAGTTTGGGAAAGTGCATAAAACAATGCATTACAGACATTTGCAATATTTCCATTGGCTGGAATGGTGCAGTTTTATAGGATACTGTACAATCAGAATGGATTATGCTTCTACACAAGAGAGAACGTGTATGCAGCTGTGTGCAGATGATGCAACGACTTACACACTGTCTTCAGTTACTTTCAGGATGTCAACAGCTTCCCATTCTCCAGAGGTTATAGGTGTAGCTGTGCCCTGCACCATGAGTCACAACACAATGTGTTACTTCATATTTAGACAATTTGTGCAAGTCACAAAAAAAAAGAGCTGATTTTGCTGGACTGAAACTGGCCAACTGACTTCAAAATGTAATTTTACTTACTCCGACCACATGATGGATGTGCTTGTACTTTTTGGTGTCGCTCATCAACAGGTAGTAGCTTTTTTTGTCTGCAGCAAAAACTGGTTCTGGTGGAGAGAACTAAGAAAAAACATTATTTTACTATATATATATTCTCTGACCTCTATAACTGTCAGCTCCAAGTCCATATCATCCAACTATAGCTGCACTGTAGTTGTATCTTACCCTAGTCAAATAAAAGGCAATGGTGCATTGGATGGGTATCATTTTCAACTGTGTATTAGTCCACATTAGGTGATCTCAGCAGGATGGTTGAGTGTGATTGAGCAAGAAGTAACTACAGTGTGTGTGCAATCATGCAAGAACATGTCACCCAGTGCATATGGAGTTCTATTAAACAGAGGAATAACATATAATGCTTGACAGTCACACTACTTATTATAACATACGGTCGGGGTTGGGGAAAATAGGAACCACATGCAGAACACAGACAGGGAAGCAGGAATCCAGGTAATAACCAAAAACGAGCTTTATTCCAAAAAGCTGATTAGAAACAAAGAAAAAGTACCAAACACTAACCGGGTGAAACAAGAACAAACTCACGGACAGGAACATGCAGGTTAAATGGCAACATAAACCCAAAACCATGACACATACATTTACTGTTGTTTTTGGTCTTTAAGCAGAATATGCTTTAAGGTGTGCTGGACTTACCCGTCCGATCCAACCTTTTTCACTTTTCACCTCCAGTTTCTGTCAAAAGAAATGCAATTTTATAGCTGCAATTAGATTGCAATACACCTTATCAGTTTAGGCAAAAACTGTTATTGCAACACAGAGGTGAATTTAGAAGTGCTTTATCTAACGAAGGACATTGACCTTTCATTTCTCAACAACCAATGACTTTCGTTGGGTACAACTATGATCAGTAACAATGTCGTGAACATCAAGTGTTTGTGACATAGGCTAAGAAAGAGAAATGTCATCAGAGTGTCAAGAATATTGTACCAATATTTGCGGTCCCCAGAGGATGAATCCTAACACCAGTGCAAAAATGTTATGCCATATATTTGTATGACATAAGCAGTAACATTCATTTGTTTTACCTCAACAGGATCCCACTGGAGTCCATTCAAATTGTAGATCTGGAGGATGAGGTGGTTTTGGACTCTCTTCAGCCATTGGACAGCAATACGTTCATCTGTCACCCAGGTAACAGTGGCCAAGTAGTGCTCACTGAGGGCAAAAGAGGAAATGTACGACACTGGTAAGTTCCTCTGATTTCCTTCCCTGATAGCAGGCAATACAAATGTATACAGGGTTAATCAGAGTAATAGTTATATTACCTAGAGCTGAAAAGGGCTGGAACAACAACCTCAGTAATTGTTGTCGTATTGTCAGTGTCCACAACAAACAGCTTCACAATAGGGTTGGGAGTACCTGGCTGCACAAGAATGTAAGATACACACATTGACGGACAATGATCCCAATATTGTTAGAGTAAAACACGCCCTGGATAATCGTCCCACCTTTGGATATGGAATGGAAACAGTTGTGGGGTACTGGTCCTGCCCATACCAGGTGTACTCTATGTTGTGGACCTCTGTGTCGTTGAACTCAGCATAAGCCACGTACTTCCCTCCAGGGGACCACCAGAGGCCTCGGTTGGAGGAGAACATCTCCTCTAGACCGGGGAAAGAGAACATGACTTATGGTTCAGGAGTGTGGGGGTCGGATTTGGGGTTCAATTACAAACTACAACACTTGGAAAATTGCATGCATCTATAATGCTATAACCTCTTCTTAAAATCCATCTGCACAGGGATTAAATGGGCTCCATTTATATAGGGCCATTTCTCTTAGCAACATGTTTTAAATGCTAGTTATAAATGGTTTTATGGTCTTTAAAATGCTTAAGTATGTTCTCCAGTGACACGGAAGCTAGTCAAATGAACTGGCACATACTGCATTCTGTGTGTGTGTGTGTGTGTGTGTGTGTGTGTGTGTGTGTGTGTGTGTGTGTGGTGTGTGTGTGTGTGTGTGTGTGTGTGTGTGTGTGTGTGTGTGTGTGTGTGTGTGTGTGTGTGTGTGTGTGTGTGTGTGTGTGTGTGTGTGTGTGTGTGTGTGTGTGTGTGTGGTGTGTGTGTGTGATGTGTGTGTGTGTGTGTGTGTGTGTGGTGTGTGTGTGTGTGTGTGTGTGTGTGTGGGTGTGTGTGTGGTGTGTGTGTGTGGGTGTGTGTGTGTGTGGTGCTGTGCTGTGTCGTGGGTTGTGTGGTGTGTGTGTGTGTGTGTGTACTACTACTACTCAAGAAGAGTAGACCAATGATGTATGCCTTGTTTTGGTAGAAGTTGTACTGTGTCTATAAATGTGCTGAGTTGCCTTCCAGTAAGTTATGGTAGCCTTGAAGGTCAAAAAGGTCAAACAAAATGACATTTGACAATGTTTTCTGAATGTTGTTGTGTTTTGATCTTCAGGGCCATTCTAGTTACAAGATAAAGACAGTTTATTACCCTTAAAACCTGACGTATCAGATATCATTATCAAGCTAATCTATCAGATACAGATCATGTTATTACATAAGGGCCACTTACCCTCATACACCCAGTCGGGGATCCCATTCAAAATCAAATTCCCCTCGCCATTGAAAGTGACTTGCTTGGCGGGCGACCCAGGGCTGGTCTTTACATACACATTATTTTGCCAAACAAAGGCCTAAAAAGAGAAACAAAGAAATAGAAAAGTTGTGAAAAGGCAGTCTGGTTTGTTTCCTGAGCTCACACACTGAGCACACACTCTTTACTCTGCTCAAGTGTTTGGGAAAGGTTGATCATCTGATACCTGCTTCAAAGCCCACCTGTCACTCAAAGTTATTCACATGCAACGGATTATGAGTTTGAGAGTCCAAGCTCACCAGTTTGTTCCCTTCAGGAGCCCAGGAGAAGTACTGGATTTCATCCGGCAGGTCAGAGGGTGAGATATATTTCCTGAAATTAAGTTTTAAAAAAAAGGTTTGTGGAGTTAGCTTTAATGTTCAGCATGCATGAAAAGGAGCATTTAGTGGATGCTTTAGCTGGAGTGTACTGTACTTTTGAAACTGCATAAATGTATCCATATGCCAAATACATATTAAATGTACTTACTCTAATTCCCTGTCATAAAGGGAATATGAAGCTAAAAATGAATGCCGCCACATCTAATGGGATTGGAAAAAAAACAATGTAGTGTGAGCCCTTTAATTTAATATAAGACTTTAGTTATGCGTCAGATGAATAAAAGCTTATTCTACCTTGGAATGATTACTCATGAATGCAACATATTTGCGGTCAGCCGACAGCTGGTAGTCATCAGCATCTTTTTCATCCTGTGTTGGGAAAAACACATCTTGAGAGAGTTTCACAGACCAGTGCTCGTGACCTCCAGGACAATACTGCACTGACTTACAAACTTGTCTTGGCTCAAAAACACTGAGGACTGTCCTGTGAGGACGTCCTGGAGAAAGACCGAGCCCCCAGATTTACTCAGATACTCGTGATCTGTGGGGGAGGATAAGAGATCAAAGAATGTAAGTTATAATAAGATATTTTATATAAAACACAGGGCAAGACATTTCATAAAGACATCACCTAAGTAGTTGCACTTTATAATAAGGGTTATTGCAAACAGATAACAAACTACTCAATTGATGGAGAGGTATCCAGCGACTCCCGTCCGTGTTCTGCTCAGTAAAATGGTTGTTTTTTGTCAAAGGAGACAGGTGGATTTAAGAGATGATGTATAACAGTTGCAGGTCCTGGTTGTAAAGTGCTGTCTGTCAGCAGAATAGATAGTTAACAAATATGTCAACTGATATTGATTTTTTGGGTGGGTCTTTCTTTTATGTGTCTAGAAAAACTGTTGACCTCTTACACAAAAAAATCATCACTTAACTTCTATGCCGTAACTCCTGTCTCTTTTCCCAAACAGGGGTAGTGCCGACCATCATCTACAATACACTATGTTCAAGTACCTTATAAAACCCCACTTCAAAAAATGCAAACTATCCTGATCAAATTGACTCATTGTGACTTCATCTCCGAGCAAGTAGATCTCCTGATATATCTTGCATTGATTTGTGTATTAAATCAAGTCTTGCATTGGTTAAGCATGTGTGCTTTTTTTACCCTGCATCTGAATACATGCATACATGCACTTGAATATGGGAATTAGTCCAAGTGAATAAGTAACAATTTGTAATATTGTAGCTGACGGATAATAAAGCATCCTTAGTGACACATTTACAGTTTAATTGCAGGTGCACATCACGTTTCACCTGTTCTACTTTTAACAGGCTACTTTCTCCCACCTGAGATCCACTCCAAGCTGGCAGACTTTGGTTTCAGAGTGCTGTTAAAGGCATCCTCCAGAGTGAAGGATCTGCTGTTGCCCTCCTGCTCCTCTGGAACAGTAGAAAGGGTGTTGAAGGTCACAGGTTACAGATATGATATCACACATCACGATCATCACCATAAAAGAAGGTAAGTGCTGTAAAAACTGATAATGACGAGTGGAACATTGCTGACGTCAGTGTGTTTTTTGGGGTAATTATGTGTATTGTCATAGTGTGTACTGAGTGAGTATGATACTATTTAAGGTAACATAATATAAATCAGGCAGATCATTTCCATTTATAGATGGAAAAGTGCTTCCCATTTCCTGTTAGTATTTTGGAGAGATCAAGCGTAATGACGCGTGCGTAATTGACTTACTTTCGGATGTGTTTAACCCCGTTAATACCCAATTATGAATCATTTAATAGTAAATACTCACCATTCAGAAAGATAGCCGTGGGTACTGCTATTAAAATGACAACCACTGCTACACCGAAGACTCCGAGGATCAACTTCCCGATGGAAACCTGCGCATAGTAGAAGCCACACAAGTCACAAACGCGCTCCAAAATGCTGCTTGAAAGTCAATATAACATCGATATGTGAGTATTAACAAACCACCAACCATTGTTTCCGCGCTTAGCTGGAGTCTGGACCAAATCCGTCCAAATTACAACTCCATCGATACGCGTACAGGGAACGCTAAAGTTATGTGATACGGCGCTTTGCTGTTAAATATTATCTCGAGAAGTTTCAAAGGTGGACCAATAAATGTCGAGCGGAGTAAAGTTCGTCAGGTTTGATGGTGTGCCAGTGTTTTGAGGAAGTGTGCGGCTGCTCCAATCACCCTGTGTCTCTCAGAACACCATCTCTGAGAAAATGTCATGTTTTACGCATTTCACAGCAATAGTTTTTACAGTTGTGAGAACAAAAAATCAAAACTGCAATATGCAGAAGTTTTTAGCAAAAGTCTATAACAGTGGTCATTGTTGGAATATAAATACTCAAGAAAAAATAAATAAGGTACTTGTACTTAACTTGGGTATTTTCCCATTATGGTACTTTTACTCCACTACTTTTCAGTTACTAGCTACTTTACAGGTTCAAATTATTATGACAATATATAAATAAAGTATGATATATTTTATAGTTTTGGCTAACCATCTTCACCAAGAGCAACATTCAAACGATGTACACAATAATGCATGAATAATTATAATACAATCATTTAATATGACCCTGAAATGGGCCATACTTCCTAATGAGTACTTTAACCTTTGGTACTTTAAGTGTGTATTTGATGCTAATACGTTTGTACTTTTACTTAAGTTTAATTTTAAGTGCAGGACTTTTTCGTAACTGGGTATTTTTTTTACAAAGAATGGCTACGTCTACTTAAGTTAAAGTTCCAAAGAAATGTCTTCCACCTCTGACAGGGACTACCTCTGTTGAGAGTGAATGGCATGACATGTTTATGGTGGACTGCACAGACTTCTCTGTTTGCCTACTGCCATCCAGCTGGGTTTACAAGTACAGAAACCTGAGTACAGAAAATAAATGCACTTAATAAAGAGGTTACAGGAGATGTCTTACTTTGAGTTAACAGATTCATATAATATCATGCATTCCTTGTAGATAATACATATGTTTTAATCAGCTGTCCAAGCCTATTACCAATTCCTCCATTATCATTACCACAGATTTGATCTTTTCATTTGGAAAGGGAACTGTCTGTAATTCAGAGGATGTGAGTGAAATTGCTGTACGACTCGTCCACTTTACACAACTGATAACAGCTGTTCAGGCTAATAAATGACAGTCATAAATGTCATTCAATGCATGCACTGTGTTTACATAATCATTAATATCCTTCCTGTTTGGGTCTAATTCCTGAAGGCAGCGTGAGAACTATGTCACTGACTGTTGGGCACAGGTAGGAAAACTGAAAAAACAGCATTTTCATAAGAAGATTAATAAGTGAGCGTCAAACGCACTTCGGAGCAGGGCGGCTAAAAATAAGTCAATGTATTCCATGTTGTTGGTTTCTTCTTTGTACATGCTGTAAGTGCTAACCAGTCACAGTCAATGCTAAAAGCCTTTTAAAAGCTTAACAAATATAAAGCTGGGCATTTATGGGGAATAGGCATCATATTGTGCACTTGTTCCCCTCACACCGGACATCCTCTGCAAACAAATAGACAGTGGACTTCTTCCTAATGCAGCTCGGCTTGTTTGAAGAGCGTGTCATCATTGATACCTCCATTTTCATGACACTAAACACATCTAAAACCATTTATAGGTGTCACTTTAATCACATCTAGTCTTATTGGACCAATATAGTGTTTGTTTGAGGACACTTTGATAAAGAGAACAACAGAGGGGGAATGAATGAGAAAGCTGTGATTTAAAGGTCTGGGTTTCTAAGATTATTTTATATTTAAATATAGATTTATATCAATATTTGTTCCATAATCAAGAAAAGGTCCAAAGTATAAAACGTTCAGACAGAGAAAAGCAACAATAAAATAATCACAACAGACCAACATTGTTAAATGTTACACAAACGTAAAAGTATTGAGTTGAAATCCTTTGTCAGCTACAGCACATGACGCTGGGTATTTTCCCTGAATTTCTGAACCAGTTCTTCTCAGGGAAATGTTGATGTTTATTCACAGGATAAACAGAGACACTGGCGTTGGTTTCATCAGACCGTGTAATTGCATTCTTGGCTCGAGGATGAAAAGTGTTGGAGTTTGGAAGTAACAGTTTTAGAGAAGTGTTAGAAATGGGTCAGTGAAGCTTGTATTAACATATTTTGTATCACTGTGTGTATCCGTTTAATGTACTGTTGCAGCAGCTGAACTCAAATAGCTCAATTATGTAGATTTCATAATTAAGTAAATATTTTGGGGTTTTGGATTGACAAAACAAGACATTTAAAGACATAGAATTTGACTTTTAGACACTTAGCAGTTATTTCAGATCAATGTTATTATCCCTACAAGCTCCCACGTCTACATGTTATCAGGAGTATTACAATATATGTATAGCTGCCAGAGTAACTCACAGTACTATCAGGCACTCTAACCATTCAAACTGACATTAACCTGACAGTGAATGAGTGTCAGCATGTCACCTTCCACCACAGATGTCAACAGGAAGCTATGACAACCGCGGCAACTTCCCCTACACCACCAACCTGCTCACCATATAACCCAACACACTTTTTCTGTGTTCTATTCATAGCACATTTCCTCTGAGTCTTACTGAAGGGCGACATTCAGGGTAGATGTTGCTCCTCATCACTTTGTAACTTCTGATTTGTTTATTTCACAGTATACTGTCTTTCACATCATACATGTTCTGTGTGCATTTCCTATTTTGTCTAGCTCTTTCCTTCAAGGTTTATAAAGCAGATACCAGATAAATAAAAAGGGAGTAGGTTATACCCATAAAGTTCAGCTGATTATTATGATTTTACATTTTATGTATACTGTATTCATTTTCCATTTCATTTCATTTCATTTCAAACCTTTATTTATTCAGGTTGTATCCCATTGAGATCATTGACCTCTTTTTCAAGGGAGACCTGCTAAGAGACATTTGCAAATCACAATGAGTTGCCTCTATTTAAAAGTTGCTAAACTAATTAGCTGTCATTGCATTAACTCAGGTTATAGAAATAAAGTACATGTTTTGTTGTGTTTGTGGACAAAACGTCTCAAAAGCACCATCTAATGGTGACATGAAGCCATGCATGACAGTTACATATTTAGTGAAGAACAATTTAGTTAGAAGTTGGGAAATATTGGAAAAGTGGAGACTCTTAACTTTAAAATCAACCAGAAGCGTAACTCAATTTACCAAAAATTACATTAAGGGAAAAAGTGTTTAACAGCTTGATGAATGTATCTTTTTCAAATGTATTACTTGTTTTTTACTCGTGTTCTTCCTTTTAATCTTTAATTTTCAAACCATTTTGTCTGTCGTTTTAGAGTAAATGAAATGTACGAGGATTACCTAAACGCAGCCCATTAAACAATTGATGGGCGGGTCTTCTTCCACTGCTCCTCGCTTATTGGTTATCTCCCCCCGTCAGTCAACTAACTTCTGCCAGCTCTCTGCAGCTCGGATGTGATGTAGCAACTGCTACATCACATCCGAGGTGACGTAGCAGATGACGATCAGACTTATCGGAAGCTACTACCGTGTATTCACAGAAACCCTTGTATACCGTCACTCCACTATTAAGATATAAAACTTGCTACAGTTCTCCCTATTTCACCAAATGGCTTATCCTGGATACGTTGCGGTGAGTTAATGATATGTTATCGTATTGTTATAGTTAAACGAGCTACATTGGTTAGCAGAAAAGCTAGCCTGGGGCTGTTTCAGCGAATACTATAGCGATAATAAATTGTTCTGTTACACGGGTCATACATCTGTTTCCTATCTTCATGTAGACATTAGTTTGGTTTACATATGTTATCAGAAGAAAAAGTTACGTTTGTTCAGTTTTAATTTGGAAGTAAGGAGCCATATTATTCTCCACTTTATTAGAAATTGAGTCGGAAAAATGTCTTCCGGGAGAAAAGAATCCCCAACATTCCAGAGGATATGCAAATCCTTTGACCTACCAAACGTGTTTATATGATAGACTAGGTTTGACCTGTGTTATATTATACCAATCCATGGGCGTAGGAAGCATCCTGAATGTGGGGGGGACATTTTTAACGGGGGGTGTGGGGGCGGGGAAAAAAAATAGATTTCCTGTATTCTGGTGCATTTTAACAGGTGGTTTGATACTTTTATGTGGCTATACTAGCATGAGGGAAATGATGGGTACATTTTGTAATTTCATCCAGTAGTAAAGAAAGGAAACATATTTGATTATTAATTCAGAGCTGTCTTTGAATTAATAAAAAGCAGTTTAAATGCCCATTTTTTGTACATTTATATACAACAATAAATATTTGTGAGTACATTGAGAGATATTGTTGTGGAGAGTCATTTATATATAAATCGCAAAATACATTTGTGAATCCTTCTGTGAGCATTTATTAATATTGAGACTGATCTGACTCCATACGGATGTTAAGTTCACCTAGGAATGGTATCATTGACTTAAATGTTCAAATAAATGTTGCTCTTCTGTCTATATTGATCATATGATGCCCCTTGACTGAAATGTTTCCTGTTCAAAATCCCCACTGATTTCCTTAAAATCCTGGGATGAGAGTCCACATCACAATTTACTCTCAACTGTCATTTCCCTTTCATCACTCACCTCAGCAATGGACCTCTCTCCACTGTCCCTGTATTCTGCCTCTGACTCACGCTCAAGTGCCTAGATGTCAAGAGAGGTGGTGAAGTGATAATTATTTATTGAGCAGTATAATCTTTCACATTGAATCATAACAAGTCATACTGAATGTAAATACAACTGACTCTAAAGTAAGTCCCAGTCTGTGACATTGGACATTTTGAAGACTCAAAGTCCCAAGCAGTCGGTAGAATATTAGCTAGTCTATGTAATGTGCACAGAAAATAAATAGTTAACTGAATACTGGGATGGAAATAGCCTATAAGCACTCAGTAAAACATAAACACACACAAAAAGCTTCTGAATGATAAGAAGTATAATTAAAACATAATGCACATGACCATTTTGAGAGAGAGTACCTAAGTTAAAGAACTCAGAAAATAATCTCTTATCGAACTGAGGCTCCAGTAAAACACACTGACTGCGTCTCTACATGGACATCAGTAAGCCGTTTATGAGTATTATCCCGGTTATGATCATATTGGGGATATGGTGTTTACATGAGCACAGAGAGATCGGGTTATTCATGTTCCCTGTTTACATGATAAATACTAGTAACCTGGCATTTCGATGCCTTTTCTCATCTAAACTATTCAGTATTTGTATCTCTCTATCATGACATAAAGATGAAACTCCTCTCCAGAAGTGAGACGCCGCCATCACTGTTCACTGATTAACTGCTACCAGCTGATGACTTACTTTCCTCTTCTTTGAAAAAAATGTTCTTATGTCCATGTTGTCTGGGGGAGAAAACATATCAAACCAAGAGATCGTCAGCTTTGATTTTCGCTGTATTAACCATTTCCTGAACATTTGGTGTGTGTGCCTTACCGCCGCTACCGGCATCGCTTCATACAACAGATCTGAGCTGTCCAACTATGACAACACTCCTTGAACATGCGCGCGCTATGTGAGAATCTGCCTTGGTACAAAGTAGCAGTGAAAACATGGTACGGAGTTTCATTGATTTGGGCATTCTCTCAATAAGCAAGTGGAATGGATTTCATTTGATAGTGAAGCACTGACACAGCGCTCTACAAAGTGCGGCGAGTGGATAGACCGATTCACGGACTTTCCGCATAGTAAAAGTGGGGGGGTCTAAACTAATCATTTGAAAAAGTGGGGGGGACTTGTCCTACCCTCATATAATGGCTGCGACGCCCATGTACCAATCTCTTTTTTAAGGCCTATACATCTGCCTCTGGGAATCCTTAATTGATTACAAAGAGGACCCAATTCTGGCCTGTATTTACTCAATTAAACTAGAAAAATGGGACTCAAGACACCTCCTTTTAAGCTTTGTATATTAAACTAAAAATCGCTTTTATCTACGTCTAAGTGTGGAATGCAGTGACTCCTCAGTTTTGATGAATAGGGGTTAGAAGCTTATTGTTCCTCAGCCAATAGCAGGCCTCCAGAGTGACAGTCAGGCAGGCATCACTTCACGTTGATACCTGCAGTCAGTGAATGTAACACTGGCATGCTTTATATATTACAAGCACAACAAGATATCACATTTCCCAAACTGTTGTCAAAATCAATGAATTGCTATTTAAAAAAGTCTTTTATATGTGAGTTATATAATAATAAGTAACCATTGAAAGTGAGAAAAATATGTGGTAGTTGTATCCTGTTTTCTACATTTGAATAAACACTTTGAGAGTCTTTAATGACACCCACCCTGGTCTCTGATGTGTCCCCAGCCTCAGTACGGCGGTCCCATGCCGGGAATGCCAGCTCAGGGGATGCCGGGGATGCCAGGAGGGCCCATGGGTGGGCCCATGGGTGGGCCCATGGGTGGGCCCATGGGAGGGCCCATGGGAGGGCCCATGGGAGGGCCCATGGGAGGGCCCATGGGAGGGCCCATGGGAGGGCAGATGGCAGGCGCACCCCATCAGGGAGGGTATGCCGCCTATGGAGGAGGATATCAAGGCTCGTACGGCGCCCCAGCTGTTGCTAATGACCCGATGTGGGGTTTCTTCACCGCCATTGCAGGCCAGGTTAGTGTGGAGGAACTCGCACTCTTCACTTCTCGAACCTCACAGGAGAGCACACAGTACACGTAGCCTATATAAAAGGCAGAGTTTTACCAAAGGCTAGCTTTCACTTTCATATTGAAGTGTGGTCACAAAGAGGACATTCTCTGCAGACATATCAGGTTTCATGAATCGGTTCAGTTACTATGAAGTTAAGAGGAAGCAGGGCTCTGTTTGAACTTGATTTCACTCTCTTTCAGTAATGAATGACTCACTACACTACCTTATCTAAAGTGGTCCTTTGGAAGACTGCAATATTTAAAATGCCTACATAAAAGTAAAACTATAATTTGTCCCCCCCCCCCAACCCCTGCTGTGTTCAGGACGGAGAGGTGGATGCAGACGAGCTGCAGAGGTGTCTCACCCAGGGTGGATTCACCGGATCCTACTCTCGTAAGTCCACGACTCCTTCCACAAGAGAGACTGCCTCAGACAATATGAGTTCTTAGTTGTTTTACATCATGCATTTAACAAATGAGCAGAGGCCGTACTCGCAAACTTAGAGGGCTTTAAAACACTAACAAAATGCCTAATAGGTCTTTATATCAAGTGATGTATTTCTCTGGAGGGGAAGTGTCAAACCACTATTATCTCCTCTGTGATTGGTTGACAGCTGACAGTCTCTTTCAGTGCATGTGAAAAATGAATATTCATTAGTATAAAGGAGAAGGAAGTGGTAGTTCACGAAATATGTGAGTATAAGTTGCAGATTACATACATGACGTAAAGTGAAGAGTATCTGAGTTCAATATTTGTGTTTTTTGGTGGCATAAGAGCTCACCAAGAAAATATTATTAGCAATATTATTATACTGCCTTTCATGAATAAAGACTAACAGTTAAAGACTGTAATGGATATTACTGTGAGATTGAGAAAGTACACAGAGTTGAATACAAGCACAGCCTTTTTAACAGCATATGACTGATTCATTAATCAGGGAAATATTGAACAGATTTCGCCGTCAGCAGATGGATTAATTAGCACTAAAGTTAAGTGTGAAAACATGGACTTTAAACCTAGATTTACTAATTTCCCCCTTTATTTTCTCTTTACAGCATTCAACCTGGAGACTTGCAGAGTCATGATCGCAATGATGGATGTATCCTAACTTTAATACCAATGAGTCCCTCAGGTGCTCCTATTGTCCACTCACACTCACCATGGAAGTATATGTACAGTAGGTGTGGTGTTTGTCCTTGAACCGGGTTAACCAGCTGTGTGTATGTCAATGGCTGCCTGCTGTTTCTATACCTGTGGGTCAGCAGTTATGAATCTTAACCCGAGTGTGTGCAGCGGGACTCCACGGGGAAGATGGGCTTCAACGAGTTCAAGGACCTGTTCACGGCTTTGAACGGCTGGAAGCAGAACTTTGTGATGTTCGACCGGGACAGGAGCGGCACTGTGGAGCCGCAGGAGATGGGGCAGGCCATCTACGCTATGGGTGAGGCTGAAGCATGAGGGAGGGACACTTAATGAAGACACACATGACTTAAAAGCCCAGACAAAATGCACTTGGATTCTGCGTTTTTAGGCCTGATATTAATCTTCTTCTGTGTTCCTCAGGGTTCCGCGTCAGCCCTCAGGCTCTGAATGTGATCATCAAGCGCTACAACAAAGGAGGGAGGATCTACTTCGACGACTACGTGGCCTGCTGCATCAAACTGCGTGCTCACACAGGTATACACATCTAGAGATGATGTGACACGTTCACTGAACACACTGCTGTCCAGATGTTTAATGTGGACTGAGCGTGAAATGTGTTTATTGACGCCGATGTTTCCTGTTCCTGGTGCAGATAACTTCAAAAGGAGAGACACCATGCAGCAGGGAGCCGTCTCCTTCCAGTACGATGACGTGAGTCCTGTGTCCTGTGGAGATATCACTGCATCACATAGCTTAAGTCCAGATGTTTCAACTCGTAGCCTGCTGCCTCCACCTGACCTTTATTCTTTAGTTCCATGTAGCTGCCGCTTACCTGCATATGAAACGGCTCAGAGCAGCTTCAAACACCATATCCTGTTGAGGTGCTGAGGTTAATTCCATCTCTCTTTCTTTCTGTCACCAGTTCATCCTGTGCACGATGGCCATCTAAGGCGGCACCGACCAATCAGAGGAGGAGTCTGGACCACTGCCTCATGGGAATGCAAAAGGAGGCCAGTATTTTTGACTGAGCTGCAACAGGAAAGTACTCATGCTTGTAACGCTTGCTGTTTAGTCTTGTAAGTCACACAGGGACGTGCTGAATCAGGCGCATATATAAATCTATATAAAGCCAGTATGTATTCACATTAGAGGGAATTAGAATAATTTATAACACATTTAAAAAAAATCTTCGATTGGATGCCAGAGTGATGCTGGATGTGTCGACCTGTGAGACACCTAATGTGCCATTATAATCTGAATGTACGCTAATATATGAAACTCGCTTCTAGAGAGCCTTGTCAGGCAGCATCATGATTAATGATGAAATATTAGCAGCATTTACACAAAACATGTTCATATGCCTTTACACTGAACTTGATATGGTTATGGTTTTATTAGAGCTTTCTCCTTTCTTGCCATATTTTTTATTTCTGTTTTTTTATATAAGTTTAGATTAGCTTGATGTGAAAGTTGATAACGAGCCAAAGTGACTGTGATAACTGTTATAATGCTAGTGAGATAAAGCCTGAGATTAGTGCAGCTTCACACTTTGTTTTGAATGTTTCCCTACAAACACAGCTGGTTGTACTTTTTAAAGATGCCCTGCACACTCCTATTGCCATAGTTCAGATCATATTTTGTTACCCACAATAAACACTTTCTAATCAGTATGCATTCTGTTTATTCATTTATACAATTGCGCATTTTTTTCCCAGTCTATTCACATGATATTTCATTTATTTAAATATAGTTAAGAACAGAAACATTCAAATGAGCTGTTAAGTGTTGCATTGTATAAAATACAGTGGCAAACATTTAAAAAAATGCATAAAAACAATTGTGAACAGCACTAAGTATTTCAAAAGGGACATTGTTATCCAGTACAGCAAGTTTTCTAATCTGTGCAAAAGTTAGCAAATCCCATGGAAAAGTGTTCAGGACGCGTGGAGTCTATCGGCGTCAGCAACCTTTGTTCTACATCTGTGCTCGAGAAAGAAAGATGGAGGACACCCTGCTGGAGCATCCGTGTGGTTTCTCTTTTCCTAAATAAGGTTTCCCCGGGTTTTAACAAAGTAAAGAGTTGGGTTGAAGAAGTAGAAATGATATGATGTGCAATATGAATGTTTCATGCAGCCTAAAGCCCGTCACTGAAGTGTTGCTTGCTACATTGAGAGGCTGTACATTGCATTCATCTTCTTCCCTTCTGCACTCCAAAGCCTTCCCCTCAACATCTCGGGGGAAACAATAAGGTCATAGAAAAATAATGGCAAATGAAACTTTGTTTTAGAAAAATAGGTCGAAGCGTTATTTCTAAATCTCCTTCCAAATGTCATAAACAGTTTGAGACCTTGTTATAATTGAGTGCAGTCTCCATGCAATACATGAGCTTGTGTGAGAGTGTGTGGTTAGGAAATGACTAATTCATTTTCCTCATGCACCCTAACGTGGTTCCTTTAAATGTGGCGCTGTTGCACCGGGTCGCCGTCGTGTGTCAAGGCTAGAGCAGGCGTTTAAAGCTAAGGCTAGTGAAGGCGGCCCGAAAACATGGACAACTATTTTCTCTTTTTTTTGTCCTTTTCTCCTGGTTTTTATCTAGGAAATTGTACTTTTTAAGAAGACAATGGAAGACCTAAAGCATGCAACTGAAAACTATCACGTGGGATCGTCAGAGTTCACTCAGGGTGTGAAGGAGATTCAAGATGTCACTTCCTGTCGGTTAGCATATGAAGGAGAAATGACAGTGTATTAGGGTGTCTTTGGGTCAAAAATAAAGAACATTATAGAGAAAACACATGGATATTCTCTGAGTTTTAAGTGGTTCATTAACAAGAGAACACTTACAAATATCAAATATTTTCTCTTAATAATTTGCAAGAAAGTTTAAATATTTTCTAACAGATTTAAGTCCCTACTTCACTGAAAACAACTTCACATTGCACACCACAGCTTTGCAAAGTGAAGGTTTACCCCCTGTTCTCCAGATTCATATCTTTCAAATTCATTCATTTCCAGCTACAATGGCCCTAATAGTAATGTAAAGAAACACCCGCAGACCGCTGACCCTTACAAGTCCAGAGTGAACTGCAAACCCCCCACAGCCATGCTTCTGTTATATTGATAGGATTCAGGTGGTTATATGGTAAATATGTGTTTTTAAATCTAATAATTCAAGCATTCAATATGTTGTCTGAAACATGTGAAGGAACATAACTGCAGCTGAAAGAGGCTCTTTACTTTGTTCACGTGTAAAATGATCTCCAGAGCGGATTCGTCTCTAGAGATATGAGATCGTTATTGATCTCAAAGACTGACGTGTGTGTGGTTGTGGGATGTCTGCGCAGCCTCACACACTGCGCTGTGTATTCTCAGCGTTGTGGTGGAATCAGGCATGCTAAATATAGCGGCAGATCTCTGCGTGGACGTTTTGGAGCTGCTGATAGAAAGATCAGAGCCTGTGGAAATGCCTCGGGAAGATTTTCATGTAGCTGATTCCCTGGGGGGGGGGGGGAGGAGCGTTAGAAAAGAGGTGACAGCTACAGAGGTCCTGGAGGGAGTCAGAGTGAGGAACATGCCACAGGAAGAAAAGCAACCGTCAGGACGTAAAACATGCATATCTGTTTTAGAAAAAGCACATCAGGTGCCTCGTGTTGCTGGCAGTGTTCTATAAAGTATGTACACGGTGGATGATGACTTTACACGTGGTAATAATATAGTGTATAAATACCTCTGTATAAATTGTCTTTATACATTTAAATCAGAGAGGGGCGGGGGAGAGAGTCCGTAAAAGTAATGGAAGAAAGTCTACAGTTGCCTTTGCATATACAGTCTCTTTCTTAGACCCTGAGACAAGCTTGAGAGGAGAGGTGCGGGGGGGGGGGCTAGTTTCCTGGGAGCCCCGGGTCAGACACAGGCCGCTGCAGTGCTGACGGTGCTGAGCCCACTTCAGGCAGGGAGGCTTGTCGGCCTGACGGCAGCCTCTGGTGGGGGGGGGGCTCCACAGAGCTGTCCTGTGTGTGTCTCTGCTCCGAGACCCAGTCTGTCTCCAGCAGGGAGGCCACGCCCCCGTCTGGAAGAGCGTCGGGTCGCAGGAGCACCGGGGAGCCGTCTGTGGATCTGTTCGGGGTCTTCTCCGGGCTCTGGAGGAGAAACACAGCGTGAAGACGGATCAGAGTGAGCACACTGTTCAAACCAATGCCCTTACAGGATTTCAATATTTGCAATATATGCGTTTTTTTCCTTAATGTCTTGAATCTGTGGTTTATTACCTGAGGCCGGGGCGGAGCAGGGTCCAGGCTGAACTCCGCCTGCAGGGCCGACACCGGCTGCACCCTGATGGCCGGCCTCTGGTACTCCGGGCTGGAGGTGACGGTGCTGTAGGCGGGGGGCCCGGACGTGGTCTGCCTCTGGAGGAGGTGCAGGATGGCCTGGATGTCTGAGGTCATCTGGGACTCCAGTCTGACAGGAACACATGGAATCAAATCACACAAAGGTATGTGGTTCATCACATATGGAGGATGTATCACTCACATAAATACAGGAAGTGTTGATGCACCATGCAGTTATGTAAAGGAGCAGTGTGACATCACTCAGAATCAACATGCATGGTGAGGACTAAAGAATATTTAATATACATCATCAGGTTTTTCATCATATTGGAAAAATGTGACAATGTCAAATGTACATACTGTATGTCTTTGCTACTATGGGATGGCGGTGGTGGTGGTGGTCAATACTGATACTAAACACTAGAGGGAGACTCAGCCTCACATGGGGGTTAGTATGGAGGATTATACTAGCATGAGTCTGAAGTATTCACACCCTTTACTTGAGTAACATACATTATTACAAGTTGAATAACTGCAAGTATTTTATCAAAGGAAAAATAACTTAAATATAAGTTACTGCAGCAACAAAACAGACGAGGATACGACAGTAAAGTGAAGTTTGTGTTCTGTTTTGCAGGTACCAGGAAATGGAGCACCTGCACCGTTTCATCCCCCGATGCAGAGTTACATCATGGCGTCTCTGAGGGGGTGAATCACCTTTCCTCCACACATTCCTTTTTACAGCAGCAAACACAGGATGGAGAGGGAGAGTGGGGGAAGCCTGCCAGGTGGCTGTTTGCTCTTTAGAGGAGAATACGTGCAAATAAACCCAGTGTCTGCAGCTGTACTGTGATGCAGTGCACCGAGTGTGACTGGTGGGGGAACTCTCTGAGCCATGTTCCCTCCATCAGTGAACATCATCTCCCCAAACTGTGCAACTCCTCCACCCCTCCTCACATGAGGACGTCCACAGTCTATGGAATGTGTCTGCATCTGCATGCTATATATACACAGTCTGCCCTTTTGAGGAAAACTCACTAATGGCACATAGACATGTTGAGGGCTGGACCATTAATGGCGCATTTCCACCATGGCGCGGAGCGCGCTTTAAGCGTGCCGTGTCGTGCCGTGCCCGTTTTTGGTTGCGCTTCCACTAGGCCTAGTTACGGCCCGGCCCGGCCCGGGGCCACTTTTTCACCTCTTTTCTGGCCCGACAAAATTGTGGTTCTATCGGGGCCAACAAACAGGGCTGAGTCGGGCTGAGTATGCTAAACTAGAGAGAGGATCGCTGGCAAGGGGGCTACAACTACAACAAGATGGACATATTTGACCGTGATTTAATTGTAATACACGTTTCAAAATGATGCCGAAGTAACAACATACTGATACCGGTTAGTAAAAACCATGAATTAATGCTTTGGCAAGTTTGCAGACAGACGGCAGGCGAAAAACCTTTTAAAATGCGTGTTTTCTAGATGGAGATTGGCTAAGCTAACGCAGTATATGCTCCGACCGTCCACACTCACAACAACGGCCTATACAGACATAAATAAAGCAGCGACTGTATTCACCATGACACAGGCAGTCTGTGGTTTGTACTTGTTTAACTTTTGTCGAGTTTCTGAACATATATAAGGAGCTGTGAGCTCTGAGTGCTAACAACTAACGGCTGTGTTGTTCTTCTGGGGTTCTCGTTGAAGATGACGTCACGGCTCCGCCTACACTGCGTTACTATAGTAACTACCCCAGTTCCTAAACTGTAATGGAAGCGCAGCATGAAGTGAGTCGGCCCTGTTAAGGCCCAACGCGGCCAAGCCGTACCGTGCCGTACCGAGCGTGGCCGAGGCCGACCGTGTGGTGGAAATGCGCCATAACTGTCATCTGAAGTCTGGTGGTGTTTTGACCATTTTCATATCAGTTACGACAATATCGTGTTTCTTGGCGAGGGATGCGTTTCCATGGAAACAGCCTATGGTGAGATCTCAGATTTGGCGTAGGGCTGTTGAGGCATGGACCGGTGATATACAAGTGAAGATTGGGGGACGATTGGACCGTGTCGATTGGACTTACAGCGACATCGTGTTTCATGGCGAGTTGTCTGTCGCCATGGCAACGGCATTTGATGACACCCCATAATACGCTTAGATGCGTTGATGGCTGCATCGTTACCAAACCTGTGAAGTTTTGGGCTGTTTGGAGTATTTTCACTGAAGTTATGATAAAACCATGTTTCAAGGCGAGCATTGTGTTGCCATGGCAACGGCATTTGAAGAAATCTCAAAACTGTCCCGTAGATGTCTTCACGGCTGGACTGTTAGCACACATGTGAAGTTTGAGCACTTTTTGAATATTTTCATAGGAGTTATACATTACATTAGGAGGTTACATTACTCTCTCTCTTCTCTTGATCGCCCTCTCTCTTCTCTTGATCGCCCTCTTGATCTTCCGCATATGATGATGACACCCCATAATTGACGTAGAGCTGTTGAGGGCAGGACCATTAACCTTTATCTGAAGTCTGCTGCTCTGAGTGAATGTCAGTTGGAGTGATGACATCATCGTGTTCCATTACACAGGTGTTTATAGTTGAGCTAACGAGCTCTGCAGAGATCATAGGTTCTATTTCATACTTACTGACCGCCAGAGGCGGTGCTTTAGCATCCAGTATTCATAGAACCGTAGTTACATACGTAACTATCGTTTCCATTGTTCTGAATCAGAGATAAACCTCTTACATGTGAACGTTTTGTGGAAGAACCGTAACAGATATCTGTGAAATTTCAAAACGTGAAGCATGTCAAGGAAGTTGAGTATCTGAAGTGTAATTTGTGTGTACTTTCGGGTTAATAATGTGGCCTTTTTGGCAGTTTAACTAAAGGTGTGCGGCTGCTGCTGTGAGGAAATATCAGCCTGAAATTACAATGGGTTTTAATGGAGACATGTTGAAAGTTTTTGTCACTTCATGCCCTCAAGAGGCATTTTGTTTAATTATTTTTTGCTTAATTATTTGTCATTTTTCAAGCTACGAGATGTTTTCCTACGTTTGTCATGAAAAATTATGCCTCAGGAATGTAGGGTTTGGGAATTATGGCAGTTTAAAAAAAAATATATGAAGGCAAATTTCAAGATTTCCTACACTCTAGCTGTGACATCACGCACTCTGCCTTAACGAGCTGCGCAATGTTAAAGTTAAAATGTTAAAAATGTGATGTATTATGGGATGTATCTCTGGAATTATGAAAGTTATGAATGATAAAAGTAATAGCCTGCGATTCCCGACCGAGCTGAACGTTTTGATGTTTGAACGGAGTTTCTGCGATGTTGAATGTGGGAGGAGAAGAGGGCCAAAATAAGTCGGTGGAATAATACACTTTTTGTCCGTAGCATAACATATAGTTGGAATGCTGTATCAGCATTCCCACTAAATAACAGTGTTTCCCATACATCGACATACAAACCCCACAGATCCTCAACTCCGGTGTGTCTCACTCATTAAGGCGAGACACGGCAGGCAAAAACATCGTTTTTCATGCACTGGTCAATTTTGATATGTTGTGCTATTTTGATTCCATAACATGTTTTCTTTCAGGCTTTTGGAAGGAAAATGTACAAAATACACATTTAGGTGTTTATTTGACTATAGTTTGTCTATTTGCGTCTGTAGGTTTCTCCTAAATGCACCAAAAGTTAGCTTTCTAACGTAACATAAAGTACCGCGACAGCTGTTTGGACCATGTAATCAGAGGTATCGTTGGAAAGCTCCGTCTCTCCTGCACAATCTCATCGGTTCCAAATATGGTAATTTCCTTTGTATTAGCAACCAATCGTGAAAGTACAAAGGGGTCTTAAACCAAAAAACTAAATCTCATTGGCTGGTGTCAATTTTGATAACGTGATTCGTTCAGATGCGTCACGTGGTGTGCTAAAACACTTCTTGGTTTAGCTTTCGCTGGAAATTTAAATCTCAAAATGGCAAAAGTTAGACAAAAAACAAATGATCCCGAACATGAAATACCTTCACGGAGTGCGTCGATGCGCAAGTTGTCATCCAAACAAGAACAGGAGGGTTTAGGGAGCGCCTCACAGCAATCTTTAAAGGTCGTTTTCTCAAAATGAGTTTTTTCTCATATTCTGAGTCAGAAATGTCCACTTCAGTAGCACTTACATACACCAAACCTTCCAGTTATATTCCTATCAATATTCTGAAGGTTTTTACAGAAGGGTTTGTTTATATATCATTCATAGCCTGAATTATATAACATGTTATACCCAGCCAGGGGTTAAGTTGGGATTTGATATGTGGGGGGGCTCTGTGTGGAGGTGCGAGAGGGGGGCGGAGGTCGAGGATCTCATTTTTTTACCTTAAGGCCCTAAAGCAACTGCTCCATTATCTGTATGAAATGCACACACTCCAAATGTCACAATAAAAATAGAAAGTACTACAAATAAACTGGAATTCATTTACATCTTAAATTATTAATATATACACAAAAAAAGGTTTACAAATATCCAACCTTCAAATAGCTTTTTTAAATCAACACTGCTCTGCACACTTGCTAAAGAACATTTGTGTGGAAATCTCAATTCATTTGTAGAGCTGCGTGAGTATGGCCAAAAGTATGGGAGTAAATCTCACTGTAAACTATTTGATCATCACTAAATTCTGTGTTATTATGACCGATCATAACTCAGCTTTATGCAGACATACATTTACCATGGTGTACAGGGCCGGTTTTTGGCATAGGCGACATAGGCGGTCGCCTAGGGCGCCAGATCTGGGGGGGCGCTGCGCTGGCAGCTCTGGGAGGGAAAAATAAATTTTTGACTGTTTGCGCTCATCCTAATTTTCAGCCTTGATGTAACAACATTCATAATTAAGTAAATGTAACACCCTTTTCACCCCGGTTACAGTTTTCATTTGCCCTGTACGATGGGCGCTGTAAGTGATGAAAGTGGGGGGGTGTTGGCTTATCAGGCGCCCGCAGCTCACAGCCAATGTGGGCGTGGGAGCGAGCAAGAGAGATAAATGCAATTTATGTAAACAAATATTTCCAAGGCACTCCTTTATAATTATTGGGATGAACAGGTTTGAAATCATTCCAGTGTATACTATAGGACAGTAAACCAAAAATATCGTTTGAAACTTGAGAGATACAAAAATATGCATAAATAAATAAATGTTAAGGTAAAATAAGATATGAATGAACAACAAAAATAAAATACGTTACATTTATTTGTTATGTTCACATACTTATTTGATTATTAAAATGTAAACCGATCTTTTTCATATGGGTGTTTAGAGTTGTACCCCCTAGATCTAGTCTCTACTAATGTGTGCTCAAAGTGCACCAGATTGAAGCATTTTACTTTACATTTTCAAACATTTCTTCCTGGGGGGGCATACCCCCGGACCCCCCTAGAGGATGTGACGTCCACACCCCAATTAAAATATGTTCATACAATACTGAATACATTTGAAGCCTTTTTGATGTCTATAACCTATGTCAATAAGTTTCTGTTTTTGTAGTGTATTGGTCTTTTGTAGAGATTTTTCATTTATTCTTTATATATTCTATTGTGTATTCCTTGGATACTTTTATCTTTTCTACTGTACGATTGAAGTAAATGTGGGAAGCGTTTAACAACAGCCATTTACTTAAAAGATTTTTCTCAATGTTATTCTTATTTTTGTTAATCCTGGAAGAATGCCAGAAAAAAAGACATTCTCTTCAAGAATAAAAAAAAACATGACATTAGTAATAGTGATAACAAATTAAATAAGTTGTTAGGTTAAGTCAGGGCCGGTTTTTGGCATAGGCGACATAGGCGGTCGCCTAGGGCGCCAAGTCTGGGGGGGGCGCTGCGCTGGCAGCTCTGGGAGGGAAAAAAACATTTTTGACTGTTTGCGCTCATCCTAATTTTCAGCCTTGATGTAACAACATTCATAATTAAGTAAATGTAACACCCTTTTCACCCCGGTTACAGTTTTCATTTGCCCTGTACGATGGGCGCTGTAAGTGATGAAAGTGGGGGGTGTTGGCTTATCAGGCGCCCGCAGCTCACAGCCAATGTGGGCGTGGGAGCGAGCAAGAGAGATAAATGCAATTTATGTAAACAAATATTTCCAAGGCACTCCTTTATAATTATTGGGATGAACAAGTTTGAAATCATTCCAGTGTATACTACAGTATAGGACAGTAAACCAAAAATATCGTTTAAAACTGGAGAGATAAAAGAAAATGCATAAATAAATAAATGTTAACTGGTAAAATAAGATATGAATGAACAACAAAAATAAAACAAGTTACATTTATTTGTTATTGGCTATGGTAGGTTATTTGTTATGTTCACATACATATTTGGTTATTAAAATGTAAACCGATCTTTTTCATATGGGTGTTTAGAGTTGTACCCCCTAGATCTAGTCTCTAGTAATTGTGTGCTCAAAGTGCACCAGATTGAAGCATTTTACTTTAAATGTTCAAAAAAATCTTCCCGGGGGGGCATACCCCCGGACCCCCGCTAGAGGATGTGACGTCCACCCCCCAATTAAAACATGTTCATACAATACTGAATACATTTGAAGCCTTTTTGATGTATATTACCTATGTCAATAAGTTTCTGTTTTTGTAGTGTATTGGTCTTTTGTAGAGATTTTTCATTTATTCTTTATATATTCTATTGCAGGGGTATTCAACTAAAATTCAACGAGGTCCAGTTAGAGAAAATCTCCCCATGCAAAGATCCGGAACATCAAAATATCTAACTTGCTTTATCAACGTCTGCATGTAATCAACAACTGACTGCCAATCAAATAAAGAAAGTACAATTCATAAACCACAATATTTATTGTCAATTAACATTGAACTATACAGATATACAGTAAAATACTGTGGATATGTGTAATGTCCCTCTCGGGCTGCATTTAAAAATAAAATAGAGAAAATAAATAAAATAGCTTTTGAAAATATGTGCATCTTAAAGTGCTTAATTTTAGATAAGTAAAATAAAGTGTAGCAGCAGCTTGAGTTTCCCTTTTTCTTTGTTAACCGTTTCACATCATGACTTAACAGTTTCAGTCGATTAACATATCAGTCTTTACACATCGTAACAATTGAACAGTTTTAAAGTTTCTCTTTCTTTCCCTCTTATATTGCAGTCCCTCACTCACTTTGTTTTAATTCAGTGCGAGAATTGAGCTTGAGCTTGTCCTGCCAGGAGTTGGTAAATCTGGGCTGAAATGGTGTCAGGGCCATTCTCATACACACATGCAGGTGCTCATTGGTTAGCCTCGGTTAGCCTGCCCTGGAACGATATTTAGTTTTAATTTTGATCCTGGTGGACTGATCATATTGGGCTCTGAGACTGCTTATTTTGTGTGACCTCAGTTCTGACTTGAGAGGGAATGTTTGGTCAGTCACACACTTTTAATGAGCGCCACGGTCTCTGAACATAGAGACTGTGTTAGAGTTTTACTCGCTACATGGTGTACTTTGAGGGTTTTTGACTCTGCAGACCGTTTACATGCATAAAAACCTTCATAACACACAAGGGGGACGGGTAATAACCGGAAAAGCATGACATGGGCCCTTTAAGTTGACGAAACACTAGAGTCAAATGTAATTCAAGTCAGATCCACTCATGTCTTAGACGGGGCAGTGATATCATAAACCTGTTAATGTACGCATTCAAACACTTTTTATTTTACCAGCTGTATTCACCTTGCAGGTGCAGCTATGTCGCTTTTAACCTGGATAAAGTGTTTAAGTCATGGATGTTTAAAGTTTAACGTCTTCATATTTGTCTAATATTATAGTTGACTTTTCATTCAGGAAGTATGACGCTGGGCTGTCAGTACGCTTCTCCATGTTTGTGATTGGTCAAATGTTGCTAACCCCGCCCCTTTCATGTGAACGCGCACTCAACCGGACAGAGAAACCCTGGCTTGAGTTACCGAGTTGATAACCAGCGTCGTAGGACAGTTTAGCGAGAGCGCGTTTGTTTTGGATTAGGTAAACTGGGTAACTCAAACATATCCAGGTTATGTTGAACCGGCTTCGTAGTACAGGCCTCGGGTGTAAATAAAGACTTATTTAAGGGTTGATCATATTTTACATCAACAATCCAAATCTGCTAAGTAACTAAAGGTATTAAATAAATATAGTGTAGTGAAAGTACAAAGTAGCAAAACATTGAAATACTCAAGTAAAGTACAAGTCCCTCAAAGTTGTACAGTACTTTTATATATAGTTGCTTAAATATGTCCATGTTGACATTGTGAGAAGGCGGGAATATTCCAGTGATGGCATATGAGTTTACTCAATGATTTAAAGGCGTGCGGATGTATTGATTGACCAACAACATGCCATGTTTGGTAGACATAAACAATAAACGTTTTTTATCGACTTTCCCACATTTTTAAACATAATACTTTTTTTTTATTCTCAAAATGAATAAAGGTACCTATGATGTAAATTACACATATTTGTTTCCTGACACTGATAATGGCATATTTAATAATTTAAATAATGAATTACTGTAATTAAAACAAAAACAGTATTATTTATGGCCCATGGCATTATCTAATGCAGTGGTTCCCAAACTTTTTGTGCCCAAGGCACACCAAAGGACAAGTAAAAATCTCAAGGCACACCTATTGTGCAAAATAGCCCTTATAACACGTGTTATCACTCATATCATGTAAAATATCTGTAAATGTGCATAATTATTTACTAATGCCAAATAAAATGTGACAAAGACAACTATATTACTCATGAAATATTTATTAACGAAATATTTCAGAAATTAATTTGAAACTTTATCAAATTAGGCTTCATCAAAGCAGCAACACACTCATTTAAACCAGACAGGTCACAAAATTAAAAATTGTGGAGGATCAGGCTTTGGTGGTCGGCTCCCATCTCGGCGCACAGCTGGGAGAAGAGGCGAGATTTCAGGGGCCTTGATTTGATGTAATTCACCATCTGCACAGCCTGATTCAGCACCTCAGTCAACTCCGGGGGCATGGTTTTGGCAACTAATGCCTCTCTATGCAAAATGCAGTGGTTTGTCACGATATGTGGGTTTTAGCAATAAATCCTTTCACTCGTCATGCTTGCCGCACCATCTGTGCAAAGACTGACGCACATATTCCAGGTCAGACTGTTCTCTTTTAAATAGTTATTAGTTACCCTGAATATTTCTTCTCCCGTAGTATGGCTTTCCATTTCTTTGCAAAAGAAAAACGTCTCTTTGATAGAGTCAGCATCAACATATCTGACGTTTGCCAGAAGTTGGGCAGCCCCACTTATGTCAGTAGATTCGTCTATTTGTAGGGAAAATCTGCCGCTCGCCTGCAGTGCCATAAGACAGGTAACTTTCATGATACTGTCTGCTGACAGTTTTTTTCCTCTTTTCTTTCGGTGGTGGGTTGTCGGCAGTCTCTGCACTGGTGGTTGGAAAGCGCTCCATTTTCCCTCTTGCGTGTTTCTCTGTTTTAATCTTGTCCTTCAGCCTTCGATGTGTCACGGTCTTATAATTCCCACCTGCAACTGCGTTAACAGCGAAATATGGGGTTCTGTGAGGATTTTTTTTAAAAGAATTGTTTTTAGGTATAGAGTTTGCCTCTGTATTATGAAATGAGTGCATACAAAGTACTGATATAGTAAATTAAAAAATAATTATTTTTGTGTAGTTGTATATTGCAATAATAACGTATGGTTATCACAAAATCCCACGGCACACCCGGACTTGCCTCACGGCACACCATTGCGCCGCGGCACACCGTTTGGGAACCACTGATCTAATATTTTAGATCAGTTTTATATTTATGATAACTATATTTGTACTTTTCAAAATGTTATAAATACAGATACTTTATTGTCATCTTACAAATATGCAACAGAATTCATGAGCACTCAAGGACCGGACTCAAAATATAAATATATAAATATATATATATAAATCTAATAAATAGAACAATACTATGTCAACTTACTATACTATTGTTTTTTCGGATATTTTCGACATACTGACTTCATGGTGTCTTTTTCTTCTTTTCTCTCCACAGGACTGCAAGGACAATCATCTGACATCAATGAAGACGGTGGCTTCTGGAGTTTCTGAAGAATTTACGGTACTATACTATGACTTTTATGATATTTTCGACATACTATACTATGTTACTCGCAGTACTATCAGGCACTCTAACCATTCAAACTGACATTAATCTGACAGTGAATGAGTGTCAGCACAGATGTTTGGTTAAGTTAGAGCCATGACACAGAGCTCAACAGGAAGCTGTGACAACTGTGGCAACTTCCCCTACACCACCCTGAGTGGCTGAGAAACAACAACAACAAATTAACAAGATGCGAAACACTTTTACAAAGCTAGAGACAAATGAACAAGTCTCGAAACACTTTAACATTTGCCGAAACACTTTAAGAAACTAGAGAATCAAACCGGAAAGGGAATGTCCATCATACCAGAAGTGACGTGCAAGTGATTGTCACAAACTTAAGTTTGTTTTGGCGGATAGACCGCCGGTACCTATGGAAGGTACGAGTGTGTTTATGGTCGGTAAACATGTTTTGTCCGTTCTGTGGAAACCACCTGGGCCAAGTGACACGGTTTTGCTCATCGCACACGCACACACACACACCGCTATACACATCGAACTGCCTTATTACTAGTTTTATGAAGGAGATGTCCGGTCACCAGGGCGTGTGTGTGTGTGTGTGTGTGTGTGGTGTGTGTGTGTGTGTGTGTGTGTGTGTGTGTGTGTGTGTGTGTGTGTGTGTGTGTGTGTGTGTGTGTGTGTGTGTGTGTGTGTGTGTGTGTGTGTGTGTGTGTGTGTGTGTGTGTGTGTGTGTGTGTGTGTGTGTGTGTGTGTGTGTGTGTGTGTGTGTGTGTGGTGTGTGTGTGTGTGTGTGTGGTGTGTGTGACTGGCATTTGTTTTCAGAAGATATTAAGATAGTGTCGTCCATTCCGGTACTGCGGTCAACTCAGCCGTCTCTCGCGTTTGCTTGGTCAAATCAGCAGCTCTTCATTTTGAGTGCGCGATTAATCGCGCCTTTACGGTAATTGCCGAGAAGCGGCACTGAGGCTAGTAGTACAAGAGTAAAATAATGCATGTTTTTTCTGCTTTATTTGCGATACAAATAATTTGTACCATAAGTTCTTAATAAAACTGACACTGTTTGACTCAGTCCTAGTTTGACTGGTACCAACAATAAAATGAAGTACTTTTACCGTGTACTTTTTGGGTAATAATCCCCTCCTGAGAACAAAATCATGCCACTTCTGCTATATTTGATGAGGGATAAAATGATTTTTAACCATAAGTTGTTAATAACATGTGTACTGTTGGACTCAGTACTTGTTAGACTACTACGACAATTACAATGAGGTACTTTTACTGTGTACTTTTTGATTAATACTCGGTCAAACCAAACTCCCGTCCTGAGTACAATACAGTACTCTATGAACTATGAATTATTGTACTCAGCCACCGTACCATATAACCCAACACACTTTTTCTTTTATCTATTCACAGCACATTTCTTCTGAGTTTTACTGAACGGTGAAAGATATGGCTCATCTAATCACCTTGTAACTTCTGGTTTGTTTATTTCACAGTTGACTTTCTTTCACATCATACATGTTCTGTGTGCATTTCCTATTTAGTTTAGCTCTTTCCTTCAAGGTTTATAAAGCAGAGACCAGATACATATAAAGGGAGTAGGTTATACCCATAAAGTTCAGCTGATTATTATGATTTTACATTTTATGCAATTTTTTGTTCCTTTTCATTTAGTTTTTTTTATGTATACTGTATTCATTTTCCAATTGCAAATCACAATGAGTTGCCTCTATTTAAAAGTTGCTAAACTAATTAACTGTCATTGCATTAACTTTAGAAATAAAGTACATGTTTGTGGACAAAACATCTCAAAAGCATCTAGTGGTGACATGAAGCCATGCATGACAGTTACATATTTAGTGAAGAACAATTTAGTGAGAAGTTGGGAAATATTGGAAAAGTGGAGACTCTTAACTTTAAAATCAACCAGAAGCGTAACTCAATTTACCAAAAATTACATTAAGGGGAAAAGTGTTTAACAGCTTGATGAATGTATCTTTTTCAAATGTATTACTTGTTTTTTACTCGTGTTCTTCCTTTTAATCTTTAATTTTCAAACCATTTTGTCTGTCGTTTTAGAGTAAATGAAATGTACGAGGATTACCTAAACGCAGCCCATTAAACAATTGATGGGCGGGTCTTCTTCCACTGCTCCTCGCTTATTGGTTATCTCCCCCCGTCAGTCAACTAACTTCCGCCAGCTCTCTGCAGCTCGGATGTGATGTAGCAACTGCTCAGACGTATTGGAAGCTACTACCGTGTATTCACAGAAACCCTTGCATACCGTCGGCGTCACTCCACTATTAAGATATCAAACTTGCTACAGTTTTTCCTATTTCACCAAATGGCTAATCCTGGATACGTTGTGGTGAGTTAATGATATGTTATCGTATTGTTATACTATTAACCCTCCTGTTATCCTTGGGGTCAATTTGACCGCATTCAATGTTTAACGTATCTAAAAAGATGGTTCACATAATGTTTTTTGCTTAGTATTTCATGACTTTTCCTAATTTAGTGAGGACTAATGGGTAAACATCAAATGAACATGAAGATCTTTTTTAAATGTCCTGTACGCACTTTGTACGCATCAGTGTTCCTTGGTGTCAATGTGACCCCAGGCTGTTTTAGTAGTATCAAACATATAAAAATGTCAACATTTTACACATATTTGTATGGATTGTGTAGGATTATATTGAGGTGACTATTACATGCAAATGTATCATTGTAAAAAAAAAAAATACCCTCTGCTTTAGTTATTGGTCCTTTAACAACATCAAAAAGGTCTTACTTTAACATTTTATTTCAATCAGTTTATGGTGATTTATATATTTTTCGATAGTCACATACAGTAATAGGAATTCTGGATGCAAAGGGGTCTGTGGGGGGGGGGGAGGTTGGGGTAATGTTTTATTTAAATGGTTATTTAGGTAGTCAACTAAGACACCTAAAGCACCAGAGACATACATTTTGGTTAACATTTGGAATATGATCATTGTCTTGAGTTTTAAACCACTGGGGTCAAATTGACCCCAGTGGATAAAGGGTGTAAGGTACATCTGAGGATAACAGGAGGGTTAAAAGCAGACAGTGTGGAGGCCTGTCTGATATGCAGGGGCAGATCATTCCACATTGTGGGAGCCGCTACAGAGAAGCAACGGTCCCCTCTGGCTTAGGTTAGTGCTAGATCGTATACCTCCTGGGTTTTAGGCGTCAGAAGTGACGTAATCTTGGATGAGAAGTCGGCAACTTTTGCAGCAACTGACTGCACATCTGGTAGTAAAAGTAGACACATTTAATTTAATTTTGCATGGGCTCTTTGCGACTCTGGAGTCCTGCAGGAATCCGGAGGACAGCGAACAGGAGTGAGAGGGAGCACACTCCTAAAATATCTCCCCCTTTTATTTTTTTTAAATAAACCTCGTACTGTGTGTGTCACTGTAATCCGAAATCAAACGCACTCAGTGGCTTTCTGAGTGTTAATCCCATCTGTGCTTTTCTTCTTGTGAGATGTCATTTTTTAAATATTGGTAATAGCCTGCTGTCCTCCAAAGTTATGAATTCTCAAAATATAATATTATGATATTTTTGTGGAAAGATTATGTATTCATGCTCGTCTCTTGACCTGGGTGGCAGGTTACGTCACTTCCGCCTAAAACCCAGGTATACGATCTAGCACTAACCCTCTAGGCTTAGACCTGGTTCTTGGCACATTCAGGAGCAGTTGATCAGCTGACCTGAGAGGGCGGTTGGGCGGTTGGGCGGTTGGGCGGTTGGGGTGTAGCAGAAAGCTCAGAAAGATATGGTGGGGCCATGCCCTTTAGGGATTTAAAAGTAAATAAAAGGATTTTGAAATGAATCCTAAAATGTATTGGCAGCCAATGGAGCAAAGCCAAAATGGTGGAAATATGCTCATATTTTCGTGTTCCAGTTAAAAGCCTTGCTGCTGCATTTTGCACCAGCTGCAGATGAGCAAGGGAGGACCCACTGACCCCCATGTTAAAGGAGTTACAGTAATCCAGACGAGTGGTGACGAAGGCGTGGATTACTGTCTCAAACTGCTGTCTGGGGAGAAAGGGTTTTATTTTGCTAGCTGCCTAAGGTGATAAAAGCTCGTTTTTACCACAGATTTAATCTGACTCTCAAGTTTTAGTTCGGGGTTCACCAAAAACAATTAATTCCGTTTTTCCTTCATTTAGTTTTAGGAAGTTGCACGCCATCCAGGCCTTTATGTCCTCAAGACACTTTAACAGTGGGCTAATTGAGTAACCCTCCTTCTGTTTAGTGTTTTTAATTTTCTCAATTAAACTAGAAAAATGGGACTCAAGACACCTCCTTTTAAACTTTGTATATTAAACTAAAAATCGCTTTTATCTACGTCTAAGTGTGGAATGCAGTGACTCCTCAGTTTTGATGAATAGGGGTTAGAAGCTTATTGTTCCTCAGCCAATAGCAGGCCTCCAGAGTGACAGTCAGGCAGGCATCACTTCACGTTGATACCTGCAGTCAGTGAATGTAACACTGGCATGCTTTATATATTACAAGCACAACAAGATATCACATTTCCCAAACTGTTGTCAAAATCAATGAATTGCTATTTAAAAAAGTCTTTATATGTGAGTTATATAATAATAAGTAACCATTGAAAGTGAAAAAAATATGTGGTAGTTGTATCCTGTTTTCTACATTTGAATAAACACTTTGAGAGTCTTTAATGACACCCACCCTGGTCTCTGATGTGTCCCCATCAGGGATGGAATGCCAACTATGAAAGAGCACTTCGAAGCTTGCACGACGCCCGAGTCCAAGCCCAAGCTGATGCTCATAACCCGATGTGGGGTTTCTTCACCGCCATTGCAGGCCAGGTTAGTGTGGAGGAACTCGCACTCTTCACTTCTCGGAACCTCACAGGAGAGCACACAGTACACGTAGCCTATATAAAAGGCAGAGTTTTACCAAAGGCTAGCTTTCACTTTCATATTGAAGTGTGGTCACAAAGAGGACATTCTCTGCAGACATATCAGGTTTCATGAATCGGTTCAGTTACTATGAAGTTAAGAGGAAGCAGGGCTCTGTTTGAACTTGATTTCACTCTCTTTCAGTAATGAATGACTCACTACACTACCTTATCTAAAGTGGTCCTTTGGAAGACTGCAATATTTAAAATGCCTACATAAAAGTAAAACTATAATTTGTCCCCCCCCCCCAACCCCTGCTGTGTTCAGGACGGAGAGGTGGATGCAGACGAGCTGCAGAGGTGTCTCACCCAGGGTGGATTCACCGGATCCTACTCTCGTAAGTCCACGACTCCTTCCACAAGAGAGACTGCCTCAGACAATATGAGTTCTTAGTTGTTTTACATCATGCATTTAACAAATGAGCAGAGGCCGTACTCACAAACTTAGAGGGCTTTAAAACACTAACAAAATGCCTAATAGGTCTTTATATCAAGTGATGTATTTCTCTGGAGGGGAAGTGTCAAACCACTATTATCTCCTCTGTGATTGGTTGACAGCTGACAGTCTCTTTCAGTGCATGTGAAAAATGAATATTCATTAGTATAAAGGAGAAGGAAGTGGTAGTTCACGAAATATGTGAGTATAAGTTGCAGATTACATACATGACGTAAAGTGAAGAGTATCTGAGTTCAATATTTGTGTTTTTTGGTGGCATAAGAGCTCACCAAGAAAATATTATTAGCAATATTATTATACTGCCTTTCATGAATAAAGACTAACAGTTAAAGACTGTAATGGATATTGCTGTGAGATTGAGAAAGTACACAGAGTTGAATACAAGCACAGCCTTTTTAACAGCATATGACTGATTCATTAATCAGGGAAAACAGATTTCGCCGTCAGCAGATGGATTAATTAGCACTAAAGTTAAGTGTGAAAACATGGACTTTAAACCTAGATTTACTAATTTCCCCCTTTATTTTCTCTTTACAGCATTCAACCTGGAGACTTGCAGAGTCATGATCGCAATGATGGATGTATCCTAACTTTAATACCAATGAGTCCCTCAGCTGCTCCTATTGTCCACTCACACTCACCATGGAAGTATATGTACAGTAGGCGTGGTGTTTGTCCTTGAACCGGGTTAACCAGCTGTTTCTATACCTGTGGGTCAGCAGTTATGAATCTTAACCCGAGTGTGTGCAGCGGGACTCCACGAGGAAGATGGGCTTGAACGAGTTCAAGGACCTGTTCGCGGCTCTGAACCTCTGGAAGCAGACATTTGTGATGTTCGACCGGGACAGGAGCGGCACTGTGGAGCCGCAGAAGATGGCGCTGGTCATCAACGCTATGGGTGAGGCTGAAGCATGAGGGAGGTTTATTGGGAGAGGTGTATGACACTTAATGAAGAAAAAAATGACTTAAAAGCCCAGACAAAATGCACTTGGATTCTGCGTTTTTAGGCCTGATATTAATCTTCTTCTGTGTTCCTCAGGGTTCATTCTCAGCCCTCAGGCTCAGAATGTGATCATCAAGCGCTACAACAAAGGAGGGAGGATCTACTTCGACGACTACGTGGCCTGCTGCATCAAACTGCATGCTCTCACAGGTACACACATCTAGAGATGATGTGACACGTTCCACTGAACACACTGCTGTCCAGATGTTTAATGTGGACTGAGCGTGAAATGTGTTTATTGACGCTGATGTTTCCTGTTCCTGGTGCAGAGAACTTCAAAAGGAAAGACACCATGCAGCATGAAGCCGTCTCCTTCCAGTACGATGACGTGAGTCCTGTGTCCTGTGGAGATATCACTGCATCACATAGCTTAAGTCCAGATGTTTCAACTCATAGCCTGCTGCCTACTGATTGAAGAATTGAATTTGGCTCCACCTGACCTTTATTCTTTAGTTCCATGTAGCTGCCGCTTACCTGCATATGAAACGGCTCAGAGCAGCTTCAAACACCATATCCTGTTGAGGTGCTGAGGTTAATTCCATCTCTCTTTCTTTCTGTCACCAGTTCATCCTGTGCACGATGGGCATCTAAGGCGGCACCGACCAATCAGAGGAGGAGTCTGGATCACTGCCTCATGGGAATGCAAAGGGAGGCCAGTATTTTTGACTGAGCTGCAACAGGAAAGTACTCATGCTTGTAACGCTTGCTGTTTAGTCTTGTAAGTCACACAGGGACGTGCTGAATCAGGCGCATATATAAATCTATATAAAGCCAGTATGTATTCACATTAGAGGGAATTAGAATAATTTATAACTCATTTAAAAAAATCTTCGATTGGATGCCAGAGTGATGCTGGATGTGTCGACCTGTGAGACACCTAATGTGCCATTATAATCTGAATGTACGCTAATATATGAAACTCGCTTCTAGAGAGCCTTGTCAGGCAGCATCATGATTAATGATGAAATATTAGCAGCATTTACACAAAACATGTTCATATGCCTTTACACTGAACTTGATATGGTTATGGTTTTATTAGAGCTTTCTCCTTTCTTGCCATATTTTTTATTTCTGTTTTTTTATATAAGTTTAGATTAGCTTGATGTGAAAGTTGATAACGAGCCAAAGTGACTGTGATAACTGTTATAATGCTAGTGAGATAAAGCCTGAGATTAGTGCAGCTTCACACTTTGTTTTGAATGTTTCCCTACAAACACAGCTGGTTGTACTTTTTAAAGATGCCCTGCACACTCCTAATGCCATAGTTCAGATCATATTTTGTTACCCACAATAAACACTTTCTAATCAGTATGCATTCTGTTTATTCATTTATACAATTGCGCATTTTTTTCCCAGTCTATTTACATGATATTTCATTTATTTAAATATAGTTAAGAACAGAAACATTCAAATGAGCTGTTAAGTGTTGCATTGTATAAAATACAGTGGCAAACATTTAAAAAAATGCATAAAAACAATTGTGAACAGCACTAAGTATTTCAAAAGGGACATTGTTATCCAGTACAGCAAGTTTTCTAATCTGTGCAAAAGTTAGCAAATCCCATGGAAAAGTGTTCAGGACGCGTGGAGTCTATCGGCGTCAGCAACCTTTGTTCTACATCTGTGCTCGAGAAAGAAAGATGGAGGACACCCTGCTGGAGCATCCGTGTGGTTTCTCTTTTCCTAAATAAGGTTTCCCCGGGTTTTAACAAAGTAAAGAGTTGGGTTGAAGAAGTAGAAATGATATGATGTGCAATATGAATGTTTCATGCAGCCTAAAGCCCGTCACTGAAGTGTTGCTTGCTACATTGAGAGGCTGTACATTGCATTCATCTTCTTCCCTTCTGCACTCCAAAGCCTTCCCCTCAACATCTCGGGGGAAACAATAAGGTCATAGAAAAATAATGGCAAATGAAACTTTGTTTTAGAAAAATAGGTCGAAGCGTTATTTCTAAATCTCCTTCCAAATGTCATAAACAGTTTGAGACCTTGTTATAATTGAGTGCAGTCTCCATGCAATACATGAGCTTGTGTGAGAGTGTGTGGTTAGGAAATGACTAATTCATTTTCCTCATGCACCCTAACGTGGTTCCTTTAAATGTGGCGCTGTTGCACCGGGTCGCCGTCGTGTGTCAAGGCTAGAGCAGGCGTTTAAAGCTAAGGCTAGTGAAGGCGGCCCGAAAACATGGACAACTATTTTCTCTTTTTTTTGTCCTTTTCTCCTGGTTTTTATCTAGGAAATTGTACTTTTTAAGAAGACAATGGAAGACCTAAAGCATGCAACTGAAAACTATCACGTGGGATCGTCAGAGTTCACTCAGGGTGTGAAGGAGATTCAAGATGTCACTTCCTGTCGGTTAGCATATGAAGGAGAAATGACAGTGTATTAGGGTGTCTTTGGGTCAAAAATAAAGAACATTTATAGAGAAAACACATGGATATTCTCTGAGTTTTAAGTGGTTCATTAACAAGAGAACACTTACAAATATCAAATATTTTCTCTTAATAATTTGCAAGAAAGTTTAAATATTTTCTAACAGATTTAAGTCCCTACTTCACTGAAAACAACTTCACATTGCACACCACAGCTTTGCAAAGTGAAGGTTTACCCCCTGTTCTCCAGATTCATATCTTTCAAATTCATTCATTTCCAGCTACAATGGCCCTAATAGTAATGTAAAGAAACACCCGCAGACCGCTGACCCTTACAAGTCCAGAGTGAACTGCAAACCCCCCACAGCCATGCTTCTGTTATATTGATAGGATTCAGGTGGTTATATGGTAAATATGTGTTTTTAAATCTAATAATTCAAGCATTCAATATGTTGTCTGAAACATGTGAAGGAACATAACTGCAGCTGAAAGAGGCTCTTTACTTTGTTCACGTGTAAAATGATCTCCAGAGCGGATTCGTCTCTAGAGATATGAGATCGTTATTGATCTCAAAGACTGACGTGTGTGTGGTTGTGGGATGTCTGCGCAGCCTCACACACTGCGCTGTGTATTCTCAGCGTTGTGGTGGAATCAGGCATGCTAAATATAGCGGCAGATCTCTGCGTGGACGTTTTGGAGCTGCTGATAGAAAGATCAGAGCTTGTGGAAATGCCTCGGGAAGATTTTCATGTAGCTGATTCCCTGGGGGGGGGGAGGAGCGTTAGAAAAGAGGTGACAGCTACAGAGGTCCTGGAGGGAGTCAGAGTGAGGAACATGCCACAGGAAGAAAAGCAACCGTCAGGACGTAAAACATGCATATCTGTTTTAGAAAAAGCACATCAGGTGCCTCGTGTTGCTGGCAGTGTTCTATAAAGTATGTACACGGTGGATGATGACTTTACACGTGGTAATAATATAGTGTATAAATACCTCTGTATAAATTGTCTTTATACATTTAAATCAGAGAGGGGCGGGGGAGAGAGTCCGTAAAAGTAATGGAAGAAAGTCTACAGTTGCCTTTGCATATACAGTCTCTTTCTTAGACCCTGAGACAAGCTTGAGAGGAGAGGTGCGGGGGGGGGGGGGGGGGCTAGTTTCCTGGGAGCCCCGGGTCAGACACAGGCCGCTGCAGTGCTGACGGTGCTGAGCCCACTTCAGGCAGGGAGGCTTGTCGGCCTGACGGCAGCCTCTGGTGGGGGGGGGGCTCCACAGAGCTGTCCTGTGTGTGTCTCTGCTCAGAGACCCAGTCTGTCTCCAGCAGGGAGGCCACGCCCCCGTCTGGAAGAGCGTCGGGGTCGCTGGAGCACCGGGGGAGCCGTCTGTGGATCTGTTCGGGGTCTTCTCCGGGCTCTGGAGGAGAAACACAGCGTGAAGACGGATCAGAGTGAGCACACTGTTCAAACCAATGCCCTTACAGGATTTCAATATTTGCAATATATGCGTTTTTTTCCTTAATGTCTTGAATCTGTGGTTTATTACCTGAGGCCGGGGCGGAGCAGGGTCCAGGCTGAACTCCGCCTGCAGGGCCGACACCGGCTGCACCCTGATGGCCGGCCTCTGGTACTCCGGGCTGGAGGTGACGGTGCTGTAGGCGGGGGGCCCGGACGTGGTCTGCCTCTGGAGGAGGTGCAGGATGGCCTGGATGTCTGAGGTCATCTGGGACTCCAGTCTGACAGGAACACATGGAATCAAATCACACAAAGGTATGTGGTTCATCACATATGGAGGATGTATCACTCACATAAATACAGGAAGTGTTGATGCACCATGCAGTTATGTAAAGGAGCAGTGTGACATCACTCAGAATCAACATGCATGGTGAGGACTAAAGAATATTTAATATACATCATCAGGTTTTTCATCATATTGGAAAAATGTGACAATGTCAAATGTACATACTGTATGTCTTTGCTACTATGGGATGGCGGTGGTGGTGGTGGTCAATACTGATACTAAACACTAGAGGGAGACTCAGCCTCACATGGGGGTTAGTATGGAGGATTATACTAGCATGAGTCTGAAGTATTCACACCCTTTACTTGAGTAACATACATTATTACAAGTTGAATAACTGCAAGTATTTTATCAAAGGAAAAATAACTTAAATATAAGTTACTGCAGCAACAAAACAGACGAGGATACGACAGTAAAGTGAAGTTTGTGTTCTGTTTTGCAGGTACCAGGAAATGGAGCACCTGCACCGTTTCATCCCCCGATGCAGAGTTACATCATGGCGTCTCTGAGGGGGTGAATCACCTTTCCTCCACACATTCCTTTTTACAGCAGCAAACACAGGATGGAGAGGGAGAGTGGGGGAAGCCTGCCAGGTGGCTGTTTGCTCTTTAGAGGAGAATACGTGCAAATAAACCCAGTGTCTGCAGCTGTACTGTGATGCAGTGCACCGAGTGTGACTGGTGGGGGAACTCTCTGAGCCATGTTCCCTCCATCAGTGAACATCATCTCCCCAAACTGTGCAACTCCTCCACCCCTCCTCACATGAGGACGTCCACAGTCTATGGAATGTGTCTGCATCTGCATGCTATATATACACAGTCTGCCCTTTTGAGGAAAACTCACTAATGGCACATAGACATGTTGAGGGCTGGACCATTAATGGCGCATTTCCACCATGGCGCGGAGCGCGCTTTAAGCGTGCCGTGTCGTGCCGTGCCCGTTTTTGGTTGCGCTTCCACTAGGCCTAGTTACGGCCCGGCCCGGCCCGGGGCCACTTTTTCACCTCTTTTCTGGCCCGACAAAATTGTGGTTCTATCGGGGCCAACAAACAGGGCTGAGTCGGGCTGAGTATGCTAAACTAGAGAGAGGATCGCTGGCAAGGGGGCTACAACTACAACAAGATGGACATATTTGACCGTGATTTAATTGTAATACACGTTTTCAAAATGATGCCGAAGTAACAACATACTGATACCGGTTAGTAAAAACCATGAATTAATGCTTTGGCAAGTTTGCAGACAGACGGCAGGCGAAAAACCTTTTAAAATGCGTGTTTTCTAGATGGAGATTGGCTAAGCTAACGCAGTATATGCTCCGACCGTCCACACTCACAACAACGGCAATACAGACATAAATAAAGCAGCGACTGTATTCACCATGACACAGGCAGTCTGTGGTTTGTACTTGTTTAACTTTTGTCGAGTTTCTGAACATATATAAGGAGCTGTGAGCTCTGAGTGCTAACAACTAACGGCTGTGTTGTTCTTCTGGGGTTCTCGTTGAAGATGACGTCACGGCTCCGCCTACACTGCGTTACTATAGTAACTACCCCAGTTCCTAAACTGTAATGGAAGCGCAGCATGAAGTGAGTCGGCCCTGTTAAGGCCCAACGCGGCCAAGCCGTACCGTGCCGTACCGAGCGTGGCCGAGGCCGACCGTGTGGTGGAAATGCGCCATAACTGTCATCTGAAGTCTGGTGGTGTTTTGACCATTTTCATATCAGTTACGACAATATCGTGTTTCTTGGCGAGGGATGCGTTTCCATGGAAACAGCCTATGGTGAGATCTCAGATTTGGCGTAGGGCTGTTGAGGCATGGACCGGTGATATACAAGTGAAGATTGGGGGACGATTGGACCGTGTCGATTGGACTTACAGCGACATCGTGTTTCATGGCGAGTTGTCTGTCGCCATGGCAACGGCATTTGATGACACCCCATAATACGCTTAGATGCGTTGATGGCTGCATCGTTACCAAACCTGTGAAGTTTTGGGCTGTTTGGAGTATTTTCACTGAAGTTATGATAAAACCATGTTTCAAGGCGAGCATTGTGTTGCCATGGCAACGGCATTTGAAGAAATCTCAAAACTGTCCCGTAGATGTCTTCACGGCTGGACTGTTAGCACACATGTGAAGTTTGAGCACTTTTTGAATATTTTCATAGGAGTTATACATTACATTAGGAGGTTACATTACTCTCTCTCTTCTCTTGATCGCCCTCTCTCTTCTCTTGATCGCCCTCTTGATCTTCCGCATATGATGATGACACCCCATAATTGACGTAGAGCTGTTGAGGGCAGGACCATTAACCTTTATCTGAAGTCTGCTGCTCTGAGTGAATGTCAGTTGGAGTGATGACATCATCGTGTTCCATTACACAGGTGTTTATAGTTGAGCTAACGAGCTCTGCAGAGATCATAGGTTCTATTTCATACTTACTGACCGCCAGAGGCGGTGCTTTAGCATCCAGTATTCATAGAACCGTAGTTACATACGTAACTATCGTTTCCATTGTTCTGAATCAGAGATAAACCTCTTACATGTGAACGTTTTGTGGAAGAACCGTAACAGATATCTGTGAAATTTCAAAACGTGAAGCATGTCAAGGAAGTTGAGTATCTGAAGTGTAATTTGTGTGTACTTTCGGGTTAATAATGTGGCCTTTTTGGCAGTTTAACTAAAGGTGTGCGGCTGCTGCTGTGAGGAAATATCAGCCTGAAATTACAATGGGTTTTAATGGAGACATGTTGAAAGTTTTTGTCACTTCATGCCCTCAAGAGGCATTTTGTTTAATTATTTTTTGCTTAATTATTTGTCATTTTTCAAGCTACGAGATGTTTTCCTACGTTTGTCATGAAAAATTATGCCTCAGGAATGTAGGGTTTGGGAATTATGGCAGTTTAAAAAAAATATATGAAGGCAAATTTCAAGATTTCCTACACTCTAGCTGTGACATCACGCACTCTGCCTTAACGAGCTGCGCAATGTTAAAGTTAAAATGTTAAAAATGTGATGTATTATGGGATGTATCTCTGGAATTATGAAAGTTATGAATGATAAAAGTAATAGCCTGCGATTCCCGACCGAGCTGAACGTTTTGATGTTTGAACGGAGTTTCTGCGATGTTGAATGTGGGAGGAGAAGAGGGCCAAAATAAGTCGGTGGAATAATACACTTTTTGTCCGTAGCATAACATATAGTTGGAATGCTGTATCAGCATTCCCACTAAATAACAGTGTTTCCCATACATCGACATACAAACCCCACAGATCCTCAACTCCGGTGTGTCTCACTCATTAAGGCGAGACACGGCAGGCAAAAACATCGTTTTTCATGCACTGGTCAATTTTGATATGTTGTGCTATTTTGATTCCATAACATGTTTTCTTTCAGGCTTTTGGAAGGAAAATGTACAAAATACACATTTAGGTGTTTATTTGACTATAGTTTGTCTATTTGCGTCTGTAGGTTTCTCCTAAATGCACCAAAAGTTAGCTTTCTAACGTAACATAAAGTACCGCGACAGCTGTTTGGACCATGTAATCAGAGGTATCGTTGGAAAGCTCCGTCTCTCCTGCACAATCTCATCGGTTCCAAATATGGTAATTTCCTTTGTATTAGCAACCAATCGTGAAAGTACAAAGGGGTCTTAAACCAAAAAACTAAATCTCATTGGCTGGTGTCAATTTTGATAACGTGATTCGTTCAGATGCGTCACGTGGTGTGCTAAAACACTTCTTGGTTTAGCTTTCGCTGGAAATTTAAATCTCAAAATGGCAAAAGTTAGACAAAAAACAAATGATCCCGAACATGAAATACCTTCACGGAGTGCGTCGATGCGCAAGTTGTCATCCAAACAAGAACAGGAGGGTTTAGGGAGCGCCTCACAGCAATCTTTAAAGGTCGTTTTCTCAAAATGAGTTTTTTCTCATATTCTGAGTCAGAAATGTCCACTTCAGTAGCACTTACATACACCAAACCTTCCAGTTATATTCCTATCAATATTCTGAAGGTTTTTACAGAAGGGTTTGTTTATATATCATTCATAGCCTGAATTATATAACATGTTATACCCAGCCAGGGGTTAAGTTGGGATTTGATATGTGGGGGGGCTCTGTGTGGAGGTGCGAGAGGGGGGCGGAGGTCGAGGATCTCATTTTTTTACCTTAAGGCCCTAAAGCAACTGCTCCATTATCTGTATGAAATGCACACACTCCAAATGTCACAATAAAAATAGAAAGTACTACAAATAAACTGGAATTCATTTACATCTTAAATTATTAATATATACACAAAAAAAGGTTTACAAATATCCAACCTTCAAATAGCTTTTTTAAATCAACACTGCTCTGCACACTTGCTAAAGAACATTTGTGTGGAAATCTCAATTCATTTGTAGAGCTGCGTGAGTATGGCCAAAAGTATGGGAGTAAATCTCACTGTAAACTATTTGATCATCACTAAATTCTGTGTTATTATGACCGATCATAACTCAGCTTTATGCAGACATACATTTACCATGGTGTACAGGGCCGGTTTTTGGCATAGGCGACATAGGCGGTCGCCTAGGGCGCCAGATCTGGGGGGGCGCTGCGCTGGCAGCTCTGGGAGGGAAAAATAAATTTTTGACTGTTTGCGCTCATCCTAATTTTCAGCCTTGATGTAACAACATTCATAATTAAGTAAATGTAACACCCTTTTCACCCCGGTTACAGTTTTCATTTGCCCTGTACGATGGGCGCTGTAAGTGATGAAAGTGGGGGGTGTTGGCTTATCAGGCGCCCGCAGCTCACAGCCAATGTGGGCGTGGGAGCGAGCAAGAGAGATAAATGCAATTTATGTAAACAAATATTTCCAAGGCACTCCTTTATAATTATTGGGATGAACAGGTTTGAAATCATTCCAGTGTATACTATAGGACAGTAAACCAAAAATATCGTTTGAAACTTGAGAGATACAAAAATATGCATAAATAAATAAATGTTAAGGTAAAATAAGATATGAATGAACAACAAAAATAAAATACGTTACATTTATTTGTTATGTTCACATACTTATTTGATTATTAAAATGTAAACCGATCTTTTTCATATGGGTGTTTAGAGTTGTACCCCCTAGATCTAGTCTCTACTAATGTGTGCTCAAAGTGCACCAGATTGAAGCATTTTACTTTACATTTTCAAACATTTCTTCCTGGGGGGGCATACCCCCGGACCCCCCTAGAGGATGTGACGTCCACACCCCAATTAAAATATGTTCATACAATACTGAATACATTTGAAGCCTTTTGATGTCTATAACCTATGTCAATAAGTTTCTGTTTTTGTAGTGTATTGGTCTTTTGTAGAGATTTTTCATTTATTCTTTATATATTCTATTGTGTATTCCTTGGATACTTTTATCTTTTCTACTGTACGATTGAAGTAAATGTGGGAAGCGTTTAACAACAGCCATTTACTTAAAAGATTTTTCTCAATGTTATTCTTATTTTTGTTAATCCTGGAAGAATGCCAGAAAAAAAGACATTCTCTTCAAGAATAAAAAAAAAACATGACATTAGTAATAGTGATAACAAATTAAATAAGTTGTTAGGTTAAGTCAGGGCCGGTTTTTGGCATAGGCGACATAGGCGGTCGCCTAGGGCGCCAAGTCTGGGGGGGCGCTGCGCTGGCAGCTCTGGGAGGGAAAAAAACATTTTTGACTGTTTGCGCTCATCCTAATTTTCAGCCTTGATGTAACAACATTCATAATTAAGTAAATGTAACACCCTTTTCACCCCGGTTACAGTTTTCATTTGCCCTGTACGATGGGCGCTGTAAGTGATGAAAGTGGGGGGTGTTGGCTTATCAGGCGCCCGCAGCTCACAGCCAATGTGGGCGTGGGAGCGAGCAAGAGAGATAAATGCAATTTATGTAAACAAATATTTCCAAGGCACTCCTTTATAATTATTGGGATGAACAAGTTTGAAATCATTCCAGTGTATACTACAGTATAGGACAGTAAACCAAAAATATCGTTTAAAACTGGAGAGATAAAAGAAAATGCATAAATAAATAAATGTTAACTGGTAAAATAAGATATGAATGAACAACAAAAATAAAACAAGTTACATTTATTTGTTATTGGCTATGGTAGGTTATTTGTTATGTTCACATACATATTTGGTTATTAAAATGTAAACCGATCTTTTTCATATGGGTGTTTAGAGTTGTACCCCCTAGATCTAGTCTCTAGTAATTGTGTGCTCAAAGTGCACCAGATTGAAGCATTTTACTTTAAATGTTCAAAAAAATCTTCCCGGGGGGGCATACCCCCGGACCCCGCTAGAGGATGTGACGTCCACCCCCCAATTAAAACATGTTCATACAATACTGAATACATTTGAAGCCTTTTTGATGTATATTACCTATGTCAATAAGTTTCTGTTTTTGTAGTGTATTGGTCTTTTGTAGAGATTTTTCATTTATTCTTTATATATTCTATTGCAGGGGTATTCAACTAAAATTCAACGAGGTCCAGTTAGAGAAAATCTCCCCATGCAAAGATCCGGAACATCAAAATATCTAACTTGCTTTATCAACGTCTGCATGTAATCAACAACTGACTGCCAATCAAATAAAGAAAGTACAATTCATAAACCACAATATTTATTGTCAATTAACATTGAACTATACAGATATACAGTAAAATACTGTGGATATGTGTAATGTCCCTCTCGGGCTGCATTTAAAAATAAAATAGAGAAAATAAATAAAATAGCTTTTGAAAATATGTGCATCTTAAAAGTGCTTAATTTTAGATAAGTAAAATAAAGTGTAGCAGCAGCTTGAGTTTCCCTTTTTCTTTGTTAACCGTTTCACATCATGACTTAACAGTTTCAGTCGATTAACATATCAGTCTTTACACATCGTAACAATTGAACAGTTTTAAAGTTTCTCTTTCTTTCCCTCTTATATTGCAGTCCCTCACTCACTTTGTTTTAATTCAGTGCGAGAATTGAGCTTGAGCTTGTCCTGCCAGGAGTTGGTAAATCTGGGCTGAAATGGTGTCAGGGCCATTCTCATACACACATGCAGGTGCTCATTGGTTAGCCTCGGTTAGCCTGCCCTGGAACGATATTTAGTTTTAATTTTGATCCTGGTGGACTGATCATATTGGGCTCTGAGACTGCTTATTTTGTGTGACCTCAGTTCTGACTTGAGAGGGAATGTTTGGTCAGTCACACACTTTTAATGAGCGCCACGGTCTCTGAACATAGAGACTGTGTTAGAGTTTTACTCGCTACATGGTGTACTTTGAGGGTTTTTGACTCTGCAGACCGTTTACATGCATAAAAACCTTCATAACACACAAGGGGACGGGTAATAACCGGAAAAGCATGACATGGGCCCTTTAAGTTGACGAAACACTAGAGTCAAATGTAATTCAAGTCAGATCCACTCGTGTCTTAGACGGGGCAGTGATATCATAAACCTGTTAATGTACGCATTCAAACTCTTTTTCTTTTACCAGCTGTATTCACCTTGCAGGTGCAGCTATGTCGCTTTTAACCTGGATAAAGTGTTTAAGTCATGGATGTTTAAAGTTTAACGTCTTCATATTTGTCTAATATTATAGTTGACTTTTCATTCAGGAAGTATGACGCTGGGCTGTCAGTACGCTTCTCCATGTTTGTGATTGGTCAAATGTTGCTAACCCCCGCCCCTTTCATGTGAACGCGCACTCAACCGGACAGAGAAACCCTGGCTTGAGTTACCGAGTTGATAACCAGCGTCGTAGGACAGTTTAGCGAGAGCGCGTTTGTTTTGGATTAGGTAAACTGGGTAACTCAAACATATCCAGGTTATGTTGAACCGGCTTCGTAGTACAGGCCTCGGGTGTAAATAAAGACTTATTTAAGGGTTGATCATATTTTACATCAACAATCCAAATCTGCTAAGTAACTAAAGGTATTAAATAAATATAGTGTAGTGAAAGTACAAAGTAGCAAAACATTGAAATACTCAAGTAAAGTACAAGTCCCTCAAAGTTGTACAGTACTTTTATATATAGTTGCTTAAATATGTCCATGTTGACATTGTGAGAAGGCGGGAATATTCCAGTGATGGCATATGAGTTTACTCAATGATTTAAAGGCGTGCGGATGTATTGATTGACCAACAACATGCCATGTTTGGTAGACATAAACAATAAACGTTTTTTATCGACTTTCCCACATTTTTAAACATAATACTTTTTTTTTATTCTCAAAATGAATAAAGGTACCTATGATGTAAATTACACATATTTGTTTCCTGACACTGATAATGGCATATTTAATAATTTAAATAATGAATTACTGTAATTAAAACAAAAACAGTATTATTTATGGCCCATGGCATTATCTAATGCAGTGGTTCCCAAACTTTTTGTGCCCAAGGCACACCAAAGGACAAGTAAAAATCTCAAGGCACACCTATTGTGCAAAATATCCCTTATAACACGTGTTATCACTCATATCATGTAAAATATCTGTAAATGTGCATAATTATTTACTAATGCCAAATAAAATGTGACAAAGACAACTATATTACTCATGAAATATTTATTAACGAAATATTTCAGAAATTAATTTGAAACTTTATCAAATTAGGCTTCATCAAAGCAGCAACACACTCATTTAAACCAGACAGGTCACAAAATTAAAAATTGTGGAGGATCAGGCTTTGGTGGTCGGCTCCCATCTCGGCGCACAGCTGGGAGAAGAGGCGAGATTTCAGGGGCCTTGATTTGATGTAATTCACCATCTGCACAGCCTGATTCAGCACCTCAGTCAACTCCGGGGGCATGGTTTTGGCAACTAATGCCTCTCTATGCAAAATGCAGTGGTTTGTCACGATATGTGGGTTTTAGCAATAAATCCTTTCACTCGTCATGCTTGCCGCACCATCTGTGCAAAGACTGACGCACATATTCCAGGTCAGACTGTTCTCTTTTAAATAGTTATTAGTTACCCTGAATATTTCTTCTCCCGTAGTATGGCTTTCCATTTCTTTGCAAAAGAAAAACGTCTCTTTGATAGAGTCAGCATCAACATATCTGACGTTTGCCAGAAGTTGGGCAGCCCCACTTATGTCAGTAGATTCGTCTATTTGTAGGGAAAATCTGCCGCTCGCCTGCAGTGCCATAAGACAGGTAACTTTCATGATACTGTCTGCTGACAGTTTTTTTCCTCTTTTCTTTCGGTGGTGGGTTGTCGGCAGTCTCTGCACTGGTGGTTGGAAAGCGCTCCATTTTCCCTCTTGCGTGTTTCTCTGTTTTAATCTTGTCCTTCAGCCTTCGATGTGTCACGGTCTTATAATTCCCACCTGCAACTGCGTTAACAGCGAAATATGGGGTTCTGTGAGGATTTTTTTTAAAAGAATTGTTTTTAGGTATAGAGTTTGCCTCTGTATTATGAAATGAGTGCATACAAAGTACTGATATAGTAAATTAAAAAATAATTATTTTTGTGTAGTTGTATATTGCAATAATAACGTATGGTTATCACAAAATCCCACGGCACACCCGGACTTGCCTCACGGCACACCATTGCGCCGCGGCACACCGTTTGGGAACCACTGATCTAATATTTTAGATCAGTTTTATATTTATGATAACTATATTTGTACTTTTCAAAATGTTATAAATACAGATACTTTATTGTCATCTTACAAATATGCAACAGAATTCATGAGCACTCAAGGACCGGACTCAAAATATAAATATATAAATATATATATATAAATCTAATAAATAGAACAATACTATGTCAACTTACTATACTATTGTTTTTTCGGATATTTTCGACATACTGACTTCATGGTGTCTTTTTCTTCTTTTCTCTCCACAGGACTGCAAGGACAATCATCTGACATCAATGAAGACGGTGGCTTCTGGAGTTTCTGAAGAATTTACGGTACTATACTATGACTTTTATGATATTTTCGACATACTATACTATGTTACTCGCAGTACTATCAGGCACTCTAACCATTCAAACTGACATTAATCTGACAGTGAATGAGTGTCAGCACAGATGTTTGGTTAAGTTAGAGCCATGACACAGAGCTCAACAGGAAGCTGTGACAACTGTGGCAACTTCCCCTACACCACCCTGAGTGGCTGAGAAACAACAACAACAAATTAACAAGATGCGAAACACTTTTACAAAGCTAGAGACAAATGAACAAGTCTCGAAACACTTTAACATTTGCCGAAACACTTTAAGAAACTAGAGAATCAAACCGGAAAGGGAATGTCCATCATACCAGAAGTGACGTGCAAGTGATTGTCACAAACTTAAGTTTGTTTTGGCGGATAGACCGCCGGTACCTATGGAAGGTACGAGTGTGTTTATGGCCGGTAAACATGTTTTGTCCGTTCTGTGGAAACCACCTGGGCCAAGTGACACGGTTTTGCTCATCGCACACGCACACGCACACACACACACCGCTATACACATCGAACTGCCTTATTACTAGTTTTATGAAGGAGATGTCCGGTCACCAGGGCGTGTGTGTGTGTGTGTGTGTGTGTGTGTGTGTGTGTGTGTGTGTGTGTGTGTGTGTGTGTGTGTGTGTGTGTGTGTGTGTGTGTGTGTGTGTGTGTGTGTGTGTGTGTGTGTGTGTGTGTGTGTGTGTGTGTGTGTGTGTGTGTGTGTGTGTGTGTGTGTGTGTGTGTGTGTGTGTGTGTGTGTGTGTGTGTGTGTGTGTGTGTGTGTGTGTGTGTGTGTGTGTGTGACTGGCATTTGTTTTCAGAAGATATTAAGATAGTGTCGTCCATTCCGGTACTGCGGTCAACTCAGCCGTCTCTCGCGTTTGCTTGGTCAAATCAGCAGCTCTTCATTTTTGAGTGCGCGATTAATCGCGCCTTTACGGTAATTGCCGAGAAGCGGCACTGAGGCTAGTAGTACAAGAGTAAAATAATGCATGTTTTTTCTGCTTTATTTGCGATACAAATAATTTGTACCATAAGTTCTTAATAAAACTGACACTGTTTGACTCAGTCCTAGTTTGACTGGTACCAACAATAAAATGAAGTACTTTTACCGTGTACTTTTTGGGTAATAATCCCCTCCTGAGAACAAAATCATGCCACTTCTGCTATATTTGATGAGGGATAAAATGATTTTTAACCATAAGTTGTTAATAACATGTGTACTGTTGGACTCAGTACTTGTTAGACTACTACGACAATTACAATGAGGTACTTTTACTGTGTACTTTTTGATTAATACTCGGTCAAACCAAACTCCCGTCCTGAGTACAATACAGTACTCTATGAACTATGAATTATTGTACTCAGCCACCGTACCATATAACCCAACACACTTTTTCTTTTATCTATTCACAGCACATTTCTTCTGAGTTTTACTGAACGGTGAAAGATATGGCTCATCTAATCACCTTGTAACTTCTGGTTTGTTTATTTCACAGTTGACTTTCTTTCACATCATACATGTTCTGTGTGCATTTCCTATTTAGTTTAGCTCTTTCCTTCAAGGTTTATAAAGCAGAGACCAGATACATATAAAGGGAGTAGGTTATACCCATAAAGTTCAGCTGATTATTATGATTTTACATTTTATGCAATTTTTTGTTCCTTTTCATTTAGTTTTTTTTATGTATACTGTATTCATTTTCCAATTGCAAATCACAATGAGTTGCCTCTATTTAAAAGTTGCTAAACTAATTAACTGTCATTGCATTAACTTTAGAAATAAAGTACATGTTTGTGGACAAAACATCTCAAAAGCATCTAGTGGTGACATGAAGCCATGCATGACAGTTACATATTTAGTGAAGAACAATTTAGTGAGAAGTTGGGAAATATTGGAAAAGTGGAGACTCTTAACTTTAAAATCAACCAGAAGCGTAACTCAATTTACCAAAAATTACATTAAGGGGAAAAGTGTTTAACAGCTTGATGAATGTATCTTTTTCAAATGTATTACTTGTTTTTTACTCGTGTTCTTCCTTTTAATCTTTAATTTTCAAACCATTTTGTCTGTCGTTTTAGAGTAAATGAAATGTACGAGGATTACCTAAACGCAGCCCATTAAACAATTGATGGGCGGGTCTTCTTCCACTGCTCCTCGCTTATTGGTTATCTCCCCCCGTCAGTCAACTAACTTCCGCCAGCTCTCTGCAGCTCGGATGTGATGTAGCAACTGCTCAGACGTATTGGAAGCTACTACCGTGTATTCACAGAAACCCTTGCATACCGTCGGCGTCACTCCACTATTAAGATATCAAACTTGCTACAGTTTTTCCTATTTCACCAAATGGCTAATCCTGGATACGTTGTGGTGAGTTAATGATATGTTATCGTATTGTTATACTATTAACCCTCCTGTTATCCTTGGGGTCAATTTGACCGCATTCAATGTTTAACGTATCTAAAAAGATGGTTCACATAATGTTTTTTGCTTAGTATTTCATGACTTTTCCTAATTTAGTGAGGACTAATGGGTAAACATCAAATGAACATGAAGATCTTTTTTAAATGTCCTGTACGCACTTTGTACGCATCAGTGTTCCTTGGTGTCAATGTGACCCCAGGCTGTTTTAGTAGTATCAAACATATAAAAATGTCAACATTTTACACATATTTGTATGGATTGTGTAGGATTATATTGAGGTGACTATTACATGCAAATGTATCATTGTAAAAAAAAAAAAATACCCTCTGCTTTAGTTATTGGTCCTTTAACAACATCAAAAAGGTCTTACTTTAACATTTTATTTCAATCAGTTTTATGGTGATTTATATATTTTTCGATAGTCACATACAGTAATAGGAATTCTGGATGCAAAGGGGTCTGTGGGGGGGGGGGAGGTTGGGGTAATGTTTTATTTAAATGGTTATTTAGGTAGTCAACTAAGACACCTAAAGCACCAGAGACATACATTTTGGTTAACATTTGGAATATGATCATTGTCTTGAGTTTTAAACCACTGGGGTCAATTTGACCCCAGTGGATAAAGGGTGTAAGGTACATCTGAGGATAACAGGAGGGTTAAAAGCAGACAGTGTGGAGGCCTGTCTGATATGCAGGGGCAGATCATTCCACATTGTGGGAGCCGCTACAGAGAAGCAACGGTCCCCTCTGGCTTAGGTTAGTGCTAGATCGTATACCTCCTGGGTTTTAGGCGTCAGAAGTGACGTAATCTTGGATGAGAAGTCGGCAACTTTTGCAGCAACTGACTGCACATCTGGTAGTAAAAGTAGACACATTTAATTTAATTTTGCATGGGCTCTTTGCGACTCTGGAGTCCTGCAGGAATCCGGAGGACAGCGAACAGGAGTGAGAGGGAGCACACTCCTAAAATATCTCCCCCTTTTATTTTTTTTAAATAAACCTCGTACTGTGTGTGTCACTGTAATCCGAAATCAAACGCACTCAGTGGCTTTCTGAGTGTTAAATCCCATCTGTGCTTTTCTTCTTGTGAGATGTCATTTTTTAAATATTGGTAATAGCCTGCTGTCCTCCAAAGTTATGAATTCTCAAAATATAATATTTATGATATTTTTGTGGAAAGATTATGTATTCATGCTCGTCTCTTGACCTGGGTGGCAGGTTACGTCACTTCCGCCTAAAACCCAGGTATACGATCTAGCACTAACCCTCTAGGCTTAGACCTGGTTCTTGGCACATTCAGGAGCAGTTGATCAGCTGACCTGAGAGGGCGGTTGGGCGGTTGGGCGGTTGGGCGGTTGGGGTGTAGCAGAAAGCTCAGAAAGATATGGTGGGGGCCATGCCCTTTAGGGATTTAAAAGTAAATAAAAGGATTTTGAAATGAATCCTAAAATGTATTGGCAGCCAATGGAGCAAAGCCAAAATGGTGGAAATATGCTCATATTTTCGTGTTCCAGTTAAAAGCCTTGCTGCTGCATTTTGCACCAGCTGCAGATGAGCAAGGGAGGACCCACTGACCCCCATGTTAAAGGAGTTACAGTAATCCAGACGAGTGGTGACGAAGGCGTGGATTACTGTCTCAAACTGCTGTCTGGGGAGAAAGGGTTTTATTTTTGCTAGCTGCCTAAGGTGATAAAAGCTCGTTTTTACCACAGATTTAATCTGACTCTCAAGTTTTAGTTCGGGGTTCACCAAAAACAATTAATTCCGTTTTTCCTTCATTTAGTTTTAGGAAGTTGCACGCCATCCAGGCCTTTATGTCCTCAAGACACTTTAACAGTGGGCTAATTGAGTAACCCTCCTTCTGTTTAGTGTTTTTAATTTTCTCAATTAAACTAGAAAAATGGGACTCAAGACACCTCCTTTTAAACTTTGTATATTAAACTAAAAATCGCTTTTATCTACGTCTAAGTGTGGAATGCAGTGACTCCTCAGTTTTGATGAATAGGGGTTAGAAGCTTATTGTTCCTCAGCCAATAGCAGGCCTCCAGAGTGACAGTCAGGCAGGCATCACTTCACGTTGATACCTGCAGTCAGTGAATGTAACACTGGCATGCTTTATATATTACAAGCACAACAAGATATCACATTTCCCAAACTGTTGTCAAAATCAATGAATTGCTATTTAAAAAAGTCTTTATATGTGAGTTATATAATAATAAGTAACCATTGAAAGTGAAAAAAAATATGTGGTAGTTGTATCCTGTTTTCTACATTTGAATAAACACTTTGAGAGTCTTTAATGACACCCACCCTGGTCTCTGATGTGTCCCCATCAGGGATGGAATGCCAACTATGAAAGAGCACTTCGAAGCTTGCACGACGCCCGAGTCCAAGCCCAAGCTGATGCTCATAACCCGATGTGGGGTTTCTTCACCGCCATTGCAGGCCAGGTTAGTGTGGAGGAACTCGCACTCTTCACTTCTCGGAACCTCACAGGAGAGCACACAGTACACGTAGCCTATATAAAAGGCAGAGTTTTACCAAAGGCTAGCTTTCACTTTCATATTGAAGTGTGGTCACAAAGAGGACATTCTCTGCAGACATATCAGGTTTCATGAATCGGTTCAGTTACTATGAAGTTAAGAGGAAGCAGGGCTCTGTTTGAACTTGATTTCACTCTCTTTCAGTAATGAATGACTCACTACACTACCTTATCTAAAGTGGTCCTTTGGAAGACTGCAATATTTAAAATGCCTACATAAAAGTAAAACTATAATTTGTCCCCCCCCCCAACCCCTGCTGTGTTCAGGACGGAGAGGTGGATGCAGACGAGCTGCAGAGGTGTCTCACCCAGGGTGGATTCACCGGATCCTACTCTCGTAAGTCCACGACTCCTTCCACAAGAGAGACTGCCTCAGACAATATGAGTTCTTAGTTGTTTTACATCATGCATTTAACAAATGAGCAGAGGCCGTACTCACAAACTTAGAGGGCTTTAAAACACTAACAAAATGCCTAATAGGTCTTTATATCAAGTGATGTATTTCTCTGGAGGGGAAGTGTCAAACCACTATTATCTCCTCTGTGATTGGTTGACAGCTGACAGTCTCTTTCAGTGCATGTGAAAAATGAATATTCATTAGTATAAAGGAGAAGGAAGTGGTAGTTCACGAAATATGTGAGTATAAGTTGCAGATTACATACATGACGTAAAGTGAAGAGTATCTGAGTTCAATATTTGTGTTTTTTGGTGGCATAAGAGCTCACCAAGAAAATATTATTAGCAATATTATTATACTGCCTTTCATGAATAAAGACTAACAGTTAAAGACTGTAATGGATATTGCTGTGAGATTGAGAAAGTACACAGAGTTGAATACAAGCACAGCCTTTTTAACAGCATATGACTGATTCATTAATCAGGGAAAACAGATTTCGCCGTCAGCAGATGGATTAATTAGCACTAAAGTTAAGTGTGAAAACATGGACTTTAAACCTAGATTTACTAATTTCCCCCTTTATTTTCTCTTTACAGCATTCAACCTGGAGACTTGCAGAGTCATGATCGCAATGATGGATGTATCCTAACTTTAATACCAATGAGTCCCTCAGCTGCTCCTATTGTCCACTCACACTCACCATGGAAGTATATGTACAGTAGGCGTGGTGTTTGTCCTTGAACCGGGTTAACCAGCTGTTTCTATACCTGTGGGTCAGCAGTTATGAATCTTAACCCGAGTGTGTGCAGCGGGACTCCACGAGGAAGATGGGCTTGAACGAGTTCAAGGACCTGTTCGCGGCTCTGAACCTCTGGAAGCAGACATTTGTGATGTTCGACCGGGACAGGAGCGGCACTGTGGAGCCGCAGAAGATGGCGCTGGTCATCAACGCTATGGGTGAGGCTGAAGCATGAGGGAGGTTTATTGGGAGAGGTGTATGACACTTAATGAAGAAAAAAATGACTTAAAAGCCCAGACAAAATGCACTTGGATTCTGCGTTTTTAGGCCTGATATTAATCTTCTTCTGTGTTCCTCAGGGTTCATTCTCAGCCCTCAGGCTCAGAATGTGATCATCAAGCGCTACAACAAAGGAGGGAGGATCTACTTCGACGACTACGTGGCCTGCTGCATCAAACTGCATGCTCTCACAGGTACACACATCTAGAGATGATGTGACACGTTCCACTGAACACACTGCTGTCCAGATGTTTAATGTGGACTGAGCGTGAAATGTGTTTATTGACGCTGATGTTTCCTGTTCCTGGTGCAGAGAACTTCAAAAGGAAAGACACCATGCAGCATGAAGCCGTCTCCTTCCAGTACGATGACGTGAGTCCTGTGTCCTGTGGAGATATCACTGCATCACATAGCTTAAGTCCAGATGTTTCAACTCATAGCCTGCTGCCTACTGATTGAAGAATTGAATTTGGCTCCACCTGACCTTTATTCTTTAGTTCCATGTAGCTGCCGCTTACCTGCATATGAAACGGCTCAGAGCAGCTTCAAACACCATATCCTGTTGAGGTGCTGAGGTTAATTCCATCTCTCTTTCTTTCTGTCACCAGTTCATCCTGTGCACGATGGGCATCTAAGGCGGCACCGACCAATCAGAGGAGGAGTCTGGATCACTGCCTCATGGGAATGCAAAGGGAGGCCAGTATTTTTGACTGAGCTGCAACAGGAAAGTACTCATGCTTGTAACGCTTGCTGTTTAGTCTTGTAAGTCACACAGGGACGTGCTGAATCAGGCGCATATATAAATCTATATAAAGCCAGTATGTATTCACATTAGAGGGAATTAGAATAATTTATAACTCATTTAAAAAAATCTTCGATTGGATGCCAGAGTGATGCTGGATGTGTCGACCTGTGAGACACCTAATGTGCCATTATAATCTGAATGTACGCTAATATATGAAACTCGCTTCTAGAGAGCCTTGTCAGGCAGCATCATGATTAATGATGAAATATTAGCAGCATTTACACAAAACATGTTCATATGCCTTTACACTGAACTTGATATGGTTATGGTTTTATTAGAGCTTTCTCCTTTCTTGCCATATTTTTTATTTCTGTTTTTTTATATAAGTTTAGATTAGCTTGATGTGAAAGTTGATAACGAGCCAAAGTGACTGTGATAACTGTTATAATGCTAGTGAGATAAAGCCTGAGATTAGTGCAGCTTCACACTTTGTTTTGAATGTTTCCCTACAAACACAGCTGGTTGTACTTTTTAAAGATGCCCTGCACACTCCTAATGCCATAGTTCAGATCATATTTTGTTACCCACAATAAACACTTTCTAATCAGTATGCATTCTGTTTATTCATTTATACAATTGCGCATTTTTTTCCCAGTCTATTTACATGATATTTCATTTATTTAAATATAGTTAAGAACAGAAACATTCAAATGAGCTGTTAAGTGTTGCATTGTATAAAATACAGTGGCAAACATTTAAAAAAATGCATAAAAACAATTGTGAACAGCACTAAGTATTTCAAAAGGGACATTGTTATCCAGTACAGCAAGTTTTCTAATCTGTGCAAAAGTTAGCAAATCCCATGGAAAAGTGTTCAGGACGCGTGGAGTCTATCGGCGTCAGCAACCTTTGTTCTACATCTGTGCTCGAGAAAGAAAGATGGAGGACACCCTGCTGGAGCATCCGTGTGGTTTCTCTTTTCCTAAATAAGGTTTCCCCGGGTTTTAACAAAGTAAAGAGTTGGGTTGAAGAAGTAGAAATGATATGATGTGCAATATGAATGTTTCATGCAGCCTAAAGCCCGTCACTGAAGTGTTGCTTGCTACATTGAGAGGCTGTACATTGCATTCATCTTCTTCCCTTCTGCACTCCAAAGCCTTCCCCTCAACATCTCGGGGGAAACAATAAGGTCATAGAAAAATAATGGCAAATGAAACTTTGTTTTAGAAAAATAGGTCGAAGCGTTATTTCTAAATCTCCTTCCAAATGTCATAAACAGTTTGAGACCTTGTTATAATTGAGTGCAGTCTCCATGCAATACATGAGCTTGTGTGAGAGTGTGTGGTTAGGAAATGACTAATTCATTTTCCTCATGCACCCTAACGTGGTTCCTTTAAATGTGGCGCTGTTGCACCGGGTCGCCGTCGTGTGTCAAGGCTAGAGCAGGCGTTTAAAGCTAAGGCTAGTGAAGGCGGCCCGAAAACATGGACAACTATTTTCTCTTTTTTTTGTCCTTTTCTCCTGGTTTTTATCTAGGAAATTGTACTTTTTAAGAAGACAATGGAAGACCTAAAGCATGCAACTGAAAACTATCACGTGGGATCGTCAGAGTTCACTCAGGGTGTGAAGGAGATTCAAGATGTCACTTCCTGTCGGTTAGCATATGAAGGAGAAATGACAGTGTATTAGGGTGTCTTTGGGTCAAAAATAAAGAACATTATAGAGAAAACACATGGATATTCTCTGAGTTTTAAGTGGTTCATTAACAAGAGAACACTTACAAATATTTTCTCTTAATAATTTGCAAGAAAGTTTAAATATTTTCTAACAGATTTAAGTCCCTACTTCACTGAAAACAACTTCACATTGCACACCACAGCTTTGCAAAGTGAAGGTTTACCCCCTGTTCTCCAGATTCATATCTTTCAAATTCATTCATTTCCAGCTACAATGGCCCTAATAGTAATGTAAAGAAACACCCGCAGAACGCTGACCCTTACAAGTCCAGAGTGAACTGCAAACCCCCCACAGCCATGCTTCTGTTATATTGATAGGATTCAGGTGGTTATATGGTAAATATGTGTTTTTAAATCTAATAATTCAAGCATTCAATATGTTGTCTGAAACATGTGAAGGAACATAACTGCAGCTGAAAGAGGCTCTTTACTTTGTTCACGTGTAAAATGATCTCCAGAGCGGATTCGTCTCTAGAGATATGAGATCGTTATTGATCTCAAAGACTGACGTGTGTGTGGTTGTGGGATGTCTGCGCAGCCTCACACACTGCGCTGTGTATTCTCAGCGTTGTGGTGGAATCAGGCATGCTAAATATAGCGGCAGATCTCTGCGTGGACGTTTTGGAGCTGCTGATAGAAAGATCAGAGCTTGTGGAAATGCCTCGGGAAGATTTTCATGTAGCTGATTCCCTGGGGGGGGGGGAGGAGCGTTAGAAAAGAGGTGACAGCTACAGAGGTCCTGGAGGGAGTCAGAGTGAGGAACATGCCACAGGAAGAAAAGCAACCGTCAGGACGTAAAACATGCATATCTGTTTTAGAAAAAGCACATCAGGTGCCTCGTGTTGCTGGCAGTGTTCTATAAAGTATGTACACGGTGGATGATGACTTTACACGTGGTAATAATATAGTGTATAAATACCTCTGTATAAATTGTCTTTATACATTTAAATCAGAGAGGGGCGGGGGAGAGAGTCCGTAAAAGTAATGGAAGAAAGTCTACAGTTGCCTTTGCATATACAGTCTCTTTCTTAGACCCTGAGACAAGCTTGAGAGGAGAGGTGCGGGGGGGGGGGGCTAGTTTCCTGGGAGCCCCGGGTCAGACACAGGCCGCTGCAGTGCTGACGGTGCTGAGCCCACTTCAGGCAGGGAGGCTTGTCGGCCTGACGGCAGCCTCTGGTGGGGGGGGGGCTCCACAGAGCTGTCCTGTGTGTGTCTCTGCTCCGAGACCCAGTCTGTCTCCAGCAGGGAGGCCACGCCCCCGTCTGGAAGAGCGTCGGGTCGCAGGAGCACCGGGGAGCCGTCTGTGGATCTGTTCGGGGTCTTCTCCGGGCTCTGGAGGAGAAACACAGCGTGAAGACGGATCAGAGTGAGCACACTGTTCAAACCAATGCCCTTACAGGATTTCAATATTTGCAATATATGCGTTTTTTTCCTTAATGTCTTGAATCTGTGGTTTATTACCTGAGGCCGGGGCGGAGCAGGGTCCAGGCTGAACTCCGCCTGCAGGGCCGACACCGGCTGCACCCTGATGGCCGGCCTCTGGTACTCCGGGCTGGAGGTGACGGTGCTGTAGGCGGGGGGCCCGGACGTGGTCTGCCTCTGGAGGAGGTGCAGGATGGCCTGGATGTCTGAGGTCATCTGGGACTCCAGTCTGACAGGAACACATGGAATCAAATCACACAAAGGTATGTGGTTCATCACATATGGAGGATGTATCACTCACATAAATACAGGAAGTGTTGATGCACCATGCAGTTATGTAAAGGAGCAGTGTGACATCACTCAGAATCAACATGCATGGTGAGGACTAAAGAATATTTAATATACATCATCAGGTTTTTCATCATATTGGAAAAATGTGACAATGTCAAATGTACATACTGTATGTCTTTGCTACTATGGGATGGCGGTGGTGGTGGTGGTCAATACTGATACTAAACACTAGAGGGAGACTCAGCCTCACATGGGGGTTAGTATGGAGGATTATACTAGCATGAGTCTGAAGTATTCACACCCTTTACTTGAGTAACATACATTATTACAAGTTGAATAACTGCAAGTATTTTATCAAAGGAAAAATAACTTAAATATAAGTTACTGCAGCAACAAAACAGACGAGGATACGACAGTAAAGTGAAGTTTGTGTTCTGTTTTGCAGGTACCAGGAAATGGAGCACCTGCACCGTTTCATCCCCCGATGCAGAGTTACATCATGGCGTCTCTGAGGGGGTGAATCACCTTTCCTCCACACATTCCTTTTTACAGCAGCAAACACAGGATGGAGAGGGAGAGTGGGGGAAGCCTGCCAGGTGGCTGTTTGCTCTTTAGAGGAGAATACGTGCAAATAAACCCAGTGTCTGCAGCTGTACTGTGATGCAGTGCACCGAGTGTGACTGGTGGGGGAACTCTCTGAGCCATGTTCCCTCCATCAGTGAACATCATCTCCCCAAACTGTGCAACTCCTCCACCCCTCCTCACATGAGGACGTCCACAGTCTATGGAATGTGTCTGCATCTGCATGCTATATATACACAGTCTGCCCTTTTGAGGAAAACTCACTAATGGCACATAGACATGTTGAGGGCTGGACCATTAATGGCGCATTTCCACCATGGCGCGGAGCGCGCTTTAAGCGTGCCGTGTCGTGCCGTGCCCGTTTTTGGTTGCGCTTCCACTAGGCCTAGTTACGGCCCGGCCCGGCCCGGGGCCACTTTTTCACCTCTTTTCTGGCCCGACAAAATTGTGGTTCTATCGGGGCCAACAAACAGGGCTGAGTCGGGCTGAGTATGCTAAACTAGAGAGAGGATCGCTGGCAAGGGGGCTACAACTACAACAAGATGGACATATTTGACCGTGATTTAATTGTAATACACGTTTCAAAATGATGCCGAAGTAACAACATACTGATACCGGTTAGTAAAAACCATGAATTAATGCTTTGGCAAGTTTGCAGACAGACGGCAGGCGAAAAACCTTTTAAAATGCGTGTTTTCTAGATGGAGATTGGCTAAGCTAACGCAGTATATGCTCCGACCGTCCACACTCACAACAACGGCCTATACAGACATAAATAAAGCAGCGACTGTATTCACCATGACACAGGCAGTCTGTGGTGTGTACTTGTTTAATTTTTGTCGAGTTTCTGAACATATATAAGGAGCTGTGAGCTCTGAGTGCTAACAACTAACGGCTGTGTTGTTCTTCTGGGGTTCTCGTTGAAGATGACGTCACGGCTCCGCCTACACTGCGTTACTATAGTAACTACCCCAGTTCCTAAACTGTAATGGAAGCGCAGCATGAAGTGAGTCGGCCCTGTTAAGGCCCAACGCGGCCAAGCCGTACCGTGCCGTACCGAGCGTGGCCGAGGCCGACCGTGTGGTGGGAAATGCGCCATAACTGTCATCTGAAGTCTGGTGGTGTTTTGACCATTTTCATATCAGTTACGACAATATCGTGTTTCTTGGCGAGGGATGCGTTTCCATGGAAACAGCCTATGGTGAGATCTCAGATTTGGCGTAGGGCTGTTGAGGCATGGACCGGTGATATACAAGTGAAGATTGGGGGACGATTGGACCGTGTCGATTGGACTTACAGCGACATCGTGTTTCATGGCGAGTTGTCTGTCGCCATGGCAACGGCATTTGATGACACCCCATAATACGCTTAGATGCGTTGATGGCTGCATCGTTACCAAACCTGTGAAGTTTTGGGCTGTTTGGAGTATTTTCACTGAAGTTATGATAAAACCATGTTTCAAGGCGAGCATTGTGTTGCCATGGCAACGGCATTTGAAGAAATCTCAAAACTGTCCCGTAGATGTCTTCACGGCTGGACTGTTAGCACACATGTGAAGTTTGAGCACTTTTTGAATATTTTCATAGGAGTTATACATTACATTAGGAGGTTACATTACTCTCTCTCTTCTCTTGATCGCCCTCTCTCTTCTCTTGATCGCCCTCTTGATCTTCCGCATATGATGATGACACCCCATAATTGACGTAGAGCTGTTGAGGGCAGGACCATTAACCTTTATCTGAAGTCTGCTGCTCTGAGTGAATGTCAGTTGGAGTGATGACATCATCGTGTTCCATTACACAGGTGTTTATAGTTGAGCTAACGAGCTCTGCAGAGATCATAGGTTCTATTTCATACTTACTGACCGCCAGAGGCGGTGCTTTAGCATCCAGTATTCATAGAACCGTAGTTACATAGGTAACTATCGTTTCCATTGTTCTGAATCAGAGATAAACCTCTTACATGTGAACGTTTTGTGGAAGAACCGTAACAGATATCTGTGAAATTTCAAAACGTGAAGCATGTCAAGGAAGTTGAGTATCTGAAGTGTAATTTGTGTGTACTTTCGGGTTAATAATGTGGCCTTTTTGGCAGTTTAACTAAAGGTGTGCGGCTGCTGCTGTGAGGAAATATCAGCCTGAAATTACAATGGGTTTTAATGGAGACATGTTGAAAGTTTTTGTCACTTCATGCCCTCAAGAGGCATTTTGTTTAATTATTTTTTGCTTAATTATTTGTCATTTTTCAAGCTACGAGATGTTTTCCTACGTTTGTCATGAAAAATTATGCCTCAGGAATGTAGGGTTTGGGAATTATGGCAGTTTAAAAAAAATATATGAAGGCAAATTTCAAGATTTCCTACACTCTAGCTGTGACATCACGCACTCTGCCTTAACGAGCTGCGCAATGTTAAAGTTAAAATGTTAAAAATGTGATGTATTATGGGATGTATCTCTGGAATTATGAAAGTTATGAATGATAAAAGTAATAGCCTGCGATTCCCGACCGAGCTGAACGTTTTGATGTTTGAACGGAGTTTCTGCGATGTTGAATGTGGGAGGAGAAGAGGGCCAAAATAAGTCGGTGGAATAATACACTTTTTGTCCGTAGCATAACATATAGTTGGAATGCTGTATCAGCATTCCCACTAAATAACAGTGTTTCCCATACATCGACATACAAACCCCACAGATCCTCAACTCCGGTGTGTCTCACTCATTAAGGCGAGACACGGCAGGCAAAAAACATCGTTTTTCATGCACTGGTCAATTTTGATATGTTGTGCTATTTTGATTCCATAACATGTTTTCTTTCAGGCTTTTGGAAGGAAAATGTACAAAATACACATTTAGGTGTTTATTTGACTATAGTTTGTCTATTTGCGTCTGTAGGTTTCTCCTAAATGCACCAAAAGTTAGCTTTCTAACGTAACATAAAGTACCGCGACAGCTGTTTGGACCATGTAATCAGAGGTATCGTTGGAAAGCTCCGTCTCTCCTGCACAATCTCATCGGTTCCAAATATGGTAATTTCCTTTGTATTAGCAACCAATCGTGAAAGTACAAAGGGGTCTTAAACCAAAAAACTAAATCTCATTGGCTGGTGTCAATTTTGATAACGTGATTCGTTCAGATGCGTCACGTGGTGTGCTAAAACACTTCTTGGTTTAGCTTTCGCTGGAAATTTAAATCTCAAAATGGCAAAAGTTAGACAAAAAACAAATGATCCCGAACATGAAATACCTTCACGGAGTGCGTCGATGCGCAAGTTGTCATCCAAACAAGAACAGGAGGGTTTAGGGAGCGCCTCACAGCAATCTTTAAAGGTCGTTTTCTCAAAATGAGTTTTTTCTCATATTCTGAGTCAGAAATGTCCACTTCAGTAGCACTTACATACACCAAACCTTCCAGTTATATTCCTATCAATATTCTGAAGGTTTTTACAGAAGGGTTTGTTTATATATCATTCATAGCCTGAATTATATAACATGTTATACCCAGCCAGGGGTTAAGTTGGGATTTGATATGTGGGGGGGCTCTGTGTGGAGGTGCGAGAGGGGGGCGGAGGTCGAGGATCTCATTTTTTTACCTTAAGGCCCTAAAGCAACTGCTCCATTATCTGTATGAAATGCACACACTCCAAATGTCACAATAAAAATAGAAAGTACTACAAATAAACTGGAATTCATTTACATCTTAAATTATTAATATATACACAAAAAAAGGTTTACAAATATCCAACCTTCAAATAGCTTTTTTTAAATCAACACTGCTCTGCACACTTGCTAAAGAACATTTGTGTGGAAATCTCAATTCATTTGTAGAGCTGCGTGAGTATGGCCAAAAGTATGGGAGTAAATCTCACTGTAAACTATTTGATCATCACTAAATTCTGTGTTATTATGACCGATCATAACTCAGCTTTATGCAGACATACATTTACCATGGTGTACAGGGCCGGTTTTTGGCATAGGCGACATAGGCGGTCGCCTAGGGCGCCAGATCTGGGGGGGCGCTGCGCTGGCAGCTCTGGGAGGGAAAAATAAATTTTTGACTGTTTGCGCTCATCCTAATTTTCAGCCTTGATGTAACAACATTCATAATTAAGTAAATGTAACACCCTTTTCACCCCGGTTACAGTTTTCATTTGCCCTGTACGATGGGCGCTGTAAGTGATGAAAGTGGGGGGTGTTGGCTTATCAGGCGCCCGCAGCTCACAGCCAATGTGGGCGTGGGAGCGAGCAAGAGAGATAAATGCAATTTATGTAAACAAATATTTCCAAGGCACTCCTTTATAATTATTGGGATGAACAGGTTTGAAATCATTCCAGTGTATACTATAGGACAGTAAACCAAAAATATCGTTTGAAACTTGAGAGATACAAAAATATGCATAAATAAATAAATGTTAAGGTAAAATAAGATATGAATGAACAACAAAAATAAAATACGTTACATTTATTTGTTATGTTCACATACTTATTTGATTATTAAAATGTAAACCGATCTTTTTCATATGGGTGTTTAGAGTTGTACCCCCTAGATCTAGTCTCTACTAATGTGTGCTCAAAGTGCACCAGATTGAAGCATTTTACTTTACATTTTCAAACATTTCTTCCTGGGGGGGCATACCCCCGGACCCCCCCCTAGAGGATGTGACGTCCACACCCCAATTAAAATATGTTCATACAATACTGAATACATTTGAAGCCTTTTTGATGTCTATAACCTATGTCAATAAGTTTCTGTTTTTGTAGTGTATTGGTCTTTTGTAGAGATTTTTCATTTATTCTTTATATATTCTATTGTGTATTCCTTGGATACTTTTATCTTTTCTACTGTACGATTGAAGTAAATGTGGGAAGCGTTTAACAACAGCCATTTACTTAAAAGATTTTTTCTCAATGTTATTCTTATTTTTGTTAATCCTGGAAGAATGCCAGAAAAAAAGACATTCTCTTCAAGAATAAAAAAAAACATGACATTAGTAATAGTGATAACAAATTAAATAAGTTGTTAGGTTAAGTCAGGGCCGGTTTTTGGCATAGGCGACATAGGCGGTCGCCTAGGGCGCCAAGTCTGGGGGGGCGCTGCGCTGGCAGCTCTGGGAGGGAAAAAAACATTTTTGACTGTTTGCGCTCATCCTAATTTTCAGCCTTGATGTAACAACATTCATAATTAAGTAAATGTAACACCCTTTTCACCCCGGTTACAGTTTTCATTTGCCCTGTACGATGGGCGCTGTAAGTGATGAAAGTGGGGGGTGTTGGCTTATCAGGCGCCCGCAGCTCACAGCCAAAGTGGGCGTGGGAGCGAGCAAGAGAGATAAATGCAATTTATGTAAACAAATATTTCCAAGGCACTCCTTTATAATTATTGGGATGAACAAGTTTGAAATCATTCCAGTGTATACTACAGTATAGGACAGTAAACCAAAAATATCGTTTAAAACTGGAGAGATAAAAGAAAATGCATAAATAAATAAATGTTAACTGGTAAAATAAGATATGAATGAACAACAAAAATAAAACAAGTTACATTTATTTGTTATTGGCTATGGTAGGTTATTTGTTATGTTCACATACATATTTGGTTATTAAAATGTAAACCGATCTTTTTCATATGGGTGTTTAGAGTTGTACCCCCTAGATCTAGTCTCTAGTAATTGTGTGCTCAAAGTGCACCAGATTGAAGCATTTTACTTTAAATGTTCAAAAAAATCTTCCCGGGGGGGCATACCCCCGGACCCCGCTAGAGGATGTGACGTCCACCCCCCAATTAAAACATGTTCATACAATACTGAATACATTTGAAGCCTTTTTGATGTATATTACCTATGTCAATAAGTTTCTGTTTTTGTAGTGTATTGGTCTTTTGTAGAGATTTTTCATTTATTCTTTATATATTCTATTGCAGGGGTATTCAACTAAAATTCAACGAGGTCCAGTTAGAGAAAATCTCCCCATGCAAAGATCCGGAACATCAAAATATCTAACTTGCTTTATCAACGTCTGCATGTAATCAACAACTGACTGCCAATCAAATAAAGAAAGTACAATTCATAAACCACAATATTTATTGTCAATGAACATTGAACTATACAGATATACAGTAAAATACTGTGGATATGTGTAATGTCCCTCTCGGGCTGCATTTAAAAATAAAATAGAGAAAATAAATAAAATAGCTTTTGAAAATATGTGCATCTTAAAAGTGCTTAATTTTAGATAAGTAAAATAAAGTGTAGCAGCAGCTTGAGTTTCCCTTTTTCTTTGTTAACCGTTTCACATCATGACTTAACAGTTTCAGTCGATTAACATATCAGTCTTTACACATCGTAACAATTGAACAGTTTTAAAGTTTCTCTTTCTTTCCCTCTTATATTGCAGTCCCTCACTCACTTTGTTTTAATTCAGTGCGAGAATTGAGCTTGAGCTTGTCCTGCCAGGAGTTGGTAAATCTGGGCTGAAATGGTGTCAGGGCCATTCTCATACACACATGCAGGTGCTCATTGGTTAGCCTCGGTTAGCCTGCCCTGGAACGATATTTAGTTTTAATTTTGATCCTGGTGGACTGATCATATTGGGCTCTGAGACTGCTTATTTTGTGTGACCTCAGTTCTGACTTGAGAGGGAATGTTTGGTCAGTCACACACTTTTAATGAGCGCCACGGTCTCTGAACATAGAGACTGTGTTAGAGTTTTACTCGCTACATGGTGTACTTTGAGGGTTTTTGACTCTGCAGACCGTTTACATGCATAAAAACCTTCATAACACACAAGGGGACGGGTAATAACCGGAAAAGCATGACATGGGCCCTTTAAGTTGACGAAACACTAGAGTCAAATGTAATTCAAGTCAGATCCACTCATGTCTTAGACGGGGCAGTGATATCATAAACCTGTTAATGTACGCATTCAAACACTTTTTATTTTACCAGCTGTATTCACCTTGCAGGTGCAGCTATGTCGCTTTTAACCTGGATAAAGTGTTTAAGTCATGGATGTTTAAAGTTTAACGTCTTCATATTTGTCTAATATTATAGTTGACTTTTCATTCAGGAAGTATGACGCTGGGCTGTCAGTACGCTTCTCCATGTTTGTGATTGGTCAAATGTTGCTAACCCCGCCCCTTTCATGTGAACGCGCACTCAACCGGACAGAGAAACCCTGGCTTGAGTTACCGAGTTGATAACCAGCGTCGTAGGACAGTTTAGCGAGAGCGCGTTTGTTTTGGATTAGGTAAACTGGGTAACTCAAACATATCCAGGTTATGTTGAACCGGCTTCGTAGTACAGGCCTCGGGTGTAAATAAAGACTTATTTAAGGGTTGATCATATTTTACATCAACAATCCAAATCTGCTAAGTAACTAAAGGTATTAAATAAATATAGTGTAGTGAAAGTACAAAGTAGCAAAACATTGAAATACTCAAGTAAAGTACAAGTCCCTCAAAGTTGTACAGTACTTTTATATATAGTTGCTTAAATATGTCCATGTTGACATTGTGAGAAGGCGGGAATATTCCAGTGATGGCATATGAGTTTACTCAATGATTTAAAGGCGTGCGGATGTATTGATTGACCAACAACATGCCATGTTTGGTAGACATAAACAATAAACGTTTTTTATCGACTTTCCCACATTTTTAAACATAATACTTTTTTTTTATTCTCAAAATGAATAAAGGTACCTATGATGTAAATTACACATATTTGTTTCCTGACACTGATAATGGCATATTTAATAATTTAAATAATGAATTACTGTAATTAAAACAAAAACAGTATTATTTATGGCCCATGGCATTATCTAATGCAGTGGTTCCCAAACTTTTTGTGCCCAAGGCACACCAAAGGACAAGTAAAAATCTCAAGGCACACCTATTGTGCAAAATAGCCCTTATAACACGTGTTATCACTCATATCATGTAAAATATCTGTAAATGTGCATAATTATTTACTAATGCCAAATAAAATGTGACAAAGACAACTATATTACTCATGAAATATTTATTAACGAAATATTTCAGAAATTAATTTGAAACTTTATCAAATTAGGCTTCATCAAAGCAGCAACACACTCATTTAAACCAGACAGGTCACAAAATTAAAAATTGTGGAGGATCAGGCTTTGGTGGTCGGCTCCCATCTCGGCGCACAGCTGGGAGAAGAGGCGAGATTTCAGGGGCCTTGATTTGATGTAATTCACCATCTGCACAGCCTGATTCAGCACCTCAGTCAACTCCGGGGGCATGGTTTTGGCAACTAATGCCTCTCTATGCAAAATGCAGTGGTTTGTCACGATATGTGGGTTTTAGCAATAAATCCTTTCACTCGTCATGCTTGCCGCACCATCTGTGCAAAGACTGACGCACATATTCCAGGTCAGACTGTTCTCTTTTAAATAGTTATTAGTTACCCTGAATATTTCTTCTCCCGTAGTATGGCTTTCCATTTCTTTGCAAAAGAAAAACGTCTCTTTGATAGAGTCAGCATCAACATATCTGACGTTTGCCAGAAGTTGGGCAGCCCCACTTATGTCAGTAGATTCGTCTATTTGTAGGGAAAATCTGCCGCTCGCCTGCAGTGCCATAAGACAGGTAACTTTCATGATACTGTCTGCTGACAGTTTTTTTCCTCTTTTCTTTCGGTGGTGGGTTGTCGGCAGTCTCTGCACTGGTGGTTGGAAAGCGCTCCATTTTCCCTCTTGCGTGTTTCTCTGTTTTAATCTTGTCCTTCAGCCTTCGATGTGTCACGGTCTTATAATTCCCACCTGCAACTGCGTTAACAGCGAAATATGGGGTTCTGTGAGGATTTTTTTTTAAAAGAATTGTTTTTAGGTATAGAGTTTGCCTCTGTATTATGAAATGAGTGCATACAAAGTACTGATATAGTAAATTAAAAAATAATTATTTTTGTGTAGTTGTATATTGCAATAATAACGTATGGTTATCACAAAATCCCACGGCACACCCGGACTTGCCTCACGGCACACCATTGCGCCGCGGCACACCGTTTGGGAACCACTGATCTAATATTTTAGATCAGTTTTATATTTATGATAACTATATTTGTACTTTTCAAAATGTTATAAATACAGATACTTTATTGTCATCTTACAAATATGCAACAGAATTCATGAGCACTCAAGGACCGGACTCAAATATAAATATATAAATATATATATATAAATCTAATAAATAGAACAATACTATGTCAACTTACTATACTATTGTTTTTTCGGATATTTTCGACATACTGACTTCATGGTGTCTTTTTCTTCTTTTCTCTCCACAGGACTGCAAGGACAATCATCTGACATCAATGAAGACGGTGGCTTCTGGAGTTTCTGAAGAATTTACGGTACTATACTATGACTTTTATGATATTTTCGACATACTATACTATGTTACTCGCAGTACTATCAGGCACTCTAACCATTCAAACTGACATTAATCTGACAGTGAATGAGTGTCAGCACAGATGTTTGGTTAAGTTAGAGCCATGACACAGAGCTCAACAGGAAGCTGTGACAACTGTGGCAACTTCCCCTACACCACCCTGAGTGGCTGAGAAACAACAACAACAAATTAACAAGATGCGAAACACTTTTACAAAGCTAGAGACAAATGAACAAGTCTCGAAACACTTTAACATTTGCCGAAACACTTTAAGAAACTAGAGAATCAAACCGGAAAGGGAATGTCCATCATACCAGAAGTGACGTGCAAGTGATTGTCACAAACTTAAGTTTGTTTTGGCGGATAGACCGCCGGTACCTATGGAAGGTACGAGTGTGTTTATGGCCGGTAAACATGTTTTGTCCGTTCTGTGGAAACCACCTGGGCCAAGTGACACGGTTTTGCTCATCGCACACGCACACGCACACACCGCTATACACATCGAACTGCCTTATTACTAGTTTTATGAAGGAGATGTCCGGTCACCAGGGCGTGTGTGTGTGTGTGTGTGTGTGTGTGTGTGTGTGTGTGTGTGTGTGTGTGTGTGTGTGTGTGTGTGTGTGTGTGTGTGTGTGTGTGTGTGTGTGTGGTGTGTGTGTGTGTGTGTGTGTGTGTGTGTGTGTGTGTGTGACTGGCATTTGTTTTCAGAAGATATTAAGATAGTGTCGTCCATTCCGGTACTGCGGTCAACTCAGCCGTCTCTCGCGTTTGCTTGGTCAAATCAGCAGCTCTTCATTTTTGAGTGCGCGATTAATCGCGCCTTTACGGTAATTGCCGAGAAGCGGCACTGAGGCTAGTAGTACAAGAGTAAAATAATGCATGTTTTTTCTGCTTTATTTGCGATACAAATAATTTGTACCATAAGTTCTTAATAAAACTGACACTGTTTGACTCAGTCCTAGTTTGACTGGTACCAACAATAAAATGAAGTACTTTTACCGTGTACTTTTTGGGTAATAATCCCCTCCTGAGAACAAAATCATGCCACTTCTGCTATATTTGATGAGGGATAAAATGATTTTTAACCATAAGTTGTTAATAACATGTGTACTGTTGGACTCAGTACTTGTTAGACTACTACGACAATTACAATGAGGTACTTTTACTGTGTACTTTTTGATTAATACTCGGTCAAACCAAACTCCCGTCCTGAGTACAATACAGTACTCTATGAACTATGAATTATTGTACTCAGCCACCGTACCATATAACCCAACACACTTTTTCTTTTATCTATTCACAGCACATTTCTTCTGAGTTTTACTGAACGGTGAAAGATATGGCTCATCTAATCACCTTGTAACTTCTGGTTTGTTTATTTCACAGTTGACTTTCTTTCACATCATACATGTTCTGTGTGCATTTCCTATTTAGTTTAGCTCTTTCCTTCAAGGTTTATAAAGCAGAGACCAGATACATATAAAGGGAGTAGGTTATACCCATAAAGTTCAGCTGATTATTATGATTTTACATTTTATGCAATTTTTTGTTCCTTTTCATTTAGTTTTTTTTATGTATACTGTATTCATTTTCCAATTGCAAATCACAATGAGTTGCCTCTATTTAAAAGTTGCTAAACTAATTAACTGTCATTGCATTAACTTTAGAAATAAAGTACATGTTTGTGGACAAAACATCTCAAAAGCATCTAGTGGTGACATGAAGCCATGCATGACAGTTACATATTTAGTGAAGAACAATTTAGTGAGAAGTTGGGAAATATTGGAAAAGTGGAGACTCTTAACTTTAAAATCAACCAGAAGCGTAACTCAATTTACCAAAAATTACATTAAGGGGAAAAGTGTTTAACAGCTTGATGAATGTATCTTTTTCAAATGTATTACTTGTTTTTTACTCGTGTTCTTCCTTTTAATCTTTAATTTTCAAACCATTTTGTCTGTCGTTTTAGAGTAAATGAAATGTACGAGGATTACCTAAACGCAGCCCATTAAACAATTGATGGGCGGGTCTTCTTCCACTGCTCCTCGCTTATTGGTTATCTCCCCCCGTCAGTCAACTAACTTCCGCCAGCTCTCTGCAGCTCGGATGTGATGTAGCAACTGCTCAGACGTATTGGAAGCTACTACCGTGTATTCACAGAAACCCTTGCATACCGTCGGCGTCACTCCACTATTAAGATATCAAACTTGCTACAGTTTTTCCTATTTCACCAAATGGCTAATCCTGGATACGTTGTGGTGAGTTAATGATATGTTATCGTATTGTTATACTATTAACCCTCCTGTTATCCTTGGGGTCAATTTGACCGCATTCAATGTTTAACGTATCTAAAAAGATGGTTCACATAATGTTTTTTGCTTAGTATTTCATGACTTTTCCTAATTTAGTGAGGACTAATGGGTAAACATCAAATGAACATGAAGATCTTTTTTAAATGTCCTGTACGCACTTTGTACGCATCAGTGTTCCTTGGTGTCAATGTGACCCCAGGCTGTTTTAGTAGTATCAAACATATAAAAATGTCAACATTTTACACATATTTGTATGGATTGTGTAGGATTATATTGAGGTGACTATTACATGCAAATGTATCATTGTAAAAAAAAAAAATACCCTCTGCTTTAGTTATTGGTCCTTTAACAACATCAAAAAGGTCTTACTTTAACATTTTATTTCAATCAGTTTTATGGTGATTTATATATTTTTCGATAGTCACATACAGTAATAGGAATTCTGGATGCAAAGGGGTCTGTGGGGGGGGGGGAGGTTGGGGTAATGTTTTATTTAAATGGTTATTTAGGTAGTCAACTAAGACACCTAAAGCACCAGAGACATACATTTTGGTTAACATTTGGAATATGATCATTGTCTTGAGTTTTAAACCACTGGGGTCAAATTGACCCCAGTGGATAAAGGGTGTAAGGTACATCTGAGGATAACAGGAGGGTTAAAAGCAGACAGTGTGGAGGCCTGTCTGATATGCAGGGGCAGATCATTCCACATTGTGGGAGCCGCTACAGAGAAGCAACGGTCCCCTCTGGCTTAGGTTAGTGCTAGATCGTATACCTCCTGGGTTTTAGGCGTCAGAAGTGACGTAATCTTGGATGAGAAGTCGGCAACTTTTGCAGCAACTGACTGCACATCTGGTAGTAAAAGTAGACACATTTAATTTAATTTTGCATGGGCTCTTTGCGACTCTGGAGTCCTGCAGGAATCCGGAGGACAGCGAACAGGAGTGAGAGGGAGCACACTCCTAAAATATCTCCCCCTTTTATTTTTTTTAAATAAACCTCGTACTGTGTGTGTCACTGTAATCCGAAATCAAACGCACTCAGTGGCTTTCTGAGTGTTAAATCCCATCTGTGCTTTTCTTCTTGTGAGATGTCATTTTTTAAATATTGGTAATAGCCTGCTGTCCTCCAAAGTTATGAATTCTCAAAATATAATATTTATGATATTTTTGTGGAAAGATTATGTATTCATGCTCGTCTCTTGACCTGGGTGGCAGGTTACGTCACTTCCGCCTAAAACCCAGGTATACGATCTAGCACTAACCCTCTAGGCTTAGACCTGGTTCTTGGCACATTCAGGAGCAGTTGATCAGCTGACCTGAGAGGGCGGTTGGGCGGTTGGGCGGTTGGGCGGTTGGGGTGTAGCAGAAAGCTCAGAAAGATATGGTGGGGCCATGCCCTTTAGGGATTTAAAAGTAAATAAAAGGATTTTGAAATGAATCCTAAAATGTATTGGCAGCCAATGGAGCAAAGCCAAAATGGTGGAAATATGCTCATATTTTCGTGTTCCAGTTAAAAGCCTTGCTGCTGCATTTTGCACCAGCTGCAGATGAGCAAGGGAGGACCCACTGACCCCCATGTTAAAGGAGTTACAGTAATCCAGACGAGTGGTGACGAAGGCGTGGATTACTGTCTCAAACTGCTGTCTGGGGAGAAAGGGTTTTATTTTTGCTAGCTGCCTAAGGTGATAAAAGCTCGTTTTTACCACAGATTTAATCTGACTCTCAAGTTTTAGTTCGGGGTTCACCAAAAACAATTAATTCCGTTTTTCCTTCATTTAGTTTTAGGAAGTTGCACGCCATCCAGGCCTTTATGTCCTCAAGACACTTTAACAGTGGGCTAATTGAGTAACCCTCCTTCTGTTTAGTGTTTTTAATTTTCTCAATTAAACTAGAAAAATGGGACTCAAGACACCTCCTTTTAAACTTTGTATATTAAACTAAAAATCGCTTTTATCTACGTCTAAGTGTGGAATGCAGTGACTCCTCAGTTTTGATGAATAGGGGTTAGAAGCTTATTGTTCCTCAGCCAATAGCAGGCCTCCAGAGTGACAGTCAGGCAGGCATCACTTCACGTTGATACCTGCAGTCAGTGAATGTAACACTGGCATGCTTTATATATTACAAGCACAACAAGATATCACATTTCCCAAACTGTTGTCAAAATCAATGAATTGCTATTTAAAAAAGTCTTTATATGTGAGTTATATAATAATAAGTAACCATTGAAAGTGAAAAAAATATGTGGTAGTTGTATCCTGTTTTCTACATTTGAATAAACACTTTGAGAGTCTTTAATGACACCCACCCTGGTCTCTGATGTGTCCCCATCAGGGATGGAATGCCAACTATGAAAGAGCACTTCGAAGCTTGCACGACGCCCGAGTCCAAGCCCAAGCTGATGCTCATAACCCGATGTGGGGTTTCTTCACCGCCATTGCAGGCCAGGTTAGTGTGGAGGAACTCGCACTCTTCACTTCTCGGAACCTCACAGGAGAGCACACAGTACACGTAGCCTATATAAAAGGCAGAGTTTTACCAAAGGCTAGCTTTCACTTTCATATTGAAGTGTGGTCACAAAGAGGACATTCTCTGCAGACATATCAGGTTTCATGAATCGGTTCAGTTACTATGAAGTTAAGAGGAAGCAGGGCTCTGTTTGAACTTGATTTCACTCTCTTTCAGTAATGAATGACTCACTACACTACCTTATCTAAAGTGGTCCTTTGGAAGACTGCAATATTTAAAATGCCTACATAAAAGTAAAACTATAATTTGTCCCCCCCCCCAACCCCTGCTGTGTTCAGGACGGAGAGGTGGATGCAGACGAGCTGCAGAGGTGTCTCACCCAGGGTGGATTCACCGGATCCTACTCTCGTAAGTCCACGACTCCTTCCACAAGAGAGACTGCCTCAGACAATATGAGTTCTTAGTTGTTTTACATCATGCATTTAACAAATGAGCAGAGGCCGTACTCGCAAACTTAGAGGGCTTTAAAACACTAACAAAATGCCTAATAGGTCTTTATATCAAGTGATGTATTTCTCTGGAGGGGAAGTGTCAAACCACTATTATCTCCTCTGTGATTGGTTGACAGCTGACAGTCTCTTTCAGTGCATGTGAAAAATGAATATTCATTAGTATAAAGGAGAAGGAAGTGGTAGTTCACGAAATATGTGAGTATAAGTTGCAGATTACATACATGACGTAAAGTGAAGAGTATCTGAGTTCAATATTTGTGTTTTTTGGTGGCATAAGAGCTCACCAAGAAAATATTATTAGCAATATTATTATACTGCCTTTCATGAATAAAGACTAACAGTTAAAGACTGTAATGGATATTACTGTGAGATTGAGAAAGTACACAGAGTTGAATACAAGCACAGCCTTTTTAACAGCATATGACTGATTCATTAATCAGGGAAAACAGATTTCGCCGTCAGCAGATGGATTAATTAGCACTAAAGTTAAGTGTGAAAACATGGACTTTAAACCTAGATTTACTAATTTTCCCCTTTATTTTCTCTTTACAGCATTCAACCTGGAGACTGCAATGATGGATGTATCCTAACTTTAATACCAATGAGTCCCTCAGGTGCTCCTATTGTCCACTCACACTCACCATGGAAGTATATGTACAGTAGGCGTGGTGTTTGTCCTTGAACCGGGTTAACCAGCTGTTTCTATACCTGTGGGTCAGCAGTTATGAATCTTAACCCGAGTGTGTGCAGCGGGACTCCACGAGGAAGATGGGCTTGAACGAGTTCAAGGACCTGTTCGCGGCTCTGAACCTCTGGAAGCAGACATTTGTGATGTTCGACCGGGACAGGAGCGGCACTGTGGAGCCGCAGAAGATGGCGCTGGTCATCAACGCTATGGGTGAGGCTGAAGCATGAGGGAGGTTTATTGGGAGAGGTGTATGACACTTAATGAAGAAAAAAATGACTTAAAAGCCCAGACAAAATGCACTTGGATTCTGCGTTTTTAGGCCTGATATTAATCTTCTTCTGTGTTCCTCAGGGTTCATTCTCAGCCCTCAGGCTCAGAATGTGATCATCAAGCGCTACAACAAAGGAGGGAGGATCTACTTCGACGACTACGTGGCCTGCTGCATCAAACTGCATGCTCTCACAGGTACACACATCTAGAGATGATGTGACACGTTCCACTGAACACACTGCTGTCCAGATGTTTAATGTGGACTGAGCGTGAAATGTGTTTATTGACGCTGATGTTTCCTGTTCCTGGTGCAGAGAACTTCAAAAGGAAAGACACCATGCAGCATGAAGCCGTCTCCTTCCAGTACGATGACGTGAGTCCTGTGTCCTGTGGAGATATCACTGCATCACATAGCTTAAGTCCAGATGTTTCAACTCATAGCCTGCTGCCTACTGATTGAAGAATTGAATTTGGCTCCACCTGACCTTTATTCTTTAGTTCCATGTAGCTGCCGCTTACCTGCATATGAAACGGCTCAGAGCAGCTTCAAACACCATATCCTGTTGAGGTGCTGAGGTTAATTCCATCTCTCTTTCTTTCTGTCACCAGTTCATCCTGTGCACGATGGGCATCTAAGGCGGCACCGACCAATCAGAGGAGGAGTCTGGATCACTGCCTCATGGGAATGCAAAGGGAGGCCAGTATTTTTGACTGAGCTGCAACAGGAAAGTACTCATGCTTGTAACGCTTGCTGTTTAGTCTTGTAAGTCACACAGGGACGTGCTGAATCAGGCGCATATATAAATCTATATAAAGCCAGTATGTATTCACATTAGAGGGAATTAGAATAATTTATAACTCATTTAAAAAAATCTTCGATTGGATGCCAGAGTGATGCTGGATGTGTCGACCTGTGAGACACCTAATGTGCCATTATAATCTGAATGTACGCTAATATATGAAACTCGCTTCTAGAGAGCCTTGTCAGGCAGCATCATGATTAATGATGAAATATTAGCAGCATTTACACAAAACATGTTCATATGCCTTTACACTGAACTTGATATGGTTATGGTTTTATTAGAGCTTTCTCCTTTCTTGCCATATTTTTTATTTCTGTTTTTTTATATAAGTTTAGATTAGCTTGATGTGAAAGTTGATAACGAGCCAAAGTGACTGTGATAACTGTTATAATGCTAGTGAGATAAAGCCTGAGATTAGTGCAGCTTCACACTTTGTTTTGAATGTTTCCCTACAAACACAGCTGGTTGTACTTTTTAAAGATGCCCTGCACACTCCTAATGCCATAGTTCAGATCATATTTTGTTACCCACAATAAACACTTTCTAATCAGTATGCATTCTGTTTATTCATTTATACAATTGCGCATTTTTTTCCCAGTCTATTTACATGATATTTCATTTATTTAAATATAGTTAAGAACAGAAACATTCAAATGAGCTGTTAAGTGTTGCATTGTATAAAATACAGTGGCAAACATTTAAAAAAATGCATAAAAACAATTGTGAACAGCACTAAGTATTTCAAAAGGGACATTGTTATCCAGTACAGCAAGTTTTCTAATCTGTGCAAAAGTTAGCAAATCCCATGGAAAAGTGTTCAGGACGCGTGGAGTCTATCGGCGTCAGCAACCTTTGTTCTACATCTGTGCTCGAGAAAGAAAGATGGAGGACACCCTGCTGGAGCATCCGTGTGGTTTCTCTTTTCCTAAATAAGGTTTCCCCGGGTTTTAACAAAGTAAAGAGTTGGGTTGAAGAAGTAGAAATGATATGATGTGCAATATGAATGTTTCATGCAGCCTAAAGCCCGTCACTGAAGTGTTGCTTGCTACATTGAGAGGCTGTACATTGCATTCATCTTCTTCCCTTCTGCACTCCAAAGCCTTCCCCTCAACATCTCGGGGGAAACAATAAGGTCATAGAAAAATAATGGCAAATGAAACTTTGTTTTAGAAAAATAGGTCGAAGCGTTATTTCTAAATCTCCTTCCAAATGTCATAAACAGTTTGAGACCTTGTTATAATTGAGTGCAGTCTCCATGCAATACATGAGCTTGTGTGAGAGTGTGTGGTTAGGAAATGACTAATTCATTTTCCTCATGCACCCTAACGTGGTTCCTTTAAATGTGGCGCTGTTGCACCGGGTCGCCGTCGTGTGTCAAGGCTAGAGCAGGCGTTTAAAGCTAAGGCTAGTGAAGGCGGCCCGAAAACATGGACAACTATTTTCTCTTTTTTTTGTCCTTTTCTCCTGGTTTTTATCTAGGAAATTGTACTTTTTAAGAAGACAATGGAAGACCTAAAGCATGCAACTGAAAACTATCACGTGGGATCGTCAGAGTTCACTCAGGGTGTGAAGGAGATTCAAGATGTCACTTCCTGTCGGTTAGCATATGAAGGAGAAATGACAGTGTATTAGGGTGTCTTTGGGTCAAAAATAAAGAACATTATAGAGAAAACACATGGATATTCTCTGAGTTTTAAGTGGTTCATTAACAAGAGAACACTTACAAATATCAAATATTTTCTCTTAATAATTTGCAAGAAAGTTTAAATATTTTCTAACAGATTTAAGTCCCTACTTCACTGAAAACAACTTCACATTGCACACCACAGCTTTGCAAAGTGAAGGTTTACCCCCTGTTCTCCAGATTCATATCTTTCAAATTCATTCATTTCCAGCTACAATGGCCCTAATAGTAATGTAAAGAAACACCCGCAGACCGCTGACCCTTACAAGTCCAGAGTGAACTGCAAACCCCCCACAGCCATGCTTCTGTTATATTGATAGGATTCAGGTGGTTATATGGTAAATATGTGTTTTTAAATCTAATAATTCAAGCATTCAATATGTTGTCTGAAACATGTGAAGGAACATAACTGCAGCTGAAAGAGGCTCTTTACTTTGTTCACGTGTGAAATGATCTCCAGAGCGGATTCGTCTCTAGAGATATGAGATCGTTATTGATCTCAAAGACTGACATGTGTGTGTGGTTGTGGGATGTCTGCGCAGCCTCACACACTGCGCTGTGTATTCTCAGCGTTGTGGTGGAATCAGGCATGCTAAATATAGCGGCAGATCTCTGCGTGGACGTTTTGGAGCTGCTGATAGAAAGATCAGAGCCTGTGGAAATGCCTCGGGAAGATTTTCATGTAGCTGATTCCCTGGGGGGGGGGGAGGAGCGTTAGAAAAGAGGTGACAGCTACAGAGGTCCTGGAGGGAGTCAGAGTGAGGAACATGCCACAGGAAGAAAAGCAACCGTCAGGACGTAAAACATGCATATCTGTTTTAGAAAAAGCACATCAGGTGCCTCGTGTTGCTGGCAGTGTTCTATAAAGTATGTACACGGTGGATGATGACTTTACACGTGGTAATAATATAGTGTATAAATACCTCTGTATAAATTGTCTTTATACATTTAAATCAGAGAGGGGCGGGGGAGAGAGTCCGTAAAAGTAATGGAAGAAAGTCTACAGTTGCCTTTGCATATACAGTCTCTTTCTTAGACCCTGAGACAAGCTTGAGAGGAGAGGTGCAGGGGGGGGGGGGGGGGGGGGGGGGGGGCTAGTTTCCTGGGAGCCCCGGGTCAGACACAGGCCGCTGCAGTGCTGACGGTGCTGAGCCCACTTCAGGCAGGGAGGCTTGTCGGCCTGACGGCAGCCTCTGGTGGGGGGGGGGCTCCACAGAGCTGTCCTGTGTGTGTCTCTGCTCCGAGACCCAGTCTGTCTCCAGCAGGGAGGCCACGCCCCCGTCTGGAAGAGCGTCGGGTCGCAGGAGCACCGGGGAGCCGTCTGTGGATCTGTTCGGGGTCTTCTCCGGGCTCTGGAGGAGAAACACAGCGTGAAGACGGATCAGAGTGAGCACACTGTTCAAACCAATGCCCTTACAGGCTTTCAATATTTGCAATATATGCGTTTTTTTCCTTAATGTCTTGAATCTGTGGTTTATTACCTGAGGCCGGGGCGGAGCAGGGTCCAGGCTGAACTCCGCCTGCAGGGCCGACACCGGCTGCACCCTGATGGCCGGCCTCTGGTACTCCGGGCTGGAGGTGACGGTGCTGTAGGCGGGGGGCCCGGACGTGGTCTGCCTCTGGAGGAGGTGCAGGATGGCCTGGATGTCTGAGGTCATCTGGGACTCCAGTCTGACAGGAACACATGGAATCAAATCACACAAAGGTATGTGGTTCATCACATATGGAGGATGTATCACTCACATAAATACAGGAAGTGTTTAATGCACCATGCAGTTATGTAAAGGAGCAGTGTGACATCACTCAGAATCAACATGCATGGTGAGGACTAAAGAATATTTAATATACATCATCAGGTTTTTCATCATATTGGAAAAATGTGACAATGTCAAATGTACATACTGTATGTCTTTGCTACTATGGGATGGAGGTGGTGGTGGTGGTCAATACTGATACTAAACACTAGAGGGAGACTCAGCCTCACATGGGGGTTAGTATGGAGGATTATACTAGCATGAGTCTGAAGTATTCACACCCTTTACTTGAGTAACATACATTATTACAAGTTGAATAACTGCAAGTATTTTATCAAAGGAAAAATAACTTAAATATAAGTTACTGCAGCAACAAAACAGACGAGGATACGACAGTAAAGTGAAGTTTGTGTTCTGTTTTGCAGGTACCAGGAAATGGAGCACCTGCACCGTTTCATCACCCAGAGTTACATCATGGCGTCTCTGAGGGGGTGAATCACCTTTCCTCCACACATTCCTTTTTACAGCAGCAAACACAGGATGGAGAGGGAGAGTGGGGGAAGCCTGTTTGCTCTTTAGAGCTGTACTGTGATGCAGTGCACCGAGTGTGACTGGTGGGGGAACTCTCTGAGCCATGTTCCCTCCATCAGTGAACATCATCTCCCCAAACTGTGCAACTCCTCCACCCCTCCTCACATGAGGACGTCCACTGTCTATGCAATGTGTCTGCATAGACAGTGTGCCCCCACTCACACACTCTGTGTATTTGTTGGTGCGATAGAGATGTCATAATTAAAGTGTTTGTTGATAGTTATGTGTGTATCCTGATATGATATGATTAAAGAAAATATCCATAGAGGCGTTATATAAAAAAGGCCTGATGCTGTGTGTCCTTGGGTGTTTTCTTGTGAAGTGGAGGTATTGTGTTTTCCACCAACAACATGCGGCCCCCCCCCCGCCCCCCACCTGTTGAGGTGCTGCTGCAGCAGGTCCAGCCGTTGCTCCACCTCTCCGTAGGTGAGGTCTGTGTCGCTGTCCTCCTCCCCCGCTGCTACCTCCCGACACGGGGCGGACTCCTCGACGGGACGCTGACGCACCCACTCCTCTGTGTGGAGCTCTGGGGGAGAGACATGTTTGCAAACACACACACACAGACACACACACACACACACACGGGGGGAATGTGTTATTAGAGCATTGCCTCAGGGGAAGCATCTTCCTGTGTGGTGCCCTATCATCATTAGCTTCACTAAGCGCCTCCTGGATCCTCACATCCTACAGAGGAGAACACACATCTGACCCTGGCTGACAGTCACAGCCTCAGTGGGGTTTTGGCCTCCTTTTCAGACACAATTGGCATTTCCTGTGTGTTGTTCCCTCCATGCTGTTTATACAAATCAATATCCCTCTGAGCTTTGCTCTGGCAGAAATCCTCTTACAGCTGCAATAGCTGATTTATGAAATATGGATATGAAATCACTTTCCCCATCTCAGTGTAGAATCACACTGATTGGAAGTTGCTCTGTGTGTTTGCACAAGTGAGGATTTTATTGCAAAAAGATATACATATATATTTTCCACATACTACACCTCTTTTGGCCAAGGAATCCAGATGTGTTGATGTCATTTTTTTAAGTTGTTTAAATGCAATAATATACAAGAGACAATAAATTCTATAATCCAGTGTCCTGCCAGTTTTTAATGTGTGTGTGTGTGTGTATGGAGGACGGAACATGACTTAAGTATAAATAAATAATTAAATAAATGTGTAAATAAATACAGGAATAAATACAGAAATAAATAAATGTTGAAATAAATACACAAATAAATAAATAAAAGAATAAATAAATATGGAAATAAATACACCAATGTATAAATAAATAAAACAGAACACACGTTATTGTATATCTTTCATATATTTCTACATTCACTCGACATACATACATTTATTTATTTATGTGTCCGTATGCTAATGAGGTGGGCGGTCCTAACCTCAGTCTGAAGCAGGATTGGTTACAGGAGTGTGTGATCATTTCTGGCAGAGGGCTATTCTAACGCCTGGCTAACCGCGCTGATTCGAATGCAGGAGCTTTACTGTTTAGCCCTTATCTTTATACATCCATGGTTTATCCACAGTTGTAAGGATTATTTATGCTCACAGGAATAAACCACAGCCTTGCCAGGTTGAGCTGAGGTTTTGGGTTTGATCCCCATGAGGTGCATAGATTTTTGGAAGTTTAACACCCATAGTGCAGAATTAGATTACCGAACAAAAAATGTTGTCCCAGGTCAAATGGCTCACTGGGATAAAACACTGCCTTGAAGACTGGAGGTTGTGGGTTCAATCTTCTTTATTTGCACTGGTTTTCAGGTAAAACATCCAAAATGGTGTGAAAAAAGCCTAGAGAAGAGTTTTTCATTTTAAAATGTTGGTTGCACAATTGTATGACATACTTACAAGGATAGTTTTATTGGATGCACTGCACAATAGCTTGTTCTATTTCCTTTTTTACATTTTCATTGTGACATAATCTACCAAACAACCTAAGACTTTCACAAATGAAATAGCTCAGTGGGATACAAAGCTGCTCAGGTGAGCAGGAGTCTTGGGTTTGATCCTCATGAGGTCCATGCATTTTCTAAGTCTAACCATCCAAAGTAGAGAATGAATTTACCAAATGAGATGTAACAGTCACTGGTCAAGTGGCTCAGAGGGATAGAGCACAGACTGTGAGACTGAAGGTTGTGGGTTTGAAGATTTTCAGGTGCAGTAATCTTTAAGGTCCAAAATCCCAAATGAACAGGCCATAAGCTCTACGAAACATTAATGCCTCAGGACAGGTGGCGCAGAAGGATAGGAGACAGGTTAGAAAGTATGAGGTTGTGTGTTCGAGTCCTTGTGAGCTACGGTGATTTTTAAAGTGCTTTACTCAAAATGAAGAAGATAAATGCGCCCGGAGCACAGGTCTTCATGTACATGTGTTGGTGGCCGGATTGGGTCTGTTCTTGGCATTAAGGCGCCCGTGTCGAGTTCAGGTCTGCTGCTTAGCATGTACGGGGTTCGAGACTCGGAGTAGCTGAGTTAGGCATAGTAGATGAGGCAGGTAGTTCATAGTAAGTGAGGCAGGTAGTGCACATATATTCACATTTTAAACTCCACTACGATTCCCCCTAACCCCAACCCCTTAGCCCAACCCATTCGCCTAACCTTACCCCGGCCAATCAAAGTCTGCTCATATCCACTTTTCACAACAAAAAAAATAAATCAATTTTTGTTGTGCAGAAAGCATACTTTGAAAAATCTCACAAATGTCAAAATCACAAAACAACCTCCGAATGACACGTTGTTTGGCACCGTTGGATGCGGAATTGCGAAACATTGGGGGGGTGTATTCACATAGGGGGGGGGGCGTAAAACCAGTCCCGAAGCCATCGGAGCTTCCTGTCAAGAGTTATTCAAGGAAAACCGATTTGCCTCAAACTCGGTGGGCACCTTCAGGGGGGCCTGAAGGCAAATCGGTTTTCCTTGAATAACTCTTGACAGGAAGCTCCGATGGCTTCGGGACTGGTTTTACGCCCCCCCCCTATGTGAATACACCCCCCAATGTTTCGCAATTCCGCATCCAACGGTGCCAAACAACGTGTCATTCGGAGGTTGTTTTGTGATTTTGACATTTGTGAGATTTTTCAAAGTATGCTTTCTGCACAACAAAAATTGGGCAGAAGCCATACTTTGTCCGAATGACACGTTTTTGGCACTGGCAGATGCGGAATTGCAAAACACGGGGGGGAGTCTCTTCTTTTGGGGGGGGGGGGCGTAAAACCAGTCCCGAAGCCATCGGAGCTTCCTGTCAAGAGTTATTCAAGGAAAACCGATTTGCCTCAAACTCGGTGGGCACCTTCAGGGGGGCCTGAAGGCAAATCGGTTTTCCTTGAATAACTCCTGACAGGAAGCTCCGATTGCTTCGGGACTGGTTTTACGCCCCCCCCCCCCCAAAAGAAGAGATTCCCCCCCGTGTTTTGCAATTCCGCATCTGCCAGTGCCAAAAACGTGTCATTCGGACAAAGTATGGCTTCTGCCCAATTTTTGTTGTGCAGAAAGCATACTTTGAAAAATCTCACAAATGTCAAAATCACAAAACAACCTCCGAATGACACGTTGTTTGGCACCGTTGGATGCGGAATTGCGAAACATTGGGGGGGTGTATTCACATAGGGGGGGGGCGTAAAACCAGTCCCGAAGCCATCGGAGCTTCCTGTCAAGAGTTATTCAAGGAAAACCGATTTGCCTTCAGGCCCCCCTGAAGGTGCCCACCGAGTTTGAGGCAAATCGGTTTTCCTTGAATAACTCCTGACAGGAAGCTCCGATGGCTTCGGGACTGGTTTTACGCCCCCCCCCTATGTCAAGACACCCCCCAATGTTTCGCAATTCCGCATCCAACGGTGCCAAACAACGTGTCATTCGGAGGTTGTTTTGTGATTTTGACATTTGTGAGATTTTTCAAAGTATGCTTTCTGCACAACAAAAATTGATTTATTTTTTTTGTTGTGAAAAGTGGATATGAGCAGACTTTGATTGGCCGGGGTAAGGTTAGGCGAATGGGTTGGGGTAAGGGTTTGGGGTTAGGGGGAATCGTAGTGGAGTTTAAAATGTGAATATATGTGCACTACCTGCCTCACTTACTATGACAATCTTGAAAACTATCTTCTTCATTTTGAGTAAAGCACTTTAAAAATCACCGTAGCTCACGAGGACTCAAACACACAACCTCATACTTTCTAACCTGTCTCCTATCCCTCTGCGCCATCTGACCTGAGGCATTAATGTTTCGTAGAGCTTATGGCCTGTTCATTTGGGATTTTGGACCCTAAAGATTACTGCACCTGAAAATCTTCAAACCCACAACCTTCAGTCTCACAGTCTGTGCTCTATCCCTCTGAGCCACTTGACCAGTGACTGTTACATCTCATTTGGTAAATTCATTCTCTACTTTGGATGGTTAGACTTAGAAAATGAATGTACCTCATGAGGATGTATGTCATACAATTGTGCCACCAACATTTTAAAATGAAAAACTCTTCTCTGCTTTTTTCACACCATTTTGGATGTTTTACCTGAAAACCAGTGCAAATAAAGAAGATTGAACCAAGAACCTCCAGTCTTCAAGGCAGTGTTTTATCCCAGTCAGCCATTTGCACTGGCCCAAATGTGTTGCGTTTAGTAATATAATTCTACACTTTGGGTCTTGGACTCCAGAAAATCCATGCACCCTAACCCTAACCCTAACCCTAACCCTAACCCTAACCCAATCAGCCACCAACTCACGTACATGAAGATCTGTTCTCCGGGCGCATTTATCTTCTTCATTTGGAGTAAAGCACTTTAAAATGTGTATTTGGATTGATGGACTTTAAGAAATGCCCCTCACAAGGATCGAACTAACAACCAACAGCTTTCGGGGCAATGTTGTATCTCTCTGAGCCATTTGTTCTGGCTCTTCTCCATTTCATTTTATAATCTAATTCTTCACTTTGGGTGTTGGCTTTCAAAAATCACTGCACCTCACGAGGATCGAACCTAAGACTTTGGAGTTGGTGAACAGTTGTCTATCACTCAGAGCTATTCGAGCTGTGAAGCCTTCTATCGTTTGGGAGGAGTAATAAGGATTGAACTTGGGTCCTCTTGTCTTCAGTCCTTTATCATATCACTTTGAGCTATGTGACTTAAGATATTTTTTCAGTCTCATTTTAAACTAATTCGTCAAGGTTGGATGTTGGACTTCAAGAAATCAACGAGGTGTTAAGCTGTCGTTTTGTACAGCTTGTGAAACAAAGAACAGGTGCAAAAAATGTCAGAGTATAGTATGTCTGAAATAATGTAGTATATTCTTAAATATACAGTGATAAATGGACTTGTTTGCCATACTGTAAATAAGTCAGACTGTGGAAACGCAGACGTGTGCGTTAGCTCGACAAGAAGCAGCAGACAGTGGGTGAGAGTGGGGATTTCTCGCAAAGCTTGTCGGGGATCTCCCTCCCAGATGCAGCTCTTTGTGAGGGCCGCTCAGAGAAGCCTGCAGTAAACGCTGAAATCGACAGGAGGCTTTCATCCCTACTGCTGTGTTTCATTTTCATCTGAATAAATAATAACCAGTTATCTCTCAGATTTCCTTAAAAAGATTACAATCTGACCACACAGTTGTGCCAACATCATGATTTAACCTCCTGTAAATCCTTTCTTTGGTCATGACCTACGATGAAAAGGCGTGACCCTGGATATAATCCTCTTATGTTTTATTACTGAGTGGGTTTTAGGTTTCACCATAATGACTCATAATCCCTGTTTGGATTTTTAATAGGTGTGACATTCCTCTGCTGGGGCTAACGGGATTTTTTTCTAAATTTAATTCTGAGCCAATTACCATTCTGCAGTACAACTTTAAAGGACAAGCAAGCAAGAAAATCATCGTCTGTTTAAACAAGACAGTGATTCGCTTAATATGCAACCTTTCCCCGTGGACTCACCACTGCACTGCACTTACACCCTTTAACACCCTGACTTTGGAGGGCTACCTAAGTGCACAGAACAAACAACTGTGCCACCAACACAAATGCGAGAGGATCTGTTCTCTTCGTGTATCCGTCTTTTCATTTTGGGTTGTTGGACTTAAAAAATGACTGCACCTCACAAGGCTTGAACTCACAACCTCAAATCTCCTGCCATGTCTCACAACTCTCTTTCATAGTGGTTTTGAATTTATATTTATATATATATTTATATTTAAAAAAAGGATGCGCCTCATAAGGATTGAACTATCGACCTATAGCTTTCTAGGCAATGTTCTATGTCTCTGAGCCATTTGTTCTGGCTCAGCTGCATTTGCTCTAATTCACACCTTCTGTCTTCACCCCCTGTGTTATGTCTGTCTTTACTTCCTGTAACTGGGTTTCCCCTCCTGATTCTGGGTGTTTCTCAATGTCGAGGACGCTTCCTTGGTAGGACATGTCCCTCCGAGTCAGGTCTTTCAGAGAGGAATGGGACAGGCTAGCAAGTGTGCAGGTGTGCGTCATATGAGAGGCCCCGCCTTAAATTTTCCACCAAAGATTTTGGAAATTGGTCCGTGCGCAAAGCATTGTGGGGATTTTAAGACCGCGGAGGATACACTGGTGCATCCTCGAAATTTCCCGCAACGAAGGATTCAGTCCTCGGTAGAATTCCAAGGATCCTGGACAATGGAACAGTCCTTCGGTGGGATTCGATGACGTAGTATCCTTGAAATAGTGGCTCTGGAGGAGCCTTCCTCGACATTGAGAAACACCCTCTGTTCACCTGGAGCCCTTATTTTTTCCTGCCCTGTATAATAAAATACAATAGATGGATTCAAAATGGTCTCCTTTGTATTAATTGCTGGAAATCCTTTCTTTTTGTGTGTTTGGGTGAAAATAGAACTTTTGTTGAGGGATAAACATTGTATTAGAATGACAGGGAAGTACAAATACTTTTTAAGCTGCTTCCTTCTCCCAAAATAAACCTGTGGGTAAAAAATAAAAGTAAGAAAATACGGCGGATGTTTTTATCATCACCTTTATACGCCTGGGTCTGCGTGTTGTCTGCAGCCTGTGCTTCTGCACTCAGCCCGAGGGCCGCGCTGTGGTCCCTAACCACCGGGTAGCCCAGTACACCAGAACACAAGGGCCTCTGCTCCTCCTCTTCCTCCCTGCCTTCCTCGTCCTCCTCGTCCTCCCTCTCCTCGGCGGACTCTCTCCTCTCCCCGGCTGCTGGGGGGGCGTAGATCTTCCTCCCTTGCTCCTTGTTGTGGGAGCCTACGGGGAGAATTGATAATCAGGAAATCTGCTGGGGGAACAGTGACTCTGCTGGGACTTCCTCTGGGAGGGCACTTTAGTCTCATTACCTTCCGACAACAGGTAGCTATTGTTCTGCTTCAGGGTTGAACTGAGGACAAACAATGTTAAACGCAGATCTATTAAACTACTTAGAATAAATCCTGCCGCTCTAAATGTGTGTTTACAAGTATGATGCTCAGTAAATGAATAATGCTCTGACATCTTCACAGCTGATGGATGGATCTGCAGGCTGCTGGACTGTGAAATGGACTGTTAGGTACATTCTCCATCTGGGAGATGGTGCTACTGTATTCAGACGGACTGTAACCATGGTGACCAATTGGATTTTCCTGAATCGAAGCCAAACTGCTGAGTGGAGGCTCTGTCTCCACGTCCCAATTCTCCAGGCAGTTACAAGTCAAATTAACCTCGAACACACTGTACACAAACTGCTTTACAGATACTGTGTTCTTTAAAAGTGCAGGGACGCTGCTGTGTTATCTATAGTAGAACTCGTCTGAAGAATACACAGGGGCTCAAAAAGCAGGGTTCATTTTGAAATAAGGAGCCTTATAAACAACATGTATGGAAGTAAAGTGATCTCATTTCCAGCACCAAATAATTATGTATTTTAGCCTCTGAATTTAATTGTTCAAACTTTCAACAACACATATACTTTTCAATATTCATGACTTCAGAATCAAAACTTCACATTAGAAAATATATAAATACATTCTATGTATAAATATATTCAAGTTTATCAAATGTTATTAGATAGTTAGATGTTTTGAGGTTGGATTGTATGAATTGAGTACCAGCAGGAAGCAACACTGTGTACTGCTGTGAATGGGGGCAGCATAAAACATATTTTAAACATCCTAAGGAAAGGAAAACAAATATTTGGTTTAAAGTATGCTGTATAAAGAATATTTGACCACTTCACCCTGCAGTCAGACAGCCCTTTATGACAGGGAACTAAAACTCTGACCAAAGCCACCAGACTCCTTTGTCAAAACACATCATTTGACTTCCTGTCCTCCTCCAAACTGATGGTGTACCATTAACTGAAGGTAATACATTGATGTACGTTCACTTAAAATAAATAAATAATGCTACTTAAGTTTTTACCTTGGTGTACTTTTTTCACTTTAATCTGCACTGTTGCTGCTGTAATGCCATAATTCCCTCTTTAGAATCTATACTTTAAAATGAGTGATTCTTACAGTATGTGTCCACAGCTGCTTCACACTCCTTCAGGTTATTAAATCCCTGCAGCCATCTGAAGGCAGCTGGACTCATGTGTTGATGAATCTGCAGCTTCTGATTGGAGAAATGCCTCCACAGAGCACAGGGCCATTATGCACAGCTGTCCACGGGGTTTACTTTCATTAACTCAGGTGCAAACCACACCAGGCTCCTGTAGCAGGACCATAAATCAACATCTTGAGTGTCATGTCGATGATTGTTCCAACGCATCCTATCCAACTTACAATAAAACCTGATTTCATGTTTAATTCCTAAAATGTGTTGGAAGACATCCCAGATACAATCACAGCATAGGAGTCTTAACAGAGGTAAACTTGCTTTTACTGTTATTTTATTGTAAAACACAACATGGATTAATACATTTTACTTTATATCATTTGACCTGCGTTTATGCCTAAGAGCAAGTATTTAAAAAAAATATGTATGATAAAATGTATTTTATAATATTGTGTGCAACCATAAACAGTGAACATATAATACGATTTAGCATTGTTGTTTACCTTTAAGTATTATTTAATTGATTTAAAAAAGTAAAACTGCTATTTACTAAAGTCAATTAGTTATTATTTGACCATGTATTAATGAGAGTTATTACAAAGTGTTACCCAGGAGTGATGTTGATTCTCAGGCTCACCTGTGGAGCTTTTCCTCTTGTAGGACACTCGTCTCCGACACTCGTTGTCCTCCATATTAGAGTCAGCTGCTTGGAGGCCTGTCGCCTGTAAAGGGACAATGTCTGATCAGGAGCACGTTAAATATAACGACACATACTTATGCACATGTGTAGGGACATAAATATATGTTCTGTGTCTGCATAGGGAAATAAATAACTAGCCAAAGTCACCTCTACTCCTACTTCTACAATAACAACCTAACAGACTTAAATGTGCCAAACTTTCTTCATTTCATATTTGTTAGTAAGGAACACAAACTGCTTCCACGTTTGTTGGAGCACCATCCTGTTTTTAATGAATCCTACCAGAACCTTCTCTTATGCCTGCCTGTCTACTTTACACAAAGTGAACTCCTCGCTCCGTTTTAAGATAATTAAAACATCTGACAAATGTGTGTTCATGTTCATGCCTCAGGCCTAACACATCCTTCCACTTCACCCATTTCATCATAATTACAGTCTACTCTACATCATGTCCACCCCACCCTGATACTCTCTATCTCTCTTTTCTAGCAGAGAAGAACATGTCTAAATTGGCTCTTGTACTTTCCTTCCCACGACCATGAGCCCTAAAGAGAATTATTAACAAAGCCTTTCATCCAATTGAAATGGACATGACAGGGATATGGTACATGGAAATTATTGTTCAATTCAAGTAAATCTTCTCTACTAGGATTGTACAGTCAATTGCAAAGATTGATTTTACATAAAAGCCTCCAATCCACTTCACTGCCTCCTTGAGTGTTATAATCAGAGACAAGAATTGACCGCCATGCTATAACCTTTTCATCACGGAGGTCAAAGGTCAGCTCCAGGTTTTTGAGGAATTGGTCTGCGAACTCTGGATACATGTCGAGCACCTCCAGGATCTCCTCCCTCTGGATGGTGTGGAGGTCGCAGTAGCTCAGCGCCCGCACGTCTGCACAGGATTTCCCCGACTTGGAGAACAGATGGATCATCTCGCCAAAAATGTCGTTCTTACCTGGGGGGGGGGGTTAGCAATAAAAAAAAAAGGTTACTGACTACTCATAGATAATCATATAGTGTTGCAGTGATGATGTAATTTTGTCGGCCGACCCAAAAGTTGCTAGCCTTCTAGTGACAAAAAGCAATGTTTTTTGTCAAATGGATTTTGGAAACTTGCAGAAAATAAGCTGGAATCAATCCTGCCCTAAGCTCTTCTCTCTTCTCCGTCTATTCTTGGCTTCTTAAGTAACAACACCTATAGGTGCTAGGAGATGATGTAGTTGGACAGTATGTAGGACAGTATTTGATGACCTATAAGGAGACGCGGCACCTGGCAGAGGAGCGTGAGTATGTTAAAGAGGCGAAAGGGTTTCACAGTCATCTAAAAAAGGATTTACACAATGTGTCCACTTGGAAGTCACACAGGCCAAACATTCCTGCCTCTGTTTAGTGTGTAATGACCTACATGAAATGGTCATGGGGTTTACAGTGCGTGCTGGAGTGCAGTATCTGTCAGGTCGGGGATCATCTATCTAACAAAGTATTTTCTACTCTTTAATACTGACCACTTTGGCGTTTCATAAAGAACGGCTCTGCATATAAATACATATTTGATCAGGTCTTATAAATTAGGAAATCTTCACACACTGCTATGTATTTAGATAGTTGGCAGAGGGTCACGATTATCATGCTCAAAGCATTGTCACATGGAATACTTACTACAACTGGAGTATTGTGAAAATTGAATAATGAGCAGTTCCATTGTTGTACTACAGAAAATGTGCAGAGTAAGGTGTGACCTACAACTTCCACATCCATGCTACTCGATCATCATGACCCTATTATGTCACGGCTTTTCGCCAAACCTTATTGGCTGCATGACAAGTCATTAAAAGGAAACTAATGAATGAAAGGCTTGGAAAGAATTTCCTGCAGGCTGCGGAAAGCTGGATGCGTTTTGATTTTCACACATTTTGATGTCGATATTCATTGGCACCTGTTCTCAACCACTGCATGCCACCACAGTGACAACCATGTGACACCCTCACTTACTTCCTCTCTCCCTCTGTCACTCCACTTTACCTCTCTTCCTCTTCTTTCCCTCTCTTTTCTTGTATTTTCTTCTCTCCGCCCACAGCTCTCCATCCATCCCTGCTTCCATCACCATCCATCTCTATTTGAAAGCAATCATGCTCTCTCTTTTTTCCTCCACACAGATCCTCTGTTCCCCTCGTCCCACCTTGTGTCCTCCCCCACTCTTCCCTGTCCTCTCCCTTCATCTGAGGCACGACTGTGAGGCGGCAAGCAATCACAGTGTTCTTTGAAGTGACTTATTACAACATACCCACTAGGGATCACAGCTTCCAACTATCACAGCACAACGAAGCCATCTTCATTTTGTTGGCACATCTCGGTCTGCTCTAATGGAGGTGAGTTCAGGCAAAGCTAGCAAGGCTCATGAAAGAACTTCTGTGTTGTTAGTGGAAGGGCTTCTGAGTAACGTACTGGCTCAACAACAGCATTGGCTGGGCTAATTAGAAGTGTGTCTGTGTATAGGATTGCTGAATGAATGTCACTTAGTGTATTCATTACTCAGCATTGGTATTCCTTCCATCCTGCAGACTGACAAACTGCTGGATGCTTTTTGAAATATCTGTGCGTACCAAGAATACCTAGCTTACAGTAGCTGAATTCACAGATGTATGGTAGATATAATGCCAGGGCCAAAAGGCATGGACACACGTATTAATGAGACAGAAGAAAATATACTAACTACTGAGTCATAGTGAAAGTGTACAGTAGACCCACCTAGGATGGCCACCACGACGTCATCTTTGAGGATTTCGATGGAGCCGCGGGACACAAAGTAAAGCGCAGTAAGCACATCTCCACTGTGGACGAGCGTGTCTCCAGGGGGGGCATGGGTGGTCTTGAACCTCATGGCCAGGGCCCGGAGGCAGCCCTTTGTGGCTCCGTGGAACGCCTTACAGCCCTCCAGGAGGTTCTTGTTGAGGTGGAGGCAGATATCGGCCTGCAGGCACTCTGGGAAACCCTTCAGGACCTGTGGGTGAAACACGGGTCGAAGCGGACACGGTTATGTCATGTGGAAGAAGATATTATTCTTAAGAAAACGTCTTTTAAAAGCTTTGGTGCGCAGGGATTTATAATGTGTGTTGAATTGTGGTTTTGGGGTGAAGTTGCAGGTCAAATCTTTCCAGAGAAATGTGATACAATTGCCACTTGTGTTCTTTCCTTCTTCTCAAAACCTAACATACACTGCAGGGGAAATCGTCTTTCAACACAGTGTGGTATGTGTAAGACCAAAAGGCAACACTGTTCAATCTTGTCTCAAATAATGAATATTGAAAAAAAACCCTCAATACTCTGACCCATGATCCGGTATTGGTTAACAAACAGAAATAATACATTTTCCAAGTTAGCCAAGGAGTACCTCAAGATATTTTGGAAGGATTATTGCCAGGTGTTATTTAATTAGATTAATTCTGACGTTAATCTTGAAACTCAACATTTCTTTAAATGTTAATAAGATTTAAAAAACAATTCACATGTGGCTCTAATCCTCTTCTATATAAAATGAATCTATTTCTATACATTTATTTTTTTGTGAGGATATAAAAATAGACTTATAATACACTTACCCCTTTAAGACAAGGATACAGTGACCACTGACAAAACAGCTAATGATCCCCGGACAACGAGAACTGACTGAAAAGGACACTTTCTTTACAAACTTTAACACCATAACAGACACTGATAGGTGAGGAGAGGGGCTTCGAGGACACATAAGGGATATCCAAAACACAAAACACATTATCTTTTTCATTTACACATGAAATACAATGTGCTCGTGACAAGAGAACAGAAAAACAAATGTCGCCTCAACTGTTTCTCTGGCTCGGACAGGCTTTTACTGTATTTCAAAAACAAAATTACGGTAGATTTGGAAAGGAAAGACTGAACAACATTTGGCAAGCGCAGGTGCCACCGCGGAGCGTGCCGCCAAGCCTCCCACAGTGGGAGGGAAGGCTGGCAGCGCCCGGCGAGGCTGTGCCCACTCTCACAGGCGTGATTCACTCTGTCTCTGGTACCAGATGAATATCATGGGGTTGTGTTTGAATACATGCAAAGGGGACCTCGAGGCAAGCCACGTGCATGTCTACCGACAATAATGTGGCCTGTGTGAAACTTTAGTGTGTTGTCTGCAGCATGCAAACGTTGATACTGTCAATCTATGATGCAGGCTCACAGCTACTGTTTACAGTATGTGTTAATGTATGTACAGATAACACACTGAGGGAACAATTACATGCGTGTTGGGACAATAAATACTAATATTAACACTGTAATGCTATGTTTCTTTTCAAAAAATGTAACATTTGAATACTAGTATCAAACACAGCTAGATGAGCTAGAGGAACACTCATTTCAACATTAGTTGTGTTAACACATGTACCTCCTGCTCTTACCAGAGTGGTGGGGTCATTCCATTAGACATGAGGCAGACATGGAAAAGACAAACTTATATAAGTACCTTGAACAGTATCATGATGAGCAAAGTCACTGTAGCAGTAACTGAGGCTAAGGCTGAACAGTATAATCATGATGAATCATCTCACTATGTCAGTGACATAGCGGGATTGCTTCACGATGGGCTAAAAGCATTTTCCGACAAGATATTGAACACTCATGATATTGGAAAGCAGCAGAAGAAAGGAACAACACATTATAATTTGTTACCATTGTGAAAATGCTAAGTAAAAGGCAAACACAGTCCTCTCATACCATGTTCATGTCGATGCCGTTGGTGTATGTCCAGGCGTGTTGGAAGTACTCCTCCAGCCTCTGCCTCAGGGGGTTTGGGATCTGGTGGAAGCGGATGAATTCTTTGACACGTAGCATCTGCAGGTGATACCTGGCCGTACCTGAGTACAACCTCTGGATGATGGCGGACACGTTCCCAAAGATGCTGGCGTACATTAGAGCTGGGAGAGAAGCCATACAGGTGACAGTTGAGCTGGTGGCTAAAGATGCACATACAGTTCCCCCTACTTCCTCTCTTAATACCGCACAAACCATGTTCCTGCTGCCACATGACTTCCTGTGTGTAACATTATCTCAAGGAAAGACCTACCTGGTGTTATGTAAACATTTTCACGCACTGGGAATGCAATACATATTACCAGGGGTGATGGTAGTACATTTAAAACACACCTTAAGCCTAGCCCTAAACCCTATTTTCAAAATGAACATGTTTAATTTTTGCGTATTTAGCTACAAAAATTACAGTTTGAGGCTTCCTCAATAAAACCCTAATTCCAGGGGGGTTCTGTTCTAACAGGATTAAAATACTACATGTACTGGGACTCAGCTGTCACTCACATCCGATGAGCATGACGCAGATGGAGAAGATCTTCTCAGAGTTGGTGTTGGGGGAGACGTTCCCAAAGCCCACGCTTGTCAGACTGCTGAAGGTGAAGTAGAGAGCGGTGACGTACTTATCTTTGATGGAGGGGCCTGAGCTGGGGTCACTGTAGTTGTATTTCTTCCCTACAATATGGAAAATTAAACAGTACATACACATTTGTCCACATTTGTGTTTGACAGCAAAGTATAAATGAATATCTGAAAATAATAACCTTTCTTCTTTCTCATTATAATGAGTAACAGGATCTTTCTTTTTCATCACAAAGCCACTTTTTCATCATATTATTTTCTTTTACAGGTGGAAATGAGCCTCTTTACTAACCCACTTAGTTTCAAATTCAAACAAAACAAGGAAGTTCACCTATGGACACCCCTAGGTTGTCCAGCCAGCCAATCTTGTGCTCCAGGTAAGGCTTCTCCACGTTTCCAATGGCGTACCAGATGCAGGCCAGCCAATGGGCGATGAGGGCAAAGATGCACATGAGCAGCATGAGCACGGCAGCTCCGTACTCTGAGTACCGGTCCAGCTTACGCGCCACTCGCACCAGCCGCAGGAGGCGGGCCGTCTTCAGCAGGCCGATCAGAGTGGTGGTCTGCGGGTGGGAAACATAGAAGTTCAGGATTTAAATGTCATGAGTCAATGTGTAAATGTGCTAATATGTGTGTTGTCCCTCAGGCTTTTTGGCCCTCTTGCCCACCATACCTACACACAGAGTTTTTGGATTGTGGGCTTTTCCTCGCCGACTTATGTGTAGGACTCATACATCTGTTTACAGTCTACATATTCAGGTATTCATTTATTATAACTATAGTATAGACTGTATTTCATTCCACTTACAGTATATCTGAACTCAATCACAAGTTATATCCAGTCAACATGTGTTAATGTGACAGTTTTGTTGTCCTATTAAGGCAAATTCCAACTTTTGAAACGAGACCAGGGAGTTGTGGTGCGTTATCAACATGTGTGCGACAGTAAGTGATGTCACTTCAAACTGATACCACCCTTTCCCAGCTATCAAAGTGAACACGTTGTTCGTCTCCTCTCGGTGTCAAGAGTTGGGGTCAGGGTCGGCTCAGCTTAGAGATTCAGAAACATGTGTAGTTTAGGAATGCTTAATGTCATTCACACACCACCAAGACTAGACAGTGGATCATTCCTGCTGCTGTGGACACCTCTTCAAGGTCTCAGCGTTCCTCAGTGTCAACACAACTTCCCTGAATAGGACATGTCTGCAAAAACACACTTATTTGGCTGATGATGAAGCCAAATTAGGCATCAAAACATTAATGTCAGCAGATGGAACTAGTAGAAATAGTAGGAATAGAATGAAAGTATTGTATTGTATTCACTCATACAAAAACAGATTTGCATACATTAAAACGTCTACACACAATGCCTTCTGATGCGTTTAATTTAAAGCACTTTAATCCTCCCGTCTCAAATTTTTAGCCTGACTAAATGCCTGCACAGACTTTGGGAGGGGAGTTTTTGAGAGGGGGGGGGTGGGGGGGCATTCAGGCATGACACAAGTCCTGATCCATTAGTGTGGTCCAATCTGTAAACACAATAAGTGGGGATGCTAATAGGTCCTACACTCCCTGTCGCGGCTGACAATTATCCTAATATCCTCGGGGACAATCATTACCCGCTGTTTCCTGCAGTAGCTGTACTATGTCACGTCTATATCACCATTCCAAAAAAAGTTATTTCCGGTCAACGCGGCATTTTTCAAAGTTCAGGATCAAGAACTTTCTGATTCAATACATTTTTTTCAAATGATCTAAACTTTTTGCACAGATTTAGTTCCATACCTGTCTGGCTCTTAACATTTTAATTAAGTTTGTAATGCCGCGGGCTTGAAATCAAGCGCTCCTTTAATTCTGGGCTGAGCACAGGCTACCTTGGCCCCTTTGACCCGCTAGGGATAGATTTCGCTAAAATCACTCATTAGGAATTGATGCAAAGAAATTCAAGCCTCCATAACCGCTGAGCACTGTCCTCACAACAATGGGGGAATTATTTTCACCCGACATTTTGACTGGAGAGATTTAAATGTGTCTGAATTCAACAGATTTTTCGATCAACAAAAACACTGATCTAAACGTCCTGATGTTTTTCTCATATACAGGTGAGAGTGAATGGAGAGTACTGGCTTATTCAAAGTATATTAATGTATACTTATTAAAACCAGGACGGCGGCCAGTGCAGTTTGATTCATGAGGTAAAGTGTGTCTCCATCATGGTGAGGGAGTGTGCTGTATCTGCTTCTGATGGGTCCATTAATGAGCCTCCGTCCTCCCAATCTCACCCCTAAATCACCACCATCACTCACTGCTGCAGAGCATCCGGCCAACTGAGAGAGCAGTGCATGAATCATACATAGGAGCAGATGAGTCCTAAATTATCCATCATCAGTGAGCGGGCAGTGCCTTAGGTGTAGTGCTGCTGCCTGTCTGGGCGACCTGCACGCAGCGTATGATGTGGCCCACACAGACTAATGTTGATTAAAATCTGAGTTTACAGTAAATCAGAGGCGTTTGGGGATGAGGAGCTGAGCTAAAGCTCCCATTAGCGAGCAGCTGTATCAAACACATCCTCCCAATATCACTCTGGCCATCTGCCACTGCGGCTTCACACACTCGCCTGGCCACTTTAAAACAAACAGCCAAAGTTATGATTCAGCCTTTCACTCTGTATGCAGACACAATAAGTTGTTTTCCCATAAGGGCTGCACAATTAATCCTGCAGTAGTTAATGCAATGTCCAAATCGAAAGTGGTGCAATATTTGGTAAAGGAAAATTATGTAATATTAACTGTATGAAGTATTGCGGTGCTGCACATTAGTCCTGGTCTTCAAATGGTGTCCAACAGACATAACAAAAGGTGGTTAAAAATCCTCCTTAAAAATCACACCATGATAATTTTAATATATGTTCAATAACAGTGTGAATAAAGTTTTGTAAATGTTTAATCCTCTTATATCGCAAATCATATCGCAATTGCCATATTGACCTAATGACCAAAGCATTTATTAGAGGTCTTTGTTATGTCTATGTGATTAATGTAAGTCCAATAAATAAGTGTCTTTCAACTCTGTTTTCGGTTTCCACCAACTCCTGAGAAAAGCGTCTGCCTTTTAGCTGCTCCGTTGTTGTCTTTAATTGTGTGAGTCTGTCATTTGGTGGTGGGTAAATGAAACACAGTGATTCAGAGCTCCCTGCTGCAGCAGAAAACAATGCTGAACAAAGCCATAAAACCAAGGCTGTATGCTGCACAGGAGACAGAAGAAACCCACATGTTTTGCTTATTCAGATAATCTAATAAGAAAACAAACTAAACAATCATATTATTGCATGAGTAAATAGTTGTACGAGAATTGATTTGAGTCTATTCTGACTGAACTCCAGCAGAGAAAGAGTGAGATTGAGGGGGCTACAATGAAGCTGCCTCCTCTCTCTTCTTTCTTTAGCACAAATGTTTCTGCAGGTTTTGCAGAAGAATAGAGTTGCAGTTCTGTACTGTTGCTTTAACCAAAGGCAAAATGCACATCTAATTAACTCTCAAATCAAAGACTGAATGAGACATGGGGAAATTAAGCAAATATAGCATGCTTAATATGCATGGGAATATAAACGGAAGAATGTGCCATAGGGAAAATGTTGTTTGTGGTTCACTAAAAGCTCAATTTAAATGTTTAAGCATAAATAGCTTTTGGGCAAGATATAATCAATAATAATATTTCTGGAGCTGCTTCATTGACAACAAATAAAAGCCTGACAGTGTTTATGTAAATGTGTGACTGAGATTGTTCTTGTGAGTGGTTTTGCCCCCTTAATTCCAAAAGAATCTCCTAAACTTCCCCTAAGACAATTTGGTGAAAGTGTCTCGGCTTAGTTCAGTTGTTAATGTGCAAAGACTCTACCCTGCCAGATACAATTCTGGTTTGGAGCACCTTTTCAAACTTAACCTTCCAATTTGCAAATATATCACATTTGGAAACAAGGTGCATGTGAGCGTCGACATAATAGGCAAATCATCTCATCCTACCCCACAGGACATTGATATGCAAATGATGGAGGCGCTCAAATGACTCCTGTAGGTAGAAATCAGCACCGGACTATTTCTATCCATTTGCCAGCTGCAGCGCTGAAATCCTGCAAGAATCTCACCCTGCCAAAGCAGAAGAAATCTTAGCATATTGTCAGAGATGGTTTCCAGGCAACAAAGGTGCACGAGTTTAAAGTCTAAAAATAGTCATTGCACACAGAACTAAAATAAAGCGCCTAAAAGACAGGATCAAAAAATGTACAAGGATGTGTTATTTTCAGTTTCTGCTCATGATTGGAGGCGCTAATAATACCACGTTTTGTCACCGCGCTCACTGTGTTCTTTTGACACGAGCTGTAGCGGGAACACACATTCTGTCCCCGCATCAGTCATCTCGCCGTGTGACGGGGACATACATCGCGCCGCGCCGCCGCTCAGCTGTCTGCTCTTTTCCCTCCACCTGCCAATCACTGCCAGCCTGTAGCCATGGACCCCCTCGCAGGAACACACACCTAATGGTAAATAATGACTCGGCAAACTGACAACACACACACATCAGGCTGTGGTGTTTTCACTGGGAGGTGTTACATCACACATTTTAGTAGCTTGCTTTTCTTCCATTATGCAAAACTAGATGTCAGACACTTCACTTAACTTATTATTACTCAAGAGGTTCTAGATACAAAGCGAGCTCTCACTCTGTAAGCTGCTCTCTGTAACTGAGCATTAGACAACTTGCTGAGCTATCTCCCTCAGACACACACGAGCCACTATAGTTTCTCACAGCCAGTAGTTAGGGAGGCTGGGACCTTCTTAACTGATTAGGATGGCCCGGGGCCTCTCAGTCTGGCTCTGATGAAAAGAGGGCTGAGGAAAGCAGATGTGACAGCCCAGCGTCAAATTGCTTTAGTAGTCAAAACAGCTCAGAAGCATGACTGCTGAAGCTCCGGCCTGCAGCCATGACAGTGGAGTACACCAAGGAGGGACTCAGCTTTGGAAGGTGAAAAAGTGTGTGCCATAAAAAGTAGTATCACATGCATGAAGGAGAAGGAATTCCATATTGTTGTTTGTTGGCAAAATCCAGCTTCTGTGTCCATGTTGTTCACGTGAGCATCTCACATACACTTCTGTGCCATAAACATTCTATTTCAAGGCCTTATTGTCATATGCACAAAAGCTACAGTGTAGTTTTGGCATTGAAAATCGGAAGTCCCAGGCTCCTCCAACAATGCAATAAGTATTTATGATATATATACAGTATATATATTTATATAAATATAATTTCCGCCCCGCTTACCTCGTCCGATCCAGAGCCGAAGATCAGCAGGTCGAAGGGGATGGCGGCCACCATGTCTATGAGGAACCATCCTTTGAAGTAGTGGATGGCGATCTTGGCCGGGTGGCTGACCACTTCCTCGTTGGCGTTGACGTACGTGGTCCTGAAGTTTATGAGGATGTCCACGATGAACATGATGTCCACGATCAGATCCACCACGTTGAGGGGGGAGCAGGAGTAGCCGCACTCACGCCTCCTCTGCTCCTCGATGTCGTTGAGGAGGAAGGCTGCGGAGTATGGCGTGAAGATGGCCGTGTAGATGACCAGCAGCAGGATGAGCCAGTCCCACACCGCTTTGAAGGGGCTGTAGTGCAGGATGGTCCAGTGGTCCATTCGGGGGGTCTGGAGCTTATACTCCGGCAGCACGTCTGCGCCCAGAGACAGAACCTGAGGGGGAGGGGTGAAAAAGTAATACACCTTATGACACGGTATAATGACGTGAGTATGAACAGTATTTCTGGTATGAGAATGAAGAGCAGCAGTAAATACAGTTCAGATAAGCGCATTAGCATTTCCGTGCCTTTACATCGATGTTGCTGGTTGGTGGAATTGCATTATGACATATGACTGAAGATTAGGTCAAGTAAAGGTCATGTTTGTTGGAGTTGAACTTCAGCAGCGTGGCTGTACATACGGTACAATCCTAATGCACTTTAACATGATCTAATTAAAAGAAAATATTGCATAAGCAGATTGCTTGAGGCATGAATTTCCCTAAATGAATCATTCATGTGTCGAGTGAAGGCTGATAAAAAAGCACTTATTCTTATAAGTTGACATTTTAAGTACGCTTAAAAAACATTCTTTTATATGACACATCACCCATGTTTTCTACACAATTACTGAAAGAATGAAATGTGAATCAAAAATGTCAGCTGGTATTGTCTATCTAATCATGTGTTTCACTTGCCTATACTAAAAGAAAAGACACAAAAGAAAAACATATATTAGCAATTCAACCGATATTAAAACACCTAAAAGATACATTAAAATAAAAAGATCATTATGAAGAAACCAACAGCATGCATGATATCCTTACAGTGGAGCTTTTATCTACTCCCTCCAGCTAGCCTGGATGTCACCATCATTACCTCTGTTATTGCAGATACCATACATCACTGAATAGCTTTTAACATCAATACTACAGCCGCATTATGGCCCATTTGTGATAAGACTCTCGATGACTTGGAAGTAATTATAGGCAGGAGCTGAACATCTATGCATCTAAGTGTGGGACACTTCAATAGCCAGGAATTTTCAGGGCATGGCTCCTTCACTGCTGATTATTGAAGCTATAAGGAGGAATGCAAAGAGAGATAGAATGTAGCATTGAGCGAGAGACTCCATGTCCCCTTATCTCTACCTCTGGTCACCTTTAAAACCCCCCGTGACTGAGAGGAAGGATGATGTAATGCCTGAGAAAAGGCTGACGTGTTAATAATTGAGTTGGTTATTAGAAACTCCTGCCCTCAAAGGGGTCAGGGTCAAATGCTTCGACCCTCTGATACGGGATAACCTTTCAAATCGATCAGAAACCAAAGGACAAACAAAGGGAAGGGGATTCATTATTCATCGCGCTGCCACTTCATTAAAAGCCAGTGTTCCCGATGCGTCTTTCATCACGCTCTCACAACCCAATGTGTAATTGCTGTTCACTTTCAAATGCCGCTGCTTAGATTTCTGTTTTCTTAAATAGGTACATTTTGAAACTTGCCATAACAAAGTCACTTTTAAAAGATTAACCTACTTTTCTGTTTGTTTTGTATTGTGTGCATTCTTTTTACACAATGTAGCTGCATCCTGTGAATGAAAATATACAAATTAACCTAAATTATTTATAATAATTATTATAAATATAGAAAAAAGCTAGCCTTGACTGTCCTGGCACAGCACTGTTCTGTTTTCATGCAGTTTATGATTAATAATGATGATGCATGGAAACTCTGCACTACACCCCCACGGGCACATTACCCCTCGGCATGCTGGGAGGAGACTGTTGGTTGGCTGAGTGACAGCTCTGGATTAACGTGTTGTAGCCAGTCTGTTTCTAAATAAAAGATCCTATCTTAATTATTTAAACACACCTACTGTAGCTATGTGCACTTGGCGCAAATGAACTCTCTCTTGTGGGATAATGGAAGGCTCGTTGTGCGTTTGGCTTGGCTTCAAACGATATGCAAATGAGCATCAGCGTTCTCCGCTTCTTTTGGGTCTGGGCTGGGCTATCATTTATAAGAGTGGAGTGTTGTTTCATGTTTCTGCGGTTAATCACGTGGCTCCAATCATTACAAATGAGCTCCAGATAACTCAGTGGTGTTCAAAACGAGACATGAATAGGTATTTAAGGCTCATGTGTGCATGAGCTGCATGCACTGCGACGTTCAATTTGTACCAAACAGCACGAGAGCTGCTAGTCTCTTTCTTTATCAGTCGCCTGGCTCCCTGGGTGCAGCCTCCATCTGCCTGTGGGCGCTGTGAGGCAGCCAAGGCCAGCGGAGAGCGAGTCTGCTCACGCCCCGATGGTGGCTTCAGATGAACTCAGAGGAGTCCAGAGTCAGGACATCTGCTGTGGCTTTGTGCGGCTCACAGTCAGTTGTCGAGAGAACTGTCTACAGATAAAACCCGTGGATTCATCTTTTTGTTAGTTTGATAATTACTATCATAATGAGACAAAGAGGTGGCACACCATATGCCCGGACACCAACGGAGCAAGAGGGGCCAGATAGTGGTACCTCAATAATAAATACAATGCATATAAATGCAAGAGGAAATAAGATGTTTTTTACTTAAGTGTATTGTGTAAGTGAACAGAACAATGTAACGTAGATATAGATGTGTATACTAGCTACCGTGGCTAGAAAACATTTGGCACACTTCAACAAAGTAGAAATGACACAGCAACTTGTTTTCAGGTCCTCTGGTGTGCCACAAGAAGCACGTTAATAGGCCTCTCCTCTCCTCTTCTTAATAACTTTAACTTTAATGCTGGATGGAGAGGTCAGTGAGCTGCACTGGGGTCTGCTGAGTCTCTAAGCTGCAGGGGTCACTTTCTGCGCCCTCTATCCATTACACCACTAATGGGCGAAATGTAGAAATGAGACGTGATCAGTGGTTTGGGGCAGCCTCGTTCTACCCCTGAGAAAACTTCACTTACTGTACAGTCCCTCAGCCGAGGCGGGAAGGTGAGAAAGACCTCTAAGCCTCTGTGTAACTCTAGAGATACAGAGAGAGATGGAGCTATGGACGCTGTCTGGCAGCTGTAAGAGGATCCCCATGATCTGCCTCCAGTGATAGACATCTCTGCCGTTTTATGTATCACACCCCTCGAGTTCCAATGAATCATGGGGGGAGAGGGGGACGGGAGGAGGGGTGTGGAAGCAATCCGCCGACTTCATCGTCCGCTCAATCTGTGCGAGTGATTTGTGATGTAGTAAACGATATTATGATGAGCGTTATTATTGAATTCCAATGTCTCTCCCCTGCAGTATGCACAGTCAACGGAGCATCAGAGGTATGAATTATGAATAAACGCTTCTTGATTGTTTTCCAAACAGAGAATTACTCCCAGATGGTTTGATAATGGATCTTATACAACATCAATAAAAATAACCGTGAGGAAGATTGTGCTAAAATGTTCCACACAGTGCATTTAAAACTATTTAAATACAATATATATCGCTATAACAATGAATTACGAGTCCCTTCCACTTTTTAGACCACACGACTTTGACTATGTTGTCATAAATCTGTGCTGTGCCGGTGCTTCATAATCAAAACAATTCCTCTTGATTATTGAGAGAATTTCCAAATCCCTTTAATTAGCTGTGATACTGCACCCAGGCTAATTGTCACATGGCACTTGAACGCACCTCATGTCAAAGGGGATTTCAACGTAAAAAAAACACCAAGAAAGCATTGTGTTTCTCAGTCTCAATTTCCGAAACGTTCCACATATTTGTGTGGAAACCTCGCTTGGTGAGCGTCTTACCTGCGTGACCTTGTCGGTGACATTGTGTGTGCGGTCTTTGACCTTCGGGGCGATGATGGTATTCTCCGAGGACGGAGGGGAGGGGCACTTCTTCTCGTTGTTGGCCTCGGAGAAGTTGAGCGTGATGAGGGGGATCTTGTTGATGGTGCTGTACCTGTTGAGGTTGGAGTCGGAGGTGGAGCCCAGCAGGCTGGATTTGATCTGGCTCAGCGGCCCTGGAAGAGAAAGCCACACAGGGAGGACGCGGCATTAAAAGCTGCTCCGTCTTTTACTACAGTTGTGCTATTGTAGGCGTTCTGAATCGAGGACATCTAGTTCTCGAGTGATTGTTGTGACATGGAGAGTGAGCATGGGCAGGCCCTTACGTTTGGAGTGAGTTCAACCACAACACAACACGGAGAAAACCACAGATACTGAAATATAAACCCTCAGATTGACCTGTCTAGGGTGAACAGGCCTTTCAAAGTTTCTCATTAAAAGATAATGAAGAACACTGTTGGTGAAAGAAAAGCATGAAAGACTCCACACAGTTAGTCAAACCATCAATCTGTCTAATGAGGTGCGTTGGAATCAAATGTTCTCACAGCATATTAGAAACAACTTTCTTGTGAAATCACGTGACAGCACTGACGTGATCAAAAGTGAAAAAGAGAGAATAGCTGACTCAGTCGTGTGAGCCAGCAGAGGAAGGTTTTAGTTTGTTTCCTTTTCACACAGTACAGTACATTGATTGAGAGTGGAGGACAGAGAAACTGACAGCTGAGGATGAGAGATTGCATGCACAGCTTCAATACATGCCACGGTAAGGAAATGTCATTGCAGTCATGACAAATAACTTCAAGAGGAAAAGCTGAAGCCATACCCCCAGCCATCCAGGAGCGAGACACTAGCAAACCAGGAGAGAGAAGAAATAGGGGGTAAAGGGGACAGCGGGAATACGGAGGGGAGGGGAGATTGCAGTAGTCATGGGTACAAACATCACTTAAAATATCACAATATAGTACAGGATATGGAACACTATGGCAGCCCTGTGCAATACAAATCAAGCAGTAAGAGTACTACAAAAATTGTACTTGAGTAAATGAACTTTACTCAAAGTTCCACCACTGAATTAATATTAAAAAAACACATTGATTAGGGAACTCATTTCATCAAACATGAATGCATTATGTGGGATAATGTTGGGAAATGCATGCAGCATCAGCACTGCTACAGGTCATTTGCAATCTAAAGGATTAAAAGGGTGAGAATATAGAATCCTAATGGAAACACGGTCAGGTTTTCATTCACTAAGACATGGCAGCAGGAATCCAGAGGTTGCACAGAAGGAAACAAAGGTTACAGACAGTGGGAGGCATCGACTCGTAAAGGCTCATTGATTTTCTTCAATGAACGGAAGCAGGAGAGAGATGTAAATGTGTTTGCTTCATGCAAGCGCGTGCAGAGGTCGGTGGTTTTTCGAACTGAGAAAACTTCCTCCGGGCAACTGGCTTGGGATCAGCGGGTCGTTTGCACTGAGACTGAGTCACTTAGTGCGCTGCCAGACTTTTAAGACTCTTACAAAGTCATCCATCTGAACTAGATCGTGTGGGAAAACTCATGCAACAAGCGGGTTTAGTGAAGTTATCTTATAGACGTGCTCAACTGTTTACCTTTCATATTGCGACCATTGTCTGTGTTGGAGAAGAAAGAAAAGGGGGGAGGTGTGAGAGGAACTTCTGGTGCTTCTACGATGACAAATGGAAGCTGGCATCGAACCCCCGCTACTGTCCCCTTGAACAATTCATGACTCGTGAAGTAGACATATTACTGTGTCAGCCTCTTGGAGCTATTTGAATGAGGATTGCAGATAAGGGGAGGGGGGGTAGACTGATTGGCCAGTCTGGTGCCCCTTTTACCCTCGTCCAAAGGAGTGATTCAGGCTGGGGGTAGATCAATGGCTCACAGTGTGGATCGTGACTCACTATAATACTGATTAAGAGACTGGTACGCCACATCTTTAATATCCTATTTTGGGACCATAGGGAGTTTGGTAATGTAATTGTATTGCAACATTTTGGTAAATGTTTAATGTGAATACAACAATAGGGCCAAATGTTAACTTTAAAAAAACGATTTCTTCAAAAGATCATCTTTGTCCGTCACATTTTTTAAGTTAAACCACTTGACAAACCACATTCTCAGTGTGCACTAGGTATCAAGTTTCCATATCACATAGTAAAGTGAGCATTTTGATGAGAGAAAATGTTAGGCAGGTGAATGTTACAACATCCTTTTAGTGTCAAACTACCTTCTATACACACATAATAACGACATTAAACAAATGGGGCAATAGTTGTTTGAAATTCAAATGTTAAGCGTACATTCAGGGCATATTAGAGCAGAAGATTCCTACCTTCACTGGCGTGTCTGTCCCTGAACGCCATCTTGGAGTTGGACCCGAATCCTTCCATGTCGTGTACGGAGGAGGCTCTGCGAATACTGCACACTCTCTCCCTGGAGGCGGTTTGAGTCAGTCCTGGGATTGAAGGAGCAGCGACAAGCGTGTCCTCCTTGATCTGGTGTTGGGTCTGCCTTATGGAGCAGTCGGGGTACGTCCGGTCCCAGGGGCCCTTGGGCGACGAGTGGTCCAAGGGCCCGGACACAGGGGTGGAGCAATGGCTGGGACCGATGAGGGCGCGGGTGTCGTTGGCGTAGGAGGGGCTGCAGCTCTCGCGGGTGGTGGGAAGCTGGTAGTCGCGCGTGGCCACCGAGCCGTCGCTGTGGCGAGGGGAGTCCACCATGACAGCGTCGGGGTCTTCCTGGGGCAGGGACTGCTTGTTGATGCCAAGGAGAGGTAAGCCCGGGAAACGGAAGCGAAAGAATCTCCCTTTCCCTGAAATTGAAAGGTGAGAATGGGATTTAGATGAATGTCAAACATAACACAGAGTAAGCAATCGCCATAAACAAACCACTACCTCCATCGCTAAGCTAAAGGTGGTTGTGTGATTGTATAATTCCTCGACATCTCAATAAAAAAAAAAAAATACTGGTGATAGGAGCTTATGATTTTGGGTGTTTACTTGCAAGAAAGACCTCAGACAGACATCCAATAGAATCTCTTTTAGAGCCAATGTCTTTGTTATGACATTATTTGACTGCTTTGATAATGTCTGGTGGTTTTTAATGAGCCAGTGAGAACCACATAACCCATTCCAACGTAGTGTTGTGTTTTCACCTTGTGTTTGTAGCAGAACTTGCTTGTAATATCCTTGCTGAGAGCTTGTACATGCTCGCCAATAGCACTGAGAAGCCTGCCAATGTAGCGATGTTAAAAAGACCCTGGCAGATCAAAACAAATGCCCCTTCTGCCTCAGGCACTAGTTTAATCTTCAATAGCCTTCAATTATTCATGGAGGAGTACATTTGGTGAATTATTATAATGTCAGTAGATCGTTGAGAAGTCTTGTAAAGTAATATACGCAGGACTTTAATGTGAGATTGATAGCTCCTGGGGAGATGAGGGAAAAAGTCATTTTAAGGATGACAGCAGGTAGTTCTAAAGGACTGTTATGCAAGAAAAAGTCAAGAAACCTAAAATCATACAAAGTCATAAAATGGGGAAATTGCGCTCTCAGGATTTCACATATGGACTGCAAAGCATGGCCTGCATGTTGTGAATCATTTAGTCGCCTGAACATATGCCATACATATCATATATTTGTTCCAGCAAACTACAGCACATTTTATTTGACATACCTCGCTGAACTGCAATATGTGCAGAGACTGGGCCAGCCAAGGATGTATTTAGAGACACAATAGGTGGTAAAATGGGCATCAAATTGAATTTTGGAGGCTCAGGAGGGGGCAACAGCATGCATATCTTCCTCACTGCTGCTTTCCAATGAGACTGAGAGAAAAATAAAGTAATTTTAGACACAACCCTTGGTGTTGTCTTGGGTCAGTGTAGTGTGTTTGAATGAAGCCTCTAGCCAGATGCTGGGAATGATCATTTGCATGAATTTGGTGATCAGAGCTAGTTCTGACACTAGCGCTCATATCCAACTAAACAAGTGATTCATCTTGGTGAAGAGGAAATTAGTTGCTCGTGAACAAAGTTGTGTTTCATCTGAGCCCGTGCTGTGAGGCAGATAGGACTGCTGATCAAAACTAGCATCTGATTCATCCGCCCGGAGCTAAACCCAAACCAGCGTCTCCATTAATATTCCAAAAGACTCTGCACAATACAACAAAAGCCTGTTTAGCAAGGCTGTCTCAAACACTTTTCACTTGCATTCACACCACTTCAAGACAGTTCTCCCAATTAATCTTGCATTTTACATTTCCGACAGCTTGATTTAAGACACCTAACCCGAATAACAAATGGTAGCTGAAGAGCCTTTACATGCTTAACGGTTTGTATGTAATTACTGCGCCTCGAGGATAAACACATACGCCACAAGTCCTTTAATTAGCTCATAATTCTGTCACGCTGTGTGCTGTAAAATGTGCGAGTAGCTATATTTAATTGTAATATTTAAAAAGGGCTGAACCTTGCAGGAATAAGCTGCCTTTGAGTGCTGTTACTGGTGTGTGTGTGTGTGTACAGTAGATGTGTGTTTTCACTCTCACTGCCTCTCCAACACTCTCATTCTTTCCCTGCTAAAACTCACCGCCGGATTTACACAGCCAATGGACGTACAGTGGCCCTTGTTGCTATGATACCAGATAGTAATATTTGCATTGAATATTAATTGGGCCCTTAGATCCCTGTGTTGGGGAGTGAAATGTCTTTCTGTAATGTGAGCATGATTCAGATGTCAGGGAGAATTAGAAAGAGAACAATTAAGCTTCCTCCTTTGGTAAAAGAGGGACAAAGACGGCTTTGTTTTCCGTTTGTCTCCGTCTCCTGTTGTCAGGATGTTAGATGAATAAAACACAGCAGTGCAGTTAATGTGCTTACAGACTGAAGTGTTCCTTAAGGATTGTTTACCTGGACTCCTTGTACTCATATTGCTCACATGCTCCAGAGAGTACCATGGGTTATTCGTCTGTGTACACACACTCATTTAAAGGGGTCCTACTATGCTGACCTTAAAGTTGACCCATATCGGAGGCCTATACCGACCACTGCAGAAATCAAAGGCTGTGTCAAAGTACAGGCAGAACATACTGTAAAAGTCCAAATGAGATGAGCAAAGCAAATGAGCTGATCATCAGCCCTTGACCAAAACCTTCAAATCTTCAAAGATCCTACATTTTGCTAAATTGGGCTTCTTTATAACGTTACCCTCATTACCTCGACATAATACTCCTTTGTTTCTTTTTGAAGAAGATATCTGTGTCTTTTGGTGGGGCGGTCTTCCAATATGGTATCTCCTGAATGTTTGGTCATTCTGGTTGTGTTTTAAGGTTTTTATGTAAAAACATTTTAAACCAAAAGAGCTGAGGTCACAAAGTGATTGATTCCACTTGTCTTGATGTATGCGTGTGTTATTAATGGATGTGTGGAAGTAGCCACATAATGTGAGAAAAGATGGTGGCACAATGAACGGATCAATGCTTAGGCAGCAGCGAATGTATGGCTGCTCATCCCCCAGAGGGAGTCTAGATAATGCAACACATGGATCGTCACCTCACACCATTCAGAAGCAGCTGCTGCTACACAACTGCCCGATGAATAGTAACACCATGGCTTCCATTGAGTTGAATTTACATCCGTAGCAGTGTGTGATGTTCTCTTAAATTATGCCGTTATTCAGAATATGTGACCTCTGTCCATCTGCGAGTAAAAAATACAATACTAGGTCTCTGGAGTTATGTGCGGGAGGGCTGTGATGAAATGAGGAACAGCAACGGCAGAGGTTACATGTAGGCAGCACTGAGGCTAGACCTTGTAAACATATCAAGACCTGACGAACAGATTTTCAGGGACGCCTACTTATATATTTAGACGGATAGACTTTGATTCATACGGGCGTGCTCCATTAGGGACTGCCCTTGTGCTTGGAGCAATTAGCCTCCATAGAAAAGTGAAAGAGGAAGGCCTTATCAGTGACACGTACACGCACACAAAGTGAAAAGCTTATACGCATGGTTTCACTGATCCGGCACACGGAGACAACACTTGCTTATATACTCCACACACACATCGCACACCCCATGAGGCAACGCAGCCTGTTAGGACCCTTATCCAATTACAGTCATCTAGGGGTGACCTCTGGTCCTCCATGCTGCTGCGCCTGATGTCACAGTGGAGTCACAGAGCTGAGCGGAGGCATCAAGAAGATGTTGGAGAGCGCTATTATGGAGACAGCTCTGGGACGGGGGCTCCGTTAGTTCATCAGGCCACCCAGGCACACTGTAGCTATAATTGGGCAGGACCTTTGAGATGATGGCAGGCTAACACATCGGCGTCTGCTAAACGCTGGTGTCAACATGCCCAAGGAGCTGTCCAGCAGGGAACTCCTGCTGGACGCTAATGCACAAATTAGACAAGTTTTAGCAGTATGCTACGGAGGCAAGATAGGATGCATTGTCTGTCAGGGCATTGAGATAAATATAAAGGGTCATGTCAGAAAAAGACACAAATGTATGTGGATGTGTGAAAAGGTTAAAAGTAAAAAGGTCATGAGTGGCAGCTACATTACTATCCTTCCTCTATGTTCCAATCTGTGACGACTTATTTCTTCCCCTGCAGCACATACATCACAAGAGATGTGCAATGGTTGATTTACAGCATTAGGGTATAAATGTTGTTAACGCTCTGTTTACTCACGGTGGTCAGCTTTGGATGGCGTGGTGTGGTTGAGTTTCTCCAGAGAGTCGCTGCTGCCTTCCTCCAGGACGTAGTCGAAGTTCAGGATGAACATCATGACCACGCCTTCCTCATTCTTCACGGGGATGATATGTGTGGCGCACAGGAAGTTAGAACCTAAGCAAGAGGAAATTAAAGGTTAGAAATCAAATGTATAATGGCTTTGATGAATTGATACATCACTGAAATTGTAACCCCATCAATCTTAAAAGAAATACATTATTATCCGTGCAGAACAAGATGTTAAAACCTAACTCAAAGTAATGAAATAGCTTTCCAGTTACAACACAGTTTGACCCTGGAGCTTCCCATTAACACACTGACATTCAAACATCTTCTTCCCAGATAACACTGTGTGCGCGGAGAGGCCCGCCAGAGAAATGCGGGTGAAAAGGTCAAGAGGTCCGAAGAGAGGGAAGCCTCTGGAGCGGAATGATTTCATAAATCCAGACATGCCCCGAGTGCGCCCTGCTGCCGGGTACAGTCAGAGAAAACATCCATTCACCTCGTGTTAACATTAATGCCTATCAAATACTTCAATTCTGTTTTACCATGGTTGACACCGAAAGTGATCACTAAGAGGCGCACAGAAAACGTGTCTTTGTATGCAAAACACAGCAATCAGAAATGTCTCTCCCTTCTTATCATTCTCTGGATGCTAAATGGGGAATAAATGTAATTGCTCTCAGATTTTAAACCACGATTTGCCTGTGGCTTCGCAACAGGAGGTACATTTAGTGTGACCCTGTTAATGCCTCATGTCTAAATGCTCCTCATTTATCAGCACAGCAGTCGAACCAAAGACTGTCTTCGGAATAAAAACACACAAAAAAGATGGTTCTTAAGATATTTGTCTGACTTTAGTATTAAGTTTAAAGCCCTGGCAAAATTGGATGCTATGAGCAGGGTTACTGGTGTAGAAATGTATATGAAGTTATAAATAATAAACAGACATCTCTGGAAGATGCTCTCCCTCACATTAGGCTCAAAGTCCTGCTGTCACCAGGAGACTATTTATAGCACCCCCAGTAGGCATCCAGCCTACAGCATTTCTTTCTGCGGGGGGGCACACATTCATCTGCAGTCCCCACAAATATGAATGCCTGCCACACACGGACTAATATAATTGCCGAATACCATTCTGCGGTCATTGTATTGTCAAGCTCCTATCGTGCAGCAGGGTTACAAACCCACTGCCTCACTAGCGTGGAGTTTGATTTATGTATCGGGGACCCCTGATTCTGCTGGGCTGCGCAGTAACCTGCCCTAATAGTACATCAGTGTCACCCTGAGTGGAAGGAGCCATTAGTTTCAGTCAGAGGGAGTAAGAGGGGGTGCAGTATAACGCCGTCCCTGCCTTCAGTGATAATGAACAGAAGAAGCCCCTCCTCAAAGTGAAGGTGGCACTCTTTATAGGATTCATTTGAGGGAAAAGACGCATTTCAACGGCCCAAAACACTTCCATTAGGAAGAAACGTGCTGCACTTTCAAAAAGATTTCTTCCAATTTTCCAAAGTTTTGTATTTGCAGCGTTTCATTTATGCAGCGCTTTTAGTAAACACTGCACATGTTCTGTGAATTTGGTGAAGATTTTTCTTCATTTGCATGTCTTTCGGAATATTTGTTTCATTTTTGAAAGTGCAGAGGTAAAGGAAGTCAAATTCAGGTAGTTTAATATGAACAAATGCCATGTTTTAGCCCTAACCAACAATTAAGTAGATCAAAAACGTGTTGCAGCCCCCTCATCTGCAGGATGTATTCAAACGAAAGTGACTGTTGAATCTCCTTGGCAACAAGGAGCAGCTACGACAATGACGAGCATCCTGTTATATATAAAACTCTGACAATTAATTTTGTTTGTAAATTATAATTAAAATGAGTCTGTTTCCATGGAAACAAGTGATTGCTATAGAGAAAGGCAACCTTATGTTCCAAGTTGGATATTAGTTTAATTTGTCTCCAGCACAAAGAAATATGTGTTCCTTTCATTTCATTGGTCACATTTCAAGAGAGTAAAGTTTATCTTATAATATTTCGTATTATGCCGTTTTTGCACCACATCATTTCCCCTGTAGTGATGCTAGCAGGTCCACGGAGAAAACGTTGTCTACAGAGGATAAATTCATCAAATGTGAATGTCTCCCCTGTGAATGCATTAAATGGCAGCTCATCATGAACACACAGGGAAATTAGAAATATGGGGACTCAATATCTTCATACACACTACAGTGCTGAGTGTTACCTCGGTATGCCTCAGTAGGGGACGTAACCCCAGCTTTGTAAAGCAATCTCTGTGTGTATTTGTGTGTGTGTGCATGCTCTAAAAATAAGCCGCTTGGAAACCATGGGCATTTATAATTCATTGGAGCTAAGTATTATGTTCTATAAGGCATAATGGTTGAACTTGTTTGGGCAATATAAGAATGAGAGGAGGCTGGGTGCTTGTGTGTGTGTGTGTGTGTGTGTGTGTGTGTGTGTGTGTGTGTGTGTGTGTGTGTGTGTGTGTGTGTGTGTGTGTGTGTGTGTGTGTGTGTGTTTGAATGTGTGTGAGGGATGGGCAGATATTCTGTATGAGAAACTGGATGGAACCTGAATTCAAATTATTTGTGATTTAAATCAATATGGAAAAATCGTAAAAACTAAATCTACTTGTGCTGTTGCTGTATGAGTGCACCCATTTCATGTTTTCCATTACACTTAAAAGACAAGTAAGTGTGTGATGAGGCACAAAATCAATCTGTTACGACTATTTATTTTCCATTTCCCACTCGTTCCCCTCAATAACTCAGTATAACTGACTTCTTTTGACTCACTGCTATTAGTTATACAGCTTTCCCCCCCCTTTCTGTTTGAACTTTATTAAATCCACCCTCATTTGTGTTCTTCTTCTTTTTCTCTCACGATGCTATGTTGTCCCTTCAGCCTCGGTTCTCTTCCCTCCCTCTTTGTGTTAGTCTCTCTCCCTGAGAAGTGAGATACTGTATGTGCCCAGGTTCTGTGCAGGAAGGCCTCCTGACGTGTTATAAGTGGACAGATCAAACAGATCCCGGTGCTGCTGCAGATGCAAATCTCTGCCCGTCCCTCTGCGTATCCTGCCTCGGCGGAGGGTCAAAGACAAACACACGCACACACACACAAACAGAGATAACATTTACATTTACACACTGGCAAAGAGACAGAAAACCGGGAGTACACACAAGGACACAAACACTAATGAGGTTCACAGATCTCAGTTCAGCACAGACACACACACACAGACACACACACACAGCCGCTCACACACAGGCTGCGGGCAGCATTAATTAGCCGAATGTTCTCTGTCCAACTAAATCTAATAAGCAGGCGATGGAGCTGGTTTACACGGCGCAGCGTAATGAGAGAACGCACCTCTGAAAGACACTAAAACGGATTTAGTCAGAGCATCTCTGACCTGAATGTTAGGCAGGGCAAAACATAGTTAAGCTTCCTAATGTGATACCTCAGGTGCCATTTTACACTTGAAAAAATAAACTTTCTGTCTTTTAAAACAGCATGACTCAGCATTCTCCTTCACAAATCTGCAGAAACTGGTCTGTAATCTGCTGAGGATGGAGCAAAGTGCTGACTTGCTGTTTGTGACTAATCTCCAACGTTGCCAAGTTGTGAGCTGATAAAAACTGACAATCATCCGCAAAATCCCAAAATCCAGAGTCAGTCCTCTAACAGCCTGATCAGATTGCTGTTGCATTGTTGCACTCGCCCGGTGTGTCAAAGTCAAGCCACAAGCCTTAAGCCTGAGGGGAAATGTGGTTATTATTGATTTAACCGTTTTCCACTCGGCTTCATTTCCTCATTACATGTTACAGTACATGTTACTTGTTAGACTCTTTTATCCAAAACGACTTACATACTCAATACTGTGGGCAATCCCCACAGGAGCAATTTGGGATGAAGTATCTTGCCCAGGGACACAACGACATGCTGACTGCAGTGGGGTTTGAACCTGTGCTCCCCTGATCCCAACACCAACGCACTAATCCACTGCGCCAAACGTCTCCACGTCCTCCCTGACGCGGAGCAGCCTACCTGGATTAGCAGGGCTACCTGGTAATCTGTTGCTATGCAGATGGCTCAGCAGGATGACAGCACACACAGACACACACAAAATGTGCCAAATCGCAGTATGCTGAGGGGCTCTTTAATGTTATCAGACCAAAGCTTTAGAGGCATCGCTTTTGAACACACCACAATAAAAAGTTGTCCTCCATGCCATTTCTTTTTGGACTAAATCTCTGTCCAATAAACGACTTGGATCACACATTAGTCATGGAATAAATACAAATATATTTTCAGCAGACAGATGGACAAATGTCATCCAAAACTTAGTGGAGAAACAATCACAATAAAGATGAATCTTTATACAGAACTTTTTTGGGTCATTTGACCTTGAGATCTGGACTGAAGGCAGCATCACTGTTGGAGTTCAGGTGAGGACAGTGAGCAACTGTTCCCACAGAGCGCTGCCTTCATCACATAGAGCTGTTCAACACGCCCATGACACACACACATTCATTATACTCCATCAAGGTTATGTCAGTTCAGCCTCACTTTTTATGACTTTCATTTTACTCCACTAGATTTATAGTAAGAAGGTGATGTGTCGGTTTGGTGTATTATTTATGGAGATGATGTTTTACACATCACACTTGTTAGTTCAAGGTGAAACTGATGCATGTGAAAACAGCCTCTTAGTATACTGCTCATACATCAACTGTGAGAGGAGAGGGACTTTGTGAAAACATATGAACATTTATGTAAAATCCTACTTGACTAAAAGTACCACCAGAAAACCAGCAATAATTTTTAAATGATATAAAATATGTGTTTTTTTAAAGAAAATAATGCCTAACTTTTTTTGTTATTTAAAAAGACAACAATCTCCCATTGTGCTGTGGATACTATAAAGAGCCTTCTTCACAGTTGTCTAATGTCTAATAAAACATCAAATGAATTGTGGAAATAGTCAAAAGTTATGTTTTTCAACGAAAGTAATGTGCTAAGTGTGAGAGCTCCTAGGGGGTGCAGTGAGAACAGTTCTGGTTTCAAGATGCTGGAAATGTCATTAGATTCTATTTCCACTATCAATAATTAAGACAATGCAGCTCCACGTGTGAATGTTCTGGGTGGTAGCTAAGGTAAAGATCAGCACATGCACCTTGATCAGTTAAAAGGCATTACATCAAGTCTCTCCTGTCTGTCGATCACACAAACACACACACACACACACACACACACACACACACACAGCAGTTTAACATCTGCCGACTGCTCGTTTCTGATGGGGGCGTATGGGAATCCTGATAGCCCTAATTTGGAGAAACCGCTGCCAAGAGTATCGCAGTCAAACTCATTTTAAATTGTAGCCTGTGCTTTGTGCCCGGGCTTAATAGACATGGTGTGTGTACGTGTAGGTGTGTGTGCCAGTGAGTGACACTGATGGGATCCGAGCCTCCAGCAGCAGGGAGCTGTTGGCTGGTGCTGCACCGCTGGAGGTTACGGTGACATCTCCCTCTCCCCCTCTCTGCCAGAAGCTCAGCGGGGAGCATCTTCTCGGCTAATTGTCATCAGATCAACCAATCAGGTCGCTCTCTGACCCTGTGTGTTAGTCAGGGTGGCTGAGTCAATCCCTGTTGTACTATCATCACCCCTCTTTGACTTTACATGAGAAGGTGAGCTAAATGTGTGAATGACGATGACGTATAGCACAAGGCGTGTGCAAAGGTGGGGAAGCCTGTGAGCTACAATGATACATATACACGTGACATGCCTTACCCCCTCATACCACCCTCCAGATGAATTCTCCTAAATATGACGCACTATAGAGTGGCGGAGTGATGTATTTTTGTAGGCCGGCCCAGAAGATAGCAAGGGCTCCCTCAACTAAAAGCCAATGGGATTTTTCTATTGGATTTTGTATCATGCAAAAAATAAGATCTGTGGCAAACACACGTTTATGGTACTTAACGTTAGGCTATAAAGGAAGTACATCAAGTACAGCTTCGGTTGTGGAAATGAAACAGTTAAACATAAGAATAGACCTTGTTCTGAAGAGAGGAAGGCTTATTCTTCTGCCTTCCATTAGGAGAATGGGATCCATTCCCCTTCTCTCCCCGAGAACATTCAGTTGAACTAAGAGCTGTTTAACTCTCTAATCCAGGAGCTACCTTATCCTCGAGGTTACAACATCATCAGAGAGACTGACCCATCACCCAGAGGTCACATGTCAAATCACTGCATCACAAGGTAAAGTTCTGTTTTATGTAAATTAATCCAAATTACGCTGCAGAATGACTCGTAACTTAACAAAATCATAATATGGAATTACAAAATCGTGTAAAAAATGCACATGCTCAATAGTACTTAATAACTGTCACAGTGGGGAGCACATTACAAATTATTTAATCACCTTCAGTACATCATGCTGCTATTTTTTCCATGTTAGCTATTTCACGGGTCATTTAGTTGAAATCCCATTTTTGCTGTAAAACAAAAAGGTATTTTGTACTTGTGGTTGACTTGTTAGCGTAGGGATATCATTTAAGGTCATGAGGCGAGTCCTAAGCAATGCACGGACTACAACAAAGCCTGGCCGAGCAGTATTAGGAATAACCTGTCTGAAGCTGTGGGCACCACGCCGTGTCACTGAGAAAGGTTATCTGGGAGATCATGGAGGGTGATTGAAGGCTCTGCACACTCTGTCAAACAGCACGCTGTGAATGCTGCCAGAAATACACCGTTCATCATTATGAATGTGGGAAAAACCTGACTAGTTGCAAACACATCAACGTGATATAATTGGATGTGTGAAAATAATGCCTGCTTTTGTATTTTTATACAGCACGCTAAACATATTTTTTGTTTCCATTGCCAGTCATTGGTGCGCTTGTTGTCCTGATAAAAGATTGCTGTATTGATTCAGTGTGTGATTGCATATGTGTTATTAGTGTACTTATCTGTGTTTGCTCGGTGTATCTGGGCAATAATCTATGATGTGTTGATTAAAAGGATTATATTGACTGTTAAAGGTTTTACTTTCTCTCAATCATAAGGACTTTAGACACAACCAAATAAGGCAACGCTTTTCTCCTTCTCTGAGAATAAACTGTGTACACAGGCTGACAGGAGGACATGTCATATCTACAGGAAAAACCAATAACAACATCACAGCGTATGTGCTGTAAGTGCTCCTGTAGATACTGAAACAAATGTGATTAAACAACACTGTAAAAGCTTGACAGGCGCCACTTCCTGTCATGCTTGTCTTAACACTGCACTGCGATACCAATTTACTTTTGTCAAAACCTCAGCTATCTGTCTGCCCACAGGAAAAACAACAATATGAGTCTTGTGTGGAGGAGACTCATATGACAAATACAAAGCCTCAGTGGTCCAAGGCCTTAAGAATGTGCGGTTGTCAGGTTTTGTTGAGCTGTGATGAAACAGACCGGTGGCCGTAGGCTGTCCCCTCGGACTCTAAGGGCTTGTTGATTCAATCTCCGTCAAAGTGACTCCGCAGATTGCTGATCCCTGCCTGACATTTAGATTTCATGGTAGGAGGTTGATTCAAAGGGTCAAACACTGACAGCCTGGGCGTGGAAACACTGTAAGAACATCAACATGTTAATGGCCAAGCATCAGGTCTGCCACTATGCCTAAGAGGAGGATGGAAGGCTCTAAGCACTAAAGACCTACTCCGGACCCTTTTGAAACAGCAGGAATGATCAGAATTTAATTTAAATGACTTCTATTGGTTTCCAAAGCTCTTAATAGTCTTGATCCTAGCTATTTATCAGATTTGCTTTTAAATGATGAACCCTCTAGAACGCCCGGGTCTTCTGGTACTGGTCTTTTAATCATACTTAAAGTTCAAAGAAACGGTTAGGTGTCGTTTTATTACTCAGCCCACGATTGAGGAACATCTTCCCAGAAGCCTTAAGGGCAGGAGAAAGAGCGTTCATACCTTTATGAGCCAACCATTTTTCACTTCACAAGCAACATATCATAAAAAAATAACTGGTTTATTGGCTCACACCTTAATAAATAAATCCCTACGTGTTTGTTTATTTATTGTGATGTGAGAGTACCATGTGCCGTTTCACATTCATATTTGCATTCCAAAAATCCATGAACAATTGAGCAAATGTCAAACATGAATGAAAACGATCAGGTCACCATGTGATCTGATGAAAAAATGAATGGACGTTCATTCACAGATGCTCACATGTGATCTGTGAATGAGAGAAAGCAGGGATCATGGGCTGGAATCATAAATATGAGAGGGGGGAGGAGGGATCAACATTTTTACCCATAAACCTTTTTATTACACTTTGAAGCATATCTTACAATTAATCACCATTCATCTCTCTGAATGGATGAACAGTGTCTCTGTACAGCTGTGCAGGGTGGGTGAGGGTGAGCCCCCTCAATGAGGCGAGAGTAAGAGAAGGCAGGGGGAGGGGGACCTGCAAAGTGAAGTGTGTTGAGGCTGGGCAGGTTGGGGGAGGGGGCTGTGAGACTGTTTACTGTTTGTTTGTGGTAATAGCGTCACATATTGGCAGTGTGTGTGGGCTTAATCCATAGATCCAACATCACAATGACCCGTGTGTGTTCAGTGGCACCGGGCCTGCCAAACGTGACGGTGAAAAAGATTACAAGCTGAGGTTAAACTGCTATACGACATTGATATTGGCAGCCATGAAATAATGTATATCAGTTACATGGCCAATAGTGTCAAATATCCTTATAAGTACTTAATCAACTACTGTTCGGAGAAAAGCTTCATTTTTCTGCAGATTCTAAATGATTTGTGTTTAAGTGTATTCATTCAAAGACCTAAACATCTTGATTACGACCTCTTTATATATTTGGATGACATATGAGAAAATGATGTCGGATCTGTGACTGTAACCTCACCAGAAAGAGGAAGCCCACTGAAGAAATGGGTTATTGATCCCAATGACTTAAGGGGCAAGGTTTCATGAATATCAATGCCAATGTCTGCATGTATCGAATATATGTCTGAGGCAATTCTGATTAAGGGCACGACTGCATGTGTATTATTTCTTTTTAAATTGTAAATTAAAGCGACCCTGATATTTTTTTAGTTATGATTTCCCATGTTCATGTTCTAATCTGGAAAGATGATAAATGAAAATGCCTTAAGGCAGCAGAAATTGACTGCCGATAAATCAATAAGTAAAAATGCATGTACATGACTCCATTAGTGTAAATAAAGGGCATGAACATAAACGTGCTTCCTCTAAGCTTGTGTGTAGCCACAGCAGAGTCATGGCTGTAAGGATTATCATTCCACCACAGTGATCCAGACTATAATATCTCTACAGCCGATAGTCATGTCTGCAAATAGGCTGTAGTCATGACATTTTTCACAGCATTTCATCTAATTCTGCATTACGTATGTGTATGAGATTTGCATCTATGAACCAGGAAAGTAGGAATGGCTCAACACCGCCACATTTGAGTTTTTTATGTCTTAGGGTTAGCTTTTACTTATGTGATTCTCTTTTCTTTTTTTGTATTAAATTGTTGTGCATATGATAATATAGACGTTGAAACATGTTAAATCCCTTTGCATTAGCACCACTACTAGATTCTGCTTTTGACTCTGCAGGATGAATCTGAGAGTAGCTGATATGGCTCTTTGAACTGTTGCCAGGACAACCCTATGCTACAATGCACATAGAGACGGCCAAGTGAGGGTGGGACCGACAACAGAAAATGAATCCAAAGGAGGGAAATAAATGTGTATGAGGTTTAAGACAGGACTGATAAAGCACAGCAGGGGCATGTATCTACCTCACATGCCTCCACTTTGACTGCTTCAAAGCACTCAGGTTTATATCAGCAACCACCAAGCAGAGTTACAACAGATCTTCTTGTAAAATATGTAGTTCTTGCTGCCGGCAGCGAAGAAACTCATTATAAATGAGCTCCACTTTGAGGCATGAGCACAGAGAAAATCGAAGCCTTTGCTACAACACAACGCTGTCACTTTAGATTGTGAGTGTGTGTGTGTGTGGGGGGGGGGGGGGGGGGGGACTAGCTCATTAAACTCCTTCCTCTCAGGCACAACTGATGAGAGCAAAGTCACACACCATTCGCCAAACAACTCCCTTATTTAAATGATCCTTTAGTGGTAACCCCCCCCCCCCCCCCCCACCCTCTGCGGAGAGACAGACAGAGGGAATCAGAACTATGTACATCCATAATTAAAGCTGCTGGACTGGATTCAAGAGGGTGTTCCTGCCATGGAAGAAGCCGTCTGATATTCAGCTGCGCCGCATTCCTTCATCCCTCACTGTCACACACAACTTCACACGTAGTTTAGGGCGCACCCCCCCCATCTAATTGATCTGCCTCATTTTGTCTTTGTGTTGCCACCTCTCTTTTTCTTCCCTCACAGACACAAGCTACCCACAAAATAAAAGCCTATCTTGGTTGGATCTACAATAATTGCTTTTACAGAGGACGGTTTCTGTTCCACAGTCACACCATCAAACGGCTTCAAGCAAATGACCCGAGTCATATCACTTATCGTGCCCTACTTCCTCTGAGGCTACAGGGCCGTATTGACTGGTTCCTTGTTATCTTGAGAGCAGTTCACACCAGTTGGTCACAAGTTGCATCTGAAGCATTACTGCAAGACTATGAAATGTCCATCGTATAAAAACACCTTAAAAGCAGCTACAAATGTCTAACTACTATCAAGTGTTTTTTCCTCCAGGGTGGTGATAGTTCCTCTGGTTTTCAAGTTTCTTCTTGGAGTTATTTTAAACTATGTGACAGCCAAAGCCACTTAAAGGGGTAACAGGTGAAACATGTAGTATAAAGGATCAACAAGGAGCTGTATGAATTGATGTCATTTCTGCTGCAGGCTAGAGGCTCTAGGCTAGATGAGCTGCTAGTAGCGTAACACACCCGGATTGATTGAACTGTCTGCAATTGAACTGCATTGTGGGTAATGTTGCGCCTGTTTTGAAAAGGCAGAATAATTTGTAGAATCAAAAAAGCTTCATTAATTGTTATCTTTTTTTTATACAGTGCTTAATTGTTGGACAAAATAAGCAATTTTTTAATTACTAGACAAAACTAAAAACATCTCCGTCCTAAGAGTGAGGTACTGTACTCTAGCAAAGATGTCATGTTTTTAGCAGCCATCACAATCTGAAGATTCAACATTAGTATGGCATTTTAAGCGGTGCTGAAAAAGTTCTGATATCAGCGAGCATCACTGAAGCACAACTAACTTGAATCTATTTATAGCGTGTCTCATTTGCTATTTGCAAGTGAAAGCTTTTACCATGTACTGAGCTTATGGATTTTCTTGATAGACCCCTGAGAGGCTCTTTAGTCCGACAGCAAGACACTGTGATTATTCAATTTGAATCACTGACTGGAGAGGCGTATAGAGAAACTGTTGCTCAGTAAATACTCGTGGATATTTGAAAAGATGTTTAATGCTTTATCTTTACCTTAGTCATGTATTTGCAGGGCTGAAGGCCTTTATTAATAAATAAAATATCAAAGACTAAAAGCATTGACTGTTGTGTTAGCTATAGCTGCTCACCGCACCATTTTGTAATGTAGGAAACAGACGGTATTTAAATATACATTTGACTTTCAATACAACTCAGAGTCCTGCCACCTGCAGAAGTTTTCGGATGACTCTGCAGTGGTAGGGTGTATAAGGGATGGACGGGAGGAGGAGTACAGAGCGCTGGTGGGTGATTTTGTTGAGTGGACTGGAAGAAATCATCTGCTTCTGAATGTGGCCAAGACCAGAGAGATGGTCATTGATTTCAGGAGGAAGAGGACATCTCCTCCTCTGCCCCTGTGCATTCTAGGAGAGGATGTGGCTGTTGTGGAGGACTACAAATACCTGGGAGTGCACTTAGACAATGGGCTGAACTGGAGGATCAACACTGACGCTGTGTACAAGAAGGGGATGAGCCGACTCTATTTTCTGAGGAAGCTGAGATCCTTCCACGTATGCAGCAAGATGCTGGAGATCTTCTATCAGTCTGTGGTGGCTAGTGCACTCTTCTTTGCTGCGGTCTGCTGGGGGGGCAGCATAAGAGACACTGAACAGGCTGTTGTCCATCATGGATAACCCCACCCATCCTCTCCACCTGCAGCTGGACAGTCAACGCAGCTCCTTCTCCAACAGACTGCTGCAGCTCCCCTGTCACAAGGACAGATACTGGAAAACATTCCTGCCCACTGCAATAACTCTGTACAATAAATCACCTCTGGCTGGAAGAGAACTCTCTGCTCCATAGTTTCTCTAGAAATAAAACCACCTTGTACATTTTACTCTATAATCTGTTCAATATTTATACTCCATATTCCATATATTTTGAATATATATATATATTTGTATATATATATATAATATCTGCATGTATATTTTCTATTTCGACATGTATATTTTCTATTTTATATATATATATTTTTTTTCTATTCTTGTATATTTTGTAGTTTTGTTTTATTGTAAAATGCCTTTTATGCTGCTGTAACAACAACAATTTCCCAATTTGGGATCAATAAAGTACGTACTATCTATCTATCTATAAGGGTCTGTGCTTATTGCTTTACCATTTGTTTTAGATAAGAGGAGATCATGTCGTTTAGCAAATTCCAATTTCCCACTACTTTACTGTGTAATTACCCCATGAAGCATTAGCATTTAAATAGACCATGTGGCTATCTAACAAGAGTCTGCCAGGAGAAAGGGAACCCAAATCTAACGTCTTGGCAACATTCCAACACTTACTGTAAGGCCACTTAATGGAGGGACTATGACTATGGTTAATTAAATTATTATATTTGACGTCTTTACTCTTTATCTGTAGTTTCAACAAAGGATTGCTTTATATGACAGCCCCTCAGGATTTTGTAATGACATCTCTGGTTCTAACCTGCTTAGTCTTTCTATTTTCTTTTCACTTTGTTTCACAGCTGTGTTATTCTGTTTGAAAAGAAAGTGACAGGGGAGACATCCAGAAAAAAACTTGCAGTTATTTATCCTTGATTCAAATTGACAGTTTCATAGGAATCATCTTAAACCCATCACCAGCAAGGCACTCTGTGGTTAGCGCAGTTTTGTTCTCAGTGACAGAAATCCTTGTTGTTGACAGAGTTTTGCTTTGTTTGTGATTATAATTGTGTATCTGTGATCATCTGTAAACATAGTAAGCCCATAAAACATACTGCAGCATCCTCACAGAAACACGGGTTTGTTTTTCTCCATTGGATACAAATGGAATGACTTACATGCATAAATTATGGGATGATGACAGCAAAGTGCAAATCGAAATAGCACCAGTGAGTCACACTTTTCAGGTGCTGATAGAGTTGAGAAGAGGCACGTACAGCCTACCAAGGTAAACAAAAATACAATTGTTACAAATGTAGCACCTAAATGTCAAGCACAGGGGTTTGGAATACACTTTTGACTACTTTTAGACCCTACTTTCTCTTTCGAGGTCATGGAGATATGAGCAATCGGAGGCAAAAGGACCAGTGGACCTGCGAAGGCACAAATCACAAAGCATTAACAATGTGCCAGAGATTGTGCTGACAAGGAGAATCTCCTTCACGGGCTGTAAAGGACAGCGGGCGATGCGTTTATAATGCAGACCCCGGGTCACGGGATTAAAAAGAAGATTGTCTGGCAGAAACCCCAACGGTCCACCACAAGGAGAGCAATCAGCTTGCTGCAATGACATTTCCCCTGGAATTCCAATATAGGAGACAATAGAGATAGGAAATGAGAGCTGTGTGTGTGCAGTGGATGGAGTGGGAGGGAGGGAGGTAGTTACATCTAAGATCAAAGTGTTTCTCAAATGGCTGCAATCTGAAATCTTAAGTCTTAATGTGGTTCATTCCAATCAGAAGGCTCCCAGAAGCCACACAACTTTTTAATATCTTCACTTGACATTTTCTTCTGTAGTTTCATGTAACAAAAAAGCCTCAAGTAGAACCAAATAAACATGTCCTTGCTTGTTTCTCAAACTTGAGGTCATGGTCTTGTTTTTCTGTTTTTCGTCCCACATCAGGTCAATTAATTCCTACTATGGAATCCTGATAATCAGGGAGATTAGTTGTTATTGAAAACTAAGGAGAATATAGGAGGAGCGAACCAGGATGTATGACCTTCCCTAGAGAAGCTCTGAGGTCAGCTGAGAGGAAACACGGAGGTAATTAGTGGCTCAGTGTACAGAATGGTAATGAGGCCTTCTCCCCCCGATAGAGGGTCCGACTGTCAGAAGTCATCCAGCTCTTTTTATCCAAGTCTCCTGTGGGTCAGCCGGTGGAGGCAGGGCGTTCGGCCCTCATTGATTTCTCCTCTCCAATGCACCGGTTTTGAAGATCAATGCAACATGAAGGTATTTGTGTCCTCATTATGCTGTTTGCTCAGCAGATCGATGCAGCTTGGCCTGGCTGACATTAAGTCTGCGTAGAGGAGCATCAGACCTGTAATGGTCATATTTAACGTACTTGAATCCTAGTATAAAGTATAAGAGTGCGACATTATGAGTCAGTGCCCAAGTATCAAAAGTGAAAGTACACTACTTATGCTGAAGCTTGGTTCCCCTAAGGCGGATGTTTGGTCTTCAAAGGTCTTTGTTTGGTTTAATTAGTTCAACAAATATTCCCAGAAGCTTTATACGTCAAATGTTCTTGTGATACTGCAATACAGCTCACTAATGAGAGTGCTAACTAATGGATTCTGTGAGGTTATTTTTAAAAACGTGTTACGAGAAATGTGTAGTAATCACCTCTTTTATAACAAAGGGAAGTTGTAAATATAGTAAAGGACAGAAAACATATTAAGAATGTTCTACTATCGTCAGAAAAGTATTGCCAGAACAAATCTGCAAACAACATTCCTTTTCAAAGTGTAAAACTAAAACAGTACACAGCATAAAACTAAGGAAAATGTTCTTTCCCTGGGTGTCATATTTTGGAAAACATAAAATAAGACATGCCTCACCAAGGCTCTGGTTGCATATTGACTCCAACCACTCAAAGAATAAGTCCTCCACTCCGCCTCTAAGCATTATCCACTAAATTCATCTCACTCTTTCTACCTTTGAGACCACACACACGTGTATCCCAGGATACTAACATGTGGGTAAACCACCCTATTCTACATTACCTCTCTCTCTGGGTTTTCCTATACCTGCCTGATATGAATTACACACGTGCACACACACAGGTCAATCTTCAAAGAGCACTGCATCATCCATCACTGATACAGAGCTCCTATCTCACATCAAATGTCAGAAAGATCCCTCCCATTGTATCTTGTTTCATGTTCATGAGAACATCCAGCCGTAGGTAGGCAGATACAGTTTAACCCTTTCTACAGATCAAGAGACTTCTCCTATAACGCTCAGCTACTTCACTCATGGATGCCTCAGTAAAGACATTTACCCAACTAAAATGAGTGCGATAGATTAGTTGATATTGGATTAAAAACAACCAAACAATCGATGAGGATGAAACTAATAAAGCCTAAACCTGCATACAACGAACAATCAATCCTATGCCGTAGTAAAACTTCACCTTTAAGCGTTATGCAAGGAGGCTTAATCATCTGAACACACATGTCATTGTGGGAGGTCAATACATGAACTATTTCTGAACTACCACAGTTGAAAATGTAACTCTGGAGCTCGCCTATAACTCATCGAGATGAAACCAGCTGTCATACCAAGTCATGATCTGTATGCAGAATTCATAAGCAGCATATGCACGCAAGTACATTATTTAAACTATGGCTATTCAGTCAGAGAAGAGGGTCATGCCTGTGAGTTCTGACAGGATGTTGACATTTTAATGCTAAAATGCCAAGGATGTAGCTTAATGAATGCAGCAATGACATCTGTGTTCACTACTGTACATCCACCATGCTATTCTTCTTAGATGTATTGAGAACAGAAAGCACACGGCTTACTCTCCTCACATTACTCTCTGGGGAAGTGAGCTACATCTTTCCCATGGTGCCCTCTCCGGCGCAGGCTAATGAACATCTCCCAGCCACCCTGCGCTGCTTTGCATCACTTCAAAACTGGACTTTACAGCAAAGGAAACCTTCACAGCTGCTCTCTCTCCCCCCTCAGGGTTTACATGCAAATGGGTGCACTCAGTGAGTTGCCGCTGCAAAATGTTCTACATGGAGCAGACTCAGAGATAGAAATGACCAGCAGTGTATCCAGAGACAGTCACACATTCAACTGCGTATCTGGCATTAACACTGCAGGTGTAACTCAACAAAATGTGTGGAAAAAAACAAAATGTGATTATTTTTGGAAGGGACTGACAGAGCTAGGTTCAGCCAGCATGCATTTGACAATGGTGGAAAGTACATTTACTCAAGTAAAAAATGATGACATATTTTTGGGAATTAAGATATCTGGCAGTAAAAAAAGTCATGAACTCATCCTTTAACCGGAATCATAATGAAAATGATGTTGACATTAATAATTATAATCCAATTATATGATATCCTCACGATGGCAATTCTGCATAGTGAGTACTTTTGGGTACTCAAATATATTTTGATACTAATACTTATCCTAAAGTAAGTTCAGTAAGAAGAGTAATATTTCCACTGTAGTATTGCTTCTTTTTCCTTTACTAAAAGATGTGAGTATCTCTTTCACCTATGAGTCCACTGCAGCCTTATGTCATGTGCTTTACATGTCACCTGACCCCCAGAGTCAGCGGTACTCACCATCCTTGCGGTGGTAGGTGATCTCTACCTTGCGCTCCTCTGATCCCATGAGAGCCTGGGCCACCTGAGCCTGCGAGTGCCGGGTGGTGAACTCTCCATGCAGGAAGTCACAGGTGCACGGCTTCTGCATGACGTCCGCCCTGGAGAAGCCCGTCATCTCGCAGAAGGTGTCATTACAGTAGATGATAGCACAGTTCTGCACCCGGGCATTGGCTATGATGAATTTCTTATCTGAAAAAGGAGAGATGGAGAGAGGGAGAATGAGAATTTGTTCATGGGCAGAATAACAGAAACAAGATGAGTGCAGTGATTCACTGTTAAATATACATGTTCATGTACATTTAAAAGAATGTAAATAGGTGGCTGTTGGAAGCTGGATTATCCCTTCATTATATTGAATATTCCTAAATAACTGTAAGAAATTATTTGCAGTTGATGTCTTTGTACTGGTTTATCATGTGATCAGCAAAGCTTGATTATTGCACTTTATATGATTAGGCTAGCCTTTTCTTAGATTTAAAAAAAAAATTGAAATAATGTGAGGAAAGCCACATGTTTTCCAGTTTTAAAACCAGATTTGTGATGGTTTATTCAATAGGCCTCCAGCTACACAGCACTGCACATTATCTATGAGAAATACATACAGAACCAGAGGATTTATTATGGGCAATTCAGGTTTCAAATGCTTGATCATTATATTTCTCATATGCAGCTTTTTAAACTACACTTTCCACTGGAGCAGGTGAGGTGCTGAGACACAGAGTAGCTGGATAAATCACTTAAAATGACTTTTCATGCATCTCTGACATATAAAAGCATTAACACATAGAATAGGTTCATTGTGTTCTATCTGCATCTTAAGCTTATTGTTATAAAAGCAGGCCTATTAGGCGATTCCCTAACAACCAAATTATTATTATGAGGATGCAGACACAAAAGGCAGGCATCACAGCACACTGGAAACCATGGAGAGGTACTCACTTTGTCCTTCGAATTTGCGAATTATTACTCCCAAAAACGTGTTTTGTGGCGCAACATGACCCCTCCTGACAGGCATGGTTCCCCCTCCAATAAATATGATGATAAAAAAATCTTCCAAGCCGGTCCCCCAAAACGCCTTCCGTCAAGTTCTAGCGGAAGACAACCCAAGCCAGAGGGGCTCCCCGTTTTCTTTGTCACCAGTCAGTCATCCTCGCAAGAATATCGCCCTCTCTCTCTTTTTGTTTAAGACCCCCCGTGTTTCCCTTATTTCAACTCCGACGCGTGCCCGCTTGAGCGCATCGCAGAGGCTTCCCTGCGCTCCTCGCCGATGGAAAGAAAGGAGTCGGTAGACCGCAGTTTCTCCAACATCTCACCGTCGCTCCTCGAAAGCACTGTGCGCGCTGTGCGTCTGTGTTGTTACGGAGGGAGGTCTCTGAAGCCAATGGCTGAGGCTGACACACCGGAGAGCAACACCGACACTGCGAAGGGGAGAAACCCACATGGATGCGTAGACAAAGCAGCAGACAGAGAGATAGTAGAGGCAGGGCTAGCTGGTAACGCACAGTAACGAATTACAGTAACGCGTTACAGCCGGAGCGTACAACTCGCTATTTTACGCATCCTTATAGGCAGCAGATAAACACTTTGTTATTACCCATTTTCGTTTAATTCATTATATTTTAAGTTGAATTGTTTTCCTGTTGCGGACATAATTCAGCATTACATGTGGTTTAACATACTGAAAATACTACATTACAAGTCCTAAATTAAAATGTTACTTAAGTAGGAATATAGAAGTAGGCCTATTGCCAGCTTAATGAAGGCTACTTAAAGTAACAAAAGTAAGTAATTCAAATAAACCCCACATTTACCAAGGGCAACATTGAAGGGAAGCACACATTAATGCATCAATAATTATAATAACTTAAATGGGCCATTCTGCATAACGAGTACTTCATATTTTGAAGTAAATTTTTTAATGCAGGACTTTTACTTATAACAGAGTATTTGTACATTGTAGGCTACTACAGTACTGACACTGTCATGTCACAGCGAGTGAAATTTAGAAGGCGTTACTTACTATATTAGCCCTAAGGACGCTACTTTAGCATTAGCTTAGTGAGTGCTAGCTAGCTTAATTTACCTGCTCAAGCTAACGTCTTACGTACTTATATGACGCAAAGAAGCAGCGTAAGTTAACAAAAAGGCTACAAAACACCTCGACGAGTATCTAAGTAGTACTGTAGACACTAATGAGTGTTTACTTCTGGAGCAGCTATGACTTATCTCAGAGTCACTTGTTGCGAGGGGTAGAGGTGTGTCGCCCTATACGTCGCCTCGTGAGGTTCCATGTAGTCCTCCTCCTTTCCTCTTTCCACTCAGTTTATGCTCTTCTGTCTCAAAGTGAGTCAGGAGCTGGCCATGGTGCTGCCGAGGGATTTGACTTCACATCCCATTCGTGGTGTCAGTACAGCAGACACTTTATGCATTTTTTTTACATTTTTTGGCATTTTCAAAACGTTTTTTTCATCATCATTGTTATTCATAGTACCACAAAAAGTTACTTAGAATTTGAATACAGAAAGTACTCTACCTCTTTTATTATTCTTCATTGCTCTGTCCTCTCAGATGTAAATTATTTCCCCCCATGTGTCTCTTGTCTCACTCAAAGCCATGCACACAAACACCCGGGGTGAAACATCTGTCCTGGTCTTATATTAGCTCTCAGTCCATATGGTCCATTCAGAAACCGACTAAATATACACAGACAAACAGAGTTTAGAGAGAAGCTGACATATGCTGCATTTACAACCTTTTATTTGAACACTGACTAGATTCCATGTGAAGTTAGCCTTTGTTCAACACCTTTCTCTTTGTCGCGCACAGACAGCTTGCTTTGGATGTTTTAGTTTTCCCCTGCGGCGTGTGGCCTATAGTCTCAGATTTACAGCATTTATTAGTACTAATCTACATTTTGTTGCCCACATCCAATTTGTCAACACAGTTAATGATATTGTAATCCACACAAATCTTTTTTGTCTTTCATTTCCCCTTCTCTGTCGCTGTCGCACAACAAGCACGACTCACTGATTCAAAGCTGCGGAACAGTAAAGGGTAGGCCTGCCCTTGAGTCATATTCACATTAAAAGGAGTGACAACATTAATTAATTGTATTTTAGCTCATAATACGCTCACTGAAAGGACATGCTGGTGGTGACAAACACTATTTCAACAGAGAGAACAACATAATCCTTATGGATTAGCTCCTGCACAGCATAGTAGAAAAGCAGGAATTCCAGATGGGTGGAAGTATTGGGAGATGCTCTAGATTACATGTGTCAAACTCAAGGCCCGGGGGCCAAATCAGGCACTTGGTGGATTTAATTTCGGCCTGCAGGATAATTTTAAATTACTAGATCTGGCCCGCCGGTATATTGCTCTCACACCTTCACTCAATCCTGAGGATTTCCTCAGCTCAGAGCCTGACCCCAAACATTGATGACCTTGCACCCAAGATGAGATGCCAAGTATCTGGCTTGAACTAGCATCACAGAGCAGCAAACTGAGTTTCAATGGATGTTTCCTTCTGCACCTTTTTCTTGAGACAACAGGGCATGTTTGTTTTTTTCTTTGAGGGAAATTGTTTTTTTGAAGCTGTTGTTGGCCTGTGGAAAAATGTAATCATAAGAAATGACTCCGGAAAAGCTGCAGATAGAGCCATAAGAAATTAATGCAACTGATTATTTAATGTTTAATGTTGTTTTTATAGGCAATAATTTAAGCTTTGTTAGTTCCAGGTTTAATATGTGCAATAAGTTCATTTCAATAAGTTTTGCAATAAACATTGAACCAGTCCGGCCCTCGACTAGTACCGATTTTTTTATTTTGGCCCACTGTGTATTTGAGTTTGACACCCCTGCTCTAGATCCACCAGCAGGTAAATGTATTCACTAACTTATCAAGTAAAACCAAAAGGAATGCCCACGTGACCACACATTTGGTAAGTGGCATTACTTCAAGACTGAATTACATAACAAGTAAGTAAATGTTCACTCCTGGTACAAGAGGTACGAACATAGGTCTCCTATGTGAATATATATATGACTTACATTAAATATACATAACATTACATATTCATGATTACGCTGAAACCCCATCAATAACAGGCCACAGTGCAGGACTTGCTACGTGAAGTTCTGGAAACAAGCCTCATGAAAAGGTCTGGTTCTGAGATAAGAACAACACATGTTTCAACATTACAACTCAAAATGTGAGGATATTTCTGAGAAGTGACAAAAACACTTTCCATGTGATTCTTGAACATCTCTTACCAGATGCCATTGGCACGGTGGCTCAGTGCTTTTATGGGAACCAATAGTTATAAATAGATGAATCTGTATTTACTTTCCATTTATCTGGAACATCACTTATCTGCCCTTTATGAGACTCCATCTTCCCGACCGGGTTTAATCAGTCACGGTAGGAGAAGGAAATGAAGTTTCATCCCTACACTGCAGTTAAGGGTGTAATGAATAATTAAATGGAAATTAAACAATACAAGAGGGATGTGGGTTTTAGTGATAACACACGAGGGGATTCTGAAGTAAAGCTAGAGGGTCTGAGGATATTCCAGAAGACATATTTACTGTGGTTATGAGGTCAGCTGTATTCCATTAAGTGCTACCAAGAGATACATTTCTGTCAGGCTGATATATTAAGACCCTTTGCCTCATGGGAAATATTGTCTGTCAGGAGAGAACTATTTTATGATCAAATAATTGTATCCAGTGATTGATCTTTACAACTATCATAACAGAGTCTCATTTAAAGACACTGCATGTACACAAAACAAGTTGTTGTCGAAGCCTAGTGACTAAGGGACTGTTAGAATGAGTTGAATTGGCTTCTGAACGGGGCAAAAACTTTTCTAAAGCGATGCCCTGGTTTGAGCAAGGATGGATGGGATTCTCTGGGCTTTGGTAGCCCATGTTGAAAAAGGATAGAGCTAAAACAGCCCCCTTTATAATTGGTGCTGAGTCAGCAGGTGAGTGATTACAACTCTGCCTTATGGGATCATCAGCATCATTATGATGTATCCGAGAAAGGAAAAAATGGTTATTACTGTAACGGCAACCTTGCCCTGGGCCCGTCTAATTAGAAAGACTAATGCCGAACACCGCGAGCCCCCGACAGGCTGTCACTCATGCAGCCAAAAGGTCCAGATTCAGCATCGCATGTGGCGGAGAGGTGCAGCCACGCAGAAGGTGTAAGTGACGAGGATGGGGGCTCTATCTTTAATCTGGGTTCAAGACCCCTTGACAGCAAACATCCATCCTGCTGAATTACCCCAGATCAAGAGCAGACTCTGAATTCCCGCCTGCTTCTCAGCAAATGAAAAGTTCCGGTCTCAATCTACAATATCACATTATTTCCCGCTTGCAATGTCAGCTATAAATCATCAAAAAAAAAGCTTTGTCTTGCAGAATCTCGCTGTCAAATAGCCCCGGTCCTCTAAATGTGACACAGGATTTAAAGGTTAGGACTTTACAAGGGGTTTATTCTCCAGATTTTGAGAGTGCATGAAAGCTAACATGGTTAATTACATTGGCTGCCAACAAACAGGCAGTGATTTCCCCCGGTGGTTGTAAAGGATCTCTATTACTATGAAGCATTTTCTCTGACCTCAGCCCATGAGAGGCTCAGTGTACTGTAGCCTGTGCAGCAGACTGGCTGGCTGAATACTTTTTGGGGAAACAAACATAATGCATAAAGGATGATATATGAGCAAGTATGACGACTACAAAATGTAGATGATGGTGCTATCGATGCTGTATTGGTGGTCATTAAATCTATGATAATGATTAAAGTGTTGATTCTAATACGCATACTCATTATTACAATATTGTGAAGCTTGGCAATAATACTTTTTCCTGATGGTGATAATGCTAAATCAGTAGCATCACTAAGGGTATTCCCATGCTATCAGTGTGTTCCATATTGACGCAGTAAATTCCCCCTCGTCCTGTATTTGCCTTCAGAATCCTTTGCTGCTGTGAGTGTTTTTGAAAGGAGAATATCCCCCCTATAAGCCAGACTCTATCAGCTTGGTTAGTCCATTCATTTTGAACTTAATCTGTTCAGTATGTGTAGCAATATAGATCGGTCAGCCAGGCCTTGGCCCCCTAATCCACGGTTCACTCCGGGGTAAATGGCACCCAGGAATGACCCTGTGTCTCTATCCTCCCTCTGTATATTTCTGCCTCTTCTTGTTTTTTTTGGCCCTTGATCTCTGCTCTGGCTGTGAGCAAGAAAATGACAAAGCTGACAGAAGAATCACAGCTGAATGATGACAAAGTCTACACAAATTAGGTATACAGAGTTTGAGATCTGACAATGCTGTTTGTCAGACTTGTTTTTTCGCTGCAGTGCCCCATCCAACTTTGTCCCAGACTTTACCCACAGCTGGCCCCTTCCACAGATAAATGTCTCACCTTGGCTCATCTGCTGTCTTGCTATCTTTTGGGAGCAGTTCAGCTCAGCAGTTCATGGGAAATACGCGGCGGGGACACAGTGTTGGCGTGTCAACGATAACCCACGTGTCACTCTAAGATACCGCCGGCGGCTCCCTGTAAACCCGTGGCTTTGTCTTCTGTCAGTGTCGCCATCACAGCTAAACGCCTGTGACTGCACAGCTCATCGCCACAGAGAGGTGTCATCCCAGAGATGTATCACCCTGCACATGTCCCCTCTCTTTGTGGTCCACTCGAGGTGCAAAAATGGAATGACTGTCTCTATGGGTGGTGTGTGTTTGTTTCTGTTTGTGTAGGACATTGGAATGGTGCCATTATGGTTAAGAGAAGTCATGTTGGCGTATTACCACTTCTGATTGGAGTTATGACCATGGCTAGTATTTAGGAGCAGAAGGGAAGACATTGGCCCATCTTCCCTCCACGTTCCTATGATGGACATAACATACTATAGAAAGTACTCCAATACTCCAACAGTGGATTGCTTCCTTTTCAAATGTGTTTCAGTTTGATGGTAACTCAATGAAACACAACATTCTTTTGAAGAAATCCCTGTGTAATCCATCCATCCATCTTCTCCCGCTTATCCGTGGTCGGGTCGCGGAGGTAGCAGTTCCAGCAGAGTAAGTTCCTGTGTAAGTACAACATAAACAAAATCAAGTTGTATGAACTACTTCTACTAAATGGATTGGCACAAAATGTTGTACATCTAGAGAAAGAAGAAATAATAAATGAATAAAATCAAATAAATAATCAGTATTTTCCTATCAGACGTAGTGGAGTATAAGAATACCGGGGTTATGAAATGTGTAAATACTAAAGTAAAATACAAGTACCTCAAATGACACTTAAGTAGTTGAGTAGATGTACTTAGTTACAACCCACCACTGTGTTACTGTATGTAGCAAACACAAATTTCAAGGATTTTTTTAAGTAAAATCTTGTTTTCAGACCATCATTAGCACAAATCCCAAGCCAGTTCTCAGATCAGCTCCTTGTGCCAGTTCCTTCCACCAAACCCATGAGCATTGCACTCACTCCTGCATTTAGCATGTCTCTGCCCTGCAGTGACTCCTGCCGAACGACCTCAATGTCATTTCTCTTTTGAATGTACAGCTGTGGTGCAGGCTGTGGCTTTTGCAGAGCTCCTCCCTCTCTCTTCTCCTCACGCGCAGGTCGTCCTGTAAACACGTGTTAACACCTGAGATTGCACTCGTCACCATACACCTCTGAGTGATCAAATGAAACGGCGATTCTCATTACAGATGGTGACAATTACATGTATTTATGACAGCAGCTGGATGTTCCCCAGCTACAGAATCACAAACAAGGCCCATGAATCATCTTCTGGCAACAATTGTGAGTCGGCGTTTGCTTCTAAGGAAAGATATTGGAATACAGTTTAGTATATATATCCCTCAGTTGGCAGAAGAAAGGCTTTAGGCAACATTAAAGTTTTAAATATACATTGCATTCTACAAATCGAACAAGAATATAGTCAGGAATGTGGATATGTAAGCTATTCTAGTGCCACTTTGTAGTCAAAGCAGTGAGTAATGTGAGCATTCTACCCCATAATCTTGCCTGGGAAATACATTTTATCAAGAAATGTGATGTCGCCATGACATTCAAGCCGTATAAGTCATAGAATTCCCCTTGTAAGATATGCCATGTTTATAATTTGATGCATACCCTGAATACAATGCAAACACAACACACAATTAAACCAACATTATGAAGCATTTACTGTTGACAGAGCACACAGGGACTGGGGTATTTTTAGACTTTGTTTACCTTTGTAATTGTAATTAAAAACACGAGATACACTCACAGGTGTTGTGCGACAAATGGACATGCAAGTGCTAGAAAAAACACATGGAGAGAGAGAGCCATATTATAGAAAATTCAAATAATTTGGCTCCTCAAATAATGCAAATAACAACCAAAAGCCACTGCACCAGGCCAAGAAATAGTCCCTCACATAATCCCATGTAAAACCACACCTTGTTTTGTTTTGCAAATATGGTTTTGCCACGTATTTTCCAGTGTTTATGCAAAGATATGCTAACCAGGTCTGCTGGCTGTGGCTTTAAAACCTGCATGTTTGTGTGCATCCATATTCATTGTTTCAATACCCTGTGTGTGAGAGTGTTGAGTCTTGTCAGATCATGAAGGTAAGATGCTTTCAGATGGCCTAACTATTACGAGGTCGTCCCTTTGGAGACTCTTCCTTTGCGATGGCTCCGTCCCTTCTGCTCATTACTCCCACTGTTGTCAAAATCTCTGGCATCACTCCAGCATCTCTCCTCCCCCCCCCCTTTCTTCCTTCTCCTCCGCTCTGTCTCTCTCCTCTTGCTCTCATTCTGCGCCAGCTCCAGCCGGTCTGGGGGATCAGGAGCCAGGGTTGCCGTGGCAACTTGTCCTATCCCTATGCTCGGATTGTGTTCCCCGCCACCTCCACCTCCCCACAATGCAAACACAAAACAGAGACACACACACCAACTTCCACACCTCTTATTTCCCTCTATAAGAAATCATAGTATCTTTCTTCTTCATCGGTCACGACATGTTTCCCTGAGTCAGCCTGGCTTTACGCAGAGTCACATTTAGGCCTTTATAAATGGCTTGTTTAACTGGAACAATAGGGTCAGCCATGGCTCTGTGGGATTTCCCATCATGCCTGCTCTACTGGCAAGGCATTAGACTGAAGTCGGTGGCTGCTACAGATCTGATTCTCCACCGGATAATTGGACATGCAGCTGTCCAAGCTGTAGAGAGGGGAAGCTTTCAGGATTGATACCTGTCCTGTGCAGCTCTCTGTAATGACAGCACTCAGATGAACAAGCAGACACTCATATGAATACTGCTTTACATACAAGTGTAAAACAAGTAGTGTTGAAGCTCCGATCTGCCACTTATACAATTAACAACTTAACCTTTCTGTCCTTCCAAGCACAAACTACCATGCTGCCAATTAATAACTGTATCTAATGTCATTTGCAATGTGACTGGCAGGAGATCATAAACACTCCTGGCACACATTTGGTTTTCAGTCATGGTAGCAGCTAGCAGTTAGGCTTTGAGCTAAATGGTATGTCACCACACTTACAAGGACATATACGACATGTTTCATTGGGAGTAATATCTACCATATGTTAAGATTTTCTAATTAGCATTGAAACAAAGTAGAGTCAAGGGTTGCTGATAACGCTACAGGGAAAGCCAAGGGATTGCTCAAGTCATTTTGATTCATCTTCTGGGGACCATGAATGTCTGTATTCAACTGTTATGCAAATGGTTCCAATAGCTGTCAACACTTCACTATAAAAAAGATAAGTGAATGGCACTAAAAGAAAGTTCCACCCTTTTAAGTTTGCTATTTTCTCTCAATGAATTGTGCATATTACTGCCTCCAGGCCACTGTTGCCAAGGAAGTAGCTCTTAGTTGATCAAAGGCTTGCTAGAAGTTGTCAGGTGATGTTTAAGTTTTCACATGAATATATTTCCTGCAGCACCCAGCTCTCTGAGGAGAGACAGGCCTACACTGTATTTTAAAACCACTGTGATCACCACATCACGTTGGATTAGACACGACTGTACTGCAGGTGTACGTGCGCTGGCATCAGTCTCACCAATTTACCACCCAAAGGCGTGGGAGTGGACACTTTACTCCCCTCAGTCCTATTAAAACGGCTACATTTGTTTCTTGTTGCTGCTGACAAATAACTCACCTGGGGTGCTAAATCTAGTTACATCCCTGGCTCTGAAAAAGGTTTGAATATCCCAAATTGTTAGCTGCCAATACACACACACACACACACACACACACACACACACACACACACACACACACACACACACACACACACACACACACACACACACACACACACACACCCACACACACACACACACACACACACACACACACACACACACACACACACACCACACACACACACACACACACACACACACACACACACACACACACACACACACACACACACACACACACACACACACACACACACACACACACACACACACACACACACACACACACACACACACACACACACACACACACACACACACACACACACACACACCATCGACCCTTCCTCATATCTTGACAAGAAGATCCAGTTAAAAGATGTCATACAAGGTGAAGCTACCAGAGATCAATGTCTTACATTGATTTGTGACGAATGACATTGAGAGATGACGGCAAAAAGCTTCCACATTTAGCGTATTGATACGCTGCATCGAGTGACAGATGGCTGACTGAGACTTGTATAATAGGGAAGTAAAGCTACCACAAGCTAATTGACAGTATAAAGGGCTAAATAAAGAATGCAGCTTTTATCTACTGGGATATTTATAGTATTGCTACTGCATGTCTCTTCAAATTGTTATCAGTGGCCAAGCTTAAAAGCTCCCGACTGTCTTTGTTTCTGTTTCTCAGGGATCTAACACTGGAATTATTTGTCAGTGTTCAATTTTGAGAAAGCAAATATCAACTCAGCATGAATCCACATCCTTCAGAGTTAATCGGCCCACAACCCTCGAGAAGTCATCACTGAAAATCAACACTGATTACCAAATTGTTTGGCATTTTGAGCGAGTTAACTAAAAAGATTGAGATATTAAGATGTTAATTAGTGAGTCTAGTAGTGCTGGTAGGACACTTCTGTTTGGTAACTGCTGCCGGACTACTTTTCTTCATATTATACTTCTCTTTTCTTTCCCTTTTTAGTTTTTGAACAAGATTTCACTAGTTAAACAACGGTGAAAATAACCGGTAATCTGTAACCAAAGCCATTCACAACACGTCTTAGTTTACCCCGGCTGTAATGATGTAATTAAACACAATTAATTAGAGCTGTCTGCAGCCGATGGTGTGACGCCATCAGTGCTCCTCACGCGGCCTCAGTGTCACAGGAGCCTGTGTATCCAGGGCAGGGGAAACTATAGAAGCATCCCATACACTTACACTACAGGATTCTCTTATAGGGCACCTCTGAGAGCGGCTGGCCCAATTAGATGCTAAAAAACTATGCATAGTGTGTTGGGAATCACCCGGAGAATCACCTAAATAATAATGCTTTTGGTTTTTAAATGCGACACTCAAAAAGAGGTATGCCAACCCTAAATATTTTATGAAAGCGTGTGCAAAAGGGAAAAGTCAAATACCTTGTTTTAAAGGCCTGGTTATTGTTACAGGTGAATGGAAGGAAGTGTTACGTGTCAGTGAGTATAAGGAATTCAACAGCTTTTGTTCAGTGTTACAAGATAAATGCATTACTCATATTGTTCCTGAGATCTGATCTTATGGATGAGTTGATATCTCCCCCTGTTGGCAATATTACGTAAACACACCTATCATGTGTCTGGTGTAACAGTGAGACGTCCATACTATTTCCAATGAGAAACATCCCCATCAAACATGTTTTTATCTAATCCAAATCTCTTAAATGAAGCACAGTTTGCCTGAATTTTCTCGAATTTTGTAGTCTTGGATGTATCTTCATGGTTTAAACTCACCTCTCAAACTCATTAATCATTATATTAGCTATTAAAGAGTGGTATCAATCTTCCCATTTAACTCTCACTTAGGAAGCGGATAGGTGTGCTTGAGGTAATTAGCTGGATGCCTTTAAACCTTACCTGGAAATCTCAGCAGACACCAAATAGCGCTGTAAGAAAATCAGGCTCCATCTGCCCTTAATTGCATTCATTGCGATCATTTACAAGTCTTGTCCTGAATGTCGAACACCACCTGAAAGAGCAGCCAGGACTTTCCCGTTGTCTTAAGGTCAGCTGCACACACACACAGTCACAGAGTGGGTTACCCCGGCTGTAAGGTCACGGCTTGATTTCATGGTATGACTTTTGTCTCGATCAATCATTTACGGCACATCTTCAAATTAAACCTGGTGTCGGTCGGGCCTGCCGAGTATCACTTGCTGTCATTAACTATATAACAACTACAGAGAGCAGGAGCAGAAACTGGAGGAATGAAGTTGAGAGTAATACACCTGCACATCGGCTGGTCTATCTCCATCCATCTGCTTCCTTTTCTCCATTACTCAGCCTGACTTAAATGTGACCAGGCCTTGGTGGAGATGAGAGGCCTTGTCATGTCTGCAGAGATCTGAAGCATTTAGGATGAGCAGTGGTCTGAGCCTCTTCCAGACATCCTAGCGCAGCATTCTGCAGAGAATAACATCCCGCAGTGGCCCCTGTTTAGCCACAGATAGCGGCTAAGTGCCCTGTTAGTTCACTCTATCTCCAACCCCTCAAGCTCCGCTCCCAAGAGCCTCTTAAGAGCCGCTGTGCAGCCTCTCGAAAAGGAGCTGAGCTCAGAAAAACACATTTGTCACACTGGGGAGCTTTACAGGTATCAACGCCTGTTACAGCACATCAAACTCCTCTTAGCTTTATAGACTGCTATTGTTGAGCTATTAATGGAAAGCATTAGCTTTTTATTCTCATGCTGTCACTCAGATGACCATTTAAGAGGCGGCTGTCTTCCCATATCAACTTCAAATTAAACTTAAAGGGGACCTATCATGCAAAATGCACTTTTGTACGTCTTTTATACATGAATATGTGTCCCCGGTGTTCCAGGGAACTCACCAAGTGTCAGAAAACACAACCCTCTCTATTTTCCTCCATACCCAAATCTCTAAAAAAGGGGCTGCAACGGATCTGGTAAAAACTGATCCAGATTTGAACACTGTCCTGACGTCAGGACGGTGGCGCTACGGCTACTGGGCCAACTCCACCAATCAGGAGGAGACAGCCACGGCCATTGCCGTTCGAAAGCGCTGGAGACGCTGTAGTACATATGCCAGGCCTCTAGATGGTGCTGTTCTCACTGAATCTGCCCTTGCTAAAACAGATCTAAAAAATGTCAAATTGAGCAAAATGAGGCATGGCTAAAATGCATGATCTGTTTGGTATTTTGAAAAATATAGCATGATAGGTCCACTTTAAAAGATATGGCCGGTGTTGTGTCAAATTATGCACCCCCATCATGAAATGCCCCCCTTGTCACGGGAACGCGCATTTCTAAATGACACGTTTACACCTTAAAACGATGTTTAAAACGAAAAGTAAACGTTCAGGGTTTTTATTAATGGTAATTTTCAGACTGAGTTGTTTAGTGGTAGCTCATATAGTCTTGATTCTTGTGGTTAAACTTTTCGCTCCGTATTTGATGGTAGTGGTGTCGAAATTCATTCGTCACTTCCTTTTCAGTTTTTTTTTTTTTTAATCTTTTTATTTTTTATTATTGTTACGTCCTGTCTGTATACACGTGCTTTAAAATGTATTGTTTAATTTGACATATTTGTCATATAATAATCAAAATATATGTTTACAAATGTTACATAGTCTTTGTCAGCATATTTTTGCCACATTATGCACCCCTTGCTATCTTACATAATGAAAGTGTCACATTCATGAAACTTGCTCCATTCATTGGTACTAGTCCTACAACTATACCCTGAAGAATGCTTGAGGGTGGGATTAATACAAACATCTTTTTGGGTGGGGTGCATTTTATGACAGGCCTGGTTATCACAATATGCCCCCCCTTGCTATCTTACAAAATAAAAGTGTCACATTCATGAAACTTGCTCCATTCATTGGTACTAGTCCTACAACTATACCCTGAAACATGCTTGAGGGTGGGATTAATACAAACATCTTTTTGGGTGGGGTGCATTTTATGACAGGCCTGGTTATCACAATATGCCCCCCCCTTGCTATCTTACAAAATAAAAGTGTCACATTCATGAAACTTGCTCCATTCATTGGTACTAGTCCTACAACTATACCCTGAAAAATGCACAACATCACATGACCTGGACCATGACCCACCAGACTGTTCAGTGTGTGTCACCTAGGGACTTCATGAGATAAAAACAAGGCTAAAGCTGAATAAAGAACTTTCCAGAACATTTAAAGTTTGTTGGGTCCTTGTGGGTATAGTAGAATTCTTACAGCACAGCTCTCTGTTTTCAGGGTGGGTTTTGATTTGAAGGCACCCCTGTCAATCAAACACTCACATGGACGATCTGTTCCACTGATGTGAGGTGGCAGGAGTCACCTTTAGGCGAAGGGTGCAGGGTCTGGGTTGGTGACGTGGAAGAAAGGGAACACGATCTGCTCTCCGCCTGGTCACTCTGTGTTGTTGGGTCTCGATGAAGGTTCTCCTAATGAGACTCTGCTTAATGAGAGAGAGCTCAGAACATCAGAGGGACAATTTAATACTTCGAGCTAAAGGGACAATCTGTATGTTTTAAAGGTGCTTAGCCATAGTCAGTGTATTACTTACAGTAGATAGCAGTATGGAGACACAGACAGCAAGGTAGGCCATGTTCTGCTGTGGACAGGTGGAGCAGAAAAAACGTTTTAAAAATAGTTTATATTGGTTTTACATGATTATACTCACTTTTTGACTTTGCTGTCAGGGTGCCTTTTCTACCTCAAGAGTCATTTGTCTACTGCTGCCTTGTTTGTGTTATTGTGTGACTTTGGTGTTTGAAACAGTTAGTTTGGGTTAACTAAAGTCACAAAATAGAAGACATAAGTTAAGGAGATAAATCGAAGTGCATAATGTGATATTACAAAACATAAGACTGTCTTTTGCATGCAGTACCAGCAGATGGCACTCCATAGGCATGCATGTTAAAGAACATCAATGAGTCCTTATTGTAACACCAACACTCACACTCACATACACTGCAACACCAGTTCTATTTATCCAATTACAAGCCGCCCTCTCATCACTTAAGCAATACATATATACAAATAAAGAGTCCCTTAAGATATGTTAAAATATAAGAAAATAAGCTGTTAGCAATAGATCACATGGTAAATATGATTTATAGCGATGCAGATATATTCCTGTATTCTGGCAAGAGCAGCGTCTGTGTGTTTAGTGCTCATGCTGTGTTGAGGATGAGCTCATTCCATATAACATATTAGATCAGATTGAAATCACCGTGTGGTCTTTGGGCGCATCGAGACGTTAGATCCAAATAGTCACTAAACTTTACTTCCACTTCAATGTTGCAATATAATGAACCAATTGCTCTGCTCTAATTCTTTATAGCTTGTTTTGTATTAGATTTAAATACATACAAATTCAAATATACCAGTTGAAATAACACATACATAAAGAAAAACATAAAATAAAATAAAAAGTGTGTGATACATTAAAAAGCCTTCATGCAACCCTTTTTAAAATAAAGGGAAATAAATCAGTTCAGAATCAGTTCCTATTAAACACTTTTTGTATCACCATAACCTGCTATTAATTAAATGTTTACTATAATTAATTTCTAAAAATACATTTTTAACAGCATACTGTTATCATCAAAAGTGGAGGAATAATATTTTATTTTCCCTAGGAATCTATTCATTATTCTCACAACTGATTTGACATTTTATAATACAATGTCCTGCTACTAAACATGCATCTTCTCTGTTCAAAAGGCACACAATAGTCCTTTAATTCACCATGAAATGTGGTATTTAAAGTACAGTTCTGCAGCTTGTTTATCTCTCCTCTAAAGAAAATGAAAAGTCTTAATTCTGCAGGATTTTCAACACCTATAAAAGTATCTTTGCACCTCTAAATCCTAATCGGAACGTGAGCTAAAAACAGCAAACAGTCCCCTGTGATGCAAAATGAATATATGTGGAATGATTTCTACTACAAGGTTTTACCCAGCATGCCCTCAGGGTGGCGATGCATATCAGGAAACAAACTCCACACCACCATGAAGTATAGCTGCTACATGTGAGAAACAGACGTGAGAAAGAGATCATACCTGATGTCTTCATGTGTGGTTAATGAGAGGATGAAATAAGAAGCTGTTGAGTCAAAAGAAACCTCCTAAAACTGCTGAGAGGGAGATGTTTCCATGAGGAGGAAAAGGGCAAATAATGCAACTGTGTTTGAATGAAAAAACAGGAAAGTAGATGTGTTAATATTCAGATTTCTTGAGATGTGATGTTAAATGATTACAGCCATGCTACACATAATTATCATCACCCTAATGACAGGTGCAGTTTGGAGAGGTCATCAAGCTGATTATGTGAGTGTTGGGAGAAAAAGAGGATGGGGGGGTGGGGTGGGGTGGGGGGGGGGGTTTAGGAGCCTACAGGTGGGTTTTCTCTCCCAGGGCGTGGGAGTGAAGTGGGAAGTCAGGTAACTAAATCAATATCATGTGAATTATTAAGAGCTTCCTCCGTTGTCACGCACCGCGGATCCCAGGCTCTCCTCCTCCCTCCTTTTGCTTCTGGAAGTTTCCTCCACACATGTGCATGCACTGGTCTTTAGGCTCACCCTGGTTGGAGTGCTCATTAGTCAGAGCAGTGATGCAGAGTAGCCCTGTCATTAGCTGAGAGCTCTGTGTCCTCCACTCCCTTCCCTCTTCTCCTTCTTCTTCTTCTTCTTCTTCTTCTTCTTCTTCCTCTACTAAGGATTCGTCTTCATTTTATCTCACACGCCATGGGGTATTCCGGAGATCTACATGACAAAGATCTCCCTAATCCCACTGACGTCTAAATACCCTCTGCAGAGCGTCTGTATTAGCAGAATCCAGATCAGGTATCCTAATTGCCTCTGCCGTACGTGGCACTTGTTACTGAAGGAGGTAAAGGGTTAAGGAAAGAGTGTCCTCTCTTCAGGTGGTCAGAAATGATTGCTTTGGTGCTGCCTGCCACGTGTTAAAAACCTTAGCTAGTACAGGTATCCTAATTGTGTAATTCTTAAAAGTACCAATACAACTCTGATAAAAGCTAAATTGGCCCGAAAATATGTATTCAAACTAGTAGCCTTAATGTATTAAATACATTAAAAGAAAATAATTGTTTATGCTAGTTATTGATTTATTTTTTTATAGATATTGATACCTCCATGTGTAGGTAGCATAATACAAGTTTTAGCATTAATATGATTTTTAATTGCCATGTTTTTACATATCTTTTGTTGTCATATTTCTGCACTTTCTTTCACTTCTCTAAGTTAATATAAATATACTTTTTTTTTTTAATTGCATTTTCTTTTTATTCCTAAATGGAACAAAGCAATCCAATTTCCCCCGTCTATAAAAACAATTATAACGAGTGTTCTGACTTTGATTGTGATGATTCTGATTATTTATCATGCAGTGCTGTAAAAAGTATGATTTTTCACTCCACACGTCTGCAGGTGACCTGTGACCCTGTGACATCATGCTGGGTGTAGTTAAAGGTGTAACAAATCACGCAGGTGGGGTCAGAGGTGAAGCACTCCTCCTCAGTCTGCTGGGAAGGTAAAGATTGAAGCAACTCAGTATGCAATCCTATATATTTATACACAGCTGGACGTGTATTATAGGGGTTGGAATAATAGGTTGGAAATCAAGAGGCAACTTGCTAGCTTTAAATATATGACATTAACAAAAAACCCTCTTACACATAGATGCAAAATGTTAATAATCTACCCATGCCACAGATAATGATGATTCATTCACATTAAAAAATATTTAGTGGGGGTTTGGGGGGGCATTTATGCAATCATAAAAACACTTTTTTTAACTGCACAGCTTTCCACTTTAAATTCTAATACTGAGCATTTTTTATTTATTCAGAATAATTGGTCATATATTTTTTTTTTATATTTTAATTTTAATTTTGCTTTCTTTTACAACTGAATTTCCCTTTTTATGCAACATTTGACATCAAAGCAATTCCTTGTATGTGCACAACTATTGGCAATAAACCTGTTTATGATTCTCAGTGTGTTATATAGTTGGTGTGATCAGCTCTCATATTTCAGGAAATGAAGGATAAACTGCTTTAGTGGGCAGCAGAAACGCTATCTTTCAGAACCTGTATCTTCAGTTTTTTATTTGTATTTTTCTTCCCAATCAAATGAAGACCTTGAGATATTTACAGCGCAGCTCTGATGGATTTTATTGTGCATCACATCAACAGTAAATGTCAGGTTTGGGTGTCAGTCTTTCAGAATCAAAGACTAATGGCCTCTATCATCATTTTGCACCAGCATTCAACTATCGCACAGTGAGAGAAAACATCAGAGAGGATGTGTGTGATGCAGCATGCAGCACAGCCCTGAGACATGTTGCCAGTTGAGGGCTTGACTCCCACTTTTGCAGGACGAGAGGACCTCTGCCCCGCTGCTGCAATCTTTATAACTAACATTACTGCCCCCTGCACCTGTGTGGCGTTCACAGCTGAATGCAGCGAGATCATGGGTCTGTGCAAAACCATGTACTAACATACTATTCATACTAAGTGAAAGAGTGAGTAAGTAGCGCTTTCAAACTGGATTTTGTGGAAAGGCTTGAATGTTTACAGGCCAGCGAGGATTTCTTAGTATGAGATGTGAGCTTACTGGATAGATAAACCCAGTTTGAATACAAACTGTTAAATATCTTTTAAAAAAAATATAACACACAGGATTTTCACCTCAAACTGTCATCTTTTCCTGAACAAAATCTAGGTAGCACAACTAACCAAATAACTAACTTCAACCCTCACCAGTCAGGAACCACTTTGTAACCCCATGATTTACCGGCACATGTAGTTTACCGTAACATGAAGCATATCGCATGTCAGGAATTCCCAACATCCCACATCCAGAAACAGAAACATACACATCGCTGCAGAACGTCCTCCATCAATCCTGCTTTCCTCTTCTCCCTCCTTCAGCTCTCATGATGACACTAATGCTTGTTTGTCATGTGCAGACCCATGGGTGATAAATCCATCACAGAGAGAAGATGTATTTATTCTGTCTGAGGATGCACATCCCACATCCTAAATCCTAATTTGTCTGAGCGGAGACACTGAGACTGATGGGATACGCTTCTGTACGCATCACTCTTCCTCCGGCTCTCTCTGCTCTCGCCGTTTCTTATCTGAGTTGGCCTCTTGTTTACTGACACCATCAGTTAAACACATCTTCTTCTAATATCTGCTCAGCTAACGACTGTGCTATCAAATCTATCAATCAGCGCAGACACCCAGGGAGATGTTAAGGAACATTCAAACTTTGTTAAAAAAACATCAAAACCAGGTACATTTCAAACCTCTTAACGAATACGGCTCCCAATTTCTAGCAAAAGCTCATTTGCGAGCGATATCTGTCACATAAGCACTCCAACCTGCTGTGTTACCAACTACCATCAACAATGCAATTAATGAACACAATGATGATAGCACCAGGAGGACGTTCCTCTTTGCTCATCATGCATTCCTCACCGCATGCTATTACAAATGACCAAACACTCCATATAATAGCACATCATTTAGCCGACGTCCTTCGCTGGCTTGGCTCCCCACATACTCCACACTGGCCATCAAAATCTCTGTGATAGAGCACATTAATTACACCCATCCAGAGACAGCTATGATTACAATTTCACACGTTTGAATGGACTACAGCCATTTGCCACAAAACTGCAGAGGCAGAGCAATGAGTTTGGTGGAACGGGGGGGGGGTGGGTTGTCGTTCGTAATTCTCCGGAGAACCGCAGAGTATGTGGACGCATGGATGCTGACAGCTTTGGCGTTTAAGCAATGTGCTGTAATTGCATGCAAATGGACCTGAATCTGTATCTTAACACGTCTTCATTAGCATGTTCACAAGTGTCCGCAGCTCAGATGGAGGGACAATGGAGGGCTGAAGTTAATTCTTAGTAGGCTGGTCCTGTTTTCATATTGGACAACTTTAATTAAGCGATAGATTAAGTTTTGAAGGGATGGTTTAATGCATTGAATCCCATGATTGCTCTAATAAACAGCAGAATATAATCAGTCAGTGATATCTAATGGGGTTGGAAATAGACACAGACATCTGTATTTCCGGACCATGAGCCTCTTTTCCCCCCCTACTTTAAATTGACCTTAAACGTTGAACTAGATGTCTTGGTGAATTGCTGCTTTGGTATGGCAATGATAAGGCAAGACACACAATTTATAATGAATAGGTGTTCCTTAAATCGATATCTTAAAATGTTGGTCTTTCTTGCAAGAAAGGATTGAGACACTCATGTATGCTAACAGCCTGTTCCCGTAAATGTATGATCATAAACAATGGACATATATTGTCAATTATGTTTTGGAAGTCTTTGGTTAGGACAAATGAAGGCGCAGTCAGGTGCTGGGTAGGTCGGTTTCACTGGAAGTTTTTCTAGACTCAATGTTCATGAGAGCTTAACCACAACAGAAAAGTTGCGCACAGTCTTGAAAGCAAAAAGAATTAGCAAAGCAAAGCTATTAGGGACTACAGAGTCCGTTTATGAGTCTATGGATTTTGACCCGATTCACATTAGGCCTACACACATTTAATCCATTGTTGAAATTGAAATATTGATGTGAATTACAGCTTTGGTGTGTAGTAACCGCTGATGGGGCTGAAGTGTAACACACATTATATTCATTCTCTGTGGCGAAGGGTGTCTCAATTCTGTTTTTTCTTGTGTCTGGAATCGTTCTGACCTGTAATCCCCAAGATTATAGTGGCTAAACTGCCCACTGTGTGTTTTCATGCTCTTTATCAACTCCTGGTATGCTATGCTGAGAGGACTGCTGGCCTCTGGATGCCCTTAGCCTGACATTCAGGGATCACAGGGGTAGCTCGCTGTGCCTGGGTGTGTGTGTCTGAGTGTGTCCGTGGGAGCACAGGCGTCTCCGATACCCTTGGGGCGGAGACCAGCTACCAGGAGGTAACAGTAGGTCAGGGGGCACAGCAATTAGGAAGCAGTTGGAACCATTAATTAGCCGATATATCACTTACACTATTGTTGATATAGACTGAGTACATAAGCTGGAAATAACCTCTGGACAACTTTCCCTCCTCATCATATTCCTATTAGGCTTAAGTCGTGCTAATAATTGCCACCCACGGTTTTAGTCCTCCACCTTAAGTAACCCCAAAGCTGGACGATGATGTAACACAAAGAAACGATAATGGTAGAAAATAACAAATAAGCACCTTGGAGATGATACCTGGTATTGAGAAAAAACTCTTTCAACTCTGTGCCCCGTCTTCAGGCAACGTGTCTCCTGAATTCATATCAAGATTTTTTTTTATTTCATAGGGTTTCACCTGTGATCCGAGCCCGCCTTGAGCAGTTTGATTTTCCCTCTCTGTGCCTCCAAGACAGGCTGTGAACTTTCAAAGGCTGCGAGTAAAGCCGCGGTGAAAACTCGAAGAGGGGGATCTAAGCCTGTGAGCTCGGGAGCAATGCGCCTGAAAGGGATGGTGGATGGGAGGAGGCTGTGGTTTTTCAGAGTAGGAACTGGGATTGACAGGGCCACCCACGTGAAGGAAGGACTGTTACACGAGAAGGACATGATGTGCAAGAATGGGATTGTCCTTGCAGACCTCTTCATGGAAACGTCACCAAACCCCCCGTGTGTGTGGTAAGAGGGGAGATATGGTGACGATGAACACACTGCCAACGATAAGGCTCTTCCTGCTGTGTTCGTACCTCTATAACCCACAACCAAAGGATAAGCGAGAACACAGTAGCAGCTCCCCAGGAGTAGCAGAGGCCATTTTGCCAAGCCACCGTGTGATTGACAGGCTCTGACGATAAAGGGAGAGAGGAGCGGCGTTGAAGGATAGCGGCCTCTGTGATGGAGTGCTCATGGGGAAGAGTAGCTATTGAATCCCCTTTTTAATCTGTCTGTCAAGGTTATTGAAAGTGCTGTCGTCGTTATTGCATGCCAGCCTTGGACTTGGAGGGGCCATAATATGAGAACACACCCTGTTCTGGTGGGCAGATAAACAAGCTGTAAGCAAATACACACAGATGATCTCAGACAGATGCACAAATGTGTGTATAAAGACACCAGAACCAAAAAGCATTCCGATAAATGGAGCCTACACCTCAAAGATTGCTGTTCTGATCACATTACTCAAACTTTATTGCTTATAATGGATTTTGATGACGTTCTGGCGGTTTTGCACAATATTGGAATGATCTGGAACAGGGTCACACAAGACAGTTCACTTGGAGGAGAACCCAACCAGTGTGTCTTGTCTCAGAACTCATGGGAAAAGTGATTTGAGGAAAGACCCAAGACCACAACAAGTTATTCCTTCCAGCAATTGATGTTTGCAAGAAGCAAGAGATCCAAGTTGTCGTGTTTGGTTAGGGGTTTTCAGGTAAATACATAAGAAAATAATCACGACTCTCATACCTGATTTGTCCCTTGTGGTCACCGTCTCCTTGGCTTTACAGTACCTGCAATTGCCGGTCAAAACTATTTGACAAGTATCCGATTTGGACTTGGACACAGATCCACATTTGAACCAGCTAGATATTTCTTTGCCGGTCGTAGCACATGGAATAATCGCCAATTTTCCTCTGATCTGTGGCTGTGGTTGGCAAACTCCAAAGACTGCCATCAATTGGAAATTCAGGTCTAATTTCATGAAGGGTATAATTGCCATTTCGGTGCTTAACTTTTGCACGAGGGGAAGTTTTTTCTGCATGCAAAACAAGCCTCAGCAGAAGGTTATGAAGTAGTTAGCACTATTCCTGTATTGAAGCTGTGATTGTTGCGAGGTGGACAGACCATTGATCCCATTAGGCCCCAGTTTGATGCACTCTTCATACCGATGGCTGTTCTCTCTGCCCTGCGCCCCTCCCTCCCCTCCAGTCCAGTTTAGACCGAGGGGGCTCCACTCCAAACCAAACCCCTTTTTCAATCAATGTTCATCAGCGGGTCGAGCAATAAGTTGTCAATGGGATTCTCATTAGGATTCAAGTATGCTTTTGAATAATATTGTATAGTACTGAATCACACTGACAGATGACTGGGTGAGTGGCAGTTGAGAGCCTGTCATGGAGTGAATTTTAATCAAAAGAGGGGATCTTGTCAGGCAGAAATTGATGCATCTGTCTCAAACCACTGATACTGCATGTTCCTGTTTTGTCTGATAATCTTTAAAAGGAGTTAAGAACGCCATCATGAAATTTACATAACATGTTCTGATCCTTAGGCTATAAAAGATAAGCCAACTTGTGAATCAAGTGTTTGAAGGTAGATGGTACTTTTATTGAAATTCTTTAAAGTACATCCTCCCAGCAATAACAAACTCTTTTATATATGTATATATTTCTTTTAAATCACAGTTATTTTATAAAAGAGTAGGACTTTCAAGGTTGTACTGTATACAAAGGACTCAAACAGGAGGACATATTACATTTGCTGGGGACTATTTTCAGCGGCGCATTAATCTAGGAAGAAGGTAAAGACACAATACTTCTTGGTTAAATATTTTCTTTTAATTTCTTTGAAGCTGATGAATGCAGAATATCCCAATACATGTTTTTATGTCAGGTAGAAGTGGAAATCTCATACAATAAGTAGAAAGCAAACTTTGTGTTACAAAAAAAAAAAATCCGCCCCCTGTCCATTAGTAATATCCCGAGCTGTGTGAAATGCATGACCAACCAGATGGAACTAAATGTAATTAAGATCTACTCAAGGTTAATTTGGTCAGTAATGGTATTAAGTATGTATGGAGTAGCCTTTTTCTAAATACCAGTCCATTAAATCGGTGTTATTAAAAGAGGATGCTGAAATGAGACCAAGCATATACACATTACAAATAATTAGTTTGTTCTGTGTGTTTTTTTCCACAGAGAAAGAGCCGAGTGTAACTAAGGTTGGGTTTTAATGTTTATTATCACTAATTGTCATTCAAACATATTTCTTTCACAGTTTCTTTGGAGAAAGTTATTCATGTGCTCTAGTTAAAATCGATTGGTCGCCATCCACCTATTTAAACTCCATTCATATTATAAATAAAAGACTGTCTTTCAGAGTTGGTAAGCAAGGAGTGCTACTTGAAAATTGGCATCTCTCCAAAAGAAACAACCTTCTATTCTCTTATAAAATTCATTTGAGAACTTTGTCACAGATTGCCCTTAAACAGAATAATTTTCGTATGCCGAAAGCGTTGCTTTGTTATCCCTTGCAAGGCTAGCCTCTATAACAAAATGGTCTGAAATTACCAAATAATCCATCAAGAGCCAGCGCTTTTCAGAGAGCTTTACCTTGTATGAAAGGCTTACCTTGCCTTGTATTCAAATTTCCTGCATTATTTGACCATTCATTTCCTTAATAATGAACCTCTAGAACAGAACATCTCTGAAAGATGCATTTTAGTGGAGAAAATCACTTATTTACTCATGAGCGGTCTTTAATTTGTGATGTCCCTGAACCATGGAGGAAAACCTAGCAGGAGCATCTGCGTCTGAATACACTTTTTTTCAAGTTTTCTCTCTCTACATTTCCTTTATTCGTACAATATATGACTCTGGTGACTGAGTCTAAAACAAAATACCTTTTATACCATAATCACTCGCATATGTGTGTGTACGCATGGGGATATTTGTTTAAGAGAAAAATTGTTATGACCATACCATTATCAGCTGCAGTTTACACTCCCGTGGCAATTAGACGGTCTGCTTGTGTGTGTGTGTGTCTGTGTGTGTGCGCACACCCAACATATGCTGGAGTCAGTGGGGAATGGTTTTCCCCAGAGAGTGTTCCACACACCCCTCCAGTCAGTGTCTCAAATTAGAGAGCAGCAGCATAGCCGTGCCTCATCCACTTTAATAGCATTTTAACTGTTATTGGAGCTCTTATATATGAGCATTCAGTGATGCTGGTCATGCCGGCACGCCTATGAAAAGGACAGTGGCACAATAGCCTCCAACTGAACTGTGACAGGCCAATTAATGAGCCTTCATTGGGAAACAGTCGTTACATAGGTCACCTAAGAAGTGTAATTAGAATGCATTGTAGATTCTTATTTTTATCGAGAGCATTAAATTGAAAGAGGGGGCCCAATCAATGGCGGGTCGTTATAACGATGCGGGGAGATAGATTTGGGTAAAACAAAAGGTGACTGTTTATGGTAGATGCAAAGCAGCCCGCATGCAAGAGTTAGCACGTGTGTTTGCTAGCACACACACATAAATGTCGGCCGTGAGGCTTGATAGATGTGTCACAGTGGGGATGTGAACGGGAGCCAATTACATTTATAATGTCAAACGCCGTGCAGAAATGAGCTTCAGTATTATTATGTGGAAGCTAATTGCAAGGAAATGCTAAAATGATTTAAATCACCAGGGCTATTTCAAGACATTAAGACATTTTGAAGATAGCACTAACAATTTGTACCACCCATTTTATAATTACATTTAATAGGTTGTCTTATCAGTACTCTAAAAGTGGATTCGGATTATCGCAGGCTGGAACAGACCGACGGAACAAAATTGTATTCTTTTTTTTTTTGAGTGATGAGTGCTGGCTATTCTGCTCAGGAGAAGGGAGAGAGATAATATTCTGGGGGGTTAAACTCTTGGATTGCCTCTTCAAAAGGTAAAATGGAACAGAACGCCATTGGCAGGGCCATGCTTTGTATTTTTAAGAAGGCAGTCTGGAAGGTCTACTATTGGCATTCAGCGCCACTTAACTTCCCACCGCAATAGATTTCCTACAGTATGCAAAGACACATACAGAGCGTGTTGCCAAGCCGTCCTCACAATTGACCCCATCCAGCGGCACTGACCTCACCATTGTCGGCGCTCTCAGCATTCAGATTGTATGCTAATAAGGGCAGCGGATGGAGGGAAGGGGAGTCGGAGACATGCTTTGTTATTAAGTGTACGCAACACTTGAGTCGCTGCTGCTTATTAATGTTCAGGGTCCCAACACTTGAGCGCTTCTATAAATGTAGTTTGTTATGAAGTATGTCTATAAAGGATGATTGTAAAAAAAAAAAAAAGGTTAAAAAGATTAAACAGAAGTTTTGCCGCCCAAATTTCACTCACCGCATTCATGGTTGAATACACGATGCCTCCAGGTGAGTGAGAAAAAAGAGCTACAGGAGATGTGATGGAGAAGAAGAATTACAGAGAGAAGGATGAATGCAGGAGATCAGGACTGTGTGTGTGCATTTGGAAGGAAGCACAGAGGGAGGCGGATCTGTATTCTGTGAGCGTAGGCCGCCGAAGGCTTAGGGCGCTCTGTCCGCAGCACCTGAAAGCCTTATCCACAGGTGAACAATCAGCTTCATGAGCAATGGGCCCTTTAGCCTAAGACCACATCATCCTCCGGCCCGGCCACGCAGACCCGGGGTGCCGCTCGGAGCTTAGACGGAGATTAAGACGTGGATTTCGTGAAGGAGGAAATGTATCATTCATAAAGCAACATTTCCTAATGGTGTATGGTGTCCGCAGCACGTTCTAACCATTTAACCTTTCGCTGAAATTATTCAATTTTCCGCTTAAAAGGGATTTTCACCAAAGAGTCAAACAAATATCTAAAAAGATTTCACTCTTCAAAGAGTTTGTCTCCGGTTGATCTGATTAAATTATGTCAGTTTACAAGTTAATGCCATTAAGCCAATGATGTTCCTATATTATTCTAATCACTCATACACTATACTGCTACCCAAATGTGGATTCATCCGCAGCTGCAAATAGTCCCTCACAAATCCCACTTCCTGCTTGAACTTTTCCTTTTAAAAACATTTATTTCCCCAAAAAGGAGTTTCATTATGTCAATATTCAAAAACCTGAAAATGTGAAACAGTCATTTTAGATTAAAAGGAGAATAAATAACTAATTTCTAGGGTTTATTTAGAGATCTTCTCTTCTTAGAAAAAAGCACCTTTTTCCTTTTGATGAATTAACTGAATCAATGAATCTTAACACCTTAAATACAGCTTAAAGGAAGGATGTACATTTTCTCCCATTTACACATTATACAGTACATGTCATCATTACAATTAACCTGGTGTCATCTTAGTCAGTGTTTTAGAGACAGTGGGTTAGCCTTGATTTGAGAGCGCCTGTAATCAAGCTCTGTGTGCGGTTAATTCTATGTTCCATAATAAGCTTACATATATAGGCACACGATGAATCATCACACACACACACACACACACACACACACACACACACACACACACACACACACACACACACACACACACACACACACACACACACACACACACACACACACACACACACACACACACACACACACACACACACACACACACACACACACACACACACACACACACACACACACACACACACAGAGAGAGAGAGCTCTGTCTCTCCACCTCGCTGTGAGTCATTAGCCATTCCAGACGAAGGGTGATCAGCAGCCAGCCTGGCCTGAGACAATTAGAGACCCCGGAGGTGGCTTCACATCACAATGAGCCCCGCGGCCATGATTAAAACATCAGCCCCTCGCTATGCAACGCTGACGGGAAGGGAGACGGAGAGGGATCAGAAAAAAAGATGAAGGGACTGAGAGTTTAGTTCTATCAGCTGTCTGTGTTCCTGATTAAAAGAGGGGCTTGTACATCATTTTATGAGTGGGAAGACACCATCAAAAGGGGGGTTGAGCTTCATTTATTCCTCATTGTACATAATATTCCCCACACACATACTGTACACACATCGGGGAATTGGAATCTGGTGATATTTCCGTTTAAACTCGTGAGATATTCACTTGCGAAACAGCTAGTGGATTACTACAGCTGCTATGTTGCTATCTCCTTTGACATTTGTGGCTTTGATTTGTATCTCAGTGAAGGGAGATTTAGATAGCAAATCCCTCAAGTGCTTCATTGAGCCAAGGTGCATACCATTCAAAAAGCGTACAAAGACGGTCACAATAACTGGAACAGCGCTTGGAATAGACGAGCTTTGAAGTAACCGCATCGTAATTACAAAGGTGTGTTTATGTCATTGAACTTCTTAACTCCTTTACAGGCCCATATGAATACTACCATCTACATTAAAGGCAAACATATCAATTTAAAAGTTACAGAGGCTTTTTATTTGTTGGAATAATAATTCAAAACATAGGTCATGGGAGGGGTCCTTTTCAATATTCAGTTCCATGAAATCGATGGTGTTGTAGGTCTGTATTTCAATGTCTGGAATAAAGAGAGGCCAAACTTCTGTCACAGTATAAGGGCCCTTAGTGCCAGTGATTGACAACATGCTGCACAACAAGTACTGAATACTGAGTTTAATACACTGTAGGCCACACAAGAAGCATTCAACCATCAATCAAGGCTCGTCTTTATTCAGCTGGAAGGCTACATATCTATTTGTTTGCAAGCATAAAAGTCACATTCATCATAAATATGTATTTGAAATGAAGACTCTATATGCAATGAGAAAAAAATTGGTATCACAAGTTTCCTGATTTGAGCAGACCTTGGTTGCACGCATTGGGCGAAATGCAATCTCGGAACCCATTGTCGATTTTCTGAAGACGAATTAGCTTTGTGTTAGATTGTAAAACTTGTGAGATATCTGGTCGTAGTCTCAATACACCAACTTCATCGGACATAATTAGAAGTCTTGGCATGGATTTAAGTTAGACCAAATATTTGGTGGCTACAACCCAACACGGGAAATATTGGCCTTTGACTGCGGAGAGTATTGTCGCCAGAATGTTAGCCGATGTGTTCTTGGATTGGATCCCCAGTGAACTCTAAGAACCCATTCCTACATGTTTCAATATACAACTCCCTAGTGTCTGTCATTAAATGCATCCCTCAAACTACATTTCTTGACTATTCACTTTGGTAAAAGTCTCAAATCCAATCCTGCCTGATAGTCTTCAATGGTAGCCACTGCCACGTTCCTATTAGAAACCCTATTCCAGGATGATGGAAGTCCTGGAAAGCTAACCCTAACCCATACCTGATACTGAAAGTTGTTTCCAGCTGCTCCAGTCGCTTTACAAATGCTGGTGTTGTACAAAAGGAAATGTTTGATATGACATTTGAAAACTAAATCCTACATCAGAGTCCATGCATTCACATTCAATTACAATTGTGTTGCACATGCATAATGCCCGAGCAAATCAATCTCTAGCTGCACTACTATCAGCCACACTTCCAACACTGGCTCCAGTGGAAAGGAAAACCAACCTGGTATTCCCACTGTGGTCTGCCCCCGTATCCCCAGTCCTCACTGCCTGGGCCGACCCTCATCTCCCCCCTGCCTCCTCTCCAACTCCTGCCACCCCACCCTGCTCCGCCTCCCCTCCAGAGGCCTGGCTGTCCTCTGATCTGGAGCGACACCGCCACTTACCCAAGGCAGCGGTCCTCCCAGAGAAGGTTGAGCTATCCCAGAGTCCCTGTGGTGTGCAGCCCTCTGTCCCTCTGTTCTTATGGTTCAGTCACCATTGAGCAAAGCCACCTGGGAGCTCCTCTCCAGCGCCCGGCTAACGCACAGTGGTCCCACCGAAACCCCCAGCACGCCCACTGTGTTGTTCTTTCTTGGAACCAGGGAGGAGGTTCAACTTGGAGAAAGATTACAGGTCAGCTGTGCCGTGACTTTTCTTTATACATCCTAAGATAAAGCAACACATAATTAGACATAAGTCTGCTGGTTAAACCTAAATGAAGGGAAGAATAACGCTTGTCCAACACAATTTCGAATCTAATGTGTCCAGGTTGTGGCTGCCGATGCTGTCTGGTCGCATTTGAGATGTTGCCGCATCCCCTCCTGTTCTGACACATGCTATAACGGCTAATTAAATGTGATGGCTGGTATTATTCAATTCGGAAACAGTCGTACCTCAAAGAGCAAAGAAAATTACAAAATTGATTTGATGACAGCTAAATTGCAAGAGAAGGCCTTGATTTAACCAGCCAATGTAAATGAGTCCAATTTAGAATCGTGTAATGCGGCCGGGAGAACGTGGCGGAAAATGATCAGGCCGGCCAGTCACAGATATTAAAATGAATTATATCTAATCGGAATTTTAGTCACGCTACATTAACTAATAGAAAGTTATTAACATTTCAAGAGCGAGAGGAGGAGAAAAAAAAAAAAGCTTTTGCCTGCAAAATTAACAGTGGCTGGGTTGACCCGTGGGCCTGCGGATGTGAACACTGTAATGACAGCATAATGGCATATTTACATTTAAAACCTCGCCGGCTCATATTCAGATTCGGAATTAGACGTTAAGTCAAGGAATATTTGGTTTGCCCTCGTGGCCTCTCTGCAGAGGGTTCTTGTGATTTCTATAGTTCAGTCTAACTTTTAATTTCCCTCACTATTTCTACTAATCCCTCTTTTTCTCATCCTGTCAATGCACGCCGTTTCATATGATTTCATGTCTTTCTTTGCCTTCCCTTGTTCCCGTATTTATTCCCTTCTTTCATGTCTTCATTAGAGTAAATCTATAGAAATATTGCACCTGTGTTTGTCTTTGTCTCTCTCATGACGCGCCCAGCCTGTCATTAGGCTAGAAGGCCATCCCTGACAGCAATTTTACTTCTGGCAACAGAGTTTTGTATTTTAAGTGTTTTACTTTTATATTAATTTTCTTTGCTCACCAATATCACTTCAGTCGTCTTCAAGCCTCTCCGTTTTAAGTTCAAGGGCTGCGGAGAACACAGAGGAGTGCTTCATGATACCTGCCAGGTTTTGCTAATTTTCAAAGTACAGCGAATATCCATAATGAAACAGCCCCCACCAGTCAGCCAAGGACAGCGCGGTATTCAAAGACGTTTCATCACTTATCACACACTGCCCACCGAGCCATTAGTATTCACAACATATTTGAAGTTTCATGGACATCATACAAGACGATTCAGATGAACTCAAAGCATAGTCAATCCTTAATAAAGGCATCAAAATCTTTCAGTATTCACAAGGTTTGTTTTCATGACCGGGGGTTATTCAAATTCCTGTGTTTTTCAGTAAGTGAATAGAACAATTTACAAGCACACGGTGTGAATGTGTGTGTGTGCATCTTCGTGTGTTATTGTTTCTGGGTTTCGCCGGAGTTGGGCTGACCTCTGGCTCGACACGTTCGGCGCCAGACATCAGCGCTCCTCTGCTCTCCTCATTTCCACTCCTCCGCTTGTCTGCAAGTGCTCTGTTCATCCGCGGCAAGCGATGAAAATTTTACATAGGACCGACTGCCTTTTCTATAATTGAACGCAGTATGGAGGAGAGCAGGAGCTGGTAGAGTAGTGAAGAGATGTACTCAATGTTTGATCAAAACACCGTGCTGCTTTGGTGGTCGTCGTGGTTTTAAGCGTTAGGGAGGGGTTAGTGTGTGTGTGTGTGTGTGTGTGTGTGTGTGTGTGTGTGTGTGTGTGTGTGTGTGTGTGTGTGTGTGTGCAGACACACAAGGGGGGGGACTATATCTGGGTTCATGTGTCAGGGTCGAATCATAAAATGTTCCCTTTGCAAGATGGTATTTGAGGAAAACGTGCTCCTCGATGTCCTTTGAGGTTGACACTTTTTAGCTTTTGACATTCATATGGTCCATGTGTGTGTGTTGGTGTGGCATGGCACAGTAGTATCTGTGTACGCCTTAAAAAATAAGAAAAAGCAACAAAGACCGTCTTGAGCTCGACGTCCAGCCAGCAGACCTTCCTCTCAGCACACCATCTGCTCCCCAGGTCACCAGCCCCCCCCCCCCCCCCACACACACACACACACACACACACACACAACACACACACACACACCACACACACACACACACACACACACACACACACACACACACACACACACACACACACACACACACACACACACACACACACACACACACACACACACACACACACACACACACACACACACACACATCAATATGCACTGATGTGTGACGCGCTAAGAGACCAAGCTCTGATTTTCTGTCTACTACAACTTCCCCCAACAGCCATTCTTAAACACGTTTCTAAACTCTACCGCCCGGCTATTTCGTACATGTGTAAACACCTCACGCTAACCTTGGAAGCAGGCATTTAACATTTCATATTCTGTACTAAAATACATCTAAAAAAATACAAAAAGCATCTCCATGGAGCCAGGTTACAATAACCCTGTTTCCCACAGAAAGTGAAACTTTTTCAAGAAAAAACATGTATCCTTGATAATACATAATAGAAAGTGATTAAAATAATCTCCAAAGATGATTACATGTTTGCTTTTACTAAATTGTATCCTGAAATGTGTTTCTAGGCGAGCCATTTTCTCCACGATAACCGCCACAGTCGTGGTTAACGTTAAGACATAAGAACTTGTAAGGGTAAAAAATAGTTTGTCATGCCACTTAAGTCATTAAGACATAGACATACATAAAATAAGTTAATTCTTGATTCAACACAGCGCACGTATACAATTTCGTCATCCCTATATGAACTTCTTCATACTTCGACAATATAAGTATCCCCAAAAACTTTAAAATAATTGTAATTTGAGAAGAAAAAGCTTCAAAATTGGACATTCACTACATTCCAGATTTGCTGTAGATTACCATTGAAATCAGAGGAATTGTAAAACAAAAGACTGCACTTGGTCTCAAAGGAGGCACTGTGTAAGAACACCAAACTTCTTGCTGTTGTTTTTCAGACTGTGTCAGCTTCTCTGTTGTTCTGATGATAAATGTGCAGACAGAGATGGAGAGCTCGTGTCAAACGCTCTCATATTCTGCTGCAGTGGTCCACCGCAGAGGAAGAGAAGCAGCCGAGATGTAAAGTGTTAAGTGCAGGTTACAGTGTCCTCCAAGCATGAGTCTACCGGTAAACATCTCTAAGATGTTCAAAGTAAAAATGGGATGATGCATCCTGCAGTCTCTAAGGTACGCAATTTAATTGTTGTTTTCTTGATACTTTTAGCCTGTAAAGAAAACTGGAATACCTTATATATCATTTTCTTTTTGCTATCGTGCTGTGAGAGTTGGAGATGTATGCAGCGTGTTGTAGGTACTTTATATAATTAGTGGTAAAAAATACTCGATCAAGTCAGTGAGTGTGTGCAGCTGCTGATGTGTCTGTGTAGACTGGGGTTAGCATCAGGGCAGCTTGCATGTTTGTGTGCTAGTTTCGTTAGCACCCCGTGTGCAAAAAAAACGAACAGTTTGTCTCCCCCCACCACTTTACAAATGAAATCAGTGCTGTGAGGCGGTGGATTAATATCATAAGGAAGGCCAGAGTGGGCCATTAGAGTGGTGTAATGTTGCTCCGGGGCCTTGTGATGGATGGCCATCGGCGCTACGGCCCTATTTGCACACAGTCACCTCTGTGGTGGCCGCCATTAGCAGGACATGGGAGGTAAGGGCTAAGGGATGGTGCGAGGTGGAGGTTTTATTACAGAGGTGTGTGTATTTCCCCGTAAATGTTCACATTTCAGTGTATGCAAGCATGTGTTTCTGAAATGGTGTGTGTGTGGACTCCTCAGCAGACAGATGTTGCGCCCCCCCCCCTCCACTCTATCTAACGTGTCTGTCTCTCTCGGTGGACGCCGGCAGTAGGCAGCAAACACACTCGGTGTAATTAAGACAAATTAGCCCGGATGGCAGCTTGCAATAACAACAACATATGTTGGGAGGTTTGTGTACAGAAGAATACAATCAAAATCACCATTAGCGAATCACTTATCGTAAACAGAATCACATTTCCCACCTAGGAGCTCTCGTGGATTAATAAGACGCCTTGATTCCTCTTAATTTATTTATCTCATTGCGTCCTCCTTTCATTTACTTTGCTCTTGTCTCTTTCTTTAATGCTTGCTCTCTTTGTTTTCCCTCATCTTGTTTCTCTGCCATGCTCCATAACTCTCAAGCTTTTTTTAGTCTCGCAATGCAAGGCTGACTGTGGCAGACTGACAATTCAGACATAAGTGGACAATGGCAGCTTCTAAGGTTCAGTTGTTCATTCAATTCAGAAATGAATGATTTCTTAATTGTATTTCTTCTTTGTCGCTTTTTCCCTTAGCCTTTGCTCTCTTTTGCTTTCCATCTACTTCCACCTCCCATCGACTACTAGGTGCAGTGTCTAGCACGCTGCTGTATCAAATAAAGTCCCAATGTAGGGACTCAATCAAATATATTTAATCTAATGTCACGCTTTCCGTTCTCTGTTCCGTTCATAATAGCAGTGATAATCAAAAACTCTCCATCCGTTGTGGATCTTGTACGCTAACATGAGAAACGCTTCAGTACGAAGCTAGTAAGCGTGAGCGAACGCTACAGGTGATTTCTTGTAACGTGGTACTAAAGCTACATTCATTAATTCTTTCCCTCTTTGTTTCTCCACTCTTATTTCCTCCTCCGCCTCTCTGTCTTGCTCTATCGCTCTCCATGTCACTGCCTCTCCTCGCTTTTCTCTCCATCTCCCTAAACATTTCAAAAGAATGAATTACTTTAGGCTGTCACTTGGCCCTGGCCAAGAATTCATTTTTGTGGGTCAAGTGTTTCAAACTGTCATCTCTGACAGGAACCATCTCATACAATAACTACATGGATGGACCTTGACTTGAAGTGCTTCCACCCCCTCCTCCTCTTCATATGCATGCTAAAAAGATCTCGGCTATTGTTGGCGCAGAGAGAGGGAGGGATTGAGAGATAGGAGATAGAGAAAGTGTAGCCCTGAAAAGGGCGGCAAAGCAGAGATCAATACTGGAATAATAGATTCAACTTGACCACATGCAAAGTTATGTGAGGAGAGAAAAGGTTTGGAGCCGAGCACCAGAGCGTCATGAGAGCATGAATACAGTCAGGAGAGCATGAATACAGTCACTCGACAACACACGAAGGCCTGTCGCTATGGCAAGGTTCTTCAATATGTGATTAACTAAATAAAAGTAAAAGACATACACTTTCATGATGCTTGCTCGAAGTGGTAAAGATGGCATTGAAGTGAAAATCAAGCCTCCGTGCGTGTGTGTGTGTGTGTGTGTGTGTGTGTGTGTGTGTGTGTGTGTGTGTGTGTGTGTGTGTGTGTGTGTGTGTGTGTGTGTGTGTGTGTGTGTGTGTGTGTGTGTGTGTGTGTGTGTGTGTGTGTGTGTGTGTGTGTGTGTGTGTGTGTGTAGGGGACAGCAGGGCTTCAATGGCATTGGACTTGAGCAGACAATCTATTTACAGTGTGCTCAGGGGAGCTTATAAACAAATGTTGAGTAATTTCAGCCAGGAGTAATTACCCTTGCCGCTGACAAGGAGAGTGTGTTAGCACTCCCCTTCACCCTCGGCCCTGTCCAGAAGGCTTCGGGCTGGTGCAGAAACACACACACACGTGCACGGACTTGCACAGATGCACCACGATGTACAGAAGTTCCTCGCGTACGTGTGGCGTTTGTCCAGCAGTCGATACCAAAAACAGCTCGCATATTTCAGAACGGGCTGACGAAATATTCCTGTCTGCTTGGAAAAATTGTACACTTGAGTTATTTATCGGGTTTATGGTAACTAGCGACGGCTGATAACAGGATGCTAACTCTTACACATTTACCGTAAGAATAGGATATTAACAACAATTTTAAAACTGTTTTTCTATTATAGAGTTATAGAGATTTGTCCAAAAACAAATGCAAAAAGCCATAGGAGATCTAAAAGATTGAGCTTTTGAGACTGTTACCACGCTATCAGGCATAACATCAGACAAATCCTGGAAATCACCTTCAAACCTTGATTTATCAACACTTCCTATACCTCTTATTCAACTGAAAAGCACCCCTTACATCCACAATTGCTGCTAATAAGGAATAAAACAATGTTGTCTTTTAGAAAAATAAAACATTAAAGCTTGTATTTGTCTCCCCTTCATTAGGATTCTGCGAGTGCGGTCATCAGGCCAACAGATCATGTTATCGAATAAAACAAACAAGCAATCAAAGTCACATTCATTGCTCCATTGTTTTACATTTTAATCATTTGCAAGACTTAATTACAGGATTGAAATGTAACTAACGAACAGGCAAATTAATTTTCACCTTAACCTTTGGGGGGCCAGATGCAGGCTTTATCCCATCTGATCGATTATGATCTCGCGCCTCAAACGGAATGGATTCCCATGCAAATTCAGCCCGATCAATCGGCATTCCCGCAGAATCAATGAAACAGCTTTTCCACACCTTCGCGAGACAATGGTATGATTAAGAGATGAGCTGCAGAAATAACCCAACAGATCATATTCAATCTAAATAAAGGTGAGTTAGAGGTTTTTAATGTAACCAGTGCTGTGTGTAAAACGACAGCATGTCAAGGCGAGAGAAAAGGAGAAAAACTCCTTCTCAGCTCTTTAAAATCCAAATAGTGGAGCTTTTAAAGCTGCAGCGGAGCCCCTTTCCCCCCTCACCCCTGCCTCTGTTCTCCCTGCCTTTGATTCCTGCTGTGAGGGGGAGATGGGGGAGAGGTGGCTGCTCAGGCGGCGTCTCTTGACAACTGGGCATTGCATGTGTTACAAAAACTATTAAAGGAGTGAGCAAAAATATGTGGGATGCAGAGAGCTTGGAATTAGTCCACCTTATACAAGTTATATAAGAGTTAATTATCATGAGCAATGCAGGTGCAAAGAAGTATTATCGACCTCTTTTAAAGGATATTATGTAACATTTCTAAATAAAAATACATGAAAACTAACATTAACTATACTTTTAGCTCAGTTTTGTTCTCCACAAAGTCGAAAGAAGAATATCTGGCTTTTAGTCGATTAATATTCCACTATATTCACTTGGAGTGGGTTTATCAGACGGTTTAGAAAACAGATGCATGCTGGGGGTGGCAAAACTAGCAAATGAGACCAGTGAGAGTGAAACGAAAGCTAAAAGACGCTTAAACGCACCCAAAAGCTAACGGGAACTGCGAAGAGTTTCTATTATCATCTATACTTGTTTACACACACAGCCCATATTTAATTGTATTTAGTTCAACTGTCGTATGCTGGGATGTGGACGTTAAAGATGGTGCCATTTCCTGTTTACCGTATAAATCTTAGTTAACGATAATGAGCCTAATTTAGACTCCATTTAAACGCAAACGCATACGAAACGCAAACGAACAGAATACGATATCAAAAAAGTCTTCCGTTCACACGAGACCGTTCAAAAGCGCTGGAGACGCTGTAGTACATATGCCGGGCCTGTAAGTGGCGCTGTACTTCTGCCACAAAATACACCAAAAGCAGCGAAGAAGACCCCCGAGCATGGTTCCCATGGTTGCCCTTCTGTTTATGCCCCGCGGTGGATTTAGCAACATGTAGTTCATGTAATTCTCCATGTCCACTTGTTGCTGATGGTTGTGGTAGAGGAGCTGTAGATTTTGCACTAACATCTGTAGCATGGTCAGTAGCTACTGACAGTAGCTACTGACCATGCTACAGCAGTGAGCAGCAGAGGTGGGGAGAGGTGGGGCTATGGCTTCATCGTTATCAGGAAATGATCGTATAGGCCAGGGCGTACACACGGAGCCGTTTGGCCCCACAGAGCGTTCCGTTTGCAGATCTATCCACCTTGGGATCCGTTATCCTTTGCGGGGACCGTTTCCGCGTTCCCGTTACGGCCTTGTGTGAACGAACGGGCTATACGAAAGAGAAAAGTAGCGGATACAACCGTTTGCGTTCTCAGTGTAAACAGCCAACCCAGTCTCACGGCATTTCGTGTTATTAGTCACGAAATTAATTTAATCTATTGATTCGTGTTCACCAACACGATTTTCACCTTTTTTTCGTGTCACACAGAACGATTTTAAATGCAATGTATTTCTATTGGTAGTATGTTTCGTGCCTGCAACACGTATTTTTGTCCGGTCGGGTCTTGGAAGACCAGAAGCTGTGTGGTTCATAAAAACATGTTCTTACTCAATATCTTACCCTAAGCCTAACCCTATCCCTTTTATTTTAAGTTGTATAATGTCTGAGTTTTTTTTGCCGTCAGTGAGGAAAAGAAATGGCTCAGAGCCTCAGAATACTGAAATCTGTATTTTATGTCATTTTTTTTTCCTTCTAATTTGTTATTATTTGGTGCAGGCACGAAACATACTACCAATATAAATACATTGCTTCTAAAATCGTTTTTTTAAATGTCTTTTTCCTTCTAATTTGTTATTATTTACATTGCTTTTAAAATCGTTCTGTGAAATGCCGTGAGACTGTGTTGCGCACCTTAGCCTCTTAGCGACTTCATTCATTGGGAGTTTAGTCGCTACAAAGATTGTATTTGTATTTTGTCTTCTTTGTCTGAAAGAGGTCAAACCAAATCAAACATCATTGACCCAATGCTGTGTCATTGTAGAGTGTAAACTCTTTATCATGTCATTAAAACCCCTAGATTCCAAGCTAATACTAAGAACATGATAGCTACTTTACAGCCCAATTTAAACATTTTGAACACAATTGGTTTCATGTATCTCTGCCAACTCGAGCATATGTTTAGAAAACCTTCCCTCATGGTGGAAACTTGCATCAGCTGGGAAATGAAGCTGAGGTCGTCGGAGAGAAAGTCACATTTTCACATTCCACTGAACAATTTCAATGTCACACTTCTCTGCTGTGTCCTCCGCAATATACAGAAAAATATCCCCCCCCTTTCCTGCTCATATCATTTGCATTTTAAAACATACTTTCTGTAGAATATAATGCAGAGTCCTTTGAAAAACTTTTCCCCAGCTGATATTATACACAGGGAGGGTGGGGGGGTTACGTTAAGCGCCATTGTGTAGCATTGTCCGAGGACTGCAGGAAGTTGTGCTTGGCACGAGGCCCAGAAGCAAGGTGAGGACAAACTCCACATCCACGACTCTGCGTATAGTGGGGGGGGGGGGACATGTATGAACGGTCCCCACTTTCATCTGTGCCGAGATTTGGAAAGGCTTCACTTTGCACCGTCTCCTTAATTCTCCCTTAATTCATTTGTGCTCCAGATTCACTCGGCTGCTGGAATAACCTGGTAATGATAATGAAGTGAAGGGGGGAGTACAGAGATAGAAGCAGAGAGGGGGGGGGGGGAGAGGGACATGACGGCACATGGCTCCTTCTCCTATCTCCCCTTTGACTGTGTTCCGAATGGATTTAGGGCTTTTCACTCAGTCTTTAAAGAGGAGATGGATCTTATTAGAGCTGATTGCTAGTCATAGGACGTTTTCTGCCTCGGGAACCCACCTTGCTTAACCCTTTCACTGATGCAGGGATTGAAGAATATCCACAGATAGGCATTTTATCAAATATGAATCAGTGTTGACTTCACTTGATCAAAATTGTTTACATTGCCTTGTTCAATCCACTTTAAACAAGCGCAAGACTAATACCCAAGGGGCCTGTTTATGTCCAATTTGAAAGCAAAAGTCCAAACGTTCATATATTTTAAAGTAGCACGTCACATACCGTGGCATGTGCTAAAGCACTAACTCACGTATTTGCATCCATTCAATTAAACTGAAGCTACGATAATGTCTTAATAAGTAGGTTTGTTCCTTCAACGAAACCAAGTAGTTCCAATGTTAAGCACATGTTTCAAATGATTTTACAGCATTATAATGAATGGTCATACATATGTCAATTTGGGAGTCAGTGAGGTATGAGGACGTGTCAATTCTGTGTAAACTAATTATTGTTTTCTACAATATCAGTGTACAGCTATAGTGTGTTTCAGCAGTGGTTAGGATTAGGCAACTATGAGCCTTGGTTAAGGTTAATAAAAAGGCAATAGTCAGCCCCTCTTTCACAAAGTCACATTTTGGCATTTAGGCTTGTAACCTCTCCAAGGCAACAGCGGTAAGATCCCAGTGCAGAAATACTATTGAATGCCCAACTAAATACAGACTTAAAGGGCCCATGTCATGGCCATTTCTACTGATCATGATTCCATTGTTGAGGTATACTAAAATAGATTTATACTGTGCAATTTTCCAAACTCACATTGGTTTCTCATACAGCATCTCTGTAAAGTATGTGTATTCACCGGTATTCACTCTCTGTCCTAAACGGCTTGTTGGAGCTCCTGTCCCCCCTTCCCTGTGAGCCCAGTGTGCTCTGATTGGTCGGGACGTTTGCGAGGCTCGTTGCTGCGATCTGCTGCGAGGAGCGGACAGGCTTCCGAGTCGGCGATACAGCGAGAACAAGCGAAACTCATCCTGAGCACACACAAACACTCACAGCCGAAGTAAAAACAATAAGTGTGGCTTGATATTGAGTAAGAAAAAGGTTTATAACGCTGTGAGCATGGGTCTGCGGAGAGCATTTCTCCGCGATCCCAACTTAGCAGCCCGAAAAACGTTTACTCATTTAAACAGTCGTGGTAGATACCTTGTTTGTTTTAAACATCATAAATACACAAACAACAATGAATACTTACAGGTTGTGTACCCGAATCTCCCGCTGGTCCAAACAAAGTAGGAACAGCATCGTTCTTCAGTGCCCTACGCTGTACATATCCGGCATGAATCGCTGAAAGGTTTGGGAAGCTTTGTTTCGTGAAAGGCTGGCAGAGGGTGTGGCCCATAGACTGTATATATAAATGGACGTAGGGTCCGTGACCTCACCCATAGGATTCTGCAGAGTTGCCGAGAAGCCCTTAGTAGGCGGAGTCGGCCACTAACGGCTCGACAGTGGCGTCAGAGTTCCACTCCCGCCTGCTCCAGCCTGCTCCAAATAAGGGCAAAGAGGCGGAGCCGAGGCGGGACCTGCTGCCACCGGGCTGGAAGTTCCAGAGCTAGCTGAAGCTACCAAGCTAAGTCCAGTTCTGTCTCTCACTCTCTGGTCCAGCCTGTCTGCATCACCTGGGCACTTTAAACAAACAGATATATATGTAAAGAACCATGTGTACAAACAATATAACTTATTATCTTCTGTTGAACATGTTGGATTGTGTATTGCCCGAATCAGGGTCCTTTTTATTTTACTGTAACTTTGGAAGTTGTGTTACCAATGCTTACTGTTTATTTGATACCAATTTGGTAATGCAATTAATAAAAACAACAAGGTTTGGGTTCGTTCTTCAGATGACTGTGATGTTAACGTGTAAGCTCAATAATGAACTCCAGCTCAACCAACCATATTGTATATCTAAGTAATCATCTTGAAATATGACATTAATAATTGTAATATACACACATCTTATTGTGAGGTTGATTTCACATACACTACTTCGACGTTAGCTTGTCTACATACTTGAGCATAGCCAATTTAAATTAACCTTAGCGATGCATACAGTTCCTACCTACATAATAAAATATCTCTCTAAGTTACAAGGATGACCTTATTTTATCAACCTCAAACAGAAGCCTTTTGTTCTACAGTACTATCTCACTTAACGCTTAACACTTGTCTATTTCGTTTTAACCTTTATATATACAGTCTATGGTTTTAAGTTAACTTGGAGGCTAAGATTAGCATCGTTAGCACCGATGTAGCTACCACTCGCTTACACGCTAACCCAAGCCTTAACATTCATTACATAGCTGATTGAAATCATAAACACATAAATAAAGTACTCGAATTTCACTTACCGCAAAACGGCATTCATGCACCGTCTGTTTTAACCGCAGAGCGAGTCACAATAGTCCGATATATAAGCATGAAGAACAAACAAACACGGCCGGGGTCAAGTTGTGTTCCCTGGATGAACTGAGCAGGCAGAGTCCCTGTAGCTTCACGGAGACGGAGCAGCTAGCAGAGAGACAAGAAGCTAACGGCAGCAGTCACTTGACAGAGCTGTCACTCAATGTGACCACGCCCTAATTTATGCAAATACTTTAAGACCTCATATAAATAAAAGGGTCATGTTAGAAAACAATTCACTCACAGATTCATAATCATGAAGGTGGAATCTAACTATATACATAATAATATTTATTGCATCCAGGGCTAGAAATGTTTTTTTTCTGCTGTGAAATTGGGCATTTTAACATGGGGGTCTATTGAAATTGCTCCTTTCTGCAGTCATCGCCTATCGGCCAATATATGAACTGCAGTTTGTGGCACTTCCGTATTGGCGTCCCGGCTCTTCCCCAGAGTTTGCTGCTTGGTGCAATATGGGGTGTTTCTCAATCGCGAGTACGCTTGCTTGGTAGCACATGTCTGCCGAGCATCTTGCTTCAGAAGCGAGTCAAGAATACTTCCTGCCATTCGGAAAACAAAGAGTGGAACAGGCTAGCAAGTGTGCAGGTGTGCGTCATATGAGAGGCCCCGACTTACATCTTCCGCCACAGATTTGGGGAAATTGGTCCGTGCGCAAAGCATTGTGGGGATTTTAAGGCCGCGAAGTCTACTCATGTGCACACTCGATATTTCTCCAAACGGAGTACGCCGGGCTCGGTAGATTTCCAAGTATACTGGAGATTGGAACAGTACTTCGGCAGCACTCGATGATGTAGTATGCTTGAAATAGTGGCTCGGAAGCAGCTTTACTCGCGATTGAGAAACACCCATGGTCTAGCTGGTAGCTGCGGCCGCGGCAAGTACACGACACTACACGACACGCCCCCTACACGACACGCCCACCTGACACGACACTACGGTGGCTGAGAGACATTAGTGATCTCCAGTGTGCTGGGCAGTGTGGCGGCAGAGGGAGCCGAGGGCACCACCGGAGGAGAGGCGAGCGATGACAGCAGCATCACCGTGGTGCAGCTCCCCGCACAGACTAAGGGGACTTGTTACACGGAGCCCACCGGGGAAGCCTGCGGCGGGAGAAGGCGGTCTGCTCGGCCTGCCCTTGGCTCTGGGGTCCCTCCTTAAAAAAAGTCTCATCATACTTAATCCTAGACAGTAGCACATGGTATATATTGTACGACTTTGTCATTTTTTTAATGTTGATATGTATTCGCTCATAGCCTACTGTGCCTTTCACGCAGACAATACAAGTGCATTTTGAAATGACAAATAGGTTTATGTTTCAAGTTTATTTGCATTAAAAACGTGTTTTTAAACCCTTCTGTTCAAATTTGATATTTTGTTTCTTAAAAGATGAAATCTTTAAAAACATGCTGTTTGCCATTTTTAAAGTTTGATGGAAGAAATTAAAATATAGGTCACTGACGTGGAGCTTTAGGCCTGCAATGCTTTAAAAAAAATGTTGGTGTTGTTTCAGTTTTGAGTGAATATGGATGTTAAATTCACAAATGAGTATGAATACTCTTGAACAAGGACAGGATCTTGAGCCATGATGTTTTTAAAGTACAGAAACATTCAGAATGCATGACGATTCCTTCAAAGGTTTTGTAATAGACCCCTAGTACTTTTAATTTATAAAGTAATAATAATACATGTGAATGATTGAGCTCATTAGTGGCCTGACTGGCCCTCCTAATTTGGTCCTTAATGACCCATGATGTGATTATGTATATCTTAAAACCTTTAACAACTATATTTAGATGTTCACAAATATCTACATTTATGTATAAATACATGTGTAGCAGTTAGACAAACATAATTAATAGATTATCTCATTAATACCTATTTTATATATTAAAAAAAAGTTTACTAAACCACCGTTTGTTGACAAAATGATTTGGGTTGAAAGTTATACTGTTGTGTCTCAAACGGATAGACTAGGTTATTAATTTATTTGCCTAATAGTTGCTTAAAATGCTACAATAACATTTGCAATTCGTTTTTAATCTGCCATGTACGATCTCTCAGCCACCGTAGTGTCGTGTCAGGTGGGCGTGTCGTGTAGGGGGCGTGTCGTGTAGTGTTTTGTACTTGCCGCGGCCGCAGCTGGACCCTTCTCGCTTGGTGTGGCCTCTGGGTATTCACATGTCACAGTACCCAGGAAGTAAACAATGGAAAATGAGAAATCTCCAACGAGGCGTTTTGGGGCAGCATAGACTGTGTTAGAGTTTTACTCGCTACAGGGTGTACTTTGAGGGTTTTTGACTCTGCAGACCGTTGACATGCATAAAAACCTTCATAACACACAAGGGGACGGGTAATAACCAGAAAAGCATGACATGGGCCCTTTAGAGAAAGGTAAATGCACAGGGTAAGAATCAGATTGTGGTTTCTTGAGAGCTGAGGCACATGGCAGCTCTGATGATCTGAAAGGGACCGAGAGGAACCGGCCTGGTCATAAACTGCAGGGCTGACGAGCTAAAGTGGAAACAGGTGAGCAGGTGGAGGAGGAGTCATGTGACTGGTGCAGGTGGAAACTGTTGTTGCTGATTGTGATGAAGCCATTAGTAACAGAGGATTATATGGATAGAAACCTATTGTATGAACTGAATTAGATCCACTATCTCACTTTTTAGTTCGCCATTATTGGCAAAAACGTGATTTAAACAGAAGTGTTATCAGTCTAATTAAATCTAAATTTAAAAGAACAATTAACTTATTCCACCCAATCAATGTTGTAGCCACCACTGAATCCACTGAATTTCCGGGGCTTTACTTAATTGAGCTGTATGCACGTCTTGGTTAAATAAGTATTCGGAATGGCTTCATTTACTCCTCTGTAACTAATTGATCTTGCCTGAAACAATGGCACCGATAGAGTAGTCCCAGCAGGGCGCAGGCCTCCCCTCCAGGAAGGCAAGCGCAAATGCTGCCACTAATTGAAATTATTTCGATTAATACGGAGCCTAATCGAGGCTAAGTATGCGGCATCACACCGCGGGTCATGCAGTCGGAGCGTATTCCCATTCTCCCCGTCTCCTTTTTGTTTTGACACAGCACCTCTTGTGTTTTGACAATCTCGCCCAACTCAATACACAAAGCAACAATTCATCCCGCGGAGAAGAACAAGCAGACATGGGGGAAGAGGGGAAAAAAAAGAGCTCGCAGCGGGGCCGATCGATAAACAGAGTCTGCGCTGTGATTTATTTACCGCTGTGTGTTATGTAGAGGCGAGAGGATGGAGAAGAAAAGCCTTCTGATATGGCCACGGGCAGCCGACATAATGGGGCCCTCTCAATCTTCAGTGAGTGGCTTGTTGGATTGTCAGGCAGGTTTCCGCCAGTGTTCAAAAGCGCTATCTGATCAAACCCCCGAGACGTGAGCGACCAGACAGATGATTACTCACTGTAAACGATCCAGGAGGGGGAAAAAAGAGAAATAACTACAGCGGATATTGATGACTCAATAGACTCAGTGACAGACGATTCCATTTGTGTCTGGATTAAGTGTTGACTGTCTCGGATCAATCATAATATAGGCCTCTTATTGAGCATAAAAAGCATGTTTAATGTCATTAAATCCTGATCCTTCTTTCCTGGTAGCTTACACATATCTGGCAGCCTGCCTTCGACAGTACGAGACAGAAAGACAGTGGGGGAGGGGGGTTATGTTGTTGTTGGTGGTGGTGGTGAGGAGGAGGAGGAGGAGGGAAGGCATGGGTGAACAAGGGGAGATGGGAGAATAAAAAAAAGAAACCTCGGAGGCAATCATTTCTGGCAGAGCGGTGGCGGTCAGTGTGTGTGTGTGTGTTTTCTCTCTTTTTGTGTAATTTCAGACGCTTTGGACGACGCTCAGCGAGGGCCAATAACAGTTTACAGACTGCTGATGTCATCACATTTTGACAAACTTCTCAATCTGGAGTGACCTTCGCGCTGCTCAAACACACTCACCTCTCTCTCTGCATCTACTCTACTCCCCCTCATCTCGGAGCACAAGTCGCCGATAGCAGGGGGTGTTGGGTTTATTACAGGGATTCGAGTACGAGAAATATACCATTTACATAATAGCCTGCTTTTATACAGTAATGAGGAATATAGGCTGTTGGATATCCTCTAAATAAAACTTTGAAAGAAGGCTTTCTGGGGACTACACTAACACGTCTCTTAAATATATCGGCACTATCTGTAATGTTGAATAAATACATAAAGGAATACATAATTAGCATTAGCTTGTTTATCCACAAGTTCCTGCCTGTTTTTATAAAAAATGTACAATTGTATGTATTGTTATAAAGAGACAATTAAGGGGGAAAGAAGTTGGCTAAAGTGAATCAAAAGGCATGTTAAAGAAGTGACGTTCTACTTCTTACAGCTAATGGTCAGGGTTAGCTTCATGACACCCCTCACGTACATGTGTTGGAACGCTAGCCAATAGAAGCCCGAGTGTTTCGTAGTGATGTCACTATGTTACTGAAGTAAACAAAGGGGTCCAATGGAGGCGTGTCAGGCAGGGGGGGAGTGTGTGGGAGAGAAACTCACTTTGGATTTTAGCCTTTGCAGACCGTTGCCATGCACAAAATCCTATTTAACACGCCACAGGAAGGGGAAACCACAAGGAGCATAATGTGGCCTCTTTCACTTGTGTAGCATACTTTAGCTCACGTAGCTTAACTTACCTATTTCAGCCCAAAGCATGATCTATTATTTAACCCAAAGGTTTAAGCCAAACTAAAATATTAAATGAATGATGTTCTTAATTTTGCAGATATATTTGTACTTCTATCTTTTACCAAGCATGGGCCAACATGTTTGCAAATGCTCCTGATTTCAGACAATGCAAATCACCCACCTGTTAGCCCAGGAGCTGCTGTGATGAACCTGTGGAGGAAGCCTCTCTGTTGATACTCACCCCGTCAGTCAGGCCCTGTCCTCGCCAACCGCACCCCCCGTCAGACCTCCTCCAAATCTCCCCTTTCCATCCCACCCTCAGCCTCATCCTCCCCCTTCGCCAGAGGCCTTCGCCCTGGGGTCCACCTGACTGACAGCTGTTGATTTGGATCTCTCCATCACGCGGCAGATAAAAGAGGGATTCAGGACTCATTCCTGTTTCCCCCCTGCGCTCCATTCCTGCCTCCAATCCCCGGCGCAAACGCAATTCCCAGACACCGGACTTCTACAGGGCCTCCTAATGAAGTCATTCCCAGCACACATGATTGGGTGAGATTGCCACCACCACCGCGCCCCCACCACCATCGCCGCCGCTTCCGCCACGATCCCCGCTCTCAGGTCTCCCATCCCCCCTCTCTACTGAGTGTACTCATGTGGAAACAGCAAGTGGTTGTGTGCATTTTCCCTCTGCATCCATGCCTGTGTGTGGGTGTGTGTGTTTGTACATGTGCCACACGTGTGCTGTGTGTGTGTGTGTGTAGGTGTGTGTTCTTAACTAAGCTAACACAGCCTGACTGGCTACTAATTGGATGTCTCCATCGGTAGTTATACACGATGTGGCATTATAGCCGGGAGAAAATCACGTAGGAAAGTGCACCTCCAACACTGTGGTGGAAAATCAGACGGGGATTTTCTTTACAGTAACACATGATGGTGTTGGTACAGGATGTGCTGTTATAAAATCAATCAGGGAGTTATTTCAACCTGTCCATCACTGTCAAAGAAGATGAAAGGCTTTCATGAGTGATGATCTGAAAAAAAGTAGACAGCTAATGAATCTCTTATAATAAAAACTCTGAAAAAACGTGTGTTTGTAGAGGTCTCGTGCACAGCCTAATGCACATCACAGTGCCTGATAGTTCACTCAGCGACACCTCCTCAGTAGGAATCCTCCAGAGACAACCTGGCTGGCTGTCAGTCGGTGGGTCTGCCACTCAGCGCTAACACGACAGCCCATCCCCGAGTGCCTGTGAACACTCCACAAGCGCCGCCGATCTGACAACACACACAAAAAAGAGAATGTTTCTGAAGGTACCCTCCCGTGACGCTCGAAAGGCTCGTTTTAAGTTTTTTTCTGCCGAGGGAGGTGGGCATCGGAGTGAGGATGACTCAAGTCTGACTCCCCGTTAGCATGGGGGCTGCGCGATCAAATGGATCAGGTTTTTGGCGCCTTTGAATCCTGATGATGGCTGCACAGGAGCCTCTTAAGAGAGAACCGGATTGATAACAGCCAGCTGTTAAAACTAAAGAACATCTCTGATCTGGAATAGTGAGTGACACCCTTTAGATAAGAGTGAATGAATCACATTATTAATTATTATTTTCTACCAAATCAAAGCTCATTCTCTGATAAGTGTCAATTAATAAGCCGTCCAACATATCATTTGCATGACAATAAATGCACTGCATTATCAATATGCCAACATCATGCATTATTAAAGATGGTCACCATTAACATAATAATATATTAGCATAATCAAGACCACCATTTGCATGGGTGGTGTTCTTGTAAAGCACACAGAATCTGAATGCATCAGCAAAAGGTGAGGCCAATTTAGTTTATACTACATCTTCAGTACAGAGCTTTGTGAATTTTCAGTCACATATTTTTCATTCAATTGATCCATCACTTTATGTAGTGGTGGAAAGTGTTTTAGAAGTTCTACTCATGCTATTTTATTCTTCTACAGATTCAGATTTGACATAAAAACGGTGGTAAAATTCAATGATATATCGGCCTAATATACCAATACCAAGAGCCATTCTTCCGGTTGCAGGCCTGAAAATCCAAACAATGAGCTGGAAGACGCAAAACGCTCATAGTGAAATGTTGAGTTGAGGATTTAAGTTTGGTTTCATGGCTCTCTGTATGTCCACCATTCCATTTTGTTGCGAATTTGAGTCACAGGCACACCATTATTTTTCACTTAAGAAAACAATCCTGCCGAAGGTCGACGCGCTTCGAGTTCCCCTTCAGTTCTTCACCTTTAACATACGAGTTGTTTTTCATCGTTACTGAGAAAAAACTACACTTTTGCACCCATATACTACCAGAACAACGGTTAAATGCAAGATTTTGAGTATGTATACTTATGTTGCAGTAAAGGCGTTAAAGATCAGAAGTGCTTCACCATATTTCCCATATGATTGTCATGTGATTAATTGCAATTGTATGTTAGAATACACAATGGGATTGTTATCATTAAATCAGAAAGGTATGGGTTTTCAAGTTATATTCAAAGTGAAGCTATGTGCCCCTGATAAAACAAAGCAAAGGCACTTAGCATGTGTTCTCCTAGTTAAGATTCCCTCTCAGCAGTAATACAATGTTTCTGAGTGTCTGCTGGAAAACAAGTGGAAGGTCAAGAACACGAACAATAGATGTTGATTCCAATTATGTGTAAAGCATTGAACAAGATGCGCTAATGATGGCGTTGTCGGGAGAAAAAAGGTGTTTATGTGCTACTCTCGCAAAGCCTGTGAAACAGTTTATTAGGCAAAGGCTTTATTTCCATACAGGCTGATAAGACTTCAAATGATTCGGTGAAAAACAGCCCTGGCATCAGCACAGCAAAGCGGCGCGTGTATTTATCTCTCCCGACGCTGGGAGACAATCAAGACAAAGATGATAGCACATTTTGAAATGCAGCACAGAGGCATAATGAGATTGCAGCCACTTCAGGAACAAAACCAGACAAAATGCTTTTTTTTCATAAATGGCTCCTTGTTTTATTCACTCACACCAAAAAAAAGGCCATCGTTTTCAATTAATGAAGCAGGGAATTGAGTCGGGGGTCCTGCGGGATATGGATTAACCATGATGGCTTCAGGGCCCAATCTCACACCGAGTCTGCGCTGCGGTCTGCATGGAGGCATTTCTCATTCAAGGCCTCCCCCCTCCCCCCAACACCTCCTCCTACCTCCATCCATCCATTCCTCCTCCTCCTAAGGTGAGTTGCTTCGGCGCGGACCGCTATTAGTGGTGGGGGGAGATAAAACTGTAAGTGTTGCTCCCAATTAGTGCATCAGTGACCGCTCTGTGCCTCCTCCACGGCGAGGCCTGCGAGGAGGGAGGAAGCGAGGGAGGAGGGGGGGGGGAGTGAGTGAGGGATGACAGGAAAGGAGAGAATGGCATGAAGACGTTGGAATAAAAGAGCGGGTTATAGATAAAGAGAGGATGAAAGGAGAGGAGGGAGTGAAAAAAAATGGCTTAAGCATTCATTTTGAGCGGCGAGACAGGTCCTATTAACATTTAACAGCGTTTGCGCAACTTGGTGTGGAGGTTAGGATGCAAATGAGGAGGAATTAAAACTGGCCAGAGGTTTGTCATTGATGGATTGCAGTCTGGCGCTGCTCACCACTTCCTAGTGTCCATCACACACGATTACTGTATAATTAAACCTTATTTCTGGACTCTCCGCCGCATAATTACTTGTGTGGGAATGTAACCATCATCTAAAAGCTCCGGCAAAATGCTTTAGCATTTACTCTGGCAGGCTCACAGACCAGTGACAGATAGAGCCATCTGATGATCGGCACGAGAACAGTCACTTTTAATAAGAGGTGGGAAAAAAATATTAGGCGACAGTGTGCTGATTATAGGAAAATTAGGCTTTTAAGTGGTAAAGTCCTTTGTGTTATTTGCATAATTTATTCCGGCTTTACCCCCATGTTCAACCACCTCTGTTTTTTTTTTTTCCTGCGAGCTGTGGGCAATTTCCTCTCATATTTGAATGGATTGCACATTTAAGACTACTTAAGGAAAATGATCACTTAGCATATTTTAATTGTCGTGCAAAGAGGTGTGAGGCAAAGCTTGTGCAATGAGGGCCCTTTAAAGTGAAGGGGACACAGTGGTGTTGGGGTAGATAACCCCGGGGTGCACACAGACACTGACTCACATACACTAGGAATAAACCTTTAAATTACACTTAAATAAAAAAAAGACTTTCCATGAAAATCTGCACCCTGATTTGTATAATAACTTCAGTGATATTTCCTGTATCATTCCCCCTGCTGAGTATTTCCGAGACCAACTGCAGCTTAGTGAATACGGGTTATTTACAGAGCAGCTTGATATAAAGCAAAGAAAATCATCTTCTTAGTACCAACTCGGATTGAAAATAACATCTTTAAATGTGATGGACAAAAAGAAAGTGTGTCACAGATGATTTCTGATCATGGCTGTAGCATGTTTCAAAGTGGGAAAATAAAGATAACAGCAGCCCTCGATGCTCTGTAACCTCTTGTGAGGCGTTTGAGTTTCCACGGATAATTATAGAGGCTATCCAGCAGCTTCCCACACCTCACTGCCAGCTATATAATGATACCGTAGAAACGCAGTGGGCTAATGCACATCATTTTCATTAAGAGTACTCACATAATCCAGATTCTTTGTGATGGAAAAAGATAATTAATGCTTTAATGTTTTGGTCTTGCCACTCTTACCACAGCAAGAGAAATGAATTGTTACATTTTAATGAGCGAAGCGACAGCGCCGGCTTCCTGCGCAACACGGATGATTTTATAATTGCACACAAGGGTGACTAACTCAAGGCTCATTAAGACCATTTTTCAGCTGGGCTATTTTTTGGCAGGGCAATACACTTTTCTACTGATAAATAAATACATTCTGTAATTAATCTTCAGACGTTAATGTGACACCAAATATAAAAAAAGACAAGATATAATCTCCCAAGAAAATGTCTTTAATGAATCGTTTGTTGCTGCTTGTACCTAAGATTACATGAAAATACATTGACTGCAAGTATGGCAACATATTCACACATATAAACAAGTGGTGCATTTGTATTGTATGTATAGGTATGTACAACAGAAACACGTTACACTCTGGTTTAAAGTTGTGCAAGTGTGTTATATATACTAACAATTTATAAAATTCAACACACTAAATAAAAAAAAGAAGAGTGTGCCCACGTATATACACATTCACACGCACACAACCACAGTTCACAAAAGATTAAAGCAAATGTATCGGATTATACATTTCCGGGTCACCTTTAGGGCGACTCTTCCCTCCTCACAAATCGCTTGTGAGTGTAATCAGGTGTGTGTGTGTTACCTATAGCTCCATCTCACACACACACGGCTGCAGCCTGCGGGTGCACCATCAGCTAAATGTTTTAAGTACAGTCGTCTGAGGTAGACTGCGCAAAACTTTGTTGTTATTCTCTCCACTTTTCTTCTTTTTTTTTTCAATGCTTTTTCTGACATTTGGAAAGACGTTATATGTTTTGTAGCCATGAGGTAGCTTTAAAGAAGAACTCTTAAGGAAAGGGTTTGAACAAAAGAAGGGTAAAAGCTAGATTTAAAACACAACGAGACAAAAGAAAGGGCCACAAAACACGTATAACAAGCGTTGACCGGTGTTTCAAGTCGTTTGTACGGGGGTGGGTGGGTGGGGGAGTGTGTGCTGTTGTTGTGTGCTCTGAAGTGCATTAGTAGGTTTTCTCTGTCTAAAGGGACTCTCTCTCCAGAGGATTTGCTGACAGAAGGAATTCTGGTACAGATTGTTTTGAGGGTGCTTTTCTGACGGACCACTCTGCTTTCCCCTTGTGCTGCCGCCACGCTGCCTGGCTGTCTTTCCTTCCCGTCAATTTTGCTGATGCTCAGCAGAACTCCCCCCCCCCCCCCTCCACATCAGGTGCTGCACTGACGCAGAGATAGCAACACAGAGCAGGCCTAGACATACAGTAAGTACTTATATTCAAACAAAAAAATAAGACGGATTTACAATAAAAAACTGATGATGAATGAAATCTCCTTCAGGATAAATACCGGACAGACAAAGCAAATACATTTCAACCAAACAATATTACACAGAATGCTTTAGTGCACATACATTACACTAGCTTAAGGACTCCTGTGTGGCAGCAGTGGAGCTAAAGGACAGCTTCTTACACAAGGAAGGGAAAAAAATACATTCCAACACAATGGGCGACAGATAACCTTCAGGGATGAAGGACTTTAAGACCACAATTCCTCACTCATGTTACAAAGCTTTCCACTCAACTGAAGTGTGCATCCAAATGCATTTAGGTGCCAAGAAATGATGTTTCAATTAGTCTTCGATGGTCAGTTTGGATATTTGATTTAAATGTTCTGAATGATTAAAATAGTGTCCACGTGTTTTGTTGGACAATAACATTACAGAGATGTCACTCAATCAGAGTTGCTATTATGAAATTAGATTTCACCTTCAGCAATTGACCCTCTACTTTTCCCCTTGAAGGCAACAGATGAGCTTTTAACTACAGTATCTTCCTGACTTCCTGGAGTAATGTAGTTCAAATGACAAACATTTCAGAAGAAAGCAAATATGTGTATTCCCTAAAATGTCGATCTGTATATTTTTTGGAGGTGTTTTAGCATCAGGTTCCTCCATGTCAAATAATACGTCTCCCCTCACTGACAAGACAGAAGTTAGCTAAACTGATGGAGCCTCCAGCAAAGCCTGCTAACGCCTAGCATCGCATAATATAAACAATGTTGATTATGGTTGTTTTGAATAAATATACAACGACATTGACCCGACACCTGATTTCTCCTAAAACCCCAAAACCAGACAGATTTTTGTTTTTTTTAAGCGATGACAATAAGCTTCAGGATTGGTCAAGTAGAAACAGGTTACTAAAGCACCTGCTGTGAGAAAAGAAAAAGGACATGTCTTTACTCACTATTGATTATGTTCCATCGTTCCAGAAAATATTCAGTACATTCATCGTCACCTCTTTGCTATTTATAATAGCCAGTCGAGGTAAACCTAACACTGCTTCGCTAAACATAAACCCACTCGGATTCTCCTCTCAGGTCTTAGTGCTTTTCGTCAAGAAATCTTGAGGTACTGTACAATTCACAAACGCTTTCCTGAGTTTTGTTTGTTACGCTTGTTTGTTTAGCAGACACAGGAGAGATAAGTGCGCGTCAGGGCCCAGACTACTGCCGCCCTGATGGATTACTGCTCTTAGCAAGACAATAAAGAATGATTAACCACCACCAATGGCAACTGTCAATCTGTTTTTCAGACTCACCTCTGGAGTTTTAAAGCTCTTAATAATCGTCAGCTCATGCCATGAATGTAGATTGTGAGGCAAATAAACAAAGAAAGAAAATCAGAAAGCACCACTTCAGGCACTTGGATAGCCAACTAAATGTCAAGAACAGGAACGTAACGATATATTTACACAGACACTGGGGCGTCTCTTCTCAAGCCAACTTGCTTGCAATGTGTAAACAATGCCTGGCTTTCTGGAGTGTCAAGCAATCAAATTAAAACTCTTGCTCATTAACTGTAAAACTGCCAGTTGTCTCATCAAACCAGGTCTCTGGGTCGTCTAAACCCTGCTTGTGAGAACTCAGTGAGCTTGTGTTGGCCTTCTGTGCGCCTTTCCCTCCAGCACAATGCTTCTGCCCTGAGGGGAGGAATTGTGTTTGCCTCTTTTTCTCAAGGGCGGAATCTTTCTTTTCACTGGCTGCAGCCGAACATTTTGTTCCACTCAGTGTACGTGTCAATCTCTTTCTGTGATATACTGGCTTGGAATTTACAAAAGACACTCTCAAAGTCCTGGTAGGTGAGGGGCCGGACCTGTCCCCGGGGCATCATACCCGACATGTCCATGCCTTGTGCGGAGACGTGTAACAGACCCACGAGGGCCTCCTGGCATAGCCGGGCCATGTCCAGTCCGGAGAAGCCCTCGGTGCGCTGGACCAGCAGCGCCAGCTCCTCCACGCTCAGGCAGTATTTGTGCTGAGATTGAGCCAGGAGCTGGCCCACGATGTGGTGGCGGGCTGCGCCGTCTGGCAGGGGCACGAGGACCCTGCGGCCAAAGTACCTGCGCAACCCTTCATCCATGTCCTGGGGTCGGCTTGTGGAGCAGACCACCAACACCTGGTTGCCTCCGTCGTCGCCTGAGCCCATGAGCAGGGAGTCCAGCTGGGCGAGGAGCTCCCCCTTCAGCCGGTTGATGGGACTCTCCTCGCTGAGGTGTGCTGACAGCAGCATGTCCACTTCACTGATGAACAGAACGGAGGGCTGCCGGCAGCGCGCCACCAGGAAGGACGCTCGGATGATTTTCTCTCCCTCTGCCAGCCACTTGGTGGCCAGCGTGGAGCCGCTGAGCTGGAGGAACGGGGCCCCGAGCTGGCTGGCCAGGCAGCGACCCAGCAACGTCCTGCCACTGCCCCTGGGGCCAAACAGCAACACGCAACGGGGGGCGGGGCCTAAACTGCTGAACATGTCCGGGCGCAGAATGGGCCAGAGGACCTCTTCCTTCAGGGTTGCCTTGGCTAGTTCTAGTCCTGCAATGTCGCTCCAATCCACCGGGGGCCCCTGCTGAACGATCTCAGAGGTCACCATGTCCAGGAGGTGAGGGTCACTGGTTTTTAGCTGCTCTTCAGCAGGCCGGGAGGATGAAGATGATGAGGAGGAGGTCGTCCCTGGTGCTGAGTGGGAGAGGTGGAGACGGTGATCCTCGGCACCTTGCTCACTGAGGGAGGGGGAGGTGAAGCTGCCGAGGGAATCCGTTGAGCGGGAGCCCCCTAGGGTGGAGGTGACGTAGGCCGGTGGAGTCAGTGGGCCACCTGCTGCCTGGCTGCTGTACTTCCTCTGCTCAGAGGACATTGTGGACTGCTTCTGGGGATTAAAAGGCTTTTCAGGACCTCTGTCGAATCCACTGTTGGAGCCTCCGTTGGCGCTGCTGCTGTCAGCTATCCGGTACATGGGGCTCTCAGCGGAGCTCCGAGCCTGGCCATAGCCAAAGTTACCGTAAGAGTCCATCTCTCCTTGGCCTGCCATGTAGAAGGCTTTTCTCTTCAGTGAGTTGGAGGAGCTACTGTTAAGAGGGGTGGGGGCAATTGGGGTCAGGTTGTGGCTCTGGTATGGGTATCCAGGTAAAGTGGAAGAGGGGGGAAGGGGTGTAGGGGCTGCGATGCCTGGGGGGAGGTACGATGATGGAGGGGGGGCTCCTCCAGGGCTATATCCCGGCCCAACGGAGCTCTGGGCCGGGTAGCCTGCTGGGGGGTAATTATAACTAGACAAGTTGGGGGACCCTCCGTTGTACGCTGGGACTAAAGTGGGGTGGGAGGGCGGAGGGGGTGGCTGCAGGAGCCCAGAGCTGTGCAGCGGGGAGGGGAGTGTTGGGGTGGGGGCCGACTGGGAGCTGTAACTACTGTGCAGGTAGGAGCTGCTGTACGGGGGGCCGTATTCCTGAGAGGCCATGGAGGAGGAGTGGAGCGCCGTGGCAGAGTGGCTCCCACAGCTGCTGCTGGAGTAGCTGGGCTCGCTCAGGGTGCTGGAGGCCAGGCCCGGGGAGCTGCACATGCCGGACACCACGTCTGAGGCCGCCGCCACCCCCCCCCTTTCTGATGGAGACCCCCTCTGGGATGCAGCTCATGGGGTAGACACCATCCTGCCAGGGCTCGGATTCACCTTTCCGTCCGTTCATCACCCCCGGGATCTCGGAATAGGAGCCCGGCATCTCCAGGATACCGGAATACTTCTCGGCATACTTCTTGAGCAGGTTGGAGGCGGTGAGGGCGGAGATGTCGTCGTTGGCCCAGGCGTACTGGTAGGAGGCGGAGCGCTGCAGGTGGCCGGGCACCGCCCTGTAGGCCTCAGCCTTGTGGGCCGGCGAGCGCGTGGTGGAGGAGATGTCGAAATGCTGTTCGGCCCACTGGCTGTGCTCGGGGGTCCACTGCATCTTTAAGCCTGAGAGAAACAGAGACATAGACATCAACATGTGAACACATTGACACACAATCATTAAAATGACAACACCTTCAAATTGCCTAGGATGGTCAATTAAACAGGTGATACTCATCTGGTGTTTTCTTTCTTTCTTTCTTACTGATACATATCATGAGATCATTTGATGTCCATCAGCACATTAATTACTCATTTCTACAGGCCATAAGAAGCACAGAGTGTGTTGTGGTGTGCAGAGGCTTGTGGGATGGCAGCCTAATGCACCCCGGCCAGACCAATAAGACAGAGGCATTGAGGGTCACTCTATAATCCCCGGCTCATCTGAGGTGGCTGGAGATGGGTTTGAAAATGCGCCTCGGCGAGTACCACAAAGCAACACACACACCCATACACATCCACCCCCCTCTGTTCGTGGTGCTTTCATCAAACACACACACACACACACACACACACACACACAGAGATCCATGCTCAGACACACAGGCATTTAAAAAAAAAAACTATCTCTGCCTGCACTCAGGCGTGCTGACGTGCACACGCGCACACACACACGCATGCTCACATCCACTGACCCAGCCGGACAAACACAGGCACGCACACAGGAGCTGTAGCGAGCAATGAATTACAACACATTGTGTCTCAAGCTTAGTTCCTGTCTGCACAGCTCCACCTTGACCTCCTCCCTCTCTGCCGTTCTCTTTACCTCTCTTCATGCCTCCCTGCTGCCTTGTCTTTGCTTTTTTTGTCGTCCATTTTCCACCTCCTTCTCTGTACCTCCTTTTATTCTGACTCCATCCATTTCGATATATATCTCTCCCTTTCATTCCCCTTTCTTCTCGGCCACCCCTCCTCTTATTTACTCCCTCTGTGCTTGCTGCGCCTCCTCCCCTCCCTCCTTCCCTTGCTCCATCTCATCTCAGACACACTCACCTGGCTCTCCCCTTTATTGCCTCGGGAGGCTTGAGAGCCACTGTTTCCTTTAATCCCAGCCAATGCCATCTGCAAACACTGACAGTCACACAGCGACTCCATCGTTGTCTCACTATCAAAGCCGTGGCACTATCAAAGGCTGGACGGGGCGTAATCACAGCAGCCGCACGGCAGATTGAACCCTGTTTGATTTGACTTAGTGCACACAAATAAAGGATAATATCGGTGTCATTTAGGCTGCTTCCCCTGACTTATTGACTGGCTGCGGTTGCATGTAGAGCTCCACAGTCGGGGGTCTTGTGAGCAATGCCTCCTTCAGAATTGGTTTGTGTGTGTGTGTGTGTGTGTGACTAAAGCAGGCATGCACAATAAAATCCATTCATAGGGAAGCAAATCTTCCCTTCCTCCCATCCATTTATCCGACTGCAAACACACACACACACACGTTCACACTGCCTTGCTCTCTTTTTCCAAGGCCCTGTGTTTGTTTGGTAACAACACAGAGAGGGAGGGGGAAATCCCCAGACCCCTATTTCCTCTCTGATTCTCCTCTCTAGCCATCTCTCGGCAGACGCCAGTGGCTAATTAGCAGAATGGCGATCTGCTAATTGTGTTAATTTACAACATTTTAGCCGAGGGGAGTCTAGAAGGGGCTGGCAAGCCTGTCACCTCCCAGTGTAGCGAGCAGGGAACGCCTCAGACAAAGGGCTAAGCGGAGGAAAGTTTTGTATTAGCTGGGAGGCTCCTCTAATATTGAAAAAACATTAAGTGGAAGCAGCGCTATAAAAGGGCAGTATTTCAAGGAGAAAATTACAAGGCAGGGATACTGGACAAAATGAGAGGCTTCATGCACAATAAGGTTCTACAATCTACAGCAGCCTGGTTTGTGTAAAGAATTATATTTTAATGTGCTTTTAAAGGATTGTATTCTCAGGATATGTTTGATTATTTGTTCGGTCGGCACTAGCAAAATGCTTGCTTGGCAGTGCACATGAAATCTCTATTATTTCTATATTATCCCACTAATATGTATCAGAGGATAGAGAGGAGACAGTGGAAGAATGGTGGCTGGAAACCAGATTGAGCCACTTTCTACATATCGTCTTAGTCTCAGCTTTTAGTCTTGTAGGCCTGCTATGAAACACCTTGAAGCAGCAACAAAGTGTCTTGATTCTGCTGTAGAAATACCCACCATTCTTATATTGTTTAATGGAGCATTCAGCAATCTAATTCTATTGACCACCACTAGTGATCAAGGTATTATGGGAATGTCGCCAAGCACTTCACCGTGGCCTTTTCTGGCTCTCTCTAATGTTTGATATAGCAGTTACTACCAGGCCTGGTATTCCTAATGCTCTCTTTGTGACAGAGGTGCCATTTTACTGCCGCTAACACAAGAGCAATATCAGTCAGAAATAGTCAAATAAAGCTTTATTTTCTTAAACAGGCTGGTTCAGAGCATTGTTTCCGTAGTATGCTACATGTAGCATTCGGGAAATTCAACACTTGGGGTTTGAAGACAATAATGAGTTGATTTAGCGCATCTCTTGGGAGAAATTAAAAGCTGCACTGCATTGTAAACAACTGAAAATATTATGACGTGTTAAGATGGATGTGTGCTTGCGTTGGGACATGGATGGAGATTAAAAAATTCAACGGGGGGGGGGGGGGGGTGACTAGGCAAAGAGAGAGCATGCTGTGGAAGGAAAGGGGGGTTGGGGGCAGGAGGAAAACACAAATAAAGCAAGCCTTGTGAATCCCACACACTCTTCTCCCCATAGTTTGACACTCCATCAAACCGCGTTACGTCCTCCATTTAAAGAAACACGGGTCTTTCTAATTCCATCATTAATAAAGATAACATATATAAAAGAGTGTGTCAGCCTCCATCAGGGCTTTCATCTCTTCTATAATGAGGTTAATGCAGGGACGCAGTGATTACCCCAGCAATGCAAATGAAGGCCAAATGATAACTTGCACTATTTAAATAAGGTAATAGCGATTACTCTACGTTATTCAAATGAGGACGGATACTTTGAACTGAGCGCTTTGAACTCGCTGCTCCTTCTCCGAAACATATGAAAGGGATGGAGGAGGATTGACTTTGGAATCTTTCAGTGTGTATCCTCTAATTCAACGTGATGTAAACCAAGGGCAATGAGCAAAGCAAAGTCACTTAATGTGCGCTGCAGGATGGGCGGGGTCCACTCGGAAAATGCTTAAGGTAGGCCGACTTACAGATACTCATTTTGGAAGACCTTGAAAGTCATTTAAAAGTCCTTGGATTCATTGTCAGAGGGGAACACTTGAAAGGAAACAATACAACGACACCTTCCCATTATTTATTCAGATGTTAATACACATTCATTTCCAAAAACTTTCAAGGCCCTCTTCCTATTTAAAATATGAAAAGGATTCAGTGGAGCCCAATTTGCTCCAGCTTTATACTAACATGTGTTTGAGCCTTCATCAGTGTGACAGGATTACACGTACAGACAGTTAAAAGACCTTTTTCTCGGGTAGCTGAATTATTTTCTATTCATTCTTTCTATTTGCTGCACCTCAATGGAGCTTTCAGCGCACGCCTTATTTGATTTCCCCCTCAATCTTTCAAGGGTTTAAAGGGCCTGGGGGAAATGTGCAAAGCATTTGGATGGACACATGCAGTATGAGTAAGAAAAAAAGCAAGTGTGTGTAGCGGAGAAAGCAGGGAGAGAGATCAGGCACTCAGCTGAAACAACATCGAACAGAAATATTCTCCACCTTCTGAAGCGTCAAGTCGGCCAGCGCGTTTTTTTCCCCCTCATCCAGCCTCCACATAGAGAAGCCTAATCATTCTCATTACACTCGGCGTCCATCTGCATCAACAGAGCTGCCTATTACGGAGCGTGTGTGTATGTGCAGTAAACAGCTCTTTAGAGAGAGCTAATGAGCTCTTTTAAGTCTGTCCGCTGTGTGATTCTGCAAGCGGGGTGTCAGAGCAAACTGCCCATTTTGGTAACGTCATAATTAAGCCATGTGTGGAAAAAGAGATGTACAAGTTCCCAAGCCCGCACACACACACACACACACACACACGAGACGCACAAAAGCATGCCCTTCTTTGTCTTTCTAACACAAACAGACACTGAATACCTTCAAAAGCAAACTATCATGTCATATTTTATAAAAACCTGCCTCCGACTGAGTGTAGGAGGAGAAGACAAGTGATAGCTCCATCAAAAGAGACCTGTTTTACACACCACCGGGGAAATCTAACCAGTTACACAAGTCCTTATCAAATACACCAGAGGGCATCTTTTAACCTCTAAATCTTAAGCGCTGATCATGCGCTGTGTGTGTCTGTATGTTTCACGAGTGTGTGTATTCTCACGTGCGCGGGCCTTGTGTGTGTTTGACAACCTCCGGATCGCCTTGTTAATGAGTCCAGCACACTGTGACTAAGCCACGGGCTACGCTGTATTGGCACACAACCTACAGTACAGAGTCAAATAATGTGATTAGGTCCTCCAAAAGGCAATTAATTAGGAAATTAGTCATGAGCTGGTGTCACACGCACATAATCAAAACTCACGCTGCGACGCGTCCTCTTCAGAGCAACAGATACCCGACAACATTTTGAGACTAAAAGAGTAAGAAAGAAAGAAAAAGACCAATGTGTACAACTAAATACCTTTCCTCAGACAACAAAACTGTTCTCCAAGCCAGAATTTTCATCTGAAAACAACCAGAATCCGCGTCTTTGAAGCAGGCGATTCAAGCGCAGCCACAACTTACCATTACATCGTCGCAAAGCAACAACAACAACAGATAAGGGAGTAAACAGAGCGAGTTCAAAGTCTAGACGTGGAGCAGTGACCGGGAGAGATGAGCTGTCACTAACTCAAAGACAGTAAAGGGGGGAAGAGAGATCGCTGTAAAGATGACAGCTCTGAGCCGCCATATAAGGATATTTGACAAATGACAGCGTCTTTTTAAGAAAATCAAATATTCATTTTAATCGGCGATCTTTGACCTCAAGAGAAGTTATCGCTGCTCCGACCATCAAACTTTCAAACGTCTTTGTGGAGCACATATTTCTGGTATGTAAAAATATTAGGGTATATTTAATGATGACTCTAAATTTAGCTCGCAGAAGAAGTATAAATCTCCCGACTGTATTCCAGAGGCGTATCATCGTCGCCCCTGCCTGCCAGTATCAGATCTTGCTGCGAGCTGTATAAATTGACACTGTCTAAATTTCCTTTTACTAGACAGACTATTGAATGGGTGGGTTAAATGGGTAGGGCGCAGTTAAACAAATGCTCCGGATCAAGGAAATTGTGCGTGGCTTCTTTTGTCATTCAGAGAGGAAATTGAGAGATATTCGGCGGGGGCTCGGAGCCACTAACGCATGGCATTCATCTATAATGCACTCGGCCTGTCCGTCAGCTACTCCATTTCCTGTGACTAGCGCAGCGTGCCTAATCACCCGGCTCCACGCGGGGTTCCTTCCTCAAAGACAGCACACACACAGGCACGGTCACACAGGCAGGAATGAAGACACACACACATGCAGGACACTCAAACACGCTTCAGCCCGCTGAGGCAAACAGATTATTCTTATCTGGGGAGGGAAACATCTGTAAAGACGCTCAGCATCACTGTGCCGGGACAAATCCACACATATATCATCAGTGTGGAGAAACACACATCTGTCCTGTGGGAAGTGAAGTGTGATCGTAGGCTTAATACAATGACTGTACATGATGTTTCTTTCTTTCTTGTTTGAACCAAACAATGTCTTGTATGTTGCCAACACACAAGACATGTTGAATTAATTGATCAAACAAAGTCACTTTGTATTAATTTGTATTGTACAACCCAGGCATCATTTACTAAGGATTTATATATAATTGTTTAACACTCTTAATTCTATTTTTAAATCTAAAAAGCATTAACAATTTATGAACGTATAAAGCCATTAGTAGTCACAACCTATGAAGCCCTACTAATGCATAGTTAATTAAGGGTTTTAAGCTGTAGCTAATGGCTTAATTAGGTTAATAGTTCCTATCCATACAGATTTATAAACAATTGAACATTAAGGGATACTCAATGAATCATCATTTGTTTTATAAGGTGTTCTTATATCATTATTATGCTGGAATAATAGTGTTTAGTCCATATAACTGATCTAGAAACAACATTTTTAAACCCTTATTCAAGCTTATTTAATGTTTAATAAATTGTTTAATTCAATTGTAAAGCTGTAACCTTAAAATATGCCTAGCTGAAGTTGCCAGTAGTCCAACTCTGCTTACTTTGTTAGACAAATAAACAAGTTTAAGACTATACAGCCCCTACACTGGTGTCAATTAAAGCTCTACTGTCCTTGTGTGTCCGGTGACACCCCCCCTGCTGTACCCCTACCTGAGGGTCTCAGAGTGGCACTGAGGTTAACATGGGCCACATACTATCAATACCGCTCTGAAGCCCAGATCCATACATCTGAACCAGCCGCACTTTGTTTACCTGTGTGCTCAGTAATTAAAATAGATTTCTGAGCGGGGGCCTAATCCTTTTAGAAATGACATCGATCTGAAAGCTTCGGTGTAACTTTGTTGCGTTTTTTTTTTTTTTATCCCCGCCCATTCTCTCGAGCAGTGTTCCCCTTTTTGATGGAAACTTCGGAAAGTCCTCGACATGGAGGACGTCATTTAGCGCCAGACGGGGGGGGGGGGGGGGGAAGGGGGCCGCAGGAGAGGGGTGTCAGGTGGAGATAATAGAGAGGAAGCCTCTAACCTCGCTTAAAGCTGTCTGTCTTCGTAAATAAAATGAGATAATTATTGAGTGAACAACATTATACGCCGACGACACACTCTTTCTTCCACCCCCCCGCTGCCGGCGCAGTTGTAAATCTCAACAAACATGGTGCTTTTGGACATTAAGTGCTCACTAAGCACAGTGGATGCATCATATTTCAAGAGCAGGCGTTGTGTGGGTGAGGAGCTGGGGAAAATGGAGTGTAATGGTTATCCATTATCTTATACGGCAACGGCGGCAATGATCATTTTCAAGTGACTCATTTCTGGAAGTACCTATCTATTGGCCACTTCGAGGGAAGACTTTGATGGCTAATCCAAAACAACTATTCAGAGGTCATTTACCGCTGCAGCGCCGAGACACTCTGCACAAGAGAACGCTCCAGCCTCCCTCATTATTCAAATACGATCCTCAGGAAGATCCACATCACAAACAGCGGCGCCGCAGCCCCGGAGTGGGCGATTACCTACACAGCACACTGCGGTCCAGAGTGGAAGCATTAACATCAACAAATGAATATATCACAATCCAAGTAAGAGTTAGAAAGCACAAGAGATATTTGCCACGGGAATTAAATAGTGATACTGGAGTGTGTATTAACATATCAATGATAGCACTTGTGGAAAAGCTTCAGAAGATATGTAAGAGAACTTTTATATTATTCAATCGTATTGTGTTTTTTTTTCCGCGGTAGATGTATTTTAAGAAGTGTAGGTGTGATGTTTGTTTGTGTGGTCTCGGCTCCACATGAATGGTTACTTAACACCACGCTGATTTCCCCTCAGCAGTTAGAGGAAAACCAGCCGATGCTCAATGATGCATCACCGTGTTTGTTGCCGCCAGGCTGTGTGTACGTGTGCATATTCTGTGTGTGTTATCATCGCTGGCACGTAGACAGACAGCCCAGGAGTGACTGCCGGAGTGTCACCATCTGTGGATGCATTTGTGTCTGCCTGCACAAGGCTGAGTGTGTATCAGTGTGTGTGTGGGTTTATGTGTGTGTGGGAGGATTGGAGAGGAGTGTGTGTGTGTGAGCGTGCGTGCAAGTGTGTGTGTGTGTGTGTGTGCAGTCAGACAGTACACTGGACCACAGCTCCATAGTTTGCTACTTCAACAACAGCAGGCCAACTCGGTGCAAATGCTAAAAACTATCAATTTCAACAAGAACTTTTAATTTATTTTTTCAATAAATATTCTTCAAAAAAGTGAATCTAAAATGCTTAAAGATATTTGGAAAAACCAAGTTTTTAAAGTTTGATTCCACTAACAGGTGTTACAAGAAAAATAAAAACGTTTTTAAGCAGTAAATGACTCATTGAGAAACTCTTGGCAAGCATGCCAGATTAAAGTTGAGCAGCAGTTGGTGGAGATTAACGCCCGCAGTGAGTGGCACAGTGCGAAAGTGTGTGTGTATGTTGGTGTGCGCGACATGTGGTGTGTGTGTGGATTACTGAGGAGGCCTTGGCTGGGATAACCTCTACCCCCAGCCTGTGAACTCGCAGGATCCTTCACGGTGCATGTTGGAAGCGTCAAATCCTGCACGCTTCATATAGATTCTGGGGAGATCTGCCAACTCGCTCAAACTTACTGTGGCCCCAAAAAATATGAAGCAGAATGGTTCGGTTAATGGTCATGTTTTTAGGGAAAGAAATATGAGTACTTCTTCCACCACTTAGCTTTTTATTCGGATGTAAAGGTGCATGAGGAGAACATATCACTTAAGGACATTCTATTGGATTCAACATGGCCGCTTAAACATGCGGTCAACCTCGTCCTCCAGCTGCTTATTCTCCGACTGAACCTACTTGTGCTGTGTATCTGCAGCGTTAGCAGGAAGGAGCTCTCAGGAACGACAGGGTGGCGTGCACCTGAAGTAGACGCGCGTCTTTAAATCCACTGTGGCTCGCATTATGCTGGAATTCACACAGGTTGTCTAAACAGTCAAACAGCGGATCAATACGCCCATCGATCGGTGGCATTGAGACTGAACTGTTCGTGTCGAGGGGGCAGGAGATTCTCACTCGAGGACGCACGTACACACACATTTAGAGAGCACACATGTGTAGACACTGCGCAGGTGAGGATCTGGTGTGGTGCACAAATATTTGACAGATTTGTGCAGACACTCGTCGGGACACTTCGGCGCCAACACAGCGTCTCATACGAGCAGATTCAGGTCCTGTCTGTCGGAGCGGTCCGCCAGCAGTTTGTCTCAAAGTGAGGGCATCCAGTCAGCTTCAGCAGCTGAATATCAAGCTGGCTGCCGCCGCGTCTCCTCGCGCTCAACTGACACAGTCGATAGCTCTGCATTATTCATGGAAAGGCGGGGGCCGATGAGATGGCCTCTCACTGAGGGCTGGATTCCAACAGTCCCAAACTTTACAGGCGCTGGCGGACGCTTGACACCTCCAACAACTGCTTATCGTCAGCGAAAATGACAACCTGAGGCACGAGAAAGGGCAACTTTAAAGAGGAGGCTCAAGATGGGAGGGGGCATTTGAATTTGTACGCAAATTCAAACGCAAATGTGTTGGTTTTGAATGACATGATCGTGCCTTTTAAATCAAATGGAACAGAGCTAAAATAGCCCAGCTCTGACAGGTAAAGTACATATTATGACACTCTTGTCAGCGCCTCTTGTTCGCTATTAAGTCAATACACACGGATCACAAAGTTAACATGGAAACCTGAAGCGTCTAATAAAAAGAAAAACAAATCATAATTTCAAATGTTGCTCATCCGTGTTCGCTGATTTCCATTACACAGACTTAAAGACATCAATTAGCTAAACCGTGTCTGTTCAAAAAAAGAGGGAAGGAAGAAAAAAAACAAGGAATGATTTGGTGCGAATCAAACAAGACGCAAAGAGAACCAGAGGCGATGGAAAACGTCAGGCTGCTTGATATCAGATCTCGGAGGAGAAATTTGATGGGCACCGATGAGCAGAAGGCATCTCAGGAGAATTGGACAGAGGAGAGATTTAATGTGATCATAGGGGACGCTCATCTTTCAGGGAACGGGGTAATAATGAGCAATCAATAACGTCCTTAACAGAGTTAGAGCGAGTGGCTGACAGCAGATGTAAGGCTCCGGCTAACAGCCTACGTCTGATCTCACATTACCACACTGGATCTGGGTTTAACATGCGCACGTACGCACACACACGGCCAGGCGTACAGTATGTATGTACATGCAGCATATGGGCCAACACACCAACATATGGACACACATTTCTGTCTCCGTCACACACACACTCAGCGTCGTACTCACACACTCTCCTCAGGTGACATCCACCAGCATCGTGTCACTCTCTATCGATCAATAGCTGTAATCACATTCACAGGCGATGAACACGGTGGAAGGCTCAGGCGTCTCAGTTTGATTTCACAGGCTAAAATTACAGCTGTACTTACAAGGTAATAAAAAACACAGGCAGTAATTACTTAGCAGTAAAGTAAATACAGCTCTGGACTCTGTCGTCGGCTGTCTTTATGGGTAGGTGAGTGGCAAAAGTAGGCATGGAGCGATATAACATTTGATATCATGATTATTCTGGGCATATGTTATGCATAAAACCAAGTGTCAAACATAGCTGAGAGCTAAACAAATTATTGCTAATGCATCAAAGATAGCTTACATCAATATAGTAGAAACACTAAAAATCCTCTTAAATCATAATTTCCTACTAAATAATTAAAGGATATTCAAATAAAAAGGGGCGTGTCTTTCTGTTCTGTTCTAGTTATAACCCTGATTTGTTTATTAACAAGAAATGGAACTGCCATGATAAGCAGTATTTAAAGCTCTGTCTTTTGATTGGTTGAACAGAACTAAGGCAAGGAAGAAATAGGATGTGAGTTTTTTTAACCTGGTTGTAGGTTGTTTCTGTTGACTTAAGAGGCACTCATATGTACAGCAGCTGTCCATACTAAGCACGTACGCAACATTTATAACCTTAAATAACCTTTTTCTCTTCCAACTCTGGCTTGCATCTTCAACCAAACCACAGCGTAAAGAAACCTTTATCACTAAGCTTGTAGAGTGTTGCATGTTAGGTGATCGTCAAGTGCTACAGCGAACATTATAAATGTTGGCAGCAACTATCACGTCCTTCAAGGAGTCACTGGCGCTTTGAGGCAAACATATTATTCTGCGTTTTCCGTACAGTTCTGCCTGATCCAGAGAAAGAAGGTGTTGCTGTGTGTGTTGGCAACTTAATGTACACATATTTTCAGTGTAATATTTCTCACAGCAGCCGCGGTTGGAAACAAAATGGTTGTGATCATAGACAGGTGCCACACAAACTGTATAAGAAGCCGAGATATAAACCTCTTATTGTCCATTAGATGGGAAGATGGGAATATGATCAGGTAGAGAGGTTTGGAGAACAGTGAAAAATGTTCGATTCAGCAGAGCGAAAAGGACGTGCGGTATTTATTGAAGAGATGAGCTGTGACATAAGATAAGGAGAGACTGTTCTGGTGGAAGGGGAATGTCATTCCTCGGAGGTCCCAGGAGGAAGACGAGTGGAAGCTGAGGAACAAAGGGCCAACAGCACCGCCTGAACTCAGACATTTTCATTTTTTGTAAACTTCTCATGATACAGTCAATTCCTGCAAAATGAAAGCGTTCTGGAGCTTTATTACTACCTGTCTGAAGACTCCTGCATGAGCGGAGGACTGATTGACAGCAAGTCTATAGACGGATTCATTTTGTAAACAATATCATGCTGTTGCGGATGCTCCAACCCTTGTCAACAACTTGCACTAACAGCTGACCAGATGTGTCAGAGGGTTTCAGTGTCTCCTAGCAACAGTAAAACGTTCTGGGGCGACGGGCAAATCTGATGTACACATTTCTAATGGTCTGCTGTCCGGCAGAGCTTCAAACGTAAAGGTTTAATTCTGTAGGTTCCTTTGGGAGATCCAACAGCAGCTTCCTCGCGACTTCAGCGCGCCGTTCATCAGGTTGTTAGTCGCGCTGAAGCTCTCAGACGTGTCTACGGGCCTCTTATCTTATCAGTCAATCAGCAACAGCGTGCAGGAAATGAGACACACAACAGTGATACCGCCAACAACACTCATCTGTCAAGACACGCAGGCTCAATTACCATACTGTAGCACAAAGAACAGGATGCACTGCGCGCCGGTGAAGTGGATAAATTGAATTGCTGACGTTATACAAGCTAAGTCATTAGTCGCGTCCATATAGGGAAAGCAAAAGCTCGGCGGAACGAGAGGCAGAGGGGTTGTTTTATTTGGTGTAGCTGCGCAAAAGAGGAAGTGATAAACTTCTTACAGTTCGGGCATAAATCTGCATTTTTCTAATCATGAGTGTGTGTGTTTGTTTCTGATGCAGCCCCCTCATATTACTGTACTTGTTTGCAGCCTCTGTCTGGAGGTAGAAAGAGAAAGGGAGGGTGGGAGGGGGGGGAATATAAAAAGAGAAAGACGGAGACAGAATGGGAAACTGAGAGAGAAACAAAGAGTGAAACAAACAGAGACAGAGAGATAGGGAGGATGCTGATGTGTGTACTGCATCCCAAGGGATCACTTACTCAGTATAGACACAGTACTGGAGGACAGAACACAGCAAGGGTTCATTGGCCAAAATCTCTCCTCTTTACACACACATACACACTCGCCATCCCTCCAAGCAATATTCCTGTAAGCACTCGTCCACTGAGAATAACCGCATTGACTGAAGTGGAGTCAATGCAAGAGGACGGTGGAACGAGGGGAGGAAGATAAAATAAATAAAAGGGAAGGATGAGCATGAAGCAGCAGGAGGAGGAGTGTCCACCTGGCCGGCGTCCAGGGGAATTAAACAGTCTGTTTACCGCTCTCAGCGACTCAGCAGCGCCATGTTAGCCTAATGGCACGGACATGAAGCCAATTGATTTGTGGACCAATAGACCTGTCCCACAGCACAGGCAGATTACCTAGATCACTGGCTCCGCATCGAATACACATCGCTTCTCATTCGCGCCCCTAAGGCAGGGGAATGTGAACAGGGTTTAATGTGCGTCTGTGTGGGCTCGCCCGCATATACGGACACGTGTCCCCAGGATTAGAACATGGAACCAGGGGCCGCTTTGTGTCCGCTTGGGGGTTCATTCTTTACTTCCATGTTGTAGCCTTCAGGCCTCATTTATTCTATATTCTGACTTATAGGCTATGGGTTTGGGTGATGATAAGCTGGCGAGTTACATCAGGCTGAAACCTTTGGGGTCTAAGTTAAAAGACTATAATGTGATAAGCTCTCATTTTAAGTGTACTCACTTTTGTCGTTACACACAACAGATGCTATCTGCTAGCTAACGTTCAGAAAATAACATGAAGCCTTTGCCAAGATAATTCTGTAGAAAAAGTACATTTTGGCAAAACTGACACGGAGCAAATGAACTTTATAGACAAGAATGTCTTTTCTTTTGTTCAAATAACACACTTAACTGTTTAGCTCTGGTAATTAAAAAAGTACAAATCTGTTTGCAATGAGCATCAATTTCATGATTCCACAATGTTGCCATACTGTCATACAGATTGAATTTGAAAAGTATCCCTATTAATATCATTATATCAATTTCAGCCATATTGCCGAGCTCTAATGGATCCTTCTCATAACAAAATTGGATTAAGTAAAAAAAAAAAGGGGATGATTGTCCAGCTAAAAGCGACATTTGTTTTCTGTGATGAAATTGTAGGGATAAAGAGGCACCCAACACCGACTATTATGTGCACACAGTTTAAACCTGATGTGAAAATGTGGATGGGGAGTTTAATAAAAGTACAATTTTCCCATAAGGATCTATCTACTATGCTGTGGCATTAACAGTGCACATTGTTCCAAATAAAAAAAACCTCTCTGCCGGACAATGAAAGACCACACACACTTGAAACTACAGTTGTCCGTGTGTACGGCCGGCGAGTGAGAGTAATTCCACATTCTCCACAGTTTTCACTCATGTCAGTGTCCCAGTTGATAAGCATGAAAATCCATTTATCTACAAAGGGACTGTACGGTCCGTATTGGACAATGTCTCTTTCATGGTCCCTTGCAGGCCCTTTTTTAGTCCACAAAGCCACCCAACTGACTCCACCACGTCTGTAATAGGCCACATTCATTTGATATAGACACATCAAGGGAGATATTGCAGTGGTGTCGCTGTGCATCAAGAGAAGTGGGGCTGGTTCACAGAAGCGGCAATATGCTCTGAACATAAAAGAACAATGGACGCCAGGCAGATGCAGTTAGGCGAAAAAAGAAAAGATACAGTACAGTGGCCTGGACATGAAATCCAAACATGTATGCTTGGGTGGAACAGACACGGCGTGGCTCACTGTCATTCTCATTCAGCCTTTCTCTCCTTTTGAGAGTGCAGAGATCCAGAATTAGGCCTCTGAGGATGAGGAGGAGGAGCCGTCAGATTACAGATTAGAAGGTGGGGAAGAGGTGGGATTAAACATGCTGTCTTGATGGTAGCCCGGCTAATACTGCTCACAGCTTCTGCTAAGGGCGTTGTCATAGCGGGTTGGATTATAAGGAAATGTTCAAAAGGAAAAACGACTCTCCTGGAGATTCTTATCAAAACACTTTCCGATCTGGTCAATGTTATTCATTGCTCATCCGATCCATATTTGTGTAAATGAGGTGCACGGAGCTTTACAGCTCGAGAAACCTCTGAGACTTTGGTATGATGCTACGCCTTAACCACCCTCTGGCTAATGCAGCTAATGAATGAGAGAGCGCTAGCAGGCTAACGGCTCTAATTCTCCTTCACAGGCTATCATGTTGCAGCCCAGAGACGGATCAATACCATTTGCTCAACACACAGGAGGCCTGGGAATCTATAAAAGGGCTTTTATTGAGTAATTAAACACCCATTACTGTCCCGTGCAGCCAAACAATAAATTTGATCAGCCTCTCAGGCGCAGATCCAGCCGTGATTAATACTCAGTGCATGTATGACATAAAGGACCACGATGACATTTTGCTGTCTTTGATAGTGCGAGGACGGGGTTCGGATGTTTCAAGGTTGTTTAGCGGGCCCTAAGAAAGCTCTGTGTGCAAAAAGAGGTGGCTATGGATTTCTGCTGGTCTGGGATCAGTAGCTGCTGTCTTAAGACCGCTACAAAAAAAAGCATGTACGGCTTTCTGTTCAAAACTCAACATCTAATGGCCTTGACACGTTTCACAATCTGCTCCGACAAGAGTGCTATTTTAGACATTTTTCTATCTGACCTTTGGACTGTAACCTTCTAAAGGCTGACAGTAGCGTTAAGTTACTACTTAAATGGCATTAAATGTTTCCAAATGCCATTTTATCATGTTTTAAAACTCGTGAATATTCAAAAGAAGTGACAGGTATAGGCTTTAAACTCATATTGGACACTGTTAAAGTCGTTATAAAAAGAAATACGAGAAATTGTAGCTTATATTTGACTTTAACTGCCCATAATTAGCATTTATTAGCAATAAATAAATATTTCACAAACCCTAACACACACAAATGTAGTTCTGACAACATATAAGTGTGTTAAAATAGCATTTATTGCCACAAATTAAATATATGTGTTGTATGAAGATAATACATTACCTTTGAAGTTGGAATATATAAAGATAAATATTGATACATCTTTTTTAAACCTTGTTTAAGGATGTACATTAACAGGAAATATAAGATTAAACTCCCTTTCGATACATTTCACTTTAAAAAATGAATTCTGAGGAGGCGAACGCAGATGCTTGTGTAAAGAAAAAGGAAAATGGCCCCACTTTGAAGACATTTGGACAAATACTTCTATTATTGCATGGAAAGGAACAGTAATAAAACGTTTTCAGCAACACTGTCATGTCACATGTCCAGCCTCTTTACAGTGACTGAAGGCTGAACTGTGTTTTCTCCCCAATTTCCCAACGTCCTTTTCCACACTTGCACAATTCACAAACCTGTTACAATCCCATCCTTGTTGGAGAATATTTAGCGTTGTTGAGCCAACAATATGGCATCTGGGTGATTCTCCTAAATATGAATGGCCCATTCACGAGGCTCAATGGAGTCGCTTGGCAATGGCCCTTCTTCCCCTCCCTCCTCCATACTCAAAACAATATTCAGCGCAGCAGTCTTGGCACTTTTCCCCGAAATCAACAAAAGAGGAACTCGAAGCTGTCCCTGAAACCCTCAAAGCATTAAGCCTCTGTGAGATGCAAGTACTTGGCACAAGCAAAGCGATTTAACGACAATGGACAAATCATACAGTGCTTTGTGAGATTTAGGGGATACAATAGCACTCCGTTTCCAAAGCACACATTAGTAAGCATGTCATTGGGACCCCCTGGGGGATTTGAGCAGCCTAGAGGATTGTGTAGTGAAGAGGATAAATATATGTTACTGGGCACGAAGATGGACCAGTGCCAATGCCTCCCTCCTTCACGCAACATACTGCGGATTACGAGTGTGTGGAATACATTAATAGAATAATCTTCTGAACTAACCCACAAACTGAACCCATTTGGCTTGTTAAGCGTATACATTGCAACACATCCAAAATCAATTTAAGAACCATTTACCCGAGCGCAAGAGTACAAAAAAAACCCAAAAAGAGAGACGAGAAAACAAAACAAAAATATATACTTGTTATTAATGTGCGGCGCTTGCAGCCATGCTGACCTCTGAGTGCTAAACAAAACCAACAACGGACAAGCAGACACCCACTCAAAAGTCAATACCATGCGTGCCTCCTCTTCCTCTTGTATGGTTAATGCATGATGCCAGGTAGTGGAGACAGACGGAGAGAGGGTCTCATTATACGCTGCATGCTATCATTAGCTATCTGCCACATGTGTCCATCCTGCCAACGCACAAGTACAAGCAACATCCTAATGTTCTCTCTCCGGCTTCCACTGGGCCCGCACACACACCCAGCGCCCGCACACACACACACGATCACAGGTGAGCGTATAACACATTCCTTCCTCAGCAGGCCTCGGCGCATGAATAGATTTTAAGTCGCTTTTCAAGCACACATACTAACAGACTCCAAAGCTTTTGTATGGTGGAGATTTGTCTCTGCTTTATATGATTGTAAAATCAATAACTTTGGACTGTCGTGCGGACGAAATAAGATATTTAAGGACATCGCGAAGAAGTCATCTGGATATTTTTCCAATACACTATTGAGCTCCTGATTCACAGTAAAGTTCGATTAGACGATTGACAGGAAAATAATCAGCAACTATTCTTAGAGATTGATTACTCCTTTATTAGGTAAAAATAGATTTTAAAAAATGCAAAAATGTTAAGGTTCCAGCTGGAGAATTAACAGTTGTTCGTGTCTTGTATAGGAATAGTGATATTAAAGTGAATATATTTAGGTTTTAAGAGTGTTTGTGGACAAAAGGAGACATTCAAAGTCGTCCCCTTGGCTTTAGGAAGTTTGGATTTGTACACTTCTTTTCAACATCACACATACCAAACAGAATTGGCAGGTTTGTCAATAATGACTATAATTGCTAGTTGCAGTCCGACAATAAACGCTGCAGAATTTTTCAGCGATGTATCAACAGCGGTTTGTTTTTGCTCTGGTTACCAGTTTGTGTCCATCTCCCAGAGGCCACAGGCAGCTCAGTGATGCTGTGCCACACGCCCAGCCACTCAACATCCTTTGTGTCCATCCCCTGGCCGCCTGCCAAGCACACACACACACACACACACACACACACACACACACACACACACACACACACACACACACACACACACACACACACAACACACACACACACACACACACCACACCACACAACACACCATCACACAACACCACACACACACACACACACACACACACACACACACACACCACACACACACACACCCACACCACACACACACCACACACACACACACTAGCCCTCCCTCGCACCCAATGAGCCATTGTTCATTAACGCGTACACCTTTGCCGCCTCGCAGACAAAAGTGTCCGACTTACTCGCGCAAAATGCCTCGCTAATCAAGATGTTCAAGCTGAGGTTGTGAGAGCGGGGGGGGGGGGGGGTTGCAGACGGACACTATCCAGCCCAGGCTCGCTGTTACCAAAATCAGATCATCCATGCAGAGCCAGAGAGAAGAGCAGCAGAGATTACAGTCAGATCTCTCTCTCCTAGCTGTCATTTTCGTTGGCCCTTGTGAAAAAAAAAAAAAAAAAAAGGCCCTCGTCTGCGTCCTCGATCGCCGGGCCAAATGAGTGGCGTGCTCCTCCGCATATCAATGCACAATTTAGCTTAAGACATGCATGGCAATAACCTAATTAGAAACGGCGCCTTCTCATTTGAAGGCACAATGTAAAGGATAAGCTGCCTTGTCTAGCGAGGTCTAATGGTGCGGAATATTCCAAAGTGGAAGTTACATTTTTTTCCCTTTTTTAATAAGTCCTTAGCATATTTAACGCTTCCACATGCTGAATGTTTTAATATCTGCCGGAGAATCCAGGCCATGGGTGGTGGAGATTGCTGCTAAAGAGTAAAAGGGAGGTGAGCGGGGGTCTGCTTAAAATTCAGAGAAGGGGGCAGCGGATTGCAAAGAAGGTAGGAGGGAGAGAGAGAAAAATCTACAGCTTTGATTTGATTAAAACGTATGAAAATGACGCGTTACATAAACCAAAGAAACTTCAAACATTTTAGGGGGTTTGGAGTTCAAAGAAAGTGAGATAATGCTTTTAATGCTGGAATTAACATGGAAATGAATTTAGCTGAATGTCTGTTCAAGGGGGGGAAATAAGAGGCGGAGATGTGTGGAAATTTGGCGACACTGATCTTAGATCACGTGTGCTTTTACACCAATTCTTACTTTTTAGACTTGAAAACTACTATTAGGTCATTTCAAATGCATTTAAGATATCTTTGTCAGTGCAGTTACATCACACCCTGAGCTTTGGTTGGAGTTCATTTGATCTTTCTAGTGTTTCTTTGATACATAAAAGCATTATCTTGGTGTGAAGAATCCCAGGTTACAACAGGCTCCGAGTAGTAAGCTGTAAGTGTTACCCCCCCCCACGAGTCAGTCTTGTGTGGACACCTCTCGCCTTAAGTACACCCATCAGATTTTGACTGGATAATAGGCAGTGAGCAGTGGGAGAAAGCATGAGGGCAGAATGGATATAATTTGTGTGTGAGGGCGCTCTGTTTTGTGTGTTTCAATTGCAACACGGTAAGAAAAATAATCCCCCAACCGACAACTGTCAGTCACAGCAACACTGCTCCCCTAAATCCTAAACCCCCCCTTTGAAAGAAGCAGTGTACCAACACTGAGGGAAGTGAGGAGGGGAGGATTGAGTGGATCACGGTGTCAAGGATTTTAAGGAATTGGCGTCCACTCATCTACGGATGTTTTTCGGGCAGCGGCGCTACCGACAGCTGCCTGCCGTCTCCGGGAGAGGAACTCAGATCAGCGAGGGGGGGGGGGGGGGGGGGGGCTGTCAGCGAGCATGCAGGGAAACACACAAAGACTTACACTGCCTTGCTACTGTTACTGACACACACCGTCTACTGGGACGGAGAAGGAGAGGGAGAGGAGGGGAAATAAGTGGACGAGAGCGCAAGGAGACAAGGAGAGAAGGGGGGGATGAGACACAGAGAGATGGAGAGAGTGGAACAGACAGACAGGTCCGAGAGGGATTTGTTCTATTTGCATGTGCCGGGGCTCCCATGGGGTCCACCTCGGAGAGCATAAAAGATAACACTTAACATATTTGCTAAAAGATGACAACCCTGGCTGGATCTGGTTTGAAGAGGCCCTTTGTCAGGCCGTGCAGACAGGAGAAACCCACTGATACGGACGCCTAACAAATGTCCCCGTGTGTGTGCGTCTGAAAAATACTTCCGCACATCGCCTTACATCTGGCAGAAGTCCCACGGGGGCGGGCTAGATCGCACGCCGCTGGCTCCGGGATGGTAAAACAGCATTTAATGGTAAACATTACAGACTGATAGAAAGTGTCAGGATAATTTATTTATACGGTCCCACTGGGAGTCGCTGAGCCACCCTCGCCGCACACCGGCTCTCTCTATTCATTTGAGGGAGAAGTATTTAGATAAATAAAGCCAGAGTAAAAGGGTTGCCTGTTTGTCGAGCACTTTTTCTTCTATTCCTATTATCTCCCCTCTCTCTGTCCCCATTAGCAGTATCGGGGGGCCGCGGCAGATGTGAGGCGATACGTTATGTGTATAATGAGGGGGATTATTGCTACTGTCACTGCTACACGCACAGACAGGATGCAGAGGGACGGATCTTAAGCCGGGGACTGTAGCAAACAAATAGACTTAGAGGAATAAACAAACTGCTGGGGAACTACATTATTTACATTACACACAAAGTGACACATGCACGGTTGCGTCTGGGTTTTCCTCATCTCACACACACACACACACCCCCTCCATATGTTCATCTAGAATCCTCTTCTATAACAAAACAATGACACTTCTTGACATGTTCTTGATAGCCACAAATCTATCAAAGGTCACTAAATTAGGAGCAAATTGAAATGGAAAAACTGCAGAATTTTATGATATGTCATTTTATGTGTCAAGTGCATATCTGTGCGTATGTACTATGCCATTTAGGATCATAAAAGTACAAATACAAGCATTATTATTCTAGTGTTTCATTACAGGAAGTTAGGACAATATGAACACACACCTGCATTTCGAACACACCATCACTTCCCATTTGCCTTTTCAAAATACTTATTTGCATGCTCCTAAAATCATACACACAAATCTATCAAAAGACAGTCAATAAGAACTTAATTGAAATATAAAGCTGCGAAAAATATGAAAATGTATGTGTCAATTGCAAAAAAGTGCGTATATAATATGGTATTTAAGAGGATTTAGGTACAAATCGATGCACTAATATTCTAAATGTTCATTAGGGTTTAAGTTTGACAATATGCACACCCACTCACACAAACTCCTATCGACAAATCAATCAAAAGTCAGTCAAATGAGACTGAAATGCAATGCAAAAGCTACAGGTAATATGTATAGTAGGTCATTTAAGATCATTAAGGTATAAATAGAAGCAATATCTATATTCTTATCATAGACTAAGTTTGTCAATATGCACACACACACACTTGCATTTCAAAACTCATGCATCCCATCACTCCCCATATGTTCATCTAGAATTCTCTTTTTAACAGCAACAATTGAATGAGACTCCTAATGAGACAAAATATCCACAAATCATTCAAATGGCTGTCAATTAAGAACAAATATAGATGGAAAAGCTGCACAAATGTATATTTGTAGGTGACAATCGTGTGAAAGTGCTTACATGAATATGTAAAATAGGGCATTTAAGATCATTAAGGTAGAAAATGAAACATTATTTTCTATATTTTCATTAGATTAAGTTTGACAATATGCACACACATACACACTTGCATTGCAAAACTCATGCCAGAAATCTCTTCTTTGACAAAAACAGCATAAATTGAATAAGACTCTTTCGCATGTCCTTGAACAGAATATCTTTTGTGAAATGATATCAACAAATCATTCAGAAGTCAGTGAATTAGGACTGAATTTGAATGGAAAAGCTGCCTGAAATGTCCTTTTATGTGTCAATTGCAAATAAGTGCATATCTGTTTATGTATGATATGCACTTCAGACCATTAAGCTACAAATATACGCATAATTTTATGTTTTCATTACAGTGTGACATTATGGATCCACACGCTCTTAAAAACAAAACTACAAATATGAAAAAGGAAGTGAGTGCACATGCCGCATGTAACACACACATCAGCAGGCGAGAAACAGCACATGATGTGAGGGTGAATGTGAGTGAGAGAGAGAGCGAGAGAGAGCAGAGGGATCAAAGGTGAAAGGTTGAGTCCTCACTAATAACTGCTACAAAAACCAAGAATGTGCAATCGTGGAAGTGAAAGCTCAACAGAAAGCACATTGTGGTCTCGAACGTGATTATTCAACAGAAAACTATCCGCTGCCCGCTTTCACTTGCAACAGGGTGGGATGGATATTTTCTATTTCTAACAATCCACCATTGTTCTTCATGAGAGTGGAGCATCATTTCTGCAAAAACACTCCTGCACAGCTCACGTGGAGCAGTTTTTTAAATATCTGAAATTTAAATGAACTTCTGCATGCACAAAGTAGAGTGTATTTTGTCATTAACGCTCCTTCAAGAATGCATTATTCCCTCATGACATAATGTAAATAAATACCGGTGAATTCAGCAATAGAGGTATGAAAAAGTGCAACTAATAAATAAATTCTCATTATAAATATGCATTATGACTTTGCAACGAATGAGGCCTTGTTCGCTGTTACTCAAATCACATCAAATTGTAACAGTCAAATATTAATTTCCATATTTGTGCAGTGAAATCAAAAGAAAATGTGAGTGTGTTGAAAAAGAACTGCTCCCTAATATCTATTTTACTCATATGCAAAAAGGATTATTAAATAAAAGTTCAAGAACAATATTTTAGAACAGATTTCAACTTATTAAAAAAATAGTTTTGTTTTTAAATGAAGCCATGTATAATTTAAAAGATGCACAATTATTATTTAAAATATCAGGCAGTGCTGTGTGTAATGACAAAGGGTTATGTTAGTGTGCTATAAAGATGGATAATAAAACCTAAACATGAGAATTTGAGTAGTGTCCTATAATAAAATAAATATTGCACCATTCTAAGTAAAGCTGTGAATATACAGAATAAGATGAGTGAAATAAATAACAGTAAACACACCAGCTGCTGAAAGTCATCAGTGCATTTCTACACCTTGTAATATATGAATATAATAAGTTGTACCTACCATAGACGCTGCTGCTGCTGATCATCTCGTGCTGGAACAGAGGGAGAGGAGATGAGAGCATTGGAATTAATTTGTGGAAGAAAAAGACTACAAAAAAATCTCCTCTGCTTCAAGCAAAAAACATGACAGACACTTTTTTTTCTCTGGTCCAGCAGCACTGCTCGGATTGCAAACCGTGTGAAAGGTGGGCCCTTGAAGGAGTGCAGCGAGCAATAGGAGAGGCGTCTAACCTACATGCATCTCATTAGAAAGTGGAGCCCGGGATGACAGGTTTAGAGAGAGAGAGAGAGTCAGAGAGAGAGAGAGAGAGAGAGAGAGAGAGAGAGAGAGGGGGGGGTGAGGGAGGGGGGTGGAGGAACATCAGATTGTTTGGATATGATGGAGTCAAGTTAAATCTGTTGATAACGCCCTACAATGTGCACTATTTCAACAAAAAGCATGCTGCGGTGATATTGCCTGCCCGCATGCATAGGGCAACTTGTTGTAGCCGCACCACAGAGAGGCTGGAATATCCTCCCAGCGCGTGCAACTTATGTTTTTTTCATTTTTAGAGAGTACCGCACAGCCGATAAAGCACCTATAGTGCGGGCTGCGCATTTGCGTATAACGATGTCGCAGGTGCGCTCCTTAAAAAATCACATTAAAAAAAACGCACTAAAATTCACGCTTATGTAGTTAAATAACAAAGTGCACATGCATGATTCCGATGAGAAGGTGCACTGCAGCCTCTCGGCTCTGACCACTCCGTCTAATTGCAGACGCAGCGGATCCCAGACTATCCGTCCTTACCTGCTTTTTTAGCGACAGGTCGACCTTTCAAGTGCGGGGTTAGGGTCGCATCGATCCCGGGGAGGGGTTCTGCTGATGATCGGGGTGCCGAGGTTAAGCCGGGGTGCGTGCGAGCTGAAACCATCCCAAGTTAACGCAGGAAACACTGACCACAGCCACTGCCATGTTGGAATTTCACCAGCCCCGAACAGCTGCTTCTCACACTGACCAGTCCGCGTCCCACTGCGCATGCGTGCAGAGAAGGAGAAAGAGAGAGAAAAAAAAGATCCTCAATTCCAATTACTGCCCATAAGGTTATTATGGGCGTCTAGTTTGTATGGCAGAGTGGTGAAAGGGAGTCCAAATGGTGAGGAAGATGAAGCGAAGAGGGAACAGGGAAGAGTTTAGGAGGCAGCAGAGAGAGGAGAAGCACTACAGGAGAGAGTGCTGCACTTTATAGGCAGTTCAATCCCAGTTTTAAAAGATTAAAGGTGAGACAGCCTGTTTTTCTACTGCACACTTACTTTAGAAGCATTTGCAGACAAGTTGCATCTGTCATCTTCTTGAAATGACATTTGTAATACGTGTTTAATATTTTTTAAATAGTTATTTTATCCCTAGAAAGCTGTTTTGGTTGCACACCATCAAATGCAACTGGTTTAGAAACACTCTAAGATTTTACACTGAAAAATAAAGAGCCCTAAATAGTGCCCTGAGGCACCCCAGAAGCCCCCTGGCGTAGTTTGGTAGAGTGCACATAGGGGCAAATCTAATACCCCGCCCCCCCCTCTGCCCGATATGTGACTGCCTCCCTCCCTAGTCCACGACTCTCCCCGTGATAATTATAGCAGCAATATGGAATTAGCAATTGAAGCCCTAATTAGAATGAAAATGTCCCAGTTAGCCAGTTATCAAAGCATCAGCAGGGAGAGCAGGTTTAAACAAGACATCAAAGATGGAATAACTATCAGCTCATTGTTACCCACAAGTTGAGAGTGCACGTAATGAAAATAGTTGTTAATGTGGTTAAATAAATGTCCCTTGTCGGATATATTTTGGCGAATAGTCGATTCCGTGAAAGTGAGTTTCTCCAGTTTTGCTTAACAGAGATGTGCTCAGACGTTTTTTCTAATATAAGTCACAAAAAGATGATTGAAAAATGAATAATTGAGGAAACTAAGATAAATGTTAGTCTACCAAAACCATAACAACCAATTCGTCGACTAATTGACTAAGAGAGGGTTAGCTGGAAAAACAGGGTTTGGAGAAATGTGGTAAATAAGAATGTGGAGGAAAAGTCTCATATGTAGAGGGTGAATAACGCACATGAACACGTCCCTATAGTGAAATATGATCCGTATACCACTGCTGATGAATTTAGTAAGTGGACTGTTTCCTTCCTCAGTCTGTTTATTAGAGCAGCGGCTGCAGCACACTATAAACTCTCCATCACTGAGAGCTACAGCTCCACCTTTCACTCTCCATTCTCCATAATTAATTGTCTTTTTTACAATTCCATCAATTCATTAAATTTGTCAAGCCTGCGATGCAATCAAGGTTTTTGTCAGCGTAATGAAAATTGATTGAAAACTCAACTAATCGCTGTGTAATAGAAGTGTTTTTGTTACACAGAGCTAATTATTAGCTAGTAATTAGACAAAGCTTTAAATTAGTGTGTTTAATGGTAAAGTGAGGTAAACAGGCCTTGTAGTGTATTACAGTGTGCAGATGAGTTACAGAGCTCTCTGATTTACATTCGGGAGGCAAAGGTATGTTGAATATGCAGTGTTGCTATAAAAGGCACACATTGATATGGAATACCTTACATCGGATGTTTTCAGATTGGATTTTATGACACATTTTCTGATTTGTGACGTGCGGTGGAAGAGATTTAACTCCAACAGAAATCTAAATAGATTTTAACTCATTAGCCATTGGAGAGGTAATGATGTAAGTCTGCCACTAATGAGCTTAAGCTCATAATTGAATAGGAGGGGGGTGGAGAAACACACACACACACACACACACACACACACACACACACACACACACACACACACACACACACACACACACACATACATGCTGCAATAACGCCCACACAAGCCTTATTGCACAAAAGGATCCACACACAAAGACACACACCTACAAACACAATCCCGCCTCCTGTGTTGGTATGGGCTCCCTTCTCTCTCAGGGTCAACACTCTGTGTGTGTGTGTGTGTGTGTGTGTGTGTGTGTGTGTGTGTGTGTGTGTGTGTGTGTGTGTGTGTGTGTGTGTGTGTGTGTGTGTGTGTGTGTGTGTGTGTGTGTGTGTGTGTGTGTGTGTGTGTGTGTGAGTGTGAGGGGGGGGGTATAGTCACATGACCAGCTACATTTCAACTCCAGTGCCTGCGGACTTCAGTGTCGGCCCTCATCACTTCACCACAGCTTTACCCCTTCTTACACAATCTGTAAAATAAAATAAAAATAGGAATACAAACTTGATTTTCTTGTAATTCCTCATGTGGTATTTATTAAACCAGAGCTTTAATTGATACATCAAAGGACCCATTGAACGTCACACTAATCAAACCTCTACTGCATATGTTCCATATTCCCAGTATTAGAGGGAAAACATGCAACAATCCCCGGCGCTTTGATGTCACCTCTTCCAGACACATTTCATATTTTTATTCATCTCTCCCAAATAATTATCAGCACTTAACCCCGGCGTGTCTACGAAGACGTAAAAATGTCAAAATCAATTTGGATGAAGTAGAAAGCTTATAGGATAAAAATGTCCATCCTTTATAAACTCGGGCGATACATTCAGAATGTTCCCCTGGTAATACAGGCTATGAAAATGATGATATCCAATTTATTCTATCAAATACAGCTGATATAAACAAAGCCCCAGTGAATGGGGGCAATGTAGGGAAACTCAAAGGAAATCCAGAGGGAGAAAAGCCCGGATAGTGTTAGCTCAGATAAAGAAGAGGTAAAATAATGTAAGAAAATACAAGAGGGGATGAGTCGTCTTTGCTCACAGGCCACTGTGTGTGTGTGTGTGTGTGTGTGTGTGTGTGTGTGTGTGTGTGTGTGTGTGTGTGTGTGTGTGTGTGTGTGTGTGTGTGTGTGTGTGTGTGTGTGTGTGTGTGTGTGTGTGTGTGTGTGTGTGTGGCCAATCCACTTTTATGAGCCCAGACTAACGCCCTGATGGGACACGGCGTGGATTTGAGCAGAGCCTATTGAGCATAAGCTGCTAAATTTGGCAATAAAGGGAATGTGATTTACTGTAAGCTCCAGTGGGCCGAGAGCGACGCAGCCGACGGCGTGTGTACACACACACACTCACACACACACACCTGAGAGCATAAGACACACACACTAACAATAACTCACTCACTCTGTTACTGTCTCTGGCTCTCTCCCTCATTCTCCCTCGCGCACACACACAAGCCGGCTCGCCTCACACTCGCGCAGCCACTCATGCGGCTCAGCGGCAGTGACTTTGACAAATAACCAGGAAGTCCTGGTGTTGGCTTAAAAACTCCAACTTGTTCAGTTGCAATTCTGCATTTGTCCTGCTTTAATGGCTGTGGAAGTGGCTTTGGAGGTAATCTGTCAGTGATTGATTAGAGCCCGGCCAAATCCCCTCACTGAACGCATTGGTAGGCTGCAGGCCTGCTGCTGTGTGAGGCAGACAGAGAGGAGAGGAGAAACACACTTCTGTGTGTTGGAGTGCATGTATACATCCACTCAGCAGCAAATGGCAGGGTTGATTCGTACTGATAAGAAACCAATAATTCATACTAGATCAATTTTTAAATAAAATACCTAAGAGTTACATTTCTCGTGTTGTAAAAAAAAATATTTTTTCCTTTAAATATGTGTTTGCTTTTGATATTATCAAAAAACATTATTTACAAAAAATATTGGATCTTTAACCTTTGTCAGATTCAAACAGCATTGGTATTACACCACAAATGCATCATTATATATATATATAAATATTCCTATTGTTTGCCAAAAAGTCATTCATTGACCAACAAATGTAGAGTATTAAGGCTTTTAAGAAAAATAAAATGCATAATAATATTATTCAAATACTATACTTATTTGGGATTTTAAAGGGGAAGTGCTTTGTAAAAACTACACAACAGAGACCAGAATGGAAGCAGAAACCTGACATATTATACAATCATATATAATATTTTTACTTGATTGAATCTTGCAACAAGAGCCAGTTTAAAAAAAATGGTGTAAAAATCATATTTAATATAGCTGAAAAAAGTTGATCATAAATGTGTAGTACATTCAGTGATGGAAGAAATAGCCCTTTTTTTATAGATACTTTTTTTATAGATACTTCTGTAAAAGTAAATATCAAAATAAAAGTGCTCCTTATGGAGGATGAACAGACCGTGTCGTTATAAGTGTATTGCATACTAGTTTTCTGTCTGGTTCAAGAGTACTTCCTCAGCTTCATTATAGTGTAACATCATATCTTATGATGAAATGGAGTGTCATGGTGTGTAAGGATATCATTATTAATGCTCCTTCTGTACGATCACAAATACCTGTTTCCTACAGATTCTCCCTGGAGCTTTGTCAGAGCCTCGAGGAGTCTTCACTTAGAGGAGAGGATGTTCACATGGAGACGAGACTCTTTGCAGCCTAACGTCCACCTTATCCTCCATCTTGCAAAGAAAAATACATTTTAATGGCTGCACACATTCAATCAATTCTTACACTTGACATGCTGTAACTGAATGAGTCCTCTGATGATTACACTTGATGTAATCATCACTTTATGTACAAGTTGATGTCTGAATTTTGCATGCAGAACAAATGAGTGGTTATCTTGTTTATGATTAAAAGTAATAATGCAATGCTTTTAAATTAAATGTATTTTATATTCACACTCCAAGCTACCAAGGCTGACCATGTTAATGAAATTAATGTCTGTTTAATAGTATTTCTGCAATCTTATTGTGCTTTTTTCTAATCAGTGTGAGCTTGAAAACACTTCTTTTTCTTCTTTTCTTTTATAATCAAAGACCTCTTGCCGAACATGTGGAAGCTCTGACCATGAAAATGTTTAGCATGATTCTTAATATCGCTTAAGTGATAATTATTCTGCTCGCCACAAACCTGACTAACAAAATGGAATTCAATCAGAGCCTGCGCATAATGACAGTCATTATGAAAATAATGAATAAAAAAGACATCCCTGTCTGTATTCAGACCTCTTTTTCTCACACATCTCCATGGTGATCTGAATTATTTTTTTTTCAACTCTACATTCTGGCTGGCCGACGGCCGCTTTAATCACATTGTTTATGGTAAACCAAGCGTTGTGCGCTAGCTCTATGCCTGGACTCATTTAATTAACCACTTGAGAGGTGCAGCGCGGGCTACAGTAGTGCAGCGTTGTCTCCTGCAGTGGTGAGTGCACGGTTATTGTTGCTGACCGGTCCATCTCGCAGCAGCTCTCTCTGTTGGCTCTTTGAAACGAGACAATCTCCCTCCGAGTGAGAATTTGCCTTTTTACCACTAATTTGAACCAACTCAGACAAACAGGAGCGATATAATAATGACAGAAACATCTCCACAGGGTTGTAGAGGAACAGACAAAGCAATAAAATGTCTATTTAACTTTATATTCTACAGATTTATATTTAGAATCATATTTAATTGACTAGATTGAATTAAATCTTCATATGCGCCTATTATCATTACAATCACTTACATTTTATATGTGTTGCACGTGCATTCTCCTAAGCTTCCGCCCGGTAGATGTGTGTGAGGTGGACCATGTCCCTGAGGTTTACTCTTTTGATTCAATAGCGCTCCACATGGATGGACTCAATCAGATACCTCAAACCCAGTGAAGGGTGATGTTCAATGGAGCTGAAGGTACACTACAGCAGCTCCTCTGAGAAAAGAAGGCCTGGTTCTCAGACGATGTTTACATGTAGAGACACTTCTTACCCCTGTAGAAAGCACAAAGAAACCAGAATTTTAAGCAGGTACAGTAAACAAAGACATTATGACTTGCTTTGGCATTGCTTAATTGTTGTCACTTGGCACGGAAATGTTTTTTATGTCTGCAGTTTCCTACTTCATATAGTCTTGCATGAGCCTGGAGATTCAAGGCTACACTTAAAATAAAGTGTCTTTGTTTTGTTATTTTTTCAACTGTCAAATCAATTTTCAATCAAAAATGTCATCAAAGGCACAGAGTTCACATCACATACTTATCCTAAAATCAGATTTAGAACAGATGTACAGCTTAAAAAAGGATTGTAGGGGTGTCAGATCCGCTGCAGTTGTGCGTGTGCAAATCTTTATAGAATTCTGACGCGCAGTTCCTGAACAATAACTAGGAGCAAAGAACATGAAATGGCCAACAAGGTTTCTGGCCCTAGAAGCCATTACTCGATGAATACCTTGAGAATAATGAAACTGGGCCAGGGGAGAGCGGGGATGGAAAACTGCTGTTGGAGTGCACTGAGCCATTGCACATTTCTGTTTGAACCCATAACACTGTGGCCATGTGACAAATGATAGCAAACACAGAGCCTGAGAGAAGATTATATTGTGTTCAGCTGGGTTCAAACTAGAGGTAATTTCTGGTTTGAAGGTTTTCACTGTTCATGTTGTGTTTGCGATCATTAGTTAGCCCAGTTCAGCTGGCAACAAACTATTTGTATTTCTGGAAGAAGCTGTCAAGTAACCTTAGGGAAAAGTCAGACGAGAGAAAACAATATCATGCCTGAATCCTAAATATGAAGTGCCAAGATTTGTGAAAAGCAAATTGAGGACATTGCTTGTTTTTCGGTCAATATATCATTTAAAAATCTAATTTAATTATCTATGAAAGGGAAAACATTTTGACCATGGTTAATCTTTTATTGTAATAAATAGATTTATTGGTTACAAAATAAGTTTGTACACTGTTAAAAGTTATTATAGTAGGAAGTGTGATGCTAAGGTAAACTTAAAAAATAGTTCAATACAGTGTATTCAATGATATATTTATCTAATATGACACTCTAAAAGACACTGATAGAAAATAATATAAATCACATTATTATGTTAAAACAACTACATCTAGCTAGTCTTGTAAAATATTATTTTGGTCTTGCAGTTTTACCTTTTCAAGGGACAGGTAGCTGGGACAGGCTACATGGTCACCCTACAGCTTAGCATTAGCTCAGTTAAGCTAAGCTAAAGATGAGTAAAAGCTTAGCTGGCGTTTTACAAAATAAATACAACCTCCAGCTCCCCAAAACCTTACAAATTAAGATGTTATATCTTGTTTGTTTAATCTCTATAAATAAATGTAAACACTTTTGTGTTTAAGGCTAGCTGGTCATCTTGGCCAGCAGACTGTTAGCTTGGTTTAGCATAGCTAAAGACTGTAAGCAGGGGGAAACAGCTGACCTGGCAAAATAAAAACATTACAAACATTTCCCAGCCATTTAAAAGCTAGAAAAATAAGTGTAGCCTATATCTTGTTAGTTAAATCCACACACAAGAAGTGTAAAACAATTATATTTAATTTTGATTAATATTTAATTCTAACAATCTCCTAGCTGTAGCTAATATTTAACAGAGATTTAGCACCAGAGAGATTTACTGTAAGAGGAAGTAACACATATGCAATAAAAGTGTAGATTTGTCATACCATATCAAAGTAAAACCTACTGTAATATCGATTTTCTGGGAATAGGGAAATAAATGTTGTACTTACAGCATGAAGGATGACCCAGACTATTGCTGCTGTGAGTCACATGTCAATTTGTACCAGTTCTATCTGAGAAATGAACATTGGTTGGGAGAAGACTTCCTGATTGGTCATTTTCAACCAGAGAAGTATGTCTGCATGTCCTGACCTCTGCCCGACGTTTCTTCATGCTCTGCTGTATAACAAGACCATCACACAGCACCGACGGGAGACAGGTCTCAGCTGCTGCACTCTTATCAGAATGGGCTGTGCGGAGTGAGACGCCTCAAGGAAGTATCAGTAAACAACGCTATAGGGTTCCAGTTGCTATACGCTCAGGCGCTCATGCAAAATTCAGCACTTTGTATGTAGACTGAGACGCAGCCAAAGCAGAAGGCAAGGGTTATGTTTTAACTGTTGAACCTTCAGAACTCCACTATTCCCTCTCTAATTCTGACGGAAATGTTTGCGCATTTGACCTGAGAGCGGGAAACAGAAATATTAATTGCTGCACTTATACTTGAAGACATTCATACAGCGTTGGCTATTGCCAGGCTCTAGCTCTAACCAGTTATCTCTTGCAGTCTCTCTCTGTCTTCCTCCCAAGTCCTTTAATGGTGTGATCGCCCTTAACTCCACTGTAAATCTCTCCCCAACGGCTTATGGTTCAAATTAATGGCCCTGCCATAAGTGTTTGAATTTCATGAATTGTAATAATACTTACATCACAAGACACATGAAGTCATGTCTCCCTCTCTACAGTGGAGATATGATACATTTTAGAGGGATGCACAAAGTGGTCCCCTGGTACGGTAGTGATGTATTCTAATAGACTCTGCTGGCCAACCCCCGGGTGCAGATATTCATGATTCATATTTGAAGGCTGCAGAACATTTAAATGGGACATTAAGTGGCGAAGAAGATTAAAACACTGTTGGCTTTGTGTAATAACTGGGACGATCACTAGTGGAGTATTATGTCTTTTTTTTTTAACTGATCACTGCATATTCCGAGCAAATCAAAATATATGTAGGTTGAATTTCCTGCTTTCTAAGTAAATATAAATCAGAATTACACTGCAACTAATGTGCATTTCAAGTTGTTGAGACATTTCTCCAAACAGTGTCCCCGCTTTAAGCCACTGGGGAAGACTTTTCTCTTTGCAGCCATTGTCTGTCAGCCAGGAGACATGCTGTCTACTGGTGTGCTGCTAACTTGAAAACATCCAACTGTAAAGCTTATGAACTTGATCAAGGGACTTTTTCTGCTTTTCAACAAACCCAAATTAACATCCATTAGCAATTGAAGCTAGCTAACATTCAACAATGGGTTGGTACAACTGTATTAGTTAACTATCTAAAGTTAATCCTAACTCCCATTTTCTGCTATTGTGTATTAACCCAATGTAATGACAAGTACCAAGACTGACTGTTGGTTTCAATCACAGGTTCAAACAAGTACCTATATTTCTCAGACAATATTAAATTCAGTTTAAAGCAAAATTCTTATTGACAGTATAGAAATATGACAATTTGTAAGGTTCAAATAGGGTTAGAACATGGACAAATATGTCCATGTCTGTAATAATGATCTAACAACTGTATGTAGCCATTATTCTTATAGGTGCGTGTTGTGTGTCTAGATGTGTATGTGTGTGTGTGGTGGAGCAGGAGGACAGATTTGATGATCCCCTGTCTCCTGGTGGCTGTGTGGAGCCAGCCAGCCGTGGCGAGGCTGCCATAACTACCAGTTGAGCTCTGTCAGGGAGATGACCCACTCTCTATTCAACAAGACCTGCCACCCTGACAGACAGACGGACAGAGAGCATGACGGACAATAAGACAGGCGGGCACAAAGACTAAAGACACAGCATGTGAATATTTTAACTCTCCACTGAATCTGAGAACTCACCATCTCGCTCCAAACTGCTGAAAACGGAAAGAAGCCGTAGGTGTAATTGGACCGCAGCAGCGCAGGTCAGGAGTCAACGGTCTTATTTGAGGGCTAACACCATTTAAGACTAATTTGAGACTATGTGTTATTGTGCCTTTAACTAAGTTTCTAACCTGATCTGTGTAGAGGTTCATTGTGCTTTTAAAAGAGACCTGCTGCCCCGTAAAAGGCCATCTAATGGTTTTCAAACCCACAGTATTACTTTAATGTACTGTAGATCAAAGGATAAAACAACCACTTCTGCAGATGAGGGGGAACAAATCTGAAGTGCAGAGAAGATTTTAGATTTTCTTCACGAGAAGTCCATTTGGGTTCTCACTGTAACAAATTATTATAGTCTCGCACATGTTTAAAAGGCACTTAAGCAAAAATCAAAGCACGTTTATTATGTATGAGACATACATTTCGAAAAGAAAAAAATGAATTCTGCACAGCTGTTATGAAGGTATTATATCATTAATATATTTTATCCTGTTAATTTATACCAAATGAAATGTTTTTATCAGCATTTGGCTGGTAAATGCTGCTAATTGTATGCATTGAGAAAAAGCAAAGATAAATGCTTTCAACCTATTTTCAAATGGGAATTCTTAAATGGGAATTATTAGCATTGTTCGAATGTTAATTGGGTTTCTCATTATAAATCAGGACCCTCCTATATACTGTATGCATGTGCATGTAATGTTTGTATGTACTCAGGCACTGTTGCTTCAGTGTACCTGTGTGTGCATTAGTACGTTCATTTTGTCATCGGTGTTTGTGTGCGAGTAGCGGGGTCAGGACCTGGACTGGAGGCCTGTCCCTGGAGAGCTCGCCTCCAGCGTGGCCAACTAACACTACAAACAATTAAAAACCACTGCTGCCTCCCCCCTGGGGCGCGGGGCTTTATCCAGCTCAGGTCGGAGGAATCGCTGCGGTGCGCTGCACGAGATCCCAAGCTAAACCCTCGGTATCTGGTCTATAACGATGCCGGGCAACGCTGAAGATGGAGAGGCAGAATCGATACGGCTACAGCCTGTGGACCAGTTTGGAGACAGGGGGCTATTATTAGGACGTCCTTTCTTTACCACCTGAGCCACTTACACACTTAGGATAGTCACACACACACACAACTCTTCCTCTGTCAAAAGCGCTTCCATTGAAGAACAAATATATATATATATTGTATCTCCGTAATTATCACTGTAGCAGCAGTCCACAAAACTAGAGTTACAATACCAACAACATGTTCTGTTTGCACTTGAATAGAGGCAAGACTAATGCAAAATTAATCACAACTTTGCAAGCAAACAAATAATTCAGGCTCATGGTCTTGCCTGATGCAATAGAGACAAGTCGGGTACACAGACTGGGCCTTACAACCAGAGCCAAGTCTGTTTGAATTAAGGGATCTGAGTTTATTAGCGGAGTGGACACAGTTAGCGTACCAGTAAGAAAGCCAGCCAGTTATCTCTCTGGGCATATGCTGTGTCCACTGCTCCAGAGCCCCGCTGTCAAAGCCATTGTGAATCCTAATGATCACAGTGCATCCCAACCAGGCAACACACACACACACAAAGACACACGCACACACACTCCCCATTCTTCGCTCCAGGGGTCCTGACAAAACAGGAGACGGCGGGGACTCTTCAGAAGACAGCGATGCCGGTGCGCTCCACCTGCTCACTGATTCTTACGCCTGGAGGAGCCTGAGGGCACTGCCATCACACACCCTCCCTGTCCGTGGCACACACACACAAATACATAAATCGATAGACACACACAGATGCCCACATACTTATATCCACAATGCACATATACACCCTGTCTCCTACTTACTTACCTCCCACCTCTTTTCTTCCTAGCATCCTCCAATTTCGACCCTATCCTGTTGTTTGTCTTCCTCTCTCACCTCCTCGTCACTCCCTATCCCCCCCCAATGCATGAAACAACATACACACACACCTACACACACCTGTCAGGTAACATCAGAGAGGGGGAGAGTTGAAGAGACGTGACAGCGTGCTGAAGGAATCGTGTGCCAGGAACACAGAGCTCTCTCCGTTCACCTCTGCTGTGCTGGAACACAACAAGCTCCAGCCCCTCACCTTTGTTAAGGATCAGACCTGTTTGGAGAGTGCTGGAGAACCTCCAACAGTCAGAGCCGCGAAGACACACTGAGGAGAGGAGGTACATCCGAGTGTTGAGAGGAAGTTCTGATAATCAATAGGCACTGAGAGTAAGTCGGAGAAACAAAGACAGAAAGAAGGAAAGAAAGCAAGGGGTAGGGAGGGCCAACACATGCAGCCCGAAGGCCTTTTCACTATCCATCAAGTTCAACAAGTTGGCCCGAAAGCATGCAGCTGCCATATGTGCTGAGCCATTTACACAGCGAAGTCCAACAAGTCAGCAGCAGACCGGCAGATGATTTGTTCGGGAGAAAGAATCGACTAAAATAAAAACAGTTTGAAAGACAGCTAATGGCATTTCACATTTTTGGGCCCTTTGTGTTGAATGGTGATGTGTCTGTATTGAAAAGGTGGAAAAAATGAACAAGGTCGTGTTGGGTGTTTCTGTTTTCCGTGCTGGAGATTGAAATAAAGACATTTTTTAGCCTGGATTTACTCAGAATCAAAGAGCAAGTGGATTCTTGAAGGCTCAACACTTTCTTACAATATAGAAAACAACACGTGTTACATTTGTAGTTTCAGTCTTGAAGGAGATACATGCTTTAGTTTAGTGAACAAAAAGTGCATTAAGAGACAAGTTGGCCTTCTAAGAATTCTGAAGCTGCAGCTAAAATGCAATTTACTGTCTGGGTTTAGCTGGAAACTAAGTTCAAATGAAATATAAACATATACATATTGTTCTGATTCACATCTGTTACCTACGTCAATCCTGAAGTCAACCATCCTAAAAACACAAAAGATCCTGATGGTTGGATAGTAATATTAAAATAACAGTCCGTGAAAATGTACGTTAGCTTCCAATCATACGTTTCATTTTTCCTTTCAAGAACTGCTAACATGAGCTAAATTAGGAGACACTATTGGGATACATCAATCAGCATCTCAGCTAACTGACGTCTGACAAAAAGATAGATTTTTGGTGGTGGAGGACAAAGCAGGAGCACAAAATTATTGATTCTGAACATGCATACATATTGCACAACACCTCCCTTGCATAATCATTTAAATACTGGGTCGACAAAAGCACATTTGGCCATGCTGCATCTATAATGAAACGGTTTAGTCAATTATTATTTATTTGTGGTCCTAAGACCTGTCAGTTTCCACAAAATGTCGGGTCATCAGCACGTAGTATATGTGTCCAAATCACTCTGCATTCAAACTCAATGTATTCAAGCTAGAAGAATGAATTAGTAATATGTCTGCATGTGCTGGCCTTGGGAAAACATCCCCTCTTTATAATTAAGCCACAGGCAGACTCGAGCAAACCTTAGCTCAAACCTCTACGTCTCCTCCTGCTTTGAGGGGAATGCTAAAAGCCGTCGGAACTAATTGGTTCCCCTGCCTCCTGTTTGTCATGGGAACAACACAACAATCAAGCCCTCCATCAACTCGTGCAGAATTGGGAAGGGAAACAACAGGGTAGTTGTCTCATGTCACGCCAAATAGACTGACAGTCAACCGGGCATTAGTGAAGACTGATGTCACGCATTAGTCACTTACAGGGGGGGATCCATTTGTGACCATCGCCTGCTCTGCCTCTTTTTCTCTGCTCAGGTTTGAGCTCACAAACCGTAAACTTGTTAAATGATCATAAAACAAAAAGAGTACTTTGTTTATGCTACCTGCAAGTGTTGGATTAACTTCTCACACTCTATTGTTTAATTCTGCTTCTAATTTCTTTATTTCAATCACAGCATTTATAATAAAGAGAAGCCCTCCACACAGGTTTGAGGGGCTATTTGCGAGTTAGAGAATGCCACTTGAACAATAACCACCCAGCTCTAGTGTTGGTTATCCTCTATATCCACAAGGGCCATTTTCATGAAGGGGGCGGGCGGGATGATTTTGCTTCATCAGAAAGAAGTGGATCTTCTAAAAACAGTCATTTTGTTTCCGCGTCTTCCCCCCACCCACCCTCACATCTCGAGAGATGGTGCGGGCTTATTCTCTGAGTGAAGTGCCTCTTAGTGCTCTCCAAACTTACATCACGCATTGTTTCGCCGGTTGCCATATTTTGCGAGCTCTTGGCCCATTGGGGTGCTGGATTGAGTGTGTGTAGGTTAGTGGGTGGGCAGCAGGAGTGGGTTCTCTGTGCGGGGCAGGAGATGCTGGAATCCCTAATAGGAGGTAATTGAAAATGAGCACTTAGAATCCGTTGGCTGGTATTTTCCTCATGCGCGATGAAGGGCTGCCGTAATCATGTGCTAGACTCTGTTGTACTCAACATGCAATGGAATGGCTCATTAGTGGATGCTATGCAATGTAAAAAAGGGGGTGTTCAACATGCATTCACACACAAAAGAAGATGTGCTCATTCAAACAACTTCTCCTCTGCATTGAGTTTCTGTCGCTGGTGGGCAGAGAGCAGCAGCCTTGAGATGTTTTAATCAAATATGACAACATTTGATGAGATGGCTGCTTGAGGATGTGAATTGGATGGCTCAGTATTGTCACTGTTTCTGTATGTCTGTCTTTCTCCTCCTATCTGGCTTCAAGAACAATGTTCCCCTAACCCTAAGCTACCTTTGCCCCCCTTTGATAGATTTTATTTGGCATTGTTCAATTTGTGCAAGTTAAAATGCACTCTTAATGTTCAATATGAGGCAGGGTTACCACACATTTAACGACATGTGGTCAGTAGGGATGGCGAATAGGTTGGGAAATTGTGCTGAATGGCAAAATAACACTCCTTCCATTGTGTTCCATGAGGATGTGCGGATGCAAAATCTATTTACACTGGCAACCTTGAGAGTGGAAACTACTGAAGAAGAGAAAAACAAAAGGAAGAGGGTAAGAGACAGTGAGCCAGGATCCCTGAGAAGTAGAGCGCACAGACAGAGGTCACATGAACCTGTTCCACTTCTGATAATCCACACATTTAAACGCTTCGACAGCGATGGAACTGAAACCCTGCAGCCGTCCGCCTCACTCAATCAGACACAATATCTTGCTCCAGCAAACAGAAGCTGTGGTGCTGCCGCTTAGCACCGGGATAATGATCAGATTAAAAGCTTTGACTGGTGGGACTTGGACTAATGCCAGGTGATGGGAGCAATTTGCTGCCCAATCAACACCGAACGAAGGAGGGAGAAGTGCACCATTGGCTACAGGCGCCAGCAGGGAGGGGTTATAGGGTTAGGGTTGGAATCCTCCCAACCCCAAAAAGCAGCTGGTGATTCAACAGTTCCTTTTGTCAGATTCCATTACATCCCCTCTGTTTTTGTCTTGCTTTCTCTCTGCCTCCATCTCTCCTATTCCCCTTCTAATCAAGTTCTTCCACTGTCTTCGTCACTTTACCTCAAAAAAATGGATGGTCAGCAGAAGGCCTTTGCGCTGAAGAGTATTTCTGTTTGGCTTCACACACTTACCTCAAATCAAATGCAGTACAACATAGTAAAAGACACAATGTGTGGATAAAAAACAAACAGCAGGCAGGCTGAGGAGATGTCTTTGTCAGTGAGAGACAGACATGAGTGGGTCGGCGCGCTAATCATCGATCGGATGATTAAGGCAGATGAGGAGGGCTTTTTCCCCCAGTGAAGGATCTGATTGTTGGTCTCCTCCCGCCTGGTGTCCAGGGAGCACGCCGGCGGCAGCGCTCAGGATCAATACACTCAATCACGGCTGAGAGGGGCAGCGTCAGTCACGCTGTGCCAGACTATTAGAACCAAGTAGGCAGACGGTGAATAACTCCATGCTTCTCTGGTCCCACCTCACACCACAGGGGGAAGCCATGGACTTGCTGGCTGGCTGGAATGTGTGTGTGCGCCTGGGGATGAGTGTGTGCTGTTTTCACACCTGCTTCCGGTTCAGTTAAAGGAGGGTTAGGGTTAGTGAACAAAAGTGAACATCAACATTTCTAGGAGATAGGCTTCTTTGTTTCTTACAGAGAATCAGATGTGAAAATTGGTGCCATGGATTGTTATCTTCCAAAGGTAACAAAAAAAACGAAAAAAAAAAAACCCTGCACCTCTAAAGCTAACTTATACAATTGTTGCATCTTGTTTAAAAACCACAGAGTGAAATTGCACATCTTGGTTTAATGTGCGGTTATACAGTGTCTGATGTTTGAAAATGCTATCCAGCATATAAACTGACTAACCGAGCACAGACCGTTACTGTTGGGAGGGGGAAACAAGCAGGTAGAAACCAAACATTACTCACCCCCACTCACATGTGCCCTGTACACACACAGCAAACTGAAAAGAAAGTGATAAATTAAGAAATGTGCAAAAATGACTAAACACACACACACTTAAGGGGCAGTGAAGTGCACGTGAGGGCCTAACACCGCTGAATCCCAACTCCCAGGACGGCCGCTCGCGTCAGCGTGCTGGATCCCTCGTAAAAACACAAATACACGAATAGAATATCAGTTAATTATACAGATAATAAAAACACTAATACTCTTGGGAGATTGGAAGTTTACCAAACAACAATGTAAAAAAGCAACAAACCACAAAAGTGCAGCCCCTCCCACTCTGGTCACAGTCACAGACAATACTACAGTCTGCTGCAGTATATACAAGTCAAACAACCAGAGCCTAACATGCAGTTACCTCAATAATTACGGAGACTTACCGAAGCTATCAGGTAAATATGGTTTACAAAGTGTATGGAATACGGAAGTTAGCCAGGCTTTATTATTAGCTAAGCTAGCAAGCTGCTAACTCACTATCTACAGTTAAAATGTTCTATTGTATGGACATAACTATTGGAAATGGCTAGCTGTGAACAACATAGATGCTTAAACTGTAAGTTACTTTGTATTTGTATTCTTATGTAGAGTAAGTATGTATTAAAAACCAAAGCTCTTACCTTTTGAGGCCACTATGTCAACAAACGTTTTATGTAAAAATCAATACCTGATACTTCACCAGCAACTCCTCTTTGTAGGACATACTGTAGGTACACTCCAGCCCATTTGACTGACTTTGGAAATAAACAGCAGTAAGAACCCTTTCTTTAATCATATCCTTGACCTTTTCACAAAACTTCCTTTTAGATTCTCAAGTACCAACACTTGAAAATAAAACATAGGAAACTTTTCATCTTTTCAGGCATAAGGGGATTGCATTGTGAGCTTTGCTGCTCTGATGTGATGTTAGACAATGTTCATCTTCTTGAAAACCTTGTGCGCTGACAGAAAAACTCCTCCTTCCCCTATAGCTGACACCATCCTATGTGGCGGGCGAAACACTCGTTAGCGCCGTAAGAAAGGAGGAGAGGAGAGGATGGCACTTCTCAGACAGCTGTGTCCCTGACAGACAATGAATGGCCCAGGTCCATCTGGATGCAGCAGCCCTGGACCAACATGATGTATACATCTTCACTAGCCAATGGGTGCCATCAATCCCTGCTTCTCCATGGTGACCAGCGGTGACAGCTAGCCAAGGAACACAGCCTCTGTCCAACTGTCTTCATCGTTTCTATGAGGCAGGTAAACATATATTATTCTTATATTAACAGAATATATGGACTTCTCATCATCACGACTCGCGTTGAAACACACTGACATACATAGAAGGATAAGCCATGCAGCATATATGTAAATAAATCAATTAGGAAAACTATGGTGCGTTCACGTGCTCCTCCAAATGTCCCATCTCTGAAGTTGGTCAGACAACGTGTTTATCGCTGTTTCTGACTTTTTGTTCTTACCCTAGTGGAGTCCACAAATTCTTACAATTCTAATTTTGTATTTTAAAATGGCTCATACAATTTCTACTTTTTTTTTCCTCCATTAAAACTACCCTTTGCAGATCAGTGAAATTATGGAAGGCATGAGGGTAATAAATGTCATAATTCTGACGGAAGACAATTTGAAAATAACTCAAATACCGACACTTTTCTATCCATCCGTGCACATTGTTTGTTCTGTCTTTGCATCTATTCACATGGCGTTTTGAATTCAATATTATCCTTTTACCAGACCCTGCTTTTAAGTTGAGCGTTCGCAGCATTCCACTCTAATCTCCATCTTTAAAAAAAATAACTGGCAACCTTGTCAGCCGCGCAGTGGAGATGCAAAGAGGAATTGGAGGAACGGCCTTGCTACAGGACCATTCTGAATATGTTAACAGCGACGCTTCCCTTGAACTGTCACAACTTGAAAATCCACCGTGTTAAGAGCTTCACATGCAGGCAGCCGTGAATATCTGCCGTTTCCATAGACTTGGCCACGGAGGCCCTTAAAAAGCACTTGTTGTAATACATGACCAATTTCCCCGCAGCGAGTGCAGGGGAGTATTAACATCTCCTCAGCCTGGTTCGGTTTTAATGTGATGGAGATGTTATTAGAGCCATCACAGGCCCAAATGAATGGCCAGTGGAAGCGCCACAGCGGGAGAGAGAGGGGGGAACACATCGACCTTCGCCTTACCAAGGACAAGGACACTTGTGCTCGTAAAAAGGGGAGGTCCAATTGTTCACACCAGCCATGGCTGCTGATCCAAGCCTTGGAGTCAGGCTTACATGTTCATATTACACTCACTTAGTCAGCTCATATTTCAGCCAAATGCTTTGATTTGTGAGTAAGATGTCACTGACTAAATCCGTCTTCTTTTCAATGGTCAATCCAGGATGTCTTTCTTAAATAAATGCATTAAAAACTGCTAAAATAATCTTTAAATTATCCATCATAAGAGGGGGCATCTGCTTGATACTTCTTTAATCATTTATGAGATGGTAAATTATGTAGACCAATGAAATCAAATCATTTTGTATATTAATAGGTGGTGTTGTATACGTGAAATCGACTGTGATTTACTTCAAACTTTGTAATAAAAGGACTTTAATATCTCCGCAATCCATTTGATTCATTTTGCTGTCCTGCATTGTTGTGTTCGGCAATTCTCCATGAGACAAGAGCTGCTCTTCGTCTTTGAGCGCTTATGCTGCCTCCCCGCGCCTTTGAAGTATAATTATTTCACTTTAATTAGAAGCGAATCATGCTTAGTAAACACAAAAACACGGTCTCTTCAGATTAATAGGCCGGGGTAATGCGTTAGGCACGAGGAGTTCCTTTGAATGGGCTTTGGCTGCGCTCCAATTCGGGCATGATTCTCATTGTGCGGCAGCCTTGACGGACTGACCAGCGACTAGCGGAGGGGGAGAGTGAAGATACAGGCCCGTGTCCAACATGGAATTCTCCTATTGTTTCAACACAAAACATGTTGTCCTTTGTTGTCTGCTATTAATAATACATTGGCACAATCTGTGAGTCAAATAGAGCAGAATTAGGCATGAGGCACCTTGTTCCAAAACCCAAACTGAGTGTTGCATAACTTTAAGCAGCAAGACTTTTCATGTGCAAATGCAAGATTCTTGATTCTTGAGTAACAGTTCCGTTGCTTATCCTTGTGTCCTTGTTTATTTCGGCACTATAGTTGACTGTCATATATGCAGACTTACTTAAGTTACACATTCAGAAAAGAGCACAGAATGGGCCTAACGCTATTTGGGGCAATTCTTTATAAATACTTAAAGAAGTAAACGGCAGCCTTTTGAGTTGAGTAAAACGTCCTTTAGTCATGCAGAAAAGTAACAATGGATTACTCCATATCAAACAATCTTTAGATGAATTTAGATGACACGAAATCGAACAACCTTTCGTTAACACATTCAATTACACTATCAAACCGAAAAGATAAAATGCTCTAATATTTACTTGCCAGTTCCAGCAGCTATGCGCAGGTGGGGGCGGGGGGGGAGTGAATGAGGGAGAAGGGGGGGTGTCGCTCTCCCAGCAACTAATTACTTAAGCAGTTGTCAAAGGTTTGAAGCTCGCTCTTGAATTCCAATGAACACTGTCCATGGACAGCGGTGGTTTTGCATATATTATGAATATTTCAGCTTCTCCCAGTAACCTTGGTGTCGTTTGGCAGATAGGGGCTGGCAGAGAGCCATTTAAAAGCTTCTCTGTTGCAGAAGGGAGGAGACAGGGTATTAAGCTTTATCTATACTTGACATTTCCGAGCATTTGTAATTAATTCATATAGAAAGTCTTTCCCCCCTTTCTCTAAATGACCGCCCAGGAACAGCAAAAGGTAGCGGCCTTTGTTTTGTGCGAGGAAATCAGACACAAGTTAAAGTGGTCAAAAGAACATTTCGCACATAAAATCCTTTTTTAGCCCAATATAAATTCTTCCAAAGACATACAGATATCTCTTTCAACAAACACTTTTAAGATTCAAGGTAAAAGCTCACATTTAGCCAGACCGTGAATACAAACAAAGATTTGAGAGTGGAAAAACAGTGTGAAAGTGCAGCCAGATGGACAAAACTATAGTCTCTGTGCATGTCAGAACTCCTGGCAGGAAGCCAAAAACACAGGTGTGTGTGTGTGTGCGCATGTGTGTGTGTGTGTGTGTGTGTGTGTGTGTGTGTGTGTGTGTGTGTGTGTGTGTGTGTGTGTGTGTGTGTGTGTGTGTGTGTGTGTGTGTGTGTGTGTGTGTGTCCATTTTGCAAAAGAGAAACACACCTTTGATATAAAAAGTTTCTCATTGATGCACAATGCTTACTAAATTCTAAAGAACTGCACTTCCACGGTATACATGCACATTGTGTGTTTTCATCCTGCCCTTCCTCCCTTGCTTCATATAAACCATGATAATAGTTATACTTCCTGTTTTGGTTGGCTAACTGAAAAGGCACGGATGAAATACTCACACACATCACTCAGACCTTCAGATATCCTGAACGATTTGTTCTTGCGTAGAATATTCCTGCGGCTCTCGTCCTCCGATGGTGGCCACAAGCAACCACTTGCATCCACCTTGAAATGATAATAGCAGCAGTCTGTAAAAGCAGGCTTATTGTTCCTCTGTAACTTCTTTATGATGTGCAGGGATAGAAGCTGTTTATTTAAAAATCTTATTGACTCTTTCAACACGCAGGGACAAAAAGGCAGTCGCAGCCTCCAAATATTCAAAAGCTTGTTAGCTTGTTGGCAACATCTAATGGGTGAAATAGCTTGGTGTTCAAAAGAAAAGAAAAGCTAAAAAGTAGTTGCAGTAGAATCAGAGATATCTGTCTTTTCAATGTGATCTCATGGTGAGGCCAGTTTAAACAACATAAGACGAATAGGGCAGGTATTTTCTACTTCAAAATGTGATTATACTATTTGTCGACCCATCTAAGAAATAGCATTTGTTGGATTCTCCTGGTGGGATTTCTGGCTGTACTTCTCCTTCTAGATGAATGTTTCCATCCCACCTACACTGCAATTTAAAAATATTCCTTGTAGAATTAAGATGTTAGACAGCTTGTAGCCAAAAATGTGACTACATATGAAAAAGAGAGAATCTGTAAATAATTCTGTGTGGAGTAAATGAAAGGCTGCACAGTAAAAGGTTTTTCCAAATAGCGTCGGTGATTCGATAAATACCATATCCTCCTTTTCCCCTGATAGAGGGTTAGCTCTAAAGACCATTTCCTGGAGGTGATGTCAATCCACTGAGATACGCAAGTGTAAAGACTTCAATCTGTGCCTCATCTAAAGCCCAACCCATCCACACCATTGTGTCCATTTTCTAAAAGAGTGAGTGAGTTAGAGCAGCGTGGGGGTAGTGAGCGAGCCTTCAGTGTGTGTTTGTGTGTGCATTTGTTTGTGTGTGTGTGTGTGTGTGTGTGTGTGTGTGTGGGGAGAGAGTGTGCCTGTCCAAGAGGTTGCCAACTGGCATTATGGGGAATGTGAATCAGTGAGGGACCACCGCGGTGGTATCCAGTGGTGTTGTGAGTGTCCCCGCCCCCCCCGACGCACACTCCCCCACCTCCACCCCTGTGTTCTCTTTCACAACCCCCCCACCCCCTCCCCAATCCCTGTCCCTTGTTTCTGCCTCCAGCTTTAGCACTTCCTAGTTTAGTTCTGCCTGAGCGCAGCGCAGCTCTCTCTACAATTTAGTGAGTGGCAGGGAAGATGCAGACTGACACCGTACTGATTCAGTGGAGTGTGTGTGTGTGTGTGTGTGTGTGTGTGTGTGTGTGTGTGTGTGTGTGTGTGTGTGTGTTCTTGTGCGTGTGTGTGGGGATGTGTAAGCCATTATGTGTGGGTTAATTAAAGGGAGGAATAAAGCCCAAAGAGTGAGAGAGGGACTATATTACGTGAGTAAAAATACGTCAAGGAAGTAAAAGGGCACATTAGCTGCTGAACAATATCTTGATTTCACCTCTATAATCGTTATAAATTATCCGCAACTGTTGCCACATGACCTGTGTGTGTCTCTCCTAATTAATAACCCATTCATGTGGGAGATAATACGACAAAAAGAGGCTTTAAAAAAAGGATCAAATCATATCTTTTATCAGCCGTGATGCCATATCTCTAAATCCTTTCTTTTCATAGTGAAGGCCGGTGTTTGCACAAGGGCTGCTTCTATGTGAAGAAGGCTATAGCTCTCTATGAGAAGGCCAGCGCTCAGTCTTCAGGGTGCCATCCTGTGGCAACATCAGAAGAAATGTCAAAGATTTTGAAGGCTTGGTTAAATACAACTGGATTTCTTTGCCTTAAACCTTCAATGACATTTTTGGCTGTCGGAAAGGTCAGCGTGCAGCTCCTGTGAAATGCTAGCTCTTTTGGGGTGAACTTCAATACAGGATAATAAATCCCTCTCTCTATTTTTCTCTCCATACTTCCAGCCCTGGCCTTGCCATAATAGCCCGTCAACAAGTAGAAAAATACATGGCTTGATGGATATTTCTGTCTACTGTGTGATAAACATCTTTGTCCTAATGAAACTATATATTTTAGCTGAACACAGCCACAACCGCGAAATAACAAAGCTATTCCTTTTTAAGAATTGCATTTATCTTCACACTAAAGGATGTATCTCCTTTGTGAGGGTAAGTGTTTATTTGTTTTAACTTGTCTTTGAGCAGTGGGAAAAGCGCTCTATAAATATTTGTAGTATCATAGACTTCATTGTTTATAACACCAGTTTGAGCTGTGGTTTTTTAAGGTAATTTACAGGTAAATTCACCAAGGATTTTAGCATTAACATTTAGCCTACAATTAACATTTTGGTATCATTTTAATGAAGTGTCAGTATTGTCAGAGGCTTAGTGCAGGCTATTTTCATGTCTGTTTTAATTCCTGTCTTTGTGTGTTTCCGTTGGTGTTCCTGTGGTGCCTTTGACCAAAACACCTGCTCTGCATCATAGTCGTTAGTCTTTCACCAGCCAATCAGCTTCTTCCCTGATTCCCCGCCTGTTTGATTGGCCTTATTGGTTTCACCTGTTCCCCATTAGCCCTGAAGCCTCCTGACGTCCTGTACACCTGCACTTCACCCCCTAATCAGATCAGTTTGTATTTAACTGAGTTCTGTGTCTTCTTGTTAAGACAAGTGCTTTTCTTCTAGCAAACTGACTTAACTTTAGAAAACCGGCTTGAAAAGAAGCTCACACAACAAAGTGTCTCTGAATGGAAAGCTTTGTATTTATTTAAATGAGTCAGCTTTTCACGCATCATCACAAATATATACTATGTTCTTCTGTCTTCTTAGCAAACCTGCTAATGTTAGCAAACTAGCTAACCAGGCTTGTTTACAATATTAGCTCATTTAAGCTAGCGGTTTTGTTCAGAGTCATTGCTAAACTAGATTTTAAAGGTCAGTCTATACCAGTAAACTGTAGCTTGGCAAAATATTTTGTCACACATTAAATAAAGGATAGTAACATAAAGGATCTTTATTTGGAGCCGAGCTAATTCATGGAAAGTAATTAAGCTAAATACTCAACACAGTCTCACGTCATTTCGTGTTATAGTCACGAAATTAATCTATTGATTCGTGTTCACCAACACGATTTTCCCATTTTTTTCGTGTCACACAGAACGATTTTAAAAGCAATGTAAATAATAACAAATTAGAAGGAAAAACAGATAAAAAAAAATACAGATTTCAGTATTCTCACACAGAACGATTTTAGAAGCAATGTATTTCTATTGGTAGTATGTTTTGTGCCTGCACCAAATAATAACAAATTAGAAGGAAAAAGACATGACATAAAATACAGATTTCAGTATTCTGAGGCTCTGAGCCACATTTCTTTTCCTCGCGGACGGCAAAAAAACTCAGACATTATACAATTTAAAATAAAAGGGTTAGGCTTAGGGTAAGATATTGAGTAAGAAAATGTGTTTATGAACCACACAGCTTCCGGTCTTCCAAGACCCGACCGGACAAAAAGACGTGGTGCAGGCACGAAACATACTACCAATAGAAATACATTGCTTTTAAAATCGTTCTGTGTGACACGAAAATCTGGTTGGTGAACACGAATCAATAGATTAAATTAATTTCGTGACTATAACACGAAATGGCGTGAGACTGGGTTGAAATACTGCGTCATGAGTCATTACTTTTGAAAGAGTAGTCAGTTACATCCCCTGAGGCCATGAGATGTGGTTGGAAGCTTCGGAAACAACAAGTTGACCTTGTGTTGAGAATAAGAGGAAACTAACTTGGGAGAAAAAGTCTACTGTGTAGCAGTATCGCAGTGCAAGAGGAAATCTCACTTATTTACCTCTAACTTCCACGTGAATAAACACATTATTGGCGAAACAGCGGCATCATGGTACTTTCTGCCGAGATGTAATTAAAATATTGATCATATAGCCAGGTATTGGTTTACAGTCACTCTCCATTAGTTGCAGTTGTTTTAACTGCTGTGACTGCAGTCCCTGAGTCACTTAAACTGAAACATTACCACAGTAGTGTAAACAGTGCCAACAGGGGTATAATATTGAAACATAATGATACCAGTGCTTGAGGATATCAGATAAAAGTAATCAAGTTTCAGTCGTATACTTGAAGTTCAACTGTCCAGCTGTAATTTTACCCCTGGCTTTACCAGAGGATGTTGCACTCCACCATCCACAGTGATGCGCAATTACTCCTTCAATATGATGCCACACAAAGACGATTTGGAGAGATGGAGAATCTGATGAAAAGCATTGAACAGGAATTAAATCATGTTTTCCACACCATAGGTTCAGAAAATGGTGCTTGAGACACTGGAGAGCCCAGCGGCGGATTCCAATCTGTGGGCTGAAATTGGAAATGAACAGCGGCGCCGTCTCCATTCTGACAGCCTCGTGTCAATAAAAGTCAGTTTCCCTCCATTGCTCCTCATCGCTGACCACAAAGGGACTTTTGTCAGCTAGAGGCAGAGCGCCGGGCGGCTAACATTGTGCTAACGTGCTGCAAATGGTGATTGCAGTGGGTTTTAACGATTAATCTGAGCATACATGTAGACGGCAAGGGACAGAAATAGGAAAACAACGTCTTTAAAACCTCCACCTGTGCCCGTAAGTGCCATATTATACAGTAGTGAATTGGTCGTTTTCTGCAGGCAGAGTGAACAGTCGGCCAGAGGAGATCATATAATATGATTTATGGTTCTGGAGTGAATTATGGAAACACTGACCTTCCCTTTACATCCCATCAAACAGATAACTGGCCAGTAAGTTGCTGTTATGATAGGAGGAAGGGGAAGAACACTGGCATGCTTGTTTACATGTTCTGATCATGGCGAATAGCAAATAGGACAAGATACATATCGGATGTTGCCTTTGATATACGAATATGAGTAAAAAATGTGGCTGTAGTGATATTTGTTTGTATCATGCCCACACATTTGCAGCAACCAGCTCCGGCCTTGGTGTAACAAAAACGCCATTAAAGGTGGTATCTCACATATTTTCTTTTCCAACAAAATGTCATGACAATACCATCTCTGAGATGTTCTTTTATTTTGAAAAAAAAAAAAAAAAAAAGCCTTCATCTCCCCCACCTTTGTTTGCACTTTCAATTTGCATATCAAAGAAATCCCATCGGGACCTGCTTTGCATATTTACATCTGATTAGTAACTTTAAATGAACATGTCAAAAATGGTCGAGTTTTCTTTTTTGAATGTGCGAGGACTACCTAGCTTGTATAATTAGTGCCAGCACATGTAACGTAGCCAAAAAACAAAACAAGCTGATTTCAAACAACACGAGAGGCACCTTTTATATTGCCTTTCATTAGGCGTACTCAAATATTCCTGTCTCACCTTGGACCTCGAAGCTTGCTAAATGATAACTCCCTTCGAATGATAAAGACAAAAATATGTACTGTATGTTTGTGGTAATATTTCTTTGCAATGACATTAGGTCTTGTAAATTCTATCAGTTTTCTTCTGATGGGAATATTTTTAGATGTACGGAGGAAGAGTTTGAAATAGGAACGCGCCGGGTTACAGGTCACTTAGTTCTGTGACAAAAACAATCTGTCTGCTTACCGTCATATAGTTCAAAGTCACAATAGGGTAAAGTGATATTCTGTCTTCTTACCTGACAGCAGAGTATGTCTCGATGCTGACATGTTATTCCTCTCATTCGAGCGACCAGGAGATCTAAAACCAAATTTAAACATTTTATTTTGCCTGTTTTGTCACATGTGGGAGGGACATACTCTCCTGTGCTTTCTTATTTCCACCAAGTTGACATGTTTGATGCCTCGTGTGTGTGTGTTTGTCTGTGTGTGTGTGTGTGTGTGTGCATGTGTGTGTTGAAGTAAGAAATGTAAACTTTTCCCTGCTGAAACTTCCGCGAGAATGCAGGCCACAGCGGTGCACACAGAATGAACTAACTATGTGATTATTAATTGGACTCTATTTTGATTCAGTATTCCACGCTGCATATCGTCACGGGTCCTCGGTGGGATTGTGTCTGCGTAGCGGTGTGTTGGGGGGGGCCGGGGGGTGCAGTCTGGAAGGCTGTGCCGTTTGGAGCACGGTATCCGCACATCGGCATACCAATGAGTGGGGTTAAGAAGGCACGGATCCTCACGGAGACACCGTTCCTTCGGCAGACCCAATCCGCCAAGTCTCCACGGACCTATTTCCAAAAGCTGCTCCTAATGTGGGCCTGTGTCAATCACCCCCACAGACAGCTGCCCCCCACTTCCAACCCCCCCCCCCCCTATCCTGTCCATATGAAATAGTCATACATTAGGAACCAGGGGAGAGCACCTTGCCGTCCTCATGTATTTTAATGCGATTCAAAAGCTATGGGTAGTTAAGCGGAAGGCAGTTGCTCGGTCTTCCGTCTTTTTTCAAAGAGTGCCGACATGTAAGAATTGGGCTGTCTTTTGTCTCTGTTTGTTTGTTAAATCCTCTCCTTGCCTGCACAGTAGGACTCTTCATAAACAGAGGAAAGCGTGGTTCTGTCAGCGAGTGGACGGGGGCTAGATATTGGATGTCGCAGTGACATGTTTATGTGACAACATCATTTGACAGCTCTGACACTCCATAGACAAACACCTTCAAAAGAGTCAACAGTATACCTGCTCAAAATATAGGGATGCCTTTTGCTGCCAAATGTACACCAAGTTGATGGGATAATGTTGTCTTTTCTTAACAGAGTTAGGGTTTGGTGTGTGTCTCAAACATCAGGGTTACATTTGGCAGATGTGCCAAACTTAACGTTGCCTGGGAAAAAAACAAAACACAAAGCTTTATTGCGACCACTTGGATACAAAAATTGCAAAATCCTTATTAGCGCACAGAAATATGAGACATCATCTATTTAACTGAGCCACACCTATTTTAAATCATTGATAACTGCACAGATACAACAAACAAAAACTAAAAAGTAAAGAAAACCTTTGCAAACGTGTTCTAATTTGGGTTTTAATTGGTGTTCATGTGTGATCCCAAGTTGTTTGGAAATGTAACAAATCAACACCGATATTTTAAGAGGGAGGGTGTTTTCTTTTTTTTCTAAGTCACATGGAGGATCCATTGAATTCTCAAGCTTAAGCTTGGGAATAAACTACCATTCAGCCACACTCACTACATCAAATATTGTTCCTAAATATGACACAATGGGATGATGGGAATATTCTTTTTTGGGCTAGTTTTAAAGTAGGCTATATCGTTTTCTAAACCAACTTGGCATTTTAGTTTCTTTTGGCAGATATTACCAAAACTGGAGGAGATTAGTTTGGGCTATTTTCATGTGGTTCAGTGAGTGTGTGAAGCAGTAGGACAGTGTTGTGGGTGCAACTCCAAAATAAAATGCAGAGCCCACATCCACCTGGTGCAACAGAGTGGGTATTTGATGCGTTTTTTGACAAGAATGAAGCCGTTATGATACAACTTTTATCAAATAAATTGGCAGTTCTGGATGGCTGAAGCTGGAAATGCACGACTGTTTAAATCTACTGCCCTCAAACCTTTCAGAAAAAAGTGAGGAGGATCATCCTGTATTGACTCCTGATTTGTTGCAGCCTGGAGTCTTATCACTGTGCAACTAACACATCATCCCGCTGGCAGGAGTCGTACGGTGGTGCCACGGAGGCAGCCGCCTCTAAGTTCCTCCACGACCAAGGATCCAATCTCCTCTGGGGTCAGAGTACACGGGGCCTCCGCGGCTGCTCCAATAGCACCATGCCTGGCTGAGTGCAGCCCACACTGGGCCGCAGGTATAGTGGCAGGTCCACGGGACGTGAGGCAGGATGAGGAAACCACAGGGATCTGAGTGGATTTACTCTCCTGCCAGCATCCCTTTTGGTTTCTAGTGGACCTATTGTACTGACTCAATACATTACAGCAACACGGAGACAAAGAGGGGCTCAGATAAAAGCAGGCTGCTCAGAGATGTGGCACAACAAGGACACTTCTTTCCTATAATATAGCAAAAATAAAACCCTGATGGAAATAAAGAACTGAAGGCCATTACATTGAAAATGATCAGCACATGTTTGCAGAAGTGGATGAAGTATTGAGACTTATTATTAATTTAAAAGTAGCAAGACTAAATTGTAAGAATTCTTTGTTACAAGTAAAAGTCATGCATATAAAATCTTCAGTAAAAGTATTGGCATCCAAATATACTTGACATACAATACGTTTTACTTTTTACTTAAGAAAACTACAAACAAAACCCTGTGAAAATATTGTATTACCTGTAGAAATTCCTAATTAAAAATCTAACTGAGGTCAAATTACAAAACGTAATGTACTGAAAACATCAAAAGTACAAGTGTTGAATGGCTATTAATTGTGCACCATTAGAACATCTTTATGCACATTACATTTTATAATTTAAAGAGTTGTAGCCTTTCAACACATTTTATTTGAGATATTAGGTGGGAGTTTTTTATAAAGTCCATTCAAATATTTTGATAAAGCTAGAGAGGGCCTTGCTTTTTAAAAAGAAGCCCATTAACATCAGCCACTATTCATTTACCTACTGTCCCTATTGTTACTGTAAAAAGTTGTGTGCATATTTCCAGAATTCCATTTCATATACTAAGACCTTGAATTCCACCGGATGAAGAAAAACATAAATATTTTCTACACAGTATTGGGCACAGTTATATAGCATAAAGCCCAAATGGAGGAATGTATCATTACTGTGTGAAGCCTGATGGTATGTGTGCTTTTAAAATTAATGACGGAAGCTCTCTGACTTTTAGTCCATCTAAAATTTTCATTAAATTTCATTATTCAGCTGTCTCTGTGGCCCTGAATTAATAAACTCCAGGTATCATACCATGAATTCATATTACGTTTGAGATGGATAAAGGTATGCAGTCTTTTTTTCCTTTACAATATCCTAAAAACATACAATTAAAAGTAAGTTCAAAGCAGCGGAACTTTGGTTATTGCCTTGCAAATAGATTGTGAGGACTTGTGAGGCTGTTAAGCACACACACACACGCACACACACACCTTCAAATGTTATTTTTATACAATCAATGTTTCTAACATATATCACTCAATTGGCTGGGAAAACATCTCTTTTCACTGACACTGACAAATGAAGAGAGCATGATAAAGATTTTCTTTCAGTCGCTGAAAACCTGTAATTTCTTGACAGGTACCGTCAGTAAACACTGTTCTCAACCTTCTTTTTATATAACCTGATTTTATTTTATACTTCCCCAAGTACGCAGATGAGGTAGGTGGAAGTTAGTGAAAAATAAACGCAGGGAACGGTGTGCCAAAGTATTCCTGGCACCCGCCTGGGGCCACTGCTTTTTTACAATAAACATCTCTATTGCTACACTTTTTATGTGTTTACTTCATTTCATAGCATATTGTAAAGAAAAAGCTGCCAGAACTCTAAAAGCATCCACGTATAAATGGCCACTGTCCATATATCTTGTCTGTTAAATCACGATTTCATGCACGCAATAACAAATCCCAAATAAAAGTCTCCTGCTGTGTGTTGGGTTCGTGTTTGTTTAGCCCCGGTGTGAGGCCACGGAGGTTAAAGCTACCTTTTAGGCTTAATAAAAACCAGAGCTGGAAAGTGGTGTGAACACCTACCTTGAAAAACTTGATTTGAAAGCATCATTCTGCTGGCTCTGAACCGTCCACCTTAAACTCATAGCTGTACTAAACAATGCGTAAGATAAGGGGACGTTTCCGAGAAGGGGGGTTGAGTTTCCGTGGGCAGCTCTCAGGCCTGGTGAGAGGTATGCTCAGGAAACAGTTATCAACACAGACTTTAGGTGAGAGAAGTCATTAACTGCATTCAAAGATCCTCTCTTATCTTCTCCCTCTGGAAGTAAAGCGCTTCTGTTCTCCCGCTGGCCGACAATGGATTCCTGCCAGATCCTTCTCTCCTGTGTCTCTTTGACTTTTTCAATGTCTGTTAAAGGAAACAATATTGTACTTGTGTTTATAAAGAAATAAACCTTATACTGTAGCTAATTCTCTATTGGTCAGTAGTGGAATGTAATAAAGTACATTAACACTAGTACTGTCATTTAGTACAATATTTTCTTTTAATGTATGCTACTTTATACTTTTGAAAAACCATTATACTTTTTAAAAATTATTTCATAACTTCAGTTAGATTCAGATTATTAGCTAATACAAATGAAACCAACTAATAAATGCACATTTTGACGTATAGTTAAAATATTAAAATATCCAGCAGTAGTATATGAAGTAAATAAAATGATCTCTCCTTAACAGAGATGATATACACATTAATGCATCCATACCTTTTACCAGTAATTGTATTTATATCATTCTGAAATGGGCCATTATGCATAACAGGTACTTTCATTTGTAATACTCTAAATTCATTTTAAGCTAATACTTTGGTTCTTTTACTTCAGTAGAAGTTTTTTTACAACTTCAATAAATATGCCGTTTATATATTTTCATTTTATTTAACCCTTCAGCTTTTTTAAGTTAGTCTATGTTTTAAAAGCAGCATTTAAAAGACTAAAAAGAACATTTTCTAAAGCTGTCAAAAAGATTATGACTCAATTTGTAACTTTTCAATTTAAGAAAAGGCATAAAATTGTTCACTGTGGATTAAGTACTCCACAATAAGTGTTCATTTAGCTCTGTAAGAATTAAAGATATGAACATGAAAACCCTGTGTGTTGCAAGGAACAGGAGCGCCAAGAAGACAAATGTGACTAATTGTCATATAACCTCAGATTGGGGGCACGGAAGTGTCTAAATAATGGCAGCTAATTTGCTTTGTATTGTGTTTTCCTGATGGGTTTAAATTGAATGAGTCAGGATCCATTGTGTCGTAATGTGAAAGCTGGGGCGCTGGTTCACACCGGAGACATCCAAGGTCACGCTACTCCAACTGAAGGGGTGACGGAGAAGGGAGTGGGGGGGTTAAAGGAAGGCAGCTGAGTCAATGGACGGCCATTGGCACCAAATTCAACCTTGAATTATTGCTAGAGCTTCTCTATTAATCTAGAATACATTCTTTTTTTGTCATGCACATTAAAGATTATTCATTGTAATCCTCCCTAATGCCTCTAATTGGGCTTTTATGACTTACAAACTGTATCTTTGTCTCTTTTTCCTGCTTCTGGCGTTTGTTTTTCTTCCTTCCCGCCACGCTGCGGAGTGACATTGAGCCTCTCCCTGTCGGGGTGCTCTCCTGTCTCACTCCAGTGCACATTTTCTCTGTCCCCTCTCCTCCTCCCCGACACGATGAGCTTTTGACTGAATACATTATCCGAGCTGTTGTTCTGTTTGTTGTTGTTTTAGCATCCGAGAAAAGAGATGAATTATTAATGATGACAGACTCAAAAACAAAGGGGAGAATAAAAAAGTAGTCTTTTTTTTGTAGGGGCGCTGCTGCGGCTCCATCAAGAGGCTGGCAAATAAGACTGGAAAAGGACTTTAAAACACACGCATCACTTACAGTCATTTTGTTGTTTAGCAGGTATCAATAAAATACTCACTGGTTTATTCTGGGAGAAACAAACACTTAGTTTACTTAATACTTGGTAAACAAGACTGAATTTCTGGTTTATAGGCACAACTTTATACATTTGCCAACACTATATATTACAAATATTTCTACCATTATTTTCCAAGGTAATTTGTTTTTATTTTTTAAACCATGTGATTGCTTCTTTATTTAATATCTATGTAAACTCTTATATTTTGACCTTTTATGTGCACTGTACTTTGCGCTTTCAGTTCCCCGCTGCGTTATGACTAAAGGATTCTGATCCTGATACTGTACCATCACTTCATAATGATAGCTTTACCTCCTCGGAACACAAAATAAATCTGTAAGATTTTGTTGGGGCAAGCAATTTTCATTTAAATTAATCTATTACTATCACTGTTGTAAATCTAAATAACATAAGCTGGTATGCTAAATTACCTATATAAGCTAATATTTAACCTTTTAAGCCCCCTTTAAATGCAATTCTGACAAAAAGAAATCCCAATTTAATATGGTTTGTACCCCTTTTCCTAGAGACTCCCACTATAAAACGTTCCTGGTTCACCCTTCTGATTCATACACTGCAGATCACAAGCTGTTTTATAACTACTCAGTAATTTGAGTTAAATTGAGAGTCAATAAGGGAACATAACTAATTTATTAGCACATGCCTGAGGAGGAATGTTTGCATTTAAGGTCAGCTAAGGCAACAATTAATAGAAAATGAATTAAACACAATGCCAAAGAAAGAGAGATGCACAAGTTTGACATATTATGCAAAAAATCTCACATACTAGGATTTTAAAATAATCTTCTCAACAAAGTGTACAACATTATTCCTTATTAAAACAGCAGTTTGGATTATTCGGTGCAACATGTTGTAACAATCATTGTTGTCTGCCCCTGGTTTCTGTCTTAATACTCCCGTCAAAGTCAGAGTACCTATCTTAATTTCCCTGATCTGAAGCAGGGATTGCTGTGCCCCCTCTTGGTTATACATCAGCACTGCATCGTCAGTCCAAAAGCTTCATTATGGCCACCTCATGTGATCATTAGAGTGATTAGTCACAGACATACAGGAGGGTGGCACATCAGAAGCAGGAGACACATTGTTTCACTGTATAGGATCAGATGGCAGATTTGTCTAAAGAAACAGCCTGGGGTGACAAATTAACCGCGGTGATTGTGTCAGTTTGTCCCCGCGTTGAATGGCAGACGTCGGCCATTCATCACAGCACTTTCCTAGGGTTCAGTGAGGAGACTGAATGAAGAAGAATGATGGAGGGACAGGGCTTGTCCACCGTCAAACCGCTTCTGTTCTTGTTTATTTTCTCCTGCGCTGCCAAGCACCATGAATCAAACTAGCTTGACTTTGTGTCAAAACCACGTCCTCTACACCCATTTAAAACACGGCAGCCTTGAATTGTGATTGATTTTAACACCAAGCAGGACTATTTTTCCCCATCGTTTGTATTTATAGCGCCTCTTCTTCGACCAGGGGAAGAGGAGAGAGAAAAAAAGAAAAAAGGCCTGCGTGTTTGGAGTTTACAGGATCAAAGAAGAGGTAAATATCATTTCCATAACATTTGAACCAGTTAACCAGCAGCACAATGCAGATAAACACTACTGTAAGCGCCTGACAATGCCAATGAGGCAGGAACTCGGTGATTTGCCGCTTCGCCAAAGAGGAGGGAAGCGAGCGCCAACATGGAGGAGGTCAAAGGTCAACTGCGCTCTCCCTTCCAAGCCTCCCCTCCAGCGGTGGTGGTGTTTTAGGCAACCGAAGCTCACTTTTAGGGGGTGGGGGGGGGGGGTAGATCCCAAGGTGAATGGAAAGAATAGCTGCTTCCACACTGCCTGGGGAGGGCTACACTGCTTTGGGTGATTCACGTATTGATTATTTCTACCCAAGCATGGAGGTGCCATGTAAACACACATATATTAGCAGACTGCAACACATGTGCAGACACCGGAGTGGAAGCGCGCCCCCGGGCCTATACTCGCTGTTTTATAATCACATTCACCAGCTCGTGGGCATCTTCAAACCACAAGGCACATGCATCTGATGGAGAGCTAAATAGGACATGAATGAAGAGATGAAGGAATAAATAAATGATAAATGTGATGCGCTGTTTGTGTGGGCCACATATCGTGGTATTGATCTGAGCGTGTTTTGTGGGTGTGTGGACGTTTTTTATTGTTATGCTTGATCTGATGGATGCTAAATGTGTGGAGTTTTAATTGTTCTCAATGGTGCATTTAAAGTTTTATCATGTAAGTGGGATGGAAAATGGATTCTGTATGCTTTACTATTCAACGGGAAACTTTTATCTTTTTTTTATCACTTTCACAACTTCCCTCGACAAAAGTGTCTTACTGCCTTCTTTGGCATCCTTTAGTTGCCTTTGCTCAGTCTGATCTGATGGCTTATCTGATACACTATTGGCTAGCTGTCTTATTCTGTTGAGATGGAAATTACCAACAAGGCCTTCCACTTCAACCATTTGCATATTTAAATAGTCCGATATATGTTGAAAGGCTCTACCAAGAGGTTTTAGAAGAGTTGCCTCAGTCTGCCATGCTTTATATACTATGCTGTTTTTTTAAAGTCTCAATGTACAGAGCATTCATGTCAAGCTAGTCCTGAGATAATCAGGAACAAGCTTCATGCAAGAGATGAATTTCAATTGAAACCAGCTCCTGATTTCTTAATTGAACTTGAATTAATGTCTAGTCTTTACCCAGATTGGAGTCGTGTTCAAATGACCTTGACTGTTCGCTACAAGGTGAATCCTACCTTTAAGATCTTTTCCAAAAGCGAATACATTTCAAACTCTTACATTTACTTTTTTGCTTCTGCACTGGGAGTATCCTGCAGTGGCATATGTTTTCAAGACAGGTGTTATTTACTTCATATAAAATACCCTTCTTCCCCAAATTATTACAATCAATTTAAATTAAAACATTACATTTTATCTATATTTACTAAATGTTGTTGCCATAGAATTGTGATGATAAAAAATGAGACAGAATACTATATAAAAACAATGTACTGTCTATTATATACACACAATATATCAAATGTTTTTATTCTTGTTTTATTTATGATGTATTTGTGTCTATTCATTATGAAGTGTGTATTTCTCTGTACTTTTTTCAAATTATATTTTTTTATTTCATCCCTAAATTATATTTTTCTATATTATTTAAATTGGTAAAACGGTGCAATAGAGGGAATTTGGCTGGTAGAGATTTCGAAAATAATTTATTAAAAAGTTTAAAGAATGTTGTGGCCTGACAACACATTCTTTTTATGGTGTATATTTCTACATAAGTGAACCTGAAAATGAATCCATGGCCTCATCATCACTTCATTAACCCTGATGTGGTCGCATGACAGACGTGTCCTCCAGGATTTGAGACAGCTTGTCCCTGTCTCTCTCTCTCCTGAGACAATAATCACCGAGTTCTTCTTCAAAGGTCCACGTGTGCTGATAGCATCTCATATCATCACTGGATCATAACTGTACATGACAGAGTAGCATTTCATGTTGGTCTACATTATAAATCCAGTTCTCTTTTGTCTGCATAATCATGATCATCGCTGCTCAGGTTGAAATCCAACCTTTCCCTAAAAACAGAGAATGCCAGAGTTGTCACTAACATTGGATATCAGTGCTTTGGGCTGAAAAAGAGCTGTTTCTCTTTCCACAGACTTTAGACTCTCCCTTAGGGGCGGTAATGGCATTCTCCATGACAACGGCGGTGTGACACGGCTGTGCCCTTGAGGGCCGGGCGCTCCCTCTGGGGGGGTGGGGGGAAACACGACAGGGTCAACGGTCACCTCCCATCATCCACCAGCAACCCATCCTCTCTCCCCGTCTCCTCAGGTGGAATTGCAGAGAGAAAGAAAAGTCTTGAAGCTAGCCCACTCAGTCCAGGCCTGGCAAACGTGGAGCTTTAGCCACGGGCGGTTCTGGCGAGGTCTCTACCTCGCACAGCTCCTTGCTGTTCCTCCAAGGCCAGGGCTGGATCAATACGTATAGTGCAGCGGATTCTTTTGGCACCCAAGTATAGCTATGCAGTATCGCCCCGAGGTGTGGGTCCGTTAAAGACACAACAGTGTGTGCAAAGTGGACTGAGTTTATTCAGGAAGGTGTTGGCATAAAACTGATTTCAACACTGATTTGTTTTGCAAGAAATACAATAAATTCTCATGTCATTAAATGCAGGTTTATTCTGGGAAAGTCCTTATAATTGACAGACAAAGCATTGCGAAAAATAAATATTATAATAATGTGTCATGTGAGTTCATTAATGCTCTTGAGCCATAAGAAAACAATATTAACTGTAGCTTAAAATAATAAAATGTGTCTCTGAGACTTCACATAAAACCTCATCTATAGATTTGATTCTTTTTTAAATAATACTGTACTGCCACCTGCTGGCCAAACAGCAAATCAGTTGTACTGCATTCTTTATAAATTATAACATTTACAACCTAGAGGAAAACTAACTCTGGCACAGAAATAAAATAAACCTATTATTGCACATTCATTTGTTTTACACAAACAAAAACTCTCACGTCAGCTTTGCATCCGCCTTGGCACATCTTCAATAAAAATTCAAAAGGAAGTAAAGAAAAAACAGGACGTTGTCTCTATCCTGTACATTTGGCTGTGTGGACAAAATATTTATGTTCAACATAATCTAAAGTCCAACTAAATGAGACGGCAACGTCTCTTTGAACTAAAAAATACAAGAATACAAAAAAAGTCAGTTGCTTGTCATAAAACTGATGCAAAAATACTGTTCATCTACTTAGAAATGATCCAGGGACAGTCAGGCACCTACAGAAGAGAAGAAGACAAAACTGAAAGAAATGTATATCACGGTTTTCTTCTATATGCAGGTATTAAAATGGCGACAAGATATACAGTCAGATGCCCAGAAATGTCCTCCTTTTTCTATGTTAGATGTTATTTTTCAAAGGAAATATGGATTGAAGACATATATTTATTTGTTTAAACGATTAGGGGCTTATTTGTGACATTTCTTGAATAGGAGACTTTGCTATGGCTTTGTGGTGAAATAGTGTTGTCTTCTTTCAGTTTTTACTCTTCAGTAGTACATCTGCAACTTTGTACAACTACTGGCTTTAAAACACAATGACAAACCAAGCGGGAAATAGTGCAGTACTGCTACGTATCTGTATCACATCAAAGCTAAAGCACTAAACCCTAAAATCAGTGGTCTGTGGAACTCACCATTTTGGTAGGGGGACCTGGGGGGTGATGGAGGTGTACCGAGTGGTCTGCTCTGGACCTGAGCGCCTAAACCCTTCCCTGTGCTCCTGAGATGGGACCTCTGCACGCGCAGCGCTACGGCCTCTGCAAACCTGGAGGGGGCTGGGTTAGCAGGTTTTCTGGAAGACTCCTTCTGATGAATCCCGTTGGAGGTAGGACTTGGTTGCTGAGAAGAAGACAGAGAGGAAGCATCTTCTTTCTCCTCTATGGTTTCTTCAAAGTAGACGGGTGGAGGAGGGGGAGGGAAACAGTCCTCGGTTTCTTCCTCTTCTTGAACCACTTCCTGCTTCACTTCAGCGAGTGAACCACAATGGTTTACGTCTTTACTCTCAGACTCTTCATTGTGGCTTTGATCCTCCAAGATGATCTGACCGTCACGCGGAAGTTCAGAAGGTTCTGCACTCTGGAAAGGTGTTTCAAACTGTTCTGGACTTCCCAAGGGTGGTTCGGAAGGTTCTGGACTCTGCAGAGTTTTTTCGGAAGACTGTTGAATCTGCAAAGGTTTTTCAGAAAGTTCTGGACTACCCAAAGGTTTTTCAAAAGGTTCTGGACTACCCAAAGGTTTTTCAGGGGGTTTTGGACTCTGCAGGGGTTTTTCACAAGTTTCTGGACTCTGCAAGTGTGTTTTTGAAGAGCCTGGACTCTGCAAAGCCGTTTCGGAAGGTTCTGGACTACCAGAAGGTTTTTCAGGGGTTTTTGGACTCTGCAGAGGCGTTTCAGAAGGTTCTGGACTACCAGAAGGTTTTTCAGGGGTTTTTGGACTCTGCAGAGGCGTTTCAGAAGGTTCTGGACTACCAGAAGGTTTTTCAGGGGTTTTTGGACTCTGCAAAGCCGTTTCAGAAGGTTCTGGACTACCAGAAGGTTTTTCAGGGGTTTTTGGACTCTGCAAAGCCGTTTCAGAAGGTTCTGGACTACCAGAAGGTTTTTCAGGGGTTTTTGGACTCTGCAAAGCCGTTTCAGAAGGTTCTGGACTACCAGAAGGTTTTTCAGGGGTTTTTGGACTCTGCAGAGGCGTTTCAGAAGGTTCTGGACTACCCAAAGGTTTTTCGGAACATTCTTGAACCAGTATTGTTTTTTGAGAAAGGTCTGGACTACGCAAAGGTTTTTCAGGAGGTTCTGGACTCCGGCAAGGTGTTTTAGACGGTTCTTGACTCCGCACTGGTTTTCCACAAGAGTCTTGAATCTGCAAGGGTGATTCAGAAAGTTCTGGACTACGCAAAGGCTTTTCAGGAGGCTTTGGACACTGCAGAGATTTCTCAGGAGGTACTGGGTGCTGTAAAGGTGTTTCAGTCCCTGGTGGATCCTCTTCAGGCTCAGCAGTAGAACCTTCACTCTCAGGGTGATCTTCTACGGTTCCCTGCTCTGTGGTGAGTTCAGGATCGTAGGACTTCCCAGAGGGAACCACTTTAAACGTGGTCATTCCCTTCCTATGTGCGGGATCCTGCCACTCAGTTGGGAGTTTGTGTTCTAGAACAGATTCTACGCAGAACCCCCCGTTAACCGAACGCCCCGGAGTCATGGACTTTAAGGAGTCGTCGTTGTAGAGCTTTGGGAAGGAGGCAGAGTTCCTCACACGCCTGACCAGCGCTCCTTTGGACATGGAGGACATCAGGACTTTGGCAAGAGCAGAGCGGGCGTCAGAGAGGTCTTTGCCCCGAAACGAAGGCAGATACGGGTCAGCCACTTCATAGAGATGAGCAAATGAACGGGAGGAGGGTGAGGATGAACGTAAGAAGGATGAAGAGGAACGTGGATGGGATGGTGATGGTGATGAAGACGAGGGCAGTGATACAGATTCTGACTCGTCACTTTCTCTCAGATCCTCTGTCAGGGAGTCTACGGACGCTGGAGAAACAGGAATATTCAAATTAAGGGTCTTCAAAACACAGAGTCAACTTTAATTAATGTTACTTTTAAGGAAAGTAATATTATCAATGAAAGTTCTGCATAAAGAACAGCAACATTCATTATTAAAATATAACGATAACATAAGAAAATGGAATAAGTAACATAAGGGAACTTGGCTCAAATGGAAAACCCTTATGAATCCATTTTAGTAGAAAATTAAGAGACACATTTTTTTAAATAAATCAATCGTAAAGTTGATTTGATTAATACCAGTTTTATTGTTATAAGAGAAATAACAATGAATTATGAATATAAACTTAAATGAATAAATAAATCAGAAAAAAAAGATGAAAGAACCAGAATGAAACATAAATATATAAAACACATATATACTGTAATAGTCAATTAAAAAGAAGAAAAATAAATTAGCATAAAATACAAAGATTTGAAGTATTGATCTGGCTTATGGTGTGTTTTGAAGTAAAGGCACAGCAGTAAGTTCACAAAAGTAATCCATTGAAAGAAAAACACACAAAAAAAGACAAAAGAAGAACAATACAGAATTTCCACCAAAAAACAAGCAGACAAAATAAAAACAAGACAAATAAATAGCTTTTAAGTGCAGTGACAGACATCCATAAAAGCAACTAAGTTGGAAATGAGGAAGAAGAGGCCAGCGCAGGAGGAGGACGGACAGGAGGAATAGGGATGATGGAAGGAGGAGAGGAAGAGGAGACAGCAGCCCTCAAGCCCCCCCTCCAGGTAACACAGAGTCTGTAAGCAGGGAGAGGAGAACGCTTTAGGGCAGCAACGTCTGAAGCTTTAAAGACAAACACAGTGATGAACATGCCCTATTGAACGTGCACAGTCTGTGATCATGTGAGTGTAGGAGGACAGGATGGAGAGTGTGATCAGCAACTCTTGGCTGGGAGTTGTTTTTCCTGCAGAGGATTGATACAAAAAACACGGGAGGGAGCCGAGACTGCTGAGGGCAATTAAGTTGGATAATTAGATTTTGAAAAGAGCATTTTCTATCAGCTCAAAATGTCTGCTTTCTTAAACTGTAGTATGTGCTTCTGTGTTTCATTGTGAAGTGATTCTGGCTAATTACAGGTCCCTAATAACCTAATATCAGAATGGTCAGAATGAAAGGGAACAGCAGGTGGGTGAGCATATCACACTAATACAGGGAGAGTGAGCACTCGGACAATAGAGGGATTTATCTTGGAACAGCCTGTATGAACAAAGCGCGGCGGGTCACTTTAATTGCCCTGAACGGGGTTAAATTGTTCCGACTGATAAAAGCCGCGTTTCGCTCTGGATATAAAGCTTCTATTGGCTTTGACATTTTAATCTTGATTTAACTTCAATCTGTCTTGACCCGGTGTGGCGCTGGCTGAAGCCGTGTGGATTTGGCAGGTACAAGAATTCACCCCACTCTAAAGCTGTTTGATTTTTTTTACGGAAATACTGTAAAAGGTCAATTGGGATTATTCCACCAGCATATTTCATATCCTCTGCCGTTTCAATGATGCTTCAGTGGATGGCAAAATAAAGAGAAAGATACTATGTGATGGTACTGACCTAAACTTATATTTTATACCTCTCAAATAGTCACATTTTACATTTTCCCCCCCCCCAGTCAAATTGAAAGCTCAAAGGTCTTTAATCATGAATGCAGGTTTTACCTTTGACCTCCTGGTGGGTGTTAACACAGGGTGGGGGTGGGGCCCTCCTCTTGGTGCTCCTTAAGGTGGAATCTGCTGACCTCTACGATGACAAAACAAATCCTTTTATTAGCGTGTTTTTTCATTGAGAGCATTTATACCACCATTTTCCAGCTTTATGTGGGAATGTAGCGTTACACATTACCCTGAATATCAAATATTTCATGGATAGACTGCATGTGTTAAAAGGGGTATCATACACTAACAAACACTCTTCTTTCCTTAGTGGAAGTGGGTACATTTCCACCATCCCAGCACCTACTGTACCTGTGACTCTCCGACATGACAGTTCCCGAGGTTGTTGGGGACGCTCTGTGAGGCCCCGATGGGCGGCTGAGGGGCCCGTCTCTTCTTGGGCATCTCCAATGGCAGGGTGTTCGAGGAGGAAAGTACCCGCACATTGTCTCCCACTTGTTTTTTGGGAGCAGGAGAAGCTGGGGCACTCCTTTCCCCGTCCTGGAAAGAGGGGGAAATATAGTTAGGAGCAGAAGACGTTAAAGAGTCAGCCATCTTTGACAACATGATGTACCATTGCAGCTTTGTTCTTCTTCTTTCTGAATAGGCTGAGGAATCCTGTGTTGTCCTTCTGTTTCTTCTCCTGCTTTGGCAGGTCTATATGATAATGAAAGATCTTGATTAGTAATGTAGCAAAAATGGTTGATCATATTTGAGAGTGTGTATGAATGTGTTACCTTGTAGTGGAGGTGGTGTGATGACCTCTGTTTGAGTGACAGCTGATTCAGGCAGAAAACAATGACATTATGAGGTCAGATTTGAACAAATATATATAGAAGCAGGTATATTTTAGGAACTAAACATCTTATTTTAGATGTTGACCTTAGGGTTTTGTCGAAGAAACTAAAAAAAAACAACCGTGAAGTTCAACTGTAGGGTTTTTATCAACAATTTAAGCAGGAAATATGTCTGGAATAGGCTGGAAATGGATATCAATATATATATCAATATGTCCTCTAACGCACCTGCTTCTTGGGGCTCAGGCTCCTTAGCGGCTGTGTCTTTGGCAAACACTTCCCTCAGTCCGTGCTCATTTAAGGTCTTGCTCAGGTCCAGAGGCTCTTCAGAATAAGAGTCTTTCAGTAATATGGTGGTCTCCACTTGAAACTCACACTTGTCACACACCGCTGGCAGCAGCATCTCAAGGGCCACTCTTGGATTGACTCGCACCACCGTCTTATGGGACTTATTGTAGTTTATCAACAGACGAACAGATGCCTGCAGAGAGAGATGATACGTACTGTTTATCTTATGCAACAATGGAAAGAAAGTCTATGGCTTAAATTGTGTTTTTGTACAGATTTAAACCACTTTTACCTCAGGCATGTATGGCCTCCTGATCTTTTCCTCCACCACTCTGGGCTTCAGCACAATCTTCTCCGCTTCCAGGGAGCCAATAGGAGAGTTGGGTTTGAAGCTGATGTTGTTCTTGTTAGGCGAGAGAAACTCAACAGTGTAGTCAGACGGATTCAGATGGTAACTCGCACAGAGGGTCACCAGTAAGTCCATCACTGGTTTACTATTAAGAGAGAGTGAATAATTGACCATCAATAACAGATACTGTATTACATCCAAAGATCTTGCAAAGGTATGAAACTGACAGGTGAAACTTTATCAAAACACTAGAGGTTGACAAAGAGGAAATAGACCAAACAAAGGTATTAAAGTAATTGAAAAGGCTATTTATATTGTTTTTAAATGTTTCAAATCAATGCAGCTGAGCTCAATATATTCTGATTTGTGTAGTATGGCTTAAGCTCCAAGACTATTGTATACAACATTTCCCATAATAAAATTTAAACCAGCATGTGAATAAAACAGGTCAATGGCATCAAAAGTGGCATTAGCATTTAGTTTTGAAAATGAAAAAGCCGTAGTGCCTTTAGTTTTTGCACATTATCTGTATGTTTGTGTAATAGGGTCTACCTTCCATGCACTGTGGCGTTTTTCTCCATCCCCCCTGGCAGAACCACAGACAGACAGTGGTCTCTGTCCAGTGGATTCTCCTGCTCACCCATCGCCAGATCAGATGCTGTTCCCAACGTCAGGTAAACCTCCTGAAAGGGAACACATATTTCAGTAATTAGTGTCAATGGGAGAACCATACCTCATATTACCTCACACACACAGATGGTGTCAGGGTGGCAGTGTGAAATGTCTTACTGCTGCTTGAAGACATTCCAAGAATGAGATTAGAAGGACTAACTACAACTCCCATAGAGAAGGTACATCTAAAAATATATTATTCATTGTATTGATGCAAATGTCATCATGAACAACCCAAATAAAATCATTTTATCTTAGAATATGAAGAAACCCAGCAAATACACCCTTTTAAACGGTTATAAAAAAAAAGTGTGGTTACATTTCTGTGTGTTGATTAATGGCGTAATCGTTTCAACTCGATTCACTGTGGAGTAAATCTGATTATGCTTTTACAGATTACTGTTTATTAAAAAGTTAACCTACATCTTCGTTTTGCTACAGATACATCCTTATATGTGACATTTAAGGCTACTTATTTACCTGCCAAAACTTTGAAACGTCAAAGAAATGGGGCAAATAAATAGTGTCAAACGTCAGCGGTTACCTGAAGAGCCTCTTTCCTCAAACCTGACGGTCCAAATCCAAATCCGCCAACCGAACTAGTTCCACTCAGAAATTACGTCACGTTGAAAGCTGAGTTACAACCACAAATTTAAACGCATGCAACTTTAGTTTTCTACTGAAAATTACGAAGCGACTTGCAACGCTATCCTTCGCTTTTAAGATGAAGTTAGACCCTCCTCGTCTCCCATCTAATTTAACCGCTGTCACTTTTGCCCTTTGCCCTTTTGTAGGTGTTTATCGTCGCCTCTCTAAACAGTTTGATTAAAGTCAACGACCATTCTGTATGTAGTCGTTAATAACCTTATGCTAATTTCTACTAGTTCTAATTATTACAATTTTCTATATAGTATTTTGTTTTCTAGAGTTATAAAATAATTTAAAAAAAATAGAGACTGATAGTTTGCTAATAAAAACGGTAGCATATTAGTTTAGATGCTCAAAGTAGAGCATATTATCCACATAGGTCTGTTAATAGAAAAAGAGAAATAATATTCAATGTAATTTCTCTGGTAAACTGCTCCATAGTTAACATTGTTTCACTATTATGTTCTTTATTTTACATGTTTGTGTTCCTATTCTCATGCTATTGCCCTACCAGTTCTGTTAACACAATATTTATTTTACAAAATAATATTTTGTGTTCATAGCCTAATGCTTATTCCTACTAGTTATGCTAAAAACAAGTTATTTCTTTTTTATTTCTAGACAAACATATACAGAAACTGCAAAAAACAAGCTTTAAAGTAAGCTAATAATATAACTAGCATCGGTGGAAATAATATTTAGTGTTATTCTCCTGACTTTATATTATAAGGACACCATGAAACCTGTTTTTTATATCAACAAACAATCTATTTATATAGCTCATACATGAATAGATCCATACCATCCTGTCTGTCCTCAGCCTTGTTGTCTAACAGTAATGCTGGCTGCCAAATAAGATTACAGTGTTTCTACAGTAAGAGGGATTAGGGCTTTTAAAGGGCTGCGTCTCCCTATGCTCCCATATTTAGAAACCCTTAACTGATTATAAATGCACCCATAGCTTTTCACACTTACCCGTGTCCACAGATTCTTCCCATTCTCTGTTACCGTCCTCTTCTGTTTTATTAAGTGTTTGAAGAAGAGAGATGTTCTTCCCCCTGTAATCCCTGTTTAGCAGACAAGCCACCACACCTCCAGGCCCTGCCCCGTCATGTGACACTCTGTGCATGTCTGTGTGTCCTGTGAGAGTGCTTGTGGGGGGGGGGTATCTGCATGGGCATGTGTATGGTGACCTGGTGAACCTGTCTGCAATGAGAAAGCTCTCCCTTGACCACATCAATGATACAAATAAAGAAGAATACTACAATTTGTAGAAAGGCCTTTAATCCCACTGATCCTCCAATAGCAGTATCTCGTCTGACAGTAAATGCAGTTATAATGTTGGTATTTTTTTGCACTTTTGTTCCGCTGGAAAATCACACTCTCCTGTCACTCTTCCTCTCCTCCATGTTTAACCCAGCTGGGTGTTCATGCCTTTCAGGGCTTTTAAGGTCTTCTGGGAAACGTAGTAAATCACTTATTGTGTAGAAGTAGGCAGGTTGCGAGAGAATTGTAGACCAAAAATAACCCTAAGAGTGCATTTCACCATTGATACTCAACCTTGACCCCATAAATTGTCACAATTGTTTCATTTTTGTAGTCTTGAACTATGTAATCGTATAGCCCCTCCATCAAGTCTCATGTGGAGTATCACTTACTCTCACTATAGGTGGGAATGGGTAATTATAGAACAGTTATTCATCAAAAGCCTTGACTAATGGAATTTGTATTTATCTGATAAGTCATTCCACCCATAAAGAGATCAGTTGTTAGCCCGTTAATGACTGAAAGACAATGATTGCTTGTATTATCATGCAAAGCACCTGATTTGTCTGAATACAGTTAGTAAACAGTAGCAGGCAGTTAGTGGGAGTTTTAATCAAATGAAGCCAGGGAACACATGCTCACACCTACTGTAATCTTGTAATCTCATTGTGAAGTCTGTCGGGGAGAATCAATGGGATTGTGCTGTAAACAGATCAGTGTGTGTGTGTGTGTGTGTGTGTGCGTGTGTGTGTGTGTGTGTGTGTGTGTGTGTGTGTGTGTGTGTGCGTGTGTGCGTGTGTGCGTGTGTTTGCGTGCGTGCGTGCGTGCGTGCGTGCGTGCGTGCGTGCGTGCGTGCGTGCGTGCGTGCGTGCGTGCGTGTGTGTAGGGGTTAATGAACTGCTTATGATGACTAACAGATGAACAGAAAGCCTGTTAGTCACACTACCCAGTCTGCCTCCATGTCTCATCTTTTGTGAAATGGAAGAAATGCAGTGTCTCGAGGACAGAGATGGATTTAGCCTCGGCCTATAGCAGGGTTTCCATCCTCATTGTGCGATGGCGTGACACTCAAGCTTTATTTTTCCCGTCAGAAGGAAATCAAGATGGCAACAATATGAATTTGTTTCCTCTTCTCCACATTGGATGTGTAGGTCCACTCTATTGTTGAATACATTCATGTAAACTCAGGAAGTGTTTACCCAGCAGTGCACAGAATATGGACTGCTTGATCTATTTTCTGTTTTATATAAACTTGTGAACTGTCTGTTTTTCCAGCTTCACTGTAAAGAAAGCAGAGCAAGAAACAGAATGCTACATTAGAGTGTTGCTGCCAAATAGAAGCCTTCTTATTAAGTGCTACAACAACTTCAAAGAGTAAAAAATGACCACATAAGTGACTGAAATGCCCATCCTCGATATTGACCTACAAAATATCAGTCAAAGAGACACATACAGATGAGAAAAAGACTCAAAATGACCACAAAGAGATGCAGAAAGAGGCCAAAACAACTGCAAGGAAAAGCAAAACTGCACAGTGACTATGAAAAGGGGCAAATTTAAACACACAAAAAGCTATTATTGACTACTAAAAGACAAAAACAATTATAAAGTGACCACCAATACACGCAGTGACAAAATCACAAAATGACCACAGATAAAAACGAATTGACCACAAAAACAGATATAAAAACAGATGCGCAACGACTACTAAAACAACAACAAAAAAAGGGAAATACAGCTATAAACTCTGTGTTTTTATCCTTCCTTGGGCACAGCCTAACTCTGACTTCCCACTGTTTGAACATGGCTTCCAAATTCATCACTTTGTTTCTAATGAAACATGCAGCAATGTGACAGAGAGATGTCGATATGCCGCTGAGGAAACATTGTTCACACTGAGGGAATACAACCAGACACACTGCACTTTCTACCCCTTTTCCACATGGATGTTTCAGTGTTATGTATAGTTACATTTATTTGACCACGTATTATTAATCAGGAGTCACTTTCTTCAGCAGAAAAACATAAATAATATTATATAAATTGCATTAATGCCTGCTTGTAAAAGTATGTTTAAAGGAGTTGTCAGTTATGTTCATATGGAGATGTGAAAGTGAGAGTGACATGCTACTCCACTGAGTACCACTCACCGAGGGGTGGAGTTTACACACTCTTTTTCAAATCTTAAATTGAGTTTGACCCCTTATTTGAACACACCACTATGAAATAGATTCATACAGTATGTGGGCCATTTTCAGAATATGTTATATCCCTGTATTATAATTTGTTGTCCATTTATGTGTTATTTTATATTTTGCAGATGGTAAAGGAGTCACTAACTTTAATTGCTTTCTATAAATCATTAGTAGATTTAACTTGGAAGTGTAAAGTAGCATAGAATGCAAGTTGAAGTACTCAAAAATGAACTTAAGTACAGTACTTGAGTAAATATACTTAGTCACTTTTACTTTGTAATTTAAAAGGTAATTCCACTGACTGTCCACAAGATGGCGTCAATTCACAAGAAAACCAGAGGGAGTTCAATACACTAGTGTGGAGTCCACGTGCTTTCTCAAACACCACTATTATGCTATAAAGTTGCATGTACAAACACGTATAGAAATTGACAATAAAATATAATCAGACAGTATAAAAAGAACGACAACAAATAGGTTATAGTATTTCCTTTAGCTTTATTTATTTTAAGAATAACCAGCTTAAAAAGCTTGAAAACTAAAATATAGGCTTTTTTTTTCAAACAAAACGAAATTGATTGTATTGTAATTACATTAATGATAACTTTAATGAATAATTAAACGACAGGAAGTTACCAAAATAAAACTAATTTGAACTGAATGACTACATTATGGTATAACGTAGCCTAATAACGTATCCAGTCTGCCTAAAAAAAAAGGTTGCATGTAATTTGTCTTATAATAATTATAAATATGTTGCTGTATACTTGTTTTTTTTATATTTTATAAAAGCGTATACAGTATAGTCAGTCCATGTTGCGACAGTCACAGCACATCCATCCCCTGCCTAACCAACCGGAAGCGCGGATTGATTTCTCCATGCAAGCAAGGGCGGCTAAAGAAAACAAATCAAAGGAGCGCTTATTAAATGACAATCCACCAAGCGTTGAACAGGACTTTACAAACGAAGATTTAAAAGAATATAAATCTGATATTGACTGACTATCCGCTTTAAAAAAGGATTACTCTTTCGGGTATGGGATCTACCTTCAGGGTCCCCACCTGCTGGGCACCGTAATGGTGGTGAGTATACAGATCTTTGGGGAAGCTTTATTGATGTGACAGCTCCCTTTGATTGAAATAAAATCGGGTTAAGTTCGATTTTTACGCTGAGACAATTCACTTTCTGTAATGTGAAGTGCAGTGTGTGAATTCAACACCTTTCTTACAATGAATAAGACATTTTAAATCTGTCTGTATTTTTTCTTTGATCTTTTTCCGCTTGTTGCGCGCGTGATAGGTCCACCCTACCACAGTATAAGCTACATTTTAAAGGAATTTCCCTGTTAAAATATCGTTTTTATTACGCAGATATTTAGTTTTTCACTTCATAGAGATGTCCATTTCACTGGTGGGGCATTTCATTTACCTAATATTGCCAGGTTATGGACTGTCAGATTACATTTCCAATCGAACAAAATTAACGAAAATGACCTCCGGGGTTTGATAAACAAAATGGGCTTCAAATATGAGCTAAAGCCCGTCGTGTTGTGAGGTAATATCCCTCATTTCCTGTTCATAACATGTCATGCAAGAAGGGCTTGGATTTACAGAGGTTTCATATGTAAACCATGGAGGGAGGTGACAGAAAAAACAAAGGTCTATTTCTATTTTTGGTACCAGTTGCTCTAAGGAGAGGACACGCCCAGACTCATTGAGTTATTCATGGTAAACCTCCTGTCAGTGAGCCTAAATACTTATTACATATTTCCCATTGAATAAGATTTAGACTCTAATCAGGGTTTACATTTTAGGTGTTTTTTTGTGAAAGTATATGGAACATGGAAGTGAGGATAAAAAAACGTATGAAGCAGGAAATAATTAAATTAGTTAAATGAAAGTACTACTTGGAGCCATTTTAATTACAGTTCAAAGACCCCATGTGGCCCCCGGACCTCAGTTTGCACCGCTGGTTGATGGTTGTCTGCTGCCGTTGTCTGCTGCCGTGGAAGACATTGAACGTCACAGCCTTTTAGTCGGTGACAGCCACCGGTGTGTACGTGTGCTTCTGGCTCTTCTTATTTAGCCTACTGCTTCTGGGTGTCGTCGTTCTGCTGGTGGCGTATTTTGAGGAGGTGAAGACATGTCGGCTGATTCAACAGGCTTTCACTAGTGGCAATTTCAAAAAGTGTCCCTTTTTTTCACTGAAAACAAGCGGATACAGCCACAACATGGCGACAGCAGCCGCGGCTCGTTTTGAGACCGAGACAATTAAGGTATCGTCTGCCACCCGTCGTATATTTATTTTGAAATTAGCCTTATTAGCTACTTTGCTACAACTTTCAAGTCGGTCTCTATCTGTAGTCATGAATTGTTTTTAAAAAAAAGTAACGTAAAGTGTTTGCTATAGCTTATTACAGGTGCAGGGGGTCTTCAAATTGCTTTAAGGTCAAGCTATGGGATAATGTACATTTAATATTTCATTTAAAATATGTCATAGGTAGGTTTCCATTTTCCCTGTTTTATCTGTTCTCTTTTTCTATAACCACAATAGACGCCCTTTTGAAACCATGTCAGCTAGAATTGCAGTCATTCAGATGTGATGTCACTAACTCAGGTACATTTAGTCAACAGAGAAGGTCTAGTTCAGAAACCTTCTAGAAACACAGTATATGTCTCTGTGTTTGTTCACTGCTCTCCTTTAGCACCATGGACAGCAGTGATTTGCACTTAAAGGAGTCATTACTGCTCAGGACATGTTGTGACATGTACCCTAATTAAAAGGTCAGGTGTGTCATTTTAAAAGTATATTCTAAAACAATATGCCTATACCTACATTTAAACTGCATTTGGTTGCTGTAAAAATTAGCACTATGTTAGACTATTTGGTAAAAAAAATCCCTGTTTCTGCTCACCAGACAGTTGAGATTTGTTTTAGCGATATTACATAATGGTAATTTTATACAGAATGGGGTAACTTTGGAGGATGCATTCTTAAGTTGTCAGACTCAAATCAAATCAGGAAATGAGCAACCAAAAACTGCTATAATGAACATATAGCCAATCAGTTGCATTGTTGGAGAAGCCTGTGACATAAGACTTTCAACAACATAATTATTCTGTAGCTATGTCAGTTTGACAATAAAGAACCTTGAACCTTGAACCTTGAGTGTTGTATAAAGATTGAGGAAACTTGCTCAAAATAAGCCAGCAGATGAGTATTCCTGTTTTTATTTCTAGTGTCTCACAACATGCTGAAAAGTAGGGTTAGTAAACAGTAGAAGCAGAAAAGAGTCCAATAACAAGTCCAGCTTGGATTAGCATTGGGGCTAAGAACAGAAATCCAGATTAAACATGTTGGTTAGTGAGCTATAGAGGTGTGTTCCAGACCTTTCTTTGAGTTGCTTGCTACTCAGGCGTGGGCGAAATGTCATAATAGCTTTTTTTTGTCCTTTGCTTTAACCCAGATTTTTCAATTGAAAGAAAAAAAAAATGTCTTAGGACGGTCTCTGTTCCTCTTATTTCCATTTGGAAAAGGACTAAATGAGACTTCTTATGTTCTGGGCCTGTACAATGAAAAAGACCCACCATTAAACTGATAATGGCTCACTAGGGTTTCTGCGAGGATCGGTTTTTGTGGGCCTTATTCGCTAGTTCCTGCGGGACCATGATGGGCTTCTTGGTGTGAAGCATGGTGGATGGATAACAAGGAAAAATCAATAATACTTTTAACTGCATTTGTTTCAACTGGAAGCTATTAAATAATTAATCTGTAATTTGAGAGACCATCCATCAATACAATTTGCCATTAAAAGGCAAGTACCACTTGGGAAATCCAGAAATAAGTAGATTCAGACGGGCAATTTGGCAACATGTATGTTCCCTTCAGAGTCTTTTCACATGCTGTTCCTCTGGCTATTTCTGTGTCGCTGTGAATCAGCTGAAGGCGTGCCAGCAATGTCGTACCCCATATTTACTGCCTCTGTAAAACCCTACGCCCTACCTGTGACCTCTCACTGCTCTGATTGAAACGCTCTACTCCAGAGATCCACGTGATACACGCTACAATTCTTATTCTCAAATAATAGAAACATGAATGTGCCCACATGATGATTCCGATGTATGTCGTCAGTCAGCAGTTATGAAACACCTTTTGTGTTTTGCACTTAAATTGCTATTCGTCACTCCGATGTGCTCTTGTGTTTTTTTTTTATCTCCTCCAGCCTCTCAAATGCATTTCTGTAACTGCTTTATATCCACTCATTCGCTTGGGCAATTAGTCACCCACATTAAGGCATTCCATCATTATGCGGTAGATCAATTGGGTAGTGGTAAACAATTCAGGTCGTAAACCTATTTTGGAGTCACTGTTTGGTTGCTTGAGCTTGTTTGATGCGTTTTCACTTTCACCCTACAAAGGGGGAGCAAGCTTTTTTCAGACAGGATGTCACATTTTTGTTGGCCATATTGTGACCAACTCGTACACCAACCAGCCTGTTTTGCTAACCTTAGCAAACACTAGAATGATGTGAATATTTTGACTTTACTTCAATTGCCATATGATTCACAATATTGGTGGATTGGTAATGTCTATGATTCTACCCTGCTCGGTTCCATGAACAGAGCCGCACCTACACACAATAATACATACATGTGTCATATACATCTTGGCTGATAATTGTGTTGCAGCTCCCTGCCCCAGCTGAGCCCCTCGCTGCCCTCTGAAGGAGCAGGATGACAAGATGGCACAGCTGCTTGTACCGCCCGGACCTGACAGCTTCCGCCCCTTCGTCCCCGAGTCGCTGGCCGCCATCGAGAGGCGCATCGCCGAGGAGCAGGCCCGGAGACCACGGGCGGACCGCCGCGTCGACAGCGATGATGAGAACGGGCCCAAGCCCAACAGCGACCTGGAGGCGGGGAAATCTCTCCCCTTCATCTACGGTGACACCCCTCCCCGCCTGGTGTCCACCCCTCTGGAGGACTTGGACACCTTCTACAGCAATCAGAAGGTCGGTTCCAAGGTTACTATAATAAGTCTGTCTTATGAAAGGAAGTGGTATGACTCAAGCAGTTAATTTTGATATATTACAGTTTGTACTTTTCACCGTCTACAATCTAGAAGGTAATTGCCCGATGCTCTCAATAAACTATTTTAAGGAAGCAGTATGTAGCAATTTCCTCCCACATAGGACGAACTTGTGCTGAAGGTAACAGATGAATAACTTAACTTCCTATCCGTCAGTGTGGGCAGATCAGTATTTATCAAAGGGTAAAGTGCAGCTCATCAAGCCTCTGTAAGCATCGTCTACATAATCCATGTGTTTGGAGACTGAAGTACTCATGTAAGGTATTTAAGTACTTGACTATTTTTGACTATACATCCCAGAAGCAATTGTTTTTCTGCTTGTAATTCAGTATAAAGAAAATAGGTCATACATAAATCTGCTCTGCGAGTCAGTGGATTGTGTATTTTCCAGGTGTACTGTCCACAGGGCCAACATGTTCTGCCTGAGGTGAACTCCTACAGCTCCATTATATTAACAGCCAGCCTTCCTCTCTGCTCTTATGAATAATCACACATGGCATGATGGGCAGACACCAGGAGATACAAACTCATGCATATGAATCCCTTATTGTATGTCTCCCCTATAAGCTGCATATTTCCCATACAGAAGATAAGGTAAGCATGGACAATACCAGCCTTTGTTTGATTTGAACACCTAATCTTCTCTCTCTTTCAGACCTTCATAGTATTGAATCGCGGGAAGACAATCTTCCGTTTCAACGCCACGCCTGCCTTGTACATCCTAAGCCCCTTCAACCCTCTGAGGAGGGTAGCCATTAGAGTTTTAGTACACTCATATCCTTTCAGAGTTAGCCACGGACACGGCTTGATTGGGATTAAAGGGTTTGTCAGACAAAAGAGGGATTTTAAATGATGAAGAAGACTAAATGTCATGATTGGTTAAGAGTTTTAAGCAGACATCCATCAGGCTTTACTGCTGCTCAGAAATGGAAGACATTTTACATCATGGATGAATAGAAGCATGTAGTTATCCTTATTATAGCAGCTCTGAATGGGAACATGATAGTCTTGATGTTCAGCTTTGGATGAAGTGTGTTTAACATAGCATGCATGAGTTCAGTGATTCATGCTCAACAACACAAATGCTCCTTAACTTTGTCTCTACGATTTTCAGCATATTGATCATGTTCACCATCCTGACCAACTGTGCTTTCATGACCCTCAGTAATCCCCCAGAATGGGCCAAGAATGTAGAGTAAGTACGCATGTTGTCTCATTTCACTCAGGATGAAATCATGCCACAAAACATTATCTCTCAAATATGTTCCTTTCCTGATAATTCTTTTTTCCTAGAACATATATATTATTTGTACTCGCAGGTAGATTGATTGATTTAGTCTCTAGGTTGCTAAACATATTCTATTTAATCCAAATAAACAAGATGTAGCAATGCTAGCTGAATCATGCCTGAGTGCAAACCAAGGATAAAAAAAGACAAGGCTAATGACACATTTGATAAAAGAGGATGCTCTGCAAGCATTTAAGTGTAGTGCAGATACACTGAAGCGCAGATCCACCGCCTCTCAAAGTAGGTCACTGCAGCACATAGTGGAGATAATTTAATAATCAAGAATCATAAGAACAACATGGATGACTAACGAGATTTGAGGCAGTGATACCAGTAATGTAAAAATAACTGCCATGCACACAGGAAGTCTGTCACCAACATCATTATTTCTCTCTGTGGGTCCTTCCTCCTCTCTCCCTCACTTCCTGTTGCCCTCACTGTGTTTAACAGGTACACATTCACAGGGATTTACACCTTTGAGTCCCTCATAAAGATCCTGGCCAGGGGCTTCTGTGTGGGGAAGTTCACTTTCCTGCGGGACCCGTGGAACTGGCTGGATTTTAGTGTCATCCTCATGGCGTAAGTATTGTGACAGGCACAGTTAGCGTCAGCTTAACCTGATGTGGCGTCGATTAAGAGGCCAAATGCTTTTAAGGCTAATCAGCATAGCAGCCAATATAGTCCCACTCAATGTGAGACGGAGAGAAAGAGGCGTAACGATCCGCAGCTCAGTGTGTACATTTTAAAATCATTGCCAAGAATGTCTATAATGGATGTAAGCCCTGAATATCTTGGCCAACATTGAGTGGTGCAGCAACGACATTGTTTTGTAGGGTGACCCGGAAGTTAGCATCTCAAGGACTCCCTTGAAATAAAGCAATACATTTAGAATATTTCAGAAAAAACACATGTTTATGATACTTCAGCAGGATAATCACCAGATATTGACACCACTTTAGGATTGTGAAAAGCTAATGTTAGGCTATAAAGCATGATCACATGACTTCATGCAGCACGGCTAAGCTAACGACGGCCAATGATCAGCGTGATGACGTCTAGTAGACCCATTTCCACCCAGGGCCACAGCAGCCATGTTTGTCCACAGCTAAACAAAATGAATCCTTCAGCATGAATGTATTTGTGTCTGATCACAGTATTTGTTTCCTCACTGGTAGCATAATATGCTAAGTCTGTATTAATCCTATGATTCATAATGCTGTTATGAGAGGATTTCTTCATGTGTAATGGGTTCTGTTGCTGTGTAGTAACTGTGAATTTGATCCTGCAGGTATGTAACAGAGTTTGTAAACCTAGGCAATGTTTCAGCTCTGCGCACGTTCAGAGTTTTGCGAGCTTTGAAAACTATCTCAGTAATACCAGGTAAGGCTGCCCGCGCCTGCCTCCAGCACTCCTGCCATTTGTCCTCTGTGCGTGACCGTTTTGCCGTCCCCTCCCCTTCCCCGCCCCCTCCCCTTGACCCTCCTTTTGTCTTGTCACGACATGTGTGTGGGTGCCTGACTTGTGTGTGCGTGGGCATATGTGCGTCCCACACCTTTTTCCCCAAAACCCCCTCTATCCTACTCTTTCCCTCCTCCCCCCCCCTTCCCTTACAGATATGTCACAGAGTTTGTGGACCTGGGCAATGTCTCAGCACTGCGAACCTTCAGGGTTCTGCGAGCCTTGAAAACTATATCAGTCATCCCAGGTGAGACAGGCCCAAAAGGGTTGATGAAATGCTAACGGCTAACTGGCGTTTCGCTAACATCCAAGCACCACCCCCCCCGCCCATCTCACTGTAGCTAAGCCTGATGACGCCCGTCGCCGTCTGTCATGCTGCCTCCGCCCCGAGGCCAGTAAAAGCTGGAATCTGGCTCCAATCTGCGCAGATTGACGTGATTCTGAGCTTTTAGAAACTCCCTTTAAGGCAGAATTCTTTTTGGTAGAAATCTATTCTTGCCTTGGGAGACTTACGAGTAGATTTTGTGGTACTTATTTGTTTTTTTTCTTTTATGCATGAGACATTGCAAAAGCAGATTTTCTGGTGGCAAGCACTTGTGTGTGTAGGGTTCCTCCTTACCTTGTTTTCCTGTGCATGTCCTGTTCAATGTTGTGTGTTTCTTTGGAGAAGTTGTGACATGGTGAGTGGTGGTTGGGATAAAGCATTGTAAACGCTAACATTACAAACTAACACAAAGGTCATGTTTAAAGCTTATACATTACATACTCTACATTCAGACCCCCATCCAAACATGATTTAGCCTAGCATACGCAGTCTTAGCACATGTTGCTCATTTCCAGCCCTTAAATGCATTTTACTTGTCACGTTGACATTTCAACTGGAAGCACAGTGCACGTGGGGGAGAAGAGGTGCAACACAGATTGAGAGTGGTGATTTGGTGAGAAATGGGTCCTTATTGTCTTGTTTGACATTTTACGTTGCATTGTTGGAGGAGGCGGGGACTCAAGATCTTCATTGTAGCCATTGTGCTTATGAGAATAAAGCCTTGGAACATTTAAGAGAGGGCTAGAAGAAAAAAAAGATTGCACTCATTTCTGTTTGCTAAATATGTATTGTTTTGAAAAAAGACGAAGAAACTTATAGCCTGGCCCTGTCCAAACTTTTTTCAATATATCTTCCATCACTTCTGATTCTCACTAGTTGACAAACCGTTGCTCTGTACAAATCACACGATGTAAAGATTGAAAGCTGTGGTTTAATAATGGGTTTACTGGACTGGAGCTTTTGAGATAAGATCAGTAATGTGACTGGCTGAGAGGCACCACAATCACCCTCCAATATATTCACCACTTCTCTCCACCCTCCGCACTACAGCGCAGTTGTATAGAATATTCGACCACATTACTTATTTACTGATCACATTCCCAGAGCCCAATAGCACTGTGTTGGGCTTGAGAAACGTTCACTCATGGTTTATCATGATTAACCTGCTTCCTGTATGACAGCACACTTCATACAGGAACCTCCACTGCAGATCACCTTGCTGCTTGCTACTGTGAGCTCTTCTTAGCAACTTCCTTCTCTTTATTGGTTGGCTGTAACAGTCGGTAATCACTCTGCGATGTATCCCTCCCGCCCCCTTCGCCCTCTCTCCCGTTCAGGCTTGAAGACCATCGTCGGCGCCCTCATCCAGTCGGTGAAAAAGCTGTCGGACGTCATGATCCTCACCGTGTTCTGCCTCAGCGTCTTCGCGCTCATCGGCCTGCAGCTCTTCATGGGCAACCTGAGGCAGAAGTGTGTGCGCTGGCCAATCGGCAACAACGCCACCAACAGCAGCAACGTCACCGCCGACGACACGTTTTTCCGCCACTCCCTGCTGGATATCAACACCATGTTTGTGCAGAACACCACGGAAAACGACTTCAACTGGACAGAGTACATCAGCGATGAGGGTAAGCACGCGTGAAAGTGCTGCCAGGGTTAATAGGGGTCAAATGATGGGTCAGGACGGTGGTCTCTCTTTGATACGCAGTGACAGAAATGGCTGCGAACGTGGCCCACGCTTTCTAACGAGGGCTGGTGGGAGAATAGCAAATGTGGAGGATAATTGCCACAACGATAAAACCCTTTACTTTCACCCCCTCACTACCCTGCTTCACTCCACCAAAGCCCATCTGTGTGGCATGGAGAGGGTGAGTCACTGACCGCCGGCAGGATATGGAGGAGACGTGCACCAGCTGCATGACAAGCTAACACCAGAGAGTCACAGACGGCTGATAACAAATAAATACATGATATCAAGTGTGTCATATGTATTGCATCAATGACCCTAAAGTAGTCTGATACTGTGACACACATGGTAGATCAGGTCATGTGGTTATTAACACACACACACACTAAAAGGATGACTAATGCGCTGGGTTTTCACCACCTTCCTCTATGCCTGCCAGCAAATATACAATATGAACACATACACACACAGTGGAGGGTTGTCTTTGTGTTCCCTCATATCTCCTGACTGACCGCCCCTGTGTCTCCCCTTTCCTCCCCTTTCCTCCCCCCTCTCTTTAGCCAACTACTATTTCCTCCCTGGGCGAAGGGATGCTCTGATCTGTGGGAACGGCAGCGGCGCTGGGTAAGGCTTGACATATTTTATTTATACGGCCAATTAGATGCACCGCAATTAGTGTCGACTCTCGCCACCGCGCTGAGGCATTACGGGAAGCTAAACTGCCGGCCAACTATGGGTGCTTCTCATCTGTGTTTTGGCAACTTTTCAAACTCCTTTTATGCTTCCGTTACTAAGGAAAGCTTAGTGATTTAACTTGATATTTGTTAAAGAGTCACTCCAAAAGGCAAAGAGGAAGTTCTGACTCAAGGCCAGACTTGCGTAAAAAGCCTATTGGATGAGAGTCAAACCTTCTGCAAGCATCTAACTATATATCATACCATGATCCCACTTATTAACAGCCATTGCTCTGAATATCATGTAAGCTAGTTCAGTTCCTCAGAAGCTTTTTAACCACGTTTAAGGAAGGGTTGTATCCGCTGATGCTAATTGCTTCTTAAGAAGATGGATGTTCCAGCATTTAATTTGATCAATTATCTCAGTGTTTTTCTCCAAGGAGTCACGTCTGACTCAGCAGGATGTTTCAGAAAAGTGCTCTTCATACAGAAAACTGCTTAGAAATGATCTGTTTGTTACACTGATAATTAGATTTAGAATACTACACATGGCACCACTAATGCTACGTGTTGTTGCTAACCCCTGTGTTCTGACAGGCTCTGTCCAGAGGGCTTTATATGTATGAAAGCCGGCCGTAACCCCGACTACGACTACACCAGCTTCGACTCCTTCAGCTGGGCCTTCCTGTCCCTGTTCAGACTTATGACCCAGGACTACTGGGAAAACCTGTATCAGCAGGTTAGCTCATCTCTCCATTAGGGAGTACATAGCGTGCTTGTCCCTTGGGTATTTTTTACTGTATTTACTATCTATATTAAAATAATTGTCATAAAAGACTTGGCTTTAAAGATCTGAGCAAACATACCCTGTTTGTTCAGGTGTGTCATTCTGCTATTATTGAAGAGGCCTGTTATGTAAGGCTACTTTTGTTTTGAACTGCAGCAGTACAACGCAGCAACTTGACATTTGGAAAGTCACAAAACAATGGGATGACCACCACTGAACAATATTGTTTTTCAAATATCCTTAGTTTTGAATAAATTCTGTCTGTCTGCCTTGGGTCTATCAGACTTTGCGCGCGGCAGGAAAGCCCTACATGATCTTCTTCGTGCTGGTGATCTTCCTGGGCTCCTTCTACCTGGTGAACCTGATCCTGGCCGTGGTGGCCATGGCGTACGACGAGCAGAACCAGGCCACCATCGAGGAGGCGCAGCAGAAGGAGGAGGAGTTCCAGGCCATGCTGGAGCAGCTGAAGAGACAGCAGGAGGAGGCTCAGGCAGGACATCTATCTTTGTCTATTTAAATCCAAACATTTGAACATTTTTGTTTGTCCATTCTGAAAGCAATGATTTTAGGGATGTTTTATAACATGGATGAGTCATTGGTAGAATCTCTTTTTATGTGGATGTAGGCTAGCGGCTCTATTGATTCTTGGGCTTACAGTGTTGTGCCAGCTGACAAAAGCAGCGTTGCCCCTGGAGACCGAGGGATTCACTGTCCTGGATGAGTGACACCCCTCTGCTGCTCCCTCAGGGGTCAGCAGTCCTTGCTCGACCTACAGAAACAATAATTAGCAGCTGAGTGCAAGAGAAATGCAGGATAATGGACATTAAAATAAACAGTTGTGACGACAAAGCCAGATCGTTATTTTTAATCCTCATTCATAAATAAATGCATCGATAAACACTAGAATTAGCTTAAGGTATTCGGCCGGTGGTAAAAAGGTAATACTTCTGCCAGTTCAAATGGTAGTAGTATGTCATCAAATAGCAAGACCGGCCCTGATCATTGACAGTTAAGCAGATGTAAAACATGTTGTACCAATATCCACATGTATGCAATGTTACTTACATAAACATCTTCTTTCAAAATCTATTGAAATGAATACATTTAGATTTTAAACCTAGCCTAACCTAGCATCCACACTTCCTGTATTATTTTGATAAATGCAGGAATTCAGAAATGTTTTGGTTTGCATAAAAACAATTTAGGCATCCATTTTTAGATCCTGGCTCTATTTGCTGGTGCTACTCTCAGCTTCCAGGCTCTCTCCTCAGCTCTGTTCGCGAGAGCCTCTGAGACATGCACTGGATCGCCATGACAACTGTGTTTGTGCTCTGATTGGCTGGCAGGTTGCCGCGGCAGCAGCCACGGAGAGCGGAGAGTACAGCGAGAGGGGGGCCCCGGCCTCCGAGTCCTCCTCGGGGACGTCAAAGCTCAGCTCGAAGAGCGCCAAGGAGCGACGCAACAGGCGGAAGAAGAGGAAGCAGAGGGAGGAGGAGGAGGAGAGGGGGGGCCGCGACAAGTTCCACAAGTCTGAGTCCGAGGACAGCATCAAGAGAACCAGCTTCCGCTTCTCCATCGACGCCAACAGACTCTCTTATGAGAAGAGATGCTCCTCGCCCAACCAGGTAAACACCTCCCCTGGTGTCTCATTATAAGAGTGGTTTAAAGCTCAGAGACACTTCAAAATAACAGACCTACAAGGAAGAAAATACAAAAACAGAAAAGTATTGTGAGTTCAAAAAATACTTAAGCAATTCAGGAAGTGATTTGTTTTTTTTCTAAGAGCTAGACAAGAAGATGGATACCACACATCTGTATATTATGAAGCTGGAGCTAGCCTAGCTTAATGCATAATGACTAGAAGCAGGCAGAACACCTAGCCAAGCTAACATTTTCAGCAACAATAAAATACATAGTGTGTTACCGTCATTATTTTCCCTGTTGTCCCTTTTTCCTTTGTTTTTTTCTCACTCCCTCCTTTCTTGTCTATCTAGGAAGGCCCACCTTGGTGCTAGGTGGGCCTACATACCTGTTAGGCCCACCTAGCACCAAGTCACTCTCCTCTCTCCTAACCAATCGTCACTCAAACCCCTTATTCCCTTCCCTCTCTCCCCCAGTCTCTCCTCAGTATCCGAGGATCCCTCTTCTCCCCTCGGAGGAACAGCCGCGCCAGCCTGTTCAGCTTCCGGGGCCGGGCACGCGACATGGGCTCCGAGAACGACTTCGCCGACGACGAGCACAGCACCTTCGAGGAGAGCGACAGCCGCCGGGGGTCGCTCTTCTTGCCGCGGCGTCTGGAGCGCCGCTGCAGCGCTGTGAGCCAGACCAGCCTCGGGGCGCCGCGCTTCATGCTGCCCGCCAACGGGAAGATGCACTGCGCCGTGGACTGCAACGGAGTGGTGTCGCTGGTCGGAGGAACTTCTGTCACAACCTCGCCTGTAGGTGTCCTGCTGCCTGAGGTGACTGTTTGTCCCATGCTTTAATCTGCATTCAAGTTTATTCCACTTAATTCCTTTGTATACCCATCCCATTGATCTTATTCGAATTTGCTCTCCACATCATTATTTGTTTTTCATTTTGGTGATACTTTATTCTTTTTAAATCAAACAGCAAAACTAATGACATTCTCCTCAGCTTAGGAGGAGACTCTTTGCTCTACGATGCAGAGGGTTAGGTTTATAACAGGCTTTGAATACACACATTTGACATGTGGTATTAGTCTCTTCATTGGATTAACTGACCATTAAAACATTTTGTATTTTCATCCGACTCGTCCGCACAGGTGTTTTCAAATGTTCTGGCTGATTAGACTAAAATTATAAAGGTGACGCATCTCCCCACCTACAATACTGATCATAGGGTCCGACACCTGTCAATCAAGTACAGTCTGTACAATCAGACCAGGTCTAATCATGCAACAAGTGAAAACACCTGTGTAGGTAAAGCATGTGTGTGTAGGACTTTTATTATAAATGATATGTTTGAACACCGTAGACCGCCTTGCTTTTCTTTCCCAGGGCACAACTACAGATACAGAGCTGAAGAAACGACGCTTCCGCCATCCATCCATGGATTATTTAGACGAACCAGTGGCAAGGCAGAGAGCCATGAGCGTGGCCAGTATCCTCACCAACACCATGGAAGGTTTGTGGCTTCAGTCTTATTTCATTCATATTTTCCTTTCTTCCTTTTTATAACTGCATTTTGTTAAAATGACACATTGTCATTTGTCCTTTTTCCAGAGCTTGAAGAGTCGAGACAGAAATGCCCGCCCTGCTGGTATAGATTCTCCAACACCTGTCTGATCTGGGATTGTTACCCAGCATGGCTGAAAATAAAAGATGTGGTCTGCACGGTGGTCATGGACCCGTTTGTGGATCTGGCCATCACAATTTGCATCGTCCTCAACACCCTTTTCATGGCCATGGAGCATTACCCCATGACGAAAGAATTTGACAGCGTGCTCTCAGTTGGAAACCTGGCAAGTATTGTGTGCTTTCAAACTGAGGGAAAATATCTCTCATGCTGCAGACTAAAACTCAACATGTTGCCCCTTTGTCATCAGGTGTTCACTGGCATCTTCACAGCAGAGATGTGCTTCAAGATCATCGCCCTGGATCCCTACTACTACTTCCAGGAGGGCTGGAACATCTTTGATGGGATCATCGTGAGTCTGAGTCTGATGGAGCTCGGCTTGGCCAACGTGGAAGGCCTGTCTGTGCTCAGGTCCTTCAGATTGGTAAGAGCCCTGGCGGAGGGATACCTTATTTCAAAAGCTGTATTAGATGATTCACAAGATACCACTTTAAAAAAAAACTATTTCCCCCAAATAATTTAGTTTAAATCATGTAGAGACATTTCAGAAACTCAGACAGTGCTTTTCATTTTCTCTTTGAACAGCTGAGGGTCTTCAAACTGGCCAAGTCGTGGCCCACTTTGAACATGCTGATCAAGATCATCGGTAACTCGGTGGGCGCTCTGGGGAACCTGACTCTGGTGCTGGCCATCATCGTCTTCATCTTCGCCGTGGTGGGCATGCAGCTGTTTGGCAAGAGCTACAAGGAGTGCGTGTGCAAGATTTCGGAAAGCTGCGTGCTGCCCCGCTGGCACATGCACGACTTCTTTCACTCGTTCCTCATCGTGTTCCGGGTGCTGTGCGGAGAGTGGATCGAGACCATGTGGGACTGCATGGAGGTTGCGGGGCAAAGCATGTGCCTGATTGTGTTCCTGATGGTCATGGTCATTGGAAACCTGGTGGTATGGGTTATCTTTCTCTTGATTGATTATTTAGTTGAATTGATTATACTGTTTTTGTGTGGAATTCACTTTCCCTGCCTAATGTCAATTCTTCTTAGGTCTTAAACCTGTTCCTGGCTCTCCTCCTGAGCTCGTTCAGCGCCGACAACCTGGCAGCGACTGACGACGACAGCGAGATGAACAACCTGCAGATCGCCGTGGGTCGGATCCAGCGGGGCATCGCGTTTGTCAAATCCATGGTGCGCCAGTTCTTTCAGAGCCTCTGCTTCGGCGGTAAGGGCGGTAAGGGCGGTAAGGGCGGTAAGGGCTCCAGCCTGACAGAGGAGAGCAAACCGTTAGACGAGCTGCACAGCAACGGCAAGGACAACTGCATCTCCAACCACACCTCAGTGGAGATCACCAGAGACCCCAGTGTGGTGTACGTGACAGAGGGCAATGGACGGCCAGGAGGGGGGCTGGTCATTGAGATTGGTGTGGACACTACAGGGAAGTACCCGATGGAGGAATGTGACTACATGTCATTTATTCATAACCCCACCCTGACAGTCACAGTGCCCATCGCTGTGGGCGAGTCGGACTTTGAGAACCCGAACACGGAAGATTTCAGCAGCGACTCGTCGGACATGGAGGGCAGCAAAGAGGTAAGATCAGAGATGACATGTCTCCATCAGTTTATAGAAAATATCTTGAGTCACGCAGCCTTTGTAGATTATTAGCTCCTTCATATGCATAATAGTTACCAGCCAACGCAAGCCAGGCGATGTATAAATGTCAAGATTTGCATAGAGATGGCCTTTACTGGCAATTTTCCAACAGTCAAACAGTTTGAAAATACCTGCTGACTCATTTGTACATGATTCATGCTGCGCTACGAATCTCAGCTCTGAAGCCATGGCAGCAGAAGAAATGACGAATCATGACTCAAATTTGTTTTGTAGCAGGTTCAGAGTGTAATGAATTAGTCAGTGTATTTGTGTGTAGTGCTAAACGGTCGACCTGCCTGAGGGACTAAAAACATTACGATTAAATTAATGAACAATTTGCAAAACTACATAAATCATTGGCACAAAAATCGCAAGGAAGTGTTACTTTTCTTTTGCGTATTCCAACAGAGCAAATGCCAGGTTTTGTTGATAAGTGTTGCCAGGCCGACAGAGCATCGGGACTGTGCTCCCTGGTGATGTCAACCTGCCACGGTGCCAAGTCCCTGAGAGTCAAAACAAACCCAGGAGACTATTTCTAGCCTCGGCACCACATGTTCCAGATTTGGACAAACAACACCGAAGTGAACACCCTGTAGCCAGGGGTTGGTGATTTGTAATATCTGAGCACCATTTTTAAAGACATTTAGAAATATCTTGATCATGTAGCGTTCTGTAAGACGAGTATCTATGAAAGACAATGCCTTAGGGGAATTCTAATGAGTTGCTGTGTGTGTTCCCATTGTGGCTGAGCACACTTGAGGTTGTATGCTGGCTTTTTGGTGTGTATGACTTACTTTGTTTAACCCCCCGTTTGTTATTGCAGCTGTGTCACAGACGCTCTCAAGGTTTTCAGTGAGAGGACAATTGTAAGACCACTTTATTGTACCATAGCACTAACCATGAGGACTGCCTATGCCATTTTACAGACAAACAACATCTTTTTTCTCATACCTTCAATGGATTGCCCATTTTCGTTCTTTGCCTGGTCTGCCCTCCGTCCCCCCCCCCACCCCACCCTCTTTGCTTTAAACCTCTCCCTATCCCTTTCCCATACAGCAGCACTTCAATGCTGTCATCTTATTCCCTTTAACCCCTCCTACCCCACCACCCCTTTCATAATTGATCTCCAAACATCAGGCTGTATCGCAGTAACACACCATTAGGAATGAGCACCACCTTTTCTCCATCGATAGACCACCATCCAACATGATGTTTGCTTTGATTTCATTGCTTGGTTTTGGGACTTGATTGGCATCCAACACTCCGAGCTTGAGAATGAAGGAAGAGAGGAGGGAGAGAAAGAAGGGGGGGGAAGAGAGATGGAATGAATTTTGCTGTAGTTTGACAAAATTCATTGGTCTGGTTCATAGCCCATGCACACACACACACACATGAAATACTTGTACATACTTGTGTTCTGTGTCGATTATTAGTAGAATAGTAAAGAAATATCTATATAGGGAATTCTTTCCAAGGAGATTATTTTGAAACAAATGAATCAACATGGATTTTTGCAGGGTGGCAAACAAATAACACATGGCGTTTACATTCAACCAGGCTTATTTGTGATGATGTAGTGAGAATAATATCTTCATTTAAACCTCTATTTAAAATCTGAAATAACATTGAATCCCAACAGAGTGTGCTTCGATGCCTGTGTTATCCACTTTCGATCCACTGCATCCATCTTGTTTATACTAATATAATAAAACCAGCCAAATATAAGCATGTTAGATTAAGAGTAAAACCCTCATGAGATCCATGCCCAGAAGAGCTACAGTAAGGTGGGTCTGTGGCTGTAGCAGAGAAGGAGGAACCAGAAGGAAACTCACCTTCCGAAAACGATGCACTTTGTGAGCAGCATGCTTCCATCATTCCCATGCCGTATTAGCTGGGTCCCACGGCAATCAGAGCTGCTGCACTGTCTAGGATGACATGTTCCCGTACTTCACACCACAGCAGATAGATCAGACATGAGGCCACACAACACCATGTTTGCCCAAAGAAAAACAGACAGGAAGCCTCACAAGATCAAAAAGTCTGAAAAACAAAGATCTTAGCGTTACAGAGTGTTCAAACTCAGAGATAGTGAGGAAGACAGCAGCAACACTTTACATGTGTTACATATTGCTGAGAAGACTAGCACTCTTAGCCCTGTATGTTTTCTGGGTATGCATGGGTGCTAATTCAACATGTTTTTATAAAAATGGGAACATAAAAAAACTACGCCAGACCACATGCTGTCTTATAAACAGTGCACAGTACTGGTTTTTGCTGGTAAGCTAATGTGGATACCGTCTACTTCAACACAAACAGAAGAAGCTTGTACACTGCTTTCAAGGAATGGAAATAACGTGTTTTCATGTCACTCCGGAAAATGTTCAGCAGCGCGGGTTGATTCTAGCTATGAGGGTGGGGGGAATAAATATTCATTGAAGCAATCTTTGGAAAAAGGGGGATAAATTCTAGACTCATTGATTTGGGCTCATTTTTCAGTGGACATGAAAATACTTCAGCACACGTTCTGCTTGGTACTATTTCAGGCTTGGATTGATAATGCACTGGAATACTGCATGCACTTCCTCGAACTGAGGGCACATCAAACGTACCCACAGCGCACTTTTTTATGCTAACCTCCCCATGCCATGTGTTGCCACATAATCTGATTTGAGCCATCAGATAACGTAAAAAACAAAGCCTGTAGGTACATTTGATCGATGCTGCATGTGATGATGATACAATGACTTTGAAGAGCCCAACTCTGTGAGCTATTACAGTGCCCAGTCTCCACACTAAGGTTGTGTACGTGTAAATGGAGAATCACAATGATAACCAGCTCAGAAGGTTGGCTCCTATAACCAGTGTACCTCCGTGGCGTTGTTTCCTAACTTCAGACCCTCGTCTTCTTCCAGAAGATTGATACAGAGCCCCACCCTCCGAGCTCATCGGAGGGGAGCACGGTGGATATCCGCCCCCCTGGAGACGGGGTGGATTCGGTGGAGCTGGAGCCGGAGGAGTCGCTGGAACCAGAGGCGTGCTTCACAGAGGGTGAGGGGGGTGTGAGGGTGACGGGTAGTGGGAGAGTGTGACGAAGCGAGAAAAGGTAGGAGTTGAAATGCTCCCACAGCACATTTCAAGGCGCAGAGTAAATCGAGGTAACTGTCCATGAGTGACGGGCAGTACAAATGCTCAGCAGGACAGAAAGAAAAGGAGTCTTGGTTTGTAATGTAACCTGACATTTAGTCTGATGCACCTCCAGAGCCATTCTGCATCTGCAAGTACCTCTTAAGTACGAATGTGGAATACAAAAATAAAATATGATGATTTTTCTGTAATGCTTTAATAATACTCGAATGGTAGCAGCACATGCATTGATTAGCATTACTTTAGCAATTATGTAAATATCAAATCAAATTGCACTAGATTTGTTAGCGGACTGAACAAAAAAAAGATGAGGGTTTGTTTTGGTTGAATCTTATGCCCCTCTACCCACAATCCCCCGGTGCCTGCAGGCTGTGTGAGCAGGTTCCAGTGCTGCCAGATCAACGAGGAGGAAGAGCACTTTAAGAGCTGGTGGACACTCAGGAAAACCTGCTTCATCATAGTGGAGCACACCTGGTTTGAATCTTTCATCATATTCATGATCCTGCTCAGCAGCGGAGCCCTGGTGAGCACACGTTCTGTACTTGTGTGCATCTTCCTCCTTTTGTGACCCCACAAAAACAAAATAAAGTTCTACATACATACAGCACTTGTTCCATTACTGGTCTTTACTATTTATTCCATTGTGTTCAGGCGTTTGAGGACATTTACATCGAGCAGCGGAGGACCATCAAAACGGTGCTGGAGTACTCAGACAAGGTCTTCACCTACATCTTCATCCTGGAGATGCTGCTGAAGTGGACGGCTTACGGCTTCGTCAAGTATTTCACCAACGCCTGGTGCTGGCTCGACTTCCTCATCGTAGACGTACGTATGATGAGTCCAGTCAAAGACAGCTCAGATTTGATTGGTTATTTTGTTTGAGGAAATATGTGCTTTCTTGCTGCAAGTCAGATGAAGTACTGAGGATTAAGGACTGAAGTCACAGCATCAAATTGTGTCGTATCATTGGGGTCAAAAACATGCATGGCCCAGCCTTCATTTAGTAGCCTTGACAGCCTCCAGACTGTAGCTTGATATTTTACGCACATCTAACAGGCGAGAAATATAAAAACTATTCCTTTTTAGCGTTTACCATACTAACTATATAAATAGCACATTAAGTCGTTGTTCATTGCTGTCACACCTCTTAATCTGAAATTCACATTAAAGACTCTAAATTCTTTATAATCTCTTAGCTAATCATTAATGCATAACCCACCATCATGTTCAAACAGAGGGACCTTTCTCATGTCTCACCTCTCACCCTGCCTGTCTCTGACGCTCTCGTCTCTCAGGTGTCCCTGGTCAGCCTCGTGGCCAACTTTATGGGCTACTCGGAGATCACCGCCATCAAATCTCTGAGGACACTGCGAGCCCTGCGGCCCCTCAGGGCCCTGTCTCGGTTTGAGGGCATGAGGGTAAGGACATCTGGGAATAACGGTTTTAATATTCTTATTGTTGAAGCAGAAGCCAACAGGCAAAAATGATTGTACTGTATAAATATATTTGATTTATATTCTGTGGTTGTACTGCATGTGTATTATAACTTGTGTTTAGTTATCTTTTCCTTGCAATTCAACACTGTTCTGCATGACTCTCTGCACATTGTGTCAATGGATTCTCTTTGTTAGCTTCTGTTAGCTTTGTTTCTCTGACGTTGCTCGTGTGGTGCCTTTGACCTGTAATTCTTTTCTTTGTTGTGTGTCTTTTTTCATTTACAGTCAAACAAAATGTTGTGACTTCATCCCGCCTCTCTAAGGTTTTTTTCTGTTATGCTTTTATACCTTTCAAATGTTCACTTTTCTCACCTATCCATCTTCCTCTTTCCAACTGTCATGTTGTAAATATATATAATGTGTAGGTATTAAAAACAGCTTTGAAAAATGTTGGAATGTTTAAATCAGTATTTGCTTATGTTCAGAACACTGTAATCTATTCAGGTGTGCACGTGTCTTCTTTAAGTACAGTTAAGTGATTACATGATTGTAATAGCCACTTATCTCAAATCAAACGGCCTCTGTGTTTTGGCGAGCAGTTTCCTGAGTGTGTGCTTGGCCCCTCCCCAGGTGGTGGTGAACGCGCTGCTGGGGGCCATCCCCTCCATCATGAACGTGCTGCTGGTGTGCCTCAGCTTCTGGCTCATCTTCAGCATCATGGGGGTCAACCTGTTCGCAGGGAAGTACTACTACTGCGTCAACACCACCAACGACCAGGTCTTCCCCATCGATGTGGTCAACAACAAGAGCGAGTGCCTGAACCTGGTGAACGACAGCGCCCGCTGGAGGAACGTCAAGATCAACTTTGACAACGTGGGGGCCGGTTACCTGGCTCTGCTGCAAGTGGTGAGTTCAGACTTGGGGACACAGGAGGCAGTATGAGGCCAACATGTCAAAGTAAGCATTGTCTGGCTTCTAGTTCTGCTGTGTGATTGACAGTCTGATCTGATAAATGTATGTCTGGACCAATCTTATTATATTTGGATTGATATGTTTTGAAAAAGGAACCTGGAAATGAATGAATGGACAGATATGCAAAACAAATACCCCCATCATGCACACTGACTATTTAAAATGTGCTCTTAGGCCACATTTAAGGGTTGGATGGACATCATGTACGCAGCTGTGGACTCTCGGAATGTAAGTGTTAACAACAGATAGATTTATAAGTCGAGGGGCTGATATAAACCAAAGCCAATAGCATTCCAATGTGTTTTATCTGTCCTGTTCTAGTTGGAGGACCAGCCTGAATATGAAGTGAACCTCTACATGTACCTCTACTTTGTCATCTTCATCATCTTCGGCTCCTTCTTCACCCTCAACCTGTTCATTGGTGTCATCATCGACAACTTCAACCAGCAGAAGAAAAAGATAAGTGGCTTTTAGTGACATAATCCATCAGAAAATGTCCAATTGGTCCACAAAATGTTCTGTAGACATCTAAAACGATGTGTGTATGGTAGTGAAACAGCTGAGGGAACACTTTGGGAAAAAAACATGGCTTTTTAGGTGTTTATAAATGATATATTTTTGAAGTTGAGATAAAACCCAGGTAGTAGATGCACCCTGCTAGCTGAAACGATCGTTGCTAGCTAGCCAACAGTGGCGATAATCACTTCCGGTGGGCACAGAACGGTCGAAGTTCACGGACTGCGTGTTCACAGAGCACGACATGTAAACTGTACACAGTCTGTCAATGTGCCCTCCATACAACCTAGCACTAACAAGAAGGATTGGCAACACCCAGGAGAGGGTGTGAGCAAGGGGAGGGTGTTTGCCTCCGTGCCGGCAGCTCTGACAGAGACACTCGATCAGTATCACAACCCCGCAGATACAGCCACACACACACACACACACACACACACGCACACGCACACGCACACACGTTAGTTCAGTGCTGACACCAGTCCTCCCTCCAGACACGCATCATACTTACAGTGAGCAGCACGGAGACTGTGATGCGTGCCTCATGTATCATATCAGGAGAGGGTTCATCGCTTTGATTAATGACAGTGTACGCACTCGCTCAGTCTCATTATGTGTTTAGATGGCATATCTGTCAGTTTAAATACAGGGGGGAAAGTCTTATAATCCAGTCCACTTTTACTCAAGGGTGAGAGGATTTAAATGTAATGGTCAAAGGTCCACGTCCCTGTGACCTCAAAGGCCATTTTTGACAATGCAAACAAGGAGTTCTTATTCATTCTCGTAAAAACTGTGTGCATGTGCGGGACGATCCTCCTGCAGGTGTTTCTGTTGATTACTGATCACATGGTGCGTCCTCTAAAAGGCCTCACTGCTGTCACATGATCACATGAAGGCTTCATGCTGACATGCAGCAGTCAGTGATTGCAAATCAACTTACCCACAACATTTAATAACAAGAGGATCCGCTGGCTGTTTTGATTTATGGAGTGGCCGCTCCCCCCTGGAACATTGTGGCAGATCACCTGACGGAGGTTCAGAGCAGCACCTGTTGTCTCTTACACACTGATTGGCCCTCATGGTCACGCAGGACACCAACAACAAACAGTGGAGGCCTTTTAAAGTCATTATACACGGTTTCACAAATGCAATATGTGCCATTATTAAGCCATTATGACTTTGTGACTTGTTACGAGGGATAACATTGTCGACCACACACAAAATGAGTCTTCTATGTGGTTATAACCATGTCTTGTTGTGCTCCCTTTACTTTGGAGGTCAGGACATCTTCATGACAGAAGAGCAGAAGAAGTACTACAACGCCATGAAGAAGCTGGGCTCCAAGAAACCACAGAAACCCATCCCCCGGCCTGCAGTAAGTGTTCACCCTGTCCTTTATCTCCAACAGACTCAGAGAGGAAGTGTCACATGACTCCTGCTGTCCTCCTCTGCCCTCAGAACGAGTTCCAAGGCTGCGTGTTCGACTTCATCACAAAGCAGGCCTTCGACATCGTCATCATGATCCTCATCTGCCTCAACATGGTGACCATGATGGTGGAGACGGACGACCAGACCAAGGAAGCCGCCTTAATGCTCTACCGGATCAACCTGGTCTTCATCACGCTCTTCACCGGGGAGTGTGTGCTCAAGATGATCTCCCTGCGCCACTACTACTTCACCATCGGGTGGAATATATTCGACTTTGTGGTGGTGATCCTGTCCATTGTAGGTAAGGAGGGAGATGTTTCATTGGATAGATGAGATGTTTTTAGGTCCAGAGTCAATTCTACGTACAGTGGAGTGCCAGCAGAAAGGTAAGCAATGTATTGCTCTAATGTACACATTGAACTGAGGACGTGCAAACAATCTCCTGTTTATAGAGAAAAACCTCATACAACCCCAGCAAAATCCAAACCTCCCCTTAAAGGTGCGAAAGCTTTTTACTGTTGTATAAGTAAAATGGCCTGCTGATGTTTTTTCTGCTTTTGCAGGTATGTTTTTATCCGAAGTCATCGAGAAGTACTTTGTGTCCCCGACGCTGTTCCGAGTGATCCGTCTGGCCAGGATAGGTCGCATCCTGCGCCTGATCAAAGGTGCCAAAGGCATCCGGACCCTTCTCTTCGCTTTGATGATGTCCCTCCCCGCCTTGTTCAACATCGGACTCCTCCTCTTCCTGGTCATGTTCATCTACGCCATCTTCGGCATGTCCAACTTCGCCTACGTGAAGCGAGAGGCGGGGATCGACGACATGTTCAACTTCGAGACGTTCGGGAACAGCATGATCTGTCTGTTTCAGATCACCACGTCAGGGGGGTGGGACAGGCTGCTGGCCCCCATCCTGAACAAGAGGGAGCCCGACTGTGACAGCCAGATGGAGCACCCGGGCAACAACTACAAAGGTAACTGCGGCAACCCGTCGGTGGCCATCTTCTTCTTCGTCAGCTACATCATCATCTGCTTCCTCATCGTGGTCAACATGTACATCGCCGTCATCCTGGAGAACTTCAGCGTGGCCACGGAGGAGAGCGCCGAGCCGCTGAGCGAGGATGACTTCGAGATGTTCTACGAGGTGTGGGAGCGCTTCGACCCCGGCGCCACTCAGTTCATGGAGTACAGCAAGCTGTCGGACTTCGCCGACGCCCTGGACCCGCCGCTGCGCATGCCCAAACCCAACATGCTCCAGCTGATCTCCATGGACCTACCCATGGTGAGCGGCGAGCGCATCCACTGCCTGGACATCCTGTTCGCCTTCACCAAGCGCGTGCTGGGCGAGAGCGGCGAGATGGACGTGCTGCGCGGGCAGATGGAGGAGCGCTTCATGGCCTCCAACCCCTCCAAGGTGTCCTACGAGCCCATCACCACCACGCTGCGCCGCAAACAGGAGGACATAGCGGCGCTCATCATCCAGAGAGCCTTCCGCCGCTTCCTGTTCTTCAGCACCATAAAGAAGGCCTCCACCCTCTACAAGGAGAAGCTGAAGGAGGGCATGCGGGACCCCGACAAGGACGTCATGGTCATCTGCAAGTTCAGCGAGATGTCCACCTCGGAGAAAACGGACATGACGCCCTCCACGGCCTCCCCGCCCTCCTACAACAGCGTGACCAAGTCGGACAAGGACAAATACGAGAAGGAAATCAAAGGGAAGGACCGGAAAAAATAAAGGTTTATAAATAGGAACAAAAAATAACAATGCATCAGAGACATTTGTTTACAGCTTCTAAAGTGGGGACACAGTGTGTATCTTAGAAGGAGGCCTGACATGGGAGTGTTATATGTGAACACAAAGGGTCAGTGAAAAGCCTCTGTGCAAAATGCTTGTGAGTTTCCTATTGGTTGTTGTTACTATCTGACACACTTGAGTGTACTGTTAAGTTGTCTGTAGCTAGTGCCACTGCTACTACTATAAATCCAGTGTCTTGAATTTAACGATGGCTGTATCACTTAATAAGTACTCTGCATTCTTCTTATTTTTTATATAATGTTTTCTACTTTTTTGTTTCACTGTGAGAATACGTCTGCTTTCACTGTTGTAAACTCACCACTGGCAGACAATGGGACGCAAAGCTGAAGTGCAACGGATGAATTGTACTCACAGGTGTGCCATCAGTGATTTCTGAGTCTATATCGTGCTTCTTTCTGGACTCACATCTCCCATAGTAACACAGAGAAGCTGAATGTATGCAAGGAATAGGACGCGTTAAAGAAATAGTTTGACATTTTTGGAAATGATCGCAAATTTCCCAAAACATCAGAACTATGCCTTTTTAAAGTGACACTTGTATTTGTTTCCCCCAGAGCTCCTGTAAAGAAAAAAACCCTGAACTAATGAAATATACTTTAAGAAAATGTCAAGCTAAAACATGACAATATATCACATTTATAATATCACAAATGTTTGTATGGCATCCATGTTGTTTAAACCGAGAAGCGAGTGGTTCAATATAGTGCTTTGGTTTGTATATAGTATAGCTCTCTCGGCCCACAGTATGCATCACACTTACATTTGATGTAAGAGCACTTTTTATCCCCACATTTATGTAAGTCATACGCGTGTGAGCTGTGTGTCTGTGTGTGTTTGTAAGAGCAGGAGAATGTAGTCTCTTCTTGTGAGCGCGCGTGTGCAACTGTGGCTTGTTCCACCGATTATAAATAACATTTTTACTGTAGATATGAGTGCATTTTTCCAGTCTGCATTTTTTCTAGAAGTTTCTTTTGCCTTTCTGCACTGTAACACATGATGTAAGGTCCCCATACGTGTAGATAAACCATGAAGCAATCAGTAGCCATCTCTCATTGCGCTTGTAGTGTTTTAGTGAACTGCATGCAGGAAGTGACTACTGTCCGCTCATATGGTGATATCATTTCAAAGCCAAAAGAATAAAGGACATATTTTTTGTTAACGCTTGTTTCTTTTCTGTTTTCTTCCTGGCCTTTTACTTTTTTCTGTGAAACTATAAAAAATATAACCAAGTAAATAAGAGTAGAAGGAAAACTATTTTATAAATTATACATTTTTAAATATTCATCTATAAGTTTCTATAATATCTTCATTATGTACTGTATAAATATAAAATAACAGTTTGAAGCATACACACAGTCTCATGATGTGCATTAATGTAACACGTAAAGACAGGTGTGAACATGTAAATGTCATGTGTCGTGTCCATGGTAAGGCAAGACACTCCATATAAATATTCACTAATATGATATGTGTGCTTATTTCAGATGCGTTACTCTTATTTGCAGCAGTTAATTCTCTTAAAATGAGTAGAACAAACATTTTCCTCGCATTGTATTGACATGTCCTAACCTGTCTGTTGATGCATCTGTTGCTCATAGTGACAGTAGAATTTATTTAAAGAAGACGGGCAAATCTCCTATTGTAGTACTTGTTCTTTAAAGGTGCATTTCAACACAATATTCAGCATTAAACATATGAACAAAGTCACATTAAGATCCAGACATTCAGGAGGAGGAGGAGGTGAAAAGCTGAGACTACCCCCACCCAGCCCCCCACTCCCCTCCAGACGCTTTACTGTTTCTTCTTCTCTCTCCCTGTTGCCTGGCAACCTAGCATTACAGCTCCTCTGCCTGTGATTGATCAGCAGCGCCTCTGCTTACCCGCTTGTTGGCTGAATTCAAGCAGGCATCCCCTGCTCCACCCCCCCACCACAGGGGACACACACCTTTGGTTATATAAGCAGGGAGGGGTCAGGGGTGACCTTGTGTTGCCTTCACTGTACACACTGTGACATCACTGCTGAATGTACACACTAACACAACACCTGCTGCAGCTGTGTGGAGGCTCAGCCAGCCATGAAACATATTTCTATACATGAACACAATGATGAGGGAGAACACAGAGCTTCCTGTCTGAGATCTTCCTCTCTCACACACGCACACACGCACACACACACACACACACGCACACACACACACACACACACACACACACACACACACACACACACACACACACACACAAACCCTACAGTGCTCTCTGCAGGCTGCATGGTGCAACACAGAAACAGTGAGACATAAAATAAGGCTCTGCCAAGAGTGAAAATACTTAAGAAATAAAAGAAATAAGGAAATGAAATAGCACAACAAAAGATAGTGAGACTATACGTTACAATCCATTCATTATTTAAATAACTGACTCATTGTCTATTCCAAATGTCCTGGCATATTAGAAACACTTTGTAAATTATATATACTGTGAAAAGCCTTCTCATAGACATCTAATCATGAATAATGTTAAGAAAGTGTCCTTCAAAATTAATCATTCATATTACCCTGCCAATCACCATATGCAGAAATGTAAAATGTGTCTGTGATGAATATTCAGGAACAGTTTTGTTCTCACATCAAGAGAATCTGGCAAGACATTTGCAGATGTGTCACTAATAATCTTTTTTATTTTAATGGGGAAGTGTTTGCTTACTTTCAGTATATGTTTTATGATAATGGCCAAAAGTATAATCCATAAAAGTGAATTAAACAATACAAAGTTTTCCTGGAGGATATTGAGCAATAAGTGAAACTACTAAATCTGTATGTTTGTCCTGTGTCATAATGGGTATTGTTCTATTTGTATATTAAATACTAAACCCGAATAATATATGTTTGTTTACCTAAAGAAGCCACATGTGTGACGTCATGTCCCCATAGCCTGGATTGTATGCACATTTGTGAAGTTTTCAATAAGAACTAATGTTTGTTTCGTGACTGTGCACAGATGTTCCGAACAAAAGCGATGTCATAGTTTGTCCTGAGGCAGGAAACATGTAGACAATTCACTGACGTCAGAAAAAACCATTGAACCCCTCTTGTTGGAGGATGTCAGTGATAAGCAAGATATAGTCAGTTGTTGTCAACATGTGCCATCTGCTGGTAGGAAAGTGGAATACTAGAAATGCACTGATAGTGGAGTTTTTTTTCAGGAATTAAACTTGACTTGAACTTAGATGTATTAACACCAAGACAACAAAGTGAACCACTTTTAAGAGTTTTTTTATTGACACTCATGGAAACTCACAGTTGCTTTAAAAAGAACATGAAATATATTTGGACTCCAGTTTGGCAGTGTTGAGAGACAACGTTACTACTCTTGACACAAGCCTTAAGTTACCTGAAAACTGGAAAAAAAAGTGCAGTTTTATCACATTGTTCACACAACTGTAAAATGATAAATTTAGCACAGACAAATTGTGTTTTTTAGGCAGAAAGACATTATTTTTGTTATTATATAGTGTGATAACTTTGGCAGACATGCTTATGGCAGCAGAGTTCTGATAATTACTTTTAAGCTAAATACTACCGTTAGCATGTAAACAAGCTCACAAATGCTATGATAACAAGCTGATATTACTGCTCGCTGTTGCACGTGAAACTAGCTACTTTGCACTTAAGTCAAAGTAAAGCCTGGCTTATAGGAATGTCATCAGTTTCGAAAGTATTTGGTCATAGAAAAAGTTATTGGAAACAATAATGTTGACTGCACACTAGATGAAAACGTACAACTACTTATTATTTGGGCCATGTAAGCACAATTCTGACCTAGCAGCAGAGCTAAGCCGATACAGCTAACGCGTTAGCAAACAGGTACGTTTGAAACATCCAGCAAATACGTAACCACTTTAGCATTTACAGTCATGTCAACCTAATGAATATAAATGCAATATCTTTCTCTCCTTTTAGCTCTGTTTAGCTCTCTACCAATTCTTGCAGAGGATATTATCTGACTCTTTAGCTGCTAAAAACTCCCTTATGTTCATCAGCTAAATGCTAGCTTTTGATGTTTAGAGCATTTTTAGGGAGAGAGAAAGTTGTGTGAACCAAAACAGTAAAGTTAAGGCCTAAAACCAAAACAATGAGCTGAAATATGCTAACATTTTCCATAACTAAGAGAAACTGCAGAGTCACGGATAATTGTTTAGCCTATGGGTTGGTCACTACAAATATCATTGTTAATCATAAACTTATTTAAAGCTGCTTTAATGTCCAAATTGATTTAAGAAACTTCTGAAGCAAAGACAAGCTGCTAACTAGGCTAACATGTGAGCCAAAAAAAGAAAGAGCTTCAGTACGAATTGAATCAGATTTATGTGTTAATATGAAGGCCAGTGTTTTGTCAGTGACACCGTTTATCATTTTACAGTTTGTGTTAAGCCTTGGAAACATAGGTAAACTGGACACATGCTATAAATACAGGCATAAAGAACAATTAGCAGCATCAATGAGACACCAGCACAATGCAAAAATATTGAAACAATACAAGCACCTCAAAATGTTGATTTGTCATAGATGCCGTTCACAACCAGGAAACATGCTGTAATGATCAAATACTTTATGAGGGCATACATTGTACTCCATATAGTTAAATACAGAAACGCTGTTTTATTGAGTTTTGTTCGTGAACTTTTTATAGTTTACCAGTCTTCAACAACAATCTGTATGACTCATTCGGAATCACTTATCAATAGAAACTGATGTTTGAAGGGCACCATTCTTGATAACATTTTCTTAAATGAATGGATCCCTCTCTAAAGCCTTTGAGTCATCAGGTACTCTCAGAGCATAATGTGTCTGTGATTTGCTTTTTCAGTCCTGGTCGCTCGATTATTTCCTCTTTATTCTGCTCCTCAGATCCAGACGGAGCCTCAGTCTGTGAGTCACGCAGCTCTGGATTGTTATGGAGGTCTGTGGAGGGGGGCTGTTCATCAGCTGCATTGGCGGGGGCAGCGATACTCTCACGGGTGTCCACATGTGCACAGGTTTGGAGCTTCATGGACTCGGTGGGGTCAGGGAAGTGGCTCTGCTGCTCTGTTTGGCAGTGGAGTTTGATTTCAGACTCTAATGCTGTTTCTACTGTGGGGAGTGTGGGGACATTTTCACTGAGAAAAGCAGGAGAGTCTGTTTGATAATGCTGCGAGCTGTGGAAGGGGCTCATGTTAGAGTAACTCATCACAGAGGGAAGGGGGACAGTGTAGGGCGGTGGACCTGTTCCATGCATTGAGCAATCCCAATCATCATCATCATCCTCTTCTTCATCATCTTCCTCATCATCCTCTTCATCTTCCTCGTCCTCTTCTTCGTCCTCCTCGGTGTCCATTGTGTCTAAGCTGTGTGTGCTGCAGTCCGACAGCCCGCTGCAAACACTGCTGCCATCCTCATCGTCCTCATAGGCCTCATCATCCTCTTCCTCCTCCTCCTCTTCCTCCTCTTCATCTATATGTGAATTGGTGTCGCCTGTGTTTTGGAGGTGCATGATGGGAATGTGCTGTGTGCCACTCATCAATGGAAACTGCAGGTTCGTCTGCTGCTGCTGCTGCTGCTGCTGATGTTGGACTAAGGAGGAGTCGCCATGGTAACCGTTGCCATTGGTTACAAGCTGCTGCTCCGGCTGCTGCTGCTGCTGCTGCTGCTGATGCTGCTGTTCCTCTCGACTCTTCTCCAGCTCCAGCTTCATGATGGTGTGCAGGAAGTGGGTGCGCACCCGGACCGGGTTGAACTCCAGGCGTCCCGTGTTGTTGCTGCAGCCGTCTTTGGTGCAGCCGCAGGGGAAGGACATGCGGTCCACCTGAGGAAAAACAAAAATAAATCCAGTGTTAAACAGTAGTGACAAAAAGGGAATTCAGGGATAGCTGGTCGTGTTTGGGGAGAGCTGCAGAATCCACTGTGGGTGTACAAGTTACTCACCTTAACGCAGTAGAGCTTCTTGTAAAAAATACCCTTCTTTATTCAATAATTTGGTTTAGAAATCCTCCAAAACTTTGAATATAACTCCAATAATTTATATGGGTAAAAGGCTATTTAAAACTAAATCTGAACGTTTGTTATTTTTCTTGAAATCTGCAGGGTTTCTCCAGATGTGTTGTAATTTAGAAGTGATGTGTAAAGAAGCTCTCAGGAGTCAGAGGGTGGGCACTATTTCTTGATTAAAAAAAAAAAAGTAAGAGAAGATAAGAAACACGCCGTTACCTACAAAGGTCATTTTGCAATACTCATGAACTGTTAGCCATTTTTTTTTATCACTGAATCATTTGGACAACCAATAAGGCAGTCTTCCTGAAGTTTGTGTTTCACTCAAAAAGTGGAAGCTAGCAAGCTAGGCTAAAAAGCTTTCATTTCATTTGTACAGTCATGGAGTTATTTAGGAAGAGCTATAGTCCCTAATTGGATAATGCAAAGTAAACAAATGTCTGTCTGTTGGAATCTGGTGGTTCTTTACCAGTAGAAACCAATTAGTACCAGTTTACCATTTTGACCAAATAGCCAAAGAAGTGTTGAGGAAGCTGTACTGCTTTGACAGACATGAACAACACTTTAGTATTATAGATGGGCCTCACCACAGTTCCATTTACCTGGCACTTAATGCCGGCCAGGCTGCAGGCACAGGTCTCTGGGTCACATATCCCCCGGCAGCGGCACCCACACTCCTCTCGCGACATGCGGAGGGAACGCAGCTCGTGCTTCTCCTCCACGTCGATGCGTCGGACCCCCGAGGAACGGAGCAGGGTGCGCCGCCTCCTGGTAGTCAGAGGCTGGAGGAAGAAGTAATCATCCACCTCCGTGTTGTCCACATCAAGGTCATCTTCGGAGATGTCATCCAGCGTCAGGGTATCCGCCTCCACGGATGACACAGTGCCATTCTTGGTCAGCTGGAGGACAAGAACGTTTAGTTAAGATTGGACCATAAACTACGCCTACACATATACAATATTTTAAGCAGGGAAAACGGTTAGGAAACTGATTCGTGCCACTGACTTTGAGTTTGATGGCATTGAGTTTTTCCTCTTTGAGATGATCCCTCAGCATGTTCCGGTGGCTCAGTTTCTGCTCCATGGCAAACTCCCTGAGGGTGAAATGCTTCACCCCGCTGTGGCGTGGTGACATCCCCAAGGTGCTGCCCCCCTGCGTGGGCACACTGGTGAACCCCTGCCGGCGGTTGAAGTAGTAGACCGTCACATTCTCAAAGTGCACGTTGCGACCACGCAGTCGCTTCGAAGGCTGCTGGAGAGTGGCTAGAATTGACACAGACAATTGGGAATTGGGTTACATTTCTGCTGTCACTGGATCTTTTGGTGTCAAACAGTTTGGGGAACATCACAAGGGTAGTGGGGCAGGAGGCGCTCTAATGACAACAGAAAAACTTCCAGTGGTAAAGTAGGAATAACACTAGGTTCTTGGTACAAACACAGTTGTTATTCGAATAAGATTGCGTCTATTAAAACTGTGTCCAAGGCAGAGAGAAGTGAAGTAAGAATAAAATGGAGCAGTCAAATGCAACGTGCAAATCATTGCTGAACATAATGACAGCCATTTCCGTCAAATAAATAGAGCAAAAGCCAGATTCAAATATATAAATATTAAGTTACAGCTGAAAAGATATGCCTTTTTGTCAGCTCTGTTGCTGTTGAATTTGGGTAATCACGTCATCGTCACTTTTTAAGTTGTTATAATCAGCTCTTTTACAACATTTGTTAGATGGCAAAAGATTGACTTTTAAGATTGACCCAATTTTGAAAAGTTTCTCCATCTCAATGTCCAGTGTTGTGTTGTGTCTTACAGTCCAGCAGCCCGGAGGGGACGGGGTGGTTGAGACTGTCACTGCTGTTGCCGCTGTCGCTGCAGGAGACCTCATCGTCAGACCTTTGCAGGGACAGATAGGGGGACGGGCCCTCCTCAAGCTTCCTCTTCAGGATCCCACTCATCATGTGGCTCCTCTCACTGGTTGCACCTGCACAAGGGACAAGGCCAAAGTTAGGGTAGGTGACTACTGATGGATATAAGCCAGAGTATTGATTATAATTTTAAAAGATATTATTCACAATTAAATAAATGCTAACTTTAATGGAATTCACTTTTTTCTGATTTACTCTTTAAACATATAATTGAATAAACTCTAACATGTGAAAAACAGTGGAATTGAATCTGCAAAAACACTATTTATTACATTACATGTTACTTGTTAGACGCTTTTATCCAAAGCTCATACTCAATACTGTGGGCAATCCCCACAGGAGCAATTTGGGGTGAAGTGTCTCAGGGACACAACGACATGCTGACTGCAGTGGGGTTTGAACCTGTGCTCCCCTGATTCGAACACCTACACACAACCCACTGCGCTACACGCCTCCGTGTCCATTGCCATTTTAATCACGAGATTTAACCTTTGAATCCTACAGCCTGTGTCCTTCAGAACCCCCAGTAAAATAATGTTGATAAGCAGTGCCTTCTGGAAAGCTGAAACTGTACAAATGAATGGGAACAAAAGTGAATTGAATGAGACTTACTTCGAACCATTTTCCACATACTTACCCTTTTCCACATGTATTTACCTTAAGCTCATTATATTTAATATACCGCTTAATTATGCAGAATGTATTACTGATCTTCGTATTGAACTTGAAAAACATTGGAATGGAAGAGATATAATTACCGGTAAAGTATTCGTTTTTCTTCTTTTGGAAAACTGTCAAACATATTACATTTTTAAAAGTAGAGCCCAGTAAAAAGCTCATGAATTGTTTTAGGAAATGTGTCATCATTTTAATTTATTCAAAACTGGCCCGTGTTGTTATGTGACTTGGCCAATTTGTGTGTATTGCCTTTTATATCAAATTAAGACTTTGATTAACCGTAGTTCTGTTTTGATTGCTTTTGTGGAGAATTGAGTGCGTACACTCTTCTGATTGGAGTTAATTTGCACACACATAAAATGCACTTTGATGTAGTGTGTCTTAAGTCCTCTGCACTTTTTTGACACTTAAATTTCATATTTGGAAAAAGTGTTGAGCATAGACCGATTGGAGGATTACATCATATGCAGCAGAGCCGAATGCTGGGCCAAGCTTTAACAGGCTTTGTCTCCTTCCTCTTACTACCCACTGCAAAACAAATATTCCTGTGCGACTTACTTATTATTCCATTCCTTTTTCTAATTTCTTTTTAATATGAATTCCCTTCTCTTCTCCAAACTACCTGGTATTAAGTCCTATACACAAGCTCACTGCTTTTCAGGGCAAAAAGCTGTAAAACCAAAAACATCTGTAGTAGAAGGGGACCCTGAACACATCATTCTATGTAACATAATTCTGTGTCACAGATGGTGATGCAGTTTTGAATACAGGATAGTTTCATGTGCTGCCTCTTTAACCTAAACGTCCCTGGTGGAGATATGTTAACACACACACACGTACTACACACACATGTGTCTGCCTGCATGCGCAGCCTCCCACTCCCCATGCATCTCCACATCCCAAACACCTTACAGGGGGATTCTTATTGACAAATGTATCAGCATCATCCTGTGACGTGATTCAATCCCCTGTGTTGCATGCAGAGAGGCTCTCTTCTTTCCCCGTCACTGACCTGTTTCCTCGGCTTGCCTTTGGTTTCCAGGAAGTCCTCCACTCTGCATCCCAGTGTTCACCAGCAGCAGCCAAACATCCCCATGTGTCGTGATGATGCAGAGAGTGCTGCCATGATGCCTCTCTCCCTCCCTCTTGCCAGCAGCCTCTGGCACTATTGTGCAACAGCGAACACCTCTGCCTCTGTCACTATCTTAAGCGTTCTCCCACTGCACCCTCATCCTATGTCTCTCCCTGTCTGATTCTCTCCTGCTCTGCACCCCCTTCCCTATTCTCCCTCCCTCTCTCTCTCTCCTCACAAAGACTTGTTAGCTCGATGCTGCTGCCGGCTGGAGCGCTGGAGCTTGACTGAGGTGAAGCAAGCCCTTTGAGATCACAGAGAGAAAGGGGGGTGGTTGATGGGGATGGGGGTGGAAAGTGTAGGTTCTGCAAGCTGAAATTTCCAGTCTCCAGGAAAATAATTGGGGCAAATGTACAAGCAGTATTTCCTCCGATTACAACAAAAAATAATAAGTGGAAACTGAATCTCTCCACCTGACGTCAGGGGATATCAGTTTTTTTCCACTCCATACAGTTTTATTTTCACATGTATTGCTTTGCAGGGTATTTGTAATGCAAATGTTTTGCTCTGCTATATATGTTCTTTGAATTACTATAAAGCTAATTCCAAATTTGAATTGAAAGACGAAACAAATAGATCAGAAAAACAGGCGTGTCTGGGAAATTCATAAAAACGACATTATACACTTTGACTATCTTTGTGAAATTCAAAGAGAAAGGGCAGAACTAACCAAAACCTATGGAAATCAATAAAGTGAAAGTACATTTAAATTGACTGCACATGGAAATATTTCAAATCAAATTAAAAATGTAATTCCCGTTAATAATTCTTTTGGAAAAGTCATAAAGAAAAACAGTCTTAACTAACCAGCTGTCAATGGACACTTACATGTAGCAAGAATTCATAACCATCGTGTTGCTTTCGTTACAGCAGGATTGGCCGCTGTGACTCAACGGTGTTCAGACTGGAACAACTTGAATGCAGGCTGAAAGTCAACCATGCTGTTCTGCCAGGAAATGCAGCGACTGAAACCATCCAGCATAAATACTTATTTGTTTGCTAAAAGTAGAGCATAAGTCTGCTAGCTAGTGTACAAAAGGACAAAATGCCATAGGCTAATGCTAATAACGTTGGCATGTTGAGTAGCAAACAATTGTTTTTACTTTGAATCCTGTGAATTTCAATTAATTCAATTTAACTGCACTTTATATACAAATGGAAAGCAGAATCTATATTTAGGACACGAGCTGTACAGGCAGTAGAGTCACAACATGTTTCAAACTGTCACTATCAACACCACGCAGTTACCATTACCAGTGGCTCTATGCTACCGTGTGACATTGGGTAATGAGATACACTCTCCCGGTTAAATCTCTCAGTGAGTAATTTTGAGGCAGTGTGAGATGTGCAAATGGCTAAAATTAGAAAAATATTTTTTGTTGCCCATGCATGATGACTCACTGCCTCTTTAAATATGAACAGCTCAAAGACGCACACAGCAACTCCCACATTTCACACGTCCGAGTCTATGATTTAATTAAGAGTCTTGTGTGTCCTTTAACCAACAATGTTAACAATCCATGTCCACTGTCATCACCCTCAGCTGTACTTTGTGGTAAGTTTGAGTTATTTGGAAGCTCATATCAGCACCCATCGGCTATTGTGTGACGAAGAGAGCCAATATTTCTGGTGTTTCAGTGTAGCCAATGGGTTTTTAGCAACTTCAAAAACAAGGTGGTCTATCTGCATTCATGTGCAGATATCTGTTAATAGAGATTATTAAAAAGATAAATTCATTGTAATAAGATTGCATTTTAGGTAGTGCATGTCACCTTGCTAGATACGTGCATGCAACCAAATCCCACCAAAACACATGTGTCTACAGAGTTGCTTGCTAACATGCTAAACCAGGATGTTAAGCATGGTAAACATTACACCTGCTCAATGTTACCATGCTTTAACTGTAAAATGTGGTCTAAAATAAACCCCAATTTATAGTCATGAAAAACTCATTAAACCCTACTTTTCAAAAGCACCATATATAAACTACTATTTATTTGATTACCCACCCAACATACACTCACAAGCCCCTAAACATTGTTGCTACTGTATAGCAATGCCAGACCCTGAATGTTCTATATTTCTGTGATAGATGTGCTTGGTTGAAAAATATCTGAAATAAAGTCACCAAGAGCTTTAGCCTTGAGTTTGTATGTACTGTACACAGAGAGAGCAAAAAGAGATAGAGTGTGTTAGTGATTCATCTGGCAGGAAGACATTTTGTTTTTCCATCGCAGCAAAGAGGTTGTGGGAAACAATATGGACTCACAGGAAACATCTGCCTTCTCCAATTAATATTACAGCTTGGTGACCTACTAAAATGCAATCATAAGTGTCGAAATAGGACTCGTAATTGGTGCATTTATGGAAGTAGTTGTTGATTGTTGAGCTGGAACATAATTGCAGTGCATTCAGATTTGCAACAGCTGATTATTGTCCTCTGTATTCTTAGTAGAGAGGGTAATTAAAAAGTACTGAAGGTGTCAGGGTACTGTGGGATCAAACTACCAGAGCGCGGAGTAAAATGTCCTTGACCATAAGGGCATAAGAGACAGCACGACATAAATCAAGTGTCTGGTATGAATAAATATTCTCACATCGTTGCAGAACAGCGTCAGATTCAAATTGTCTCTCTATTCAATATGTGATCGTAGTTGTTTTAGAATTTGGCAATTGGAAAGAAACGAAAAGTTACGAAACACAAAAATAAAAGTACACCATGATAATCTGTGTTTGTACTTGTATTTTATTATTACTGTCAATAATACCTGACCTCCACTTGCTGTGGGAGAAGGGCTTTTTTTGGTTTTTGTGCTGTGCTCTGAAACGCCTCGTTTTCTGTTGGCAGAGATGGAGTGGCAAAGTGCCGGAGAGACAGAGCGATCCTTCCAATCAGCTTCCATGGCAACGGGCCACGAGAGGTAGGGAGAGAGGGGGGGGGGGGGGGGGGAGATGAGGAGGAGGAGGCAGCTAGAGGGGTTGTGGGGAGGTGGGGGCTGGGATGTGGCCGCTCCTAATGCTGAAGCATGAGGGGAAAGCTGTAAGAACTGTGAGAGGGAGAAAAGGGTGTCTGTGTCTGTGTCTGTGTCTGTGTGTCTGTGTGTGTTCGAAATCTGAACAATGGTTAACGAAAAATTGCACATTAAAAGAACTGCCTATAAGACACATGATTATGTTTGGCCTGTGACATTATATTTTTTAAACAAGACACCAAATGTCTAGATAATCACAAGATTTAAAACATTTGTATATCACACCATAATGGCGTCCTCTAGTGCTCTTAAGGTCAATAGAGGACACTTTAACCATCTGTACATGGGCCTGTAGAAATGGCGCCACAGCATCCTGTAATAAATAACAAATAGAATGTCATGTCTGCAAATAAAAGACATAAATAGTCCCAGACAAAGTAATCACTGTATTTATCTTGTATTACTACCTTGAGGGGATCAAGGTGTGTCACTTGTAGCTACTAAATGGGTTTATAGTGACCAATACCTCTTATTACATTACGGTATACTGTGACATCATTCAGGAGTATTCCTAATACCAAACAGTTGTGATACAAACACAGATCCTTAAAAAGTTACAGATCAAAAAGGCATTCTACAGTTTTATTCTACAGTTATTTCTAAAGGAAGTATCAGTTTATTTGAAAACGTACATGCTTGTTGCGCCTGCTGCAGTGTTCAACATTTTTTGTGTAATATTTGTAGTAATTTAGTTTAGATTGTCTGAGTTTTACCCAACAAACTAGTAAATCAAAACTTGATGAAATACTTCTATTGGATCAAACATTAATTTAACTTGGCCAAAATGCTTGTTGCACCTGCCGCAGTGTTCAAAGATAATAACATTTGTAGTAATTCTGTTTTGATAGTCCGATTTTTTACCTCTTTTTACTGTATAATTAAAGTAAGGCTATACCGTGGAAGCTGTTAAAATTAATAATAAGTTGTGTACACATGCTGCCCTCCATAGAAAATTAGTATTTTGCTATTTGGACATGAGGCTGTGTTGTGTTTTATGTATACACTGACATGTTTTCACTTAACTAGTAGCCTTAATGTGTTCTTCAGTGTAATAAAACATCATCATACTATACAATCTGCATACCATGCTTAGCAGTAACTGTAATACAATTAAGTGATACTGGGAACAATGAATAAACATAATTTACTAAGGTGGCAACAAACCAGCGGGGTCTCGGTTAGCGACACGTCTTTTCACTGGGAGTCTTTTCTTCAGCTTCAGTCATGAGCCCATCATTAATTCCCAGCTCCTGTCCGGTCCTCCTGCCTGTGGGGTGTAATTGTTTCCCCAGGGACCCAGAGAAATGGCTCAGCTGTCTGGCTGCTGCTAACTGCTGCCTGACCCACAGAGCTGTGTGTGTGCATGTGTGTGTGAGAGGAAGACAAAACGATGGGTTGAGGGAGTTTCCTTACCACAGGGGAACAAAGACTCGGTGTGAATTACATAATTTTCGATAAAATCTGATGTATTCCCATCCAGACCATTGTTCTACAGCTGGCTTAAAATTCTGTTAGGAAGAGTCTGATCAGTAGGACCTGTGTGGATGGACTAGTTGTGTGTACGGCCATTTTAAACAGCAGTTAGTTTGAATCCTGGATGCAAACAATTACGGCATCTGCATTTAGCTGCTGTTGTTTCAATCAGATCCTACTTAAATGTTAAATGTGTTCCTAGATTGAAAATAAGTGGTCAACATTGAAGCCACTTATCTCCTTATTTCTCTTTTTTAAATGATGGTAACCAACAAAAATGAGTCAGAACTATTTGGTACACTGCATCTTCTATACTGCTAAAAAAAAAACTTGCTTTTTTATTTCTAAAGCAGCTTCAACTGAACTTTTTTAAATGACGTAAAGCCGACATTCTCACAATTTATTCCTTTAGCAAAAATATATATTTGTAAGAAAAAGCAAAATGACATTACCCTTATTTTATAATCTTGTGTTTCCACGAGTTGACCACCAGATGGCAGACTTGGCATTTACTACAGCCATGTGAAGCTAGAATTAAAGCAGAGGAAGCTGAGAGACTAATAAACAGCTGTTAAAAAAAAGCCCAGCCACATGCAATAGCATATTTTATTTTTGATAATATCCCAAGATACATTTTACTGTCCATATATGTGGAAATTGGGCGGTTAAACTTACAATAGAGGAATTCATTCTCTATTTTTCTCTGTTTAGCTGGATGCCAACAGGAGCCCCAAAGGTGCCCGAACCTTGCTTTGGAAAGCTATAAAAGTCTATTTATACTGGGCTTTTTCGTTAGATTGATTGTTATATTTTCTCTATAAAACCACACGGTAAATGAGATTTCTCAAGCGTGTCAAACTATTGGCCCACTGCAGGACCAATACATCTCATCATAGGATCCGATACACAGCTGCTCCATCTTTTCCTGTGTTTTATTGTTCCCTTTAAACCTGGGTTTTAATGCTGCAGCCAGCTGTGAGAAATGTGAAAAAGTCCAGGCCGTCATTTTTTCCTACTTAGAGGAGGAAGCGGTGGCTGAAAAGCGGTCAGGAGAGCAGATGGCTGAGCGTCTGTCTGGTCTGTTTAAAGAACACCACAGGCGAAGCCCCGAGTCAAACAAGCCAACTACATTTGCCCGGGATGATCTCAGAGCTTTCCATCCTGAAGACATCAACATTTAAACCTTCATTGAACTCCAGATCAGATTGTTGTTTTGATCTTTGTCACAGAGAATATTACAGTCCCACAAATTGAAGCACATACTGAATATACAACCCAGCTGCTCTCATATAGCCAAATGAGCCGATTAAATCCAGCTATTCACTAAAAACCACATTCCAATGCATTTACCACAGCTTCACCTTGAAGGACACCTGTGCATGCAATCTTCTGTTTTCATTGGTCGACCAAACAGCTACTGCATTGCATCACTATCATGTGACCCTATCAGATGACTGGTTGTGTACTATTGAAGGCGAGGGAGGAAGTAGAACCTCAGTAATCGGAGTAGTGTAGCTGTCATCGGATCCATACTGACTGCTGTGTCTACTAGTGAGCCTAGACAGTGAGCAGGAAGCGTTACAGTGTGTACAGAGAGAAGCACACTACACTCAATTTCAATTGGAAGTGTCTAATCCTGTCCTGAGGCGTACTCAAAATCATTTAGTGTTGTAGTAGATGTCACATTTTGACTATAGTATTCTGTAGTTAAAATACGAATGATTTCTGTTGTTGAAAAAACATGCAAATATAAGATTAGAGAAGCTACCAGTAAAATACATGTAAAAGACAGTACAGTAAATAATATGAAACTGTTTCAATTCCGTTGGAGATCTTATTTTTGTAATGTAAGGGACCTGGAACATGCTTGTCACCCTGTAAAGGAGGTCAGAGGTCGGCTACACAGATTTGTTGCTGCCTCCATTCCAAAACATCGGATATGAACCCGTGGGTCCTTTAGAATCGATACTAAACACTGCAAAAATATATTTAGCTTTTCTGGGCCCATTTTGCCTGTTCCTCTGGAAAACAGGGGTCAAGAGTTCAAATTACAATCACAACATAAGTGTTCACTTTTTGCTTCAAAGTACAAGTGTTTCCTTTGAATCCCTTAACCCCTGAGTACTTTACTGAGAGCTGCAGAAAGGCCTTCTGGTAAATGAAGGAAATAAGTGCCTGACGTTGTAGATGAGGTGGGCTGAGGATAAATGAGTATGCCAACAAAAAGCAAACTGCAGCTCCTTATATTACACATTGTAAGAGTCTGTGGGAAGATGTTTAATTTCAGAAGAGATAATAACATGAAACTTTATTGATCCACTGAGAAATGAGGTCTCTGGAGCATCAAACTAAAGTGAAGACAAATGATGCAATCTAAAAACCAAACAAAGAACATTTGACCAAATAACTATCAAAACACTGCTGCTGTACAAAGTTCTGTGTAGTTGAGCTGAAGTTTGTTTAAATCTACTCGACTTATGTTAGCTTGCTTCATATTCCGCTATGGTTAGCTAGTAGCTAACTGTCTGTCGGTTGTTTGGTGTCGGACAAAGCATACCAGAGATAAAGCTATAAAACAATAACCTGAAAGATGCTTCAACACGTCGTACAGCTAAATAGAACTGAAGGTTGTAATTCTCTTTTGGATCATGATGTAGAAAATCTAGGCTTTCAGAGTCCTTAATGTCACATTTGATTAAAAAGGAGGGTTGGAATCAGAGAGTAGCTTTTTCCATTTTAACATCAACAACCAACAAGATTGAATAATGTTCTTTCCTGACTGTATTTCTAGAGCTTTTCTTGGGAACAGATTGACCTTTTGGCTTTTTAAGTACATTCTATATTAAACTGAGGTATTTAGTGACAGCTCTTTGAATGGTTTACTGGAACGTTGACATGTGAACACACATTTTTCTGTAGATAGAGAACAGTGTCTTCCATCTTCCTATCTTATCCAAGGGATGGTATTTCAGTCTGTTGTCTAAATAAAGTCGTCTGGAGTCCTTGGCCAGGAATTCCACATGGGAGCACACACAGATCCTGCATTATATTTTATTTAATAGAAGCAGACAGTGTTGTTACCCTTGTGAATCCCCGCAGTCTCTCTAAAGCCCCAGCAGAGCTTAAATGTTGTCTTGTTGTGTTAAAGAAAAGCTGCTCTGGAGCTTTGTGTCAGGGGGCATTATGTTTGTTCCCACACTGAATTCCACTTAGCCCTGCACTTATAACAGTATCTGTGTGCATGTTTCTGAATCCACTTTCACTATGCCTCGAATCAAGATGCATATCACGGAGAATCCCCACTATTCCATTCGTCCCACAGCCGTCCTTAGCGTCCTGTTCCTCTCCAAATTGACCCCGTTCCATCGCTGAAATTAAACATTGGGTAAAATGAATGGAATTTCAAAGCAGAATATTTGTTTTTATTCCCTGTGAGTAACTGCTGTAACTGAGACGCCTAAATGGACACTGGATCCAGCTGAAAGTGACACACATACCTTTGGTCCTCCTCCCTGAATAATGTATTTGCCACTGGTATAATTGGAGTGATACTGTGTCCACAGTACTATCAGATGCATATATCATGACCGTTCATTCATTAAGATTGGATTATCTGGATGGCCTCTCAGTTCCTTTCTCACTCTATTGATGTTTCTATGTGACTGTTTTTAGGCTTGTAACTCAGCTGTCTTTGTTCCGACATGATCCTGTAACTGAGCTGTCAATCTCCATCGGCTTCCTCTGTTCCCTCTCTCCTCTCCATCATGTGCTTCTCTTTCAGAGCCCACATGAATATAACAGGGGGGGGGGGGATTTGAACTAATCTAGTTTACAAAGCCCAATTTCCTCCAATGTAGTGAAAATCACACTTTGTGTACATGACTGAAATGTGAGTCACGGAGGAAGCAGACTTAACTTGTTCATTTCCCTTTTGTGCCAAAACAGAAAGCAGGAAAACACTCCCAAGGAAGTGTTGGTGTGGCAAGTGGAAAATGAACAATGTACCCACCATCATGGATGCAGCGCAGGCCAGTAAGGTTAGTTGTAATGGGCTTTCCTTGTGTTGTTCAGGGATAATGAGCTTTGGTACACACCCCGTGGTGTTTCAGGAAGGATGGGTGAGGTTCAAAGTTGTTCATTTGTTTCCTGAAAGCTTGCAGATGTTCTTTTTTAACCCCGTGTTAATTGTGGCTTTGCTCTGCATTGCTCGGGGTGCCACAGTCTTTTGTAGCTTATGTGTGAAAACAATCATTGAAAAATAATTGAATGAACCATTTTGGGATATTTTTTAATTCATTTTCTTAACCTTATTTAAACTCAATATTTAAAAAGAATGAAAATAAACATTTTGATAGCCAGCTGTCAGAGCTAACTAGCGTGCTAACTATCTGTTAAGGTAATATTGAATTCAGCCATTTTATTTTCTGTTGAGAGGTTTAACTTGAACTAATAATAACATATCATATATTTGTAGTATATTATCTATGTCAAATCTGAAGTTACTAGTTATTATAGCTGTTTTGTTGAGTTGTTCCAGAGTATTAGGGTGGGTTATACTTAAAGAATCAGTCAAACTTCACTTTTTCACTCGTGCAGCCCCTCTCCTTTCCCTGTCGTCACTTCTTTGGCCTTTTTTCTCATATCTCAATTTGCCTTTCTGAGCCCACTTGTGAGTGTACATAGGCTTCTGTGTATGCATGAGTAATTACAGGGCAGGGGAGAGAGGAAAAAAAAATTCCCCTGTGAACTTTTCCTTTCCTCCTCCTTTTCCTTTCAGCCACTCAGTGTGCCTGCAAGACCCGGAGAGCCTGGCAGACAGAGAGGAACCCACTCCTGCATCTCCATCTCCGATCCTCACCCTCTTAAAACGAACTCACCCCTGCTGACTCACCTCACACAATACACTTCCTCTCCAAGTACCAGCCTGAAGGGAAAAAAGGGGGGAGATACGGTTTCTGTACAACAATGGAAATTCAATCAGGAAATGGAGAGGAGGTGGCGAGTGCAGTGTCGGCGACCTCGGGCTTCGTTTCCCAGAGTTCCCCTGGGCCGCAGGTAGAGGCATCACACGATCCTGTGCTCCGAGAGGACCTGCAGGCTGCTAAGAGGATTGAGAGGTTTGACATTCCACTTGATAACCTGAAGAGGATGTTTGAGAAGCCTGGCGTTGGAAACACAGTAAGTAACTGCATTTTCATTGTGTTTGTGTTTTCTAAATCTCTCCAAGTAAATTCCTTTTTTCAACCTTACAATGTAAAGTCAGTTGTGGTGAGTGTGAGGTCATGCCTCAGGCATACAGATCTAGTTTCTGAGTGCTGACACTGTGCACTATGTATATATCACTGTTGTAAGCTTCTTCTTTATATAATGACTCTTTCGAGGCGGATATTGCTTGACCATGTTGTTGACATATTCCTTGAAAAATTGGAAAGTCAAAACAGGATGTCGCGTATCTCTCCGTTTGCTTCGATGTGATTCACTCGCTGGTAATTTTGGTTTTTCCGTCATTTCATGGGTGAAAAATGCTTACAGTTCACGTCTCTTTGCCAGAGAGGAGGGCGGCCTTCTCTCTCTCGCTTTGTTTTTCCGACTCAGCTGGCTTCTCTGAGAGGAAAATCTAAGTCTTTTGGAACTGAAGTGGGTCATTATGGGAAAACCTCTCATTTACCAAATGTCTGAGGATAAAACTAAAAGGCCCAGATGACCTACTTTTTTGCTCCAATGTCGTCAAATCAAACCCCATTAAAATGATTTAATGATTGGGTATGGAACATTTGAAACTCTAAAAACAAAATCAACAGGGGCCAATGCATTATGGGGAATGTGGTTCTCAGTGTGTGCCAGTGTTGACTGCTGGTGGCACTGATACACAGCGGCTGCATCTGTGCCACTGGGTTGGTGATATTCGACACCCTGTTATTTGAGACCTATTTTGGGGGGCTTTATGGTTAAGCAGGATTTTAAAAATAACCCCGGTAATTGGCATGTCGGCTGCTACTGGAGGTGGGGAGAAGCTTCTCCGTCAGGCCAGAGGCAGAGAGAAATGTGAATCTGTAAGAAATCACATCTGGCTCTTGAGAAACATTAAACGGATTAATGTGGTTAATGATCCACATCACTCGAGCTAAGAGTTTAGGATAGCATCGTTTTTTGCTTTTCTGTCCAGCTGTGAAGGCTAATATCTTAGTTTCTCCTCATCAGACGTGTTTGGGCTGCTGTGGTATGAGTCACAACAGTCTCAAGAGACAAGACCTCCTCTTTGGTTTTATTATGGCTGTTCAACATTCCAGTATTTCTTTGACTGTTAAACATGATCTCATAGGAGAGAGTATACATAGCACACCACTTTTAAAGGACATTTTGCATGTTGTGTCCACGCATTTTAAGCTTTTAGTGTGTCATTTAACACCCTGTTGTCATTCTCAAGTTGCCACATAAAAACACAAGGTAACAGAACTATTTGGCTAGGTTTGGGTGCAAAGCTACTGTGTCAGTCTTCAGAAAAAGATCATGATTTTGGGTTAAATTGGTCCACGCGAACCGAAACATGGCGCATTTGAAGTTCATTATTTGTTAATGTTGTCGATTCAAACTAAACTACATCGTAAGCCAACATTTTAGTTTTGGATTAAGACAGGATGTGAACAGCAGGCAGTTTTGTGTTTTTTCTAGCCATGCATCCCATCCTCATCCCTACTTTACGCTCTTTACATTACATCCACTGACTTCTGAAGCACTTGCTCTGAGCCTTTCATATTTGACATTTGATATGACATTTGAAAAGCAAAAAGATGCATAGTGATAACACACAAATGACTCAAAAATGGACTTGTCATTCAAACGCCATTTAGTGACACCATGTAGGATAATGTGTAAAACTCTAAAATGTTCTCCGCCTCTAGACAAATAATGTGTCACTTAGCCATTAGTGTGCTTCGATGTTATCAGTCCTTCATTGTTTAAAGTGTGCGACCCATTAAAGCTGCTACAGCAAATACTTATAAACAATTCATTAGACCCAGAATCTCAACTCTATAAAGTTTTGTTTTATTCCCACTGCTCCAATCAGCGTCGTTTTCGAGCTCCGTCATCTGGAGTTATCAGGGAGTGGACTCACGCAGTACTCTCCCTGCTCAGCACTGAACAGCAGACAGACATAGTAGGCTATGTACCAATCAATTCAAGCTAGCTTTGGTTTAATGCAGGGAAACAGTACATGGAGAGTGCATTGGTCTTGCAATTCAATGTCAGAAACCTATGCTACTTTGTGACCAGGAGTTAGCTTAAAATTAGCATGTATACTGGCTACTTGATCGTAACTCCTGATGAGGTCTTTCAACTCCAACAAGGAGGAATCCAGATGAATGTAAAGCTGTACAGTTGGTCTGAATGCTAGCCTGGTAACACCTACTACTGTATCATGGATGCTAATAGTCTGTTCCTATTCATTCTTGAAAAAACCGTCCTGTGATCAGTGTTATGACTATGAGGAAGTCTTGCCAAATAGAGGACAAGCGCTCTGCATGCAGCTGGTTATAAAACACGACCTCGTCTGATCTGGAAGGCTGAGCTTAATGTTTAAAGATGCGCTGTATTTTTCTTCCCGTGGCCTGTATTATTTATTTAAACGGTGTGATGTCATTGGACGGCCAGCCATAACAATGAGTGACAGACTCCCAGGTGGTCGCTCAGCTGTGGTCCATATCCTCAACGGGCGCTCCCAACAGCCGCAGATGTGTCGTCACGCAGAGCTTTATCTCGAGTGCAAAGAGCGTGTGGGGCGAGCTGATCCTCCAGGGACACTGGCTCGTGTTTACAACATCTGTCTGACCTTCTGGGCAAGATACACACATACTGATGCACGTGCATGAGACAGATGAGGTGCTAAAATGGTTTTATATCATGCAGGGAGGAAAGAATTCTCAGAAGCATGCATGCACACCGTTTTTCGTTATTGACATGCATTTTAAAACAGGCTCGTCATCAAACATAAGAAAGTTTTCCATTATTTTGTACTATTAAGTTCATGATGTGATGGCTGCTGTTTGCCAGTGGGTGGCAGTGGAGTGTCTTTGAGTTAAACTGTCACTCTATGAACCCTATAAACTCCATGAAAGGAGGACCAATGGTGTGCTCTTAATCAGGAGTTTATCACAGCGAGACGATTACTAATCACCTGCAGTTAATTAGAGTTCATTCTCAACGCCTGGAGGTGTCTTCAAATCGCTTTTCTGTTCAGATTAGAGGTGTCAGATTATCAGGATTTGCATATTTGCTGAAATATGATGGGTTTGGTACATTTAACCCAACACAAAATAATGTAAACGGATCTCACGCCACGGGATGACACCTGGCTAACAGGATAACATGGTTACAGTAGGAACTGTTTTAGGTGGCTGACTCTGAATGAGGTGTCTACATACATTCAGACAGTGGCTCCACAGGTCTGGAATGTCGCCTTGGTTTATTTTCACAACTCGTATCATCACTGTCACTTCATCACTCTTGCATTTTTTTATGTGTCTGGCTCATGGTCAGTAAGATACTTGGCATTTTGTTCCTGTGACCATATCTTTCGTTATAGATCTTACGGTGTGTGCTCTTAAATATAGCCTGTTTGCAAATGGCAGAAGTCAATTTACGCAAATGGAGAAATGTATTATATGCAGTTCCTTTTTATCGGCTTTTCCAGGCAATTTCTTGTCTCTTTGCCAAATCTCAACTGACATGTAGAAAGATGTACATAGTCCTGCCTTTTGGCTAATCGTCAACCATTTCCCCCCCGTTAAAAGAAAAAAAAAGAATCAATCATTATGCAACACCTTTCCTAAACGCACTTCATTAAACGTTAAATAAACTAAAAGCCACAATGTGTCTGCAAGAAATGGATCCAGACTTGATGAGGACACCAGCGTCCTCATCAAGTCCATTGAGCTCGTAAAAATTCCATTAACTTTTACCAGGCATCTCTTTCGTCTCACTTTCGCAGATTCAAATCTTTTAATGGAGCTGGCAGCGGAGCCGTGTGGTGACGCATTGCTAGTCTGTTGTGTGATGATGACTTGTTGCTCGCGCCTTGGCTCGTAGAATACTTGCTCTGTTCTGCTGCGAGCCAAACACAGCTGTGAAACTCCCCGCTTCATTTGTCTCGTTCAGATTACTCATTGGCTACCTGGCGTTCGCTTTGTTTATGGATTTGACAAATTAAAAATGACGTAAATGTCGGCGGCTCCGTGTCGTTGTCAGACCCCTTTTCCCCCAGAGGTATTATAGTAGCATGTGCATATTCACTCCAACGTCTGATAATCCATTCCCATAGCTGGGTAATGAATGCATATCTGCAGGCTTTCTTCCATACAGATTGTTTTGTGACTCAGATTGTCTTTTCTCTAACACCCACAGCCCCACAAAACATATGTGTTCAACAATTAGCCAAAGACCTCAAGGCTTCCTTTCTCAATCATTCATCATGGCGCTATGTCAATGTGAGGGCAGCATCGTTTCCATGGCAAAAAAAGCGGAAGCACTCAATATTTTTTGGCTGGTTGTTCATTTACGAAAGCTCAATCATTAAACCTTATGACTGAATGAGAGGAACAGCATAAAGACACAGTTGTTACAGTTAAACATAGTGTCTAAAAGCCATGGTAGCAGCCACATTTAATCATCTCAATGGCTTTTTCTCTTTGCAGATATTTTAGAAAGCATTTCACTGAGAGGCTGTGCACATCTTCTCATAATTTAGCACATTAAGTAGTAACATTTTGGCTGTCAGTGTCTCTGCATTGTTGGTGGAAATTGGCCCCGGTTGTCTCATTACTTGGTACGGGTGCTTGGACAAAGTCAGGGTGCCAAATAATGGTCCCATGTTAGCATGAATAGATGGAAGCAGGAAACGAGAGCTGCTAAATATAATATATTGGAGGTTTTGATACTGTACATCACACAGGGAAAGAATTGTTTTAATTGAAGTTGGGCTGATGTGTCCACATGATGCAGAAGTTTGAAAGAATGAATGAAAAAAGGCCATTCTAATTTACTCTAAGCTACATTGCGCAGCAGTACCTCGAACTAAATGCTAACGTTAGCATTCTTACATAGTCAAAATGACTCTGACTTATTGGTATTATTGGAAAAACGTTATACTTCTTAATTGTAAATCACTTCTCCTGTTTTTAAATCTTGACAAAGGACATGTCATCCTAGCAAATAATTTGATCTTTTATTTGTAAGTAATAATGTACACGTCACTATTTTCCCTATATTTAGTATCAAATCTTACTTCTTTTCAGATGACGTCATTGGAAGTTTAATAAAAACATGACCAATTTACAACTGTTATGGAGACATTTCCCTTAAAACTACAAACCCTAACCCTATAATGGCACTCGAAGAAAAGTCAGGTGATTAATATAGTCAGTTGGTTCAAATGCTGAACACATAACATGTTGTGGTCGTCCATCCCGTAGCTGTTGAAACATTTGAGTCCGGGACAAAGTAATTCCAGTAGAAGGTGACGTGAAGTTTGTCCACATGCACGAGCTCGTATTACGCATTTGCACAATTATAGCCTTAAATCCCCAGAATTCAACAAGGCATGCAGTATGTCAGCTCCATGCTTCAGTGTATATTTGGAGAGGCTGAAAACAGAGCCGCAGCCCAAGCCACTTTAGAGTCATCATGTATAAATAGTAGAGCCTGGTGATGTTGGCATCCCTCACTGAACATTAAGAGAGCACTGATGAAAGAGACTGAAATATGATTCACATTCAGTGAGCATAAGGCCATATTGTGAGAAGAGAGAAGGCCTGGGAGAGTGGATGGGAGGGGGAGACAGAGAGCAAGGACGATGAAGATGGATAGGGAGCCATGGAGTCTCAGCAGGGGCGTTAGGGGGGAGGAACCAAATGAAAAGAGAGTTCATAAATTAGCAGGTAAAGCAGGTCACAGTCTGATTAACTAATTATATTCATGTTTCGATAATGATAAGCTTCATCAGGCCCTACTTCACGACTGCACAATCTCAAACACTCCTTTTCCCAATTTTCTCTTTTTTTATGCGTCTTCCCTTCCTTTGAGACAAGCCCATGGCTTCCAATTTGAGCCCTGGGTTCGATCATTTGAGGAGAAAAGGCCCAGAATATGGAATGAGGAGCTCTGGCACAGAATCTTATAACATTTAATGAGAAAAAAAGACTTGTATTGTACAAAGAATTGTATAAAATCGTACTTTTTTTAACGTTATGAATATTTATAAAAGTATGAATAAGTATACAACAAGCATAAGTAGTAGTTACACATAATGAAAAAATAAGTGAAAATTCAAAAATATGTATGTCGTTCCCCACACATGTATATTTCTCCATTACTTATGATTAATAATAAAAAAGGCTGCAATATGTTGATGTCAAACCCATTTATCTATTCTGATCTATGTGAAACACACACGTCTCATATTAAAAGTGTGTAAGATACATCTAAGTGTATCCATGTCCTGTACGGCAGACCTCCAGCCTGCATTATTGGCCTGCTAATGTCCCTGTTAATAGGCAGCAGTCAATACACACAGGGACTTTCTGCAGCCAAGCTTTGAAACTCAAAATCATTGGACGTCTGTCAAGCTTTTAATTTATCTGCCGCTCACTAGATCTGGGTCAAATTTATCATTTGCAAATGAGCCCAGTTGGGCCAACAGCTTTCACCCCGAGTGACGCTGAGCAGGACACTTAACCCTGAAAAAAAGTGTGAAGCACTCAAACTGTGGCTAAAATTGTTGGGAATCTGGCCTCAAACTAACAATTTAGAAACTGTAATGTCTTGTATGCCTGCTACTACATAGCGTTTATTGGATCGAGACAGCAAGATTATTAGGCACATTTCTGAAAATAGCCTCTTGTGGCTTGGTGATGTAGAAACTACTATAGGGACTACCCAAACCTCCTCATGATGTGCTTTACGTTTTGTATTATTCATTAACTAGGTGTTATTTCAATCCATTGGATTATTAAAGAGGGATTTGGACTCCCCGTAGGATCTTTTTTTTCCTAAACTGTATAACCATTTGCAGTAAATGCCTCTGACTGAAATCCTCCTTACTGAAAATGGGAAACAAATAGCCATGTTGCTACTATACTGGACCAGCCCCTGGCCTTCCTGTAGCAAAGCTGCCCCGTGGGGAGTGCTAGTAATGCTAAAAATAGCAGCATGTTCAGTCACAACGTCCAACTGCTCCAGTCGAGCTGCTCAGAGGCCGGCAGTAGGCAGCTGTGCTCGTATGGGGCAGATCATATGCAAATGTGTGGGGATCAAACAGTGGCATATGCGAAAGGGAAGTCTGCCTGGGATCACACAGTTAAATACATATTTAAATGTAACTATGTGAGCTTTTTGATGGACATTTGAATGTCTTATTTCCCTGACTTAGGCCTATAGTCACAACAGAATAGAGTTCATTGTAGTGGAAAACAAATACTGTCCCATTTCCCTTTAAACTTGTTGGAAAGGTCTGTCATGAGGAAGCACAATTGTTTTTCCCCTTCATTAACAGGAGATAGGGAACGACCTTGGCGTCTTTTGAATAATCTGTGTTTGCATATTTACCCGTTAGCAACTGAGTTAAGCTTACAAGCCGTAGCTACCAAATGCTTGTTAGCTTGGGTAATATAACCGCCTCGAGCTATTTTGTGACGGACTAGCACCGCCGCAGCCTGCCAGTGAGTTAGCAGTTAGCTTGCATGCTACAGCCTTCCACTAACTAGCCCCGCGAGTATATTGCTACATCTCCAAGATTGCACTGTAACCTTTCTTGTTGTGCCCATGCCTGATAGCAACAAAATACGGATTGTATCAAAAATATTCATTAAAAACATATTTCACCCGGGCGCTTCATAACACAAAGAGTCAAACATAAAATTGAAAAACAAGTGCATTGTTTGTCAGGCAGACACAGGGGGAGGATGGTTCTGACAGGGAAGAACCGCAACTATAGCTGAGGGAAAACTCTGACTTAATGTTGCATCATGTACCCACAAAAACAACAAGCAGCCTTTTTCACCAACACGGCATGAGATGAAAACACATCAGCCACGTTTTTTTACACTCTTCAAAACTATCGGAGAGGAAAATGGAGCACAAGCTGTGACCAGCAATATATGCTCATACATCAAGATGGGTTTTTTTGCACCGTAAAGCAACAGTATGAAAATATCCCATCTGTTGCTGCACTGTTTGTCTGGGACCATAAACGTGAGTCATTGTATATCCCTGTGGGCTTTGTTCTGGCTTACTATACGTCTGTCTTGTCTCTCTTCTATGTGGCTGCTTTCTGCCGTCTAGCACTCAATGTGACTCTGTCTGCTTGTTTGGCCTTTAGTTAATCCACTCTGTCCCAGCTGGCCTAGGTAGAACATATTAAATCACTGTGACAATACAGACTCCCCCTCCCCGAGTGGCTTCCAGTCCTCTTCTTGTCAATCGGACTTCTCCATGCCTTCTCTATTTGTCCATGTACTCTTCACTTCTTTATTGGCCCATGACTCATCTCTTTCTCTCATCACTCTCTCTTTTGTACCCATGTTTGCCTATGAGTTCTTGAAATATTGATGCGCCTCCGTTGAGTCATAATGAGTACAGTCGATACAGGATTGCAAAAAACAAATATCGTTTTCATGCTTCGACTGGATTGCAGAAAGGAATGCTTTTTTTGACAAACAAAAAGCATGGCGGAAAAGTAAACAGCTGCCAAAGAGCAGACAAAAAGAGAGAGGGGGGGGGGGGGGGGGGGGGGGAGTGGAAGGAAGGATGGCATGAAAGCCGGGATGACCTTCAAATGAACAATGCACACTGTTGCATAACACCAACAAGTAGGAGGTGATAAGCCTTGAGATCCAAAGACTGGCATTAAAGACTGCTCGGTTCATTCCGTCATTTGTGGTTTTCTGTGCATGTTTTGCCCTCAGATAACAAATGACAAAGCATGCTTCAATAGTTCAATTAGCTAACAGTTATCAGGAGTCTGACTATGAGTGCCAAGATTTCCTTTTATGTGAGCCAGACATGTATAGTCAGCTTAGCAACTGAAGACAAACTTGAGATCTGCATTGTAAAGCTAGGTGTGATGATGTTGGTTAGCCAGCCATTAACATCCAGACTGAAATAAACGATTGGATGGTGTTCTATCTCATTTCTTACAGACATTCGTGGTCCCCAGAGGATACATCTCACTGTCTACTTCCTCTTGACTGTTTCTATAGCGCCACCAGCAGTCAATGTTTTCACACACCCAGTCAAATATTCAAATAAACAGCATTTATTGGCAGAATTTGGTACAATTATCACTCCCAGTGGATGTCAACCGCCAATCCAAATTTGAATATTTCCAATACTTTGTGATAGGTAATCCATCACAATAAATATTGAGCTATACTATTTAATTAATCTCCAATGTAATGTCTCACTATCAATCACTTGATAGCAGAAGATGTTATGCCTGTTGACCTAAATAATTGATTTCATATGTATGTGGTTGGATACACAGTAACAGCTGATTTTTAACCTCTGCCTCACACTGCAACATTTAGATGAAAAACTCATTACATTAGCAAACACATCCAAATGATGTGGGTAAATGTGAACCACATTTAAATGAAAGTAAATGGGCTGTACCGTTGATGGAACCTATTAGATCTTTTCGTGCATGTCCATCTCTTTTCTCACAATAGCTGTCTCTTTCAAGGGGACAATTACCTTACATAATTAGCAACGCCTCTCACTCTGGCACTCATTTGTTCATTCACTCATCTATTTATTCACACAGCCTGAATGATTTAGCCCCAGAGATTGAACCATCGCTGTTCCAGCCAGCTGCAACCACCACGGCTGAGTGTTGGAGCCAAAGAAAGGTGCCTGAGGATTCATTTCCCTCTAAAACCTGCCATACATTGGGCTATGGATTTTTATTCCAATTACCTTTCTAAACATAGACATAGCAAGCACAGTAAGTAAGCAACAACACAAAGTGTGTATATTAATACGTCTCAGAGGAACAATTATAATAAAATAAAATGCTTTTTTGAATAAATAAATAGATCAGCTCAGAAAAAAAATCTTGGTTCTTGCCTGTATAATTTTAATTTATACAAATATAACATTTTATAATAGTACATTCATTAAATACATGGGTGCTAGAAGAGCACAGAGCCCTGCCAAGGCCCTATCTCGCACTGTTAATGCAAATGGAAAATTATTGATGTGTCTGCCCTGTGATTCAAATCCACTCAAAAATGTAAGAGGTTCCTCCTTCCTGGCCCATGCGACACCCTTAAATAAAGTGTTATGAAAATCAGGACACGATTTCAAAAATATTACCTACAGTAGTGCGATTTTTTTTGATTCGACATTGTAAGAGGGAATGATCTTATAAAAATATATTAAAATGATCAGGACATGATTCTTTTCAAAAGGATCTGTACAATAATTCCTGTCATGTCTAAACAATAGATTTTGATATGAATGTGTAGCCACCTAGCCTAATGACATCATCAGGGTTATTTTTATACAGTAGTCATCGTTCCTCTAGTGCTACAGAAGACATTATACAACTGCTTTTAGCTAAGTAGGAATCAGCATGACTAACTCACCCTTATGTGTTATGTTGAGTTTGTATATTTCCTGGCAGGATTCCCTCACAGTGTACACATATAGGCAGCTTGTTTTTAGCCGAGCAGATTGCCCGTGATGGCTACTGAAGCAGCTGTCAATCACTCTCTAACAGAAGGTTAAGGTGGATGAGTCAGTAAGTAACATTCAATGAAGTCATTTTTTTTAAATGTGAGAATCACCACAAACAGTCCTTCGACATAAAGAATATTATTCAACCCATTGGCATGAAACATATTTGTGCACTTACTGTATACGTTTCTTGTCATAAATGTGTACACTCGCTAGAAGACATGACCAACGACCTGATCCCTCTTCCTGCATAGTAACAGTTTAAAATGACTGCTATAAACCTTTACCTCACTGCTTTGAATTGTTGAAGAAGGTCAGGCGTGTTTAGAAAAAGTAAATCCAAAGCAACTGGTAGCCTCTGTCAGCCCGGTGATTTGTTTCCTGTTGTAGAATCTCATGAGTCATTCTTGAGAGCAGCCACTTGTTATGTTATGCCAGCAGACCCATAAGGCTGCGTTCACAGCCAGAAGCACTCAGTCCTAGAGCTGACAGGGACTGTGCTGAACTGTATGTAAATACAGCGTCTGTGTCCACATGCTCAGATTCACTCATGTTTGCACCATTGGCCAACAATGGATCCTTTGATTTCAGTACCCAAACAATGAGTCATGTGTGATTGACTTCTTTAGTTGGCCCGAGCTACAGTGCTTCCCCAGAGACTAAAGAAACTAAAGGCACAGGGAGAGCCAATCAGTGAAGCCTCAGAATTGATTTTTAGGGGGATTTGATGTGAGGATGTTCAATAGAAACCCGCCATTCACCTGTAAGAGAATCAGGATAACAAGCATGCTGAAGAAGCACTCAAGCAGGCCAGGGAGCTCTCAACACTCAAAGTAAAGAGAAGCCAAGATAGGAGAGATGGAGAGGAAAAGCAATGCACAAATAATACCTGAAAGTCTTTAAGGAGTTCCTCCCGGCAAGGTGGGTGCCCTCTCTCCTCCAGAATGTCACCCCTGATATCGAACCAGCGGACCTTATCGATTTGAAGTGCTACTGTAGTTTCACCAACTCGGGTAAAAGCACTCCAAGACATTTCTATTTGAGTCCAAGGTACAGGAGCAGGTGCAGAGAGCTTAGTTTTGGCAACGTTTCAACTTGTATTCAAACTAGTCAAAAAACACATTCATTTGCCCAAATTATTCATGTATTTTTAGTACAAGCCTTGAGTGATGATCCAAACACTACAGGTAGATAATGTGCTACAAAATGACTAAGTATACTTATCAGACCTTAACCTGAATATAATCACCACTCCAAACTCCATGCAGTCTCAATTAAGTCAAACAGTTGATTTTGAGTAGTTTAATAGTCATTACATATGCCTTAAAAACACTTCATGATATCAATTTAGTTAAATTACAAACGTTGTTACTCTAACCATCACTAATTAACACATTATAACATTTGGCTGGCTGGTTGCCAAGCTACCTCACGGTGACAAAAATACTTCTTTGTTAGGATTGAACTTAACTTCAGAGGTGCCGGCAGCCATATGTTTCCCTCCGTACGACATGTTTCTAAAAAAGAACGTATTAATCATGTTTGAAAAGCAACACTGAAAGGCAGGGCAGGGCGACAAGGACATTCTTTCACAGAGTGTCACGTATTTATTTACAAAGCAGGGTAGAAGTGTGTGTGTGAAGGATGAGATAGAGAGCTTTAGAGTGGTTCAAGTCTTGTCTACCTCCGAACACCTGGCGCATCGCTGCAGGAACGGGCCAAACACCAAATACCTCTCCGATCTGAAGTTGAAATGACAATGTGATTTCCTCTCCCATGGTGAAAAAGCTTAGCCCACGTAATTCAGGTGAGGAAAATATCCCCCCATGCGAGGAATTGGTACATCCTCACAAGTGATATCCTCCCACTTGAGAAAAACAAAATGTTCTGGACTAATTGACTTATTAAGGGTGACATTTTTAAACAGAGGGATGACACAGGAGGGATTGGGGGGGAGACAGATGGAGAACACTTGAGTAGAAAGAGGCGGACAGCCCTCCTCAGAGACCCTCCGTGCACCATGGCATGTCATTAAAGTTCTACTAGTAGCTTGTTAGAGGACAAAACGTTGACAGCTGACACAAGAAAATCAGTGTAGAATAGTCCCCGCATGTGTGATGGCGAGCCCACGGTCTCATGGATTGTCCCTCTAATAGGCACCAATGTAAGGATGTCCTTGTACCCTAGGCTGTTATTTCCTGTTACCATGGTTTCTCCAACCCAGGTCCGGCTGCCCTCTTTGTCGATGCGCATGAAATGGTCCCAGATGGCCGCCATTGATTTCATTAGCTGAGCTTCTTTAAAGAGGACGCAGTGATTATTATTTTTATTCAAAAGGATTATCTCTCACGACAGGCAGGCAAGGTTTGGACAGATTTCACCAAGCACTGTCGCTTATTACCTCTGTCAGTCTGTAGGAGATACGCGGAGACTGCAGTCCTCCCTTCTGTGTGCGGTAATCACATCAGAAAATACCTGGTGAACACAACATTGTTTCTTTTTAGGGACAGGACAATCACACATGTGGAATCGACTACAGATGACTTCCCGTTCTTAGACATCTCAACAGGAAGCTCAAAGATAACAGATTCAGCTCAACACAATCCTTTTTGTCATGTTGGTTTTCAGGTTACATTACACAACATACATTTTAAAATGGAGTCACTATCCTGTTTCTTTTTTCCTGGACTGTATTCTCTGAAGCTCTGCCTGTGCCCTTGACCTGCTTTTGAAAGAGTTTAATAGTTTTTCGTCAGCCGTCAGTTTTTCTTGGTCGCTGGATGCAAGAAAATCTATATTTTGTATCAGTTACCATGCCTTCACTGAGAAGTGATAATGTCGGGGCCTTAGTTCACACTTACAGAGTTTGGTTCTAACAGTCGGTTTGATCTAGTCATGAAGAGTACTTTTGTTTATTCTGTGTGTAGACCTGTTGTGTACACATAAATTGTACAAATAGAAGAAAAACAAATTCGAAGACAGTCTTTCCTGCGAGGCATTCAAGGTGTTTCACTTGTTTGTACAAACAGAAAAGTGACAAAATATTGAGTTAATTATAAAAAAAGAGCTTGTGAGACCTTTTTATCAGTAATAATAATAAACGTATGAGGATCTTTTTTATTTGCAGATGACATTTGGGAATTCTTTTTCTGGCAGTAAATTGATTTTGACATCCTGAACCAGTCTCTCTCTTCTTTAACGATATTCAATGTTCTGTCCAACTGTTTATTAATGTAAAGAGAAAATCGTTCCCAAGCACGCATAATTTACTTGCGACATTGGCTTTAAGTGAAGTGTAAACAAGCCCATCAGACAACCAAAGAGAGATTAATGTTTGAATCTCTTTAATGGCTTTCGTTCAGCGACATTCACTCCTGTAACCAGCTGTAATGAACTCTAGCCACCACAAACTCACGCACACACACACACGGCTTTCACACAAACCCTCACCGCGTGTGCACTTAATCATCCCCTGAGCAAAGTAACACCCCGCTGTAGACAAAATACTCTGTCTAATATCAGCAGTCAAACACAGAGCGCTGGGGAGCTGCGGTTAGCGGGCGCTCCTGCTCCTTGCAGCTCACTGATTTGAGTTTCATTCGATGTGAGTGCTACTACAGCAGGAGAGAGACAGTGACAGAAAGGAAGTGTGTGTGTGTGTGTGTGTGTGTGTGTGTGTGTGTGTGTGTGTGTGTGTGTGTGTGTGTGTGTGTGTGTGTGTGTGTGTGTGTGTGTGTGTGTGTGTGTGTGTGTGTGTGTGTGTGTGTGTGTGTGTGTGTGTGTGTGTGTGTGTGTGTGTGTGTGTGTGTGTGTGTGTGTGTGTGTGTGTGTGTGTGTGTGTGTGTGTGTGTGTGTGTGTGTGTGTGTGTGTGTGTGTGTGTGTGTGTGTGTGAAATTATGCAAATAACTATGCATTTTGTGTTTTTTGGGGGATTTGCTAAATGGGATTTTGTCCTTTGGTGCATTTTTTAAATTATGGTTGACACTTTCCTGAGAGAAAAAAGGAAACTACACATATACAGAGGTGTGTGTGTGTGTGTGTGGTTAAGCCATGTTGCGAGTTTGTTGTCACTCCGCGTTGAAGCCCAGCAAGGCACTGTTGAAAAAACGCTACTGGGAGTGCATTTGATTTGCAAATGAAACACTCACCCTCACATTTGCAAAGACACACACACACGCCTATGCACACACACACTTACAGACACAGGTGTGTTTGTTCCCTGCAGCGATGATTTGCAACTGAATGGGCGTGTTGCACCTGCTGACAAAACGCTTCCAAGGGAACAGCAAGCCTGTATGCACCGAGGACATGCGATTAGCCAATGTTGTAGCCTTTATCAATAGAAGCCAGTGAAAACATGCATTAGTTACTGCTAGAGTGGCTCTATTAAAATGCAACCACGTGCTGTTTGCTCTAACTTTCCAGTCAATGCCTGCTGCTCACATTGTGCTCAAGGTCGTCTCTCTTTACACTCGCAGATGTGTGTGTGTGGGCGTGTGTGTGTAGCTCAGGCGACAGCAACAAAGTTTTGCTGGAATCCACATCTTGAATGTCACTTGGCTGTATCATTTTTCATACTTAAGGTATGTGTAGTAGCATGTGTATCCATGTTAGTACATGTGTGTCTAGGGTGTGTATGGGTTACAGCCAGCTGGGTTTGATGACCCTTGGCGTCACCTCTCCATCTACATGTTGAGAAAACACAGGTGTTTTCCCTGATAGCCCTTTATCTTTCTCTCAACCAGGAAGTGACAAGCACCTCCTCGTCCAAAAGAGTGTTGCCCGGTAGTGTCACACAGGCTCAACCATCACCAGATCACACCATGGCCTCACCTAAGGACACCACTCTTTGTGAGTACTCTTTTAATTTTTTAAACAGAGTTCATACGTTTCTGTGATGCAACATCGGAAGTGTTATAACATATGACAAGCGGCTTTCTGATTGCATCAGGGTTACACTATTCCGTCAAACTAAACGCCCGAGGCTGCCTCTCGGATAATGCAATGTGTTGTACCATTTGTTCTATGCGAGATAAACATTGGGCAGAAAGCAGCTTTTTGAAAACTAGATAGTTTGTTGCCAGATAAGGCTTTCCCTCCCTGGCAGCTTTTTAAATGGGAAGCTGGGGGCTCGCTAGATACTGTGCTTCCATTACTGTGATACTGCTGTGGCTACCTCCAGTTTGTTTTCCACTGATAGCGGTGTACACACAGATGGAGCTTACAGTGCAAGGTACGCTCCTTTTTATTTAACTGGCTGACAATCACAAACAACCCAAGGGGAGTAAGTCCGAACACATTGGCCTCGCAGGTATCACAGTATGATGCTAATTATTGAACCATTCAAAAAAAATTGGGATAAATCCCCCTCAGAAAAAGTACAACACAAATTCTGTACAACTATTACAATTTAAAATCCCAATTGTGCTTGTAGAGAAGGAGGACAGCTATAACGTAAGCTATTTAGTGAGAGCACAGTCCTGCTAACAGCTAACGGAGCATAGGTTGCATTGACTTACAATATAATGCTCTCTCTGTCTCTATCAATAAAAGATTAATATTGGGCAAAGGTCAATTACAACGTTATGATGGTTATAAATGTTGTGTTTGGCAAGTAACACATGCAGTTGTTTAAAATGAATGTTTTTCGCAGTAATATCAAATATGTATTAGGAAGGGAGTTGTGTCGGTTTACCCTTGGTATTGATGGCGAAATAAAACATGCCGCCTAAATTAGACACATCCCTTTTTGGTCAAGAGCAGACAGATGTAGGTAAGGAGTGAGCCATCTTGCTTCCTTCTAAACAATTTGTAAGGCAAGTCTTGGACAAAGAACATTAACGTTGATACCTTCCCCCAAGCAAAGAAAATGGCTAAGGATGCATCTAAAGATAAGCTGAGAGTGCATGCAATCTTTTGCCATCGTGAAATCTGATGGCCTCAATAATTGCGTTGTTAAGTTTAACTACGACAGCCAGTGTTGATAATGACTTTCTTACTCCCCTTGTTGTCTTTTCCCTGTGTCCTTCATTTCCTGCTCTGTTCATTGGCAACACAAGTGTCATGCAATGTCACGCAATGTCACGCAAATGGAAAATAGGAAAAACAAGGGGTGATGATTGTAGAGGGGGAGAATCTAAAGCGACGCATGTGTTGACAGCCCTCAAAGTGTTATCGAGGTTAAACACAAATATTTACACGCACACACTCATATGCTCAACCATGCATACGGTATATTGTCACACGATGACTGAGAGCCTCTCCATCTCTACCTGAGATCAGTCAGGCTTTCGTGCCGCTCTGCGAGTCTCTAAATCTCCGTGCCGTGTCTAAACTTGGCGCTTCTTGACAATCCTGTTGTCCTGACTTAGCGACGGCTTTGGTCTCTGCTGACAAGATGTCACTGACGGCAGCGCGCAATCCTCCAGGTCAAATGACAAAGGGGGCTACAGGAGATGTTCCCCCGCAAAGCCGCAATGTTTAAATAACTGCTCTTTAAACAGATGCAAAGCTCACCTCTAAATCTCCACGCTGCATCCTTGTTTACCTTCTTCCTCCTATTACACCAGAATCACCGCCGTGTAACTGCGGCTGGATTTGTGGAACACACTACAGCGGAGTTAAATAGGAATGCCTATTTTAAAGTTGTGTGTGTATATATTTATATGAGTCTGTGGCTGATTAGACTTGTCAGACACACACGGCAACAGATCTTTTGTTGCAAATGCTGCCAATTGGAGCTGGCTTTGCCAAAAGACGTGTATTGTTTTTGTTTTAATTAATTTCCTCCCAGATTTGCCTGCCAAATGATTATGGCTTTATTATATTATCCTAAGAAAAAACAAAGATTTCCGTCCTGTCAGTTTCAGTTTTGATCCTCTTAGCGGCTATTAGAGGACACAAATTAGCTCGTAAGATATGATTGATGTGTGGGATTTTGAAATTGAAGTTTTGTTGTTAGGCCGATACAGACAAAACAATATCTTCTCACTTTAGAGCTTAAGCATGGATTGTGATACTATCTGAAATCCTTGACATTGAAACTTGTAGATCTAAATCCTTTATGAGCAAATAAGTCCTTTTTAATCTAATCCTTTTAGCATGATTGCACTATCAATATCTTTGTTCCACCTTAACTGTGACTGCACTGTTTACCCAAGCAATTGTTATTTAAATATATAGACACGAGAAGCTGTTAGTCACAGTGATTTTCCAACAGCTAAGGCAAGCATTGTTAGGTAGGTTGCAGAGCTAAGTGCTTTATTGAAAAGGTCACCACATATACCTGGCAATGTTTCCTAAAATCAAAAATGTACTGATAACAAAAAGGTTATCTTTGTTTCTCCTGCCTGGATTGTAGACTTGTTTTTTAGGGGACTAAATGGCGCAGTGGTTAGCAGAAGTCCCATAGTCTCACTTTAAAGTAAGAGTTTAACATTTTAGTATTCAATGATCCGTCCAAAGTTTTCAAATCCACCCTCTAAAGCTCAATAAGTTACACATTGATTGCTCACCCAGCCATCGAAGGGGAAGTCCTCTTCTGTGAGAGATTGATTCCCTGTTTGTATTGTGTAACTTAACTGGTTCTCCTTTTTAGAGTTTAAATGTCCTTCCATTATTGTAAATTATTTATCGTATGCCAAGGCCAAAATGAATTGTTAAGGATTGGGAAAGTTTTGAAATGTTGTTCTCACAAGGTTAAATACCCTTTTAGTCATTAGCATTGATTAGCGCATTCCTACCCAACCCAGACATTGTAATAACACGGAACAGTAAATCTTTTTATTGGCAATTTACTCTAATAAAGTGAAGAGAGTAATCAGCACTTTGTAATTTCTGAAAGTTATTTGAGTTTGAAACTCACATGAATATGTACTCACTAATGGATTTGTGGGATATTCTCAGGCCCGTTCATTAGGTATTCTCCAGGAGTATGATTATTTTCCGCTTTAGGAACAGGAAATCCATGTGCAATTTCAGTGGGATTATCAGCAGTGAGCAGCTTCTCTACAAGCCTGATAACCACGCTTTCCTCTCGTCGATGTGCTGGGGCGGGCTTGTGTTTCATATAAACCGTCATGATCACAGCAAATAATATGGAGAGAATAGACATAAATGTTACTTGCAGGGTTATATAAACTAGATGTTCTCTTGTAATGACAAAGAAGAGGTAGGTTGAACATAAGGTCACTGGTTTGAAGGGGACCTCTAACATTGCTTAAGGGCAACATACATCCAAGGAGAAAAAACAGGCAGACAGAAAGGAAATATTTCCTATTTTCTCCAAACTGATTATTTTAGCAGTTCAAGGTTTCTTGCTGAATTCGGTCTCTATGCACAGCTTGCATTTCTCTGAATCCCCACTTTTCCCTTGGTTGAAGTCCCTTACGGTCCATTTGAGATGTCATTGAAAAAGCACATCTTGATAGAAGGCATACCGCGTACACGAGGGTTTTTTCGAAGGACGAACGGTATCACCTAGAAAGGTACACTCAACTCCTCTTGGCAGAATGTTCTGAATCATTTAGCACATCAAAAAAAAAGTTGAGCCGCTTTCACAGGCAATATATAATTTAAGAGGGACATCGTGAGCATGTCTCTCAGACTTATACATCGACAGGTTTTTAACACATTGAAGTTTAAGAGCTATACTATCAAGGTGTTTCTCTGGATAAAGGAATATTTCAGATGAAGCTGACTTGGCAACACATCATAAATGAAGCTGAGCTCATGAATCAATAATCAATATTTTACATAGAGAGGCAGGATATGTAGCGTATATTGCTATAATAAGTATATTGCTATAATAAGTATATTGCTATAATAAGTATATTTTATTACCAGCTATTAAAGGAACAGTATGAGAAAACATGCTGTGTTTTACTATTTGGAGTTACTTGAGAAGATTGACATGTTAAATACGAAGCTAGCTGTTAGCTGGTTTGACTTAGCTTAGCTTAGCATAAAGATTTGGAGCACAGGGAGACAGCTAGCCTTGCTTTCACAAATAATTTGATAACAAAATAATAATAACTTCCTCCCAATATTTGGTGACATAATGTAGGGACTTTCCCAATGCCTGTGAAGCAATGTGTGAATCTCCCCCTCTGAATCATGAAATACCCTGATATGTCCCATGCTAACAAGCAGTGGTATTAAATGTCAAATAGAGGATGTACTAAGTTTCAGTTTTCCAGCTCACAGTGTGAGGCATCTGTGTCCATAAGACTCCTGTGACATAAGGTTAAGGGCATGTTGGGTACCTCGATACTCAATACTAAAAAAAGGCCAACCCACATCCACCTTCCCCCAAGTCACTCCTATTTTTTTGACCACGGGGGCTTCTAAAATAAAATCAGCTGTTGCTGGACGCCTGGGCCTCATTGCACTGTAGAGCACCCTGCTGGAGCTGGTCTCCAAGCCTCTCCGTCTCTCTGCCCAGGATCTGCTGTGTTTGTCGGGTTAACGCTGGGCGACTAAGCCTATTACATTTTCTGGAGATTCAACACCCTTTTGTATTCTGTTGGATTCTATTGTTGTGTGATTTACAGAGCAACCTACACGGTTAAAGAAGGTAAGCAATGTTTGCAGACTATCAGTATTACAAGGCTTCAACATAACTGCCTGCATAGCTCTTTTTAAAAGGATGTTCCACCCAAGCGCCAAAGTGGAAGGAGACAAATTGGAAATAGTAGATGACATTTTAGCTGATAATGAATTGGTTTGATGTGCCCAGGCAGCGCAGACACGAGCAATCTTTGGTGTAAAATGGGAATTAAGTGAACATCAGGTACTGGAGACATGATATTTCAGTTTGTTTCAAGGATTCCTCAAGGATTTGTGCACTGTCATAACACATGCATGGGCCCTTCCTGTTTCCTTCCACCAGACATCACCGGCGGCAATCTGATCTGGAATATTCTGAAGGTTTAGCAAATGGTAGACAAAGTGCTTAGCCTAGCATAAGGAAGAACCGTAGGGCGATCCAGCCTCTATGTAAAGAACTTATTTTGATATATTTGACAGCTCAATTATTGCGGCTGTGTTTTTTTTTTTTTTTTTTCTTTTTCAGTGAAGAAGAAATCGCCCTCCGCGGCTGACATTTCAATTAGTGTAGCTCGATTTGGCTCTCCTTTCAAACGTCGCCAGCCAAAAAGCTTTGGTCAGAAAGTACTAAACCGAAAATTGGGTTGCTTAAGGCTCTCGTTGTGAGGAGGGGGCAGAGGAGGGAGCGACACCTCTGTGATTAGGGGACGGCCTCTGCTCCACACAGATCTACGGGCCATGATTCAGCTCTGAGCTGCGGAGCCATGCTGCCTTCTATTGCAATCATATACTTTGAAATGACTCTCGTTTTCTCTATTTCCTGGACACAACCTCAAACCCTTTCTTCTGGCGGTGTAACACCTCACCTCTGATCGCTTTAGTGCAGGCAGCAGACACAGTGACAGGGGGGTCAATAGCTCCAGGCTCGGCTCAATATAGCCAGTGAGTCGTGCATGGCGGCAGCAGCATGGCCTCCCCTGTTGACTCTCGTCTCTTCCATTACCCCCCGCCCGGTGCCATCACTTGTGCCGCCGCTGTGCCATTTAAGAGATAACAAGCTAATATCCTGAGAAGCAGAGAGTTTTATTGAGTGTGGAGGTAAATATGCCTCCGTCAAAAGCAGAGAAGGTTATAAGTGTAAGCCTGTGAAAACGTTCTTCTGATATCAATAGCACACTGTATACAGAGACATTGTTTGAAAACTTTTATTGATGCTTATTTAACATCTGATGGTGCCAGTACTCATTAGAGGCAGCATTGAGAGAAGGTGACTTAGAAGATATCTCATTAGAAGCCATTTTTGTTTTCTACCACGCACTTCCGCTCTCAGAAGGGAAAATGACGCTGCAGACAAAGCCGGGTTATAAAAAGGCCCGGGATATTTTTCTCTCTAGGCAGCGCCCCCCTCCCCTCAGAGCCCTGGTTACCTCACGTCCATGCTATGGCAGCTTTGCATACGGCATTCCCATGTCAGAAGCCAGAGATATCCAGAGCTGTTGTCACCGCTCTCTCCGTCTCTGCCTCTCTGACAGCGCCAGACCGTGACGTGATCATTTGTCTCCGGTGATAAATGAGGGCATTATCCTTGTGTTTCTGTCATCGAGCCAGTAATAAGTTACCACGCAGCACCCCTGCTTATTTTCGGATGTCTCGGGAAGCCTATTTCGGACGGGTTATTGGTTACACCAACATGCCGGACGTAGCAGAAAGCTAAAATTGGTGACATGAAGAGTCATTCTTGACTTGTCTGCATTAAGGTCACACCAGTAAGGGCACCATTAAATTCACCTGTGCATTGTACTAGAACTTGCTATTTGCAGGACTAGTAGGTAAACAACTGTATCTGGGGAGCTTACCGCTAACACTTAACACTCTAATATTCTAATGTTACAAATGTTCTGGAGCTTACAATTGTTCCCTTAGTGTCGTCCTATTTTCTCTGTACTTTTTGATATTTTATTTTCAGGATTGTACATGATTTCATTCAGTTAAGAGTTATTGAAAAAGGGAAAGAATCACCCATTTTGAACATTATCAACCCACAAAATGGCTGTTCTTAGTTGTTATCATTATCATCTCATTAATACTTCAGACTGACCAAAAGGCACCTACCTGCAAAAGTGTGAGACAAACGCCGTTTTGAAAAAAAGCTGTCCCTTATATATAGAATCTTATTCATTAAATGTTTATAGGAAATCCAGAATGAGCCTTAACTAGTTGAAGTTGATTGATATTTGTGATAGTATAGATACCAAAAGGGGGCTATATTTAGCCAGTGTAGTCATAGACATACTATAAGTGAGCTAAGAGAAGTGTTTAGATAGCTGGCCTTGCAACGCCAAGCATGAACAGTATGTACTACACCGCTCTGCATTGTAAGTGTTACTAAGCTCCGTAACGCCACAGCAGAAAGAAGACCTTCACTGGAGCCTAATGCATTCAAAAGGCAGCTGCTTTAAGACTCTACAATCAGTCACCAAGTATAATTCACTCTGACCTCTACTTTGAGTGGAGCTTAAACTAGTAAATACATGCGAAGCAAATATGTAATCATCTAGTAGAAATACACAACAAGGAGGAGGTGTCAAAATGTCAAAAGGTTGCAGCGTGAGCAAATAATAAGAGAGAGAATAATTTCTATTTAGGGTCTTCTACCATCCCACGGTGTTGCTTCCCAGAGAAAGAGAACATGCCAAGAGCGAAAAGGTCCAGTGTGGGTGTATGCTGAGCCTTAATGGAGTCTTCTCTGTTGCCTAATGATGCTTTGTAGCGAAGGAAAGTCAAATGTGAAATCAGTGGTCTTCTTTAATTGGCTATCCTTGGGGATGTGCGGAGCGATATGAAGTATCGTACAGCAGAGCCTCGAGATTGATGAGTGTTTCATTTCAGGTTCGTGTCCACATTTGTTATTGATTGTTTGCCTCTGGCCCCTTTACAGTATCCACAACTATGCAGATGTCTTTTCATAAACAGGGAGGTTCAAAAAAGGTCAATCTGTTTTTCATATTTTAGACACCACTACATTTGGTTTAATTCCTCTACTTGTGTGATGATGAGATTTGTTACTAAGATAACGGTTATTTCTTTGTGTTTGTGCAGCTGCAGGTAGATCCGGACGTCCTGAGGAAGAGCAGGAGGGCGAGTCGGTGTCGGTGAAGGAGCGTCTGGCGATGTATCAGGCGGCCGTGTCCAAGAAAGAAACCAGCAGCTCATCCTCTGCAGCGGTAAGACAATACTTCCACATGGGTGAAAGGAGAGATGCTCGTAAGGATACACAGGCACGTTTAGATGTAATTGTTAAACTGACAGTATAGCTGCTGATGGTGTATGACCATCCATTTCTCCCTAAAGCTTAAATGAGCTGTCACTGAACACTGTCTTGCTTGAAGGCTACTCAGTGCCACAGGGATCTGCTCGATGGTAGCCTTATCTGTCAAAGTGTCATAAGGCTCAGCACTGGGTGGGAAAACTAAACCTTGGGGGTGTGAACGGGAGCCAGTGGGAATAATGTAACATGTCATGTCATTTCTTATAGGGCTGTTGTGTCCGCATGATACATCGTTTGGTTCTCAACACACGTTTAGAGTCCTTTTTTATCTGGTTTTGTCATTGAAAAAAATAAGGAAGCCATAAGAGGCAAGTCAGTTGGAACAAAATGTTTTCCAGGTTGATCTTTCTTAGGTACGTAAACATGTTGATGTTGTGTTTTTGCAGGTGAAAAATGAGTAAAGATAATTTACTGAATGGGTTAATGGCTCACTTCAGCCTCTTGTGACCGAAATTAGTATAACAAACAACAAACAACAGTAACTAAGATAAATAAGCCTAGCAAAACCTTTTGTGGTTGTTTCAGAGATTTTTTTATGACATCTCTAAGCGGTTGTCCAATCAGAACAGAGCTGGCCAGCTAACCAATCAGAGCAGACTGGCCTCTGGGTTCAGACAAAAAGAGGTGCTGCAGCTCAGGCAGTATGAGACTAATAAAGAGCTTTTTGAGCATTAAAGCATGGAGACATGTCCCAGTAGAGACTTTTGACACTTTGAACAAATTCAGCTAATAATCCTTCTGTACTTTTACATTTTTAATACTTGATATTATTTTAGATTTGTATAATGTTCTTTTGAGTCTGAGTAGTTCTTTCACGACTGGCCATAAAACAGTATTAGAAAAGTATCACCTCACATAAATCCCAAACACATCTTATGAGACCATCACACGCAGGTATCCATCGTTATCTAATGAAAAAGCAACTATAAATCCCCAACAGTAAACTTTTATTTATGTCATTCCAATATTAAATGTCAAAAGTATTATATGAATGTTTATATGAATGACTGCTAAAAGAGTTGAATAAATCATACTTACATAATGATTATTATGTTAGGTATATGCACTGGCAACATTCAGGCAGGGAATGCTACAAACACAGGTCTTTATAGAAAGCATTAATCACCGTGTCAGAGTCGTTTGAATGCATCTGTGGAGAGAAAAAGTGTGTTTTGCAGCATATTCAGATGTGCTCACACAGCCAGCTCATCGGCAGGCCTCCACACTTTAATTAAACACAGAAATGTGTCTGACTATCCCCGAGTCATTAGTCATTACTGAGAACAGAAAAGCCTCAGCAGCTTTGAAGAGCCTGCATGCACTTTATGAACCCAATAATTCAAACGTGTGAGCAGTTAGTCAGCCAAGGCCACTGCAGTAAGTCAGCTCGGTATCTGAAACTGAGAGAACGTCTGTTCCCTCTACGCGTACAGCTTGTTCCTTATTTACTAAAACACCAAAGGGAGGTTTAGTGCAGGAGAATTAAACGCAGCTGAGAGTGTGTGAGAATTGTGAACAAATCTGCGGCACCTGATTTATCGCTGCTGACTCAACACTGTGACAGGGGAAACTGTCCAGAATGTAATGAGAAAGCAGGTGTTACATCCGAGCAGGGCTTTGTCGGATACGGAGAGAGGATATCGCCAGCTCTAAATGAATACTCTGCAGCTCCAATGTCACATTGCGTTGTACAGTTTAAAGGTAAAAATCTCGACACACTCGTTGAATGCAGTGATCCAAGAATTGTATCCTCCTATCTGTTGGTCTGTTAGAGGTTAATAATTTATGTTTAGCATGTTACTCATGAGGCCACACTGGGAGGGTTTAAAGAGGACGACCTGCCACCTTCTGGGCTCTCTGTACATGACGAGGGAACACATGCATGCTGCAGTCATTGTACAGAAGTGCTGGATCGCCAACGTTTTTCTTCAATAACTATGAAGAAAATTATGGCTACTATTTTATTTTTTTCATTTAGTTATCCTGATTTGTATGGTCTAAATAAATGTATGTGTGAAATATAGAGTAGCAGAGATGGGTCAACTAATCAATATTGATAATAATACAAATAATTGTTAAAGCGATTTTTCTTGCGAAATGTCCAAAAAAGCCGTTTTCAGCCTCTCAAATAATGAGACTTCCTGCTTTTCTCTGTTTAATATCATAATAAATTGTATGACATTTAAAGACATTTCCATAACTTTTCACGGTTTTCTGACATTTTATAGACAAAACGACTCATCTGCAGATTAATCTGATAATATAATTATCAAATGAATCAAAAGAAGTATATGAAATGTTTGTATTGATAATGAATTAGCACCATACTGTAGATAGCTGACCTCCCTGACCCCCATGAGGTGGCTCCTGGCAGCTGAATGTGGATGTCTGTGCGTCTGTGCGTCTGTGTGTCCGGGCAGCAGGGCAGGGCGGGGGGGGGGTTGTTTTCACCTCTGCAGCTGTTGTCTGCATGTCCACAAAAGTGACAAGGTGTTTAAAGATAGCAGGAGCCTTGATGGACACCAGTCAGTCTGACCGCTCTCTATCATCCAGAAGCCCTGTCTCCAACACATATCTCTACTTGGTATCCATACGGAGGCCTCCAAGAGGATGGAGCTAAGTCCAGCTGAAGAGTTAAAATGTCATTTTTAGGAAATCAAATTGTAACGCTTCACTTTACAAACTGATAACAAACAGAAATCACAAGACAGAAACACAGACAACACACAAACCAGCCTTGATAGCAACCTGTCAAAATAACCACACCCTAAAACATATACCCTTGTTTATCGTCTACTGTCCTCTTAATGCAACCATGTCTTGCAAAATGAGGCTGTAATAAATAAGACCTAAAACTAGAGATTGAGGCCGTAAACTCAGCAGGAAAGTGTTCATCATGTTAGAGGTAGGGTTATTTTCTCATAGACTTCTATACAATCAGACTTCTTTTAGCAACAAGATGCCCCCTGCTGGCTATTAGAAAGAATGCAGGTTTAGAAGACTTCACTTTTTGTCCATAATGTGTACGCCGGTCATTTTAAACGAGAGATGTTGGCTTCATGTTATATTATTCAGCTATTGTACCCAGCAGTATTAAAATATTGATAACACAGTGCCCTGCCATGAAATGTCACTGACCTGAACGACTCTGCAATAACTTGCAAATTGCATTGGAGCCCTCATTTGCATTAAAAGGAAAGGTGGCAAGTGTGGGTGTGTGTTCCACATTAACACACACACACCCCCACACACACACACATAAAGCAGAAAGCTTCTTTTCATATTGCAGTTTCCAAGAAGCTATATATGCAGAGCCCTACATATAAATGTTTTATTAGAAAAGTAATTGACAATCCCAAAAGGAGATTATTGTATCAAATAGTCAGTGTGCATTCGAGATATAGCAGAGTGAGGACTCCATACTGATGAGGAGTGGAATGTGTCCAAAAACAGGCTTATGTTTTTCCAGTTTGAAAAATATAATTCCTTCTATAGCTCAATAAAAAGTATTGAAAGGCTCTTTTGTGCCACTAACCTGACTAATCTGAGAAACGGAATGTTCTATTGAGGTTTCACTCTGTGTTGCAGACAAAGAAAATCCATTCAAATTGCCATCTTTCTTTATCTCTTCAAATTCCCAGAGAAAAACACAAAAAATGACTTTAATTGAATGTTTTATTTCTTTTCAGCTTGACAAAGATCACAAAGATGTCAGTTTGACTTCTATCTTGTCTCTCAGTATTGTTAAATCTACATTTGAACACATCCCCTTTTACACCTCCTCCAGGATTATAAAGGAACCATGTGCCTCCATTGTTAATGCTTTTACCATTACAGCATTCACGACACGTTTAAAGGACCTCCAACACTGCTAATGCTTTTCATAGCATTAGCATAATTCACTTTCACATTAGCATAAGGTAATGTATAACATATTCACAATCAATGGGGGTAAGAGTATGGTTCACTTGGGTCAAATCCAATCTCTGGAATCTCATCTAATGTCATGTTTAATCCAACACCTGTATACGGATTGATTTGTCGGTGTGTTTAATGCTATCTGTGTTCTCCTGATAGGTGATGGATGAGTCCGAGGCCTGTTCGCTGCCGGGGGGTCTGGCCAGTGTGAAGAAACAGTTTGAGAGCCAGGAGTTTGCCTCCTCATCCTCTCAGTCCAGCGTCGCCCAGTTCCACTACGAGCAGAGATCTGTGCAGGTGAGGATGGAGCCACAGTCGCAGTTTTTTATTGAGGTGTGATAATGTCATCAAATATGCGACACATTCTTTATTGGAGAGAGTGAGGAGGATATTAAGATTGAAGCTGATTTTTTTTCTTGCTACTATTTGAAGCACGAATGGATTACTGAACTGGCCACAAATGACAAAATATCCACAAAACGACTCACAACATCAAACAAGAGACCCAAATGAGTAACAAGAGAAGCAAATGACTACAAAGAACGACAATAAATAGAGGCTAAATAACCTAAACATGTTGCTCCTATGTATTTAACTAGAGGGGTCTTTTGCATGGCTGTACCCAGGGACCCATTGTCTCTAAATCTGCCCATGATTTAAATTCAGTACCTCTGTCCTTTCTGTTCCCCAGCTCTCCGCAAAGTGTGAAACGTCTAAATGCCACTGTGCAATTCACATTCTACTGTAGCCCTTTATTGGGAACACTTGGCTGCTGTGTCTGCGAGCGCCCTCTTGTAGGTCAAATCAAAGAGGGCACCTTGAACTTTGCTCGAATATGTGCGGTGTCATGGAGTGCGTGAGGGAAATGCCAGAACACGTTAGCAGCCCCGGTCTCAGTGAAGTGAGGTCAGTTCTGCTCATTCGGGCGGGGAAGCAGAGTGGATTCATGGAGCGCACAAGGACCTTGCTGAATGCTAGAATTGACAGAAAACTTTGTGAGGGGTAGTGTCTCTTTGATCGAGGCATCGCTTCTCTGCTAACAGCAAACCACTCTCCGCTCGAATCTTCCTCGCAGGTGTTCTATCCGAGCTCTGGTGTTATAACCGGTTGTACATCAGGAAGGATATTATTATTCTGACATAAGTGGTTTCAGGAGTACAGAGCACCCCGAGCCTCCGTGTATCTTTCATGTTAACAGCAGTGGATACAAGCTTAACATATTATACTTCTCTTTCATCTCATACAAATTGCATGAATCTCACTTGCAGGAAGAAGTCGTTTGGTGCAGTTTTTTTGGGGGAATCTATTGCTTTTCCTCTCCAAGACTAAAATCGTCCGTTATTGGAATTTAAACGAAGCAGCTCTGTTTGTTATGGGACAACATTTTGGGAACTAATACGCTTTTTTTGTGATACAACAATGACTTACTTGCAGGCAGTCTGTCTTTGTGTGTCATGTACAGGGAGTCATCACTTTCTCTCTGTTTGACAGGAGGTGTCAAGCTCCTCAGAAGTGACGGTGAAAAGCAGTGCCAGAGAGGTCGTTCCCGCTACAAGCCACTTTCACAGTCAACAAGAGGTACTTCCTGTTCCCCTCAGTAATTTGTCAACAGCTGTAAGGTAGCATCTTACCGTAAACCCACTCCTTTGGTTACTAGCCTCATGCTAACGCTTTAACTTGTCCCTGATTGAAGCTCCAGTGCATTTGGCGATATACTAACTAACACATTTTTTTCCACAGGTGATCCATGACGAAAGAGTCCACCAGAACAATGTGGCTGCCAGTTACGGGAACCATTACAATGAAACAGGTTATTCCCCTCATGGATTTGATATTGTAATTAGTATGTTTTCATCACTGCTTGTGTCCTTTATATGAATGATTGTTCCCTCTACAGCTGAATAAGGGATGAGCTATGAAAACGAGTTGGAGTGCAGATGATTTTCTTTGTGGTGCATAGCAGTAAATCTAATCAGGGCATAGTCAGGAATGTAAAATATTGGAAAGTGGAAATTGGGCAATCACCGCTGCATGGTTTTGGAAAATGAAAACTACTCAGGTTTTAATGAAATGATTTATTTCTCTTCCAAATCCCTCTGAGCTCGCTCACTGCGAATGACTTAATGAGGCAGCCTTCTTCTTGTGTCTAATTCAGTTATGCTCGTCGGCGGCGAGGACCTACCAAAGGTTTCCACTCAGGCTTTGAAGCAGCAGTATGAAAAAACGATTGAGGGAGCCGCACCAGCCAAGGAAATTAAGGTAATGATGCAGTCTGTTTATCTAAATATATAGTACTTTGGCTTTTTCGCAGGGAGGTATCTCTATAAAGACCAGGCCACATGGTGAAATCATCAAAAAGAAAATTGGCCTTGCAATGAGTTGATGGCGAATAATTGGAGTGGATAAAAGATGTCATTACACAGGCAACGACTGAATGTTCTCTTTTTCACAGTGATAAAAGGAAAACTGAGACTAAAACAAGGAGTCCCATTACAGTCTGAAGTTAAAATCATTTTCTATTCATATTTTAGTCATTAGGAACACACAACTGGAGATGTCTGGGTTTGACAGACTGGTAGTGTGTCTTGTTCATTTACATCCAAATAAGATTCGTTTTTTTTGCTGTTTCTAGATTTGGAATATACATTTGACTTCCTTTTCTATTCTTCCTTCTCTGTACTTCAAAGCTGTCCTTATCTTAACTATACAAATATTTCCATTTCCTGACTTCAAAACTTCTTTTACTTTCCCTCTCTCCTTAACAAAAATCACTTACCAATCACAGGTTGATGTGGATTTCAACCAATTTCAATGGACCCCAGTTAATCAGTCTTCCAAAGCCTCAACCAAGACAAGCTATGACATGTCCTCCTCCGTGAAGACGGCCTCTGCCTCATCCGTAGCGTCTGCCTCTGCCTCATCAGTAGTGTCTGCCTCTGCCTCATCCGCAGCTTCTGCCTCTGCCTCATCAGTAGCGTCTGCCTCTGCAATGAATTATGAGATGCCAGATCACTTCCCTCCACCACCCTTGCACCTGTATGAGGAAACCCCTGAGTACATCTCTTCCCAACATCAAGAGTCTGCCTCCCAACAGAAGCACACTGTGTCTAAGGAGCAGTACTTCAAACACAAGAGTAAGGCTGAACTAAAGCGCATCTACAAGCACATGAATCCGGACGTACGCAAGAACCTGGAGGAGGACTTCTTGCAGGAGCTCACGGAAGCGGAAAAGAAGGACTTTGAAAGCGAGGAACTGGTGGGAGAAGTCCAGCAGGCGTGCTATTTGTTTGAAAATGACGGCAACGACTCGAGCAGGGGTTCGAGCTCCGACAGAGAGTCCGTGGAGTGGGATGAGGTCCTTAAAGGGGAAGTGCAGTCCAGGCGCTGGATGTTTGAAAACAAGGCTCTTGATGAGATCAAAGATGACAACCTGGATGAGGACGAGGTGAGGAATATCGCCCAGCAGGAAATCATCGCGGGCAAAGATGTCAGACACACAGCTTGGATGTTTGAGACGAAGCCCATGGATGCTCTCGGGATAGAAGGTACTGAATCAGCTGAGCAGTTGCAAAAGTTGACTGATCTCGCAAGAGGAGATGTCCGCACTGCTACCTGGCTTTTTGAGACGCAGCCACTGGATTATCTGAATAAGATTTACCAAGAAGACGAGCAGGAGACCGATATTGTCGCCACCAAGAGCATTACCGGCGGAGATGTGAAAACTGCTAGATATCTCTTTGAGACTCAGCATCTGGATTCAATGGGCAAAACAGAAACCATTGAGGAGACCAACTTCCTTAACCTGAAGTCTGAGCTGGAAGAAATCAAAGGCGATGTGAAGACAACCACTCGCATGTTCGAGACCCAGCCCATGTGTGTCATTAGGGGGGATTCAGGAGAGATGTTGGAGATCACCACAATCCGCAGGGAGGAGACTGCGAAAGGAGACGTCAAGACATCACGCTGGATGTTTGAAACCCAGCCTCTGGATATGATTAGCAAAGACCCTGCAATGGTGAAGCTAATTTGCGGCATATCCATGGAGGACAACGTCCAAGGCGGTGTGAACAAAGGTCGATGGCTTTTTGAGACAAAGACCCTTGACACCATTAAGGATGAGGAATGGGAGAGTTCCAGGATGCAAAAGGAAGACATCATTGGTGCAGATGTCAGGAAGCACTGTCTGGTTTTCGAGACTCAGTCTATGGATACTCTGAAAGACAATGCCAATGCTAGACCTTCAGCTGCAGAGGAGATTGTAGGAGGAGATGTTCGAACAGCCAAACATCTGTTTGAGACAGTACCCATGGGAAATCTGAAGGAACTGCTGGATGTGGGAAAACTCAAGAAAATGGTTGCATCTGAAGAGGAAAAGGGAGATGTGAGGCATCAGAAGTGGGTCTTTGAGAGCCAGCCCCTGGAGAATATAAGAGAGGAGAAGAGGGAGATTACAAGAACTGTGAACGTTGAAGCTCTCGAAATAGGAGATGTGACAAACTATAAAGAAAGGTTTGAAAGTATGGATTTAAGTAAGTGTGAAGGAACACAGAGAATTCAAGTTGAAGGTGTCACAAGTGGATCCGTCCAATCCAACAGAGTTCTTTTTGAATCGACCCCTATGTATGCTATGCAAGACAGCTTTGGTCATTACCATGAGGTGAAGACCGTGAGGCGCGAGGAGATTGTGAAAGGAGATGTGCGCAGCTGCAGATGGATGTTTGAAACACGTCCCATTGATGAGTTTGATGAAAGCCTCAATAAGTTTCAGATCATAAAAGGTATATCAAAGCAGGAAGTCCAGTCAGGGGATGTCAAAACAGCGAAGTGGTTGTTTGAAACTCAAGCGCTTGATGCCATTAAAAGCTCCAACCATTTTGAAGATGAAGAACTAAAAACAAAGGAAGAAATTGAAATTGAGAAAGGGGACGTTAAGACCTGCAGGTGGCTATTTGAGACTCAACCGATGGATGTTCTGTATGAAAAAACGGAGAAGAGTGAGGCGGATGTCGAAGAAGTTCAAAAAGGAGATGTCAAAACATGCACTTGGCTCTTTGAGACCCAGACACTTGACAACATACGTGACCACACAGAGTCTGAGACCATTCTGAAGACCTGCACTGTGAATCAAGAGGACGTGCAAGGGAAAGACGTAAGACTGGCTCGCTTCCTCTTTGAAACCGAGAACCTGGAAAACATCACAGGTGAGGACAGTTCGTTCAGGAGGGTCACGAAGATCGACATCGACTCGGGCGATGTTTCCAGGATGAAGTACATCTTTGAGAATCGCTCTTCTGACATAATGAGCTCCACTTCGGGGGAAACAATGCAGAGGATGAAAACGCAGCAGGCCGAGGACATCCAGGCGGGGAACGTCGTCAACTGCACCTATATGTTTGAGAATCAGCCAATTGACGCCATACGTGACGATTCCACAGAGACGAAGGAAAGTCGCACTGTGACTGACGTTCAGGGGGGTGACGTTGGCAAAAGTCGCTTTATCTTTGAGACATATTCTCTGGATGAAATTAAAGAGGAGTCCTCTGAGAGTGATATTTCTAAACTCGCCAGTATCTTTAGAGATAAAGAAGAGAGGGGGGATGTGAAAAATTACACCATGATGTTTGAAACTCAGCCGCTGTACGCCATCTGTGACAAAGAGGGCCATTATCATGAAGTAACTACAGTTACCAAGGAGGAGATCATTAAAGGAGATGTGGTGGGAGCTCGATGGCAGTTTGAGACAAAGCCTCTGGATTCAATTCGAGATTCAGAGCAGGTCTATGTTATTAAATCGGTGACTGAAGAAGGCATCAACAAAGGAGACGTTAGCTCCGCGAGGTGGAGGTTTGAAACGCAACCCCTGGATGAAATTGCCGAAGACATAAAAACCAGGTCAAAAACAGTTGAAGATATCCAAGGCGGTGATGTAAGGACAAACAAGCAGCGATTTGAGACGGATGAGATGTCCCAGAAGTACATCAGAACAGTAAGTGTGAGCGAAATCCAAAAAGGTGACGTCCGATCTGCCACGTGGATGTTTGAAACGCGCACGATGGATGAGATCCACGGTGAGGGCGCGGAGTACGACGGCATGGAGAGAGTGACAAAAGAGGAAGTCATGAAGGGGGATGTCACGCAGTCTGTGTGGCTCTTTGAGAAGCAGCCTCTTGACAGTATCAAACAGACTGACGGAACAGAGCTCGTCGTCTCCAAGGAGGAAATCCCACAGGCCGATGTGAAGACAACTACATGGCTATTTGAATCAACTCCCTTCAATGATTTCAACGAGAGCAGCACGGAAAAGACCGAAATAATAGGTAAAAGCGTCAAAGAGACACTTGAGGAGCTTTACAGTCAGAAAATGGTTGACTCACAGGGTGTTCTTATCGAGGCAGATGAGATCGGCGATATCCGCATGGCAAAGTTTAAACTCATGAACCAGGAAGCTCCCCAGATCCAAAGGGAAGAGATTATCAGAGGGGATATGAGTAGCATCATGATGAACCTCCTGAACCGTAGGGAGATCACTGAAAGGGGGATAACTATTGACAGCGAGGAGCGGGGGAATATTAACACCACGGTGAAGCAGCTACTCGCCCAGGAAAGGGGAATCAATATGGAGAAAGAGGAAATTATCCGCGGCGACATTCAAGAGGCCGTCAACAATCTGCTCAAGAACGAAGGCTCCTCCAAGCATGGCATTCTGATTCAAGAGGATGAGAAAGGAGACGTGAGGATGACTATTTATTCCCTTTTGAATAAAGGGGAGAGGTCTAGCACGGAGAAAGAGGATATCATCCATGGGAACGTAAGCAAAACCCTTCATCGTCTTCTCTCCAACTCAGGAGCCGAAGAGTCCAGAAAGATAAGGGTGGGAGACACGGAGAGGGGAAATGTCAGCTTTTACTCCACGTGCATTGAGTCGGGAGCCTTGGATTACCTGAAGCAGCTTCAGAGCAAAACGGATGAAACCGTCAAGGAAATAGTGGAAAAGGAGAATATCATCGGGGGGGACGTGCGGGAGACCAAAATCTTGCTGCGGAAGAATCAGCAGGAGATCGGCCGCACCGTGGCACAGCAAGACATACTTCCTGGTGACGTTCACAGCAATGTTAAAGTCTTTATGACAGAGCCTGCTGTTACCTACAAGAACCTGGAGAAAAGGGATATTGTTAAAGGTGACCTTACAGCAGCCCTGAGTTCACTGACCCATGCCATCAATCAGAAAGTGGTCATCGACAAAGAAGAGGTGGTGAAGGGAGACATCCCTACTACTCTGAGGTCTCTGGAAGAGTCGCAGCATCAAAACAAAGGAATGGAAAAGCCTGAAATTGTCAGGGGAGACATCAAAGGTGCCCTCGAGTCACTGGAGAAGTCTGCAACCTCCAATACGGGAGTGACTGTGGGAGATCTGGTGCCAGGGGACATCAAAGGAACCCTGAAGTCCCTAGAGGAGGCGAAGCAAGCTGTAAAAGAGGTGGAAAAAGAGGAAATCCTCAAAGGAGACATCCACATGGCCATGCAAAGTTTGCATGTAGCAACAAGCGAGAAAAAGACTTACCAGCATCAAGTGAGCGAACAAGGGGATGTTAGAGCCACCATCCAGCACTTTCTAGAACCAACGACTTCTTCGAAAATGCAGCGCAGGGGAAGCATTGAAGGAGATGTAAAAACATCGATAAAATGTCTCTACGAAGGACAAGATTCAACACTGGCGGAAAAAGAGGAAGTATTAAAAGGGGACGTTCAAGGTGCAATAAAGAATCTAATGCAAAGAAAACAATATTCAAATCCCAAGCGTTCCCACAAGAAAGCAAAAGTGCCCGTGAAAAATCCATTAACTGTAAAGCAAGCGGAGCATGAATGCTTGCATGAAGCTAAGAGTGAGAGTGTGGCAGTCAATCCAGCCCCCGCTGAGAAAAAGCTCTCTCAGAGCAGTGAGTCACAGAAGCACACACAGAGGCAGAACCAAAGCCAATCGTTGCAAACGCAGGTAATAACCCAAGAGGAACACTCTGTTACTATTGCCAACACAGACAATACTACTGGGGCCTCTCAACACAAGAGCATGAAAGAACAGAAACACAAAGCGCTGCCCCCACAGAAAGTACAAGCTCCCAAGCCTATTATGATAAAGCATAAACAAGTGACTAATAATGATCAAACGGAAGCGAAAGCAGTGGATGTGAACGTGATGAAAGAGGTGCATGGCACATCACAGAGCAACAGTTCAAACAAGCAAGTATGTGAAACAAAGACAATCAAACAGGTGCAGACTACAGTGACGGAGAAGAGTGTCGTGCATAAGCAAAGTGTGTCCGAGCAGATGTCTCAAAAGCAAACGGAGAAAAAGGAAATCACACAAAAACACAGCGTGAAAAATGTAAAGGGTGAATACCGTAACCTGGACATGAAAGGGAAAAGTGTCATAAAAAAGGCCAAGCCGGAGATTCACTTCCCCCCTCCTCCCTGTTCACCGCCTCCACCCTCAGAGTCAGAGCTCTCCCTCCCTCCTCCACCATCCCCAGTGCTGGAGAGCCCAGCCTCCCCCCCTTCTATCATGAGGCAGGACAGCGACCTCCCACCTCCTCCACCTCCGCCTCCCATGGAAGGCAAGTCTGAGCCTGACTTTTTCCCTCTTCCTCCACCTCCTCCGCAAGATTTTCTCCCTCCACCTCCCTCTCAGCAAGAGCTTAATGCATTGCCCCAGTCTCCCCCTGCCAAGCTGGGGAAACCCATCGGCAAGCCTTTATTCAAATTGCCCAAGCAACCAGAAACACTGAAGCTACACGTACAAGTTAAACCGAAATGGCAGAAAAAGCAGCCCACTCCTTCACCACCCCCACCCCCACCTCCACCCCCAACTCAGCTCCCTCCTGAGCAAGCAGAAACAGTCTCAACGGAGCGTAAAGAAGAAGTACAAGAAGTGAAAAAGGAAACCAAACAGATTGAAATAAGCAAACAGATTCAGGCCGAGTCAAAAGCAATGTCACCAACAAAAATACCAAGCATCCCAGCTATGAAACCGAAAGAGAGTCCACAGCCGCCTAAAAGAGTGTTTGTCCCTCCTATTAAACTGCCTCCAACTCCCGAAGCCCCCAAATCTAGACCTTTTGCTCGCAAATTTAAAACTCCTCTCATGCTCGCAGAGGAAAGGTACCGCCTGCAGTTGGAGAATGAAGAGTCCATGAGGAGTACTGTCACAACTCCCACGTCTCCACCAATTAATCTGCCCTCCTTTGCTGCCAGTCCCGAGCCTCCCGCAGCACAGAAAGCAGACTCAGAAGTGGCAACGGAAGCCGCAAAGAGCCAAGAAGCTAAGGCTATTTCCAAAGACGGAATACCGCCTCCCAAGAAAACCCCTTCCCAGATCCCTTTGAGCAAACCCTTGATCTCAGTGGTAAATAAGAAATCAGCTACAGGATCTTCAAGTGTGTCCGTAGATAAAAAGCATGTTGCCAGTGAGCACTCCTCAGAAAAAATGCTTTCCTCAACTGAAGTCATTCAAAAGAGCCAAACCGCGCCTAAGAATCAGACCGTCGTTTCCCAGGCTAATCGCGAGGCCTCAAATATTGAAATCCAGTCATGCTCCAATGTGGTCACTTCTTCTGTCACGGAGCAGCAGCAGTTTATTAAGACATCCAGCAGCAGGTCTATCACAGCCACACAAAGTGATGTCCATGAAAATGCTAATCTACAAAGCCAGAGTGCGGTCACTTTGAAAGCTGAAGATGGAAAGAATATTAATGCGCCTCTGACACAGGAGGGGAAAATGAGTCCCTCTCATCCCACGAAAATCCCAAAGGTAACTCCAAGTTTCAAGGTGAAAACTTTCAAGATGCCAAAAGAGAAGAAAGAGGAAAAGTTGGACGGCGCCATGAAAAGTGAAGTGCATTTCCAGCAAGAGAAAAGTAGTGTTTCACAGAAAAGTGAAACAAAAGTGAGTCAGAAAAGCGAGCAGGTGACAAAAACTGAAATGAAAACAGAAATGAAAGTAATTGAGAAGAAAAGTCACGTGACCCCAGCTATGGAGAAAGTTGAAGTGGAGGTTCAAGTGAAAAAGGGGACAGAGATGCAAAAGAATGAGGCTGGAGTACAGCTGTCACCATCGGTTACCGTTTTAATACCCAAGATGGCTAAGATAACGTCTGCAGCAGCTCATCAGGGACAAGGCCATGCATCCGTCTCCCACAGCCAGCAGAGCATGAAGGCAGAGAGCTTTCAGAGACACGAGGACGTGGTTGTGACTGAGAGGGTGGTGCAGCAACGCCTGCAGAAGCAAGAGGTCGTTCAGGTGCAAAAACAAATACATGTACAAGCAGCAGAAACAAGCCAAATGCAGATACATGCAGTGAAGTCAAAAGATTTGCCTAAGAATGTGCCTGCACAAGTAATAGGGGAAATGACCCATGAAGAGGAGGGTCTTTCAGAAGGAATCACTGATTTTGAGAAATGCAATGTAACCCAAAAGCTGCTCGCTCAAATAAAAGCGCTGGAAGGCACACCAAGCAAAATAGACTCCAACGCTGTCAGGATGATTATAAGCGAAGTCCCCGACTGGGCCATGGGCGCGGATGAGAAAAAGAATTTAAGCGAAATTACTAAACGGCAAAGTAAGAAAAAGCTGAAAGAGATGATGGTGTATGTGAAGAATATCTTTCAAACAAAGCTCACAACTTTTGAGGAAACCGTGACAACCGTGGAAAAGCAGGTGAAAGAAGAGAAAGTAGAGAAAGTAGAGCCGTCAGCGCCGCCGGCAGTGCCTCCGAAACCTGACAAAAAAGTTTTCAGCGGAGCGACCACTAAGATTTCAAAGATCAGTATCGGCTCGTCCAAGAGTGAAAGGAAGGTGGTGGAGGAGAAAAAGTCAATCCAAGAGAGAAAAGTGCACCAGGAGATAAGTGACGATCAGAGGGTGTCCTCCCCGTTAGCCAGCATCCGAAGTCCTTCACCCACTTTTATAAGCATTGAGTCAAGGAGGATCGACTCGCCCCTCAGAGTGACCCCGTCTCCTCCACCTTACAAGTCAGTCGGGACGCCCCCGCCTCCTCCTCGCAAGTCCTTCACCCCCACATCCCCCTTTAGGGCCACGCCGTCGCCAACGATGAGCCGCTCAGAGAAGCTGGTGAAACTGAGGGATACCACCTCCATGCTTTCTCGCGTCGTGACCCCACCACCTCCCATGCCGGTGCAAGAGTTCATTGCCGCTGAAAGAGAGCTATCGTCCTCTCTTAGCGACAGGGAGACCCCCGTAGAGAGAGATGAGCAAGGGTTGATGGAAGTTGGAGAAATGGGGGACTCCATGATGACTGTCAGAGATAAGAAGTCTTTCTTTGAGGAGGCGCAGAAGGCGGAGGTGAGCAAGACGTACATGCGTAAGGATCCCATTGATATCCCTGAACGTCTGGGAGCTGAGGCCGAGGAAGGGGCCCAGGCTGTGAATATAGAACTCCTGAAACAGGATCTCCCAAGAGTCGATCTGTCTAAGCTGGTCAACAGATTTGAATCCCCCCAACCGAAGGTCTACAACAGAAAAGAGCCTATTGTCATCACAGAGAGGCTGGGGAGCGACACGGAGGACGCGGAGGATGAGCCGGCGAAATCTGACGAAATCCCCACATTCAACGTCAAGGCGATAAAGAATGTGTTTGAGACGGGAGAGCTCGGTTCTCAGGCGGCACGAGACCTCAGAGAACAAATAGAAAGAAGAGAGTCTGAGTCAGCCCCTTCTGAGCCGGCGGGTCACTCGGAAACGACAGCGGTCGCCGAGCAATTCTGCACCGTCGACGTCTTCGGGAACATTACAGACGGGACGGCGAGCGAGGAGTCCGTGACCCGCGGTAACCCCCCGTCCTACGCCGATGTGGTGAGAGGCGAGGCGGTCTCCGTGCCCCCAGAGGCGTCCACCGAGGAACTGCTGAGAAACTTCCAGCAGTCGTGGGCCGAGAGCCAGGGAGTGTTCCAGAACCTGGGTTTCAGTGTCACCGAGCAGAGGACCTCCCAGATCGTAACGCACCAGCAGCAGACTGTCGTGACGGGTAAACCAGGCTGTGCAGCATGAGGACACTAAACCAGCGTGACGGTGTGATTAACATGCTTTGTGTGTTCAGAGTTGAAGGCATTGTGTGGCAAGAAAAGAAGCATTAACTTTGGTTTGACACTTTTATTTACATGACGTGGTTTTCTTTGAAGTGCTTTTATTTGAAGCTCTGAGCTGTTTGCAGTTGACTTGCTGTCAGGTTGGCAGATTTGAATATTCACAGGGTTTTATTTCCATGCGTGTGATGTGTGTATCATATTGAACTAATAATTCTCATGCCTGGGTGTGTGGTGCAGAGGAGGGCTTTTAATGTCTCCAGCGAGAAGAACAACTATTTAATTTATTTTTATACTTCTCTGGAAGATTCACCTTTTGTTCCCTGCTCATGCTGCGAATTGATAAAATAAGTAACTTTTTAAAACATTAAATTAACTTCATTTTCAAAGCTTTTTTTAATGAATTATGAGTTGACTCTCAGAACTTGAAACACAAGCTATTTTTAGACACTGAATTGCAATAACAATGCTGATACTAATTAGAGTAGAGTACAATTTCGTAGAAGCATCCTGACTGTGAGGATACACTTAATTGCTTGTTTGCTGTCAACCCTAATAACAATTGGGAATAAAATGTTAAAACGTTACGTGAATCACATTATAATATTTTAACCTTCCTGAATTTGATAGTGTGAAAATGTACTTAAACCGCAGTGAATATTAATCAATTATTTACTGGGTTTGCTTTTAAGCAAGTGTTCCCAAGATAAGTTAGGCCAAAAACCTATTTAGTTCTTTGACTAACCTAGAATTATTTTATTAGTTTTCTTCCCTCAAGTATATTCTGCTTAGTTTGAAGAGTTCCTACGCCAAAACGCTGTAGGTAGCAATAAATTGGAATTCATTAATTATAAATGACCCAGGTGAACCTTTTCATTTAGTACCTAATGAAATGGTTGTTACCAGGAAATGAACAGGAAATGATGACCCTGTTAATTAAAGCTTTGCCTTATTTCTTTGCAGAAAATTCGAGTTCCCGAGTCCGAACTGTGCAGGGTGTGTCGGAAGAGGGTGTACCCGATGGAGTCGCTGATCGCAGACAAACTCAACTTCCATAAGAGCTGCTTTCGCTGCGAGCACTGCAGAGGCAAACTAAGGTGACGATAACTCACAGAGCACCACATTATTCTGCTTTTTTATTTTGCATTATTTAACCTATTGTATCCCTCTACAGTCTTGGAAACTATGCCTCTCTCCATGGACGAATGTACTGCAAGCCACACTTCACGCAACTGTTCAAATCCAAGGGGAATTACGACGAGGGATTTGGACAAAAACCACACAAAGAACTATGGAGCAATAAGGAGAATTCACCCGAAAAGACAAGCGTCAGATCACCATCACCCGAAAAGTCAAGCGTCAGAACACCATCACCCGAAAAGTCAAGCGTCAGATCACCATCACCCGAAAAGTCAAGCGTCAGATCACCATCACCCGAAAAGTCAAGCGTCAGATCACCATCACCCGAAAAGACAAGCGTCAGATCACCATCACCCGAAAAGACAAGCGTCAGATCACCATCACCCGAAAAGACAAGCGTCAGATCACCATCACCCGAAAAGAAAATCATGGATTCCAAATCTCCCGCTGCTCAGACCCCGCTAGTTACTGAGGATGAGGAAAGGAGAAAATCAGAAGATGAAAACAAAAAGCTCAGCACTAAGATGTCTGTAGTGTGGCCTCCTCAATCTGATCACAGCAAGAAATCCTTCACTATAGAGGGGGAGTTGAAGCTGGTTAAGCCGTCATGGCCCCCTAAGGAGGGCTCCGCTCAGGAAAATGAACACCTCAATCAGCCGCTGAGGCCTTCATTAAAGGAGAGCGATGTCTCCGCAGCTGAAGCACAAAATGGACCCCAGGAAAAAGACAAGAGAGCAACAGAGAACGTGAAAAAGCCTGAAGAGACTCCAGTACAGTCAGGGGCCTCCCCCTCCCCCTCCCCCGCAGCAGTTGCAGAGAAACCGGCAAATGTTTCTCACCCTCGAGAAAGGAAAGAGTCAAACAGCGGCTCGGAGGCACAAGAGCGTTCTGAAATGGACTCTGAAGTGCACCCTGGAGTGGAAGAGAAGGAAGAGAGCGTAGGGAATGGTGGTGGAGCTGTGGTGGAGGAAGTGAAAGTAAACGGACACGATGGGCAGAAAGAAAGTGCAGCAGGTGGGGAGGAAAGTCAGGCGGAGATAGATAAAGGAAGTAATGGCGGTTTGAACAATGGGGAGGCGGTAAAGGTCACCTTAATAGATGAGGAGGCAAGACAGGCGCTGAATGCAAACTCCAACAATAACAATAATTGCGGCCTGGAGCAAGGAAACCTGTTTGAAGGGCTTAGTGAGGACGAGGACGGGAAGAATCTCTTTTCAACAGATTTCTTCCAAACAGATGAAGAAATGAAATGGATGCCAAGCGAAGTGCTGCAGTTGGCACAGAGCGAGGATGCTTTTGTGCCAGCCGGTGCCAAATGTACTGAAGCCACAGAGCGCTCTTCTGACACGCAGTTCTTCACAGGCGAGGGAACGCTCCAAAACGAGGCCACGGAGCTGCAGATTAGCACATCAAGCTTCCTGGAGGACATTTTCGCCGGGCTGAGCAGCAGCAGCTCTGACCTGCTATCTGATTTCAGAGGCGGTCAATCTGCCGCCGGGACGCATCGGGCGTCTGCGCTCGATGACCTTTTGGATTTCGGGATGGAGGTAAAAGAAGATAAAACGGGGCGGGAGGATGAGGCTCCTCTGTGGGGCGAAGACGACGACGGGCTGACGGTGGAGGAGCGCATCAAGAGGAACAGATTCTACGACGACGACGACAGCGACAACTCTTAAACCTTTCATCTAATTATCAGGCACATGTAATTTCACTTATGTCCATGGAGAGATGAACTGCTCTGATTGTGTTTTTGTACTGAGTTTTAATATCTTTGATCTTTACTTAGCTTTGATTGCACCTGGTGTGCAGAGAAATGGTTACTTAGTATATTTTTCTTGACTGATTTTCAATATGTGCGTTAATAATTTTTCTCTGAATGAATGCTTTTCAGGATAAAGAATTTCCATCCTTTTTTTGTCATTTCTATCTTGTGGTTGAAATAAAGCTTCATGAACTCAATGATACAAATGAGTTTTTAATCAGTGAGTGGTACTTAGCTGTTTCCTCTGTGTGTGTCTTGCTGCTTTGATGTATGGCCTACCTACATAACACAGTCCAGCTGAGATCTCTTCGGCGAAAGGCGTATTGATTTCCTCTGATAGAGCAGGCCTGTTGTTGGAGTTACAGATTTTTCTATTAGGTGGCTTTTGTCACCTCTGACAGATGTTTCCCCCCCTCTCCGGTTACAGCCTGAACACATGGGGTAATTGGCTGCAAACACAATATACTGCGATGTTAATTACACCAGCAAAATAAAAACGACTTTAATGTCAGAAAAGTGAATTTCTGCATTGTGCTGACGGCTCCTGTAACTTGGGGAAGCACTGTTACCGGTTCAATAATTCAGCATCCTCTCCTCAGATGCTATTTGGCATCTTTTTAATTGGGTTATTTGTCCCCGGTAACGTTTCCATTGACGATCCAAAGCAGATGCAGTTTTGTACATTTTTTTTAATCGTTTCATTCCTCTGCCAAACAATTATAAACCCAGATGAATGCCCTTACAATCAGATAGGAGAGGAGACGATAATAAAACTGTCCATGATACCAATGTTCAATTTCTTTATATATCAATGCTCTGATGTCATGTACAGGGAACCACTGGAACCGGATGCACGTGCAGTACAGTTGCTTATAATCCAAAAACTGCGCAACAGCTCAAGGGTGCTAAGAGTCCAGAGGAAATCTAATATAACATTGAGGAGAACCGGACTTACAGATTTTCCTAATTTTGCGTTAGATAAATTCCGCTACTATAACTAAGTCCCTTTAACATTTTGTGTACGACGAATGAACTCCAGAGCCCGATGAATAAGATATAATTTTCTGTAAAGATAATAGGAATGTATGCAGTATATATGCTTACACTGACTATCAGGATGTGGGGGTGGAAAGAACTATATACAAAATAAAAGATGTGAGACAGCAGTCATGTCATTATTTCTGGTAAGACGCCAGGGGTTGAAGTTGGGTCGCAGACAGTCCGATCGATCCATCCTTGAGCTTCAGTTTTGAAGTGAATCTGTCTGTGCGCTGACCCTTATTGAAATGGAGTTGCTGTACATTTCAGTCAGAAATAAAGTGAATCCACTGGGTCTTCACAGCCTCAGAAGATTGGACTGCATAAAGATTTATATTGGATCTTGCAGCCAACAACAGAACAAGTAGCATGTTATTCTCCATAATTAGTGCCTTTTGCATAATATATCACCTTAAACTTCTGCAAAGTAGTCTCATATGGTCCAGTGTTCACAGTGAGAAATATCTTCGTTGAAATTCAGCTCAAATAGCATTCCAGGAACATGATGCAATCATTGATAACACTTCAATGCTAGGAATAATACATAATATAGCTTAACATGATATGTCTTGCTATTTCCAAATGAACAGCTGTGGCATTTCTCTAATACAGTCATTCAATTATAAAAAATACAAAAAGATAAATTAATGATCAATAACTTATAAACCGTACACTGACATGAGATGAGCTTTAACAAAGTGAACCTTCCTTTGAAATAATGTTCAATCCAGTAAGGATGTTCCGAGCTAGAAACCAGTCAAATCAATCATCCAGCTCCCCTGCATCCCCCTGCTGCAATTTCACCGAGCCGAGGGTTTATTTTCGCCCAGATGCCATCAGATCATCCAGGCATGACAAGCGGTCGCTCCGTTGCCTGAAAGTCAATCTCGGTTAAACAAAGAAGCATCATGGTCCTCTCTCTCACGGCCGGCTCTGATTGGCTGCCGTCCCTCCCAATCAGGCGGCCGCTGATTGGACGGCTGCTCTCCTCCCGCCGGCGGCAGACACACTGAGCAGACGAGGGATCGGCACGGTACGGAGCGGACCTTTTCCCCGCAGATGGGACAAGTTGGAACCACGGGACACAGAGAACAGCGCCGGTAAGTGTCGATAAATGCAGACAAATGTGGCGTTAACGGTATTTGCAGGACACTAGGCACGCGCCAGTTGCTCTCGCGCAACTTGACGGATGCTGTTTTCGGAAGTGAAATTAGCTTAAGTGTGCTGTTTTGTTTTATGAATGCTCTCTTTCCCCCTGTTAATTTGTCCTCACCGTTACTGTGGCTTGTTTAAAAAAGGGTTGACAGAAGTGCCTGTGCTAGCAGTTGTGTTTTTAACTTGCTTTTGAAGGTTAACTTTCACATTTTGGACTCGAGCGTTGTGTGGAGCTGCTACCTGCTGTGTGAGGTGACACTGCTCAACAGCCTGGAATCATTCCTAGACTTAATCTGCGTTTTCTAGTGCATGCCATCATTTAAATCCAAAGTTGGCTCCATTTATTGGCATACAGTATATCTCTGTGTGTGTGTGTGTGTGTGTGTGTGTGTGTGTGTGTGTGCGAGAACAAGAGGCTGAGCCAGATACATCCAGATAAGTACATGAGAGCATTGTGCATTTCATAATGCTGTGCACTTTATAGCCTAATATTAAGTATGATGATTTATCTGGCTGCTAATCCATGTCACTTAACACGAGCCAGTAAAATCCATCAGTTTCATTGCATAAAGGGCTGAGTGTCACCATGCTGAGTTTTATCACTCCATCACATTCTGCTGCTCTGTGAAAGGGACCGTACAAATGGAGAGTGGGATACAGACTAACCCTCTGTGGCAGGCTGCTCAATGGGATTTTACCTTGCAGTCGGGGGTCATGACAACAATACACAGCGAGCGCCTCTCCTCGCTGAGAACAGTATGCCAGCCTAAGCCTCGATAAATCCATTCCTAAAGATTTATTTTGACTGTTAGTTTGGGACCTGAATGCCACAGATCTCTCCTTTCTCCTCTTTTTGGAATTACACTGCTCCTTGAAGTGATCACATCAATACCCCTTCACACTCTTTCTTGTCCGGGAGTAATTGCAGGCTCTTTTGTGAGCACCATGGCTTTCAACCTTACACCGCCGCCATGGGTCGTTAATTCCGGCAGCCCTGCCAAATTCTCTCATTTAAGCCTGTGTGCTGGCGCATGACCAGATACTGATATTGTGGGGGGAGAAAAAAAATGTCCATTTAATCTCAGAAATGTCCCAGAGTCCCCCATGCATCTGCTGTGACAGCAAATAGTGTAGTTTATGGGTTTGGAGGTCTAGTTTGGTGAAATGAAGGTTGCTTGTATTTTTAGCTTAAAACCTTAATTTCAATGTTTCTCTTAGCTTCTGTTTGATAAAGCCGAATCTTCATAAAGTCATTTGTTTCCACTAAAGCTCATGATTTAGTAGCTTTTCCAGAATCAAGGTTTAGTTGCAGCTGATCAGTTCCCCATCATGCCACGGCTGTATTTCGGATAACGATTGTGGTCCAATAAGAACCCCTCCGAATGTTCCCTTTGGCGCCTCTTAAAATCAATGACTTTCACTCTTTTTGTTGGAGCAATCGCAGTAGTGAATCACTGAAACACTTATCACACTCCGTATATTTATAAATCGGCTGTTTGCAAGTACTGTGTTGTGAACTACAGCTTATTGACATCCTGTGAGAGGAAGCAAGCCCCCGGGCGTGCACCTAACAGGCTGCTTTGAACTCATTTAACCCCGTGTGGGGCTTTAATATGTGAAGGCATCCTTCCTGTCACTGTTATTGGGGGACTGTGACACATAGAATAGATTTTTCCAAATGTTCCACATTAGATAAATTGATGCCATTCTCACTTGTGGTGCCAGAAAGGAAATAGCAGATTCTTTTTGGCTGAAATGATCGTGGCCCTCAGGCGTGACCAGAATCTGTTAATCACACCATTTCTGTCCTGGAAGTGATAGGAACTCGATTTATGGCGCTCCGAGATGAGATAAAGAGTATGTGACGGTGATTAATGACGTTTGTAAAGAGCGAAATGGAAAAAGTGTATTACAAATCAGCTTATTGACTCATTCCAAATTTCAATGCTCTCACGCTTTTGTTGCTGCTCTCCTTGTCAACACAATTTAAAAGGAACATGTGTCAGTTGGGTTTGTTTGTAACGGTGAGCTGTGGCATTCTGGTGCCCGCAGGGAGCATTCGCTGTTTAGTCAGAATCTCATTTGGAAACTGCTGCTTTATTAAGACCTTCTAGTTTGTGTTGGATTGAGCTTTTGTCCCCTCTGTCTACACCATTTTTTTTAATTAGCTCTGCCATTCATCATCAGGATTTAGTGTCGGTCACTCAAAGTATTTTCGCATCACTTTCCTACAGGAGGAATCCATCATAAAATAGGAAGAGACTCCAATTTCTCCGCTGAGCAGGGGGCATGGCCTCAATCATAGATATATGATTGTGGAGTAGCACACAGTATACCCACCTGACCACATGTGATTGACATCATCACGCTCTGCTGTCGTGGGAAATATCAGAAATAGGTGAAAGTAAACAAAATAACAATACTTTTTGTGTGTCAATGGATGGCGACTTCCATATATTCAAGGCTCAATTTTCTTAAATACACGCCAGCATTTGAATACTGGTTGCATTACCAGGTAAGTGACACAATGGCAGTAGCACAATGCTTGTTGAGGGAAATATCTATTTGTACGTATTTCACACCTAACCTGTGTGGTTAAACCTACCCATGATAGTGTCTCTGGTTAGTACGGCTCATATGGCCGGTGTTGAAGCTGTTAGTCGTACCCCTGGTGTGGAGTGGTCTAAGTGGGGGGGGGTGCAATCTGACCTCCAGCTGGTAAATGTGTGCGCTGAGGGCGGTGTCTGACCCTTTGTACTTCAGTGTATTTAGTCCATTAAATAGTGTGATCCCAGAGTAACAATCATGACCTGTTAGTCATAACATGCGGTTGCGTTGCGGTCTGATAAAGCTAATAATGCTTCTAATTTATGGCACCATAAACTTTAATGTACCTATCAGATCAGATGCTATAAAATGAATTTGACCTCTCCTAGATGGTCCGGTAGATGCAGGATCTCCAAAGGTGTCCAACATCGAGTTACATGTCAGTCTGTATAAGCTAACTTCTCCTAGTACTGACGTTTCTATTCAAAACAGTGCAGCTTTGAAACTTTAAGAGTCTTTTTTCTGATTATAATTTTCATCATTAACATTGTTTTAAACTGGAGAAACTTTGAGATGGCGGATGTGTATTTCACCGGCTGTAAACTCACAAGAACAATTTACCCTGCCAACCCAATTCTGCATGTTGGAAAAACAACAACAAAATAATCTGTTGGATGTTGTCCATTTAATAAGCGCTGTGCACGCCAGTGTCTATTCATTTTCTCTTGGCCGAAGACAGGTCCCGACAGAGGGTTTCATGTTTGGCACCTGGACTTCTGTTAAGCTCTGAGGCTCATAATCTCCTGTCCAACATGTTATCTCACTAAGGAAAGAGCAATAGGAAACATATAGCTAGCAGCTTCTTCTTCTTAGCTTGAATGAAACTAAATATGTGTTTGTAGTTCAACAGGGACCAACAGAGTGGTGACTGATCACCTCACGGTTAATTTCATATCAACATTTCAACCAGATCAGCATCATAGTTCAACATGTAAAAGCTTTAGGGTTCAGCACGGATAGATTTCATGAGTGTGGGATCCAGAGCTGTGAAGAAGCTCATCCTGTAAGTCTGTACAGCTGACACTAATGTTAGCTTAAGCAGCTTCAGAGCACACTGAGCTGCTAACAGTAGCATTAGAGGTCGTCAGGCACTTTCTAAAACACTGTCAGACTCAACTTTCTAAGGAAGTATATTATTCTGTGATTCTATTGGTGTAGAAGTAAGATAAGTTTGTGATTTTGCTCGGTGCTAGGGTTGCAAGCGGCTACAAAGACTTTGCAAATGTTGTCTGATTGCCAAATCTTTGTTTTGTATCTTTAGAAAAACGGCTATTGGCTGAGAAGCGTGACAATTGCTTAGCTGTTGTTTCAGCACCATGGACAGCGATTTGTGTTTTGTGTATGTGTGGAGCTGTCCGTGGTGCTGAAACTGAGCAGATCAAATACAGTATATTCAGGCTAATTTTTAGACTGATATTTATACAGAAATCTCATTATTATATTATGAATTTCTATGTTAAATAGCACACTCAGCACCCAACTAAAGAACAGCCCTGCTTCAATTCCATCTTTAAATTGGCTTTTAAATCAGAGTTCTGTCCGTCCAAAACCTAAGAGATTACATTTGATATGAAGCCGATGAAAGAGAACAACATTTTTGCTTTGGAAATAAACGATTTGCCAATTATCTTTATATTGATTGACTCATTATAATAATAGTAGTAGTTACAGTTTGTTCTGGACATAATGTCCCTCTGGCAGCGCAGCATGATCCTTGAAATGGAAGCGTTGACCTCCTCCTGAAACGGGTCAAACCAGAAGACCCTCTCCCTCAGGGGCTCAGTAAACTCTCGTATTATTCTTGTTCACTTGGCCTTCTCTCCATGAATAATTAATGACCAAATTGTTGAATTTAATCGCAACACGGGGAAGCGAGCACTGCCCAATTGCCTGTTTTCATGCAGAATGAATAATTTCCATGCAACAGCTCATCATTGACCGTGCATTAGACTTTACAAGTGCCTGGCTCCACTGTAATCACTGATAGGAGGAGGCTGTAACTTGCTGGCTGTCATCTTTTATAAGGTGTTGAGCTTTGTGCTGCTGTGGCTGCAGGATTCCTCTCTGCTTCTCCCAGGGTGTTCACTGGGTTCACGTCGATGTGCTGTGACCTCTTCTGTTGCTCCACGCTGGCTCCCTCTCTCTGTGGAGCAGCTTCAGACGGAGCTTCATCTGTGCAGCCCAGCTAGTTGTCATCATGCTGGTGACTGCAGTCCAAAACTTCATGTGATCATTTTGTAATCTTGTTGGCCACAGCTGAGTGAGGCACAGATGATAGATTGAAATCCAGCAGCAGCACCATACTGTGATCCTTTCAACGAATGGCACAACACAATAAATAATCTGCTTGTTTGCCTCCCTATCTGGCTATATTTACTACAGTAACAGCAAGACAGAATGTTTTGCCATCCATTTTCCTGTTTTTGTTTACGAAAATGACAAATGATAAGGAGTGTTATTATCTAAAAATGCTCCGATGGTCTTCTCTTGTTTTACTGAAAACAAAAAACAGCAGAATGTTATGAGACTGACCCAAAATGACAGCCCTGTCCTCTTAGCTGGTGCCTTTTAGTTTGATGAGGTGTGCTACTTACTTCTGCTGCCAGGTAATGGACTGATGCAGCGTGTTTATGTAGGCTAACCCGACGTTAGCATGGCAAAAAGCAACGGGATGTTTCCATTTAGATTTCGGAATATTGCAAAAAAAAACAAGATCTTCGACAAACACACGCAGGATAATCTCCACATGTTGACACCACTTGATTTTGAAGTGTAAATATAATTGCCAGAAGTACACAGCTAGCCTGTGGTCTGACTTCACGTCCTGACCGCTAAGCTAAAGGCAGCTAATGTTTGGCGTGATGGCGTTTAGTAGCTTCAATTAGACACTTGTAAGCTTCAGACATTCACAAGTCGAGTAGCTATTCACGATGTTGTTGTTGTTGTTGTTGTCTTGGCTAAGTGCTGAATTGCATTTGAATTCCCTGTGTGCATATCTGTAAGAGTACTTTTTATGACTGTAGTAGCATCACAGAGCCGGTCAGTCCGCTCCCCCCGCTCCCTGTTATCTCCTCCTCCACCAGCTGTAGAGTTGGCTGCTGTCGCCTTCCCATTTCCACACGCGAGGCTCTGCTGCAAAGCCCCCCCCCCCCCCACCCACCCACCCACCCACCACACTTGGCACAGGATGAGTACAGAGTCTCCTAGCGCTAGTTTTTTTTTAATTGGGTTCTAATGACGAGACAGCGCTGGTTTGCTACCCGCTGTGACTGTTGATAGTAGATGATTGGATTTTCATCAGAGTGGTCAGATATGTGAGGGGTGTAAGGGTGAGGACCCTATCGGAGGACTCACTGTGTTACTCTACAGGCTGTTTGGCCTCAGTGCGTCTATAGAATAAGAGGAGGCCCAGTTTGTTGTTTCCATCGCATCTCTGCTACCGCATGCATACCTTGTCAGTTGAATTTTGAGGTTCACTTTAAATGTTGCCTAGAGACAAAGGAGACACCAAGGAAGCATCGAAGCTCCTTTCCTATCATTAGAGAACCCCAACAGCTCTTATCATGGCCGCCACTTGAGTCATTTCACCCCGTTAGGAACCTTCCTAAGCAACCTTGCTTTTATTATTTCCAAGTATGATTTCCCCCCCTCCTCACTTAGATCCTTTTTATGGACGGCCAACACGGCTCCTTCCACATATTCATACACAGCAGGGGCCCAGGAAGAGGAGTTCATGTCATGTTGGTTTCAGTTCTTCGGCTGAACTAATGAAACACCGAGCTCAGTCACCACACGGGAAGATATTCACTTCTCTTCTCAGACGCTGCTGCTGCTGCTGCTGCGTGTGTGTAACACTTTGTACTGCTCTGGGTGTAATTCAGTAGGTGATATTAATATCTTTCCGTATGCGCGCTTCATTCCAATCAGCATCCAGCGAGCGCACGTCTCTCAGCGGACCCCACTAACCCACTTGATTAGTCGTGTGTTTGACTCCTAGGCCTCATTATAGCACTATTATATGTACACAAACATACAGAACATCATTCATCTTACACAAACTAGATGCAATTATCAGGTATGGTTGATGCGCGTTTAAACATTATCCTCGGAGGCCTGGATGTAGATTTGACATTCGCCTCTCAAACTTCTTTCCTCCAAATGGATTAATTGGCAGGTTTACTGAGGATCTTATTCCATCTGATCCCAGTTGGTCTTGTTAAGTGCCTGCAGAGGAATTCCACATTTACACGAGACAGACAGAGCTGGATAAAAGAGTTTGGTAGCAGATGGCTTCGATCAAACTGTTAAGAGGTGATCTTGATCTCATATGCCCTCGCTGTTGTTGATGAAAAGAAAGTTGCACCAGGTGACTGTACTCATACAATGCCATGGCTGCTTTTATTCTGCTCTACTCTACAAGTTTAAATGACACTTTGCTTTCATACGCATGAAGCTTCTGAGCTTTTTGAAACTCAGAGCAGTGCTTCACTTTAATGGAACATGTCATAGAAGTTAGTTTAGTCAATATTCAGCTGCTTCAAAGCCACTTCTCACTCTAAAGATTTTTTTTCCCTTCAGCTCTCAATATTGATGATTGCAAAAAAGGATGAATAACTTCCTGAAAAGTTAGAATGACTTGGAAATATTATATATTATTTCTGGATGGTCACGTTTTCCGTACGGCTGCAAATTGCATTATTTAATCTGCCAATTATTTTTGATGCTCGCTCTATGATGTCTGACTTTACAGTAAAGGTTGTGAATGAAAGATAGGATGAGGGGTGTGCTGGCTATGGAGCTTAACAAATCCAGGTATGTACCAACTTGGATCAAGAGCCAACTATCACATTAATACACATTTAGATTTAACAATAAAAACGATTTCAATCTGATTGATTGTGATTCTATTCTCCGTTAAGCCATATCAGGTTGACTGAATCACGTTAAAAGTCTGGCAGTAGGAATAACGTCTTTTCATGCCTTGGTGAAATACTTTAGATGGAAGTATTGTAAATGTTGGCAGTAGAGGAAATTGTACTGTATATATGTTTCATTTACCGACCCCTTATAAGCTCTTAATGCATTTCCACAGAGCCATGAGTGCAGGAGTGTATCTGTGAGGTCTGCAATGTGTTCACAAAGACTTTCCTCTCATGTATTCCTTCTGCTCGCCCGGGGAACAGCTGTGAGGAAGCTTCAAAAGGTCACATAATGCTAAGTTAAACTGCCTGAATGATAACGGGAGAAGGTCGATATTCAGCACATGTTCTCCTTCTCATTCCATACATCACCAGCTCTAGGTCAGAGTGTTTGAGTAAAGCGGCCATCATGCACTTGTTAGATTCTACCTACAAAATACTTTGCCTGTGCTCTCCCAGTGGGCTCAAAATAAAGAATTCCTCCCCAAGAAGCCATGACGATACAGGCGAAAAACACATGTGAGCTTTTCTTAGAATAATCTTTTCTCGGGAGCGGGTTTATTCTCAGACGTTCAAGGGATCTTTTTTTTTTTGTAGGCGAGCAATGCACATTTATCTTTCTCTGAAAAAGCCTGTTGTGTATTGATTTGAATAGCGTATGTTGCACCCCATTAGCCTCTGCGTGGTGACTTCAAACATGCTTTGCAACACGAACGCCATGATGAGAAAATGATAAATGGCTCCGGCTCTAAAGAAGCTTTCATGTGCGTAGATTACCTCGGGAATGTCTGTCGTTTCTCGTTGCCTTCACAGAAGAATGTACCAGCGCCAGGCTGATGTGCACACTCTGTCCTCTAATATGTGAACCCATGCATTTTTCAAGATGAGGTTGATTACATTCTCTGGGTGATTTTTCATATTTAATCAGCTCCAGGCGCTTTGGGTTTTACTTACACTAGAGTGCCCATTAATATTCAGTGTGTCCACGTTACACACATGCGTTTACTTTGTGAGCTTTCACTGCTCTGCCTGTGTTTTGTGGACTTACAGTACAGTGTGTTTTGAACAGAATTCATATATTAGCATTTGATGATATCACCCCCAAGTCTGTTTCCCGAAAGATTATTGTGTTGCCTCTGGTACGACTGTTGCATTTCCATCCGCCGTAATTCATTTTGTATGCATATCTAGTCAGGGATTCATCTTCGAATAACACTGATTTAATCACAGTTTCATTCTGAAGGTTCCCCAGGAAAACAGTGGGTGCTGGGATGATAATGAAGATCATAATTGCACCTGATAGCAACAAAACAAGCGTATTGCAATAATGTGGAGCAGAAGCTGTCAGCCAGAATGGAAAATACTCTCCGTTAATTAGCCTGATTTATGCAGAAACACACAAATAAGGGCATTTTCTTCATGTGGAGATGGAGTGATTGGATGAGGTTGCATGCTCAGCAGGTAATCTTGATATTTGGGACATTTTTTCATCCATCCATCACTGTCAGCATCCTTATCAGCCTGAGGGAAAGCAGCGTTGGCTAGATAGTTTGCACCTTTCCGGCACTATTTTCTGTTGGGAAAAGTCATTTCAGTTGTCAGGTATGTGTCCTAAATATGGCATTGCTGCTGTGTCTTGCTTGCTCTATAGATGAGAGCAGTAGTGATGTGTCGGTCGTGAACGAGCCGGCTCAAAGAGCCGGCTCTTTTAAGTGGACGACGGGAGCCGGCTCGCGCCCGCGAACGAGCGGTTTTTTCGTTTTTGTTATTTTTTGTTAAGTAATACAAGACAGAATGATATGATGATCTCCGCGCCACAGCTGCTCCGTGCATGCATGCAGTGACATGTAATATCCAAGGATTAGAGACTGTTGGATGCTGCTGTTTTGAGCATTGCAATACATTTATTTGTATTATGTTATTTATTTATGATTATCCTTGGGCTCAGCAAAGATTTGATGTCAGCTGTTGCTGTCTTTTTTTCTATAGTTAATACTGAAATAGAGCCCTGCTGTTTTGTCAGGGCCTTTTCTTTAAATATAATTAAAAAATGTCGATACAGTAGCCCCTTTTTTTAAATGTCTACAGTATGCTTAAGTTTTTATAGGTGTTACTATCTGCTTTGTGTAGCGTGGTTCTACAAGCAAGTCTGTGCATTCATTGGGTGGTATCAGATAGATACAAGGGTCTGTAAATGCAATGACAACAATTGGCCACAGCAAATAATTGATATTAAACATGTAATTTTTACTTTTGAATACTTCAGTACAAAGGATGTATTGAATAATTTAAGTGATATATGTGTACACATATAAATCATGAGTCAAAACAGGGCTACATTTGATTGAATTATAAAAGGTATAATATGTGGTAAACTGAAGAGCCGTTTGGGAGCCGAAAGAGCCGGCTCTTCTTGGTGAGCCGAGCCAAATGATCCGGCTCACCAAGAAGAGCCGGAATTCCCATCACTAGAGAGCAGCGCTTAGTCACTTCCTGGTGAAATGACAGCCCCGCCCCCTTCCCGATGAAAGCAAAGAATCGGCGCGAAGTGGAAAAAATAGTGCCTTGTCAACAATTAATCTCAGCTACATTCTGATGCTAATTAGGTTAATGTAAATCCTCAAAGTAAACAGTTGTAATTGGCTCCTCAAAGAAAAAAACGTTATTCTTAATTTTCTTATCTGACTGGCGAAGTCTTCAGATTTTGTATTTACCGCCAGTCAAATGACATTAGATATGTCACCCACAAAGGGGCGGGGCCATGACATAGAAGGAAAACAATGGGATGGGTGCTCTCATGTATCATGTTATGGAGAACAAACACAAAACTCCTACAAAAGGACACTTTTAACTGATATATCACAAAGAGAACGCCCATCACCATATGCTGCTGCCATGACAGTCCTCCTTTGCACATTGTCATATAAACAGCCCATGTGTAATGAAGCAGAGGATAATAGGGCTGCCGTATGATGGCGGCTCTGACTCCCAGCTGCATTGAGATGTGTTTGATGTTCTGTGACGCCTAAACATGCCACAATAGTGCTGCAGGTTCAAAGCCATGCACACGGCTTCATATTGCCAGATAGGACACATACAAAGGGTCTCATGGCAACAAGCAAACATTCTGTTCAACACTGATGATGAAAAGCTAAGCTGCTAATCTATCATCAAATGAAGATGTGGCGACTAGAGCTGTCTTTTAAATGTCAATTAATAAGATGTTGACAGTCGAATCAATTTCCTTTTTTTCCAACTGTGGTGTTATCCAGAGCCACACAGAAAAACAGCCGCACAGAGAGTAGCATGGGGTTTAACTGGGCATGCCGTCTGCCTTTGGACCCTGTTTCGTGACAGTTTGGCACACGTGTGTGAACCGTTAGCACCTTGCAGTTTTAATTAAAAAAGGATGACTGAATCTACTATTTACAGCATGATCATTTGGTACAGACAGAGTATCTACAAGGTTTGTTGTTCCACTTTTTGCCTCATCAGGTAAAACTGTGAGCATATTCCATTTATTGGATTCCTAATTCAGTGTTTCCATGAGGACAGTGTGTAATGTCCACCTCCAATGATTTAGAGTTATCGCTCTCTTCCATCACGGCATCTCTGGTAGTATGTCCGCCATTTCCCGTGTATTCATCACCATTAGAAGAGCAATCGGTGGTGCTTGGGATCATGTATAGGAAGCATGCAGTGGTCCACATTCATCCATCCTTCCCCATCACCCCCCCCCCCCCCATCACTTTATCGAGCGCTATGATCTATTGAGGGAGAAAGCAGGAGTGCTCCTGAGTAAAAGCAATAACTCCGTGCCTGAGGAGAAGGAAATCAGGAGGCAGGCGTGTCCTAGCAAGCCAGACACACACTTCAGCCGTGTGTATGGACATACGTTTCTCATCTCCATCCTCCCCGCCCTCCTCATAGTTCTGTCGTCTCACTCAAGTTTATCATCAGCTGCTCCCCGTAGACGGCTTATTGCCTTTTCCACCCTCATCGGTCCGCCTGGCTGAAAAGGCCTCCCAGGAAGAGATTAGCAATCCAATAACTGGCGGAGCATCCACCTCAGCAGCAGGTGCTCCCCGGAATGAATGCTGATGAGAACAGCCAGGACTCTATAATAACAGGTCGGCGGTATGTGCTAACAGCGCGTAGCCGAGCAGCCTCGACCTGCTGCTGATCCTCGCCTGTTGTTCAGCAGCTTTCCGTGCCACGTTATTCAGAGGAATTCTGCTCCACAGTTTTCTGAGCCGGCTGGGAATGCTCCGTTTTTTGGTGGACTATATTCCCAGCCCTATTACTGAATCCAATGAATGTAGCACATATTTAAAGCACGTCAAGGGAAATCTGTCATTAATTAAAATATCTTTGGGTTTTGACACATACACAACGTAAATGCACATTATGTCACAAAAGTAATATGCTAATGCTTGATAATGACTTTCCATTAGAAAGTTAATTAATTAGGGGGGATTAAACAAATTGAATAGAAGACCCATGCCTGCAGTTGAATGAAATGTGTATCTCAAAGGAGAAACCTTTTGAATGTATAGATGCGATTATTATCTAGGCTCCTTGAGGATGCTCTCTCAAATGATTGTGTCACATGCTCTCCATTGGTATCTCTGAAACAGTATGGAGCTCAAAGGCTTTCTCTCTTGCCGGTTATACCACAAGGTGAGTTCCTTTTTTATTTCCTGCTTCTTCACACACATGCTCTGTGCAGTACAGGTTAGCTCTGAGTGTTAGCGATGCTAATGTAAACATGCACCGACCATATTACGTCCAAAACAGTCGGGCATTGTTTCTGATAGCAACGTTTCTGATAGGGCCGTGGGTTCACATTTCAGATACAATCGGACGCAAATCTGAATCAGCTCCGTTGTAGCCCCGTTTTTAGAGATTTGGGTACGGAGGAAAAGAGAGAGGGTTTTATTTTCTGACGCTGCGTGACACACCGGGAACACACATTTATGTATAAAAGACATCAAAAAGTGCATTTTGCATGATAGGTCCCCTTTAAGTCCAGACTAATACCTCACTCTTCACTTTGTAATGACTATTTCCACTGTCTAACCTTCAGCTCAACACCTTGGGATCCTCAGCTATGGAACTATCCACCTGAACCTGTGTTGAGTTTGTTTATGTTCGAAAATGTCTTTGTGTATCTAATATTATGCAAAAGCCGTTTTACGATCCCTTATTACTCTCACTTGTTCATTCTATTGACTTCTGTTATACATAATTTTATGCTCCATATTTTTGAAGGTTCCTTGTGGCTTGTTTATGCTCTTTTTACCACGCTCTCTGGCTCAGCAGTTATCTTTCACCTGCGGTTTTATGGAGATGTACAAGACTTTTAACTGCCGCGTTTTGTTGCTCATTATAATAGCCCATGGGTGTTCAGTAAAAACCCGTTTCACTGTGATCTTGTATTTTGAAGCTTTGTAAGACGCCAGGTAGTATACTGTGGACTTTAATATAAACTAAACACTTAATCATGAGTAGAAAATGTGTTGAGGTCTTTTCTTCTTACAGAATATTCCTTCAATAAATAATTTATTTTCAAGGTAACTGAATAGGATAAGGTATTCGAGAAATGATACGTTTGACTTGTTATTCATCTACACAAGCAAATCATTTAATATTTACACAGCAGTGTGCGCATACAGTATCTGTGGCTCACAGCCCTGGCTTTTCTCTTACTTTATACACATGCTTCTGAGATCAATCCTCCAACAAAAGAAGTAAAAACACAAACTCGGCACAAAACAAACTGAGTGGGGGGGGTCGTATTTTCTTTTTATAGGGAGCACAAAAGGACTTAAACGCCCCATAGCGTAACTGCAAGTCATCTCCCTTGTCCATAAATCCCCTCTGGCTTCCTGCTGTAGTGGATTTACGCTCCGCTTGTGTTATCTGTAGTTTGTGTTTTCTTCCATTTCACGGGGTCTTCATGGTGTTTCATGATAGAGAGTCAGTCCCTCGAGACCCACATAAGGTGGTAGGCTACTTAAGCGTTTTTATTTTTTACTTTTCTTAACGCTCAGCAGTCAGTCTGTCATTTGTACCATTGTCATACACTGATTGAGGGTCAACGGGGATTATTTTTAGGACGGATGTTCAAAAATGTCACCTTTTTTTTTCAAAATAAGATTGGCAGTCACACTGAATTGAAGTCGTCCTTATCTTCCTCACAGCTTTCAACTCAGTCACCTGTCGCAAGCTTCACAGAAAGTGGCAAGCTGAGAGTTTGTGTTTTTCAAGAATCCTTCGGAGAATCTATTTTTGATATCTGTTTGCAGTCTTAATATCTGAGAGGTAGGGAGGAAAGACAGACGTAGCTAGAGGCTTTGAGAGAGGGAGATCAAAAGGCCTTCTTTGCTGTACTGTTGGATGTCTGCCATCGACTGTGAGGGAAAGGGCTTACAGACTGGTGAGTGGTGCACAGGTGCAATATAGGATGTTCACTAATTGAGAGTAGTACAGGAGCCCAGGAGGGACAGGTGCACAGAGGGGTTAGCCGAGGTCCACAGCAAACGAACAGAACCCTCCCCTCCACTGTTCCCCTGTAATTGCGGTTAGCCTAATCTGTCCCCCGGCTTCCTGTCAGAGGAAAAGAAGCCGAGCCCTGAGCAGTCATCTGGCATGATTCTCCAACAAGATTGTTCCGTCTTCCTGGCAGTCAGCAGACGAGGAACAAGTGGAAGCTGGGAGATGAATGTGGAAAAATGAAAAGGGACGGATTGGTGGTTCAGGGGGGCAAAGACGGATGCCAGGTTTCAGACGTTGGCGTCCAGAGGTGACTCGCGCTCCAGCAGATGATAGGCCGATGCCATAATAAAATAGGCCGCTGACGAGTAGCGCGACGTGAATTGTGACAGGGATTTCCTCCTCCTTCACAGGCAGCCATTGTTAGCCTGTCTTCTTAACAAGGAGAATACATCACATTTCATTTGTCTGTCCTTTTAGCATGGATAAATAGCTCTTAAAGCTATACATCATTGTGTTTTTTTTTTTTTAATGGAAGACAGATTTTACAGCTGCTCAGTGGAATTGATTGACTGCCATTTCATCTTTCCATATCTACATCTAAATGAGTTTTATTTGACTGTAGCTTAAGAGATAGAAGGCTGTAAAATATTGTAATTGTCTGTATAAACCGCCTTGGATGTCATAACTTTGCCAACTAAGTTATGGTTCAGTCTATTATTAATGAGCGATCTCTCTGCTGATGACAACTTTCTCCCGTTAAGATGTCTAAAGCTGAGGTTTGTCTGCGTTATTAGAATGGCGACTTAAGGAACAGAAATGGGACGTTTTCAAAAAAAATGTTGAGGCCACAATTTGCTATTTAGGACTATTAACGATCCTGCGTCACCTGTGGGGCTTCTCAAGGTTCCATTATTGCCCTGGTCTTTCTTGTGTGTGTATATCATCGATCCGGTGGCTATAGGCCAGATTTCTGTCATTTATCAAAGCACAAACTCTCCTTTGTTCTTAGATCCTTCTTGGATATGAGCACATGTCGTCCCCACTTGCTGCGCTGGTTAACGATAGTGTTCCGGATGGATTTTAAAATGTTATTGCTTGTTTTTAAATCACTGCCCTTTCTTACATTATCGACCTTCTCTCCACTTACTCCCCTGCTTGTACTTTCAAATCTCTAGAGCACCTGTTCCTGTCTGCTCGGGGCACTACACTGAGAATAGGCTTTTCAAAAGGTCCCATTTTAAACATTTGACTTGCATTTACTTATATTTAATGTATTTGTCTTCGAATTATCTCTGATTTATTCTCTTGACTGCATTGAACTTATTATAATTCTTTTTTGTCTGTTTATTATTATTTTTTTCACCCAGGCTAGTGAAAATACCGTGTTCTATTTCATTGGACTTATACTGAATCAAATTGTAAATGTCATAATATGACATTTGACTGTGTTTATTGAGCATATGCAGGTGTTACTTTTCAGTCCAATCAATATACTTAGTGCAACCACAACAGTCTGATGTTTCCATAAACCCTACGGCATGTTTTAAATGTCACTAATACTGTAGATATTGCCTTTATTCCAGGATAGGGTAATAGGCTTTCTGACTAAAATGCACATTTGCATCCAAGTCTGAATCACAGACTTATTATCAACAACCCCAGCTTGTAACTCTTTGCTGAAAAGCTTCCGTCATGATACAGAGAGCCATCCCTCTGCGTGCTTCTGGATTATAGATCGGCCCTTTTAATAATCAATGACTGTGTGGTTGTCGAAACAGATTAGTGGTATAATCTCCAGTCTATGCTTTTATAATACTCTTTACACTGTAACTCTCAGAAGCAATAAAAAGCCTGGCTTAATGCGGCGGCAGCTAATGTCTGTCACCATATTGGTTTCTGTCTGACAGCATTGTTAAGTTCATCTCTAACCCCTCTGTGTCGGAAACGCTCCCTTTAAAAGATTTCATTTGAGGTTATTTTTGAAGCGGCATTTTCAGGGGAATTTGACATTTTGATCAAATGGATAGAAAAGATGATGTGACAGGCGGGTTCTGAAATAAGTCTGACATTAGGCTGAGCATCATCATTTGTTACCTCTTGTAATTCAACGTGTCTGTACAAGTTTCGTCAGGCAAGAGGTCACCGTGTGTTATAATCACGCCGACGTCCATTTACATTTCTCCGTGTTTACTGAAGTGAGACACTGGCATGCAAACGCCATTACTCTCCCTCTCCCTGGCTGATTCCCAACACTGGGCTAATAGAGGTGAGCCGACAACAGGCCCCACGGAGACGAGCCGCGCACCGTGGGCAACAAGTGTAACGTCGTAATTATGAGAAACGGACAGCAATCAAGCGCGCACATAAATCTTGCAAGCGCACACTGTGTGACATCCCGGTTTATATTCAGTACATTGGTGGGAACGGCTCTCGGTGTGAGAGGGATTGGAGCTGGATTGGCAGCCAGGATTTAGGGGCTGAGGCTCACAGAATAAATCTTCTTTGGGGGAAGGATGTAGAAGCCTGTTGGGAAAGCTAGTTTGACACAGCCGTGCCCTCCTTGGTTTATTCAAACTGAGGATTCAGAGATAAAGGTATTCTTTTGCCACCAAGACAAAGAAATCACTGGCCAACAATTCCATCTTGTTGTCAACAGTTTCCTGCTTTGGTTACATGTTGAACTTGTGCTCACGAAGCAATCATGGTTTGATAATGATTGATCCCTGGGCGTGAGAGAATGATAGTGTTCCTGGTTATATCCAGCGTGTTACCGTGAGAATAACAAGGCTTCTCTTTCACTTGGACTCATGTTGAGAGCAGTGATGTAAGTTTGGAAATGCACGGCATACATTTAATAGCAGCATGTGATTTCTTTCTTTTTTCTCGCCCACGTATAATTGAGGCTCGCTGCTATCAGTCCACATATCAACAGATCTGGGACTAACAAGCACAACAGGCTATCATGCTTGGTTATGTCTCTTATGTTGTTTCAAGGTCTAAAAAGTCCATCCAAGATTCCTGGATCAAAGGCGATGTCTTTGTTTTGTCACATATCACTTTAATACAATATGAAGTTGAGAAAAGCAGGCTGAAAAATAAACGTTCCGTTGGGGATTATTTTTGTGTTGATGGACAAATCTTAAAGTGAAATAGTTGTAACAGTTTCATTGTGCGCTCAGGATGCACTGACACATGTCGTGAATATAACGCCTATAAACGTGCAGTACAGCAGCTGACAGTTCTCCTTCACTGTACAGTTGGGAGTCTGGTCTTTCTCTGAGTAAATTCCCTGCTCAAACTGAGGTGGATTCATTTACTTTCAAAGCATTATCAGCATTTCAGTCCCTAATAGGCTAAATGACAGACGCTGGAGTGTGTGAGCATTTCATTAGTTTTGGAGGACTCAGCCTACTAGTTTGATTTGTTGCCCGTTTGACCGTGGTGTTCTGAGGTTAACGGAGCACACAGGCCGCGACTCAGGGGGTAGCATGTTTGTTTTTCTCTGTTCTGTAAGAGCAGCTCAAACCCTGTTGTGTCACAAGCTTTTTGCATAACCCTTGGAAATGATAGAATAGAACTAATCTTGTCGCCTGCTTTATTAGTCCTGAAGAAAAACGACTGCATGTCTAGACCTCCACTCACACGCACAATTAGATCTCACACATGCCTGCACAAAAAATAGCGCAATCATGCTCCACATGGGCGTCTGGAATTAAATCAATTTCTGCTAATTTAATGAAATCCAAGTGTCCTCGCAACCCTCAACCCAATTAGAAACTAAAAAGTGAACAGAAGGGGGGGGAAATTATTAAAAGAACAGTTGGGTGTAAGTGGAAATTACAGAAAGCCCTTATCCCTCGCTCCCCTTTGAAGAGTGAATGTCAATGGAACTTTGTTGGCAAAGGTTAACACGGTCATTAGTATTCAGCCCGCAGAACGTCTCATTTATTCTCAAAGTGGTGCCGTTCATTTATGGATCCGTTCCATATTTAGGGTGAAGGCGGCGGAGAGATTTCCATCGCAGAATGTCATTGGGAACAACGGCGTGACTAATGCAGACACTCAGCTGCGAGTCTCTGTCTTTGACTCACAGGTCAGGGATTAACAGTGACCTGTCACTCCCAACCTGAAACACAATCCATAGTACCAAGACATCCCCAGTGGAGTCTATTCAGACGTCTGTGGCCTCGAAGACACACTGGCTCTTCATTCTTCCGTCTCCCGAGGTAAACAACAACACTTGTCAGCCTGATGCTTTTCTCAGCTTTGGAAAAAATGCAAAGGCGTTCTGTGGCGCCTACGACTCTCCCACTGATTAATGGCTAGAGGTGGAGGACCCACGTTGCGGCTTTGATGAGGCAATTTGTACAGTTCGGCGAGAAAACAATGGCAGTTCATTTTATTGCGATGGCGGCTCCTGGGATACATCAGCACTGCTGCTACATGGCACAGTGAGGAGTTAAGCCCATTAATAAAGCCACAGATGCCTGAGAGCCAGGGAGGGGCGGGCTCTCTCTAATGGCCCCGGTGCTGCTTGTGGAGCCATTTGGATGCAGAGTGAGGGTCTTATTGTGTTCAGTTATGACTACAATCCCGGGGACTGTTGCTTTCCATTCCTCCCTCTCGCTGTGCCCATGATCATTTAGCTGTTTTGTTCCAAACATCACATTTTCTACAAAGCTTCCGTGTTGCAATTCCAACCGTATTGGCATACTGCTTGGCGGTCGTCAATAACAGAAAGTTATCAATAAAACACAATTATGAGGATTCCAGCATCCATTTTGCTACATGGGCCCTTTGCCTGAGGACAAGCAGTCATAACACGGAGTGATTTGACTGTGAAATCCACTCTCACACTCTCTTTACTGATGCAGGCTGTCCCAATGGCTTCTTGGATGTTCTTCTTTCGGCAACATTTGGTAGTTTCAGCGTCTGTGAATATTTTCAAATGTTCTTATTCTTTCAAGATAGTAAACTGAGTTTCAGTCGTTTCCTGCGCGGGTATAATGACCGAGGGTGTATTATGTTGTACAGATTGTAAAGTCCCCAGACAAATGTTTATTTAGTGATATTAGGTAAAAATTAAATATATGATTTTTTGATTTTGCTGATGCCTTTATCCAAAGCGACTTACAATAAGTGCAATCAACCATGAGCATATCAACTCCGAAAAGCCAAAATCCTGCATTCAGCTTATAGAAAAGTGTATTGTTGTGAGTATATGAATAGCAACATGTAATAAGAGTGAGAACCACTTGGTGTTTTTTATGTAATCATCAGCTCCGGCTGACATTCATCAGCTGTTTCCTCCAATCCCTCTCCTGTCTGTGTCCATTCAGCTCAGTTTTACATTTACCGTCATTACTGTCATCATCATTTAGTTTCTTAATGAGAGCAATGGGAGACTTGGCGTACCTCTCTGATCCAGACACATTTTTCTGAGCTGCTGCTTCACCCAGGCAGGATGGTGAATTAACTAGGGCAGCATTAGCGGCTATTGCGGAGCCAGGAGTTCAGACTTAAGGTGCCGATTTTCCCTTTAATACGTCTCTGCGGACCGGAGGGATGGCAATTTGCAAATGAGCTAGAAGCAAGGGGTGATTAGGAGTAGTCTGGTTATAGAAAGGCTCAAAACGGTTCGATATTTAGCCAAATATTGGACCTGACCCGTGTGCCAAACCTCACCATTTGCCTCAGCAGAGAGGGACTGGTTTGACCTGTTGCCAAGCCTTTTTTAATGCCTTACTTACATCAATGCATGAAAGACATTCTTAGTAAACAAAAACCACGGCGGCAGCCACAGTTTGGCCGTAAATTGAGACACTAGAGGCTCCGTTAATTAATTCAAACACAAATATCACATTAATCACGTTGTCATGTTTCTTATTACTAATGTATTTAGTTCTGTGACCTAGTCGGCTCTGGTTTACTAATGAAGGCTTATTTTTTGATGCCAGTGTCATTATGAAAAATGTAGGTCCTGCTGGTTTGCATAAAATCTGATTCAACTCCACTCTATTGGTAATAACAGTGCCAGATAACTAGCGTCTGTAGTAAGATGAATATTGAGCATTTAAGTGGTGATTATGAGGAGTAATATTTACTTTTGAAGCCTTTCTTGCCTGCAGGTGTTTTGATCAAATCTTGTATTTATAAGATATGTTACTGTCTTCTGAATATATTCATTGCCTGGAGTTTTAAAATGTCACTACTGTGCCTAAAGCTTCTGCTGTCGTCTTAAGCTGAGTTTGCATAGTGTGTATATTTCTTAACTCCACATTCAGCGACGGATTACGATGCTAATGTTCCTTGTTTAAAAATGTGGCAGTGCATGAGCATGAAGGGTTGTGCCAGGGCTGTCCTCAGTGTCAGTGCAGGATGTATAGGAAGCATGACGACAGCTGTACAGGAGAGTATCCACCTGATTTACCACATGTGGTTTTCTATGTGTGGGCTTGAAGCCAAAAAAAACAAGCCCTGAGAAAAGGTGTCACAGCTGCACATAGGTTAGCATGTTCAGAAGCCTTTTGGAGATGTCACAGGAGAAAAAGCACAAGTCGATTGGTCGCCATCATACATGTTATTTGATGATTGAGAAACATTTGTTACAAGATAGTTCATTACTGCTCTTTGTTCCTTTGTCTCTTCCCTAACATTGGAACTTATTCAAACACGTCCCACAGACAGGACTGTCATTTTTTCAAAACATTGTACAAAAAGGTGATCACAATAATGTCAGATCATCCAGCACCTCCCTCCTTCACTCCCTCCACACATAACCTATATACATCCTGAAGGCATGCGTCCTTGTTTTGTTGATTTTTCATTTCCAAACCAACATCAAACATATGGCACGTAATAGAGAGAGGGGAGTGATCATGTGTAATGCACAGCAGCGTGCTCTCACTCCACCGTGCTCTGTTCACCCCCAGTCACTCACTTAGCATTCATAGTAAGAATCTGAACAGAGGGTGACTGCAGATTAGCATCAAAACCCCCAAAAACAACAATGTACTCCTTTCAGTCTGAGATCCTACACAAAGGAAAGACAAAACAACAATTCACCAAACGCTATTTCTCACAAGAGAAAGATGACTGAGGAGACAGCGGCAGTGAGGGGTGAATACTGAGAGAGACCCCGTGAAGACAAATATTCTGTTTTGCACACCACTCATCCTCCACACTCGCTCCATGCATACATGAATATAGATAGATAGCTGGCTGAAATCACTACTGATAACTGTAGCCTGGCACAAGATGTTGCTGCTCATCAGTCCTTAGAAAGGATCCGAACCTCACACACACACACACACACACACACACACACACACACACACACACACACACACACACACACACACACACACACACACACACACCAGCTAAACAATCACTTTGCTTGGTATTTTCTTTCACGATTGCTTTTCTCTACCCATACAACCCGTTAGAAATATGTGCTCCGCAGCTTATTACAGAACACAAATGCCCGTTGTTTTGCATATTGACAACTTTGGCTCTGTGTTATTCACTCCAGGCATACTAAATCATTGCATCATTTATTCAAAAAATTAACTTCTATACATTTGTTTTTCAGCCATTCTGAAAGGATCCAATCAGTGTGCAATTGAGACGCACTCTTGAGCTAAAAAGAAAATGGCTCACCCCATCATTTCATCAAGATGAAAAATACAATAGCAAGTATAACCAAGGAGGATTTCCTGATGTGTATATTCTGCTCTATACATTCTAATACTGCATGTATGTATGCATAAAAAAGACTATATAAATACATAACCTAACAATTAGAAAATTAAAGCCCAATTCAAAGTCATTTTAAAGCCCAATCTCAAAATGTGCTTGAAAAAATGTAATTAAAAATGTGTATCTGCACACACACACTTTTTAATAACACCCAGTGTCAGACATGTGGTGGAGGTGTAGAAGAACTCGTTTGCTAGCTTGTCGGCACGTTGTCTGCTGTCGTTCTTAATTGGAAACCCAAAGTGCTGACACGCAGCAGACCTGAAGTTCATAAAGAAATACCTCTTTTTCACGTTTGCCTAAATCTGGCTCGTCACTCACTTGTCAGTTTTTCAGTGTGATGACAAACTTAAAAAAGTGTTCTGCAAAGTATGGAGAGGAGAAACGTCGTCTAACCCTAACCCTGTGATTACTATGTTAGCTTAAGTTACATTTTTGTCATTTTTATAATTCCCAGTTTTAGCTAACCCCAACTAAACGTTTTTAGTTCAGTTTAAGTATGCAGAGACTCTTAGGTATTACTACTCAAAATGTTTTTTGTCCATATTTTTCTTTGTTTGAGTCTTACTGCTGTGTCAAATGACTTTCTCTTACTCATCAGATTGTATTGAACATTTAAGCCATAGCAACCATTTTGTCTTTTAGTCAAACATCGTCCTTGTCATTGAAGAAAATGTGTCGACAAACATATTTAATCATAGTTTTGGTTAAAGAAATAAGCACTCGGTCAAGTCATTGATGTTTAAAAAGTTGTAATCACTTGGGTGAGTTTTACCACACTTTAACCAAATAATGACACTCCCTTCAGCCTCAGATGTACTTTGTGATTAATGCTTGAATTAATTCAAGTGATTGATATTGGATGTAGTGGGGAGGCTATGTTTGCTGGTAAAACCAGAAAAGTGCTTGAGCGTGATAGCAGACCGCTAAGAAATCAAACGTCTCATCCCTGATTGACTGATCTGAAGATAAGCAATGTCGTGTAATGGAATTCATGAACTGTCAGTCAGTGTGATAATCATCTTCACTTAGTATCTCAAAAGTTTGCACTCCAAATAATCCCAACGGTAAAGTTTATCTTTTAAAAGTGAAAGTTTACAGAAATAAACAACACCCTAACGGAATACTTAACTAAATGCTAAATCCACATTTGAACCAAACAATATGATCATAAAAACATGGAATTATCTTAATGTATACATCTTAAAGCTGTGACAGGCTTACATTTTGGACTCGTCACTGGCCTGTTTTTTCAAATGTGTTGATAGCGGACAGACTCAACACCATATACTTTCACTTCCTACATCCTCAGCATCTTTTCCTCCCAACTTTTTGTACTTCAATTACAGTCATTATGCACTAAGTGAATGTTTGCTCCTTTTTTGATTAGCCCTGTGTATTGTTTGTGATGAGATGCTGTCAGTGAGTCACAGTTACAAGAGGAATGCTCACACTACAATCACTGCCTGTGTGCAATTATTATCTCCACGCCTCAGGGCTGGGGGGGGGGCATCCATGCATGGAGCTCAGAATGTATGCCTGATTGTAGAACATGTTATTCTGCCACCACGGGCATTCATCTGCTGCTATAATTGCTTCCACTCTTGATTGTGTTGTCCTTCCTCCTTCCCCTCGTGTCAGCCATTTGACCGTTCCATAATAGATCAACCCTGTCGTTGTTGGACACCATGGGACAAAGGGAGGCCATGTTGGAAAAAACTCGGACTGCCAATAATGACATTTCTAAAAAAAATCCCGTTATTGCTTAGCTTGATCAAAACAAATGGCTGATTAAACACTTGATATTTTACAAATAAGATATTTTTGAATGTAGGTTGAAGTATGCCAAAAGGAACTAAATCTGATATATTTCCAAGTATAAAAGCAAACAACTTTAGGGGTCATGGACAAGTTTTGTAATAGGTATACAGTATGCCTGAAACAATACTAACAGCAAGTTGATACACAACTGCTTAGCCTACCTTTGAGGATGCACATTTAAATACATCACATATGATTAGTGATGATCAAACAGCTCAGAGTGACAGGATAAAGGGGGGGGGGGTGTTAGGATGACACTCCTTAATAGCTGCTCTGTGTGTATCAAATCAGTTCACAGGCAGAGAGACATAAGGGGATTGAAGGGAATCATTCACAGTCGAGCGCACTCGTTCTCGTCTGCTCATTCTGCGTAATGTGTGATGCTTGTGTGTATTATTTGGCCTCCATCTGCACCCCCCCCCCCCCCCCCCCCCCCTTCTCCCGCTCTCTCATCAGCCATCAGTCTCATGAACACATGTTTAGTTTTCATTGCAGCAGTGCCTCCACCTCCTGGGGGGGGGGGGGGCTTTCTGACATGCTGTTTGCAGCTGACAGCTTCACGATAATCACTTCACAACTCCCATGGAATTGCATAATAAGCTGCTAGCTGAACGTCGGCTTTACCTGAGAGGGGTGCGGCTCCCCCCCCCCCCCCCCTGCCTCCTCTCCCTGCCTCCCCCTTTTTCCTCCTGCTCACTTCGCTGGCTGATTTGACAGCTGTTGTTCTTAATTTTCTCCCTGGCTATTTCGCCCAGGATCCATCTGGTGCTGCCAAGAGGGAGCGCGCTGATCTGGGAGCAGTGCTCAGCGTGTCAGATGCGCACACACATACACATACACATACACATACACATACACATACACATACACACACACACACACACATACACATACACACACACACACACACATACACAGTGAATTACCTGTAGGCTTTACTTTTCCAGCTGTGGATGTAATGGCAGCACTAGTCTAAGTGCATTAGATGGCAGGTATTGACTCGTGCCCTTCATTGTAGTCAATTATTGTGCAAGACAGGACTCTTAGCACATATTCAAGCTAGTTCCTCTGTAGAGGTAAGCTAGATACTGAAGAAAGGCAGGGCAATTACAGTGAGTGATTTTTCTATTTGGTCCCTTTGAACAACGGGGGCTTTGTTTTCATTCCTTTCAGCATACTTTTGTGAGCGCTATGCCGCGGGCAGTTTGTCTGCTTCCAAGTACAGATTATTCCTGCTTGGAATAACTGTTTGTTTTGGTGTGCTAACAGAGCAGTCCTCCTTCCACCCCGGAAACACACTTTGTTTTTCATTCCTACTTCCCCTTGTTTCCTCTGTAGGTTGTGATTCTTTCATCTCAGGGGGGTTAACGACGGCTATAATCCTATTGATCCAGAAAACTGATCCCTGCTAATCCTGTAACATGGAAGGTGGGCATTGTGCTTCACAGTACAGAAGCGCCGGTAGCCATTTTGCTTTAGAAATCCTCACCCCGCCGTCCGTGTTCATCTTAAAGATAAACCAAAAAGAGGGGTTCTTTATGTATTTTGTATTTGTTACTTCTGCGGAGGATGTTCTTGTGGACTCAGAGAATAGACGCTTTTTCAGATGAGCCTCGGGGAATGAGTCGGCATCACTCTTTCTTCCTGCTTCCTGCTCTTTCTCCCACGTTGCATTGTGGCTTCTACTCTGGAGAATTGCCCCTTCTTTACTGTCACCTCTCAATGCCTCTTCTGCTGTGTCTCCCCTGACGGCAAAAAGCATGTGGCAGCGCCCCGCCACCACCAACACTCATCCGTGCCAGTTAATGACACTCAAAGGCATCGCATCGCCATGGCTGCCAGGCTGAGTGCAGGCTGAATCAGCGGTAAAAAGTGGGGGTGACATCAGAGACTCTGGGTGTCACTCTGCTGGCAGCAGCTGCCTCCCACGCTCTGCCACCATCATCCATCTGCACTGTACGCTGGAGGGAGACGGGGGTGGGGGGGAGATGGAGGGCTGGAATCATTCTGAGATAATCTGGTTCTACTTGCAGTGCAGTGAAATACGGCTGAGAAAGTGTCAATTCATAAGAGCCGCATTTCAATAGTGGCTCCACGTTGAGTTGATCAGTTTTTGTACAAATCCGGACAGTGTTTCCCAGCTCCAATTGTTTATTTCTATATATTCTATGGCTCTGAATACGCGTTGACCTTTTGTAGAGGAGCGATAAAGCAGAAACACCAGCCAATTGAGTCTAAATGTGCAGAATCCTACCTATTTATGAACCAGCAGGTATTCCATCTGACTAAGAGAGTGGAAGAATGATGCCCTAAGGCGAAAGTACAATGTTAATGTCACATTTAAAGTTTTATTTCATCTGCAACCTCTATAAACGCTGTCGGATTGTTCTTTGATTTCTCTGGAAATATCAAAAGTGGGTAATTCATGTAAGACTCTTTCATTGCTAAGTGCTAGCATGCAGCTTTTGTGACTGAAGTGGCTAAAGCCTGAACTCATGCACCTGCTCTCCCACCTTTAATCAATACAGCTTTACCCTGTGGTGACTTTCACGTTACTGTGTTTGTCAGGAGGAGAAAAAGTGCCTTTTCACTGAATAGTGTACTCTCTGCACAAAAACTGTTACTCAAGCTTCTGTGCACAAATGATCTGTTCAAGCCGAGCACAAGTCCACAGGTCTTCACTTTATCTTTCTCAAGTCTAAGGGAAAGCAATTTAATCTTGCCGCTGTTTTTTTTGTTGCCGACAACTTTTTGCACATACTTGAAACCATTGATTTCTCCCAACTCATAATGGCTCTGCTGGAAGAGAAGCGATAACTTTGGAGTGAACAAATCCCTTTCATGTAGAGTGCAAGCTGTCCCCGCCGGTTTAAGGGTTTCCAAGGCAACCGTTGGCTGCCTTCTTTTGTTAGTCAAGGTGTGAGGCATTGTTCACTGCATGCATTCAGATAGTAATTGACAGTTATGAAAAGGTTCTTTTTGCAGTGTTGAACAATGCAAACGTCTTGGAGGGCATGTCAGCATGGCACCTCTGTACATTATGCCTGTGCACAGAAGCTTTTGTGCTGCCTTTGAGACTGATACAATAACCAGTACATTTAGCAAAAAGGCAGGGCACTAATTATGCATTTAATGTGAAATTCTGATGTTTTCTTCATATCTAATGACATTTATAGCCCATGAAATATTCATCCAAGTTATTGGCAGTTTAAATTGTAATTAAAACGATAATTAGTGCAGCCCTACATTCATGTCTTGCTCTTCACAGTTACAGACAGATAAATCATAATGTCATCATCCCAAAAAGAAGAGCAATAAACACATCACAAAAGATGTGAAAAGTATGCATTCGAATCGGGTGCTATTATTATTAGGCGGACAAAATGGAAGTGTAAAGCATATTTTCACACTAACATTTTATTCTATATTTATCACAAGTGAAATTGTGATTGTAAAATGTAACAATTGTATTGCAAATCTCAGATTCTCCTCGTATCATGCAGGTGTAGTCACAGTACACCTCTCCAACGGCACATTGTTGGCAGCTAAAGTCTTATTTACAAATATTTTCTGTTTTCCTTCATGACTACCGACTGCTACATCTGTGATGACTTTGAAGCTCCAGGATGTAAAATTGAGCATTTTACTCCGCTATCATTTTTGGTAAATGGAACCTGCAAATGGAGAAGCTACAGGCAGCGTTATGACAGCAATCTGTGGGGCTGATTACACTAATGATCACTTCTCATGAACATGAGCAGGTGGCATTTATCAAGATGAAATGAGTCCATTTTTGTCAAGGTTGGGAGATTCATGAGAATATTTGTTAGACTACATTTACTGGTTATCATTGAGGGTTTCAGGGATGGCGTGTTTTTGTAGGCGGACCCAAAAGTTAGCTTTGGAATTGGGATTTTATTCAACACATCTTGGCAGAAAATAATATCTGTGGCAAACACACATTTATGAAACAGATTTTGTTCAGCAGGATAATCTCCATAAATCTCCATCACTCGTATGCTTTTATTATTTACATATACAGAAAAGCTTTGACAGATTCCCCTGTGCGGTATCTACTGACGTATATTATGTCTTAGAATAAAACCTGAAAAAATCTTAAGCTTTTTCACAAACTATATTTCAGGCAGGATTCTAACCGAAACAAACCGGTTAAAAAAACTGCTAACTTCGAGACAAGGGAACTGTAAGGGCTAAAATGACTTGTATCCGTTTTTAGGACTCATTCCTGCACCACTCTGTCTTCTTGAATATAAAGTTGTGCCCACTACTTGTTGAAATTAAGTCATTCTTATTAATATAGTTACACCGTTTCCTACTGATATCCCAAACTCTTACGTCAGGCGTCTTTCTTGGCCTTCACGAACGTCTCGTTGAGAACACATCGTCCTCGTCGGTAACATTAACCTCTGCCAGTTCACCCTGCGGCAACAAGGCATCCAATGAGCAGCCACGCTTTGTCAACCCCCAATGTCTCGCTCTTTTTGAGATTATGACACAAAGAAATGAACGCCCTGCATATTCATCACTATTACCAGTGAGCAGAGTGTGAGTTTAATTGAATATGTAACGCAGGGCTCGGCTCATTGCATCGTCGAAGCATGGACCACTCACTGCTTCTCTTCATGGGAGAGTACAAATGCTGGGGAGATGAACCGCAGAATCCCACAGCAGGAGCTCCAAGTCCAACTTCTAAAGGGAAATACTTCTGCGAGATATGTGGAGTCATAAAAAAAAAAACGCAGCCTGGACACAACATTTAAATAACGAGATTAAATCAGCGGCTGAGCTGTGATTGAAACACCTCCCTCCAGGCTCCAATTGATTGGCCGTTTCACCGCCGTCTCCATGTGAGCCGGATCAATGCGGCAGGATCGGCCCATGCGGTGGAGTGATTGCTACAATTAGCTGTTAACAGTGAGGTATGAACCCTCAAGTTTCATTAATAGCCGCGTTTTAACTGGAATAAAAAAGCCAGCTCTGATTGTCCCGAGGGCTGGTGGTAGTTACCCGGCTGAGGCTAGACGTTGGGTGGCGGCGGGGTCCTTCTGGGACTCCAGCCGGCACGAGGGCGGGAGGATGAGAGAGCCCCGAGACGCGGTGGTGTGGGGCGGGGGAAGCAGAGCGGACAGGCCGGGCCTTCAGAAGTCTGACAGCTCCCCAGCAGAGAGGACCGGGAGGATGATGGGAGGAAGAGAGGAGGAGGAGGAGCAGAGGCGTCTCACGGAGATCAAAGGTGCTCTCATCAAGGGCTCGTCTTCCTTTGACAGGGGCGAAGAGGTGGGGAAGGGGGGGCTTCAATGGAAAGTCAATGACGGGGCTGAGGCTGTAGAGCTATAACAAAACCTAAGAGCAGACGGTAATCCTTTTACCTGTGGCTCGATATTCCTCAACAGACTCTCTCCATATCATGTATTTGCTCTGCCCTGAGAGCTTTATGCATGTCTAATGTAACACGCTATACTCAGCCACCGGATGAATTATTTGTGTTACATGCGTGTTCCTCACACTAGTTCAACGGAGATGTGCTTTGCAAACCACAAATAAGATGAGGTCCTACATCTATTTGAGTAGGGCAGTATATCAGGAAGTGGTATTACGCCAATATGTTGCACTCTAAACCGAGTCCCTATTTCTGTTGAGCTAACAGAGTCCCTTCACCTCATGACCCCTGAGCACAAAAACCCTCTGAACCCCAATCCGTTTGACAGGTTCTTTGCTCTTGTCACCTGTTGCCTCACCGCAATATATAAGTCCTGTATCTCTATGGATACAGGACAATGATGGCTAGAAGTGGGAACAATTCAAAGTGTGCAGTGTAGCAGTAATAATGCCAAGCATAGTAATTCAAATGCTACACAAGTAGAATTGTATAGCTTTCCATACAACTCTTTTCCAAGCTCCAACCAGTGTAACCAATACTGGAAAGTAAATGAGGGCTCTGCCTGCTCTACATATTGAACTACTTACATTTCTTTCCAACCTCTCCTTGCTGCTCTGTGTAAACAGCCTGCAGTTAAGTCGACTTCTCACTAAATATAGTTTCAAAATAGTCATTTTGGGTTTCTAGGTTTCCTGAGCAGCAGAGAATGTCATTGTTCTTTATAGATCCTGGTTGGCTTTCAGGCTCATATTCATGTCTTTTTCCTGACAGAAGTATTTGTCACACATGAATAGTTCAAGGACCTATAGAGAGTGGCAATATTTGTATGTTTTACAGTTTATGCATATATTATAAATGGTGTAATTTTGGGCTGGAAAAGTTAATCTTTCTAATTTGTCCGTTGGAGTGTTCTGAAACTTGTGGGTGTGCCTCTCCACTTTATTAGAATGCAGTGTTTCCATAATTTACGCTGATTAGCTCAGGTGAAGGGGGGGGGGTGAATCATTTGTTTGATCATTCATGTGTCACATGCAATATGTCAGACTCCACTGATCCCATTTTGATCAACCCTGAGAGAACATGCATCCCACAGCTGCACCCGGCCTTCAAAATGGCTTTGATTAGCTCCAGGTAGAAATCAAGGTGGAACACATTAGCGAGAGGCAATGTAAGATGACACACTTTCATGGAGAGCGTGTCACTCATTAAACATGTTGATAATGAACTGAGAGGTTACAGGGCGATCAGGGAGATATGACCCACTTCTGCCTCCTGAGTGCAGCTGCTCCCCCAGCTCTGAGGAGGAGGAGGAGACTCTTTTAGCTTGAGACGCTGGAGATGTCATTCCCTTGATTTACTATGCATCAACAGCTCGGCAAAGAGCAACGTCTATACTGGATGTGGGATGTAAAGGTTAGCATAAAGTGGAGGATTTATGAATAATGTGAATGCATGTCTCTCTTGTGGAAATCTCTGCTCCATAAGTCCGATGTGTAAAGATAGAAGAATGTACGGCACTGTTTGTAACATACGCACACACGTCTATAATGGAGTGATGCGGGAATGTGTCCTTAACCCAGAAATGTGTCAGCGTCTAGCACTTCCTGTTCTGTTTCGTCTCATAGTCAATAGGTTATTGGATAGATGCATGAATTAACGTCTGTGGTTAATGTAAGCTAACGGAATTTTTACGTTTTGTTCCATGACATACAAGAATTCTGGTTCCCCTGTCGCAAAGTCAACTTGTTATTAGTCTGCCTAAAATAAGATCTTAGGATATCACAAGCTTTACAGCCTACATACATCCTTCATCAATGCACCACCTTGAAGGCGCTCTTGGGACTAAACCTTGAAGCTTCTAAAACCCTCTAACAGCAGTATGGTCTTGCACTTTCTGACATTTGCTTTCCATGAATGTCTGAGAGAGACCTACATCTTTGTGTTTAAGGACTTAATTGACAGGATCTCAGATTGGAATGGGAATCTTAATTAGGGCTTTAATACCGCGGTGTGCATTGAAAAGGTCAACCAATTAGACCCATGGTTATGTTAAAGACACCGTGACAGGCCTCGCACCGAGACAAGTGTGTTGTCTGCTTCAGGTGCGTAATTAGAGTAATCAAGATCTAGGCCATTCTCAATTAGATCTGGGTCATTTCCATTAAAAATTCAAAAATCACTTATTTCTTCATGCACCGTGCATAATGCAATGCTCTTAGAGAACCAGGCACTGCTTTTAAACTTAATGAAAGCACATTTTAATCAGTTTGCCTGCTTATTGCGTGCCTAGAAAGCCAACCAGGTCCACTTAAAATAGTCAAAAATAATCAAACGGAAAGCCATATCAATTGATGAGTGATTTAACACATTTTTGAGTTGGTAAACTTCATGTACAGTCACTTTATTGAATTGTATATTAATCCATGTCTGATAAGTTTAGTGCATCAGAAGTTTTTAATAGAAAATCCAATACATCTGTCTTCTAGACACTCAAATGTTTGTGAAAAATCCATGAAGAACCCCAGGAAAAATCCGCCCCAAAATACAAGGAAACGTCCTGTTTGACCTACATCGTAAATACATCTCCCACCAATGTAAATACTGGTATTGTAGAAGTATGAGGGGTCGCAGAGGCTGGAAATGCACAAGAAAAAGCATTTAACTGACAGTAGAAGTAGTAATACTACCTTTTCTAGTAGTATCTATAAGTGTTGTAGTGTTTGTGGCAAATCCCAAACACTGATTTTATGTCCGTAAGGAAGAAAGAAGTTATTTTTGTTTATGTAAAGCAGCAGAGTTTTTCTTTGGTTCAGAACAGACTCGTGTGATCTGGATTTGCGGTTGAATTTGAACGAGAACAGAATCCAGTGAGCAGGAAATGTGACCTTGAAGTCGTGTCCCCCGGGCGAACACACAGACTGAGTTGATTGTTGAGCTTAGCATATCTGCAGAGCTTGATTTTACCTGCAAAATGTTTGGAATTACATTTAAAAAAAACGTCATTTCCATATCTGCTGTCGGAGACTTTGTGAAGACGACTAACGACAGCTGACAGGAAGTCTTCAGGACGCCTTCAAGCTGAAAGTTAATTATCTCATCGGGCCCCGCGGGTAACTCAGGATCTGACGGTATCTGTTCCGAGCTTTCAGACCACACAAAGGCACGCTGTGATTGTGACACCCCCCCCCCACTCCCCACGGTTAGCAGCGCTGATCAGAATTGTTGCCGTGTCAATAGGAAGTGGAGCCAGATGATTAGCAGTGTTGTCAGACATGTCCATTAGCCATTAATAATAGAGAGAAACAGTAATCCATGAAAACCCCAATGAAATCCTTTCTGTATTGTGAAGGATTCCTTTCTCCTCAGCAATGATTTCTCTTTTCATTTTCTTTTGAAGGGCAGCGGTTCATAGCTCCGAATCATGTCCGCTGTAATCACCATGTCTTCATTATGACGGACAGAAATATGCAACTCGTTGTGAAAGGTCGGAGGAGTACTGGAGGATTTTAGGATTCAGCTTAATCCTTGTTCTCTCTAGGAAAGTCTGACATAATGAGTGTGGCCTCGCCGACCCCGAGTTGTGATACCCTAATGTCATTTTGAGCGTGCTAATGTTAGCATTAGTTTAAAGCACCTCCCTTCCACCACTTTTATGACATAAGGTGATTATGAGACAATGTGATATGTCAACAACATTAGTATGTTTATTTAACTATATTTTCTTTATATAAAATATTTCATACATGGAGTTCAAAGTGCTGCTCAGGAAAAAAGTTATTCATGTTTTGCAAAATGAAATAGGTAAAACATGAAATAAAATAAATCATCAGCCCTCCTGTTGTCTTTGGGTCAAATCTGACCGATTTACTACTTTCATCAATCATAGCTTTTTTGTTTTACATTCGATTGCATTAAGGCAGGGCTCTCCAACACGTCGATCGCGAGCTACCGGTAGCTCGCGGGCAGCTTTTCAGTAGCTCGCCGCTCGATTATCGATGATAGCGTAGTAAGGTTGCTTATTGATTTTTCGGCCGCGGCTGGACAATAACGTTTTTTTATTTTAGAATTTTTTCTGTCACACGAATATCAAATGGTCGGTGACGCAGAGCTCAAGGAACAGACGTGACAGCAGCACAGCGACAACACACACGGAGCAGTCTGCTTTCTCCACCAGCACCAGTCCAGAACCAACAGCAGAATGACCCGCTCTGAATCAGGCCCTGTCGCTGCGCCTCAGAGACACACAGGGAGGGATTTGTGTTTTTTGAAAAACACTCGTTATCGTCATGTCAGGTTTTTGGTGGATTTAATCAAGTCTTGGATTGCAGAGTATGAATGTCCTCTTGCTATTTTCAGTTGATAAATACTTGTGTAAAGTTTGTGAAGGCAGGAGGAAAGCTTTCGCGATCACCGTCTCCTCTCCGTTCCTCCAAACCCCGCCCCCTCCCTGAAAATAATGAGTGACAGGCTGATAGTGACCCGATAGAAACGTTATTATTCACTTAATCACTGATTGAGATATGATGAAGCTAACTTAATCTCATACATTCATGGGATTTATGTAACAGTAAGACAGAGAATGTAAGTGTGCACCCACATGCACTATTTTTGTTTTTATAATGCTATTGTAAATACTCCTGTTGTCTGCTGTGTTCAGACTCAAGTCCTGTGTGTGATGCCACATTCAAGACATTCAGTGTCTTTTTTTTAACAGAAGACCGTAGCTAGAAGCTGCAGCTAGACTGCAGAAGTATTAGTTTTTTGTTTTTGAGGATGGAACCATTTTCACACACAGATATAGGGAGGCTAGACCTATACAATTGATTTATTATGGTTTATAATTTAATGTCAAGACGAAGAAGAAGAAGAAAAAGATGGCTGAACAACTGTTCAGTGTCAATCCTGTGGAGATCTCCAAAATAATGTTCAGCTGAAGTCTCAGCAAAACTCACAACATTTCTGGAGCCTTGTAGACCCAGAAAACTATAAGAACATTCACCAAGCAGCACTGAAAATGTCTGCTTTATTTGGTTCTGTTCTACATACCTTTGTGAAGCAGCTTTTTCTGACATGAATGAAATCTAAATACAGAACAAGACCGACTGATGAACATTTAAATTACTATTAAGTGAACCTAAGTGGGTCCAGCATACACCTCTATGGTGGACTGCATGCAGTGCCATTCATCTCACTAACAAAAGAGTGAAATGCTTGTAAGGTGGTGATTAAGGACACTTATGTGAATGTTCAGTGATGTACTTATTATGTGGGCCATAATAATATGTGAGAAATCTTCGTTTTCTTGGACCTTATTTTTGATAAGCTTTAGGTATTGCAATTTCACACGTGTACAAAAGTATAGCTTAATTCAACTGATGAGGGCTATGTGAATAAATGTAAGCGATGTGATGCAAGTAGCTCTTGGCCACTTTCATTTTTTGAAAGTAGCTCTCAGATGAAGAAAGGTTGGAGACCCCTGCATTAAGGCTTTATGATATCCTTCACAGTAGACAATTGAACATATAAAATGGCTGATCACCACTTTCATTGCATTTTGGATGATTTAGTCAACTTTGTAACCAGTGGCGTTTTTATATGTACAAAAGTGGTGGGGCACAAAAAACTTAGATGTCTATATATAAGCTTCTGCAGTGACGTGCAGTGAGGTTCATGGCTGCTGAGACACTGGCACTGACTCTTCAGGTTTACAAATATTATATTTTGACCTAAACCAAAATATAATATTATTTTCAAAAGCTTTTTTTGTCTGATGCTTCCATTAATTTTAAACAGACAGTTCAACAAAAGGATACCCAAAAAATGTCATTTTATCATTTAAATATTGAATTGTTCTCTCTTAGTAAGATCCCATTTTCAATAAAATGGCGGTCTTACCTTGACTTGAAGATGAAGTCCATTTGCCTATCCTTCTGGACAAACATTTCTATTACTTTTTTGTAAAAGTCCTCCTTATCTTCTTGTAGTTTCAAAAGTCTATCATAAATCTATAAATGATAAAAAAATTATATAAGTAGGGTAGACATGTGGATATTATCCGGCTAATCAAAACGTGCATTTATCTAACAGGTACGTTTCCCACAGATCTTATTTCGAGCTATTTTCTAAAATCCTCTGGAGAAATCTCATTGCTTTTTTGTGCTTACTTCCTGGTTTTAGGACGCGCCACTGCAGCTCTCTCGTCTCCTCTTCACACAGCACACTTTTCGCGGCACACGTACTTACAGCCAATCAGCTCTGAATAATTTGAGATGACGTATGGTGGGGATGGTAGCTCCATGCCCCTCTGGTCATTATTTTTTTGCCACACACATTTCATTACAAAATACTCTGAGCATGCGCAGTGAAGTTTTTACAGTCACCGTTGACTTCACAGCGAGAGGGAGGGGCATAATCAGGTTTTGTCCCACATGGCTCTAAACAGCTCAATAGGCACACACTGTGACTGTAGACACACTAATTAGAAGAACACAGACTAAAACAGCAATGTACAGACGAATCAGATGATTAAACATGATCTTAAAATATATTTTATATATTTTTTTATTTATTTTTTTGCATTTTTGTAATCATTATTTGTAATACTTTCTGCTGACACTAGGTGGGGCTGTGCCCCACCTGCCCCTAATGACCAGTCGCCACTGTTTGTAACACATATAGTGTTCCCGGTCAAAAATGACCGCCATAAAGAAAAGGAATTAGTAACCATCCGGATCAGATAAAACACACACACACACACACACACACACACACACACACACACACACACACACACACACACACACACACACACACACACACACACACATACTCTAGATGTGTTCCCCCCCTTATGTGCCCAATCCCCCCCCATGTGAATCACACCTGGCACACACACACACACACACACACACACACACACACACACACACACACACACACACACACACACACACACACACACACATACTCACATACTCTAGATGTGTTCCCCCCCCTTATGTGCCCATCCCCCCATGTGAATCACACCTGGCACACACAAACACACACACAGAACAATTTGACACATGTCCCGCTCTTATGTGCCCATCCCCCCACATGGATCACACCTGGCACACGCAATACATGTTCAGTGTCTATTCTTTGTATATGTACTGCAGTGTTTCATGTATACCAGTAGTCTGATACAATATGTAAAGTTTGAAAGGGTGTTGAATGAAATTTGGTGATGATTAATGGTTTTTGTGTTCATGTAATAGCAGTTAAAACAGGACCGGTCCAATTTGACCGTGAACACCAAAGTAAGGGGGGGGAAACGAAGACAATAGGGGGGTTAAATAAAACGTGGATACGAAATTAACAAATCAAATAGAATTAATAACAAAGGCTGTAACATTTCTTCAAATTAAAAATCAAATAAGCAGGCACTCTCCATTGCTCCGTTAGGACACATAAGGAACATTTTAGAAATAACCAATATACAAAACAGATACACTTTTATTGGCTTGTTTTAGTCACAAGTTATGTTCATTATGATGCAAATAAAGGTTTTAATGATGTTAACCCTATTCATTTCACATCTGGCACCGAACCATGACTTGAAATGCAACCGAAAATGATCCCCTTAATGGCACACAGGAACAATAACAATTACACGCTACAAATATCTTTTTTTTTTACAAAGCACGTCTTTATTGGGCTCTTATGGTAATTTCCGCATCGAGCCGTCACTGACAAACAACACGGGGAGTGTATTCGGGGCGAAAAAGTAGCTCATCACTCATCTCGGGATGCATTTCCACAACAAAGATTTGTGCTCCCAGAGGAAAGAGACACAAAGTCTAATGACGGCTGGCAGCACAAACTAAAGGTGCATTTGCTCTCTCCCCTTATTATTCCTCGTTGTTGAATAATTAAGACCTATTGTTATTTCTCGGGCCACCCACTGTAATGATGGCAATAATTCATATTATGCTGATTAGCGCGGTGACATGGGGGGGGCGTAATGCATTCCACAAGGCATCGTTTTTTCCAGCGTTATGCTAGGACGCTTCACACAATGATATGAAATGTGTGAATTAGCTTCTATAGGCCACGACAGCATGATTGTGATGCTTTAATTATTCTCTGTATAGTAAGCCAATTTGAAGGTGATTGCTCATCAGTGTGTGGGCTCATGAGTGTGTGTGTTAGAAGTGTGTGTGTGTGTGTGTCCCCCCCCACCCTCCGTGTTGGTGTGTGAGTGGCGTGTTAGTGGGAGGCTGAGATGACTCCGCTGACATCTGGCTGTAGCTGAGCCCTGAACAGGTACACTGACTCCACGGACACACGCCACTCAAATCAGAGGGCAGGAAGCTCTTCCCAATTACCCAGAGCGCACTGCTCCCTGCCTGTTAGCGGTGGCAGCGCTCCTTCCTGACCTTGATACGCTGCTTCCTGTCTTCAGACTGATGGCAGGGAGACATCATCATTGGGCTCTACTTTTATTTGCTTTTCTCTTTTCTCAGCTCGTTGGCCTGTCTGTAATCCACTTTGGCCCCCCATTGATTTATCTTAACATCTTAACTACTGCTAAAATGATTAGCTGCTAATTGATTTGTTAATCGACACAAAATCAATAAGCAACTATCTTTATTATTGATTTATCTGTTGAGGTTTTTTCTCTGTTTTTTCCAATGTGAGCAGTTAGTTATTTTTAGACGTCTTTAGGTTTCTGGTAGGATAAATCATTTCGTACTAAGATGATGGGTTAGGGTATTATGATATTGTAAGGTTGACTATTGGTGCTTTCACAAACTATTTACCCATTGAGATGTTTTACTAATCAGCAATGTACATAAACTGTAATGACGTGTTGACATAAGGAAAATGACAAAGCTATAACAGTCTGATTTGTTTTGTATCACGTTACTGTAATGCAGCCTTTCAAAGCAGGAAAAGAGCCCATATTCAGATATATACATCTGAGATGATATCATCTTGTAACCTCTATGTCAGTATAATGTCGGTAAATTGCACAGTGACACATTTTATAGTTAAAAAAATTATGAATTATTCCCTGAAATAATTAGCAAAAATCGTTGTTACCTCACCGTAGACTGGTGTCCAAAATATATCCCTATTAATTATAGTCTACTGTGTTTACGGTTTGACATTTGATTTGACTGTCTGCATTCTATATCCTATAAATTGCTCTGAGAAAGTTGCACAGCGTGGAAAACAGGGTTCATTTCCTGCTAACAGCCACGCAATAACGATGAGTCATGCGTCTGAAAACCTGCAGTTGACTTCTCATTATTGAGTAACAACAACTGGAAGACATCCTAAATATAAACCCATGGTGAAACATCACAGTCGTGTCCATTGTGCCAACTCCTGTCATTGAAATTCTTCTGGAATATAATAATCAGTAGCGTGTTATCTGAGTTCAGTGCCATCCTGAAGGAGAGTGAAGAACCTGAGAACCTGCAATTGGCTGCGTCTGCCACGGAAGCTCACAAAACTCAATTTGATGTGCGAGAGTTTCATTTGACCTTTTCTGGGCGCGAGTGAGCCGAGAATGATAAGTTCTCATAAAAGAGCAAACATCGATAGAAGCCTCCACCTTCTCCGTCTGTTTGTTGCCGTAGTTAGATGTAGCGGCGGTGTGTAGCATATTGATGAGATTAATACTCTTAAAACTCCCCTTGTTGTTGACGTCAAGATATATTTGCTTTGAGCCTTTCTGCAGCTTTTATGAAGCATAATGCTGACTCATTGTTTCATTCTGTGACTGAATGGGTTCAGCTGAATTATATGTATTCATATTCAAATGATTCAAAATGAACACGTTTTTTTTGTTTTGTTTTCTTATGTTGACAGCTGGCCTTAAAAGCCCTAAAGCCACACAGCATCATCTAATCTCCTTTCCTTTTCCAATATCCTTCCTTTCTTTCTCATGTCACTTGTTCTGACCTGGCTCTGTCTTTTCCTCCACAGATGGTATGAGGAGCCCATATTGCCTCGGCTGGGAGCCAGCTGTGTCAGGTAGGCTACACTGACCTCCGCTTCCTGTCCGTTTGTCAGAGCGCTGCTCACTCAGGGATGTAGCCTATTTCTGCTTTTTCAAATCCGGTCCAGTATTTCACATCCAGTAACTCCCTCGGCTGGAACGGGAAGAGAGGCTTTGAATAAAAGTTATTGTTTCCTCTGAACTTCACTGCTTCAATCTCAATGTGTAATGAAGCGTAGGCTTTGTCACACTTGCATGAATTTAACTCTCCTGGGTTCATCAAAGGGAATGACTAAACTGAAGAGAGGTGCTTCCTGTGTTGCATTTCAGCTCCTTTCCCCTTCCCTTCCTCATGCTATCCAGCAACACAATAATATATGCAGTTTATTACAGATTCTCTTGTATGATATAAGGGAAAAGGAGCTTGTTGTAGATAGGGTTTTTCTTTTTACTTGTCTATCTTAGAAAAGATATGGATGAATATATGAATGAATATGATATGGAAATGATAGGCTCCTACAGCTGAGCACTGTTGGGACGTTATGTCCGTTACCTGACTGAATGCTAGCTAGCATAAACGCCACAATCAGATTGATTGTACGATTAGAATGTGCTTTGTTGGACTTCCTGTTTCTATTCATTCCTGTAGCTCGCTTTGAAAGCTCTGCGATTGACAAGGAACAGCTGATGGTTGATGTTGTTAACAGGAGTTATCTCAACCCAGTCTCACGGCATTTCGTCTTACAGTCACGAAATACATTTCATCTATTGATTCGTGTTCACCAACACGATTTTCACATTTTTTTCGTGTCACACAGAACGATTTTAAAAGCAATGTATTTGTATTGGTAGTGTTTCGTGCCTGCACCACGTCTTTTGGAAGACCAGAAGCTGTGTGGTTCATAAAAACATTTTCTTACTCAATATCAAGCCACGATTATTGTTTTTATGTTAAATTGTATAATGTCAGACTTTTTTGGGGCTCAGAGCCTCAGAATACTGAAATCTGTATTTTTTTAAATCTTTTTTTGCTTCTAATTTGTTATTATTTAGTGCAGGCAAGAAACATACTACCAATAGAAATACATTGCTTTTACAATCGTTCTTTGTCAGAATACTGAAATCTGTATTTAAAAAAATCTTTTTTACCTTCTAATTTGTTATTATTTACATTGCTTTTAAAATCGCTCTGTGCGACACGAAAAAAAAGGGAAAATCGTGTTGGTGAACACGAATCAATAGATTACATTTCGTGCCTATAACACCAAATGGCGTGAGACTGGGTTGGTTATCTAAACGAGAGAGATCGCCTAAAGTTTCCTACTTGTTGGCTTTATTGTTACAATTAACTATCACAATATGAAGTGTGTCATTTTAGTTTAAAAAGTCCAAACATACAGTTGTCTGTTTTGCAACTCACTCTCGTTGTTTAGCTTGGCCAAACATGATCAGTATTGTTTTGTAAAATGCCCTTTTTGGCCAGAAAATCAAATAAATACAGTTTTTTCGAGATGTTTTCACAGCAACATAGAACAATATTAGAGAGGTAGCTTTAACCTGGTTACTTCCTTAACAAAAAACAAATGATACTTTCTTTACTGCAGAATAAATCTTGTGTCAAGAATTGTAAATGTTTCACCAGTATTAATATAAAGGACTAAACGTGTAGTATCTTTCATAGCATGCATCCCTGGCCACAGTGTGCTCCTCCAGTGTGTGAGGACGGTGTTCCGTGTACGGTTGCTCCTGGGTTTTGTAACAAAATAATGTGTCTGAAATAAGACATTAAGAAGTGCCTCTGGACTCGCCGGCAGAGACACAAACAGTAAGCATACATATGTCAGATGCTCCCTGCGAGCTAAAGTGCAAATCCCCTTCATATGCGAGCATCCTTAGCGCCACGGGCAGGGACTCGGCGAAAAGGTCAAATCTCACACTGAGTAAATGAAAGAAATTGCCGCCTTTTGCATCGCCTCACCGTGCTGTTTTTAGCCTTTGCTGAGCATTAGTGACTGCTGCTTACTCCCACACACCTAATCACCACTCAGCATGCCACATTAATACATGAATCACACTACAAATCTGCATATAATTAGCATGTGCTAGCCTTGAAGAGTGTGGTGATGTCATTCAGCTCTGCAGCCCGGACACATTGTGTTTCTGGCTGCATTCAAATCAGTAATCACAGACACATTCCAGTTTCGTCATTAAAGGGGGAGCTTCAAGAGGATGTTCAGGAGAGGTGATTGAAATAAAGGAGATTGTCAGTGAGAATGGAAACCCATCTGGTTCCAGTGGATCATATTCATCTCGTTGAAGTAGCGGAGGAGGAGAGCTACATTTTGTTTAAAGCTAATCAAGCACACTACAAATGGCTGCTCCACACAAGTGTAGCTAGAATGTCATATCTGAATGCATGGGTGGTTCACACACAACCTCATGGTGAAATATTTAGAGAACAGGAGTGGATGTATTGATGCGCCCTGGGGAAGAGCAGTCGGTATCTTAGAGGCAGCCTTCTTTGAACTGCTTCCCCACATCAGGACTCTGGGAGTTCAGAGTATATCAAAAGGGTAAAAAGCACCACTTTACCCACTATTTTCATTTAGAAAACTCACTCTTTTAAAATATTCTATCAACCCTGGAGATAAGTCGGAGGAATTGATTTCTTCTTCTCTTATTTGGCGAGTGAAATAAAATGACACTGTGATGAATTATAGTTATTACACTGCAGCAGGTTTAGAAGCAACTCGCTGACACAAATCCAAATATAAGAATGTGCTAACATAATTCATCTTCCTCTATGAGCCGTCTTCTTACATGAAAACATCATTTTTCTGTCTTTAATTGCTTGTCTTAACAAGGCACTCATGCATAAAGTGTGGATTTAAGAAGACAGACTTATCTTTGCATCAGAATGTGCTTATACCGGACTCCAGATATTTCCTTTGATTTCATCATAATGCTGACTATCTCACTAGAATACATTTCCGATGGATCCATTGCTCAGCCAGTCCAAGTGTTAGTCTACCAGCAGAGTCGCAGGCTAATTGAACAGAACGTGGCGATCCAGCTCCAGGCTTCACAGCTTCATCATCATTCATCAAAGACACCTCAGCGGGCACTTTATCATGTCTCAAGACCAATTTCTCAATCTTTTTCCCTATGAATACATTATGCCACCAAGTCGTATATCTTCCCTGGCTGTCCTTGTGGCGAGCGGACAACCTTTTTGGAGTAAACTGCGAACACAGGAGAACGCAGTGAGATATCTGTGAGTCATGTGACCCCACGGTGAGACATCAGGGAAGCACAACCCTCACGGACAATCCCCAGAGATAAAGGTCTCCGTCTTGGCGTGGGGGTTGTAACTCATTAGTTGATTCCGCCGATCAATCACCGTTGAATTATTGTGGGTCATTACGAAACATAAAGCTCGAATGTCGGCCTCGGGGGAAATCCATTGTGGCGCAGTGGGAGGTAAGGCACTTGATGAGTGTGAGAGAATGTGTGTGTGTGTGTGTGCACTCCAGACTGTATGAACTCTACTTAATGGCTTTCATTGTCAATGAAAACAGTAATTTATCCCCATGGATTGTGTATTCCCTATAAAACATTCCCCGTTTCAATCTCTACTACATCCACCACGGCAGCTTTTGTGGTTGCATTAAACGATCAGTGCTGGAGGATTTACAGACACACAAAGACAGACCGCACCATTTTGAAGCAATGACACAACGATTAAGCTTTTATCGCACGGATGACTCGCTGACTGACGGCCATTGTTTGGCATTATTCTATTTCAAAGGCTCCATTTGTGATTACGGCATGGGCACAACAGGAAGGCCTCTTCAAGAGTCTTCAGATCAATGTGGTAAGTCCTTTTATAAGCTTTTCAAACGTCACAGCGGGAAAGGGCAATCGTAGAAGATTGTACTTGTCAGATTAAATGAAACCGTGGTGGGGTTTCAATCGGCCAGCAGCACGAGGCTCCAGATTCCAACAATAAGATCTCAGCACTTTGAAAAAGCAGCAGCTGGACGACTGTGGAGGCACCTCGCAGGTTCTCTGGGTTGATTTATCATATGTGTTCAAACGAGTGCATGGTGGGATGAAAGGGAGATTGATTCAAGGCCAGGTTATTTGTCTTGGCTGGGGCATGAATCACAGCAGCCTCCCCACAGGACAGCTTTCTGCTGATGTACAAGATTTCAAATCATATCTGGGGTCAGCTGGGTTTGGAGATCACGCCGGGGTCAGATAGTAAATGCAAATCAGGCTCTCATTTAACTTGGAACAGGTTGCTGTGTCAGTGATAGCAGACAGTGTAACCTCAATAGCACAATGTCATTATAGTTTGATTATAGCCGCTTGTGTTCTTGAGTCTTTTTGGGCTTTTCTAGGATAGAATTTGTGGAGACAGTGTTTGAGCTTCAATCGTCTACAGTAGGTGAGTGATTGGTGATATTTAGTTGTACATGCAGAAGAAAACTCTCTCTGTAAATGTGCATAGTGTCTGTTTTCTGCAGGCTGCTCCGGTCATTCAATTCCACTCATTTCCCTCTGAGCAGGTTAAGCTAATCTAAAGCGGGTCCTTGGAAATATCAATAAGACGGATCAATGAGTCTGTGCTTAAACCAGCGGTGTGGAGGCGGTGTCTACTTCAATCCGAGGTTGTGCCGCTGCAACGTTTCCACCACAACGCCCGCGCTGCATGTGAAGTGTGCTGAACCTCGTGGTCACTCCCGTGTGCGAGGTTCAATCTGAAAGGAGCAGCAAATGGTGTTTACACTGGCCTTTTTGAAAGCAGCACAATGCGGCGCTGTGTAGAGCAGCGATTACTTTTCTGTCTGTTGGTAGAGCTCATCCACTTGAGCAGATAGCTGTGCCAGTCGGGGGAGCATCTCTTGACAAATGAAGGTTTCATTTCAAGTGAAGGTCGCGAGCTGCTTTTGTTTTGAAATCGCTGGAGTGGATCTCTGGGAGTTGTATTTCACTTTGCTGCTAATTTAAAGTTTGTGGCTGACACATCCTTGTGAGGAGTCCATAAGCAGTCAGTCACTAACAGATGTCTGAAGATTAAACTATTCTGCTTTCTTTCAGCGTCACAGTTCTGGTATAACTTGCGCGCATTGTACCAGACTTCACAGTAACAGAATAACATGGAGATTGTGTTTGTTCCCTCCTAAACTCCCATGGCTAATGTGTCCGTTTGCTTCAACTGAAGTGCTATTTGAATAGTCTAACAGCGTATGAATCCCCCAAACACATCTCCAATTTTTATTTTTTAACTCAAAGACTTTAGAAGTTATTAAAAAGTAAAATATGTTCTCTTGCCTGCTGTACATCTGATTCTGTCATTTCAGTCTCCACTGGTTTTCAATCATACTTTTATACTTGTGATAGATATTCCTATGAAACGGGTATTCTATTGGATTCTAAGTGAAATTAAAAAGGAAGCCTGCAGAAATATGCTTTTTGGAAGTAAAACCAATTTGTCTTTAGACATGTAGTACCAACTACTTTGGTGCAATACCTCAAAAAATGTGTTTGTGATTGTCTTGATCCCTAGGTCGAGGAAACTCATGTTCCCCGATAGATTGACCCTGATGTCTTAATAATCTGATCTCCCAACAGAATAAACCATTTTGATTCAAAGAGTATGGAGAATTTGTTAACGTTGTTGTATTGCTGCGTAAATGAACCCTGCTGCTTTAAGGGTCCGCTAACTTGCCATTTGAATAAGAGCCTTATATAACGTAAAAAGCCTGCCAGTGGCACGCTGGAGGTTGATTGATGATGTCTGAGCTTGACCGTTGATGACAAGGTATCAAGGTGGAAGTGCTTGAAAATGAAAATGTTCCTCCAAAGAGCGACATGCCGGCACAAGTGTCTTGAGTGAGCAGCCCATGCATTATTCATCTCTGCTCCCCTTGCATAGCAAAGCCTCTGCCAACTTCTGCTTTGACCATTTACCCCCCGCTCGTCCCCTACACTTTCTTCTCCTTCCATTTCCTGGAGGTGTTTTCAGACACAGAACACTATCTCTTTGAACAGTGCTGTTTGATGAATTGATGATTGAAATGAAACTAGTGTGTGCTTTCTCCTTTAGTCTTTTGTGTATTCAATGAGCAATTCTTAACCATGCATCGCTCTGATAACGCTCAACTCTGTAGATGAATGGAGCAACCTCCACATACTGACAGCCTCCTTCATGAGGGGGGCTTCACACTGCAATTCCTTCACTTTAATGTGCTGATTGGACTTGGGTACAATAGTGTTTTGATGACAATTAAAAAAAACAGGTTCAAAGGCAGATTTGTGGTTGCCCATGTATTATAGCCGCCTTTATCAACTAGGTCATTTTCCTGAGCGATTTGAAGAGAGAAAGTCAAAAGGAAGCAAGAGACTAGGGCAGAGTGGGAAAGAAACACAGTGAAAACGATCAAAAGAATGACAAAGAAAGGAAAAGTGTCTTTTCCCCCATGTTTATCTGCGAGTTTCACTTCCACCGTTCGTCTTGTAAACATGTTGACATCCACTTTTACATCTCGGAACAACTGTTTTTGCTGCTTCGACTGAACCAACAAAAGGCAACCTAAACTTTCCAAGTTCTATTTCTCTGGACGTAAGCACTCTGCCACACAGGCTCACTCTCCACTCTTATCCGTGGGAGTGAAGGCTTTGGAGCCGTCTCTGGTGCCTTGAGAGTGGGCTGCTTAGCATACTAAGTACTTTGTGTCGGTGGTATGTTATGTAAAAGTGATTCTAGGACTAATTTCACTTTAAAGGGGCCAATGCTGTGGCACAGCTGTGGGCGTGAACGCTTTTAGTTGAAGTGACACTTGATCTTGAAGTCATTTTAATTCCAACTGGACACCAAAAAGGAGGAAAAGCTGCGAATATCAAGCTCACAATGATCATTCTTATCATCGTCTTTAAAGATGAATCCAATATCAATTAGGGCAGAGAGTGTCTCTTGGTTTTGTTCTGGCAACTGCAGGTAATCTGACAGCCATCTGGCCGACACATGACAGCTTTGGCTTGGTCTTTTGGATGTGAAGCTTCTTACTTCCAATGTGATTTGTGTGATCTGTAATCAATGCTCACTGGCCTAAGCGGGCCAGTGTCTGTACATATTATACTACCAGTGTATTTGGTGTATTTGATTCTGGCCATAGACTATATGTAGTGCAAGAGGCGCCGTGACATCACCCATTCATTCATTGGGCAGCTCGCTATAGCAGCCTTGATAACTAGCACTTGATAGGTGCTTAATTCATTGCAAGAATGACTGTCTCTTGTCACCTTGATCGTTGCCCCCTGCTCTGTTATAGAGTGAGAGCACATAAGATATCATTCATAAAACCGTGTCTGCACGACTGTGTTTCAGGAAGGCCGGCGTTTATTTTTGTGTTTGTGAGAAGGCAAAAAAAGAGAAGAGTTCAAGGACTCAACAAGGGCTTTGGTCCCCGCCCCCCCCCCCCCACAGAGACAATGATGACTCTCCTCACACCCACCTACCGCCCTCCTTCCTGTCCTCCATTTTGACACTGAGCAACGAGGCCCGCTCTGACCTTGCAGCGATTTTTGCAAATGTGCACCCTCTCAGAAATACAGGAGGAGAACCGCCTGCAGCCCACAGACCACCACCTGGACACACACACACACACACACACACACACACACACACACGCACACACACACACACACACACACACACACACACACACACACACACACACACACACACACACACACACACACACACACACACACACACACACACACACACACACACACACACACACACGCACACGCATTTCACACAAAAATAGTACATTCGCAGAGGGAGCCGTTTCTAGGTCCCCATCTCCCCACGGGGGCTCCCTATGATCACAGGGTCCAGCAGTCAACATAACCCCTAGACAGCCCTGCCATTCAGCGCTCCCTCCTCCTTCCTCTCCATCACACCTCCAGCATAACAAGTGTCTCCAGCAGTCTCACTATGGCACTGTGTGACCCTTTCAGTCATGAGCGGCGTAACCCCCACCCTCCTCCAGAGCAACACCCATTTACAATCTGCCCGCCTCGACTCTGCGCCTGTGACGCCGCTCCGTTGTTTATTTATCACCCCTGGCCGTCCAATGAAGGGCATTATGAAAAGGATACCACAGCTTGGATCGTACCCTTCCCCCCCCCCCCCCCCCCCCCCCCCTTTCATTACTCACCACTTGAAGATGGCAGAGGACAGATGATCAAAGTGTGGGACTGTTTGATCACTCTGAACTTGTGTGCTTTGCCAGGTGAAAGGGTTCGTCTTTGAAAGGGACACCTGGAAATGCGCAGTGCTGTAGGGCCTCGCAAAGGAGGCTGTAATTGAATTGGAAACGACAAAAGGGACTCTGAAGCCACTGCTGTCAGGAAGCACTGTGAGCCCAGAGAGAAGTTAGAGGGGGGGGGGGGGAAGGAAGGACGTTTTCTCACCTTGCCAAGCTCAGAGAAATACAGTGCAAGCCAGAGGAGCAACCTTAAAGCAGACCACCTGGAAGAGAGGTCAAATCCTCATATTGCTGTATTCATTTGAGTGTTTTCTAGTTACAGAAAGAGTTGTTACCTTAACGACTCCATGTTGGGCTTTTCAAACCTATTTTAAAACCCGCCGGCTGAGCCAAAAGTATGTGCTCAAGGCTGGAAACAAAGCCGCTTCTGTGGAAAGTGGTTATTTTAGAAAGAAAAGGCTTCAAACTGACAGGTAGCACAAAAGGAAATGGCCTTAAGCACATCTGTTGGTACTACCAGCAGGTGTGCGCTGTGATTGGCTACCATTTTCATCATCGTGAACACGAAGGGTCGTTAGCAGCCAGATGCGAGTCGATGCATTCTTATCACTGTGGAAACCTTTTCACCATGTACAAGAGTTCCTTTACAAACTTTATCCCTCATATTATTCCACTTTTCTGGCTTTCAGCTGTGATATAGAAGCCTGCAAAAGGAGGAGGAGTGATGTTGTACATCTAGAGATTAGAGAGATCAGAGAGCCATGTGTTTGAAGGTGGGTGGTTGTGAGGTGGGTGTGAAGTAGAGGAACAGTACAGAGCCAATTTGAGGATGTGGCCTGCGCTAGTTTTACCTTGTTTTCAAGGCTTCTTGCTGTGAAGCTTCTGACCCTGCAGTGTGATCCAGACACATTGTTCCTGTGGGGGGGTTAACAAGGGACTGGCTGTAAACTCAAAGAGAAAGTTCAATGTCAAAGCATTTAGGAGGTGTGTAGGATCCTCCATCTGCTGCTGTTTCCTATTGATTCTCACACTTCCATCTGATTCAGTTCGATGGGAGGAGGGTTACCGGCATGATTCAATCACGACAAGTATCTACTGCTCAGTTTTCCTGAGAGTGATCGATGCATTAATGTGCGACCTTCAGCGCGGAGGTGTTAGCAACCCCGCTACACATCTTTGAGGACAAAACAGTGCTATTTCACATCATGTTAAATATCCTTAGAGAAAAATAAATCATTTCAGAATGATTCTAACAGCATTGATTTGGACATGTAAGGTTTGCAGAGGACCAGAGTGGAGACGTGATATCAGTCAGGAGATTAGCGTGGGAGGAAGGACTTTTTCAAGATGGGTGTTGTCCAATTAGTCCAAAATGTATCTTCTAAAAGTATGTGTTCAGCTTGTTTCAGAACTACAAACTCATTATTTAGCCACATTTCTTTCACAGAAAAGCCATTAACTACTTAGGCATAATTACAACCCACTCAATTATTTTGTCCTCTTTACCAGAACACTAAAATCCTCTAACACGTCTTTGAACTCAGACAACAGCCCGAAGCAGCGTAAACATGTGTACAAATCTGTGTCGTGAACAAAATCTGCCAAAAGGCTTTTCGGTAAATATATATTTTCACAAAAATAACGTGAATAAATGCTCGAACCCTCTGATGTAAGCAGTTAAAGGGAATTTCTAAAAAAAGACATCCCATTAAAAATGTAATGTGTAATTGCTACACAAGATTCAGCTATAGTTCATGCATCACCCCCAACCTTCAGCTCCTCCATTTTAGAAGCGTATTGTACGTGAAATAATAGGAGTAAGACGAGTGAATAGAACAGAACATGATCTGCCGTATTGTAAAGACGGCCTTCCCACGCATGTGTGATTTAACACTGACGTACTCTGCGGTCGTGTAAAGGTTAGTTTTACACGTATAGTCATTAATGCGGCACTGATGAGGGAACGATTTAGCTTTCAGTGAAACGCATCTTCTTTGATCTTGAAGGTTGCGTGACTTCTTTCAACACTTTGCGTTGGATGAGTCTCTTCCACATTCTTATCGATTTATTGTTCTGGTTGAAGATGTGATTTTCACAATAAACAGATCTTTATGTCGCAGGAACTTATATAAGCGAGTGGGAATTGTTATCTTCACATTACTTTTTATATACCTGGTAACCAATTAAATTCTCTTTTTAAATGAGGGCATTAGTTCGGTTTGTTGTTAGCGTAAGATGGATTAGCGTGAGCGTGTATCATTTGCACTTTGGCATAGATAATTAAAAGTCATTAAGACGTTTTCCACGTGAGCTTTGTTCATTTTCTGATTCATTTCACCCAAAGCACGAGGACAACAAGACAGCGTAGGTCACGCCTGCTAGCTTGAAATAGTCTACTGAGTTAGAAGGAACAATGTTGCAGCCGTCGGTAGAACAAATTGTTCTGAAACAGAACAGAAGGGTCTGGCCCGCTAGTTGGTGAGACGCTCTCTCTCTCAAGTACTGATACATTGTTAGGAACAGTAGGACACAAGGCAACACACACCTACACACTCACTCTTTGTTTGGCTGATTGCAATCCAAGGCTTTCAAAAACACTTGAATCCTTGCAACACGGACAATAAGAATACTTTATTCATAATGGCTTTTGTGACAATTGCTCCGTTAGAGAATGAAATGAAATAGATATATATTTAAAAGAAAAGGATAGATATAAACAAAACAACAATGTATACAGTGGTGTGTTAGTTTAAATAAGATATTTATGTTGTGCATTTTAATAATGTCCTATTTATACACATGTAAAAGATGTTAAAGTGTACTTTTCTATTTAAAAAAACACTCTTTAGGATTTATCCTGGGGGGAAATCGGTTTCATGACAATTTTAGAATTAAATATAAAGAAATATAAACATTTAAAATAGAGAAATATGTAAATAAACAAAAGAAAAATTGTCCTGAAAATAAAATAATAAAATGAAGTATAAAAACATAAGAAGTTTAAGTAAAAATAAGCACATTCTACGACTAAATATACACACAAAATTGAATATAAATATTTAAATTGAAAAAAAGAAGTCAAAGTAAAAAGATCCCCCCCCAAAAAATATGTAATAATACAAATAGAATAATTTTATGTGACGTTAAAGTAAACATTTATATTAACATGTATTTTACAATATATAAAGCGGTCAGTTAGTATTCATGAATTGCACTTTAAACATTTCTGCATCTCATTAGCTGAAGTGTGCTATAATGTCTTTGCCCTGAGTAAAGTGGGCAGGCGCCCCTCCTCTCAGAGGGAGGCTCCTCCTCCTCCTGCCTCCCTCCGTCTGCGCGGGTAAACAGACAGCAGTGACATCCACACGGGGAATAAAGAGGCGCTGCACCAGGAGATCATAATGCCCCGCCATGGGTGTCACTTGGGACTTCTTAGGTTCACAAAAGCGACTGTTATATGCGAGGTCACAGACTCGTTTTCTTTTCCCACTGCTCCCAATCCCCTGTGACACCGGCAGAAAGAATCCCTCTTCTCTCAGTTTCTATATTTAGTGTTTTCTCTGCATCAAAATAATTATATAAACCGTTTTATATTTGTCTTAAAGCTTAACAGTACAGTTGACTTTTATTCACATTTCTGCTTTAAGCAATAACAGTCCAAACTTTGAAAGAATCACAAGAATACAAACACTCACTAGAACAGAAAAAACTAATATTCAACATATGCAAAATGTCACAAATCCTCTCTTCTTCCTCCTTCTAATCCTTTCTCTGTCTCTTGCACACACACTAGGTCTTTGATGGCAGTGTGTGTGTGTGTGTGTGTGTGTGTGTGTGTCTCTGTCAACCCACATGGCTCAGCGTACCTGTCAGCCTCTCACGGATTCTCTTTGATGTCACCAATATGTCTACGTTAGTCCAAACTGCGACGCAGATACACGTTCAAAGAGAAGTCAAACATCCTGTGCAACACCTCAGCAGCTAATGAGCCACACACACTGCAGACTGTTGCATAATGTGCACGGATGGGCGGGGGGGGGGGGCGGGGATCAAAGTTGTGGAAACGTTTTCAGGGATGTTTTATTTCTATTCACTTTATTTAATCATATCGAGGCCCTATTATGCTTTTCAGGGTTGTCCCTTTCCTGTAGTGTGTTATATATCGGTTTTGGTGCATGTAAATGGTCTGCAAAGGCTGAAATCCCGTTTCAATAGGCCATTGTTACATTTGGTAACATTGTAGTGGTTACCAGTTAGGCTACACTTCCCTTTGGTTATGTAGCTACTTTTATTTTCACTAGTATGTTGTTTTTCGTGATAATAGTAACTTTGGCTGTAACTTTTCTCTGTATTCAATCTCCTATCTACAATATGAAAGTACACTGGGCTGTTACTAGTCTACTCTGAAGCTGACCTGGACTCACCCTCAGACTTTTTACCCTTCCACTACTGGATTTAGTGGAGAGTTGTAATGCAGTGGGGGCTTCTTCAATGCCATAATACTTTTCTGGGGGTAACAGTGCATCGTAGATAATGAGAAACTACCCGCTAAGAATGGTTTTGGAAGCCAACCCCTATTTAAAAAGGGAAATAAATACAGTTTATATTTTATTAGGGTTGTACAAATGTCAGTGCTGCAGAGAAGTCGGCTCTGTTTTTGGATGAACCCATCTCCAATGGCCGCCGGAGGATTCTCACTTCCATAAATCTTTCATGAAGCAAGTTCACAGGACAAGGCCTTCTGGGTATTTCCAGCTAAAACTCTCACTAGCTGTAATAATACCAGGAATAATTGGCCATTAGTGTATTTGGGGTAAAAGAACGTAATGAAAGGACGCTGCTGTTTGTCCGCTGTGTGTTTGTGTGTATGCTAGACGAGCATTAAAGAGTGGTGTCATTACTTCACAGCAGGTTGCTAACAGGGCAGTGGGCTCTCCTGCAGCGGGGTCCGGCTAAATTGTGCTCATTACGGCGTCTCAGTTCAGATCCAGGCCTGATTTGCTGGCCTTTGCATGGCTCCCGGTTATCATCGAGTGCGGCAGACAAAGAATTGGCGGAACAAATCTCATTAGGGGAGAAGACAAACTTCTAAAAGGAGCTGAGATCAAACATTAAGCGGTAAATATTGACAGAGTATGCAGCGAGCTGAACTCTACTGAGGCTGTTGTTTGTGACTAACAGTTTGTTTTATTACATTTCAATTCAATTTACTGCCTTGCACGCTGCGCAGTACGGCTATACTGTTTTATATAATCTCCTTTCATATTGCCTGATTATATTTAAAGTTTTTAGTTGGAGTAGTTGAAAGCAATTAATGGTTTATTCCTATTCCTTATTCCCTTAATATAAAGAGTTTAGACTAATCTTAATGGTTTCTGTTAGATGGATAGATAGATAGATAGATAGATAGATAGATAGCACTGTTGTTTTGTTAAATATAATAATAAATGTTATGGTTTCTACAGTTAATGTCGGGGACCAGATAGGTGAACAGTTGTTTTTGGAGAATAACAAGTAAAAAGGTGATTTTGAGAAAGAAACTCCACTATTCCAGTATAGAATAAGAGTGATGTTGACGGACTGTAAGGCAGCTCACCTGTTTTATTTCCCACACTGCTGCTGGAGCAACAATAAAGCCCAGCTGACAGCTCTTACTAACTGGACGCTCACACTAAAAGACTCCAGGCTGCATCTCACACGGGCCTGCTGTGATTTCCAGTGAAAATACCCCGAGGTTTTGGACTATATATCTAAGCTACTATGACCAGAGAACAGCAACATACTGCATGCAGGAGAATAATCAGCCATAGTGGGTGGATGTAGAACTGTTGTCCAAAAATCTGAACAAGTCTGCTGTCCAGCCGGCACACACTGCAGCGCTGAGAGCCAAAACGCTCTCTCCATGATGCTCTCAAACCCCCCATGCCTGCATTTTGTCTCTGAAAAGGCTCCAGCGGTGGCTACATTTGGAGTGCTGGCCTTCCTCTTCATCGCCACCAGAATATAAACGTGTAGCATTCAGAAACAGGACCACGTTGTAAGAGATAATCATATATATTTTCTCGTGTCCCTATCATGTAATTAAATCTAATTGCACATTCAGATCATTACAGTCTTGCTAATTGGAGAGTATAATTATTATTATTATTATTATTATCGTGGCTGCAGGATAATGTGTTTTGCATCGCCATTGTCACTCATTTCTGGCAGTAGGCTCATTCGCCAACTGTCTCTTTACGAGCATGTGTGCATTCAGGTGTGTGTGTAACTTGAATTAAATCAATGTTACTAGTATGGCATTATGCGAGTGCTTGAATAAGACATTTGTTAAAAACGGGAATTATTGTCTCATATCTTTCACGAATGAATGACTGAGTGAATGAATGGATCACATGCTATCTGGACCCCCCCCCCCCCCCGCACACACAAACAACATCCAGGTGATGACAGCGATAGTAAGAACAAGCACAGGCATCGTGCACTTTGTCACTTTGTGCCTGCAGCGTGTGATAAGGCCAACAGAAAGAAAAAAACATGTCCACGTCTGCACACACTGGGCTGGTTATCTACAGTAGATAAGGTGCAAATACACAATTCAAAATAAACAACAGAGGTAGTTACTGAGCGACTGATTAAGATGCTGCCGTTGTTGTCACTGTTGGAGTGAATGGATACAACAACTGCTTTCATTTGGGTTGAAGTGAGCTGTAAAGGGAGACTTTAAAATAAGCAGCACTTCAGGGCCTGTATTTATCAAGCGGAGTAACAGCAGTTACTAAGTGGCTCAGAGAGATTACCTGCACTGACCTTCTGTAAGGAGAGGTAATGATGATGATCGGTTGTAGGTAGAGGTAATTCACAGTGCAGCAATTAAGAATGCTAAAAGGCCTCAAATCTACATTCCAATACAACGAAGCTGCTTTCTCCATGATGTCTTGCAGGAAACTTGTTGGGTCCCAAATAACGTCTTAAGAAACGTCGCTAATCAAAGTCCACTAAGGATTTCTGGTTGGTAGTCACACCTTTCACAAAACCTAACCTTGTTTTGTTAACTGCATGTTTAAAACTGACATTTCACTCAAAAAACGATTTCAGAATTCACTTTTTGTGTGGGTGAAATAGCACCCTTTAATGCATATAGTTAACAAATAATGATACATAAAGTATATCATGTATCTATTAAGAACAAGAAATCAAACAATTATTATGGGTATGAATAGTTCTTTCCTATAAATGTCAGGAAACAGTGAAAGGTTCCGGTTGTAATTTCCGACAGCCCAATTGCAATTTGAATACAACCTATAATCAAGTAATCAATCAGCTCTATTTTAAATAAATAATGAACCCAGGATTTGCATTAATCAGCTTGTGGAAGTGTATAAAAGTTGGTGTTTTTGGTTTGAACAGAAGCAAACCTCACAGTATTAAAGTGTTTTCAGCCCTTTGGTATTTGTAAATTCATCCCACACAAGGTCAGCCTAAACAAAAAAAGTTTTCTCCATAACTTGTGTTTCCGCCTGAAGGCAATCTCCTAACAGGTTGTTTCTTAAATCAACAACATTACAATGTTTTCTCTCTTGGTCCCACACATAGAGCATTTGTGATTTCTGAAAAGCTTGATAAACACAGACCCTGAACATTTCCAAAAGAAGACCACCTTGGCTTTGGAATTAAAGTGTTGAATGCTCAGCAACTTCAGCATCGCTCTGCCTGCTTTGCTTTGAGGAGAAAGTGTTTTGCATTCAATAAAATGTACTCTTCAAAGGTCAGAAACATTGCTGGGCTCCATTCACGGTTTCCACAGCGTCGTGAAGTGTTTCAATCTGAAGGCCAAACATTGGAGACCGTCACAGTGAAGTAACTCTGCTCAGCTTCTTACTGAGTCTTTCATTGATCAGCCACTGCAGTACACACAATATCGAATGTGGCTTCTGCTCGACACCACGGTGGTGATTTATTCCCGTTATTATGGTGTGTTTGATGACCGAGACAGAAAATAAGCTTTAATACTCACTGGAGGAGAGATTTACAGGAAAACAGACAAAACCACCGTTTGGTTGGTGGGGAGTAAGGCTGTCGGCAGGCTTGGGGAGTAATGGATATGGCTATTACATAATCAGAATACAAAAAAAACGTTAATGTATTCCCTTACAGTTGCATAAAAAAAATACTTAATCAGATTAAATTGTTAAAGAGGTCATATAATTCTCTTTCAGGTTCATATTTGTATTTTGTGCTTCTACTGTGACATGTCTCCATGCTTTAATGTTCAAAAAGCTCTTTATTTTTCACTTTGAAACCAGAGCCCAGTCTGCTCTGATTGGTTAGCTGGCTGGCTCTGTTGTGACTGGTCAACTTCCTAGAGATGTCCCGCCCCTTAGCCGATCACGTACTTATCGACTTCTTATAAAAGGAGGACACAGAGAGAACACATTTCTGATACATCATGTACTGATGCCCGTTTTCCTAAGGTCACATAGTTGCTCTTCCATAAAACTCGTAGCCATCTTATTGATATCCCTTCGAGAATATCTCCAAACCCTGGCTGTACAGTATATAAAGATTTGCCTTTCCTTTAGCGTGAGAAACGTCCTCATGTTTAACTTATCGCCGTATGTTTGCAGGACCTGCTTTGGCTCTCGTGTTCTCCGGTTCCGGCGGCGTTTCTGTGTCTTTTTTTTGCGGCACCATCGACCCAGTTTCCACACGGGCATCATTAAAGTTTCATCTCATCTTCAATCTGGAAGCCAAGAAAGCTAGAAAGAGAGAAAGCAAGACAACAGAAGTGAGAAGTGCTGGTGGATATCAGAAGTGTTGATCACAGCCTACATCACATCCTCCACACTCCCACACTGCGGGCGGGACTTAAGTCTCTGTGCTTTTAAACTTAACTTTGTTGAAGAAACAGTAAACCCCTCCTGAGGGAACACAGGGATTTTAGCCTTTGCAGACCATTGACTTGCACAAAACCCATAGCACACTACAGGAAAGGGAACATATGTATTTACCTACTGCGTGTTTCTCCAACCCGCAGTCAATTACAGTTAAACAGACCCATAAAATGATAACATATTCAAATAACTTGTGTCAATACTTCACGTTAATGGATATTCAATCTCCAACACAAAGAGCTGTTTGCTCCGGTTGCATTTTATGTTTACTTAGTGCCATTAGTTCATGACGCCTACCTCCATCACATAATATGCTAATTTGCACTCTAATAGCTACAAGAGGCAATTACTGTTGATGAATGTCAGAGATAAAAAATAATATATAACGTCAAGTGTTTTTATAGCTGAATTATGTTGTCAAGAATCTAAATTGATCAACAGGGTTAATGTTTAATATATGAAATGTACATTTGCTAAACTCCTTTCCGTAATTTCATTAAATCAAATATCATCAAAGTAATGTATAATGCAATAATCCTAATGATCCCGAAGGACAATCATTTAAAAATGCTAATTTATTGCAATTCATTTTACAAACCCTATAAATCTGTCACTGTTCTGTTAAATAGAGCTGCTGCTCACAGCGGGGGGTTCAGGCTCGATCTGTACGGGGGTCCCTCTGTTGGGGGCTGAAGCTCCTGCCATAGACATGCCATTTTATTAATGAATATGCACACTGCTGCATTTTGTAAAGGACACTAGCTAACAATTAAATTCACTGTGTGTGTGTGTGTGTGTGTGTGTGTGTGTGTGTGTGTGTGTGTGTGTGTGTGTGTGTGTGTGTGTGTGTGTGTGTGTGTGTGTGTGTGTGTGTGTGTGTGTGTGTGTGTGTGTGTGTGTGTGTGTGTGTGTGTGTGTGTGTGTGTGTGTGTGTGTGTGTGTGTGTGTGTGTGTGTGATGTGTGTGTGTGTGTGTGTGTGTGTGTGTGTTGTGTGTGTGTGTGTGTGTGTGTGTGTGTGTGTGTGTGTGTGTGTGTGTGTTTGTGTGTGTGTGTGTGGTGTGTGTGTGTGTGGTGTGTGTGTGTGTGTGTGTGTGTGTGTGTGTGTGTGTGTGTGTGTGTGTGTGTGTGTGTGTGTGTGTGTGTGTGTGTGTGTGTGTGTGTGTGTGTGGCGCGCGCGCGGCGCGCGCGACAGTACACAGATCTAGAGGAGAGCAGTGATTGGCTGGGATCCTCCTTAGAGGATAGGCTGGAGATGTCTAAACCTGCTCAGAGCGCCGCACCAACGAGGAAGAGCCTGGACTCACCCAGCACCTGTGTGTGTGTTAGATTGTACAGCTCTGTGATTTCATTCTGTTTTAAACCATATTACCCACAATTCCCTGGAGCTTGTAATGTTCTTTTTAGATTTGTCCAAATAATGATCTGGCTGGAGATACTGTATAGCTCGTTCTCTGAGTCTCAGTGTTCCATAAAGGTGATTGTAACCTTAGTGTCTGTCTCTCTCTCAGATGTACGACCTGATCCACATCCCATAAACTCTTCTCAGGCACTCAAACAACAAGAGCACATGATACAAATGTGCATTGTGGCAACGTCAAGTTTGAACGGATAGCAGGTGCTTAACGCCCCGCTGTAAAAGCTGACAGTCAACACACTGAGTACACTCCAACATCTCCGGATGAATCACGAGACGATAAAGTTTAACAGTCGGTAAACATTTCACTCTGAAACCACATTTACAGTTTCATGATTTACACTTAGTATCATCTTTACTTTAATGATAAATGTATCTGCGCTTTGCTCGGTTACGACCAAAACAGATTGAAGTTAGGATCAAGAGAGACGGAGAGATAATTGCATATCTACAACATGCATTTCGCAGATATCACATGAATCAAAAATACGACCAAGTTTAGATTGCTACCATAATTGATAATAATCTGTGGATGTTATCAATTCTTTTTTGGCCCATTTTTCATCCTTCCACCAACTTTGAAATGCAACACAGTTAAAAGACTGCAACGGCTCCAAGGCATAAACATATCGCTGTTTCAATTCATTGATTGATTGCTTTGAAATGAGAATATTTGCTGAATGTTGCCTTGTTCATTTGTGTATAACTGTGCCTTCAAAGCCCCTTAGGGGATAGAGTGCGTCATCGTTCTGGAAAGCCACTCTTCCCAGTTAAAAGTTGGTAACTAAGGATCTTAAATATCTCAGCAACTTGGCCATATTTGACATATAGAATGAAATGGCAGTGGCAGCAGCATATCTTTCTGATTTAAAGGGAGAAACACGTTCAGGAGATAAGAATCCAATTTGAATTGAAAGTTTTACATCAACAGCAGTCTTATAGAACAATTTGCTATCACACAAACGTATTGTATTAAACGAAAGACTCCTTCAACATTATCAGAACGAGCCTTCTTATTCCACATTTGTATTTCGGTGACATTTAATTATGAATAGATTTGTCTCGTCTCACTATACCCGCTCTCCTGTTGTTTAAACAACTCCATCACGCTTGAATATAGCGCTCAGATTATCTCTTCACCTTTACGATTCTCACCGCGAGTTCATCTAATACCTCTTCACTTAATTAAATGACATGATTACAATGAGCACTGTAGCAAATAGCAATTAGCCTAATTAAATTGATCGTAAGATGAGGAGAAAGCCTTACATTGACTATGGGTGTTTTAATTAGTCATTTAATAGAAGACACAATGGAGGCCCTGTTATTGAATGGCAACAAATGAAACCCTGTCACTTTTTGGTTGGTGCTCAGATACGGCAGAATTCAATTAGATGGATTATTAGATATAACATGTTTGATGACTTAATTAGTTTGATGTATCTAGACTATATAATGTGTGTGTGTAGTTGCCTTGGTGGTTTGTTTTCCTCTGGTTAAACTTCATCAAAGTCCCTCTCTTACACTAATCGGACATTCGACAGACTTAAAAGTGGCAGGGTTAAGTCTGTTTGATATCCGGTCTGAATGATTTGGGATTGCATTCTCACATACAGCTCCTTGAGGTAATGTCTCGGTAATTGCAGTGTGATAGGGGCTTCACTTTGAGATAAACCAGTGCGGACGTGTTGCATTGTGTTTGTTGAGCAAGTCTCTGCTAGTTGCTTTAAACAGCTGAAACAAATGGAAGGTAGAAAATACGCATTTAAAAAACAAATCCTAGCTGACTGTTTATTCAATCCAAATGGGAGCAGAAATCAATCAGACAAAGTGCCTCAGTGGGTCCGGACACGGCAAGTTCCACATTGCATCCGTGCTCCAACTGAAAAGTTCTGATTCTGACAGCTATCAGGCGTCCTGCTTCAAGGGCAGACACAGAACATGAATTTGCGGCTACATAGGGGGGGTTCGGTGAAAAGCAGAGTTTGAGTCTCCCCCGCCTCCTGACCTATACTTTAGATAGACTGACAAGGTGGAAACACGTCCAATCCAAACTTAATTGAAACTTCTCCTCCCAAGTGCAAACCAAACCAGTCTTTTTCACAGTGTCAAGTAGTAGCAGAGAGTGTTGTCAGGGTAACTGTTTGACTCGCTTCATTCAAATGGACGTGTGATGGTCGCTGTAGTGAAGGACGGGAGACAGTCTCTTTGTGGACTGTGTGACTCCTGCCTCCCTCATCTTCAGTGGGTATATCAGGACAAGATGAAGGGGTTGCACTGAGAAGGCCTGATGGGAGGGGGGAGGGGGGAGGGAGGGGGGGAGAAATGGCCTTAGGCTCTAGAAAGGTTTCTCTTTTTTAGACAGAAGTTGTTCCTACCTCGAGGGGAGAACACAGGAGGCATGTTTTATTTATTGTACTTCTTAGTTCTTTCCGATGCGACAACAACAACTGACCACGACGTCTTATTGTTAGAAGTTGAAACTAGAAAAAGTTGAGACGTACAAAAGAAGTGCAATCCATTAAAGCGAAGGGTAAAATCATGTGAGGTGTTTGCTGGCATGACTGGATCTTCTTTTGGTGTTCTTACATTACAGTATTTCCTATTCAATTCCATGTTGCAACACCATTTGGTAGAGCTTGATCAGAGTGAGATGCTAACACGTGTTATTGTGCTTAAATATGTCTAAGTTGAATCGGTACAGAAAATAGCATCTTTGTGGATTTGCCTGATTTCTCATGTATTGACGTAATACACAATGACATACTGGTTGTGTCACTTTAAGGCTTTTATTGTGAAAGGCAAACAGAAAGAGTGGATCTCATAAGAGCTACAGATATTAGCATTTACGTCATGTTGCTGTTTCATAACCGTCAGAATTGCAAGCACGATGCAACTCCCGGTTGATTCCAGTGAGAGTGCTAATGGCCGACGATATCCAGGCCTCTGTGTTCCTGCAGAGAGCCGGCAGGTGAGCCGAATGAGTCTGGAGTGGAGGGAGATAAAGAATATGAGAAAATGAGTCATGGATTATCTCACTGTGAGATCTGTGGTCAAGCTTTCTGACCAACAGGGCAGAACACACTCCTCCAGCGATCACAACATGATTAGAGGCTAACTGTGAGGCCAACAAACAGAGAGGGTCTGATCAGAGATGCTGAGAGAAGTAGAGCCCCTCCAGTCAAGCACTTTCTTCGATCAAGTGAGGTCTCCAAGGAGCTGAAGGATCCTTTTTGACGAAGGGCATTTTCAAGTTGGTCAAGGACAGGCAGGGAGTTGAGAGCAAGTGAAAAACAAACAAACTGAGGAGACTTGAAGGCACCATTTTGTCAGTCAAGGATACTTGTTAATGTTTTCTTTGATGTGCTGATTTTAGCTCATTATAATGACATCTAATTAATTGCAATCTGCTTTTTATTCCTTTTTTTAATTTTAAGAAGAATAAAATTAAGGGTATATTGTTGAGCTGAACAATTTTGAAAAAATAACTAATTATAATTATTTTTTGAATGTGATGATTCAGGATCTTTGAGAGATGCATCACTTTTTAATCATGGTTCTTTATCATTCAAAATATATTTTGAAAGAGGATCTGTACGGTGGCTGATCGGTGCAAACACATGACAAACAAACATTGTACTCGTGCATTCTGGGTATTGCACTACTCCATATTGCGATGTTGATGGCCTTTTGATGAATGGTGCAGCCCTAGTATACTTCAACTCCATCCCAGCACACGCTATACTTGAATGTCAATGTTGTTCTCCTACAAATTCACACACACACACACACACACAGACACACACGCACACGCACACGCACACACTCAGATCGATCGGCCCGGTGTCTAATCACACAGATGGATCTCCGTCTGACAGCCGTCATAAACAGTGAGTCTGCTACTGGATCACTTCCTGTCAGCGCTGACACACTCAACGTGAAGCGACACATGCGCGCACACACACACACACACACATACACACACACACACTCCTGTTGGCCACTGTTGTGATATGATATTCCTTCTCTTTGCTGAAGGGAGGAGAGTGTAAACATTGTGGCTCTTTTAATTTTTCTCATCGCAATTAATAATTCATTCATGCCCTGTGGGATTTATTTGTGAACTAAATTAATAATTCAATCGTTCTGCTGTTGGTGAATTTAGATTAAACATGCCGGCGGCTTAGGAAGTCCATGTGATCGGATCATTAATGTGTTCTGAGTTCACACACATTATCCTCATATCGATCACACAAACCCAGCCTGACGTTTTAATAGATTCATTCCATGCAAAATGCAGAAAAGCTAAAACATGATTTAACAAACATGTTTTTAGGACCACCATTAATAAAAAGACATGCAACGCTGTCAACGTCTTCTCAAAGTTCAGTTTAGTGCTGCATTTTTCAAACGGTTTAATGGTGTGTTTGAGCACAGACAGCAGTAGAGTCATGTCTGCAGACAGCCGGCTATCTAACATGAGGTACAGGAACCACTTCTTGAGCTTCATTATGATTGACAGTCAGACGTCTCATCTCTAAAGAGGCATAAAGCACTCAGTTACGGAAAAAAAGTTTGCCCTTTTTTTCTGATTTAACCACCTTATTATTTTCTTAGAATTCCAAACACACATTTCTGCTCTGTTTTTCTGAATACTGAGATAAGTATCTCCCAATTACAGTAAGAGAGGCATTTTCGTGAAAAATATCTCTGCTCTCTCCTTTTCTACTGAGATGCCTGCAAATCCCAGGAAAAGCACTTCTTTGCTTGGGATGACATAAGATGACATGTTTTTATTAGCAATGGCCTCTCTCCATTATGCTTTCTGGGGCTTCACTTTCCTGTAGTGTGTTGTATGGGTTGTGAAGGTGTATCTAACACATTTGACCTGATAGGCTAAGGGGCGGGACATTTCCAAGCGGGTGACCAATCACAACAGAGACGGCCAGCTAACCAATCAGAGCAGACTGGGCTCTGGTGTCCATGAAATCCAGCTCTCAAGTAAATGAGACTCTTGGGAACTTAAGATATCATTTTTTCATTCCATTATAACTTTTGTTATAATCAACATGTGTATCCAGAACAACAGTACTTCTTTTTTTCCCCTATGATCTTTTCTCAGATAACCTTGTTCATTTCGAAAAAGAAGACTCTTTCTTTTCACTATGAATCCATTGCGTGGATCTCAAACATCTAATAATATAACATGTGATGTAATTCATATTTATTCAGATCTATTTAAAGTTCCGATAGGGTAAGAATATTGTTTTTCTCCCCATTCATCAAACATATAAAATGTAAGAATCAGCGCCTTAGCCCCATCACACTAACTTGTTGAAGTCCTCGGAGGACTTTTCCACCTTTCCACGGAAAATCTCCTTAATCCTAATTAGAGAAATACTTTAAAGAGGTGTTAAGTCATCTAATTGGTGTTTTATTCACAAGGTCTGCAACCTGGAGTCTCAGCACTTGGCAACATAATGGTTGAGCCACTGGTATTGACTCACTACCCATTAAACTGCAGACATATTATGGTTCTTTTGAGACAGTGTCCTTATGATTTCCCTATTCCTCTGCCCCTCATCTCTCCTTCAGCTCCAATGTTTTCTTCTTTCTCTTTGTATCGATGTCTGCTCTATCAAAGCCTGTCCTGGAGGTAAAATGTTGCAAAAGCTCTCATTATAGCTATTTGAGAGATGCAGACAGTGGGCTAGGGGGGGGGGGGGGCAGTCAGCCAGTATCCACACCAGTTAACCTTGTCAAGTCCTCTGCGGAGGCATTTAAATATTCATCAGCCCGGAAGAATGCTCCTGCTGCTGCTGGAGGAGATCCTTTCCCTTCCTTAAAGATGCACATGTTCGCTTGATATCCACTCATGCTCTCTGTGAGTTAGTCGCCACGGTAACAGACACAGTGTTACATCATACACCTCTTACATAGTGTACAACAGACAAACACATAAGTTAACATGCACAGCCCTCCCACCTACCTTTGTGTCGGCTCTGAAACACACATTTATTGACACACACACACAACATAAGATATTTTTCAGAACTGCAACATGTAAAGAACCTTTCCGGGCATTTCTCAGGGCATTTTTTAGCCTATATTTAAATATATTATTACGAGCTTGTAGCCTTGGTCATTTTGTTTTTTTTCCGATGATATAACCCAATTTCTAATGTGTTTAGTGTAATGGAGTGGTGCAGAAATGAGTCCTTAAACCCAGAGATGAGTTAGCATGTGACTCCCTTATCTCAAAGTCAATAGTTTTTTGTTCACGTTTGTGTTTAGAAGCTTCAAATAAGGTCTATGGTTAAAACAAGCTGAAGAGATTTTCACGTTTTATTGGTGAACCCCCACTAGACTACTAAACGTCATCATGCCAAACATTAGCTGCGTTTAGCTTAGCAGTGGTGGCGCGTAACCATGTGACCGTGCTGTAGTTCCTTTATAGCCTAACGTTAGCCTTTTTACTTCTGCGATTGCATTTGCCCTTACTTAATAAGTGGAGATGATCCTTTTCCTAAATATCATAGTATCATATAAAATACCGAAATCCAACAGAAACATCCCATAGTTTTTTGTTGAGAACCCCCTTGAGATGCTAACTTCCACGTCGGCCTACAACAATGCGCCACCCCTGCACCACTCTATAAATGGGATATTATAGTGGCAGCTTGGGAGATCTGGACTGTGATATATTGTGATGAGGGGCAGAGCTATGTGTATTTTTGGAGACAAATCACAGCATTAGACTCCTCCGTATTAGCCTCACTTCCCTGGGGCCTCCTATAAGCCTGACACACATTGCATACTTTACCAAATCCTCCCCTGGGCTGTCCCGACACAAAACAAAAGCACAGTCTAAGGTTAATACTACTCTGAATACTCCTCCAGCCAGTGTATGTGTGTGCCAGAGGTTGAAAGTTGAGAGAATCGCTGTGTGTATGCTGATGTTATTTTAAGGCAAACTGTGTCTGACAGGCTGACAGAACAATGAAAACCACAGTGTGTATTTGTGCCAGGTCGAACAACTCCAAAGGTATTCACTGTGCCCTCTGTTGCTCTTTTCCCCCTCACAGCATATATACAGAAACATTGACTTGCAGACATGCCTTCTCCCACGTCTCACCTCTGTGGAGCTAAGCGTGTGCGACAGGTGGAATCATTTATTAACCGAGGGCACAGAGAGCACCACGGGCCCCTGACCGTACCCCCTGCTGCTGCAGATAGCCGTCTCACCTCAGAGGGCCCCGAGCTATCACGCCATCCACACACACGGCAGAGCGGCTTAAGTGCCCGCTGTGATTTCCGCAGGATAGTGAAGCCTGTGCACGTCTGTGTGTGTGTGTGCAGGCATTCATATTCATCTCCCCTGACATCCACTGGCTGCCATTTGTCTGGATTATTTATTTTTAGTCCTCATGTAGGAGATATGAAAAGCTCATATTCATGTTAAGTTAGAATTGTAATGTAAACACCAGATGGATTTACAGTTTAGTCTTTGAAATTGGTTTTGTTCATTATCGTGGATTTTAGAAAGTTTCAGGGACATGAGTTGGATTAGAAGAGAGGATTTTTATTTAAAATGGGAACAATGTAATCATCCACCTTTTAGCTTTTGACTTATGACTGCCAAAAGACATTTAGACTCTGCGGGAAAGTATTTGAAGACTATAACGTGATTATTTGAGAAATGTGAGGAGTAGAAGACACAACCATAAAATGACATTAATGATGCCCTATTAGGCTTTTTGGGGTTTTCCCTTTCCTAAGGATAAACAAACAAATCCTTTTACCCGAGAAGCTGGATAATGTTTGACCTCAGCTGATTATAGTCCATCCATGACTAATCAATTAATCAGCTGTTTTTTGTAGTTCAACCAATAGGGATGTTCTCTTTATAGAAATGACCTTGCTGAGCATCACGCCCCTTTCAGTAGACTCTCAGTTAAACTTTAATGATTATAATATCAATATTTGAAGTGTATGAACTTGATAACCCCGAATCAGCAGAAGCAAGTGTGCTAATAAGGTGTGAAGGCAAGTTGAGCTGTTGCTTTAATGTGTCAAATACAGTAGTGGTTCATTAGCACCTCATTTCAGTGTGTCGCTGCAGGTTGCAATAATGAGGAAAACAAAAGCTGATCCCAGATCTGCAGAATAACTCATTTAGTTATATATAAAATATATTTCAGTTATTTTAATGTTGCACATCCAAAGCTATAGAGAGAATGCACTGTACATGTATACCTTTTGTGGTTTACCATTTGTATGCACAGTGGTAGGAGTGAATGTCAAAATATAAAAATATATTTAGTTATTCCTACCTTTGCTGGACAGAGTGTGGAAGACAAATCAGCTGTGGAGACACTGCATTCTAGCAATGTGTGTGAGTGTGTGTGAGACAATGTGTGTGTGCGTGTGCGTGTGGTATTCTCAGTGCCCCTCAGTAGGGAGAGTGTTATTTACCGGAAAGAGTGCTGAAGCTGCATGTCCTGTGCCTGTGCTCCCATCAGCAGTGGCAGGGGTGTGTGAGTGCCTGAGTGTGTGTGTGTGTGTGAGTGTGTGTGTGGTGGACAGGCTAGGAGACAGGGTAATTACCACAGGACCCTTCTTCTGACATCAAGTCAACTCTCTGGGTCAACATGGGTTCACATGGGTCTAAAAAAATAGTACTTTTTTTAAAAAGAACATGGAGATAGTTGAGGATCCCTGCAAGCGAGCACGTGTTAGATAAAGAACCTGCGAGTGTGTCTGCCTGCATTGTCCCTGCATCCCCCCCCCCCCCCCTCCCTCCACCCTCCACCCTCCATCAGCTTTGCCTGGAGTCGCTGGTGTTATCTGGACAGGAGCAGATATGACGGGATGTGTTCAGCCTGTTCCACGCTGTTCCGTCTGCCGGCTCTGAGATGTACCTGATAACCCCCCCCCCCCCATCCCACACAGTGGAGGAACAGTGCCACTGGGCAGCAGCACCGCACATATGTTCAGACTAAAGCTCATCGTCTGTCTCCATCAGCTGCCTCCAGGTGTTTTCCTCCGTGTGGAAATGCATGCGTCTGTTCTGACGTCCAGAAGTTAATTAGTGGAATTTGATTGGAGCTGAGCTTTCTAACTGTGCAGGTCCCTACAGAACACAGCAGGAGCATGTGCCCTTTTCATTACCAGCCACACACCTGTCACTGAAACGAGGTACTGAGGTGTGAGGTGTGTTCAGTGTATGTGCACATACACTCTTTCACTACCTGGAACTCAAAGATGGTTCTTTCATTGACCAAGGTGCAGTCGACTAAGCAACTATGCAATGTGTATTTATAATATAATACCAACAGCTTTCAGTGATTCCCTTTCCTTTCATTAAATCAGTTGAGAAACCATCCATATAAAAACTCAGAGTGGCTCCATTCCACTTAGGGAAGAGTAGATTTTGTTTTCTAGCTACAATTCCGTCTCATTTTTGTTAAATTATGCCTCAATTCACCATTCATTACCCGTCTCATCACTTTCTGTTTCTGATTAGCGGTTGCCTCATTTTTTGGAATGAAACACTTCATATGAATATCGTAATTTGTATGTGTCTGCTACTCTAGGGTCTTTTCATCACCATAGAAACCGCTGCCATATGGACAGAGGAGCATGACGGGAGAATTGTAATGTTAGTCTCGCTTTGAATAATTCTAGCCGCCCTTCTATCTTTCTATCAGTCTGTTATTCACTGTCACTCACTTTTTATTACCTTTTTTTGTGTGTGGCTTAGATTTGGTGCTTCTGATGGAAGTCTTTGTCCTAAGGATATTATACTCACACGGTTTTATGGAAGTGTGAGTCATTGCTCTGCTGACAGACACAACAAAAGGAAAATAAAATTACAGAGAAACACCCTGAGAGCCGGATCAATAGCGGAGAATTTACAAGCTCATCAGAGACCCGCTGCTGCCCCTTTAAGTGCTGAAGGTGCCTGTAGACACTTCCACAGGTTTAAGGTCATTCAATGTGCGAGTGAAAGGGAGAGAACAAGAAGAAAGGAAGAGGTGGGAAAGTGTTTAAACGAAAACAGTGGACTAATTTGAGAGGTTGGCGCTACATGATGTGTCTAACTTCCGCTGCAGGCTCCATCGATCGCCTTCTTTGTTAGTTTTTACTCACACAAAGGTTCCTCTGCATGTGTTCACGCTCCCAGAGACACCTCATTACAGATGCTCTGATATGATTGACTGTATAATCCTAAAGGAAAGATTGTGAGATTGACAACTCATTTATCAGGAGGATGGATTTAGATAAAGAAGATCATGTAGAGGGATTAGCCTTATTTAAACACATGAGACTTCAGCCTGAGTCTCAGAATGGAAATGTACGATACTGCTTATTGAGCTTTAAACTTCATTAACACTTGTTTTATGTTGGTTCTGGTTGATTTGTCTTGCTAAAGTCCAAAGGGGCTGATGGATATGCTTCACTGCACGTGGAAAACAACCTGCAGCACCAAGAGAAGTTTAAATGGTATTTGTCTCACTTTTCTGTTTTCTCTTAAACCATCTTGTGGCTGGGTTCATAACTTATGGAAGCAGAGGGGATGTCTGATTGAGGCCTTGTCAGTTGAATAGTCACTGAAACACCCACACATGGGCCATAAAACAGATCAACTGTTATATTTGATCGTTAGACCTTTGTGGTGTAAAGTGTTGGTGGACTCCCAGACTGCTTTGCATGTAGCCAAATGTGTTCTGGTGACTACTTTGAAGTGCACTGAACCTCAATTGTTTATATAATAAGGCTAGAATGAGCACATATCATACAAAATGAAGTGTGTCCTGGATCCTCTATCCCGAGTCCTGGATTTGAGTCCTGGACTTCGAGTCGTGGCTGAACCTGTCTCTGCGGTCCTGCCTGACTCTCATCATACTACTTCCCTGATGGCTCCCACAGGATTGTTGACATCCTCGTGGATTCATCTTCTTATTATAGACACATGCATTTCCAAACATTTGGTCTACCTACGCTGTAAAATGTATTATCTTTTCAATGTACACACGGCATCTATTGCACGTCTGTCCGTCCTGGGAGAGCTGGATCCCTCCTCTGTTGCTCTCCCTGAGGTTTCTCCCATGTTCCCCTTTAAACTGGGGGGTTTCTCTTTGGAAGTTTTTCCTTGTACGATGTGAGGGTCCAAGGACAGAGGGTGTCGTATTGTCATACTGATATTCTGTACAAACTGTGAAGTCCACTGAGACAAATGTAACTTTTGTGATATTGGGCTATATAAATAAACATTGATTGATTGATGGTTAAAGTTTAAATTTGAACATGGTCAGAGTTGTGAGGCAGGCCACAGCTGAGAGTGTGTGCTCAGCAAAATTGTATCCCAGATAATGTAAAAGTTTAAAAAAGGTAATGCCACAGGCCAGTGCTCCCTAGACTACAGCTGATACATTTCATCAATAAAACTCTGACTTCTGAAGGTTAGTACCTGCTTATTCTCCCAAATCAGCAGCAACACCTTTCCTTTTCTTTTTGTAAGTCAAGCGTCGGTCCCCACCAGCTGTTACCACATAATGTTTCATTTTGGGTGCTGAGTATGCATCAGTGGCATTACCATAATTCTCTTCTGGGAGCATCACTTGCCTCCATGCAGCTCCGAGCTGGAATATTGTATAACGGCAATGTCACCCAGCCGGACAGCAAAATGTATTACCTGCATGAATCAAGTTGTCATTTCCAATTTATGAGGCAGCTTAGCAGTCGGAGCACATGTCCGGCCGGTGAGAAGCCTCTCAGCAACACCCAGCAGACTCTCATCCAGGTCAATGGCTCTGAGAAACACGCCCGATGCATCTGCCTTTTGCTTGAGGAAACTGAGAAGTTATGGAACGCAGCTGCATAAAACCTCTTCGTGCCTACGCATCATTCTCTCACCTGTGTGGAGCAGCAGCTGGGTGGGAGTCATAACTCTCCACACAGGAAGCAGTGTCTGGTAAACTGACTTCAAACTTTCAGTAAAGCCTTTTGAGGCATCCGTGCTGAGTTAAAACCAAAGTTTTTCTGGAGGCTCTTTCTGGCCGCAGACTGATATGAGTTTGGGCTGAAGTCAGCACTGAAGTGGGGATGGAGCATCATGCTTCTGTACTGCAGCCAAAATCTGTTGGCCGCTATTGATATCCCATTTCCTCTGTCACTCCTAAGCTGCTTTGCATTCAAAGGCTTTGCACTAAGCCCACAGTGTCCATCCCGTCATATACTGTGCTGCTCCACAACAATCATCCACTCTTTCTATTATCCAGGAAACAATAGCAGAGCGAAGCCACACTGGGAGCTTCCCATCCCTGACATTTTAATTGTCTTCTTCATATATTAGGTGGGTTGCGAACCAATTTGGCCATTGCCGTTAAATTCCTCGCGCAGTAATTCCTCTTTAGAAGCCGAAATAATGGGTTTTAGAGTTGGCAGGAGATGGGAGGGAAAGAAGATCAAACATTTTTGTTTTTGTGGCTGATAATTAAAAACCTCCTGTTGAGCTTATCACATATTGAGCAGCAGGAGCTAGAGTGCTGAGTTATGGGCTATCTGCTAAAAAAAGGTTCTCTCAAGCGTGTGTGTTTTGATATGTTTACTTTTCTAGCTTGCGTACTTTAAATCGATAGCTAAAGAGCTGCAGAAATCCCAATTGGCAGTTCAAATTCTGAATATTATTCACATCCTCATTCCTCCAGCATCACTGCGTTCATACTGTATCTCTCATTGGCCTGGGAGTGTGTGTTGTGTTAGCGTTTGAGGGGAAAGTGTTTGAGTCTCTGCCTCGGGGGAAGCTGCTGTTTGTTCAGTAATCAGAAAGCATACGCAGGCACTCTAAGACAATGTCACATACCCTGGAGTCAGAGTGTGTTTGATGAATATAATATATTCCCACCCTCAGACATAGAAAGCAATTATTCCCATTATCTATTTCTTTGTTTGCTGTTTTTGTCCTGAATGATACTCACAGGTAACGCCTCGCTTTCAATTACCACATCATAATGCTCTACACAAAACGTCCTGACAGCTTTGCTTAAATCAGCAGCGAGTAGTGGAGGCTGCTTCCTGTTCCCCTCCGCCAATCATTAAGTGTGTAATATTAAAACAGGCGCGGGGGGGAATGTAACACGTCCACGGTGAGAATATGATTTATTTACCTTCAGATGCGTCTGCCCTCCACGCTCATGTTCCTCCGATGCAGCAGAGACAGCAGACATCACAGTCTATTAAACCACCCTGCTTTGTGTTGTTTTCCTCCAAGCCTTCATCGCTGACTCACACACACAGTCATCCACCCCCCCCCCCCGCGAGCAAGGTCACTCCACGCTGCACTGATGACTGCAATCAATTATGTGGTGCAGCGTTAAACGACACTGAAACTCCCACATCTCTGTAGCCTTTTCAGCGAACGCGCCATCTTTTGGAGGTCGTTTGATTGTGCACATGATTGTAAGAGTGTGTCAAACAAGCAGAAATACTGCGTTCTAATCAATTCTGTTATTGATTTGGAAAGTGTGATAACAAGGTGCTGCTTTTCCACAACACCAATTGTTGAGTAAATAATACTGAATCAAGACAAAAGCGGTATAATGTTAGGCGTAAAGCTACTCTGCGCTGCCGTTGTGTTTTTATGAATAGATTAAAACTTGTGTACCGCTCACTTCTTTGAAAAGTTCTACAAAAAAAAAAACGTGTCACATTTTGTTATACAGGATAAAAAAGGTCAGTTAATATGTTGCGAACGAATGTGAAATCTGCGTTTATTTTGTAGTTCAACACCAACTGTAGAGAAGTTATCTAGCTGACTATCAATATTCAGAAGGGATCATTTTGTTGGTTCGAGCTACATGCAGTGAAATCCAAAAGTTCAGTATCTTTTAACTTTGACTACTTGCGAAAGTTAATTTAGATTTTAATATGTCTGTTGCAAATCTCCCAAATGTATGGAAGTGCGACGGTTAGCTGCCGAGTACCTTCATAACCGATTCATCATTTTGTCAATAACACGTCAGAAGTAATGAAAATACCCAGCACAATTTCTCATCACAAAGCCCAAGGTGATGTCTTAAAATTGCTTTTTTTGTCTGATCAACAGTCCAATCCCCAAAGATATGCAGTTTGCAGTGCCATATGACAAAAAAGCAGAATGTCCTCACATTTAAGAGTCACTAAAGGTTGGCAATTTCGATTTGGAATGATGATGAATCATTTTGAAAACTGTTACATATTAAATAGATTTTATGTCCATCAGTATTAGACAGGGCCCCTGAATGATCCAAGTTTCTCTTCACCTAGTCAGCCCATTTAGGCCCCGGCTCCACGAGGACGGAAACTGGTTGAATCCGCATATTTCTCATGCGTATAGCCCTCTAAGCTCCACGACGCCGTAAGGGAAACGTAGAAACAGACCCCGCAAACGACAACGGGTCCAAAGGTGGATAGATCTGGGAACTGAGCGCTCTGGGGGGTCCAACGGGGCCGTGGAGTCGCCTATACGGTCATTCGTTTTCATAGCCCCGCCTCTCCCCCGCGGGGTTGCTATCGTGCTCCAGTCGCTACTGACCATGCTACAGTTCTTTGTGCAACATCTACAGGAGCTCCTCCTTGAATTCAGATTATTTATCTTTATCTCGATATGGACATAAACGCGAGTGAAGTCTAATCTGACAGGACGGAGACACGCAGCTCCTGCCGCTGTGATGCAGCGGGAGCAAAACACACACTTCAAGTCAGATCATCACCCTTAGCTATTTTAATTACCTCTCAAACTACCTCAACTAGTTATAAATATGTTCATTTTTACTGTCGGGTCACTCATTACAGGATCAGCTGCTGCATGAGACAGACACTGACGCTGTCAGAAGAGAGGACAAAGAGATGTATTTGACGATTATATATCATTATATCGTCGTTATTCATTTGTTTTAAAGCTCAATAAATAACAATGAAGACCTTTGACCGGCACTTTTATAATTTTGTCCGGAAGATTTAAACTTTAACACACGCTGACCGGCGAAAAACTCTGCCCGGTTCCCTCCGCCCCCACCGCGGAGAATACACAGAAGTGCAGCCATGACAACCATTCTTCTTCGCTGCTTTTGTGGAGGAAGTTGCTGCTTTTGTGGAGGAAGTTACAGCGCCACGTACAGGTTCGGCATATGTACTGCAGCTTTTCCAGCGGTTGGATGTAAACGGAGCCGTCTCGTGGAGCTTGACACAATCCGGTGTATATTGCGTGGGGACGGAAGGTTTTTTGCAGTTGCATTTGCGTTACTCCGATGCGTTTTGCCGTATTTGTCCTCGTGGAGCCGGGGCCTTAAAATTCATTAAGCACTGAGCAACTCTCCCTGGCTCCGCCTCCTATGCTTTACCAAGTTCTCTTTACTCATCCGTGGGCTCATTTCCTGTTGGCTTGCTCTCAGGCTTCAGTGACCTTTCAGGAAGTGTATAAATGTTTGACCAGAAGTATTATAAGAGCAGCCCTCCTCCACACAAAGCAGTGTTCACAAAGAGTCTGGGATCCGTGTGGGGGGGGTAATGGAGCAGCACAGTATGAAGGCTGCTAAATTGACTTCCCAGGAGGGGGGGGGGTGTTACATTCAAAACACTTTAGCAGTTGGAGCCAGCGTACAGCAGACTGCATTTCTCCCCTTATGTCCTACCACTGTGCTGTCATGACAACCAGTTCAGATTATTAGCATTAAACTCTGTGAATGGGTGTTAATCATAATTGTTATAATTGTGCTTTTATGGGGTTTTTTTCACACGCCAATGCCTTATTTGACTGCAATATGGTATTTAGGAGTTATCATTTAATCAGCGTGTCTTACTGCCTTTTTATCAGCAGGGTAGTTATTATTATGACCTCCAGTAGGAGTAATTAAATCATTTTCTGCATGACACTAAGAGAAGATACTACAAGTGTTAAACTAATGGGTCACAATAAAACTCCACCAGTTGAATTAAGACATATTTTTGTAATAAATGGTATGTCTAAATATGAAAGTAAGGCATTATCTGATTCAATATGTACCTTAAAGCTATGTATGTGTTTTAAACCATTTTTACTGTACTAACCCCAACCCTCACTGGATTGTTTTGACAACAGATTCATAGGTACACATTGACATTATGTTATATTAATGTAGAAACACCCACAAGATCCATATGGTGCGTTGTTGCCTCTGGTACAGTTGAGTTTAATCATGTTAACGCAGACAACATACTGTTCCAAGTCATTTTTGACTGAATAAGCACGATGTGTGGTCTGCTTCAGCCATGCTTAATGTGTTTCTTCTAAATGAACATTACTCGATGCTAATTAAAAAAATATGATCCCATGCTCAGCTGTTCTTGAGAGATAAACCCCGCTGATGACACGACAGCGTGAGAGGAAACTGCCAAACTTTTCAATTTGCTCGGAGAGGAAGTTAGGTCTACAGGTTTCGTGAGGTGCATGGCCAAACCAGGATGTAGGTTATCCGAGGCTACAGAGAAAGTGAGCGGGCAGTAGTTCTGTAGGATTATAAGACCAATTGAACCTCCTCAGGATACAGCGGAGGTGAAGCAAGCTGATCTGCACACAGGAAGAGGGATGAGGGTAAGCGAGGTAAAGGAATGAATATGATGATTTAGTGATTTTGCCGTAGAGAGGAGAAGTGGAGATTGAGTGATGGTGAGAGAAACTGTCAATAAGTTAAAGGCAAGCTGTGATGAGGAAATGACACGGAGGAAAGTGAAGGCAACATGGGGTTTGAAATTGAAAAAGAAACTTGAAGTAAGACAAAATAAGAAGGATAGAGAGTGAGATAAAAACAAATGAGGGAGGTGGAGGCAGTGAGACACATAAAAATGGATCAAGCACCCGCTGAAGTGGAGAAGGAGGGAGTGATGGAGAGGGAGGAGGTGTGGAAAAGCAGCCATGATGAGATGGATTCTACTGGACCATGAGATTGATGACTCTACTTCAGAAGGAGAAGGAGAGGGAAGAGATAGGGGAGACGGGTGGGGAGGAATAAGAGAAAAGCCCCTGATGAAAAGAACCAACCCCGCAAGACACCAGCAAATCTGGAGTCTGATCAAAAAGAAACAGCCGGTTTTATCTCAGCCCTTCCATCTTGAAGCATTTCGGTATCTCTAATAGGATCTTCTCTGTTCATCATCAGTTATGCATTGCAAGAAGAAAAAAATCCCCAGAATAAGAACACATGAAAAGAGATTATGTCTGAAGCAAATACAAGTCTTGAAAAGAAGGATTTGGATTTAGTTTGGCTCTCAGACATCATGCGAACTGATCATCCATAACAAACATTTTAAATCCATATTTAGAGCTTAAACTCATCCGCTCATGGCCTGTCAGTGTTTCCAATTAGAGCGCTGATTCCAGAAGTTTCTCCACACACAGCAGGGCCTGTCCAGCTCACACAAGAGGAGCTCATAACAGAGGAAAATATGCAAAGTCCACATGCCAGGTTGAGTCTGACATTGAGGTATGGAGAATACCAGAGGGAAGAGAGAAAGTGGATGTTAATCTTCCCCCATGAGAACGCTTCACTTCCACCTTCTCTGCCTTGATCCTCCCTCTCTGTCTCCGCCCTCTGATTTGCCGCCTGTTTCTGGTCCAGTGGGGACGCCAGGGAGATAAACAGCGTTTGCTAACAGAACGTGGTGGAAGCTGAGGCTGAGCAGGCCTTTATGAATGAGAGAGTTTGCCGGGATATTCACTTTCTTCACAGCTCGTATCATAGGCCCTGATGGAACGATAGGGTAACTGGCCGTGGCACAGAGCCGCCTGCACCGCCAGTGGACTGATGTTATTGGCTGTAATGAATAGCGAATAGAAAATATTGTTCGATATGTCACAAGCCTTGCTATAAATGCCTTTTTCATAACAACAAGATATGTTAGAAGTTACACCGTTATGCTTATCAAGCTGCTTCAGCTTTATAATGTTGTTATGATGTATGTCACTGACTGTTTTGTCTTCTTATCTTTTTTTTAGGCGCTGTCACGGAGAACGTTTGTGCGAGCTGCGATGGGACACAGTGAGGCTGTGGACGTGATAAGAGATCTCTGCACTGCTGCTTTTCAATCACAGCCCCGACACTAGACGGAAGAAAAGTCCATTATCCACGATTAATGTCAGCCGTGTTGCGGAGGCAGCCTCAAGCTGCACCGCCAGATCTGAGACAACTCATGGAGGCGTGGCCTCAACGTTTCCATCGCTGCTGCCACTGACTCCAGCCCAGTGAACAGCGATGCCTTCTAAAGTCTCCTGCTTATACTTGCTGACGGTGGTTTGCTGGGCCAGCGCTCTGTGGTACCTGAGTGTGTCCCGCCCCTCCACCTCCTACGTGGGCCAGGTGGCTATCCCTATAAAGCCCAAGGCGGGCAAAAACGGCACTTTCACAAACATCCGCACGCGCTCGCTCAACCCGCACGACTTCGACTACCTCATTAACGAGGAGAAGAAGTGCGAGGCGGAGCCGCCCTACCTGGTCATCCTGATCAGCACCACCCACAAGGAGTTTGACGCCCGGCAGGCTATCAGGGAGACATGGGGGGACGAGAGCTCGCTCCCCGACATGCGAGTGGTCACGCTCTTCTTGTTGGGACGCAGCACTGATGGTGTCCTCAACCAGATGGTGGAGCAGGAGAGTCAGATCTTTCATGACATTGTGGTGGAGGATTTTATCGACTCCTACCATAATCTGACGCTAAAGACGCTGATGGGCATGCGCTGGGTGGCCACCTTTTGTTCCAAGGCTCAATATGTCCTCAAGACGGACAGCGACATCTTTGTCAACATGGAGAACCTCGTCTTCAACCTCCTGAAGCCCACCACCAAGCCCAGGAGGAGGTACTTCACCGGCTACGTCATCAACGGCGGGCCGATCAGAGACATGCGCAGCAAGTGGTACATGGGCAGGGATCTGTACCCGGACAGCAAGTACCCCCCCTTCTGCTCCGGCACCGGATACGTGTTCTCCGCTGACGTGGCGGAGCTCATTTACCAAACCTCTTTACACACCAGGCTGCTGCACCTGGAGGACGTATACGTGGGCGTGTGCCTCCGAAAGCTGGGCATCCACCCCTTCCAGAACAGCGGCTTCAACCACTGGAAGATGGCCTACAGCCTGTGCCGCTACCGCCGGGTGGTCACCGTCCACCAGATCTCCCCCGAGGAGATGCACCGCATATGGAACGACATGACCAGCAAGAAACACCTGAAGTGTTAGCAGGGCTGAGGGAGAGCCAGGGAGGAAATGAATGTTCCTTTATCACCTGCTCCTCCATCATCGACTGTGACAAATACTTCAACATGTAGCACTGACTGCAGGAGTATTGATGGAGCGTCCGGGGCTTTGTCCGGGGGCTGATTGCTTTACGAGGACTTTCTATAGCTCAAAGCCACTCTTGTAAGTCTGATACATGTTTATCAAGAAGAGTGCAAACATGTCCAGGTGGTTAGTTGTCGTTGCCAGCAGCACTATGATGTTTATGGGAAACAGGAAGCTTGTGGGCTTGTGTTGAACTACTCATTCATACAAACTTTCCCCAATTGCATAAATGCCAACTTTGATCGCAGACATTCGCCTGTTGTGTAGAGCACAGGCTCTAATTATGAATGTTCTCATGTATTTTCAGTTGTTGTGCTTTCTGAAGGTGTTAATGTTGGATGTACTGTCGGCACTACAGCAGCTGTCGACATCGTGAGGACCGTGGTGAGTTTAAAGTGGTGTTAAAGACTCTGAGAAAGCAGCTCCTATGTAATATTCCTTTCAGAATCAGACATATTTTCTTACAGAAGATCCACACCACCTTGTGAAAAGGTTTCCGGACAGTGTGAAGAAACTCGGCTGCTTGCATTCCCCAGGTGAATGTTACTCTGTTGATGTGTAATGTGCAGTTATTCGTCACAAGCAGTGCTGAGCAGGCTGCAGACTATTCTATTTTCTATTACTTGAATATAAAGATGTACTGTTAGAGCGGCGAGGACAGATGAGTGCTTTTCTTCTTTTCAATTACTTGAGATCAAATAAAGTGCTTTTATAAGACTGGATGTTGTATTTATTACAGAAACAGCATCAATGTGGATTCTGCTGCATGCATATAAGGAAAGTAAATGACGCTCAGAGGCGCTTGGTGTACGGCTGTTGAAGAACACGTGGCGTCTCGTCAGTCCTGCTGTTCCTGAATGCAGCTGCTCGGTGTGAAGAGTGCTGAGGAAACATGGAGGCCGTGCTCTCCTGCCTGCAGGTGTGTGTAAGTGGAGTGCAGATTGTAAAATGTGCGATTAAATCAAATCTAGCATCTGTGTAATTGGCAGCTGAGTGGCTGTTTTCTACCATAATGTCTTAATAGGAGGAATAACCTCAGGTGAGTGGATTTCTATACTCAGATATAGCGCTCAAACTTTTGTTTTCAAAGACTCTAGAAGGCTGTTTGAACATTCATCTGCTGAAAGGAAGGTACAAAGAGTGTGTTTGAAAGGTAATTCACATTTATTTAGCAACAAGTTTAATATTGTTAGGGCTGTACAATGAATCCAAATTGTATCGAAATCCGCAATATGTACTAGTGCAATATTTAAATTGGTGGAAGCACAATATTTGATGAGGTTTTGAGGAGCTGCAGAGATATCTGGGAAGAAAAACTCACTGGAGTATAAAAATGCCTGTAATTCTCATAATTACATAAATATCAAATGTAACTTAACGTCATTAACTCTCATTCTTCTCCGAAATCATTCATCATCAAGAGCGGTTTGGTCTTTCAAGAAGAAAACAATCAAAAAAGTGTCATTTTTTTTTATCTTGATCTGTGTTTTTCCTCATTTGAGACAAATCTGCACTGTAATTATGTCCCAGCCTCTAATGCCTATACAGATATAAGTGTGTGTGAGTGTGTGTATTACATTTGTTGAACTCTTTGTTCCAGGCATCACGATGATCTGAGGGAGCAGCAACACTCCTGCGGGATTTGTCGCTGCAGAAATAAAAAATGTCTTCTGTTCTTTCCCTTCCAAAGATAAACATAAGAATGTGGGAAGCACTTGTGGCTCGCCCCTCAAACACTTCAGCGGGGAAATCTTGTGGGAGCTTGTAGGCAGAAAACACATCATTGCCGTTATGATTTCCTCATAATAAAACTATTCCCGGACGACATCTTTACGTCAAATACGTCTTTTGATCTGTTATGAGAACAGCTTTGGAAACTAGGGTATAATTGCACCCGATTTATTCCAGTTTATCAGCATTTGTTCTGTAGGTGTAATGTGCAGGGTGGAGAAGAACTGGGAGCAGCCCCAGTATGTTATCAGTTAATGACTTTACTTCAAAAATAGCCTGCCCAGTAGCACGCATGTGAAGTAATTGTTATTCACAGCTTCTCATCCTCACTGCTGTGTTTTGCATTCCTTCTGATCGCCCCCTATGGCACATGCGGTTTGATACAATATGCTGAGTAATAGAAAGTCTGCTCTGTAATTGGCCAAACAAGCCAGTGGTGGAGCGTTTAAAAAGGCTAAAGCTTGGGGAAAATCAAAAGCGAGTGATTATTCCGGGGCTTGTGGTAAATGAACCCCGTAACGAGCGAGGCGGAGCGCGAGACAATTGGGAACACTCACATTTCTAAACAAAGCGTTGGAAGGCGGGCCTTTGGAGCCTGGAGTAGAAACACAACCCCATTACTGCACAGATAGACCTCGCTGTGGCATTACAGTCTAGTTAGATGATGCTACGGCTGGAGGGTGTTCCTTAATGCTGCATAATCCGCCGCTGATACATATTCATATTCCTATGCATGTTCTTCTGCCCTAAATATGTTCTCCTCTGCCTTTGATTCAGCTCAACCTCCTCGTGACCCGGGCTTTGAGGCACAGAGGACGCAGAACATAGCTGTGGAATAAATTGGCGCTGTGCAATCTGCCATCTGTGCAGGCGCAGTTATACCAAGGTGAGAGGAAGGGGCTCAATGAGAGCAGGTTGAACATCCTCCTCTTCCTCCTGGAGATGATGCAGCCACTGAAGGAGGGTCGAGGGGTTTGGCTTTAACTGGGCCTGAAGTGTTTACGATGGATGTAACTGTCCAACGCGATTAAATAATGCTAAAATAATTGAAAAATATAAAATATATTAAAAAATTCAAGACATACAGTAAGCCAACCTCCCAAAGAAACATTGAAAACCACATTCATTGATTATCTTTTATTTTAAATTCACAGATCTTTTCACAATCAGGTAAACTGTTTCGTCTTCAGACATAGTAGGCCTATCAGTCAGCAGTCACAGGTTTTTTCCCAGGAAGCATTGCATTTACTTGTCGACTCGCGCCTCAAAGGTCAAACTTGACGCCGCTCAGCGATCAAAAGCGCGGAAGCTATTAATCTCTGTCCCGTCGTTGCGTTTCAAACATTTGATGAATGCACCAGTCGATTTTAGAAGCCGGCTGCCTCTGAAACTGAACATTCAAATTTGTTGTGAAATGACATCTCTGCAACACAAATCAATGGCAGTGGAGCAGAATAATGTGCCGTGCGTCCCGCTGCGCCCACCTCTGCATGGCTGCATTAATTACGTACTTGTCACTCGGTGTTTTATTGGCAATCACACTCCGCATGGCTCACATCTCATTTGCAGCGTGTCCGTCAGCACAAAGTTAACCCCGCTGCGAAACAACTATGCGCCAGATAAAAACCGTAATATGGATATCTGCCATGGGAAACATGTCCTTGTGGATGACAGCGTTTCAGCAGCATGAATTATTTTCTGTCATCCATAACAGATAGATGGGATTTAAATAGGAAGCATACATCAGGATAGGAGGCAGGGGCACCACCAGCACAGACAGAGATGAGTGTGACAGCCAGGCAGGATGTGAATAGGAGAGCAATAAATTAACTCCTAACGCTCTGGGACCATCTCTGGAGGCAAGGAGCTCCACCTCACCTTCCTCCCAAAGCAGCAGGCTCATATTTATGACCAGCTGCAAGCTTGGGAGGAATATTTGCATCAGAGTCTCATTAATACCTGATGGGCTTGTGAATATTAAGAGTGTTGAAATCAGTGAGCAGGTAAAATATGAAGGTAGCTCACTGTGTAGTCTTCTTCTTTTTATAACTTAGCATAGCCGAGGAAGTATATGACTCATGTATCTGTCTTAAAGCTTATGCAGAGTCTCTGTGAGTTAGTCTGTGTGATGTATTTCAGGTGATGCTCATATTCTTTTCTTCTGCTTGCAAACAGCTCTCTCACTCTCTCAATATGCCACCCAGGCATCAGTTTACAGCGTCGTATAGTGCACTGGTTCCCAACCTTTTAGGCAATTAACTTTTAAGACATTTCCCCTTCATCAGTTATGTTCCAAATGAGTTGATTTCAGGTGTTTTTAAAGTGGATGTTAAGTAACACTACATTAAGGTTTGCTATTACCACTGATGCCATTTATCGATTGTATTTCAACTTGTCTATCCAGGGCTTTTAGCCAACTATTTTAGCTCTTTATCTGTGACATTAAGCTTACTAATTTAATTGTTTTAACTGTTCGACCATTACATTTAGTTGCCTATTTTAGGTGTTTATCACTGACTTTTAGCTTACTGTTGCTGTTGCTGTTTACCCATGACCCTTAGTTATATATCTCAACTGTTCATCAATTACTATTAGGTATCTATTTAAGCATTTGTCCAACATGTTTAGCTAACTATTTTAGCTCTTATCCATCAACTTTAGCTATTTTGGCAGTTTATCCATGTCTTTTAGCTGTATCTGTTACAGCTACTTAAGTGTGGATGGGAAGTGTGTAGCTACTGTGAATGTAGTGTTTAGCTGGCAGCTTACCAGTTATTAATTGCTATATATGATCATATCATAAGACTAAACATTAGCATCACACCAATATGTGATTTCTTTGGGTACTTATTGTCCTTCTTAACACAGATATATGTGTATTTTTTGTAACATTCTTAAAAATACACGAGTCGTAATTGCATCCTTTCATATTTATTCCCAAACTAGACATTTCCAATTTGCATTCAACTTCCTGACAATGTGATGGAAGGATATTAAATCCTTGTAGTCTTAATTAGAGATTAGTGAAGCTGCCAAAGCCTAAAGCTACATCAGCCCCCCACAGTTGAAAAGTTGAATCCGTCTTCATCTAATTGAATTTCCCAGAGTATAGAACTTTTCCTACATTATATTTGAAATCCATTGTTGAAGTCAGCCTTGGATCATTTACTTTGATCAACTTCCTACAACCCACTGCGCTAAGACTTCTCAAACATGGATTTATCGGGTTCGGTCACATCTCATTCATTCCATCTGCAATATAGAATTCAGTTACTTTTGCTCATGTGTTTGGTCTTAGATCCTGTTAGTAGACTAGACATGGACTTTTTAAGTCATTAACAGTGGTCTGAAGCAATCTGGAGGACACATAGGAAGTTCATTGCCTCATATGGGATGTAATTAATCTCTTTTAAAGCCACATCCATCTCACTCCTTACCTGACCCACATCTCACATGCAATTTTGCGCTTCAGAACACAAACCACTGGGACCCTGCCTGAGGAGACGGGGGGGGGAAAGGAGGAGAAGATGACTGCTTTCTAGGAGGGGTAGTTTAAAGACAGAGTGGAGATAGAAGGCTGAAAATGACGTATAATCTCACTTGTCGTGACACCTAAATGTGCCGTTTTTTCCCCGTTTTCCATTAGTTTTTCCTTTCACTTTCTCACCCCATCTACTGTGTCTCCTACCGTGTTTTCCATCTCTTTCTTCTCTGATAATGTGAGCCAGGCTTAAGCCTCCATCTACTCTATCTTGCTGTTTGCGAGGCCTGAGAAATCCTCAGCAGATGCGTGAGAGAGTGTTTGTTTGGCTGCATGCTGTTGACAGACAACACAGCTTTAAATATGAAAACAAGGCTATTTCAAGCTGGCTTTGCCGAGATGGAATGCATGAATTTATAGACAGAGTCGGGGGGAAAAAAAACCTCAGACATTTCCTTTGCACTTGTTTGACATTTTCCTCCAACTTGTCAACACGAAATGCTTTGTCAAAACAGCATGGAGGAAAATGCAAACATTTTGTGCCTGTCACATGAGAGCTTTTAACCTGAGACGTTGCACATGAATACACAACAAAAAAATGGATTTCACAGCAGCCATCTTGCATTTGCTAATTGCTCACAGTGTTTATTACCAGTCGTTACATTTCACAAGGTGGAAAGAACAAGCGATTAAAGTCACTGCCAATTCAGTTTTTATTTACCCAAGAGGCTACTTTCCTGACTGAAATGACCAGATGCTTAGTCAAGATAACACAAAATCATGTGTAAATTCATCAGGTAGAATACCATAATACATCTTTTCTTTTTTGCTAACTATATTAGCTGTTTATCAACATTATTAATCCATTAATTTCTTAACAGTTCATTTAATACTGTTTGCTAACATGTTTAGCTTTTTCTCCTACACGTTTCTCCAACTATTTTAGCTGCTTATCCATTAGTTTTAGCTAGCTATTTTTAGTTGTTTATGCATAACTTTTAGCTTACTGATTAGTTGTATCCATAGTAACTACTTTCAATATTTAGCTAACTATTGTAACTTCTCTGCAAGTTTGCTATAGCTTTCATAAATCAGGTGTAAAACCACCCAGTAACTTTTAAGTGACTGTCAAAACAAATGATTGGCTTTATCCTTCATATATTGGTTATTTACTCGAATGCAGCACCATTGCTTAAAATCATTCAGACTATCAAAATCAACATCGCAGCACTGCTTGGATTAAAGTCCATACTGGGCCATTCATTTGATGTATGAAGTGTACAGAATGCACTTCCCGCGTAATATGTTCTATTTCTACGCCAGGCCCTAATTAGTTCTAATGACGTGCACCTGCTCACAAGACACCTCACAGCCACTGAAGACATAGCTAAAAGGTTTGTTACTTTTCTGCAGCAAAAACAAACTTCAGAAGCTTAATTTGACTTTTAGTTTAATTTTAGATCGCAATGCCTTACTCTAACCACACCTAAACCTGTCATTTATAAGCCATGACCACAAATTCATAATGAGTTCTTCTTACTTGACGTCTCAAAGCACAGAGGGAACAAACTCCTTAAATGGTGCATCCTTCCTTGGCTGTCCACTGCAGCTATTGCCAGGCAACCAGCATCCATTTGGGCATATGGCCGGTGATCTAATACCTTCCATCTCCAAGCAGAAGAATTTCTAAATTGGGTTCAGAAAAGGAGAGGATGCATTGAGGAATTACATCATGACCATAGGCTGTATATTGCCGAGAAGCCCTTAGTAGGCGGAGTCGGCCACTAACATGGGGGTCTATGGAAATTGCTCCTTTCTGCAGTCATCGCCTATCGGCCAATATATGAACTGCAGTTTGTGGCACTTCCGTATTGGCGTCCCGGCTCTTCCCCAGAGTTTGCCGCTTGATCATGACACTGGACTGTGCTGCAAACCATTTATATATCAGGAGGAAGGAGCCATTTCTCCAAATGATGACATACAGAATCATACCGGGCCTCAACAGTCTTTTGTCTTTGGGTTTCTTAGAGTCAGTGCATCAAAAATATGTGATGCATGAAAGGTGTTCTGTATTGTATGGGCCAGTAGTTGGTGTGTGGCATAGTCTCCTAGCATCAAGCTCCATTGTTCTCTAAGGAAACATGCATTACAATACCAGATCCTTACCTTTGCATACTTTTCGTCTTGCCTCTTCAGTGTCATGGGAGCGGGACTCTGTACAGCTGCTTTAATCCCACGTGGTTTTGTGTAAAGACTCGATCGATGGTAGCCAATCTCACTTTTATAGTGCTAACTGCTCCCTGATCTGCAATTAATGCTGCCTGGATTGCACGCAGCCTGATTGCATTGATGCCAAGACCGTATCTGCAATGGCTGCTGGTCAGGACTAAAGATCTTTGCTGTGCGTGGATTTCATAAAGTCATTTGATAAAGCATTTCAAAATCGACAAGAGAGTCGCATAAATAGGACATATGGTACAACTGCATTACTGTAGACACCAACAGTGCAACTTATCTCAAAGATCTGGCAATAGATCAGACTCATAATGGACTGGACCTTTAGTCCAACCTCTCTTAAGGACAAGACATGATTGGTATTCAATCATTTCATTTGATCCTGAGCTCTATTTTCTCCTCTTGATGCTGAAGCACACTCCTCTTCCTCTGGCCCCTCGGCCATGGTCTTTTTACTCTCCTACACGCCTTTGGCCTCTTTGATCAATGCTTGCAAATAGCACAGATGGAAGATATAAGGAGTGATTGATGTTTGGAGAGTTGTGAAAAGCAGTATTGCAAGGATCTTTTACTTTTGTTTAACAAAGTTTAAAGGTATTTCTGTGAGATCTTTATGAACTGTTTGAAAAAAGGGTGTGGGAAAAAAGGAAACTAACGCATTTGTTAGAAAGGTGTGACAATCAAGTGTCTGTTTTATTAGCAGTGACTTAGCAATGGGTGAAAATGGTCAACATTTTGGGGAATATATTACTGTTAACCTTCATTTCTTATCCAAATAAGCTTGGCTAACCTGGGGCAATTGTAGATGTGTCTGATGTTCGTGTTTCTTGGCGTCTCTTGTAGCAATGGTTTTGGCAGAAAATGACATGAAACTAAGGTCCAACATGGACAGCAACTGAATCGCCACGTTTTTTTATTTACGTAATCCCTTCCCGGACATGTTACAAGCACCACATATTTTACACACTACAAAAAAAACATCCCCATACATTCCCCAATAGGCACAAATATGTGCTTAATAAAGGCCCTATATTTAATTGGCAGGTGTAATACTTAGAATGTCCACTAGGGGTGCTATATTTAATTGACAGGTGTAGTACCTATAATGTCCACTAGGGGCGCTATATTTAATTGGCAGGTGTAATACTTAGAATGTCCACTAGGGGTGCTATATTTAATTGGCAGGTGTAATACTTAGAATGTCCACTAGGGGTGCTATATTTAATGGACAGGTGTAGTACCTATAATGTCCAATAGGGGCGCTATATTTAATTGGCAGATGTAATACCTAGAATGTCCACTAGGGGCCCTATATTTAATTGGCAGGTGTAATACCAAAGAGGTACACTGGGGGCGCTAAGAATTAATGCAATATATCTTATCTGCCAGTTTTGAGTGGGTTTTGACTTTACTTGTATTACTGGCTCTGTCCACCAGGTCTAGAAATATTTCACTTTGCTCTTATTTGGTGCACCACCTTCCCCAGATGTCACCCTTTATGTACTTTTACCTACTTCCTCATTCTTTTCTTATCTGTTGCCTCGCCCTTTTTCCCCGATTATATACTTCTCCTTTTGCTTGGCTACACTTTTAACTCTATTCAGCAACACACTTTTGCAGTTTTCACCGACTAGGAGACAATATGGGGGCAATAGCCGAGCCGTCGCTGCGCTCTCAGTGTTTTGTCTCCCTATTCCTGCCTGTTGGTGTCAGCTGATAGAGGTGTTATAGTGCTTTGCCTGTTTTATCTTTTTTTTTTTTTTTTTTTTTTAATTATCCATCACAGGATTGTACCAGGACAATCGGGCTCCGCAAGGTACCAAGCTGATTGTCATCAGATTCTGCATGAATGTGATTACAATCAGCTTTGATACACAGGGCAAGCGGCTTGTGAATTAAGCTTGGTGGAGGAACAGGGGTCTATTTGCATACTTTCAGGAGAGGCTCTGTGATGTCACAGATGATGTAACCGCATTGTGCATGACTTCTCCAATGATGTCATCGCACTCCGCATCAGTGATGTTAAAGAGCCTTTCTTCACCGGTGATCACATGACATGCAGAATGTGATGACATCGTCAGTCAAGTGTCACACCTCTGGTATTAAAATGAACCAGTATTCAAAACTACCGATTGAAACTGTCAAAGTAGTATCAAATCAAATAAACAATGTCAATAGTGGTATTGAGACCAAATATGTAATCATTTATTGTTAGAATCATCCTTTCAACACATGATACAGCTAATACAGATACAAAAAAGAAATACCAGTAATGTGTCAAAGAAAAGACACATGCGTAGAGAAAAATACAACAAGATTTTAATCTTAAGAAAATTACCATGAAGTGATCATCAGGAGAAAGAAATAAGGCAAAGACTTGCAGTATAAAATGTACAACCACGTGATGATATAATATGTATATAACATTGCACAATATACCAAAAAAAAAAGGGAAACTACGCATGGAAAGCAAATGAAGTGCACAGAATAACAAGGCACTGTGGAAGAAACCTGCACACGCGTCTTTGGATGGATCTGCTGCCCGCGGAGCTCCAGTGAAATGTTGTAGGAATGTTACGCTGCAAACAATCCCACTGAGCAAGTCTTTAAACTAAAATCTGGTCAATTACATCGATAACTCAGAAATTATTACTAATAATTGTTCAATAATTGCAGTCTGTTTTGTGTAAAGACTCGATCGATGGTAGCCAATCTCATTTTTATAGTGCTAACTGCTCCCTGATCTGCAATTAATGCTGCCTGGATTGCACGCAGCCTGATTGCATTGATGCCAAGACCGTATCTGCAATGGCTGCTGGTCAGGACTAAAGATCTTTGCTGTGCGTGGATTTCATAAAGTAATTTGATAAAGCATTTCAAAATCGACAAGAGAGTCGCATAAATAGGACATATGGTACAACTGCATTACTGTAGACACCAACAGTGCAACTTATCTCAAAGATCTGGCAATAGATCAGACTCATAATGGACTGGACCTTTAGTCCAACCTCTCTTAAGGACAAGACATGATTGGTATTCAATCATTTCATTTGATCCTGAGCTCTATTTTCTCCTCTTGATGCTGAAGCACACTCCTCTTCCTCTGGCCCCTCGGCCATGGTCTTTTTACTCTCCTACACGCCTTTGGCCTCTTTGATCAATGCTTGCAAATAGCACAGATGGAAGATATAAGGAGTGATTGATGTTTGGAGAGTTGTGAAAAGCAGTATTGCAAGGATCTTTTACTTTTGTTTAACAAAGTTTAAAGGTATTTCTGTGAGATCTTTATGAACTGTTTGAAAAAAGGGTGTGGGAAAAAAGGAAACTAACGCATTTGTTAGAAAGGTGTGACAATCAAGTGTCTGTTTTATTAGCAGTGACTTAGCAATGGGTGAAAATGGTCAACATTTTGGGGAATATATTACTGTTAACCTTCATTTCTTATCCAAATAAGCTTGGCTAACCTGGGGCAATTGTAGATGTGTCTGATGTTCGTGTTTCTTGGCGTCTCTTGTAGCAATGGTTTTGGCAGAAAATGACATGAAACTAAGGTCCAACATGGACAGCAACTGAATCGCCACGTTTTTTTATTTACGTAATCCCTTCCCGGACATGTTACAAGCACCACATATTTTACACACTACAAAAAAAACATCCCCATACATTCCCCAATAGGCACAAATATGTGCTTAATAAAGGCCCTATATTTAATTGGCAGGTGTAATACTTAGAATGTCCACTAGGGGTGCTATATTTAATTGACAGGTGTAGTACCTATAATGTCCACTAGGGGCGCTATATTTAATTGGCAGGTGTAATACTTAGAATGTCCACTAGGGGTGCTATATTTAATTGGCAGGTGTAATACTTAGAATGTCCACTAGGGGTGCTATATTTAATGGACAGGTGTAGTACCTATAATGTCCAATAGGGGCGCTATATTTAATTGGCAGATGTAATACCTAGAATGTCCACTAGGGGCCCTATATTTAATTGGCAGGTGTAATACCAAAGAGGTACACTGGGGGCGCTAAGAATTAATGCAATATATCTTATCTGCCAGTTTTGAGTGGGTTTTGACTTTACTTGTATTACTGGCTCTGTCCACCAGGTCTAGAAATATTTCACTTTGCTCTTATTTGGTGCACCACCTTCCCCAGATGTCACCCTTTATGTACTTTTACCTACTTCCTCATTCTTTTCTTATCTGTTGCCTCGCCCTTTTTCCCCGATTATATACTTCTCCTTTTGCTTGGCTACACTTTTAACTCTATTCAGCAACACACTTTTGCAGTTTTCACCGACTAGGAGACAATATGGGGGCAATAGCCGAGCCGTCGCTGCGCTCTCAGTGTTTTGTCTCCCTATTCCTGCCTGTTGGTGTCAGCTGATAGAGGTGTTATAGTGCTTTGCCTGTTTTATCTTTTTTTTTTTTTTTTTTTTTTTAATTATCCATCACAGGATTGTACCAGGACAATCGGGCTCCGCAAGGTACCAAGCTGATTGTCATCAGATTCTGCATGAATGTGATTACAATCAGCTTTGATACACAGGGCAAGCGGCTTGTGAATTAAGCTTGGTGGAGGAACAGGGGTCTATTTGCATACTTTCAGGAGAGGCTCTGTGATGTCACAGATGATGTAACCGCATTGTGCATGACTTCTCCAATGATGTCATCGCACTCCGCATCAGTGATGTTAAAGAGCCTTTCTTCACCGGTGATCACATGACATGCAGAATGTGATGACATCGTCAGTCAAGTGTCACACCTCTGGTATTAAAATGAACCAGTATTCAAAACTACCGATTGAAACTGTCAAAGTAGTATCAAATCAAATAAACAATGTCAATAGTGGTATTGAGACCAAATATGTAATCATTTATTGTTAGAATCATCCTTTCAACACATGATACAGCTAATACAGATACAAAAAAGAAATACCAGTAATGTGTCAAAGAAAAGACACATGCGTAGAGAAAAATACAACAAGATTTTAATCTTAAGAAAATTACCATGAAGTGATCATCAGGAGAAAGAAATAAGGCAAAGACTTGCAGTATAAAATGTACAACCACGTGATGATATAATATGTATATAACATTGCACAATATACCAAAAAAAAAAGGGAAACTACGCATGGAAAGCAAATGAAGTGCACAGAATAACAAGGCACTGTGGAAGAAACCTGCACACGCGTCTTTGGATGGATCTGCTGCCCGCGGAGCTCCAGTGAAATGTTGTAGGAATGTTACGCTGCAAACAATCCCACTGAGCAAGTCTTTAAACTAAAATCTGGTCAATTACATCGATAACTCAGAAATTATTACTAATAATTGTTCAATAATTGCAGTCTGTTTTGTGTAAAGACTCGATCGATGGTAGCCAATCTCATTTTTATAGTGCTAACTGCTCCCTGATCTGCAATTAATGCTGCCTGGATTGCACGCAGCCTGATTGCATTGATGCCAAGACCGTATCTGCAATGGCTGCTGGTCAGGACTAAAGATCTTTGCTGTGCGTGGATTTCATAAAGTAATTTGATAAAGCATTTCAAAATCGACAAGAGAGTCGCATAAATAGGACATATGGTACAACTGCATTACTGTAGACACCAACAGTGCAACTTATCTCAAAGATCTGGCAATAGATCAGACTCATAATGGACTGGACCTTTAGTCCAACCTCTCTTAAGGACAAGACATGATTGGTATTCAATCATTTCATTTGATCCTGAGCTCTATTTTCTCCTCTTGATGCTGAAGCACACTCCTCTTCCTCTGGCCCCTCGGCCATGGTCTTTTTACTCTCCTACACGCCTTTGGCCTCTTTGATCAATGCTTGCAAATAGCACAGATGGAAGATATAAGGAGTGATTGATGTTTGGAGAGTTGTGAAAAGCAGTATTGCAAGGATCTTTTACTTTTGTTTAACAAAGTTTAAAGGTATTTCTGTGAGATCTTTATGAACTGTTTGAAAAAAGGGTGTGGGAAAAAAAGGAAACTAACGCATTTGTTAGAAAGGTGTGACAATCAAGTGTCTGTTTTATTAGCAGTGACTTAGCAATGGGTGAAAATGGTCAACATTTTGGGGAATATATTACTGTTAACCTTCATTTCTTATCCAAATAAGCTTGGCTAACCTGGGGCAATTGTAGATGTGTCTGATGTTCGTGTTTCTTGGCGTCTCTTGTAGCAATGGTTTTGGCAGAAAATGACATGAAACTAAGGTCCAACATGGACAGCAACTGAATCGCCACGTTTTTTTATTTACGTAATCCCTTCCCGGACATGTTACAAGCACCACATATTTTACACACTACAAAAAAAACATCCCCATACATTCCCCAATAGGCACAAATATGTGCTTAATAAAGGCCCTATATTTAATTGGCAGGTGTAATACTTAGAATGTCCACTAGGGGTGCTATATTTAATTGACAGGTGTAGTACCTATAATGTCCACTAGGGGCGCTATATTTAATTGGCAGGTGTAATACTTAGAATGTCCACTAGGGGTGCTATATTTAATTGGCAGGTGTAATACTTAGAATGTCCACTAGGGGTGCTATATTTAATGGACAGGTGTAGTACCTATAATGTCCAATAGGGGCGCTATATTTAATTGGCAGATGTAATACCTAGAATGTCCACTAGGGGCCCTATATTTAATTGGCAGGTGTAATACCAAAGAGGTACACTGGGGGCGCTAAGAATTAATGCAATATATCTTATCTGCCAGTTTTGAGTGGGTTTTGACTTTACTTGTATTACTGGCTCTGTCCACCAGGTCTAGAAATATTTCACTTTGCTCTTATTTGGTGCACCACCTTCCCCAGATGTCACCCTTTATGTACTTTTACCTACTTCCTCATTCTTTTCTTATCTGTTGCCTCGCCCTTTTTCCCCGATTATATACTTCTCCTTTTGCTTGGCTACACTTTTAACTCTATTCAGCAACACACTTTTGCAGTTTTCACCGACTAGGAGACAATATGGGGGCAATAGCCGAGCCGTCGCTGCGCTCTCAGTGTTTTGTCTCCCTATTCCTGCCTGTTGGTGTCAGCTGATAGAGGTGTTATAGTGCTTTGCCTGTTTTATCTTTTTTTTTTTTTTTTTTTTTTAATTATCCATCACAGGATTGTACCAGGACAATCGGGCTCCGCAAGGTACCAAGCTGATTGTCATCAGATTCTGCATGAATGTGATTACAATCAGCTTTGATACACAGGGCAAGCGGCTTGTGAATTAAGCTTGGTGGAGGAACAGGGGTCTATTTGCATACTTTCAGGAGAGGCTCTGTGATGTCACAGATGATGTAACCGCATTGTGCATGACTTCTCCAATGATGTCATCGCACTCCGCATCAGTGATGTTAAAGAGCCTTTCTTCACCGGTGATCACATGACATGCAGAATGTGATGACATCGTCAGTCAAGTGTCACACCTCTGGTATTAAAATGAACCAGTATTCAAAACTACCGATTGAAACTGTCAAAGTAGTATCAAATCAAATAAACAATGTCAATAGTGGTATTGAGACCAAATATGTAATCATTTATTGTTAGAATCATCCTTTCAACACATGATACAGCTAATACAGATACAAAAAAGAAATACCAGTAATGTGTCAAAGAAAAGACACATGCGTAGAGAAAAATACAACAAGATTTTAATCTTAAGAAAATTACCATGAAGTGATCATCAGGAGAAAGAAATAAGGCAAAGACTTACAGTATAAAATGTACAGCCACGTGATGATATAATATGTATATAACATTGCACAATATACCAAAAAAAAAAGGGAAACTACGCATGGAAAGCAAATGAAGTGCACAGAATAACAAGGCACTGTGGAAGAAACCTGCACACGCGTCTTTGGATGGATCTGCTGCCCGCGGAGCTCCAGTGAAATGTTGTAGGAATGTTACGCTGCAAACAATCCCACTGAGCAAGTCTTTAAACTAAAATCTGGTCAATTACATCGATAACTCAGAAATGATTACTAATAATTGTTCAATAATTGCAGTCTGAGTCACTTAAAGGGGCATTGCACACTGTTTTAAGGCCTTTAAATTGTGCTACATCAGGAGCTTTCGATGAAAATGACAATTTCTGACTTTTAGTCATATTTTGTGGATTTTTGCTTTTGTGAATGCCAGCAGGTTCAATTATGATGTTGTTCCTGCCCTGCTTTAATCACCTCGTCTCCCCATCTGCAGGCTGATAAGCTCTCTCTGTTTGCAGTCCTTCCCATCTATCACAGGCAGGTATACAGCTCAGAAATGACTGACAATGTAACGCCTGAATAGATGAAAAATCCTGCACGCGCTGTCAAGGCTAGCTTTGCGGAAAATTCTCAAGTGTCCGGGAGATTAATGGCTGCCATTATTCACACTCTCCTCCAGGTGTGTCGTTTATGCGTATGAATAAGTCTGTGTGAGAGGGACAGGAAAGAGATTATATTTCCTCCACAGAGACAGATACAAGTTTTTAGCGATAATCAAAGGCCAAAATCGATTCAACAAAGTGCTGTTACTCAGGAAGAAGAAACTCAATTACCCAGCAGGCTGAGGTCAGATGGGTGGGGGGGAAATCCAAGGTCAAGCGTTACATTATATCAGAGGCTTCTTCCTCACTCCTATCGCTTCCAATTAACTTAATACAGCAGCACTGCTCTTCCCCACGCTCACCAAGATAATCGACAATGAAATTAAGTGGCGGCGGGCCCGTGTCAGCGGGGGATTGAGAACGGCTCAGGGCTGATGGGAGATAATCACAGGACACCAAATAACCGCTGCCAAGAGCTCCGGGCTTCTTTATGGTCGTAATAAGCGCAACCTTGTCTGGCACTGTGAGGCAAGTCAAACACACGGGCACTAACATTTTGTTTGGGCACGTGGAATCACATACATTAAAGCTGATACATGTGAATGATGTCACTGTCAGCTCAAAATCCCCCCCTAGTGCAATATCTAACACACACACTTGTTAGGAGTGTACACCTACCCAGTCATGACACATCACCCTCTCCTCTGGCTGCAGGGGTGTAACAGCAGCTCACATGAGGGAGGAGGCGTCTCCCCCACATGGAGTCATTCAACATGTTATCAGACTGCTTTATATAATTACGCTCTTTTGTGGCAGCCGAACAAAGTTTCTCAGATCACGACTTTAATCTCACTGTTTCTCATCTTTTCATTCTGGGTGAGGCAGCCCAACAGCTTCCAAGTTTAATCTCACAGTTTGTGTGACATTGAGTTTCAATGTTTTGACACGTATTGTTTTTTTTTTTCTTGCATGTTAATTGAAAATTAGGATAACAGCCAACATTCACTCGCAGCGTTTGCAGTGAGTCCTTCCTCGTGTGTGCATTGAGCCGGCTGACTGAACACTGAAACAGACCACTGTCTGTCACTGCTAATTACTTATGCAAATAGGCTGAGCGCATTAATTACATCCTGCCCAACAGTACAAACACAAGTTTTAACACTGTGAATCCCCTTCAAGGTAAACACTCATCAAATGGTTTTAAGGTCTGTTTTACATATAACATTATTAAGTTATTAACAAATTAAAGTAATTAGTCTGTTCTCCTAAAGCTATATGACCCACAAAAATGATAATATAGCAGTGTGTCAAAGAGAGAAAAACTCATATCATCGTTACAAATACAGTGGTTCTCAACATGGGGGTCAGGAACTACCAAGGGTCCCACGATACATTACAGGGGTCACCAGGTGATTACAGCTGCATATGAATCAATATGAATTAATAATGGATCAAATTGTTCTGTAAAAATAATAATAAGCATTACAAAAAATACACAGGCAGTTGTAGAGTAATTTAGTTATTTTTTAAAGATTTAGAGCAAAACCACATAGCTGGATACTATTGTTTTCTTGGCAGAGTCTATATAAGTATTGCATTTCACATTTTTTTTTTCTGAACTTTGTCCAATTTCTGTTGTTCCAGAAAGATTCAACCATCTGGCCCGGAGAGAGAACAGGTGTGAACTTGTTGCGTATCGCTAAGTTTGAGAAGCTAGCTACAAGAGGGGTTAAACATGAAGGCGGCAGAGAGTAGACTGTTACTCACAACACAATATGTTTTGTTCCTGCATTGCATTGTGGTCCACTGAGGCCGCTGTGGTGAGAGACTGGAAGCTTTAACTCGGCTGTTACAGATTCCTTCCTGTGGGTGAGAAGATTTAACACTGGGACTCATACTACTAAAAATTGTGTTTCTTTATGCTTTTGGAACCCTGTCGAGTTATGAATTAAACATATCCCTCTTAAAGCTAGAACTAAAATCTATTCCAAATAATGGGTTTCTGTTTTTCTTTTGCTAGGTGGTAGATTTATCCAATGTTAGGGAGGATACAATTCACCAAAAGCCAAGCATTAATTTTCCTCAACATCATTTATTTCATGATGTATTATTAATGAAAGATTGATACGGCAATGTCTGCAAACATCACGGTGAGGAGGATGTGTTCGATCCACGCTGGGACTAACACGACTTTATCTGTTCTTGATCGTTCCTACTTAGTTTTTTTCAAGTAATGTATTTTGAGATGCCATTTTACTCGACAAAATATCTGCTGTTTGTCAGACCCAGTACATTGTACACTTAGTTATGTGTCCTTTTGTCACGCAGCATCCATAACAAAGTAACATGCTCAGTGTATACTCTATATAAAGGTCATAACATAAAAAAGATCTTGTTGTAAATGAAAAGGAGAGCCCATTTTCTCAATCCAACATGAACTGAGCATATATAGTTGTCATGGTTGCAGCTACACAGTGCTGTACTTTAGTTTGGATGTTTTGCCTTTGAACCTCAATCATGGGAACAAAAGTTTGTACTAAATAAGTGTCTATATATAACCTGTTGTGTCCAAACGAATGAACACGGGTAGTAAACAGATAATCCGCAGGAAGGCACAGCTGTTTCTGCATGTTTCATTATGAAAGGCATGGCAACAGACGGATTTAGTTATGCTTTAGCAGCTCACTAAATTAGATGTCAGAGCCGTGTAGTACAGGAAGAGTCAATGAACAGAGCAGGTTGTTCAGCTGGAAGGTCAATCACTGCCTCGTTTTTCTGAAAAGCTATTTGCTAATCCCGCAAATGGGTCTGTTCAGAGACTGTATCTGATTGGGAATTAGCTCTCAGCCGGAATGCTATTTAGACAGCGGCGCATTAATGTTATCTCCGGTTCGCTCAAGGGGGATTTCTCGGAGCTGAAGTGAGGAATAAGGGCCGGTGCAGTAAATCTCACGAGGTTACAGGAAGGAGGTGGCTCCGGCTCCCAGGAGCAGCCACTGCATCAACAATGATCAGCAAAGTTTAATATGGCCGTCCACACAGCAGTTTTATTCATCCCAGCGGGGGCATTGTCTTTTCACTGGGGTCAGCAGAGCGGAGATCCCAAAGAGCCTCGTAACACGGCACCTCCGGTTTGAAGAGTGGATCATGCTGCCTCACCAATGAATCAGGAGATTAATGGTGGACCTCGCACATGGGGAACATGCTTCTCTTCTTCTTCTGAGTCCAAGGTCAAAGCACTGCGGTGCTCACAGATCAGCACCAGATCCCACTTGGCTTGCGTGTTAAGAGAAAGCTCAGTCATCTCCACTGATGTAAACAAACAACTGTGAGTGATCTAGGCTGTGCAAATGTAATTCATAAATGCTGAATGGGAACATTAGCATAGCCCTCAAATGAAAAGCTACACCGGGAAACCCATTATGCAAAAATAGTCCCCTTGATTTTTTGATTCACGAGCATTTCTGTTATTTAAAAAACTGTGAATTTACAGAGACAAAGGTCTATGCGTATTGCTTACACAGAATACAACTCTACTACTCGCCTGGAGAAACTTCAATTACCACTCGAATGCTTCAGGAAAGAGAAAGGCTTACCCAAGGCTTGCCTCACAACGGAACAATACTCCCGGGTTATAGCTTGCAAACGAGCAGAATTCTAGATGGTCTCTCAATTCAAAACATCAATTTGGAGGTGCAAAATAAGTGTAGGGTCTTATCTTTGTCATTTTAAATCCATTCATTATATATGCGTGGATTCTGGAGTGAAATGTATTACCTTTTTTAAAACCCTCATATTTTATCACCTCAATGCCACTTTGAGTTCTTACATCAGCGAGGCTTACATTAACTATACATTAATTGAATGATAGCACTAATAAACTCTTAGTGTAAGTATGTGAGACACACTTGAACTCTTTGTTATTATCCTAATATATATGAACTCATTATCTTATTGCCTTTTATGTGTTATGACAAGAGTTTTACTACATGTCCCTGTGTAACCAGTGCTAAAGAAGGTCATCAAACATCAGCAAATTCTTTACCCCACATTTATTCCAAGAGAGGGTACATTTTTCATGGGCAGTCATAAATATTTGGTAGTTATAGCCTAACATCTGGCCCCAGGCTATGGTATAGGTTCTCTGCCAGCCTGTCTTTGTTGCCCATTATTATAGCTGTTGAGTGTTAAAGTGTGTAAGGAAACATGTGTTGGATAGTCCTGTGTGTTTTGTCACACATGTTCATAGATTTTAAAGTTGCCACAAAAAATAATGCAATGTTATGCAATTTTTCAGGTGAAAGATCCACTCGAATCATGAATTTCTCTAAGAGAGGCCAGAGAAAAGAGCAGTAACAGCGGAGAAAGTCTTTGTTCTGCTGGAAGAGATTCAAGTTTTCTACATGGGTGAGTTTGTCTTCAAATAAAATGTGTCTGATGATCAGCAGTGGAAGTGTTACAATTATCAAATGAGCCACGAGTTGAACTGAGTTTGAGTTCATATGATAAGAATGAGAGCATTCTTTTACTACATTTGTTTAACCGTCAAACAAATGCAGATATAACCACTGAAGTCTCATGCTGACCTGTTTGAAGCACTGACTTATTACCTGTATTATGACCCTTTCAAGTATCGTATTAAATTCTAAAATAGACGGATAGCCAACATCTTTACGGTCAACCATAAATCACAACAATCAACGTAAGATAATGAACTGTTTCCTGGGTCTGAGATGAAAAAGGAAAGCTTTTAATATTAACTCTGCCCTTAGTTATAAACTAGGAAACAAATCTGGGACCTGATGTATTCTGTTTGCTACCTCAGAAACGTTTCCACTCTCACAACATGAGTTGATTGTGTTTATTGAAGGTCAGACCTGTCTTTTAAAACTGAGTAAAATATAATACTTTGAAGGACACTTCAACAAAGCAGCCTTTTATTATGATTGAGCGTTTGGAGTGCAACCTCCTCCAGCTGCTACCTTGGATCAAATATTGAACTCTTTATTCTCTCTCCAGCCTGAAGTCTCATTTTAAATGTTTTCTCTTCTTTACCACATTTAAATTCTGACTCGATACACAGCCGCCCCGAGGCCAGCTTTGAACACGGTGAAAAACAAGGGTCTCCTCCATCTTATTTACCGCTTTACTGCAAGCCAACCAATTTGCTGTCCGTCCTCTCAGTTAGCTGTAATGGCTTCTTGATTGTCAGCGCTTTTTAACGCTTTAAACACAGCAGGTGAGTTCAGGGCGGGAAGTCAGTAAAACAAATGATCCTTATGGGAAATTAAGGGGGGATGTAATGATGAGAGGCACGCACAATAATCCATTTGAATGCACCGAAAAGTGCTGACATTTTACGAGAAATTAGGAAAAGCAGTGTTAAATCCTCGGTTTTCCTGTGTGAGGCTTGTTTATGTTGGCAGAGGGGCTTCCTTATCACTCTCACACCCAACAGAGAGACATCCTCAGCCCCCGGTGCCTGCTTTCATCAATCAGAATTGCATTGACACTGCATGGCACAAAGTCAAACAGTGTCCTCTCTGTGAATGAATTGGCATGGGAACCTGCGAGATGAGATAGCATCTAAGGAATGCTAATTCACCGGGAGTCTGGGTCTGGAGATGTCGTGATTAAAGACTCAATTTCCCAGAGGTCAGTGTGGTGTGATCACATATTACCGCTAACTGATGGAGTGTCTCTGACATCTGCACTCTGACGGCGCGGCTGTCACGAGCGGCAGCATCAACACCTGTTAACACGGAATACACTCCAGCACCGGATTAAATATTCCTGTCAAGGATTCACTCAGTCACAGAGTTTTAAGTAGCTGTTTTATGCTATCAAGCTGCTTATTCATGGTTTGGTTTATGTAAGGGGGAAAAGAGTCTGGGAGAGGCCTACAGCAGCTCTCAGCTAGGAACTGCTAAGCCCTGAAATGCTGCCATACAGCATTATCTTCACAAAGCAGGCCATGCATTATCCCAACATGTTCCTCGGTGGAAGGCTTTTCACAGCAGCAGGTTTTAACGTGGTTCTGCTTTGCTTTGCTGCTACTAGAGTAATACTGACAGCGCCTTTCTGTTTTATTACAAGCATATCATCTTGTTATTTCAGCGACTGACTGACAGCTAGAAAAATACATACCATACCATTGATTTTTTTTGTCTATTAAATGCAAATTGAACATACTTACATCGTTTTTCAAAGCATGCTATTCCTTTTTATGCGGATGCCCTTCCAGGCAGCATGTGATTTGTATTCATTTCAGCTCAGTGCTGAGAATGAAACAAGCTTGGGATATGTAATCCATCACGGTGACCGTTGCCGCGCCCTTGTTTTTCCATCAGTGTTATTCTATCATCATGCGGTTGAAAGCATTTTATCTCATTTAGTGGTGGATCCTATAAAGCTCTGCATCTAAAGCATTAGGGTTTATGACTCAATAAATCAATCAATATATGAATGAATACTACTGTTAAACAATTCAGATGGAAGTTAAGGAAATGTAATCAGTTTCCTCTACCTTTATAAAATAAATGACTGTTTAAAGCCATCAGATAGCTCAGATGAAAACACATTTAAGATGTGTCTATCTCCTGATTATATGAGTCATAAAACTACACCAGCCAGGGCAGGTGTGACAAAAACACTGCACATTGCATGCTGTTTAGCTGATGCTTTTGTTCAAAAATACAATAATGAACCACTGACCCTCTGATTAGTATCGCATACCCCAAACTACCCAGCTAGTTGAAAAGGCTAATGCTGAATGGGAAGTCTTAAAATGAGGTGTAGCCTTTTAAAATGTTTAAAAAGTGTTCCATGTGTCAATGTTCTGTTATTGTAAGTCTTCTGACTGTTCAGAAGTGTCCTTGAATGCCCCACAGCCGGCCCTACTGTCGGCATTGATTGCAACTCTCTTGTTGCACCTGTTAAGGCGGGAAAAACCGGTCGATCTTATTGGTCCATTGATTTCAGAGACCTCTATTTATCACCAGCATAGCTCCGCCCATCTCCAACCTTGGGTCTAATTAGCTTAACTGGAAACACCTGTGTGGTGTGTAAAATACACTAAAACCAATAACAGAAAACGATATTTGGCTTACATGACCACAGTCAGGCTGTAAACATGACTGATGATATCTGACTTTTATAGTACATATTATCAAGGATTCAATTACTAAACAACATAATTAAATGGTAAAAGAAACTTAAAAAAATAAGGTTTTTTCATCAGTAACAACTTTACACAGATCCAGTTGGACGAGCAATCTGTATTTCAGACATTGGATGCGTTCCAATACCGACACTATTTGCAATAGTCAAGTGCCCACTTGAGAGAAGTAAATGCGAACAGTGCCCAGGTGCTTGTTAAAACAAATGAAAGCTTACTGAGAAGTGCTTCATTAATGAGGCCATTCTATATTTCACACAAATATGGCTCAGTCGGGCTCAGACAGTCTGATGGTTTTATTTAATTCACAAACAATACAAAAACATTGAAAACTGACAAAAGTTGAGACTGTGGGAAATACATATTCACTTTTTAGCTGACAGTTTGATTGGAAGATGGATACAACTAGCAGGTCATTAGATTAGACTGGAATCAGGGGGAAGCAGATGGCACTGTTCAACGTAGCATCTCTAAAAACAAAATACTGATAATATTACTTTGGATATGTGCTGTAGCCGGAACAGTGCTGGTAAACAAATGATTGTATCCCCGAGACAGCGACTGTCTAGCTGTTTCCCCATGATTCCACTCTGTTTGATAACTAGTGGCTTGAACTAGCGTTGTGACAGCAGATTTGCAAGCTTTTTAAAAACCCTTGATCATTTCAAAGATATGTTAATATATTTGTGCTGTTAATGAAGCCTAGTCTGAACTGAAAGCTAATCTTTTTAATGTGTGCAAATGTATAAGGCTTCTGTCAAAGGCATGTGTGTCCTGGGTGTTAATTAAAACCGTAGCCCTTCTGATGAAAATGAAATATAAATATACATTAATCCTTTATTAAGGTCCCATATGTTATATGTTGTGTATTTCCTAATGCTTGAAAGTATGTCTTTCGTCCAAATACTATTGATGATAATATTAAATATTTAATTATTTGTATCACTCTCAGCAAAAAGAGTAGATTTCTTTATTTCAGCAAGAGTACAGTGAAGGATATCCACCAGTAGAGGTATAACTGTGTTGTGTTTGGACTTGAAATATATAAATAATATTCCAGTTAAATGAATTATTGATATAATTCATAATTCATAATGCAACTCTGTTAATATTGGTCATGAATCCAACTTACATATAGACACAAACCAAAGGACTGGTTTGGCGCAGTATACTGTGGGGAATTGCAGGACAACATCGTCTTAAAATACCCCAAAATAGGGTTTGAGATTCATAAAATTGCTGTACACATAACAGAATCCCATCCCAAAAATAAATACTTCATTCCTTCCTTACATGTTCCCTGTCGGCCATAACACTGCTCCTAACATTTGTTTCTCTTTGGCCGATTGGCGACCGTTTCCCTGAGCAGTTAGCTGATTGGTGCTCCCGTGGTAACCAGCTTGTAGTAGGCTCCCTTCAGGGCCATGAGCTCGTCGTGCGCCCCCTTCTCGATCACGTAGCCCCGGGACATGACGGCGATGATGTCAGAGTTCTGGATGGTGGAGAGGCGATGTGCGATGACGATGCAGGTCCGACCTTCTCTGGCTTTGTCCAGCGCCTCTTGCACTGTCTGTCACAAAAACACGAGGCAGAGTTCAGGCTCCCAGAGAGGCAGCAGACACCCTCCGTTTCCCCACACAGCAGAACCTCGCAATTATAGCAATTTCACAATCATGCGTTGATTACTATCATTAAACTGTTCCAGAGTATCAGCGTGCTGCAGAGGCCTCTTTGCTCCCCAGCATGCAGCAGCCATTTGAGCTAGAAAAGAAACGGAGCAGCCCCACAGACATCTTAACCGGAGGGCTGCTGTGAACTGTGAGCTGCTGGTGATAATAATAGAGAGGATGGATGATAATGATGTTAATGATAATAATAATTAAGTGCGTGCCCTGTGTGCTCTCTGAGCCTGAAGACTATCAAGCAGCTGCACTGTAGTATAGTGTGGATTGTACACATCGTGGTGCTCAGGGTGTAATGAAGCATACCCTCTCGCTCTCCGTATCCAGGGCAGATGTGGCCTCGTCCAGCAGCAGGATCTTCGGGTCACGTATGATCGCCCGGGCGATGGCGATGCGCTGCTTCTGACCGCGAGACAGCTGAGATCCCTGGGCTCCGACGTTCGTCTGGTATTTCTGAGGCCAGATGGAATAATATGGTGAGTCATATCCCCCTCTAATTGGTCTTTCTATTATTATTTTCCCATGCAAGTTCATACAAAATCTACAATTTGATAATGACTTGGATTCAGTGAACAAAAGATTTCTGTGAATATGATATGAATATGGCCTCTAAAATTCTCTAGCTTCCCCTAGGCCCTTTATGAAAGGAGCATTGTATACTGTAACTTACACTCAGACTTCCTCACCTTTCTCTGTCACCTTGAACTGTTCACACTAAACATCCTGAGGCTGGTTGTAGCATGCCTAAAGGCCAAGTGAAGAAACTCGACACTCAACGCAACACCTAAAATACGCCACAAATAAGATCCTCACAAAATAATCTAATGGAACAACAACATTTACTTGTGTTTAAAAAAAAAAAAAAAAGTTACCATCAGGGGATTTAACATTCAAACTCTCAAGTCATTGCATTAATATGGTCCTTAAAAATCCTTAAATTCACTATTATACGGCGATATACTGAACTACAAATGAAATACATTTACAAAAATCTGAAGTGTATCTGATTGAAGAAAATGTAGCTGTTTACAATCAGTCAGCTGCTGCAGCTAATGAGCCTCGTTGCATTTTGGGAAAATACAATAATGAAAACCTTTTAAACAAGCTGCTGGTCAATCGCGAGTGCAGTCATTATAACAGCTAATTGTTCAATGTTTGCAAAAATGACTTTCTGCAGTGTTGATAAACTTGAAATATCCGAGCTGTCAGTTGAATTATCCATAAAAAAAATCCATTTTTTTTAAAAGACATTATTTTAAATACATTTCTAGAAAACCCATATTTGAACTCCTTAAAAATGTCAGAGCCACAGCATTAAGACAAATCTAGAGACAGACGTAAATAAGCCAACATAACATTCATTTTGCAGATCAAGTTGCTCTCCACAGCTTCATGAAAATAGCTTAAGAGGAATCTATTAGCTGAAGCATGTAGTGGCATTAAGGAGGACACCTGCTGCTCATTCACACATCACCCACACATGTCCCTCCTCAGCACCAGAGTATTTAAATACCAGCCTCTCTCACACCGCCATGTGCCACTTCATCTGTTCGGATCATGAGCTGTGCATGTGTGCCAACCTGTTTCCTGAACACAGACAGATAAACCTCATGTTACCCTCCCATGGTCCAAACATTCCCGCACGAAATGCCCACAGTACCTCAGGAAGCGCCATGACGAAGCTGTGGAGCTGGGCTTTCTTGGAGGCAGAGATGACCTCGTTCATGCTGATTTCCCGCGAGTTGTCGCCGTACTTGATGTTCTCTTCGATGCTGCAGTCGAACAGGATGGGCTCCTGGGACACGATGCCAATCTTAGAGCGCAGGAAGGGCACGCTGACACCCGTCGAGTCATGGCCATCTATCAGCTGCGGGAAGCCATTGATTTTACCATTAGGAGAAAGCAATATAATAACCAAAAGCTGAGAATACAATCCACTTAATGAGCCATCATTACACCATCTCTACTGTGATTGCTCTACTCGCTACCTAGAGGTGATGATGTCCTCCTCAAACATCAGGACCCACGTTTCCAAACTACTTCCAACTAAATTAAGCCAGTTGAATCTTGGCAGGGATCCGTACTGGCACAAAGGCAAACCTCCATCTTTTTGTTATTTTAAACCAGCACAAAGTCAGGATAAAAGATCAAATGAATAGAAGTCAGATATACTTCCCTGAATGTTTAGCAATCCTTCTTTGACATTGAAACATTTCAGATTTTACCTCCCAGCGACACTCAACTAACCCTCATGAGTGTAAATAATTGAAAGCAGACTATACATGACTTATTAATCTCACAATGAGAGATCTGACATTTTGAAAAAGGTCAGCATCTGCTGTGACAATATAATGTGTCAGACCTTTTATTTGTACTTTCCATGTTGCTTTCCAAATGCTAAGTATTCCCCAGTATCCTGTGCCTCTTGGGGCAGAAGAAGTTCGAACGCAACACTGACACTATTATCTCCTTATAAAGCTAATGTAGCTATTGTGACTAATATAGCTAATGTGGCTAATATAGCTATTGTGGCTAATATAGCTAATGTGGCTAATATAGCTAATGTGGCAGTTGTCTATTTACACATTCAGAAGATGCGTTGCAACATTAGCATTCATTTAGGGTTCTGTTTGAATTAACTTGACAAATTGAAGTCCAATACCCACTCCCTTTTAGCTGGAATGTTGCTCAGTATCAGTTGGGAAATCTAATGAAAAGTCAACTCATCAATGTCATTATAGAAAAGTCAATATAATTTGCATGCCTCCTGATGCAACTTAAAACATTTAACTACCCTTTATATATGTATGTATTTCATTGATTAGTTAATTAATATTGTATCTGGATGAGTTGGAGCTCATTTTAATTACTATTGGCTTGTTAAATTAGGACAATTAACCAGATATTATAGGCTGAAGAATAAATGTAGTGGTGTAATGTTCTAAATGTTGTGAAGTAGGAGTATTAAGTAGCATACAGTATCTCAGATTGTCCAGTTAGAGTAAAGCTATTCATAGTCCACTGACAGTATATACAGTATGCCTCGCCGTGCCCTCACCACTCGCCCGTGGTCCGGGTCGTAGAACCTCTCCAGCAGCTGGACGCTGGTGCTCTTCCCACAGCCGCTGCTGCCCACGAAGGCCAGCGTCTGGCCCGGCTTCACCGACACATTCAGCCCATTCAGGACCTGGATATCTGGCCTGGTGGGGTAGGTGAACTTACAGTCAATGAACTCAATGTTCCCCTGGAAGTTATCCTGAAAACACAGCAGGGGGGGGGGGGGGAGAACAGGAAAAAGAGAGCAAAGGTTAGGGTAGGTTTCTCTGTGTGTTAGGGTGCCACCTCCTGTTCACAAAAGGCAGATAACACTCCCAATGTATTTAAATTAATTTAATTATTACGTTTTTTTATTCAATATTCCTTGTCTTTTTACACATTTTTAATGACTGATGTAAAATGAATAGGCAAAGCAATAAAAGAATAATAAATTAGACTTTTCATCACAGAAGAGCAATCATTTCTTTATATACTCAGCGTGCAATGTGTCAGAACAGCACATAACACGTAGCATAACATATGCCCTCATACCCATTTATCTCCCTTATCGCTGTAGACGCTGATCTGAGGCACGCGGTCCAGCAGCTGGAAGAAACGAGCCGCTGAGATCTTGGCCTTGGCGTAGTCTGGTGTGTAAGACGAGGCTCGGCCCAGAGCTGTGCCACTGGTGACGATGGCTGAGATGACCCTGACCAAGAAACCAACACAATGTAAGTTATCGATTCATATTTGTGTACATCCACAAGATCATTCTCCTGGAACAATGGATTTTTGTTCAGCTGGCCTTAGCGTATTTCTGTAAGAAAATGTGTTCCCAACTGGGCAAATTCAGAACAACTCAGAATCCACTATCGATGTACAGTTTAAACACTCTGAGAAATATTTAGTGTCCATGCTGTCCACATTACGATCTCACACTCTTGAACATGCCAAAGTTGGAAAAACAACTCCCTAACGTGGAAAATGGAACCATACAAGAAGCATGTGAAGAGTTCTGTCCTCTCCAAGTACTCTACTTATTCTTAATAAATCAATGTTTCAGTAATAGCTATTTCTGTATTTATATTTTGTAGTTGCCTCTTCATAGTCGTTTTTGTAAATCCCAGTGAATACCAGGGAAGCTTTCTCCTCTCACCTGAACACCAAGCTGAAATGGAGCCCCTCCTGTCGCACCAAGTAACCTCCGAACCTGTAGGAGGCGGAGTTGGTCAGGAACACGACGCACTGTGAGAAGCCGTAGCAGGCTCCGTACACCTTGGCTTTCTTCAGGGCCGCTTCGTACGGAGCGTGGAGCTGCGCCGCGTACAGCTCCACAAAAGTCCTCTCTTTCCCCAGGCCGGCGATGGTGCGGATGTTGTTCAATGCCTCGCCGGAAATCTGCAAATTAAGAACTACGATTTGAATAGTATGCAAAAAAACAGGCATAGAGAAGTTGTTCCTAATTCTTATGTGTGTTTTAATGTGTGAAGGGGATATAGATAAAACATTAACACCTATTCTTATCTACATACTATTTAATGCTGACACAGCAAACCCATTTCCCCGATAGGGATCATTAAACTTTAATCTAATCCACTTTATTCAGATGCTTTGATTTTACTGCATCGATATCACTGAGAAGGTATAAAAAAAGTTCACAGCAAATTGATTTTGAACTTCCTTGCTCTGGCTTTATTTTGCTTAAGGTTTTATCCGCTGTGTTGTCTGTACCATGAGAGGATTTTAAACCTGGATGGCCACAGTAGATATTGAGTCTGACAGTGCTAGCTCCCTCCAAGCCTAACCTGCCAATTTCAAGGATCTGACCTCATCTGCTGGGATGTAGATCTACTCCTAAAAAACTGAAACCGTGAGCATAAAATAGACATTGTTGTTAAGCTGTCTCTTATCTGCTGTCAGTAGCTGCTGTAACTCCACCTGAAAGTTTATCAGGAATATTAAGATGATGCCTTCGACAAGTCCATAAATATCAGAATCCTGGACGCTGATAAATTAATAGCTTTGTTGCAGTCTGAAGTCTGACCTGTCCGGCGACCTCCATCGCCTGCTTGTCCTGCTTGGCGAACACCGTTAGCATCCTAGCCTGGAATGCCCCTGACAGGGCGATGAAGGGCAGGAAGCACAGGATGAGCATCGTGAGCTTCCAGCTGAAGTAGAAGGACATGAGGATGGCCACGCCGATGTTTGTCAGAGAGTTCACGATCATGCCGATCTGCGAGCCTGTGGCCTTCGAGGAGAAGTGGAAAAGAAGCATCATTTTACCGTACAACGTGATTATTCTCTCTTTTCTAAATCCATTTATACTGAGTCTTTAACTCACTGCTTGAACTTGTGAGGCATCAGTGGCCAGGCGCGTGGTCAGAGCTCCGGGGCTGTTCTTGTGATCATCAAACCAGCCCACCTCTTGGCCCAGCATGGCGTGGAAGCCCAGGCGACGTAGCCTGCGGGTCAGCAGCTCTCCAGACTTGGAGAAAGCATAGGCCTGGACACACACACAAACAGGAAGACTAATATGAAATCCCCAAACTATGATCTTCAGCATAATGTCATATATTACATATCTGCCATCCCTCTAATCCATGGGTGTGATGGATCAATCATGGACTCTGCAGGGAGTAGGACAACCTTTGTTAAGCCAGATAAGGTATTCATTTGACACAATAAAACAGATCTTTTGTGACTTTCCCTCAACCTTGAACACACTGGGGGTGAAAGCAGTGGGAGCACTAAAGTAATCAGTCTTTCAGAAGCAGACTGCTACTCTACCTGCAGCATCTGGGTGAAGAAAGAGACCACGCCGACCATGACAAAGAACACACAGATACCATCGATCTCCTTCCTCTGAGCCACAGGATCCGTCAGGGAGAATGTCTGCACACACACACACACACACACACACACACACACACACACACACACACACACACACACACACACACACACACACACACACACATGAGTACAAAGACATGTTAGACAAAGACACCAACATACACTTTCATGCCACTTATGGCGCAGTTCACCAAGCTTGTTAAACATTGTGAAACCCCTATTTTTGTTGTAGAAAATACATGTAAAAGGTTCAGTCTAAAGGCCAGTTGCACTCGTTTTAGACGGGTTCCAAACTAAATCGGTTCAATTAAGTCACCATTGCAAGTTTATGTAAATCAACACATATCATTGAATTACAACTTTTAGACCCTAATTATTTAAATAAGGTTTATAAAAGTGTTTGTAGGCTACTGGGTGGTTGATTTAGCTGATTTACAGACATCTCTTTCCCAATGTAAGTGAATGGGAATAGGAGTGGGAGTATTTTAGGCTGAAATGACGTCACGAAAATACACAGAAGTGGTGGTAACGAACCAGATCTTGTGTTCTGTCATTAACATTTTTGGGAATTGGCTTGATTTTTGTATTTTAGAAATCCTGAAACAACTTAAGCCTCACCGCCAGGATTTGACTGAACAGGAGAGCGTACACCGGGTTCACTCCTCCGTTTATGGCAGCCCCAAAGGATCCAAAAAGCATATAAGGCCACTCGGGTGCGTTGTACTTCAGGATCCTGGCAACAGGAGCAGGCTCCACAAATTCCTCCTCCTCTTCTGCGATGTCCTCCTGAGCACAGACAAATACACATCAGCAGGCAGCCACATAAATAAACGGTGTATACTATTCTGAGGGTAGATACAGACAAAAAACAAATAGCAGAAACATTTCAAACAATGAGTGTTACACTCCAACGGTATGTCATTATTTTTGACCTGCTCGAACCACCCACATGTAAAATTGGATGCAAACACTCCTACACACACACACCTTGGATTTGTCTGGCTGTGACACAGCGTAGGCTCTGGGGCCAAGCTCTCCAGCGATTGAAACAGAAGACTCTGGGATCAGATTGGACAGCTGAGATCGAGAACGCTGGCGGATAGAGGCTCTGTAAAAAAACAAAATACCTATCTTCAGCCATCATGTCGATGCACATGAATATTCACAGGGATAAATTGCTGCTTGTTGTTCTGCTTTCTCTAAATACTGGGTGCTCATAACTCTGCTGTGGTAAGTGGCTAGTTGTCATGATAATAGCTACATGTAAATGCTGCAATTGTCCAAGGAAGAGGATAATTAAGTAAATGAAGGTGTCAGTTTCTGCCATGACAAACCTCATTTTCCGCCTTAAATGACTAGTGTAATAATCCTATTTAGATGCACAGTCACGACCATGGAAGTGGATATTACAGTGTAGGGCAGGGCATGATAGGAATGAATAATACCTCAAGCTGGCCCGGTAGCTGCCTGCTCTGGACAGATTCAGCTTCTCTGGTACTTCATCCTCGACCACTAATGTAAGAGATCCAACAAAGGGTGATCACAATCAGGAGATCCTTTGTTTTTAAAAAAATATATCTTTCTGGACCTACTTTGTCGAGCCTTCTCATTCAGAGCCTTGTCCCCTTGGCTCTGCAGGGTGACCAGAGTGAAGTAGACCCCCTTCCTCTCCAGCAGCTCGTTGTGTTTGCCACTCTCCACAGCCCGGCCGTGCTCAAAGCCCACGATCACATCAGCGTTCTTTATGGTGGACAGCCGGTGAGCGATGGAGATGGTGGTGCGACCCGTACGTACCTGAGATAGAATCCAACATATTTCAATCTGTTTAATAGTCCAGATTTTTGCCGGAGATAATCTGATTGTGATAAAGAGTAGGACCTCTATCTTTTAACCCCCAAAATCGTAAATTATTATTGTTTGAAATGTGGCTGTATTTTGTTATGCAAAATGACTGCACACCAAGTGCCCTTGTCTATCCATTCCTGTATTTTGCTGGACGTTCACAATGTGGTCGGTTTACACATGGTTTGTGCTTTAATAAGCTCAATTATATGAAGAGTTTTTTTGAAACTGTGCATTGTAAGTCTGACAATGCTACAGCAGTGCTAAATCAGTGGAGTCAATTGTGTTATTGGCTCATATTTTTGGAACATTCTCTAAGAAGTATAAACCTTAATTTCATTCAAACCAGAGATGAAACCAGAAGCTAATCGAGTAGAACTTGACTTACTTTATCCAAAGCTTCTTGAACTGTAGCCTCGCTCTCGTTGTCGAGGGCAGAGGTTGCCATGTCCAGCAGCAGGATCCGAGGCTTCCTGACCAGAGCTCGAGCGATGGCAATACGCTGCTTCTGACCGCCGCTCATCTGACCTCCACCCGACCCGACCAAGGTGTCAAATTTCTGCCAGATTGTAAAAAGTGAAACTTGTCAGGCGGACATTTTAAAAACTTTTTCCCGAAAGTATTTGTATGAGGTCCTGTGAGAACCTGTGGCAGGTCCATGATGAAGTTGTATGCGTTGGCCTGTTTGGCAGCACCGATGACGTCCTCCATGGGGACGTCGGGCCGGCCGTAGCGTATGTTCTCTGCGATGGTAGTGGCGAACAGCACGGGCTCCTGCTCCACGATGCCGATCAGCGAGCGCAGCCATTGGATGTTCAGCCCTCTGATGTCATGCCCGTCCAGGGTCACCTGAGGTGGAGGGCACAGAGAGCTGATTTTGCTAAAAATTGATGGATGGAGTTATTAAAGTTGCTGTAATGTGATTTTTGCCACCATGCTACTCCCAAATGAAGGTCTAAGCATAACCTTTGTGGTGCTGTAAATGGCTTTTTACTCCTCTAAAATCTGTAAGGAGTAGGGTGTGCAAAGACCTTTTCTAGTAAAAGTGAAAAATGAGGCTGTTGGGACCCATTGGCTGAATAATGGAACAGATTATCATGTTCTTCTATTACCCTCAGGGGGTGGTTATTTTTGAATGGACTAGAATAACACTTAAAAGGAATGTGTGTGTGTGTGTGTGTGTGTGTGTGTGTGTGTGTGTGTGTGTGTGTGTGTGTGTGTGTGTGTGTGTGTGTGTGTGTGTGTGTGTGTGTGTGTGTGTGTGTGTGTGGTGTGTGTGGTGTGTGTGTGTGTGTGTGTGGTGTGTGTGTGTGTGTGTGTGTGTGTGTGTGTGTGTGTGTGTGTGTGTGTGTGTGTGTGTGTGTGTGTGTGTGTGTGTGTGTGTGTGTGTGTGTGTGTGTGTGTGTGTGTGTGTGTGTGTGTGTGTGTGTGTGTGTGTGTGTGTGTGTGTGTGTGTCTTTAATATGACAAAAAGCACTGATAGAAGAATCACTTGTGTGTTACATTAGTACAGCTGTCGAACCCACCATGCCCTCTTTAGGGTCGTAGAAGCGCTGGATGAGCTGAATAGCCGTGCTTTTACCGGCTCCACTCGGACCCACAAAGGCTGTGGTCTCCGCCGACTTCACTGCAACACTGAGCTGGTCCAGGATCTGCGCACAGATCACACGATCACAGAAAATGTCTTTTTTCTAGAAATCTAATTCTACCCTCAGTTATATGATAGTGAGGAGTACCTTGACATCCGGTCTGGAGGGGTAGTTGAAGGTCACATTGTGAAACTCAATATCTCCTTTCACCTTTTCCAGCTTATATCCAGCCTCAGAGAGACAATCAATCTCCGGCTCCTGTCAGCGACACATACAAAAAAGAAGTGACTTCCCTGTGAAAATACCTTGCCATTATATATATCTTGCACAATTTTAACAACAAGCTTTCTCACTCTCTCAATAGTCTCAAAGATGATGGTGGCAGCTCCACGTCCTGAAGCAAAAGCCTCCAGGCACGGGGAGGCCTGTCCCAGATTCAGGGCTGCTATCAGAACACCAAAGAACACCTGGAAGAAAGGTCAGCATATTAAAGCTCAATTAAATTACTCCATTGGTCACATGAAAACTGTAAAATGTTGTATGCAATTGTTTTTTTCTGAGGTTTTGTCCATGGAAAAGCAAAGAAGAAACCCAAACATTAAAAGGAAAAAAACTGCTGCTCTGTCAGTTCTGGTTGTGATACCTGCAATAGTGTTCCTGGTGTGTATTCTGCGGTGTCCACCACGAGGCTGGAGCCATACCAAAAGGCCAGCCCATAGCACAGAAATATGATCAGCCACATGTATCCAGTGAAGAACCCCATGATCAGACCCTTCCTGATGCCCCAGCGCTGCGCTGAGATCAGGTTCCTGTCGTACCTGTACAGTAGGAGAGATCACCTCAGCTGCATGTATATATTTATAGGACAAATAATTCAACTTCCATCTGGCAAATGTTACCTCTGCACCTCCTTTACCTCCCCACCAAAAGCAGCCACAGTCCTGATGGAGGTGAGGACCTCGTCTGCTACAGCTCCAGCTTTAGCGTAGGCCTGGAGCTCCATCCCCGTTAGCTTAGCTACAAACTAAAGGAAAAACACAGGGACGCATAGTTAATGGAGAACAGGAAATTAGTGAGTCAAGTCAATTAAATTAAAGTCCACAACTCAAGTCAATGGAAGGGAAGCTGAGTCAACAAGTCAAGTCAAGAGAAGTCAAGTCAAGTCGACAAATAAAGACAAGTCTATTCAACAAGTCAACATCTCAAGTTAAGAGAAGTCAAGTCAACTAGACAGACAAGTAAAACTAGAAAAGTCCATTTGACAAGGAGAGACAAGTCTGGCCAACAAGTAAAGTCAAAGGAAGTTGAGTCAACACGTCAAGTTGATAAGTGAAGTCAAGTCCATTCATTAGGTCAAGTCGCCAAGTCAATTTCAACAACTCAGATCTTACCAGAGCCATGAGACCTGCTCCAATACCGATCAGTGGACTCGCTGCCACAATAACAAGCGTTAACTTCCATCCCTTCACAAAGCCAATGCAGAAGCCACACACGAAGGTGGTGAAGCGCTGAAGGAAGATGGCGACTTGATCCGCAATGGCATCGTTGATCTTGTTGATGTCACTGTATGAGATGTATAACAACAGGTCAAAACCCCCCAAAAACTCCATGAGGTATAAATCATGCCGTCACTGTCCCACTCACTCTGACATGCGGGTGTTGAGCTCCCCCACAGAGGTGCAGTCGAACCAGCCGATCTCCATCCTCATCACCTGTCTGAAGTACAGGTTCCTGATGAGCTGGATCTGCCTGGCAGCCGAGATCACCCACAGGGAGATCTATTCGAAAGAAAAGAAAAACAGCAGGAACACAGGAAGGTATAAGAACTCTGACTTCTTTTTGACGGTTAAAGGGGAATTCTACATACAACTCGGCCTAAAAAACAGTCCTCTGTGGCTCTTAAAGGAGCTCAAGTCGGACAGAATAACTCTGATGATGTCATAATGATGGCTCCAGGGTCTTGGTTTATGATTGGAAGCTACATTTTGCAAAAAGTCTGCATTTCATGTGGATTTGAACAAATGTGGGCATGCTGGGTCAAATGTGGACAAGCTTCTATGGAGTTGCATTATGGGAAATGTAGTATCTAGCCTTTCTAACCCATACTAGGGACTACAATCAGGATATTTCCAACTCTCCTCAATGTAAACCTAGTATTTTTAAGTAAAATAAGTCCCTATGCTGCAAAAATATATAAACCAATTAATGTCTATGCTAAGAATTCTTGTTTTCCAGTCTGTCTGGTTATACGGTGTGACCGTCCGTGTTGAATGCAGCACTGAGATCCAATATACTAAGACATTTATGAAAACAATTGTGATTGTTCCTTAATGAGGTGTCTGGATTGTTAAGAAAGGCATAATAACTGAAGGGACTTTGCAAAATGGCTTCAGAGAATGATTTTTTTGCTGAAATGCCAAGCAATTCTTTTTAAGAGAAAAGCTTGTAGGCATATCATCAAGGCAGCAGGAGCTTTTCAGAGGTTTTACAGTTGATAGGATCAAGCTGTGCCATGCTGACTGAGTTTGTTTTTAAGTGCAAGGGTGACACAGACTCATCTAATTTTAGATTTGACAGTTTAAGACCAACCTGAAAGTATCCCAGCACGAACACCGCTGCTCCAATTCCAACGTAATACAAGGCGAAATTGGTCATCTCATATTCAATGTCGAGAATCCTGAAAGCATAAATCATATATGAAGACAACAAATGATATACTTATCGATGGATCTTAACATATTATTATCACATTGCTGGCTATTTTCAACCTACTTACCCACATGCGATTGTTTTATTGTTCATTATAACCCATTCTGACTGGTTCATGCCACTGAATGCAGTGTAGTTCTTCCACTGGATGGTGTTGTTCACACACTCCTTCCTCTCGTCTTTCAGCTCGTTGAGCTCGATGTCGTATGCTATGAAGGTGTCGGTGAGCATGCCGAACACCAGCAGCATGAGGGGCTGCGCCGAGCCGTGCAGCACCGCGCAGACGCTCCCCATCACCATCATCAGCACCTCGTTGCAGCTGGCGTAACGGAACTGGAGAGGAAGATGAGCACAACACTGGCATCAGCTCCATGGGGACAGATTACAACGTGTTAAAAAGCTAAGAAAGGGTATTTTACCAGCTGAAAGAAGCCGACCCGTATCGCTGGTTGCTCCTCCTGTCCATCATCTCTGTTGGAATAAAAGAATAGGTTTTATTATATAAGGTGAATGTGTGAATGTATCCAAGGCCTCTATTGCTATCTTTACTCACTTATCAGCCTTGGAAGTTGTGTTGTTCCTGCAAAGTAAAACACAGTTAGCAGCTTAAAGGGGCCCTATTTCAGGTTCATATTAGTCTGATATGTCTCCATGCTTTAATGCTCGAAAAGCTCTTTATTTTCTCATACTGCCTGTGCTGCAGCACCTCTTTTCACCCTCTGTCTGAAACCAGAGCCCAGTCTGCTCTGTGTTTAATGTTAGGTTTACAAATGCAAATGAGGCATTAATCAGTAATTCAAAAAGATGTAGTTGCCTAGGGTACAAAACACAAGTTGGAAATGCATGAATTAATCCAGATGGAAATCTGTTTCTACGTTCTAGGTTAATGGATCATGAGTTAACCATGGTGGATTCACTGTTACCTCTGTCACACTTTCTGAAGTTCACTGACACTCTGTTTAGATCCTCAATGTTTCTATCAAGCCTCTGCATACATGCACCGGCTGTCAGTAAGAATCAGAGGAGATGCTAAGACTTTACTGATGTGTTTAACGCACAGAAAGCCCCTAGCTACATCAATGACCTTTTATCTTTTTAGAAAGCGGAAAGCAGCATTACATCCTTAGGCAAGGCCCTTTTGTTTTTTGTTTGTTTTCCACGTGACAGGTTCAATACTAAAGGTGAGTGTGCTTTCTCTTCTAGGAACAGAATGCCTGAGGAGATAAGGCCGGCACAATCAGTCTTGTGTCTTTGATCCCTTCTTATATAGACTGGCTTATATGTCAATCACTTCCTATGGATTGCCACATCACGGAGAGTTCTTCATTTTTTAGCACATACTCTAAGTTTAATGTGTTTAGTTGTCCCTGTTAACCTCACATTACTTTTTTTTTAAATTTTGTTGTATGGGACGCACATTTTAAACTTAGTTTTTGAAAAGTGCCATTCAAATCTAAACTACTAATAGTTAAACTTACAACTGTGTTTGTACCCTAATTATTATTCTTTAATGATGCAGCAGTGCTGTTGACGACTCACTTCAACACGAGTGCACGAGGTCATTGACCTCCAGAGAGATGTGTGTTTTCTAGGTAACACGTTTATTGTGAAGTGCGTGACAAAAATATACATCAACCATTAGGATTATTACTTTTATTCAATCATTTATAAATCATAAGAAATCATAAAATAGTCCAAAGAATACGTACGCATAGGAGCCAGCTGGTTCTGCAACACAAGAATAAAATAAGCGTTTCAAAAATGTGTATCTAAGATGTATCTCGTATCCATCATTCTTTATTCAAATAAAATACGGAATTATTGTATTGATTTTGGGTCATGTCTACGGTGGACGACATGCAATGGCATTAAAACGGCCCAAAAGAATGTCCATCAGGAGAACAAGCTGCAGTTTCTATGCCAATATGAAAATGGTGCCAAAACACATGCAAATGAAGCCACATCTTCACCAACTCATCGAAACATACACAGTGTTTACTAAAAACGCTGCAAGAAGCTCAAAACACAACGGGAAGGTGATGCTCACTTATTTATTTGCATTGTTTTTGAAAGTGCAGCGCTTTTCTCCCAGTGGAAGTGTTTTAGGCCGTTGCAGCGCGTTTACATCTGTCGGCCACCGTTCATTTGCGGTCCATGAAGCATCTCCCTGTCATCTTACCTTCTTCTTCATAGCTGTGGTTCTCCTGTCCCAGTTTTTTAATGCTGTGCAATTTCACTGATCCAGACGGCATGATGGCTCATCTAGAAAAAGCACATTCGAGGAGCCCAAAGACTGAATAAATAGCATGTGGCAGTCAGGTCAAAAAGTAATCCCCACTGAAGAGTACATTTTTTTATTTTAAGCAGACATCCGCTTTCAAGGGAAAAAGAAAACTAGTTTCTAACAGCTTTATATTGTGGAGGTATCTAATGAATGACCATGTAATGTTGTTTTAATTTTCATTGATTTGTATTCTTTTTTCTAGCACGCCTTACCTTGACTTTCTTTTACTCACGTTCCGAAAACATTTACAAAGTTAATTAATTTCATTTGAACATTAGAAGAAAACTAATTTAGTCCTGGTAGTATGTTTTGATTTTAACTGCTTTCACAAATAAGAAAAATAGACTCACCTACACGTTTCCTTTTGATGAGAAATCTATGTTTGTTATCCTTGATCGAAACTAATCATGAGCTCTAACAAAAGGAGTCCAATCAAATCAAGTCAGCAGCCTTCCTTCACTTTAGTCCAGACATCCAGTTGTTTGTCCTCCGGCTAGTTGTAGTCGCTTGTCACAACACACTATGAGTCTTGGCTGGCACTCACATGCTCTTATTGGACAGAGCTGGCAGCGGCTCAGGGTCAGAGTGTTTGGTTTGAGGGTAAGTGTCCTGTTGGTTCATGCTGCTCAAAAGGCTGATGACCCCGCTGTGCAAATATTTTACCTGCAGAGGCCCTGCGCTGTTTCTGCATCCTCTGAACGTGACTGATGAACTCACACAGGGGAAGGCTTTAAGGGGGGAACCAATGGGTATCACTGTTACACAGTTAAAGAGCAAGTTATCTGCTGTTTCAGGTGCAAATACGACAATTAGGCCCCATGCCAATTTGCATACATTTATAGAACATGACACGAGGCCATGTTCAAAATTCTTGGTTCATTTTTGTGACATATCTCTCCATAAATCTGACAATTCTGTCAACATCCGGTAAGTAAATACATGTTTGCTATGTTTTAAAACCAGTTAAGCCCTGAGCCTGTTTTTCAGGTTTCAGGCTCGAAAATGACATGCCCAGAACAAATGACTATAACTTCACTTCTAAAAGGGTTAAATTAATAATCTTTTTTCTCAAAGCAAGGTTACATCTGTGAGTTGGATGTAGAAGTGTCAGAATCAATATAGATGTTTCTGTGTCAGAGTAAATTCAGATGGAACATTGTAAAAAAAGGTAAATTCTTACCTCCGCCTACAAAAAACCCATTACTTATAGTGAAAACCACCCTTGGATGATGGGTTAGTAGACTAAAAGCTTTAGGAATCCAAACTACAACATATAATAAGTACCCTGTATCAAGATTGATGCAAAACAAGTGACATTTGACCTCTTTAGAGTCTTATAAGACTTATAAAAATAAAAATAATATGAAATCTCCGTTTTTTACATAAAAATGCAATGATGGATTATCAGTAATCCTTTAAAAGTGACACAGACACATTGGATTAACCTATGGATTAACCTTTAGCGGCGTTTTTATCATTTTAATGCCATTGAACACAACTTTTGATCTAATTTGAGACGATTTCCCGTGAATGTTCCGTAATTCACGTGTTGTGACGTCTGTGTTTGCTTCCCCTGTCACGAGTTCTGATCGTCAGTGATGATACTTATACCTATAGAATCTGTGGAATCTCAGCTTTAATTTGATATCTTGTTTTTGCAGTTACGATAAGTAATAAGGGTATTTTTACCTTGAGTTCTGTGGTAAGTGTGTTAGCATTTTTTCGCTCAGGGCTCATTTAGACGCTTCTTGTGAGACTTGTGTTTTGTTTCGGTAAAAATGGTTCGTATTGTCAGTTAGCTGAGTTTCTTCCCGTTAAATGGGTATGACACATTAATAGGTTTGTAAATATTAAGAAGCCCTGAGACACAGTTTCGTGAAAAAACACCCCACTGCCCCCTGTACAGGGGGCTCTAGGGCTTAACAGATTAAGGAATAACTTGTGATATAAATCAGATTATGAACAATATATGAACAAAGCACTCTATAAAAACCTTCAGAATATGGATAGAAATCAAACTAAAAGTTTGGTGTATGTACGAGCTACATGTACTGAAGTAGAGATTCCTTGGTTTTAATATGATTATAAAACCTTTATAGATATGTTTAGTTGGATTCCATGCATTTTGCAACACTAGGTGACTAGATTGAACAAATAACTGATAGATATCATTGTGAAACTTCCCAGGTAATTATTTTCTGAAAATAATAATAGTAACATAGTGAGAAATGTTATTTCCCTGGGGATTATGAAAGTTCAAGGTTCAAGGTTCTTTATTGTCAATCTGACATAGCTACAGAGTAATTATGCAGTTGAAAATCTTATGTCACAGGCTTCTCCAACAATGCAACATAATAACATAACATAATAACAATAAGAGCAAGAGCAATACAAAAATAATAATAGTTATAAAAATGAAATAAAGTCTTCTTCTTATGAATCATTTGCCCTGTCTGAGAAACTGTGTGTCTCTTTGTAGACAATGTGTTCCTCTTAAACGGTACACTGTATTCTAAGGTCAGCTTTCACGTCAGAAAGGGGATAACACTTATACGCTGTAGCAGCTTTAACCAAAGTGTTTTAACATGACAATGTGTTTGGACTGTGAAAAATACATTCTGTAATCTTTATTAAGTCCTGATAAGTACAGGGATTAATAGGCTTTAAGACCAGAAGCTTTGGCACAATTCTACAATGACTAGAATAGCTATTGTAATGTCCTTTAGGGAATTTGAATATATGAACACATGAATTCACCAAATCAAGCTTCATTGATTTTCTAGCAAGAATCGGGGCCACACTTGTATACCCCCCCGCCCCCCGCCCTTTCTTATGTATTATTATATGTGTTGTTTATAGTGGTCTGTGGTTTTGTTCTTTTTTGACACGTTTATTTTCAGCTGCTTTGACTCTAAAGTTGTAGATGCGATATCTGTCCTACTTATAATATATCTTAAAAAAGTGTCATGATAGGGATGCTTAGGTGGTGTAATTTATCTTGTGTCTTGGTGTAAGAAAGTTGTATCTGACACATACTAGCCCTGTTTGATCCGTTAGCTATATCTGCGTCTCTTAAAGCAATACTGTGTGACTTCAAAAACAAAACAAAAAACACATTCTTCTTTCTACAAATGAATGATTTATTTATAAAGCAATAAAACAAACTTTAACCAAACGGTTTTGCTGCTACAGTCTCACTTGCTAATTAATGTTAGCAAACATTAGCTAATATTTAATCTAACATTATGTGTAAAAATACCCAATACTAAATACACTGTTAGCTAGAACGTAGCTTAGTGAGCAGGCGTTGTGTATTGATGTTACTGCAGGTTGACATTACGGCTGTTGACCTCTTCCAGCTGCACTTTGCTGGAAAGCTTCATGTCTAGTTCCTTTTTTACTTAAAATGTAACAACTAGGGTGAATGCAGGCTACTTTCATACAGCTAAAATCAAATATTAATGAATTCTGATTCACATGAAGGGTTTAAATCATTGTTGGAATAAACAAAGGCCTATTTCCTGTTTTGGTGCAGTCAGGAAACTCCGAAAAGAAAGAAAATAAGTGTATTCATTCAAACTTCCAAGCCGTCAAGATTCAAGCTAACGGTAATTGCACTAACATCAGAAATGTTAAAACTATAAACGGCATGCACGCAAAGAATCCCAGATAGAGTTAAACAAGTTAAATGTTTCATTTCTTGTAACTGGGACATTTAAAGGTAATAAAGCTGCATTAACAGCTGATTGTTTTGCAAGCACTTATTTTGTGAAAATGCACAACCATGTTGTACATTTCTGCGATCAAGCTTTTATGTGTGCAATATCCTACTGCAACTTTACTTATGGAAATACTGTAGAAGTGCTTGCATCTGCACAGAAAATGAATGACTACACAACACTGCTGCCTCCTTGTGGGGAACATGTGAAAGGTTTCAGATGACCCATGGCACACATTTCGAAAGGGAAACTTCTTTGTTGGCTGTAAAACAAAGACACATCTTTATTTCATAACTTCACCCATACCAAAAGACCCAATAACTATAACCTTCATTAGTAGAACATAGGCACTCTACATAGTAATACTGTAGGTACAGTATGCCTACAAAAGTGTCTTAATGAAATGAGCATAAGTTGCATTGCATTACAGTAGTTAAATGTATGTGTTACACTCTATAAAGTGTCTTCACAGGACATCATATTTGAATGAAAAACATGTCCACAGATAGCCCTAGAATACATTTCACAGAATAAGCATGTACATTAGTGATTTCTGCCAGCTTTTGAACTAATGATGGAACATGTATACCTGTAGTGATAACACTTATGCATAGGTTGCAGTAGCTAGCGTATTCTCGTAAATAAGATTACGTATAAATACTACCTAACGTTTGCAGACCAAGAATGACTGTAACGACAAAATCTTTTACTTAAAGTTTGTTTTGTTGTTTTATTGCTTAAGACTTAAATCCTTTCATTGGTCTCGTTGCCTTAAAATGAATGAATGTGCAATAACTGGTAGGAAGGTACACAATAGTCGTTGCATGGAGTTTGATCTCTTATATTGTGTTACCCGATCTAGTTATACTTTAGTTAGAAAACATATCTAAATGTTATCTTGCTTGGAAGAGCTGATTATTTCCTAGTTACTCATTTATACATTTTTATAATCCGTGTCAGCAGCAGATATACCTTTTCCGGCCGCTGGGTAGCGCCTGTGGAGGTGATCTGAGCGGTGCTGCGTTTCTATTGGTGGAGAGGGCTGTTTTGTCACGTGGTGCAGGCTCCCCCTCGCCTGATATAATGTTTATTGGTGAAGGCTGGTCAGAGTCCGGGTAGACGACGTCTGCTCAACAGGTACGACTTTTTCATTGTAGTATTTCACTTCTTGTAAACATAACTCCTCCATAGATATAACACTACTAAGGATATCGTTTAAGATAATAACATAATGTGTTCACTCTGTTTGTCAATAGCAGGGAACCGCTAAATGCGACCGAGAAGAAAATAACAGTTTTGGCGTCATGTTTTGTTCAGTTTTTAAACAGTTTTTGCACAACACGTTATCAGAAACCTATCCAAATAGGAAATAGCATATATGGAGTTAATACTGCATTTAAATACACAATGTAAAGTCGTTAATTTACACCATATCTAATCAGAAATCACCTTCTATTGAACTAGGAAATCAGTTGCGTTCAATAACCGCCCCGTTTTTCCCCTGTCAAATTGCGCAATATGCTACCAGTTAATGAAGAAAGGATTTAAATTACAAGAAATGTAATACCTCCTATGGAAGTTAATGCAAAAAGGGAAGTCAGATAGATAACGTTAGCTTCCTTCCTTCTCTAAGTTTATTTAAACATTTTACTATGACACGATTAAAATGCTTCATGGCACTGGTGGAGTAAAAGTACTTAACAAACTCTACTTTCTAGTAATGCATTTATACATAAGAAGCATTTTACTGATGTGCCTCAATGAAGTGGAGATACTTAGATTTGTATATCCTATATTGGATAATTCAATCTTTCACATTTCATTGCATTTTACAAACCGATCATATGTTTTGAATGGAAAATGTTATCTGCAGAAAAACAAGGTGTAAAAGTACAGTATTTCCTCATCAATGTAGCAGAGATTAAGAAGTTTAAACTAAGTCCAAACCCAGGTCTGTTTGTCTGTAAGTATTTGTGTCCTGTAATCACTTAATCACTCAATTAAAATAAGTTTACCAAGTACCTCAAACGGTAAAGTGCAGTACTACTATAACATGTCTTCTTTGTTCTTCCAGTCATGTACCTGTACCTCGTGGGGCTGCTGCTGTTATACTACGTGTACCGCTGGTTCAGGGAGCTGCCCAGGGTCCCAGACAAGGGCAACAAGTATGTGTACATCACAGGCTGTGACAGCGGCTTTGGAAACCTCCTGGCCCGCCACCTGGACAGCAAGGGCTTCAGAGTGATCGCCTCGTGTTTCAGCGAGAAGGGAGAGGAGGATCTGAGGAAGTCCTGTTCCCCCAACCTGAGAACAACACACCTGGATGTGAGGTCCCAGGACAGCGTGGCCAAAGTGGCCGCCATGATCAAGGACAAAGTGGGGGAGCGGGGTGAGTGTCCCTGCAGTCATGGACCCCAGAGGAAGTCCACTGACCTTGGAAAAACATGTCACTATAATAATTTAAGCTAATTTATATAGCAGTTACACTACAATCAACTCATAAAATACCCAATTATCACAAGGTACAGTTCAAAGGCTACCAAACATCTACAGAGGCGACAGATTGTGATAAACTTCCCAAGTTTACAGTAAGTGACAGTAAGACAACTCGCCAGTTGTTGCAAGAATAAAGTAAACAAAATGAAAATTACCTTGAAACTTTTAATGATTACACTCTAGTTTAATCTTAACATAAATGTAAGCACATTGTGAATCAATTGCCTGAGGCTGAACACTGTCTGGTAAGAGGACAGCAGTTCAAATGATTTATATTCTGGGGAATAGGAAATACAATAATAAATTATTAGTTTGTTTCGTCATTGAAACTCAGCAGGGCTTCACGGTTTCTTAGTATTTTGCTTTTATATTGCTGATGTTAGATATCCCAAAAAAACAAACTAGTGTGTCACACATTTAACGATTCATCTCATATCAAATGGATTCAGCTTGTATTAACATGCTTTGAATTGTTTCCGCCCTCTAGAGATGACTATTTGATGAGTCTTCCAAAAGATCTTATGTGTTATGCGTGTGATCCTCCCCAGGCTTATGGGCTGTAGTGAACAACGCAGGCGTGTCCCTCCCCTCTGGACCCTGTGATTGGCTAACCATCGATGACTACAAGTCCATGCTGGACGTCAACCTGAACGGAGTGATCGCAGTGACCCTGAGCGTGCTGCCCCTCATCAAGAAGGCCAGGGGTCGGGTGGTGAACGTAGCGAGTGTGTTCGGGAGGATCAGTGTCACAGGAGGCCCGTACCCTATCTCCAAGTATGGAGTGGAGGCTTTCAACGACAGCCTCAGGTGAAACATTAACTCACAAATTAATTATTTGTCACAATATCAGCGCCTTTTGAACACAAACACTGATTAAAGAAATGTTTACTTAGGTTAAATATGGCACCTTTTGGCGTCAAAGTCCTCTGCATTGAGCCGGGCTTCTTCAAAACAAATGTGACGGACAGTGCTATCCTGACCAGAAACGTGAAGGATCTGTGGGAGAAGATGCCCCAGGAGGTCAGAGATGACTACGGAACGGAGTTTCTAGAAAAATGTAAGTTTGGATCATGGTTTCTTTTATGCATTTAGTTTGAATTGTTCTATTTATTTTACTAATTTTCCCTCCCTAGCGCTAGCGGTAATGAAAGATAAAGTTGAGAAGATCAGTGATGGAGACCTGATGAAGGTGGTGGGCTGCATGGAGCACGCCGTGTCCGCCGTCCGGCCCCGCCACCGCTACTCCCCCGGCTGGGACGCCAAGCTCTTCTGGCTGCCGCTGTCCTACATGCCCACCTGCGTCTCTGACTACATCATGACCTCTCAAGCCATTCCTATTGCCAAGAAATAATTTTGTGCACTTTTTATGCAATTCAAACATTTCAGGTTTACCAGTGATATTAGTTTTTTTCTTTTATTGAAGCAAAGAGCAGTAAACCAAACAAAGGTAGTCTCAAAATGAAACATAAGATTACACCGAAACGAGAACAAAAGACAAACAAACTCATGTCTCTTTTGCATCGTGTACACACTTAAGGCCACCTTATCTAGATCTTATCAGATGTAGTTTGCCTTTGGCCTGATGATAGGCATGTGTGAAAGGTTAGGGACGAGCAATACAAAAGAAGCCTGAAACAAAGGGCTCGGTTTTTCTGTGTGGCAATGCACCTTCAAATAGAATTTCAATTATTGTGATAAGGATTGTCCTCTTAATCGAATTGTGAATGCAGAGTGATAATGAGAAGTAAACAATGTTTTTGTGCAACAGGAAAAGTTATTTCTCAGCATTATCAATGTTTATTACTAATAAATACTTGTAATACATTTTGTTGTAAGCTTTCAATGTGGACCTAATTTTAGATGCTTTTAATTATTGGTAAGTAGAACTGCATCATATGAGCAGATACATTTATGTGTAAAAGTAACTAGTAACTTAGTGTGCAAAAAAGTAAGACTTTTCCCTCTGAAATAGTTACTGTACAGTACAAATATTAAGCAGCAATAGTCCAGTAAAGAGCAAGTATGTCAAGATGGAATATAAGTACAGTACTTTAAATGTATGCATGTTTAGCAGACTTTTAACTGTACCTTGGATTATCATTTTGTATATAAACCAACTAAACCTTCATATCGTTTTTTTATTTTACTGTTGCCAGATTGAACAGAATTTAGATATAAAGTTTCAAATAGGCATTTTAGGATCTGAACTTGACTTTATACATTAGTTGTCACATTTGATTAGAGTGCTGAAAAGGATGGCAGTGCTATATGAATATTTACCATGTTAGAGCAAATCATTCATACTAGAATTACTGGATGTTTTACAGTTAGCATTTGTGAAGTAGGCATACAGATACTGTGATAAACCTGAGACGTAATTACTAATGATGCATTCCAAATTACTTTACAATCGAGCAAATAGTTCAGTCAGTTATCCCACAGACAATGGAATCAGACTCGCTATATAAAAAAAACTAGTACCTAATATTTGCTCTGCATATTGAATTAATGCAGAGCAAGCAGGGTTATTACACAGCAAACAGGATTTTCTATCCCTATATAATCCGGCTACTCTAAATCTACGGCCTGAGGTCAGACTTTCTTTGGTATGTGAAATCCAATATGGAATAAAGCAGTCAAAGGCATTTCCACGAATGCCTATACATTCAAAACCCTATTTAATGTGTGAAGGGGTTTAAATAGCATTGTTGGCCATGGACACTTGGGTAATACGTGCCTTAAATTATATCATTAGTATTCCCTCAAATCTGTATGCACAACCATGTAAAACCTACAGTTGGTATTTTATTAAGCTGAACCAGTCGGAAGGGAAAGTTGTTCCACCACAGTTTGTTATCCCTTAAAGTTTAAACAAACACTCATCCACTTGCTTTGTCCACTGTTTTATTTCAGCATGTGACAATCTGCAACCTGCAACACAGTTCAGATAACTCAACATGACCAAGATTGCCATCTTGTGTTCAGAGTGGATTACAGCAACTTCATGGAATCCACCATTAGGAACAAGATTCTCAACTACAACTTTTCAAGCATATAGTAAATACAGTTGACAAGTTGTTTTGTGTAAAGACAGTGTTTTATTCCATCTTCCATTGGAAACATTAAATAGAACTTTTCAGGATGACTAGACAGGTACATTTGTATTTTGACATGTTTTACAAACCAAGTGCTCATAACCGCAGAACCCCTCTTCTTTTTCCTTTATCCCTCCTATTTTCTCACAGATGTTTAGTCTTTGTTTGCGTGCTCCTCAGCCAGCTTCTGTGCCTTCTCAACGACCTCCTCGATGGCGCCCACCATGTAGAAGGCCTGCTCGGGCAGACTGTCGTACTCACCTACAGGGCACAGGTACCAAAGAAATCAGTACTTCAAATAGGAAGATGAGGCACAATCTAGAAAAGTGTGAATTATTAAGTACTTTATACAAGTGACGGATCTTCTACACTTACCGGCAAGAATGCTCTTGAAGCCCTTGATGGTCTCCTTGAGTGGCACCAGCTTGCCCATGTGACCGGTGAAGACCTCGGCCACCTGGAAGGGCTGGGACAGGAAACGCTGGATCTTACGGGCACGAGCCACGGTCAGTTTGTCCTCCTCAGACAACTCATCCATACCCAGGATGGCAATGATATCCTGCAGGGACTTGTAGTCCTAGAGGAAGAAAGTAGAACTCGTTAGCCTGATATGTTTTTTTAGTCCTAAACTATATTTATAAAAAGATAATTATTAAGTCCCAAACCTGAAGGATTTTCTGCACATTACGGGCGATCTCGTAGTGCTCTATTCCGACGATGTTGGGGTCCATGATACGGGAGGTTGAATCCAGGGGATCCACAGCGGGGTAGATACCCAGCTCAGCGATGGCACGGGACAACACAGTGGTGGCGTCCAAGTGAGCGAAGGTGGTGGCGGGGGCAGGGTCAGTCAAATCGTCAGCGGGCACATAGATGGCCTGGTGGAGAGGATCGAGACTCAGTTCATATTTAAAAAGAACATTTCCATTTGAGTGTCCATCTTTACAGTTTCAAAGTTTACCTGCACAGATGTGATTGATCCCTTCTTGGTGGTGGTGATTCTCTCCTGCATGGTTCCCATGTCAGTGGCCAGAGTGGGCTGGTAACCCACAGCGGAGGGGATACGACCCAGCAGGGCAGACACCTGAGAGGTAAGAGCTTTGGTTATTATCGAGTCACATTTAAGATCTGTAGCAGAGTTTAAAAGTAACAATCCCAATGAACTGCCATTACAAATATGTATTGTTATCCTACTGACAGACATGGAGGTTAGTACAGACCTCAGAGCCAGCCTGTGTGAATCGGAAGATGTTGTCAATGAAGAGCAGCACATCCTGACCCTCCTGATCACGGAAGTACTCTGCTACGCTCAGACCAGTCAGAGCCACTCTGGCGCGGGCGCCTGGGGGCTCGTTCATCTGTCCGTACACCAGCGCCACCTAGCAGAGACAACAATAAAAGGTGAGTGGATGATGTTTGCTTGCATTTCAAATGTCTTATTTCAAGTTCCAGTAGTTGCCTAAACCCTCACCTTGGAGGTGTTGTCATTCAGGTTGATGACACCGGACTCAATCATTTCATGGTACAAGTCGTTTCCCTCACGGGTACGCTCGCCCACACCGGCAAACACAGAGTAACCACCATGGGCCTTGGCGACATTGTTAATCAGCTCCATGATCAACACAGTCTTGCCCACACCAGCACCACCGAACAGACCTGAGAAATTAAAGATTTGTTTTATTACAAAAAAAAATGAAGGAGCTTGCTTCAGTTATTCCATTTTAAAAGCCTAAATATTTATGTGTAAGCACATACCGATCTTTCCTCCCTTGGCGTATGGGGCCAGCAGGTCCACCACCTTGATGCCAGTCACCAGAATCTCCTGCTCCACACTCATGTCTGTGAACTCAGGGGCTTCAGCATGGATGGGTGCAGTGCTATGGGAGGAAAGAAAAAAAACATGTTCAGCTATTTAAAGAGTACAAATTAATACAAACCAATATTAATGTTTTCAAAGTCCTTGTTGCAACACTGCTCTCAAATTCACTTCGTAAAAAAAATTAAATTATTTAATATCATATATGCAATTGTGTTTTTATAAGTGAACTCACTGCTTGGTGGTGATGGGACCCCTCTCGTCGATGGGCTCACCGATGACATTCATGATCCTGCCCAGAGTCTCGGGACCCACTGGGATTCTGATGGGGGCGCCAGTGTCCAGAACCCTCTGTCCACGGACCAGACCCTCTGTACCGTCCATGGCAATGGTACGCACTGTGTTCTCACCTAAACACAAACATTTGTTTAGTTTATTTTCCACTGTAGAAATGTAAGTCCCCACTTTCAAGACTGAAGGTTAAAGTTTAAGTGGCTCACCAAGATGCTGTGCCACCTCCAGGACTAGCCTGGACTCGCGGCCGGCTACTTCCAGGGCATTGAGGATGGGAGGAAGGTCCTCGTCGAACTGGACGTCGACGACGGCACCGATGACAGCCACAATGCGGCCGGAGGCGGCTGCAGCAGCGGCGACAGGTGCGACATAGTCTCTGCCTGTAGAGTAAACAGTACCAGTTAGCTCAGTGTCATGACCTTGTCAGGCCAGTGTATTCAAACATGCCATCCTTCCCGTTAAATAGCACCGGAAAGGGACAACTGCGTGTCTACGGTCCTTCTCAATGTCAAGTAATTGTTGTCGGGCAAACTAAGCTTTTAAAAGCATAAGATTATCGAGTAACGCCCTCTTAAACAATCGATAAGAGTAACGTAACTTCTGTGAGATCCAATGTATTAATCAGTGCAAACGCTAAGAAGGTATTTCCTGACTTTAATACAACTAACGTGGAATGACCGATGAATTAAGTCTAATGTTACTTCAAGCTAACATGGCTAATGTGACATCGGCTAATGACAAACGCAGGACATTGAATGGCAAGTACCTTTATGATCAACCCTATTCGTCATGCTTATACTGTTTGTATATGAATGTAATGATATTGTGGATAAACATGAAATGTGTCTTTCTGCATTGCTAATCTACTTGCCAGACCTTGCTAAAAACGTAACAAGTAATGCTAAGTTAGCAGGCTCTGATGGCAGCCTCATGTCATTACATAAAGGTCATTGATGCAAGCACAAGAAAAACACAGCCTGGATATTTTACTTTGCATGACATGTGTCAACATGAACATAAATGCATAAGTGCACCCATACAAACGTTTGCAATTAGTCCAGCAGATTTAAAATCCGACATATTAATGTTAAGGCCTGCTATGGCAGCCTGCATGATGCTACCGATAGCTAGCTAAAATTAGCATTTCCCCTGCCCTTCCCTGACAGGCTGGTAAATGCGTATTTCACTTATTGCGAATTAGCTGAAACGCTCCATTGCATGCAGGACTTACGTGAGAGTACGGCTGGAGATCCAGCGAGGGCCTTAAGGGGTGCGACCCCAGGCTTAAGAGCCTGCAGTGCTCCGGTGCAGCAGCGTCCCACAGCTCCCAACATTGTCAAAATGGCTGAAGGTGGATAGAGACGGAGGAACTTGCGGCTTTATAATGAATGGCCGAGGAGGTGAACTGCGCATGCGTGCTACGTAGGAAACGCTGATATGGGCATGCGCAGAAGTTAAGCTCCACCAGCTGACATTCTGCCCTCCAGAGCTGCAGAGGAAATGTGACGACTGTTGAATGACACTACAAACAAAAGGTGGCATATAATATGAATTATCATTGATATCAGTTCTTTAGTTATTGCAAACTTTGGAACAAATAGTTTGAGCATCCTTAGGGTGTCACCAAACCTTTTGTACACAATGTCCCATGTCAGTGGAAGTTAAGTGTTCAGCTCCTCCCCTAACATTTGTTGCTTGGGTCACAGGACAGTCTCCTCAATCCCCAGATCAATTGCTTACAACTCCTCAGTTGTTTCATTGTTCCATCTGCTTGTGTTCACAGAACTAGAAATGAATAACCACATCATTATCTATGCTATTTACCTTAACAAAAGGTGTCCGCTGACTTCACCATGTCAGTTTAGTACACTTAAAGGTATAATTAGGATTGTTTGAAATGGGGTTGTATAAGGATCTAATCCATAGTCAAGGCATTAAGTGATCAGGGGCATACAAAAACTGATTTTAGCCTCTTAAAAAGTACCCAACAAGAAATGCATCAGTTGTTGTGTGTACACTATATTTAGAATATTTCAAGCAGGCCTTTGCGAGGGGGGTGCCATTAGCTTTGCCCTCTGCAGAGCTGCCAGACTCCATTGACAAAAGCAGTCATTGTACATTGTACTGTGTTCTTGTAAAGCAGAACACAGGGGTTCTCTCAATTGTTTGTTTGTTGTTGTTATTGTGTGACTTTGGTGAAACTTAACCAATTAAAACTAAATGATCTAAACTGATTTACCAGTTGGACAGTGGTTTAAGTTCCAACATAGGCTAGTAATACAAATATAAGTTGAGGGGATTTGAGGAGGACATAAGTTATTAGTACTCCACTCCACAACATTTTAGAGGAATACATTGTAGTTTTTACTCCTCTTCATTTGTGGGACGGCTGCAGTTAAAAGGGATTGTTCCTAAAAGGTTAAGATATGACAATGACATTTTATTATTATTATTTTAAATAAACCATTACAATTTTAAGTATAATACCATATATACAAGGACATTCAAATATATAAGCGAAAACTATTTTTGGGTTTTTAGAAGTATATTTGACTGTTAATGCACTTTTAAACTTGTATTGATGATTGTATTTATTACTTTCAATCAATCAATCAATCAATGTTTATTTATATAGCCCAATATCACAAATGTTACATTTGTCTCAGTGGACTTCACAGTTTGTACAGAATATCAGTATGACAATACGACACCCTCTGTCCTTAGACCCTCACATCGTACAAGGAAAAACTTCCAGAGGAAAAACTTCCAGAGAAACCCCACAGTTTAAAGGGGAACATGGGAGAAACCTCAGGGAGAGCAACAGAGGAGGGATCCAGCTCTCCCAGGACGGACAGACGTGCAATAGATGCCGTGTGTACATTGAAAAGATAATACATTTTACAGCGTAGGTAGACCAAATGTTTGGAAATGCATGTGTCTATAATAAGAATATGAATCCACGAGGATGTCAACAATCCTATGGGAGCCATCAGGGAAGTAGTATGATGAGAGTCAGGCAGGACCGCAGAGACAGGTTCAGCCACGACTCGAAGTCCAGGACTCAGGATCCAGGATTCAGGATGCAGGACTTATGATCCAGGACCACAGCAACAGGATCAGCCACGACTCAGGATCCCGGCGTAGATAGACACCAAAAATAAATTTGGGGGAAGCTGGGTTATTCGGAACATGAGAGTACACAGGTACAGACAGAGAGAAGGAAGAAGTAAGGTGTTCCCCGACAGTCTAAGCCTATAGCAGCAAAACTAGGGGCTGAATCTAATCAGCCCTAACTATAAGCTTTATCAAAAAGGAAGGTCTTAAGCGCACTCTTAAAAACGGATAGGCTGTCTGCCGCCCGAACACAAACTGGAAGCTGATTCCACAAAAGTGGAGCTTGATAAGAAAAGGCTCTGGCTCCCATTGTACTTTTAGAGACTCTAGGAACAACCAACAACCCTACATTCTTGGAACGCAATGCCCTAGTGGGACAGTAGGGTATAATGAGTTCTTTAAGGTAAGATGGCGCCTGCCCATTAAGGGCACTTTTAGCGCGGAGTGATAGAGTGATACAAGTAATGGTTTAAACCGTTATCCAAAGTCTGCAATATTTATTAAAAGTGCATTTTATTCTAATCCCAGAGTAACCAATAAACATGCTTATTATTATTGTTTGGAGAAAAATAAAATTGAAAGATGATGATAGTTTAAAATAATACAAATGTCATTCTTTAGCTTTACTTGCTTGCAGTGATTAAATATTTAAGTTAATAATACCACAACATGAAATCCATAATTACTCAATTTAGTAGCAAGTATTATAGGCAAAATGTACAACAAATATTACAAGTTGAATAGAATAGTTCCCCTTTTGCATAAAATTGACTGTTTAGCTAAACATATAACGTTCACATTTAAAAAAAAACAAACATATTCTATAAATAACTGAAGTTTAGAAAGGTGCTTCTTTCAGTCTAGACATTTTGAAATGAGAAAGCAGGCTGAAACACAGGTGTAATTAATAGCACTAATGATGTCTCCCTGCAGGCTTCCGGGCACAGTTCATGGAACAGAGTGTTTTCCTGAAATCAAAAACAGTCATTTTGTATTTCTTTAAAATAACTACTGTTTTTCTCAATTGCTTTGGCTCATGTTTGAAAAAAGCTGAACACTCTCTAAACTGTAAGTGCAATTGTTCTTATTGTTAGATGAAACATCACAAATGTATTGCATGCAGTTAAGGCAGTAACTGACTAGGCCGATGCCACCTAAATGAAAAGGTATTTTGTGATTGTTCAAGCTGCACTAGTACAAACATTTCCTAATTTTTATACGTGGAAATGTATCTGATATACAAGATTTACTTACTGTACTCTACGAATGTCAGAATTCTCTGCCTAAATGTCTCCAATATCACATTGGCATTTTTAGATTTCCTTTTTCAACAGTATCTGCTAAACGAGTACTTTTGGTACATTAAGTATATTTTGATGCTAATACGTTTGTACTTTTACTTGAAACAACTTTTGAATGCAGGACTTTTAATTGTAACTGAGTATTCCTACACTCTGGTACTTCTAATTTGACTAAGTACCAGATCTGAGTACTTCTTCCACTTCTTTCTACCAGACTAGTATTTTCTTTTAGAGTTTAGGATGCAGCAAGTGTGCATTTCAAGCCAGGAGAGGTACAACCACCATGTGAACACTAGAGGGCGCTGCTGTATTGACAGAGACAGAATGTGCAAAGGAAGTTTTTTGTGCAAGTTTGTGTGAGTGTGTGCGTTTCTGACAAGTGTAATGCTTGTTCTTGCTTGCAGGCTTAAATCCGTAAGTCTTCTTAGCCTCATTTAAAAGCATAATGTAAGTGATTTGTACAAATACCCTATGGTAGAATTGTATGTAGCAGATTCACTATATTTACATAAATCAGAGACAGTCAGTGTGTTTAGGGAAAATTAGTAAAATTCTCCTTTAATGTGTTCCTTAAATGTAGTTTGTTTATTACTGGTACTGATTGAACAAGGCTTGGCATCACTGCTCTTACCCACATATGATTATCCGACTGTCTGCAGGCACCATCTCTACTAGTCTGTATTTGTCTGTGAAAACACAGCACATATTTGGATTAAAGATCCTGTGAATGCCAAACTAAAGTGGGATGAGTGATGACTGAGAACACCTTGTGTTGACAAGCTTTTGTGGTGATTTGTTCTATTATTACAGCAGGAGATCCCTCTGAATGTCAATTAACTTGAACAGTTCTTGTGAAAAAGGGAGACCTGTTTAAATACTCCTCCACCTCTGGAAATATTGTGACTGTGTTGCAGTTACTATAGCCATGGTGATGAAGCTCAATGAATTCACGACGTGCAAGAATGGACATGTTACCATTTGAGATGTCGAGAAAAGTCTGCTAAGTGATCCTCTCTGTATTTAGATACACAACAATAACCTTTATTTAAATATGTGCAAATGTTTCCAATCCCAAACCAACCTGTGTTTTGTCTCCATCAGGTAACCCCGCCCCCCTCCTTCATCATGCTTGGGACAGCTGCTGACCTTCGACCTGGCACAGACATGTTCCATGCATTTCTGGTGAGGAAACACTGTTTTGCTTTTCAAGCTTTTTGATCAAAGACCGTAAAGGTGATGAGAATACTCTGAAGCAGATGGTAGCTTACAGCGGTGAGTTGCTTTTGGGATTTTGATATGGTGTTTTAAGCCTTGCTAGTGGCATGACTCGAGGCAATGAAGAAATGTAAGTCTGCCTGTCAGTCCAACACTGTATTCCAGACGTACATTACATTGCATTGTATTTAGCTGACGTTAATGTCTCAACAATTATTGAATAGATTTTTCATGAAATGTTGCTCATGGTCAAGATAGGATGCATTCTAATGACATCTTATCCAGCACAACACTTCAGTTTTCAAAAGCCTGCAAAGCTAATAACATTTAGCGTCGGGTTAACCTTTGCTGCATTTATGTGATATTGGAAAAATCGGGAAAAAAAGCCAGCAACTCATTTTGTGTTTGTGTCTGCGTGGCAGATTTAGGTAACTGTTGGGTTGATAGTAAGAGACCTTTTTAAAAATATTGAATGTTACATTTTTGATATTGTATTGATAACTGTTGTCCATGCAGAATGACCTAGATTAGTAATACAAGTTATTATATATTTATATATTATATAATGTACTGGTGTAGCAACAAGTATAACACATAGAAGCTCAAATATACAAGCTATCAAAGTGTTATTTACACACTCTGAGCAATAAAAGACAACACAACTTATGTATAGCGCCCATGTTGTTTCCACATTATGACTTAAAGTTAATGAACACACCAAAGTCAAAAGAGCGGCATCAAAACTTGTACATTTTGATCATCCGAGGATCACATAAAAGCAGCATTTGTGTTTGATGCTCGCAAACATTAGCATGCTTAAAGACAATAACTGCCAGGTACAAGACAAGCATGTCATATTTGAAACTTATGCTTTTAATCTGTGATTGACAACGTATAGTCCTCTATCTGAATATCTGTGGAACAGCACCCAGTAACACATTCCTATAATATACCATGACTGTTCCACTTAAAGGATTATTTTCAGTTTGACCTCGGTCTGTGGAGTGGCTGTCAGCTCTCCTTTAGATCAGATTGGTATGAAAACCTGTTGAGACATACATATCTGTTTCGCTGCTCTGAGTACTCTTACGTGGGGTTTGCCTTTCACCTGCTGACAATCAACAGCCTCTGTTGTCAGAGCTGTAACTATATGTTGAAGGAACATGTATTATCTTGTAAAAACAGTGGTTAGACCAAATGTCACAGGAAAGATACCTGCAGGGGTAAGGGGATATCAAAGAGCTAAGTGGTGGCTTCCACAGTGTCATAAAAGAAAGCCTCACACTTGTTTTGTTTTTCCTTCTCCTTTCACACCACACACATGGACACAGGCCCCGGCAAGATGTCAATCAAATATTCACGTAGAACGACCTCAAAGAGACATGAACAGTCTGCAAAGAGACACAAGATGACCGCAAAGGGACACAAAATGATAACAAAAATAGACTCTTAAGTACAACGTGAGGAAAGCACAGTGACTCTTTATAATTACATATAGACTCAAAATGACAACAAAGAGACCCTAATTGACTGCAAAGAGACAGAAAACAACAAACTGTCGTCTTTAAAAACGAAATGATGTGGTGTTATATACCAAATGCCAGGTCCTGCTTTTATTGATGCCCTTTATTGGTGTCTGTATCTACTTAGAGCATTACTGTGCTTTTTTTAGATCAATCCGTCCTTATTCATCTATTTAAATATGCACGCTTAAAAGAATGGGTCTTATAATTTAGAGACACTGTTGGGTCTGCTTTGAGAACTCATTATTTCAGAATCCCTGCTTTGAACGAAAGTAGGATCTTAACTTTGAAACTAAATGCATTTAAAAAAGATTGTTACTATTAAGTGGATTTCCAGATACGCTATTTTAGCATCCTATAACTTGATATCCTTTAGTTTTCCATTTGTATATGGTATCTCATATTGAAACTCAGTCGTTTGCTGTGTCCTAGATTTGCTAAATTGTGTGTATTGTACAACAAAAAGAGTGAAGAATCAAAGTTTTATTCATTTAGTAGCCAAAGTTGTACCTATTTAAAACTTTAAGGTCAGACGAGCAATAACAGCATCTTCCTATTTCTCATTACAAACTAGCACACACAATATTTTTAAAAAAAAAATCCCGTAAACCCTTGCTTTGCATAATCAGGTCTCCTCACGAAGGACGGAGAGCGGAACCAGATTTAAGGAGAACTATTTTTCAGGGGAAGCATTCTTGAGTGACAGCTCACCTTTCCTTGCTTTCAGGAGTACAGTAGGCAATAAAAACACACACAGTCATCCCTGTTGCAGAGTTATGTGAATCCAGTTTCAGCTTTTATGGCTGCAGACAGTCTCATGGGATGTTGAGACTCCTCTGATCCGGGACTGCACAGGAATTATAATGAGATTAAAGAGTTATGAGACTTTTCTTTTGGTGCTGAAAAGAAACACGCACCAGGTTTCAATAAGAAAACGGGGCTCATTCTGAAGAAAGTCAACTGTGATAACCTTTAACGGGTGGCTTTCAAGAGACCTCTGGATTTCTTTGACATGAGGTGTATAGGAAATGAATAGTAGACCAATTTGAATGATATCTGAATATAAATTCCATTCACAATGTTGAATGTGACTGTAGACAAAAAGGCAAATGTCAGAGGATATAAATATGGACTTAGCTGTAAATGATAGTGGCACTAGCCTTCATACGGATTTACTTCTTTCTGTCATCTAGAAATTTATGTTTTTAGTGAATTATGCCAAAAGAAATACAGCTCTCTGTGTTTTTACAGATGAATCACGCTACGCTGCTTTTGCAAGGTGTGTTGCCTGAGGGTATAAATCACCTATACAAACTATTCCAGCGATCTGGATTATACTGGAGGGCGAGGCCCCTGAAAGCCAAATAAAAGAAAACACCAACATAATGTATACCTTAAAGCAGCTACTCTAGATGTTTTCATAACAACACTTGATAGACAGATTATGTGTAATGTGAAAGATGTAGCTTGTAGTCTGCAGTTTCTCTCTTTGGAGCTTTACTTTGAGCTCATTGTTTTGGTTCATTCCAACAACTTTACTGTTTTGGTTCAGCTCTCAAAGTTCCATTGTTGCCAGATGCTGCTGCAAAAAGCTCCAAATATTCACTACCTGCCCAGCCCTAAATCCCAAATGGCAGCTAGCTAGAGAACATAGCAAGCATTTTGAAGCCAGTTTTTGGTGGGGACGAAACATAGCTAAAAGCAGTCCTGATGCAACCAGTGTTGCTGTGCGCTGAAACATTGTATAGGCGACTTTTTGCATCCAGGATCATTATGAAGATTTCCAGCTTACACCACCAATGTAAATTCAAAATTCTCCAAACAGTACAGTTGCAGTTAACATCCATGTCTGTCCTAAATGCCATAATAATAGTTTCTTAAGAACATGTTTTGTGAAGTTACGTTGACTTTGACCCTCGGTCCAAATGGACGTTTGTGCTAAGACATTCCAGAGGTATTGCATTCAGGAGAAAGAGACAGATGGACAACCAGCACAACATAATGCCTCAGGACTTTCATTTAACAGTTCAGTAAAAAGCGAGACTATGTAACCTTTGCTAAAGAGCACCACAGTGGCCAAAAGTAACAATTAGAGGCATGGTAAATGCTAAAATACAGTGTAATGGTATCAAGCCCTCAGAAATATCTATCTTAATTAAGATAACAAAATAATACTTTACATTACAGTACTTTTGCCAACAAACAGTAGGACTCAGTGAAATAGATTTGAAAGAGCAGTCAACATTCGTAAAATGCCTAACTCTTCACAAATATGACCAAGGACATGACCTTGGTGTCTTAATGGGTGCTCCCATTAACCCTAACCCTAACACATTTAATTCTTTTTTGAATTCTAACCAGCTGTCTTTGACACATTGCTTTTATTCCCAGGGGATTTGCTTTCACTCCCTGTTTTTAAATAGTCCAGCACAAATACAAAATGACACTTTCTTAAGAAAAGGAAATAGGAAGGGGGTGCACTCATTGCTCTGTCATGATGCGGGCTGTCTATAAGCTGTACCCCTCCCACACACTCCCCTAAATGGGAGTGAGTGATTTTGAAAGAGGGCTGGACTTCCCTTAATTTACTGCCAGTTTGGAATGGCTTGAATTGAGTCTCATTGGATGCAGAATACAGTGTGAACCTTCAGTAACACACTGCCACTGCTGCTGCTGCTGGTGCTGGTGCTGCTGGTGTCCCCTCAACGTGCCTTGACCTTCAGACTCAATCAGGATCCATCCCTGGAAGAGGACACTCCGCTGGATGCTCAGGACATGGAAACAAACTAACTCTGAATGAAGAATCCTTCTCCTTTTCCCTACTTGCACTTTTCCTGAACTTCCTCACTGCCAGGAGAGCTTTATAGAGCTGAATACATTGGAAAGCTAAGTCAGCAACATTGTGAGTTATGCATGCCTGATGCCTGAGTCTCAAACCCTCATGCTTGTTAAAGCTTGTTCTCTGAGTTTTTTTCTGGAAGGTATTAAAATGTGAGGACGTCTCAGGGTCTTTTTATCCATCTGTGTCTTCTCTTTATCTCTCAGGGAAGTCATGCTGCCTTCTCTGCACTGGCTCCTGCTCCTGTGGGGACTTCAAGGTCTCTGTGCACAGGACTATGGTGAAGACTATGAGGAAGAGGTGGTGACCACCAAGAAGAAGCTCAAAGTAATTCCCTCCAATTCCATACCGCAGAAATGTAAGTATTTGTTCTACATTTGCCCTGGGGCTGTTTCATTGGCTATGTTACACTGATATAACTAGGTAAAGTGGCATGGAATTTGTGAAGGCAGAACATCTTTCACTTTTTTCATCACCGGGAGAAAAAGCTGCTGCCACAGGTTAAAAAAAAAAAAATAGAACATGATACTCAACAAGGACATCGCTGGAGGATGCAATCCACTCGGATTGATCATATCTCTAAGGATTCTCAGTGCCATCCATCTCCTGTGTGACCGCTCAGTGCTCTGTTACCCAAATGTTTTATACGCTCAGAATCCTGGTTCCCCAGGCGCATTCTCTCGGTGACATATTTCCGCCAAGATTAATGTGATTTATCCTCAGCCTCTATTAGATCTGTGACCTCCTTCCTTTGCTGGAGGTTGGTGCGGCAAGTTAAGTTACTTTTATCCCCTCTTCAAAATGTATGTCACATTCATGAACTTATCACACTTTTCCGGAAAAGGAAGCCTATAGAGCCTAAATAGTCAGTAAATCACCTTTACCCCTCCTGAAGGCTCCATAGATAAAGATTTCTCCCTGACTCATAAAATCCATTTGGCTGTGAAGACGTGTATCTATATATTTGGCTGGATATGAAAGTCTTTTTCCACAAACCAACTACAATATATCTTGTTCAGACGAGTTGAACAGCCATACTGTGTTGATGTGAAAGTAATTAAAGATGTGCTTGGAAAGGTCCAGACGAGTAACTTGGCAACAGAAAACTCATTAATAATACATCATGTGCAGTTAACTTGTTGGTTTGTTTGTTTCATCTGAAGCAATTACAGATATCTTGTGATGAAATGCCAAAAAGTAATAGAATGCAATCCTTTTAAACAGTTTCCCCTTATTTACAGTCTAAGCTAGGCTAACCAGTGTAAACTTTAGTGTTAGATCTTCTCACCAAACTGAAGAAAATAAATAAGGCCCCGATTATACTGGGTTGTTTTTTGTGATTGTTGATAAGCAACCACCAAATCACCTGTTAGTCTCTCCATTCCTCTGACCACAGGGCTGAAAGGATGTTAGCTAACAGTAGTTGCGTGAGCTAACGTTAGCTTAGCGCAAAACACCACAGAAGGTCCAACTCTCAAATGAATCAATTGCTTTTCAGTCACATTGAGCGTACAATTCCACGAAAATGCTTCGCTGTAATTCAAAATAATTATAAAAAAGTGTCCAAAGCGGCTGTCTGAATCAGTGCAAACCCTTACTTCTTTCTTTTGATATCATTGCTAAGATTTCTTCTCTTCCTTCCTTAGCACTCATAGATGAAGATTGCAGTTTGGAGATAGCCTTCCTGATCGACAGCTCGGAGAGCGCCAAGGACAACCATGCCCAGGAGAAGCGCTTCGCCTCGGACGTGATGGGCCGGCTCCAGAACCTTCAGCTGCAGACGGGCCGGGGCCTCAGCTCCAGGGCCGCCCTCCTCCAGTACAGCAGCCATGTCATCATAGAGCAGACCTTCAAACAGTGGAAGGGTATTGAAGACTTCAAGGCTCGAATCACACCCATCGCGTACATCGGTCACGGCACCTACACCACCTACGCCATCACCAACCTCACCCGTATCTACCTGGAGGAGTCGGGTCCCAGCAGCATCAAGGTGGCCGTCCTGCTCTTCGACGGCGTCTCACACCCGAGGAACCCAGATATATTTTCGGCCGTGGCTGATGCCAAAAACCAGGGCATCCGGTTCTTCACCATCGGCATCACACCTGAAGCCAACGAGCAGGCCAACGTAGCCCAGCTGCGGCTAATCGCTAGCTCCCCTGCCTCCCGCTACCTTCACAACCTGCAGGACCGAGCTATTGTGGATAAATTCATCAAGGAGATTGTGAGTAAAACATACATGTTGTTTTTGTTTCAGATTTGATACCGAATTTTCAATAGTGACATTGGTCAAATTAGCTTTCTGGTTTTAGATGCTATGCATTATAAAGTCATTGATTTGGACAAAAATAAATTACAAAAGTACTTTAATCATTTGTGTAATTGCATATATTTTTAGTTTTTGTTTATTACCAGTAATGTAAAGTAGGTTTGAAGCTTCTCTAACTTCTTCATTCCCCCAAAAAGCAAGTCCCTACTAAACCACAGCTTTATGTTTTACCTTATTACATCACGGATGTACACCTGCCACCTGCTGCCATAGTAACAGTTCTGCTGTCATCACTGTAAGATAAATTCATCCTGATTCACTCAGATGGGCGAAAAAATCTCTTTGAAAATTCTTTTTCGCCCAAGCGTGTTTTGGAAATTACCCCAAGACAAAGTTTGTCTTCATTCCCAGTTTTTTTATCGTGAGTGATTTGGGTCACTTCCATGAACTGACGGTTAATTTCCACTGACATAATTAGAACATGTGCTGCGCAGCAACATCCTGCAGACACAACCGGGCTGCTGGCTGTAACATATGCTCCGCGTTATAAAACTCCTTGTGGGAAAATCGGGTGCAGTGAGAGCACAGCATGAACATGCATGCACGCTACATTTTTCTACCAGCTCCACAGACACCACTTCAAATGTTGACACAGGTGGTATACGTCCAAATATGATAAGGGGAAACTTTATAGAAAGGTTGCATCGAGGCTCCGACAGCATTGATCCTGACAGCCTGCAATTCTGCTGGCATGCAAGAGCCCAGCAGCACACTTTCATCTCATTGCCCTCCATGGGCAGCATCTGTATGTCATCAGACAGTTCCTCTGTGAGACACTGTGTTCAATCTTTCAGTCTCAGCATTTGACCACATCACTCCCCTGTCTGTTGTCTTCAGACACCCCACCCCAACACCGAAACATCCCCCGAATGCTTAGCGAGGATATTTTACCCACCCCAATGCATGTGGTTTGTTTTTCGTCTCATTGGAATTGTGACCATTCTTCCTTGTGTAGAGAATGTGGTTAGCTTTGAAGAGAAAAACAAAGTGTCTGGTGAAAATCGGAGCTTTGCCAAGACGAGGAAACGAAGGATGTGAATCCACTCGCAGAAACAGGTGAAGGAGGTCGGAGGCCTGAACCCAAGCCAGCTGTGGACACGTTTAATTGGGTGTTTGGGTATCAGGTGCTTGGGGCTCTAATAAAATCTTACAATCTAACTTTGAGACCAAGTAAATGGTTTAGGTTACTTTATTTGTACGTAGGTAGATTTTGGGTTGCGTAAGACAGACATCTTTAGACAAACAAAATACCACAACAATCATAACCTAAACCACGAAAATAAAATGATAATAAATAAGTATTGCTTTCATAGTATCTGTGCAACTTTGTTCATCTGATTGATGGCCGCTGGAACAAAGATGTTTTTATTTCTTTGGGACCATAAACCTCCTTCTGTGGAAAGGGTTGTATCTTCATTTAAAAATGGATGTATCCGCTTTACTGTCTGGTTTAACAGGGACCACGGATTAAGCTGAGAGTCATCCATCAGTCTACTTAGACAATATCTCAATTGTAGTCTTTGATTCCTGTGATCTGTTCTGACAGTGTGTGCTGGGGGGGGATAAATGAACCATATGGCCTCAGTCTGACAACATCTTGACATTCTTCTGTTTCTTGCTCCACAGACGGCTCTGGCAGATGAAGGGGTGAGTCTCACGACTGAGCTTTTTTCTTTGCACATTTCTTGATTTATGTCCCCAAATGTCTGACTCTTCTTTCCCTGTGTTTGAAGTGTCCTCTGGCCCAGAGCAAGTGTGCTTGTGACAAGGGTGAGAGGGGACCCAGCGGCCCTGCTGTGAGTATGAATAAATCATTATGATTATATAAGTTATTGTTCATCCCCCTTTCTCATTATATCAGAATTTATTGGATTTTAATTTCATTATAGACACTTTGAAACAGTCAGAAGTATCTTTTTTTGCGTCAGTTGATTTCAAACTGTTGATCATTTAGCCACTTGTTAGCTTGTTAGCACTTGTTTTTTGTAGTAGAACAAAAGCTGAATATGTAATATGATTATACTTTAGCAAACCCAGCGTTAGCTTTGGAAACTAATTTAGTTTCTAATATTTTCATAACTATGAGCATTGTATTATGTATTAAACTATTGGTTCAAAAATATACATTATTTGTTGCTATTCATTTGATAATATACTGTAAGGAAAATATCTCATGCTTCTGGTTGTCCCCTCAACTTTAGATAGATATCGTCATGCTATTTTCTTGTAGACGGAACACAGTAATGCTGTTATCTCAAGCGCTACTTATTTTTAATAACTTAATATTTCACTTTTTATGGTTCTATTTTGGACCTCTGCTAGATACAGTAAGATTATGTTTCCGATCTTGAAACCACATGTTGTCTGCTGCTGCCCATAAAAACCATCACTTCCAACTGAAGCGCTGTAGAGGACAACACAGCTGACAAAAGGCTCCCTAGATGCCAACAGGCTACATAATTGCAGGGTTTTGGGGAGCTTTAGTAAATCATGTGGTTTTGAGTATCTCTGTTTCCCTGCAGCAGTGTTAGTAAAGCAAATACCTTGCATTCCTCTTACAGTTTATTGAGAACAGGCCTAAACAGATATTTACATGGGTAATCAGGAGGATCATGTCTGTCCAAAGAACCCAGCCACTTGGGATTGTCTGAGGACAAATGCTCTCTGGATAGGAGGTTCCATGCACAACTTTCTTCTTCTGCCAATGCCATGTCATGATGTGAACGCTCCTTTTATTACACAGTGAAGGTCAGCGGCAATTAGACGTAGTGGTTGGGCTTTGATGTATTTTCACAGGATGAGAACAGAGTAATTACCCCTTTAAACTTAATGCTACGAACAAAAGCTGTTTCACATCAGCCGCAGCACACTGACAGACAGGGAGATATTTGAAAGATAACAACATGCACGATGCATGGAAACAGAGAGAAGAGGATAACCCCTCTGACTCATCTGCGCCCAGACTTCACCAGAGCTGCACAACATGTTGCCGCAAGATGTAGCCGAGGGGTCAAGAAAAAGATCTCTTAAATTGCAGAACACAAGGCAGCTAACAAGAAAAAAGACTCTTCTATTTGCAGCAAAAGCAAAACATGGATGAATAGCTACACTACAAGTTAAAACAGTTTGGGATTTACACCCATTCACTTTCTTGCTCTGTCAGATGAGAAGATTTATACCACTTATGTCTGTCAGGAAATATGAGCTTAGCATAGCATAAAGGTTAATCAGCCTATTAACAGCTCACAGGCTCATTAATAAACCATGTTCTTGTTTGTTTAGCTTCCCTCTGTTAGCATTTATGCTAAGCTTTTTTTCCTCAAATCTCATGTTCTTTATTATTATTGATTTAAAGCTCTTTATATTAGGTTTAAATGTATCATGTGGTATTTCCTGCATAACCACTTTTTTATTAAGTGGCTATAGCTTACCTTAATATGTTTTGTATGTAGAAAATAAGAATATCTTAGGGGTACAATATATATTATATGATTTGTTTTTATTCAGTTATTTTACTTCCATTATTTTCTACACAGGGCAAGAAGGGCCGTCCTGGAGAAGATGGAAACCCCGGCACGAAAGGACACAAGGTGTTCCCCCGTTAAACAATCACTCATTCACTACCGGTTCAAGACAAGAAACTTCTCGTACAAACCAGGAGGACTTTCCTTGTAAAACTAATATTCCTCTCTCCCTTAGGGTGAGGGTGGGCTCAGTGGACTTCCTGGTCGGGAAGGATCTGAGGTGAGCTTAGTGTCTTCAATCAACTTGGGATTAAGTCAAAATTGACAAGTACAGATAAACAAACTGTAATTATCTTCACCTTTCACACTACCATTGCTCAGAAAAAAAAGTGACAACTATTTTTCTGGGTTTTGTGTGGCAGTGTTTTGTGTCTGTCGCCTTCTGACTTAACATGACTGTTTTGTACACACAGGGGAAATCTGGATACAAAGGAGAGAAGGTATTGTATGGATTCTACTTACTGTACGGTCTCTCTATAGATGATCAGATTCCCACGCTTGTGTAAAATATGCAACAGTCAGAGAGAGTGAAGAATGATGTTTCCAAGGCCTTGAAAGGAAACACTCACAGGAAAGACTTTGAAATATCATGGCCTTTTGTTCTCCTTTTCTTCATCTGTATTTAATGTCAAGCCTGTCTGCTAGAATCTGTAGTTACTTTTCTTTTAAAGGAATTTAATTAAGTAGGTCCCATCTAGTTGGGCCTTGCTCACCAGCACCTGGCTGGGATATTAAAACCCATTTTCCAAGATAAATCTGTGTCATAAACTTGAAATTATGCAAATTGACGCTTTTCTAAACTGCTTTTCCTTCTCTTACAGGGAGAGAGAGGGGAGTGTGGCACTCCTGGAATCAAGGGAGACAGAGTACGTGCTGCTTAATGTTGTTATGATTTAAAACCAAGTCTAACTTTTTGTCACAATTACATTTTTGGTTTTTGTGATCTTTTTCTCAACCCTGTTTTCTTTCTTCTTCTGCTTCTAATATTTTGTATTATTTTCATGGACTATAATTGTTTTAACACCTTTTCTAGGGTCCTGAAGGTACACTCGGCCCAAGAGGAAATCGTGGACTCCAGGTGAAATATATCACAAAATCCAATTCACCATTTGCTAGGTCCCATTAGTTATGATGCTAAATCTGAAATGCTCTCCATTCTGATCATTCATCATCTACTAATCATTTCTACTTTTCAATGCCCATGTGTAACCTTCTCTCTCTTCTTCACATGACAGGGTTCAGTTGGTCCACCTGGCGACAATGGGCCTGAAGGTCCAATGGGTAAAAAAGTAAGTATTCTTCAGTCTTGATGCTTTTAAAATAATGTTCTGCATGCTAGAACCAAACCTCTGAATCTGGGAAGTGTTAAGAACAAAAGGAAACTACAAAAGCAGCATATCCTACTTTCTAGTTTCCAACTGGCCCTTCTTTTACATACACACTTGGATTTACTTTGTGCCAAAGACTTTCCCCTTCTCCAAAACCAGATGCATATCTGAAGGATACTGACTTTTTTTTCTTTTCTTGTCAAGTCTGGTTCCAATTAAGTGTCTTTCATAGTCAGGGGATTCATCCGAACCAGGATCATGAGCGTTACCTGTGGCGTTGCAGAGCTGCAAAAGGTGTTGCTGCATGTGTAAGAATATAAAGTGTGAGAACTCCGACGTAATAAAGTGTTATTTCTGTTCCTGAGGGTTTCTCCTCAGAGACATTTTTTGAATGCGTTTAAAATGCGTTTGGAATTAATCCGATGATCCTGGGCATAAATAACATCAGAAACGTCAGGTGGCCTACAAGCTGATCATACATTCAAACACATATTTGTGAGTTATGATCCGTCACCAGTGGAACATTTGAAGCCGCTTTGAAGTGCCTCATCTGTTATTACCCTGTCAGCTTATTTGTCCTTCCCTACTTTTTAGGCCCCCTCTCTCGTGTTATAGCTGCCAATTCTGCTATGAGCCCACACTCCCCAGCAAGTGTTCCCTCCCTAATTATTTTTGGAAGAATGTTCATGTTGATTGTCTGGCTGTCATTCTATTCCACCTGAATAGCAGACTAATGTCTGGTTCTAAACATCGCCCCGACTTGCCTGAAAGGGCAAGGGAAGTGAAAAAGAAAAGTGCCGGTATGCGCTCGCTAGCATTTCCACACCCTCTTCACGCCTCCTATGTGCCCTCCTGCTGCACACCATGGCCATGATTTACAGCCTCCGAGTGAATAATTGCATTCTTTACCAATAAAATCTTGAAGGATTGAGGGATCCCATTATACATGTCTAAACCCCCTTTAAAGAAGCTTAAATTAGAGGAAGAGAAAGTAGAGTGGGAGGATCTAGGTTCTGGTCAGCTTCACTGATGTCCCATGGTTTCCTACCCCTGACCCAGGACTCACACTCACACAGCAGCGTGTGCATCTCCTCTGGTATCAGCACATGTCTCTCCCTGCCTGTGTTTTATAGGGGGAAAGGGGACTTTCTGGGCCACCTGGAATCCAAGGGGAAACTGGGATCGGCCTTCCGGGACCCAAGGTACAATCTTCATCCTATTGTTTTGGAAAATGAAGTCATGGGAACATAATAAAGCACCTGTGTCTCACCCTGCATTCATGTCGCTCCCTACCAATCAGGGTGCTGTGGGTTACCACGGGCCTACAGGGCCTTCTGGTCCTCAGGGACTTGGCGAGCCTGGACCACCGGTGAGTAGGAAGCGCCCTGTTACTGTGTACCTCAAGTACTGTACCGCACACTTACAGATTAAAATAATAACAGACAGATCTACCGGCAGAGTTCACACTGGGTCTTTGGTTTCATACAAAAGCAATAAATGAAGGCTTCTCATTTGACTACTTTAGATGTTATCAACTGAAGCAGGACCAATTGGCAGGTTCAAACACCTGTTAATGCTAAATCAATCAGTCGGTTTTAATCTGTACATTCTTAAATGTTTACGATCATTTTGAATGAGGAAGCTGTTAAATGAAAATCAAAGATGCACACGAAAAACTAAAGCTTCATGTACCATCATTTATAGTTTTCTTTTGTGGTAATTCCAATATTATAATGTGTAACTGGATAATAACTGAAGGTGCATTTACATAAATTATAACACAATAATGTATCACACACACAACTTGAGGTGCACTTAGGTACCTGCAAGGATGTTTTGTGAAAATGAACAGTTATACGTGTGTGCATCCTGTGATGCCGAATAGACAGAAACTCCCACCCAAAACATAACCTGCTATACAAAGGTAATAACTGGGATTGTTGAGTTGTTTTTCTGCATTAATGTCAGTACGCTGTGACGGATAAAAGTAACATAAGTTGGATCCGTCTGTCTGACCCTTGATCATCTAACATGTCTTCTACTTTGCAATCCCCACGTGTAACCCTCACACACACACAGTACAGTATATTGTAAAAGAGGTCATTTTTTATGTTCCTCTTGTGGTCATGCACATCATTTGGTTTTATTCAGGGGCCTCAAGGGTCACAGGGAGTCCAAGGAGAAAGAGGACAGATCGGAGAGGGTCTCCCTGGACCAAAGGTGAGTTAAGTCTTTTATGTCTCTAGCTGTTTGTGCTAACAGTTAAAAGCGTTGAACCCGTTTGACCCCATTTCATGCATTGACCTTCAATTCTCTGCCTACCCACTGACCTGCGCTGAGGACCCAGCTGGGCTCCAGATTTAAGGGAGGAATGACTGCCAAAGACACCGTGTATAGTTAAAAGACATGAGAAATTCCATAAATTCACATCTAGTACAGCGGTGCAGTATGACTCCCATTACCGCACGATATGATCCGGCCCATTGATCGTCCCCGCTGAGGACACGCCGGCGCACAGCGGCTGATGAGACAGGAAAATAGCCAGGACACCTTGTGATGTGACAGCGTGAGTGACTCATGCAGAGAGGAAAGAATGAGTCTGTGTTCCTGTGTCTGCCTCCCTTCAGGATGTACACACACACATGGGGATACACACAGGTGCACCGGGGCTCACAATCCAAAAGTTACTTGTGTTCCTTCTCACAGATTATTCTATTTTGCTCGGTAAATTCCTTCATAATTAACTGCTTTTTAATACCTTAGAACAGTTTAGAATTGTGTCCATGACTCAGTTCAGGGTCCTTCTTTAAAAAATGTTGATCCATTGCTGTTCGTCGCATCTACTGTCTTAAATTAACAAGGTCATTATTGTGCTTTCTACTGCCACCTACTGGCGTGGAAGAGTATTTAACTACTTATCCAGCCACTACATTGAAGGCACCGACGCTCAACAATGGCAAATTATTAGCTATTTTTGTGACTAAGTGAAATTGGTTTTGTCACAGCACTGTGGTTGAAATTCACTGCCTTAGAAATGAGTTGCTTGTTTTCTGCATTCAACAATTGCAGTCATTTGTAATGCCTGAAAGATAAGGCTATCCCATGTTTTCCCAGCAGAATTGTAACTTTCAAAGTACTGAAACAGTATTACAGAACTACACAAGTGAAATTAACACAAGCTATTAAATAACATATACAATACAATACATTACTTAGCTATCTGTTGTAACTCCTGTCGGTTTTTTCTACTCTAGGCAATACAATGACTTAAAGGGGACCTATCATGCAAAATGCACTTTTGTACGTCTTTTATACATGAATATGTGTCCCCGGTGTTCCAGGGAACTCACCAAGTGTCAGAAAACACAACCCTCTCTATTTTCCTCCATACCAAAATCTCTAAAAAAGGGGCTGCAACGGATCTGATAAAAACTGATCCAGATTTGAACACTGTCCTGACGTCAGGACGATGGCGCTACGGCTATTGGGCCAACTCCACCAATCAGGAGGAGACAGCCACGGCCATTGCCGTTCGAAAGCGCTGGAGACGCTGTAGTACATATGCCAGGCCTCTAGATGGTGCTGTTGCTCACAGAATCAACCCTTGCTAAAACAGAGCTAACATTTTTCAAATTGAGCGAAATGAGGCATGGCTAAAATGCATGATCTGTTTGGTATTTTGAAAAAAAAAAAGTATAAATATGCCTTATATAGGTATGGTCCTACACTATATTATTCAAATATAGCATGATAGGTCCACTTTAAGATGAGGATATATGTAGTTAAAAAACATATGTAGCAGCGTCATCATTCAGAAACCCAAGTCAGGTCACATGGGGAAATTATTTTGGAAGTACTTTATTTTGCACTAAGGAAATAAGTAAAATCGAAACCGAAAACTTGCATAGCTACAGAGTTATGAAGAAAACAAGAAGAAATGAATAATGAAGCTTCCCTTTATCGTGCTATCGATGTCTGTGTGTGTTCATTGTCCTGCAGCTGTTAAAAATTGCCTAACTTTAATTTCTTTTTTGATATTTTGAAACATGTGCCCCGAAGCCAAATCTACTCCATAAGTGAACAAACAGCAGAGCGTAACTCTTTGTACTTTTGATAAATGCAGACAGTTAAATGAAGCGTTATTAAGTTAATGGAATGTCTTGAGGTCATGACAGATGTAATCACTTTTGGCTACAGGGTGTCACAACACTGGTGTGGCTTTACATCAGAAGGCACTGTAATTCAGGATTCTTTTTTCCACTTCTCCCATCTAATTTATCATTTTTAAACTTTCCTCTAAAGGGTGACAGCTAGTTCCTGAGCAGGGGGTGGGGAGGGGGGCTCCTTCTCTTCCTCATCAGGAGATTTAGCGGCGAACTCACAGGTGGCATTCTTGTTCTCTACGGCGTGTCTCTACGACGTGTCTCGACAGGCGTCAGACTCACAGGAGCTCTGCAGCCATCTTACCCCGTCTCATCTTCATTAGCACCTCGGCTCCTGTGTCAAAATGAGAGGCTTATGACAATCTATACTTCTTAACGCTGCAATGCAAATGCAGCATTATAATGCTCATCAGGGTACTTCTGCGTCTGTCACTGTTTTTTTATTAACATATTTGCCTTAACCCCAAGATGAAATCTCCAAGAGACATCACTACTTTTTTTATATTCCTCAAGAAATCTGTTTTCCCTCATAAAATGTAAATCTTTAACTCCTGAGATAATGTTAAAACACCCTCTCCTACTAAGGATTGAAAGTGAGACCTGTGCTGGAAAAAGTATTCAGATCCGTTACTTAAGTAAAAGTACCAATACTCCATTACAAGTAAAAGTACTACATTAAAAATCTCACTTGAGTAAAAGTACACTATCAGCAAAATGTACCTACAGTATAAAAAGTACTCATTCTGCAGAAGATTGGCCTCTATATGTCATATAATATTATGTATATGACATTATCAGCTTGGTTATATTGGTCCATTTAGTAGCATTTTACACAGTTCTGATACATAAATTATTGATGTTTATTACTTTTTTTTGTAACTTTTTGTAATTTTTGTACCTAGCGAGAAGTATCCAAAGCATTACAATAAATATAATGTACTGAAAATACATTATTTCCATTTTTAAATGTTGTGGAATGGCAGTATCAGGTACCTCTGAGTGAGACCATATGTTAAGTAAAGCAGATTCTTCCTCATACATCTGAAATCTGAAATCATTAGAAGAAAAACACACCGTTACCAATTCAACACTCTTGGGTGAAATATGACAAGTAGCTTATCGTGGCTAAAGTTAGCAAACATTAAATAGTTATGGCTGTATAATAAAATGACATGTCTCGTCACATGATCTTATAGCTTTAGGAGGAAGCCCAGCTAAATCCAACCATGTGTGCTGCGTGCTACGACTGTCATATAAAAGTTTGACTGAACCTGCAGGAAAACACCTTGGTAGACATAAAAGCATCATGTCATCTGGAACAGTAAGATGAGCTCATTCTAACAACGAGCTTTCTGCTTTTTTATTGTCATGTGCCTTACAGAGAAGCAGTTGTTGGCAATAAAATATAATCCCAGGCCCCCTCCAGCAATATGCAATAAATGTGTATTCAAGAGTCCCTATTATGCTTTTTGGGGTTTCCCCTTTCCTGTACTGTGTTATATATGTTTGTGTGCATGTAAATGGTCTGCAGAGGCTAAAATCCAAAAGCCCAAATGTATTGGCTGGCACTTCAACACATTGTACATGATAGGCCAAGGGGCGGGACAATTTCTAGGAGACATCAAAGCTAACTTTCCATTTTTAACAGATGATTTATTTAAATTTTAGATTATATATTTTTACATTTAGATTTATATTCCTTGTACTCATGCAACTTCCATGAATTGTGCTTGACTGTTTCCATATATAGAGGTATTGGAGCAAATACACACATAGGAAAACATGAACAATATATTCTATATTAGCATGAAGCTAATATTTAGATAATTGCCTCATTTTCCCAAAATTGAAAAGAAAGTCCATCGCATACTTTGCCAATCAGTCCAACTTCATTTACAGGCAAGGACTTTTACAGAGCTCCATGTGGCGTTCATTGCTACCTCCAGCAAAGCCACTCCCATCTGGGTGTTGTAGTCTTTAGGGAGTCAACATCGGAATCTAAAGCATGCTGATATTAGCATTTAGCTCAAAGCACCACTGTATTGCATAAGAATAGCTTCAACACAGACGTGCTAACATGGTTTCTGTACTGAAGGGCTTAAACTGCCACATTTCAGTTAAGATGGTTGTAGAAATCTCAATATAATACATATTTCTATGATGTACATCCCCTCAGGCAATGAATACTCAAACAGCCAGCTCTGTAGATGCTTTACATCCGTTTATGAATGTCAAAACATCCAAAGACAGTCAACCAACAAGAAAAAAACCATTTTGGGGGCGACGGGGTCTCTGAAGTCAGATGTGAGGCTTGTAATAACTCACAGAGGCTTTGAAGGGCTTTGTGTTGCTTTCTGTGGTTGCAGTGTGCAGAAACATTTACTCACACTGCGTGCCAGAAGCGTCTGACAGGGAAATGTGTCCGTGTGATACTGAGTCTGTAAACAGGGCTGTCCATCAACCGCTGCCGAAGCTTGACATGAAGACGTCAAGGAATTTCAAAGAGGAATGTTTTACCCAAACATCAATCAGAAAGCACATTTGGCTTCTATAATGTGTTGTGTAACTATATGTACTGGGCATCAGGTTATTTGAGAAAAGTGAATATGAGATTTTCTTTTGGCCTTCCCAATATCCTTCATAATGCAATCTATGGCCGCCAAGCTAACAGCGGCTAATGTTCAACGCTAAGTGGTCGAATTGAGCCACTTTTTTAAAACACATATAAGCTTTGGATATTCACGAGTGGGGTATTTACTGATGTATTTGATGTCGCGGAACAAAATGTAATAATCTCTTAAACTTGTGTTAACCTCAGACATAAAACACATTCAAAATAATTTGAGACGAGAAAACAGGAAACAACTCATTTTGGGGTTTTAGGACTGATTCCTGCAAAATCTACGAGAGAGATAGATTTGAAAGCGAATAAAAGAGATGCATGACACTATTTACGGCCTGCCTGCTCTACTAACAGAGCTATGTGGCGGCCTGAAAATTGTATATTAACACATATTTAGCCTTTAACAAATATTGTACTAACTGTGATTTAAATAGAATTTGGAGTAATTATACAGCCCTACCTTTATCCTTGTTTTTATTCATAATACCTGCCATTTCACAAGCTAAATTGCAATAACTTGTGTGTTCACAGGGCGGGCGAGGCTTGGACGGGCCGCGGGGGCTCCGAGGACAGCCGGGCGTCGGACTCAAAGGAGACAAGGTAGAGTACAGAGTGGCTGTAAATAAGACGCCTTCACAGGGGCACGGAGATAAAGACAGAGTCAGGCTGTGGGGAAAGCTGCGAGTTGGCAGTGAGTTATATATGAGGTCACATGCTACAGGTGATGAATCAGGGTTAGAGTCTGGACAGTGTAGGAGGAGAGCAGCTGTGCACAGAAAGGTGTTCTCTCTATCTCTCAGACGTCGCTAGGATGACATGAATTGATTTAAAATGTGTTTAAAGTGACATAACTCCCCTTATGTCACTGGAATTTGACGTTAAACTATTAGTGAAACCCCGGAAAGAAGGTGTGTCTTTTAAATGTTTTCCTGCATCCGATGGTGGTGACAGTTTTACCGCAGGCCTCGTGGTGAAGCTCATCACACATGATTGCAATGTTTTCGTATAGTAATGACAAAAAGGGCCTACGGGCTTTTCTCTGCGTTACATGTGATGCTTGAAAAGACATGCAAATATCATCAGGTTATGCGTGTGAAAAGATGTTACTGTATGATGTGAAGAATGTTTATATCTGTGTGCTTTCCACATGCTGTAAATCATGAACTTGACATTTGATGCACTGTAATACTATCAACACTACCAGCTGGTGTCATCATTAACCTTCTGATCCAACCCTGCAGGGGGACTTCGGCCCCCCGGGTCTTCCAGGGCCACTCGGCCTCCCAGGAGTTGGCATACAGGGCGAGAAGGCAAGTGACTCCCACTTTATTTAACTGCTATACAGTTAGTGTGAGACATTCTTTTCATCAATTACATTTGAGTTTGTTTCAGAGACTGAACAAAAATGTTGGGAAAGGGAAGGGGGCGGATAAATAAATATGAATAAGAATGTAGCCTAGGGTTCGTAAGGTCAGTCTGACTTACCGTTCGTCATTATTACAAAAATATGTAATGCGTAAGTTGCACAACTGTTCATGTTTTGGAGCAACAGCTGTGGCCGTTTCCCTAATATGATAACACAAGTTCAGTGCTGTCAGAAGTGGAACTGTATATACTTTACTCAAGTACTGTACTTAAGTACAATTTTGAGGTTACTTGAGTCTTTTTCTTGACACTTTTACTTTTCTCTCGACTACAATTCAGAGGGAAATACTGTATATTTTACTCCACAATATTTGTTCTGATAGCTTAAAAACGTTGTCTATAAGAACAACTTTTTAGATTATCATTCATAAATATCGTTAAGTTATTTTGTCATACAAAAACCATTAATGCTGACACAATTTGTGAGGGAACATTCAAGCGAATAATGGAGTTTATTCCATGATGAAAATAATCATTAGTTTGATACAAAATAGTTTATAATGAGCTCCACTATCTTCAAGGGGAAGACGACTATAAAGAACCAAGATATTTTGTTTTTATAACCATCATATTTGCACAGTTCCTTAGCCATCCAATTATAAGTTGGTGTTCGTTTTTATTTAATCTGGCTTTTTTGTATAACTGCATCCATTGATCGTTACAGGGTGTGGAAGGACCAAGGGGCCCATTGGGGAGCAGAGGCCCCGCAGGAGAGGGCTTTGCTGGATCCAAGGTTTGTCTTTGATAACACTGTGGTTCAGTTGGATGCTAAATCTGCACCATTAAAGCCCCTTTGCACATAAAAGAGTAGTATCCAGCCTAAGATAGGAGCTATAATAAGATCCACTGCCGTGTTGTCTCACAGGGGGACCAGGGGTTGCCGGGCGAGGTTGGCGGCCCAGGAGAGAGAGGGGCCGGAGACCCTGGAGCGAAGGTGAGTCACAGCGCACATCAACGGCAACTACAACCCTAACGTTCTGGTTCACACCCTGACACGCAGCCATGGTTCTTTCTCCAGGGGGAGCCGGGGTCTACGGGGCTGTCCGGTCTGCCCGGCCTGCCAGGGGAGGACGGAGCCCCGGGACAGAAGGTAGGTCAAGTTTTTTCATTATAATGTCACATGCATCAATAATATATCCACCCCCAACCGGATGACATTATTTAGAAAAAGAGACAACTTCATTTTTACAAGATAATTAAAATACAAATAACACTAAGAAATAAACCATCTGGACATTTATTACAAGCTTTAGAATCAAAGGAAGCCTACTTATAAGCATTCAAATGACAACATATTCCATTTTCTCATGATCCGTTCAGCCCCAGACCATTTTGTCATATTTTTTTGTAGGCGGAGGTAAGAATTTACCTTTTTTTACTATGTTCCATCTGAATTGACTCTGACTGAGAAAAATCTATATTGATTCTGACACTTCTACATCGAACTCACAGATGTAACCTTGCTTTGATAAAAGAAATTATTCATATAACCCTTTTAGAAGTGAAGTTGTAGTCATTTGTTTTGGGCATGTCATTTTCGAGCCTGAAACCTGAAAAACAGGCTCGGGGCTTAACAGGTTAACAGTCAATTCATTTTATGTACATTAGGACAATACAGAAGAAAGTGTGATTCATTCTCAACTCTTAATTCTGATCATTCCTACGACCTGTTGTCCTCCTGGATGTTTGAAATCAAACGTCGGTGTTCTCAACTGTGAGGCTAAGGACCTTTGTCTTCTTATAAGTTCACTATAACGTAACATATAACATTATTTAATACAACTTTTGGTTTTAACAAGATATTTTCTAACCATTTTCCTCAAGTCTTGCAAGTAACTGTCTTCCTCTTGTCTTCACACTGCATGATGGATTGTTTCCTGTACATGTATGCAATTCAATATTCTCAAAACAGCAGGAAGTCCATGGAGAATGATGTCATTTACATTATTATCGACCCTGTAGGAAATGATTCCAGTCTTATCATTTCACATGTTGCCTTATTGATCAATGTAGAAGCACACTTGGAAATGTATGTTCTGTATCTGTTTTTCTCCTAAATCAAACCTGTGAAAGTATAAAACCTGTGTGTGTGTGTGTGTTCAGGGAGAGACAGGACCCACAGGCCTCAGGGGGTTAGAGGGGACCCCTGGAATTGGCATCCAGGGTGAGAAGGTAAAAAAAAGTGACATTTTTGCATTTCTTGCACTTGGACTTTGCTGACCTGCATATAATAAGTACAGTCACAGCTATCATATTAGTAAGTGTATTCCCAAATGTGGTGTTTCAGGGCGACCAAGGCCAGAGAGGGATCCGGGGCCTGCACGGCCCCCCCGGCATCGCTGGGCCCTCAGGACCAAAGGTGAGGAGCTGTTAGCTTCATTAGCCATCATTATTTTTAATATTTGCATTGAGACCCTGTCCATGGCCTCTTGGAAGGGTATACATGTAAAGGAATGATGGCAGAAGAGAATTGACGATTTGCATTAATCTTCATCAGGGAGAACCAGGGGCGCAGGGCAGGGGGGGCTCAGCCGGGCCCCCAGGACGCTTCGTCTCTGGGCCAAAGGTAACACAACCTACTGCAGTGACAATAGAAACTGTGGAAGCTTCTAAGTGATTATATTTGTGATCGTTAAAACTCAGTTAAAATGTTTCAGGAGCTTTTTATATCTCATTCCCTCTTTTGGCCAGGATGGTCATTACCTCACCAAAATAACACTGGCATTAGTCATTCCTCTCTAGTTTAAGCAATTTAAAGGTGAAATATTAAAGCAGTTCCAAATAAATTTGAAAGACCTCTTGCCATCCACGCCAATTATTTATTTTTAATAGTGGTTTTCTTGTAAAAACACAGATAGATGTATGTGTGTATTAAATGTTTGGCACCCAAACGCATTATATGTGAGGCCAGGTAAACCTGCTTTTTTTGTTAGATGATCTTTTTCTTCTTCACTGAGTTTTGTTTACTGTCCGTAATAGTGTATCCTTGTGCGAGTGCACGATACAAACAAATCCATCATCAGCAAATATAGTGCGGCCAGACACCAAGTGCATAGCTCGTACCAACTTTAAATGTTTACAAAGTGATATTTATTCGGTCTTAAACAATCACGTGTTACTCTTGCTAAACTCCTGTCAAACCTCAACCTGCCCAGGTACAGTAACTGGAGCTCTCTAGATCATACAATGATGTAATTGAGAAAACGATCCAGTATTTGAATTCAATAAGAATGTGTAACGTCTGTTCCAGGGTGATGTTGGCCCGAGTGGTCCTCCTGGTCCGCTCGGTGAGACTGGCTACGGACTTCCTGGTCCAAAGGTAACACTCAGTGTAAACATCTGCTCGAAAACACAATGTGTTTGTTACTATGGGATGACCACAAACACTTGAAGCATGATGTCATAGCTAGACACTCTCCACATCTGGGGAACGATCAATTATAGCGTAAATGTAATCGCTGAGCAGCATCCAAGCAGAACAAAGGGGATGAGGTCCTGTCGTGCTGAACTCAATGTTAAAGCATACTTCGTAGATTTAACCTTTCCCTGTTTTGATGTATTGCACAACACGTACTCACTACACAGCAGCAGATAGCACATGTGCCCATTCACCTCCACATTCCTTCCTCTTCTTTGAACACGGATCTGTAAATCACTTTGTATCCTGGATGAATGAATGATTTGTTCTGCAGGGGGACCGTGGAGACTTTGGCCCTTCAGGTCCATTCGGCCCCAAAGGAGAGGGCTTCCCCGGCCCCTCGGTGAGGAGCTGAAACACACACTGACATTCCCATTTGTCCACTCATACATCTGTTCATCCATCACTCGTCACATTACATTAAGTCAGCTATACATCTGTCTTTTCCCTCCCTTAATCTACTTATCGGTTCCAGACATATATTCAAATGTATTACCAAAAGTTACGGTAGCTGACCCTCATGTACATTCTCCTTCATTTAGACCATAGAAAGCAGACACATGGGGCGAATACAAAGCACTGGAATGACTCACTGGGGAAGAGAGTTAAAGGGATACTTCAACATCTTGGGAATTAGGCATATTTATGTGTCACTATATTGCCAATGAGATTGATACCAAAAATGAAACCAACTGAATCTTATGAATGCAAGTTTCCTTGCAAAATTACTATTCCTTTAATCATGTCACCATCTCTCAAGGTGTCCGTGGAAATGCTAAAACTTCAAAGTAATCTTTCAATTTCGCATTTTGAATGTAAGTCTGTCTTAAGATTGTATTCTACCTCCATGTTATAGGGCCCTCCTGGTCTGCCTGGACTCACAGGAGAACCCGGACAGGAAGGAGTGGGCATCCCTGGACCAAAGGTGAGATAAAATGATGTTTGTAAAGTTAGTGCAAGTTTGGGACTAATGGGGAAAGTGTGATGTATTAGTGTTTATAAAACAAATGGTTCTTTAGGAGGACAATACGCAGTGTAATATATTGTGCTAATACTTTGGCTAAATGAACCTCTGCAGTGAAAAGCAATTGCCAAAGATCAATTTGAACGTTCTTGGAGTGAAAGTATCATCCCAGTGAAGGATGTGGTCATTTGTTTGAGAAAACTAATTAAAGGGAAATATTTCACACAGCACAGGAGTTAATTTGTTGATGGATTTTAAATTGCTGTGTTGTAAGTGTTACACATATCTTCACCGTGTTTTCTCTTCTGCAGGGGGATGTCGGTTACCGAGGGTTGCCAGGTTTGCCAGGACCTCTGGGCGAGGGCCTCCAAGGACCTCTGGTACCGCAGCAATTTCTACTTTTCAGATTTGACAGTTTTTTTTATTAAAATGATTTCCATTTCAACTTTACATCCAGCTTTTAAAACTCATAAAATACTGTTTGTATTCTGTTTCTGCTGAAGTGAGTCTAGGCCCACATTGCAGTGTGTTAACTTATGCAGAAAGCTGTGATTTTATTTGACGACCAACTGGGTCAATTGAGTCATATTCTCTGAAGGATTGCGTCTTTGCCGTAGAGTCGGAGAGTTCCAGATTGAAAAAGAACGTCCAAAGCACAGGGGTCTTATATATTCTACAGCTGACAGTTCATTTGTTCAGGGCATTTATCATGATTCTCCCGCAGCACTCTGACATATTAATGCAGAGCGTGAATCTCCACAGACATGTGTGTGTGATGAGAAGCAGGCCTAGTCAGCTGAAATCTGGGGAATCAGAACCATCACACAAATGAGTTCTACATTTGTTCAAGAAAGAGGAATTAGTGGTTACACATGTGTGATACATCGCTGGTGTGGCCTCTAACACGCTCAAACAAGTTCAAGTTGTATTTAGAAAGAAAGAAAATGTGCCTTTTATTAGAAAACAGCAAAAACTGGACTGTTGCCTGCATGCAACTAAAGCAAGCTCAAATGTCATTTGACGACAGATTAAAAATCTAAGTTAAAATGTTTGTTATACCTATTCTGAAACTAGCTGTTGCGACAATTTACTCTTTAGGTAAATGTGCACTGAGGCAATACATTAGGTGACATGCAGGGTCATTTTCTCATAGAAAGCTGGGGGAATGTTTCAGACACAGAGGTCGCAGCTTTGTTTGCATAATATGTGGTCGAATGTTAATAGAAATTGTATAAAATAAGGAAAATTGAATGAAGTCCATTCCAATATGACCCTCAATGTATCCTCTGTACTGCAGGGTAACGCTGGGCGGCCTGGCCCCTCAGGGCCGACAGGGCCACAAGGACAAGGAGTTCAGGGACCAAAGGTAAGCTATTGTTTATCCTTACAAATAGAAATCAATGTATTTCTCATGTTCATCTGAGGTCTCTAACTACCATGCACATAGAGAAGGTAACTCATGTGTTTGTTTCAGGGGGAGCAGGGGTCCCAGGGTGTGACAGGGACGAGGGGGTTGCCTGGAGAAGGCTTTTCTGGAGCTAAAGTGAGTCATTATGTGGTCCAGGAGCACTGATGTGGGTTTCTATGCACTTATATGTCCTGACTGCTGATATTATGCTTTCTAATGTGTGACAGGGTGACCGAGGCTCTGGAGGGGAGAGGGGGCTGAAGGGAATCAAAGGAGAGCTGGGAGACCCTGGAAACGCTGGGCAGCCTGTGAGTGACCCTCAATATCATCAATATGTCCATTTACTCTGATTGCTTTGACATAATTATGCTCTTAGCCTTTTGTCTCGTAAATGGAATTTAAAATGTGTGGAAACTCAGCAAATGTGAGAGTATTAGAACTACTTTTTGTCTCCTCTCAGGGCAGCTCTGGTGTCAAAGGTGAAGCCGGCCTCACTGTGAGTCTCTATTTTTTCTATGCTTTCTCCAGTAGCATAATGTTCGTACGTTTACGCCTCTTTGGGAGTATTGTACTTTTTGTGACAGTGTTAGTTAGATTAGATGAATTTTTGTCATACCCTTTCTTTCAACTGAAAACATTGCATGTTCAAATCAGATTTGTATGGTAAACTGAAGTAAGTGTTAATAATATTGCTATTCTTACAAAAGTAAAGGGTGAATGACTCGGTCGAACACTTATTTTTATTCCTACACTCAAACTGCATTGGTGTATTTGTTTCAGAGGGACGACATCATTCGGATGATCAAAGAGATCTGTGGTAAAGTCACTTATATTTCTCACTTCTCCATATTGACTAACCGCACAGATTACGTTTCTGAATCTAAGCCACTGTTTGATCTTATCTGTAAATCATTAGCTCCGATTCCACAGAGTAAACCCTTCCTCCATGATCTCATATGTTGATGTGCTTCCAGGATGTGGGATCAAGTGTAAGGAGAGGCCCATGGAGCTGGTGTTTGTCATTGACAGCTCAGAGAGCGTGGGCCCGGATAACTTTGAGATCATCAAGGACTTTGTGGCGGCGCTGGTGGACCGCGTCACGGTGGGCCGCAACGCCACCAGGATCGGCCTGGTGCTGTACAGCCTGGAGGTGAAGCTGGTGTTCAACCTGGCCCGCTACAACACCAAGCAGGACATCAAGCAGGCCATCAGGAACATCCCGTACATGGGAGAGGGCACTTACACCGGGACAGCCATCCGTAAAGCCACCCAGGACGCGTTCTACAGCTCCCGTGTGGGGGTCAGCAAAGTGGCCATCGTGATCACTGACGGGCAGACGGACAAGCGGGAGCCGGTGAAGCTGGATCTGGCCGTACGAGAAGCTCACGCCGCCAATATCGAGATGTTCGCTCTGGGGATTGTGAACACCTCAGACCCAACACAGGCCGAATTCATGAGAGAACTCAATCTGATCGCCTCGGACCCCGACACCGAGCACATGTTCCTCATCGACGACTTCAACACTCTGCCAGGTTAGAGAAGTGTGTCTTTGTCGGTGTGTCAGTGTTATGGCGCGTTTCCACTACAGCCCGCAGCCCGGTTTAAGAGGGCTGTGACGTCAGCGGCCCGTCTTTGGTTGCGTTTCCACTTGGCCTAGTACCGGCCGGCGGGTCCTAATTCACAGTTTTTCTGGCCTCATAAAATCGTGGGGCCAGGGCCAGAGGCAACGAGGCTGAGTCGGGCTGAGTATGCTAAACTAGAGAGAGCGTTGCTGGCAAGGGGGCAACAACTACAACAAGATGGACATATTTGACCGTGATTTAATTGTAATACACGTTTCAAAATGATGCCGAAGTAACAACATACTGATACCGGTTAGTAAAAACCATGAATTAATGCTTTGTCAAGTCTGCAGACAGACGGCAGGGGAAAAACCTTTTAAAATGCTTGTTTTCTAAATGGAGATTGGCTAAGCTAACGCAGTATATGCTCCGACCGTCCACACTCACAACAACGGCCTATACAGACATAAATAAAGCAGCGACTGTATTCGCCATGACACAGGCAGTCTGTGGTTTGTACTTGTTTAACTTTTGTCTAGTTTCTGAACATATATGAGGAGCTGTGAGCTCTGAGTGCTAACAGCTAACGGCTGTGTTGTTTTTCTGGGGTCCTGTGAAGATCACGTCACGGCTCCGCCTACACTGCGTTACTATAGATACTGCCCCAGTTCCTAAACTGTAATGGAAATGCGCCATAAAGTGAGCCAGTCCTAACGAGGCCCAGCCATACCGAGCGGGGCCGAGCGAGGCCGTGTAGTGGAAACGCGACATTATATTCCTCAATCTTTGAGGGATATGAGCTTAATACATTCAATGGTATTTGTGTAAAATGCCAGTGCCCAAATTCTAAAGATAGTTTTAATTATTTTATGAGATTTAAAGTGTGACGCAAATGTTCCCCTTGTGTTACTTAGAAATCTTGGATAGAATGTATAACCCAGGCTTAAAACCAGTTTCCTGTACCAAGAGATCATAGTGGCCCCATCCAATATTCTGAAAACAAATCAACGTGAACATCCTAGTGGTTCTAGAGAAAAAAGTCCTATGGGGAACAGGAATGTCTGTACACTATATATACTGGCAACCCATCCAATAGCTGTTGAGATGTTTTGATCTGGACTTAAATGGTGGACTTACCAACAGATCCCTCCCCAGAACCATGCTGCTAGTATATCCCAATAGGTGTAGAATCTGTCGAGACGACACTTCCTGTATCTCTGACCTCTCCTCTCTCTCTGTCTTTGTCTTAGCGCTGGAGTCCAAGTTGGTCAGCCAGTTCTGTGAGGACGAGAATGGAGCCCTGATATATAACAGAATAACAAATGGCTACAACGGCAATGGGAACAACGGATACAGGAACGGAAACAACGGGAAGTACGCCGTTGGAGGATATCCCTTCAGGCCTTCCACTGAGCAGCAGGTTCGTAACACCGGCACCAACACAGGGGTCCAGGTCGACTCCAAACAGCAGGGCGGCACAGGGTCCAGCACAGGGTCCAGCACAGGGTCCAGCAAAGGATCCAGCACAGGACATGTAAGGAACATACATCTATAATTATATTTAATTAACATTATGAAGCTGTTGACACCGGTTTTGTGCCTCTCAGGGAGGAGGAAGTCAGTATGTGTTGACTGGAAACGAGCGCGGGGACACATTTAACCGCAACACCTCAGAGGGAGAGGAATCCTCCAGTACGAGAGGCTCCTCCTCCTCCTCATCTTCTTCCTCAAGAACAACCATATCATCCTCGGGAGTATCCATAGAGCGCGTGAAGCCAGCTCTTCCCAAAGGTACAGATGCGTTTCCATAATCCTCTTAAACAGCCAGTGCACGCAGAGACATGACACACTAGCATACCTGTGCACAAAAGAGAGCGCTCGTCCAAAACAATTATTTGTAATTACAGAAAAACACTAGCAACAAATGAAAAGAGGTGAAGAAACTTCCTGTTGTTGACTTCTCCAGCAGCAGGAATACAATAAATCATGCCTTTAGCTTTAATTATAATCAAACAAGCGATGTGTTATAATCATAGCGTGCACATGAGTGTTTTTAACTGCATCATTGCTGGAACTCATTTCCAAGTGAGGAGAGATTCTCTTTGGCGTTCCTCTGAATCATTGGTTCAGATCACTTTGAGCTGCTGTTCAACATGCTCCTCCTGACACAGAGACTGAGATATAACTAATACCCAGACTTCAGGTAAGCTCATCTTTTGCACGAAGCATAAGGAATCATTTACCTTGAGTTCTGGGTCAATTAAATATGGGTCATACGTACACTTTTCAGTTACTCCCTGATAAATCATGCATTACTACAGAAACGCGCCATGACTAATGGAAAAGCCGTCAGTGTTTGTGCGATGGGCGTTATTTCTCTGCCCCACGGCGGTGTGTTTTAATATGTTCAGATTTATGAGCTCGTTTTATGAACCTCAAACTATAAGGCTACTGACGGCCCCTGGGAAGAAAACCACCAGGTACGATGAAAAAATGATACAAAAGATACTCGAGACAAGAAATATGAATGTTTAAAAATACAGGACAATAGTGTGTGTGTGTGTCTGGCTCATACTGTATGTAGGTGAGTGGGGGGGCATGTCTGTGCTTAATCTGCCCATGATGCATGTGGTAGCAGGGGACTCTGCGGTTATGATAAGTGCTTTCTGATTGACACTCGGTAATGAGGTCTACAGGTGAGGAGCAGAGAGGCCAATTATTTTTGATGCAGTGAGGATGATTTGCTAGACTCTGCTCGTCTTCCTGCAGAGAGCGTGCCGCTGGACCCTCACTGCGGCCTGGTTCTGGACCAGGGCACGTGTCGAGACTACAACATCCGCTGGTACTACGACAAGCAGGCCAACGCCTGCGCACAGTTCTGGTACGGAGGCTGCAACGGCAACAAGAACCGCTTTGACACGGAGGACGAGTGCAAGAGGACGTGTGTGATCATCGCCTGATATCTGGTGACTCATCCCTTCAATGTTAACATGTCACTCACACCTAGCCTGTCATACAGAGAAATTGACACAATTTCCTCAGCTGAAATGAGGACATAAGAATGTTATTGGTTCAAAAGTACTGACTTTTATGGGGTTTTTTTCAGGATGCTGAGTGAAGGCATCTGTCAAACATCTGCTGTAGGAGAGGCAGCTAACATCAGCTATTTTTCATAGGGTTGTGTAGTTTCTGCATAATCCTCCGGCATTTACATTTACACTGATGTTCTATATCCCTGTTACAATTATGTCTGTCCTGTTTAACTCATTGTAAAATCATCTTCCTGTAATTATAGTGAAAGAGATCCCATTTTGACAGATACCTCCGTTGTTTTTTATCTCAGCATCTAACTCAGGAGATAGTCCAGCGCTCCTACTCAGGAATACAGATGAGCTTCACTGTGTGCGTTCTTTTTCCAGGGATCCCCACACCTCTCGGACACGATCACGTTTGTGAGAGCTGCAAAGATTGTGAAAAAAATGACTGACCAGTAAATCCTCTGGTACCTTGTCAGGGTCAGAATCAGAAATCAATGTGCCACAATAGTGTAGTGTAGCCGTTCATTTTTTTACTCCAAAATATAAATGTATGTCCTTTTTTAGTGCATCATCGCAAGAGCCAATAACACACAAATGAAGCCTCTCATTACTTATATCAATAACATGTATGTTGTCCTTATATATAAATGACTGATGCTCTGTAACTTCATGGAATAACTGCATTTGAATGTGTTTTGTTTGTTGAATTAAAATGTGATTTTTTTTTTAATGTTTTTTTTCTTATTACTGCTTATATTTGCAGTAAACTGATGGACGGACTCACATACACACACACACACACACACACACACACACACACACACACACACACACACACACACACACACACACACACTGCCCTCTACTGGGTAACACATGCTCATGTCACTGAAGTGTTACCACAGTACAACATACTATGACTGTACTTCCATTGTTGGTTTGTCACTATATTACCCATCTGTACTGTATACATCCATATTGTACTGTTACATGTTCAACATTTGATGTCAAACATTCTAAATAAATCTGATCCAAACTAATACAGTATGTGCAAAAGCTCACATTCATATTAAGGGACCGTATGAACATTATTTTTAAATACATTTAACATGATAACAGTTATATACAAAGTAAGACTGTATTATGATCCAAGTGTATTCCAATTGTTTTACTATTCTGTTTATTGATACGAGACATGTTGATTGTGGCTGTTCAATGTTTGATATTTTTTATAATCCGATCAGTTCTGTGCATGCATTTTCAGTTCATGGACAATTTCGCGACTAGCCAAATTGTAACCAACCAAGACCCTGAATGTAAGTATATTATTATTCCGGTTAAACTAAAATGGAGTGTTTGGAATGAGATCTTACCATTATCGTATTCATCTTAAATGTCCAACCAAGGACGGGAAATCATTGTTTACCCAGCTACAATGACACATTACATTACACCAATGCAGGAAATCGCATTAAATCACAGCCATTTTACAATGAATCCAACACTAACAGCATATTGCAGAAAGGTTTACATTAATGCAGTAGAACACATAGATAATGGTGGACACAATGAATTTGGCAGCCAAGAGGTGAAATATGTCTTCATCAGCAACATAGGGTTCACCCCGATCATTTACATACAGTCTCTAAATATTTTACAAAAATCAATAGAAAACGTTTCTTTACCCATCAGACAATCTGCTCTCCCCTTCTGCTTGAATCACCCGTTAGACACTCCTTGACAAGTGGCGTAGTCTGATCTATCTTTAGTGCTGCCCACGGGAGAAATGTTACCTAACTCTACACACTCCTCACACTTTATCAGGCCACAGAAACAAGACTCAACAATAGAAGATCCCATTGATCCAGACGCATCAGTGATTGCCTTTTTACCATTTTGTTCTCAAATGTATGTCTGTAAGCAAATTGACACCATTTATTTGTAATAGTAAATATTTTCAGCACTCGCATGATTGATTGAGGTTTGTTTTAAAAGGTTTAACTGCAGAGCAACACACACACAGTCACAGAGAAACACACACACACACACACACACACACACACACAGTCACAGAGAAACACACACACACACACACACACAACCAAACAGCTGGAATCTCCACAGGGAAAAGGAAGATTCATGCTGATTGGTGGACAGAACTGCGTGTGTGTGCGTGTGTGTGTGTGTGTGTGGCTCTCACCTGTTTTTGCACACAGCTGCTACACACAAACTTTACTGGTCCATTTTTAGCACAATGTTTTTGTGCTCTTCAATCTCACTTAAATAATGCCATGCTGTGCAAAGATAAGAAAAAACTAGAGTGGATTTTGTTTTGACTTTGTTTGTCTCTTTCAGGAAATGTAGCAAATGATTCAGCGAAGGAACAAACTGTGAAGTGCTAGAAGAAAGTATGAAATGAAAAATAAATGGTAAGAAATAAGATATTATAGAGGTAAAAGCAAACAACATTTCAACATGACTTTAAAAATTACACGATTTGTTGACTTTAAGTGTCGAAAAACATAATTTAGCAACCATTTAGATCACGCTTCGGCCTTTTTTAAAGAAAAATACCCAATTTGCTGATTCAAATGTGGTATCTGCTGCTTTTCTTTGTTAGGACTGTAAATGGAAAGTTTGGGGGATTTTAAATGTTGGTTGATAAAACAAGATGGTAAATTAGGCTTTGAAAATGTTTTAAGTAAAGTACTTAATAAAAGGAATGGTTGTAATTGTATCAGTGACAGTAATAGGGACGTACTTATGGATACTAACTGTCTTGGTTGCTTAGTCCCGGTATATGAATTGCAAAGTAAAGACTAAATCAGTTGATTTAAATGAAAGGATGATCTCATGATTCATATACTTTTGAAAGTGACAGCGTCTGCTCTAAACAACCTCTCGGTCATATGTGCAGCTTGTGGCGAGCTATTCAAGGGTTTTGACAGCATTGTTTCTACTGTTAGTCGGCCATATGACACTTTGGGAGCTGAATCATGATGGCAGATCCCCAGCCCGAGCAGCCAGTTGCTTCTTTCAGTCTGTGACAGCAGCTGCTCGAGCCGAGGCCTGTAGTGCGCCGTGATTTAGCCCAGTCAGATTCCACTAAAGCTGAAGGAGGCAGAGGGAGCTATATTTAGAGGGGGACGGGATTGAATTGCAGGGTCTTCACTCGGAGACCCTTTTCTCTGCTCTGCCTTTTCCAGCCAGGACCGACTGCCAAAAGGACCTGTGGCCGCCGTCTGCTTCCTCTCTCCACAGACCCCCCAGTGACACACCATGGACCCCAACGCCATCAAGGAAGAGCTGCGCCTGTTTCAGAGCACCCTGCTTCAGGATGGGCTGAAGGAGCTGCTTAACGAGAACAAGTTTGTGGACTGCACCCTGAAGGTAGGCGACAGAAGCTTCCCCTGCCATCGGCTCATCATGGCCGCCTGCAGCCCGTACTTCAGGGATATCTTCTTCACAGAGGATGGGAAGGAGGTGGAGAACACCAAGGAGGTAGTCCTGGAGGAAGTCAATCCTTCCATCCTGGATATGGTCATTCAGTACCTCTACTCAGCCGAGATTGACCTCACCGATGACAATGTCCAGGATATAATTGCTGTGGCCAACAGATTCCAGATCCCTTCTGTCTTTACAGTCTGTGTAAACTACCTTCTCAAGAAGTTGTCTCTGGGAAACTGCTTGGCGATCTTCAGGATGGGCCTGGTGATCAGCTGTCCGAGACTCGCTGTGGCCGCACGCAACTACGTCGCAGACCGCTTCGAACTCCTTTACAACGAAGATGAGTTCCTCAAGCTTGCGGCCCACGAACTGTTCGCAGTCATCGGTGGAGACTCATTGAATGTGGCGAAGGAGGAGCTGGTGTTTGAGGCGGTCATGGCATGGGTACGTTATGACAAAGAGCGAGTCAAGGTCCTGAAGGATGCTTTCAACTGCATCCGCTTCCGCCTGCTGCCGGAGAAGTACTTCCAAGACAAAGTAGAGTCCGATGATATCATCAAGGCGGACCCGGAGCTCCAGAAGACGCTCCAGGTCATCAGCGATGCCTTCAAGGGAAAACTTCCAGAGACACCCACGAAGAAGGAGGGGGAGGAAGGTGCTGGCGTGGAAGGAGAGGAGGAGGCGGAGGAAAGCCCCTTCCCAGGTTTCCTGAATGACAACCGAAGACAAGGCATGTACAGACGCGAATTCATCGTCATGATTAATGATACCGCATCGGTGGCGTATGATGTCAATGAGAACGAGTGCTTCCTGGCGGCCATGTCGGAGCAGGTGCCACGTAACCACGTCAGCCTGGCGTCACAGAAGAACCAGCTCTACGTCATTGGAGGAGTGTTTGTGGATGAACAAAACAAAGATCTACCCCTCCAATGTTACTTTTTCATGGTAACCAGGCTTTTCTTTCATTTGATACTAAAAAAAAAATTAGGAAATATTTTGACACTTTGGGAAATATTCGTATTCACTTTCTTTCAGATGGGAAAACACTACTGTCTTATCTAGAGTTAAAATAATATGAAGCTTGTAGACCGCTTGCTTAGCTAACCAAAAGTACTGGTAGCAGAGAGCAACAGCTAGCATGTCATGGCTCCGTCAGTTTTAAACATTTTATTTATCAAACGGATATATAATCAGGATAAAAGTAAATGAATATGCTACAACTGTAAGTCTGCTCTAAGAAATAATTGTGTTTAACTTTATTTAGAGGCAGGCTAGCTATTTCCTCCTGCCACCAGTCTTTGAGCTAATCTAAGCTAACCACCTGCTGGCTATATTTACTATTTATTGTAAAGACATGATGGTGGTATAAATATTCTCTTCAAACTCTTGGCAAGAAATCAAATTCTTAAAATGACCATGTCCAACTAATCTTGATAAAACACAGTTTGTAGTTTCTTAGAAGATTGTGAGTTTTCACGAAAACAATAACTGTAGCGTTAGCTCACAAACAGTCCTACTTAACCATCTAAAACTGCTTCGCCTTTTAAATGACCCTTAGAATGACTGGGATAGTTACATCTTCTGAAAACAATAGATGTATCTTGTTGCTCATCAGGCCTAACTGACACAGATACTGATCAAGGCTTTAATACATACATTTGAAAGCATATTCGATACACTACAGTATGATGATTCATTCCTGTCTTCACCAGGACACGTAGACACAGACAATGGGTGCTAAGAGGTTATTTGAATGTATTTCCACAGTTGGATCCCCTCATCTCTGAATGGGTCGCCCTGCCGCCCATGCCTTCTCCAAGATGCCTCTTCAACATCGGAGAGAGCGACAACCTGCTGTTCGCCGTGGCAGGAAAAGACCTCCAGAGCAACGAGTCGCTGGACTCTGTCATGTGCTTCGATATTGAGTTAGTTCTGAAGCATTGTTTGCTTTTTTCTCTATTTCTCACCCTGCCTTTCACTTTCTTGAGTTTTAAGGTGTTAATTAACTTCAGGAAAGTTAACAATATTTAAAAATATACATATGGTGTTCATTTATTTTTAAATCGTGTTTTGTTGTGATCTCCCTTGCTTAATTGGTTCCTTCAATAATCTTAGTGCTTTTTTTTCTTGAAGTTTAACTATTTTTTGAACTTTTAATCTTTATCACAAAAATAGATTTATTTGGCTATGTTAAAAACACCCATGTGACAATTAAGCATTTCGTATTACGAGCAGCATAATATCAATGCACAACTAAATTGTAAAAGTGTAACTTTAAATATGAATTTTTCAGGAAGATGAAGTGGAGTGAGACCAAAAAGCTTCCTCTGAAGATCCACGGCCATGCTGTCATCTCCCACAAAGGACTGGTCTACTGCATTGGTGGAAAGACTGACGACAAGTGAGTGTATATGTGTGTGTGTGGGTGTCTGTGCGTGTGACCTTACTCTGTGAGCCGCAGCTGTTTGTGGTCCATCATACTGCCAGACTGCAGGGCTGCATGGTACTTCATTCATAGACAGCAATTAGCCTGCTACAGTGTAATCTATGTGAAATATTACCATAATAGAAAATAATGATCGTGTTGTTGATTAATGCAGTGATATTAAAGGCTCTGCAGAACCACCGAACACAACATGTCTGTAATCTTAGCTGTTTCCATTACGCTCAGCAGTGATACATGAACAGCAAACAAGTAAGGCTTAGGATTTAACACTGTATCTAATAAGAAGCTAGTGTGCATGTCTGAAGAAAACACCTTAAATAAAAGAAACTCCAAATATACATAGGTAGACACTTAAATATACCAACATATAAAGTAAATACATTCATAAATTCCCATCAGCAGGAAAAAGCAAGCATAGAAGTAATGTAATAGTGAACAACCGTATCCTGTCTGAGGTTGTTCGCTCCAGTTTTCATTTCAATCTTGACCTTTTCCAAATTTACATAATTGTGGGCATTCCAAAAAAAGACCACCCCCAATCTTTCTACAGCAAAGGGCACTTTATTTCTTACTACGAAATGATGATTAAATAGTTTTGGTATTTTATCCTTTTATGAGAACCAAATTGTCTCAAGCTGGGACAACATACATATATTCAGAAAAAAGGTGAAATAAAATCACATTAACAAAGAATGTATTTTAAATAAACCTTATTTCCTACTTTTTCTCCACAGCAAAGCCCTGAGCAAGGTGTTTGTGTACAACCACAAGCAGGCAGAGTGGAGGGAGATGGCGTCCATGACGACCCCCAGAGCCATGTTCGGGTCCGTCGTCCACAACAACCAGATCCTGGTGGCTGGGGGGGTCAACGAGGAGGGGCTCATCGCTTCATGTGAAGCCTACGACTTTGCAGCAAACAAGTACGATTCGGGTTGAAATTGGTCTTAGTTGAGGAATTGTGTTGAAAATCATATACATTTTCCTCAGACTAATTTCTCTCAGAGCCAACACATACTATGGAGCCTCAAAGTTACAAAATACACATATGTATATAAATATAGGAATAGGTTTTGTTATGTAAATGCAACATTTTAACTTATGATTAAATGCCATTGTTGAGTAATAAACCCTTTAGCTTGCTAGCTAGGTTGGTACAGGTGCAGTCAATTGATGTAAATAAAAAAGTTCACTAGGATTACCTTTGACATTAGCCTCTACTAGGTGGATTCCCAATGATTTTTGACATTGTTGATAGCTACCAGGAGCTAACTAATTATTTAAGTAACATCTTTTGGTAGCAATATTTGAGCTCGCTAGCTAAAGAATAGCAGAGGGGACTTAATTATCTAAGAATCATTATCTGTCATTTTAACCACAAATTGACATGAAGGGAAACACCACTATCAAATCAAGACATCTATATTTATTTTCCATCATCTATTTAAGAATGTCTTGTTTATTTATTTAATATGTTGCTTTTCTGGCTCCCAAATACGACACCTTACCTTATCTCAGCCACACAAAGATTGTTCCGTGGCACAGCTCCATCTCACACCTGACCTTCTCCTCGTGTTGCTTCTCCTCAGGTGGGAGCCCTACACTGAGTTCCCCCAGGAGAGGAGCTCTGTCAACCTGCTGAGTAACGGCGGCTCGCTGTACGCTGTGGGCGGCTTCGCCATGGTTCAGAACGAGGACAAGGAGGTGGCTCCCACTGAGGTCACTGACGTCTGGCAGTAAGTCTTCTCAAGTTATGGGACCAGAGTTGACATGTTTTTCTTGGTTGCACCTGGAGATCTGACTGTGTTGTCTTGTTAGGTATGAGGAGGATAAGAAGCAGTGGAGCGGGATGCTGAGGGAGATGCGCTACGCTGCCGGCTCCTCCTGTGTGTCCATGAGCCTCAACGCTGCCAGGATGCCCAAACTGTAGACAGAAGCACTTTCTTTCTTCCTGACCCCCGCCTCATCCCCCCGCGCTGCCTCCGAGTCGTCTCATCCTCTGCACTCACATTTCTGTGTCGAGTTGACCTTTGACATTCATTTTTCTTTACTATAAACACTCAGTTTCTCTTGAAAGACTGCACTATCCCCACAGTATTAAACAAAAAAAGACATCATAATTAAGATTGATCTATAGAACTCTGTTTACACCATTTCTAGCATTTCTTTTGTAAAATAAACATTTGTAAACGTCTGCTTCTTTTTCTGATTCGGTGTGATCTACAGAGAAGGGACACGTCGAAGGAGCGAGAGAAGATGTATATTTGTAGCTTCTTTGTAGTGTCAGGTAAACGGAGAAGTGGAACTGGGTTAATAGCAGGTGAAGTGTTGACATTTAAACACTACAAAATAATCTTCAAACATGTCACACCTTCATTTGTGTCAGCATGTCCATGAGTTTCTTCACTGCATGTTCGAGAAATGGAACCATCAAACGTGAGTGGAGAAGTTAAAGTATGTCTCCACAGTTTCTCCTCACACTGACCTTTAATACATTCACTCTGACTCATTGTCATAGCGTTGATTCAACACTTACATTACCAGGTGGTGGCACAGGAGGTTGAAGGATTTCTCACCACATTTAGACAATCATTGTTCACAAATATTTTTACAACTGAAAATCGAACTGTGCTGGTCTATGTTTGAAACTCGATCAAGAGATTTGAAATAGCTGAAATACAGTTAATGAAATAAAATTAAGTGGGACTTAAAATGGAGAGGCTGCTGTTTATAAGGTAGCCTAACGTTCAATTGGCAACAATAAGCAAACAAAGGCATGTGAGGCTAGTTGGCAGTAGTTAGAAGTTAGAGTGTCTTTCTCTCAAGTCCACTGTCAATACACATTAACAGGAGAGCCTCTCATCAATATTTGATTTTCATCCACCTTTTAGCTTGTTGTTTTGGTCCAGTCTGCCGATCCCAGCCAGGTCAGTGGCATTCAAAATCTAAGACAAAAAAGTTGCCAATATAGTTCTTATTGGCCCTGGTGCGAAATATTTTCTCTGGCCCTTGCAGCTTTTTTGTTTATACTTGCTAAACAAACCAGGGTAAAACTTATTCCACTTTGCAAGAGAACAATGTATTGTTGTTGAACTTTCAGAATATATGACTTTATTCAACATGTAGACTTTATGCTCAAAATGCGAAAAGCTATTTATTATACAGATGACACTGTCATTTCATTTATTTCCCACGTCTTGCTAAACTTCCTCATTACTTTTATCCTAAATCAAGGTCTGTCTGTGACAAATGTTGCCCTTCTTAAAGGCGTTGACATGCCTTTAAGAAGTAATAACTCTTCTAAAGAAACTCCTGAGGTTACTCACTGGAGAGTTCAATTCATCTGTGTTGTCGGACTTGTTTTCCCGTTATTCTAAGCAATTTCCCCTGAAACCTGATCTGTGTAAATACAGCGACCCTTGAGCTCTGTCAGCTCAAGCATGCAACCAGGAAACCAGTGCACATGGCTCAAGGTGAAGCACACAACAGTGGGCTCAAAACTAAACCCTGCTGGAGTTCCCCGTGTGAAGAAGGGTTGAAGGGAAGTGGAGCGACGGAGGGATGGGTGAGAAAACATAATACACTGAAGGCTTGGAGTGAGCACTGATGTAGACACTGGAACTAGAAGTGAGTAGAAATATCAGTTTTTCAACCTTTATCACTCAGCATTTCTGTATGGATAAAACTCACTTTATAGAAGTTGTATTTTTTCACAAAGTGTAGTACAAGTATTGCCTTGTGAAATCTGAGTGTATATGCCATGTGTAAATAACACCAGGCACGTGTCCTCAGTTCTATAATGAGAGCAGATTGAATTTACTGCATTACAGAAAGCTTGCCACAGGCTCCATCAAATCCATAGCGGCTATCAGAAGCAGACTGTTTGCAGAGGAAGGAAGAAGCTGTTGTTTGCTTCTTTCCCGCTGGGTTTACTTGATTATTTGTTTCTTTCCTAGTCTGCTCGCCTCTGGGTTTCTGTGCCTGTGACTTCCAGTGGTAATTACCAATGAGTATCTGACAGCTGAGGGAAAGGGAATGAGGATGTGTTCGCTGCCGTTGTTTTTTGTCCTCCAACAACATATAATGTATGACTCAGCCAATTGGAATCGGAAAAAACAGATAATCTTCATGCTGGAAACATCTATTACAAATGGACAAAACATTTATCATTTGTTCAGCATTTTTATACATATACTCATTGAATCAAAGTATTGTTATTTGCAGTATTGACTCATAATGATGAACCCAGCCAACTTCTAGAAGCTTTGCAGAGCATTTTAGTATTCATTTGAACTAAATTTGCCAAATTTGTGAAAAGCAGATCAAAGAAGTTGAGCATTAAGCAGGTCCCAGTTTTTTTTACCATATGAATTTTAACAGGGGATTTGTTAGTTGATTATGAGATTAATCAACAACATTTCTGATCTCATGTATCAAGCATATTTTTGTACCAAAGAACAAGTAACACTAGAGGGGCACTTGAAGTGCGCAGAGTCGACCTTCACCAAGGCCCTTTTCTTAAGGTCTAAATATTTCAAATATTCGTGAAATTGTTCTGATCCGCTCCAAAATCAAAGGGACATCGTGGTTCCCTTTTGGCCCATGCCAAAATGTAATGAACATTTTTGAAAAATGTTGCTGTGTTTTTGTAGAAAAAATCGAATAATTTTTATAATTGTAACGTGGTTTGTAAAATATTTTCAGGCAACAGAAGTCAGCAATGGCAGCCAGCATCCTCGACTACGAAGAACATCTCAACTGCACTGATGTCGACCAACGGATGAAGCGCTACTACCTGCCTGTCTGCTACAGCGTCATCTTTGTGGTGGGCCTGGTGGGCAACATCACTGCCATTAGCATCTACCTGACGAAGCTGCGCCCCTGGAAGAGCAGCAGCATCATCATGGTCAACCTGGCGCTGACGGACCTCCTCTACGTGCTCAGTCTGCCCTTCCTGGTCTACTACTACAGCAACGGGGAATCGTGGACCCTCGGTGACTTCATGTGCCGCTTTGTGCGCTTTGGTTTTCATTTCAACCTGTACGGGAGCATCCTCTTCCTGACGTGTCTCGCAGTTTTCCGTTACGTGGTGGTGATTCAGCCTCTGAGGGCCGCTGAGGTGCAGCAGAAGGTTTGGGGAATAGTTGCGTGCACAGCCGTCTGGATCATCACTGCTGCCGAAGTCACACCAATGTTGACGATGATATCCTTGGATAAACGCAACAACAAGACCTACTGCTTGGACTTTGCTAGCGCCAAACATATCCACCTGCGCTGGTACGGCTGGCTGCTCACTGCAATCGGATTTCTACTCCCCCTTGTGGTAGTATCCATGTGTTACATCGGTATCGTGAAGCAATTAGCGAAAGGGCTCTCCACGTCCAGTCCGTTCAGGAAGCGCGCGCGGTGCGTGACCGTGTTGATCCTGGTGGTGTTTGTGGTGTGTTTCCTGCCATATCACATCCTGCGTGTTTTGCGGATAGAAACTAGAACGACGTCATGCACGGTGGAGCGCATCGTGCATGCAGTGTATATTATCTCCAGGCCTCTGGCTGGTGTCAACACGTTTTCTAACCTGGCTCTGTACACTCTGTCAGGGGATAAGTTCAGGAGGGCCTTCATCAGCACTTTTTACCCTGAAAACTGTCTGACAAAGGCTAGGTCAGTGCTCCACCTGGCCATCATCAGCAAGGCAGGCCCTGACATGCCGGCTGACCACGCCAACGCCAGAATGACTTCCATCTTTTTTGTGGAATTATTTTAAGCCTTCCGAGTCAGACACAATGTCGGGAAAGCTGCATGATCTCCATTGTGTGCTTCCCACAGACAAGAAATAGTTGTATATGCCAACGCCTGAAATGTAAATAAAACTGTTTTAAAATTAAAGCTGTTAGAAGTGCATGTAAAGTGTCAGTATAATTTACCTGAGAAATGATGTCATAGATTAGTTTGTTCATACAACCAGGAAGTGAGTTAGCATTCCTGGGCTGTGGTTTCCTTTGTCAGCTGTAATCACGATAATAATTTATATATAGATTTTTACATTAAACCTATGTTTCTCAACCATAAACATAAAGCTTTTTTACAATAAGTTGCATGTAAATCACTATTCAATTGTTTTACTTAAGTTGAGTGGTGGAGCCAGGTAGATTTGTAGCTATAGCTCTTTTTAGTCTAGCGTTAGCTTGACATTATCTTTGCCTGGTTCAAAAATCATAAAAAAGTAAAATGTGTAAGATAATAGATTATATTGTCTATATGTATTTGTTGTTTAGATAAATTTATTAAAACGTTTTTCATTGGCAAAAGATCATTTAAATGTGATTCTTCAACTTGTTTCTTGAGAGGTCTATTCTTCCGTGTTAATGATTGAACTTGTTTTTCTTTTGTTGCCTCAGTGCCCAACACTTTTGATGAAGATACTAACAATCCACATGCTTTGCTGTTTGTCTCCCTAAAGGTGTGTTAAATGATTTTACAGCCCGACAACGCTTCCTGCAGCTACTGATCTGTGAAGGACTCGGAGGTTGTGAGCACTTAGCTGAATTCTCCTTGCAGAAGCATTCACCTTCCCCGTTAGCTAAACATGTTCTGCTCTATGCTGCTGGACAGAGAACACTGCAGTGTTCTCTGTCTTCTACGGTCATCACTCCATGCAAGCTTTGGCTCTCCTTCTTTAATGTGTCCATTATTACCCACATAACAAAAAGCTATTTTTATAACCGTTATTTCTAAATGTAATCTGGTTCCTGTTCTAGGTTGGCTTGGAGCAAGGCAGTTATTTAATTCCAAAAGCTTTTATTAAACAAGAAGAAAGACCAGAGTAGAGATGGGGTCGTTACTAAAAAAAAGTAATATATTACATATTACATATTACTTTAAAAAAAAGTAATATATTACACTACTTCGTTACTCTCTACATAAAGTAACTCGTTACTTTACTCGTTACTTTACTCGCAGAGCCGGCCCGCCCCTCCCTACAGGCAGATCACGCAGACTGCTAAAGTTTCAAATGTTCTCTTTAGTTCAGTTTCCATTGTCGCATAAGACTGATCCAGATAGCTCTGACCATGGCTGTCCTCTGTCTCCTGCTATCTGTATTTTGCGCAGTATATCTCTGAACGATGCGATGGTGATTCCACTGTGCAAATGGGCAACATTTTCTCTACTATGAAGGATGCTACAAGCCTGTCCATCTCTGCTTTGGTTACCGGTCCTCCAAATTCTAATGTGTGCTGCTTCGGAGTCGGCGGCGGCGCACTCACAACATCCTCACTCTGGGTTCGGGGGTCCTTAGCTATTAGCTTCACCTTAGCATGTGTTCTTTGCAGGTGTTTGTTGAGGTTTGACGTGGTGTTTACAGCAGTGGATAACAGCTTCTGGCCTGGACACAGTTTGCACCTCACCGTCACATTCCTGTCTATTCTTCGGACGAACTCAAAATAATGGGCATACCTCCACCCCTCGAAAGTTATCGCTGACTCAGCCATGTTTATGCAGCACTGCACGTGGAGATGTGGACGCGCAACTCGCGCAGATTACGTACATATAAACCTGCGGCGGAAACCCCTCTTGTCTGTCAGTGTGATTATGACTGATTTTATAAAAGTAACAAAGTAACGCGTGTCGGGGCAATGTTAGTAACTGTAGAGTGATTACTGAATTATAAAAGTAACGCGTTACACTACTCCGTTACCGACAAAAGTAATATTATTACAGTAACGCGTTACACCCAACTCTGAGTAACACACACAATGGCAACCAAGGACTTTTTTCAGTTCAGGTCTGCTGCTTAGCATGTACGGGGTTCGAGACTCGGAGTAGTTGAGTTAGTCATAGTAGATGAGGCAGGTAGTTCATAGTGAGGCAGGTAGTGCACATTTTAAACTCCACTACGATTCCCCCTAACCTCAACTTTAGGTTATCTTTCAGGTCCAAAAACCCAAATGAACAACACATAAGCTCTACGAAACAATAATGTCTCAGGTCAAATAAGAGGTGCTTGATATTGTATATTTTAAGGTCCAAACCTGAGGTGAAAATCACAGATAGGCCAGGGAACATCTAACTGAGTCAGGTCGAATGGCTCACCGTGATAAGAACCCGTCTTGGAGACCAGAGTACGTGAGTTCAAACCTCGTGTGGTCCACTGAGTTTAAAGATCCCAGGAGTTTGAGTCTTGTGCCATGCAGAGTTTTAATGTGTCTTTCCCTTGATGAAGAAGTCAAATACAAGTAAAAGCAGACAACTGTCATCAGGTCTGATAGCTCAAGGAGATAGAAGGGTGGTTGGTAGGCCAGAGGTTGCAGGTTCGAGCCTTATACGTTGCAGAGAGTAGATAAGGATAAGGATAAAGGGGTAATGAATACGTTAATAGGATGCTAATTAAGGGAATAGAAGAAAGGAGGATTAGGAAGTAAGAGGGTAGTGAATAGGATACTATCTTAGGAACTGGAAATGAACAAAGGAGACAAATGTATTTTAAGAAACTTTTTTTTTAATTCACATTTATTCATACAATTCATACATAGCAGTGTCGCCTTTTCCCCAAGTCTGCTAAATGTCCCCAAGTCTGCTAAGTCTGCTAAACGTCCCCAAGTCTGCTAAGCGGCCGATAGGTGGCTGCCGGCTCTCACTGCACTCCTGGCAGTGAGACTGGCCCTGCAGCCACTGCCGATAGTCTGCTAAGTCTATAGGCCTGCTAAGTCTGCTAAGTCTGCTAAGTCTGCTAAGTCTGCTAAGTCGGGGGGCTGATGTTGCTGGGGGGGGGGCGCTCGGCACCCCAGCCACCGCCCCAAGTCGGCTAAGTCTGTTAAGTCTGCTATACGTCCCAAAGGCTGCTAAGTCTGCTATACTTCCCCAAGGCTGAAAACGTCCACAAGTTTTTCAGAAGCATAGGCAGCCGGGGTCTTAATTGATGGGGGGGGGGGGTCCTCTCTTCACTCTCTGTGGGAAGAGAAGAAGAAAAAGACACCATGAAGTCAGTATAGCTAACCCTAACCCATGAAAACATCGTATTTTATGTGGAAATAAGGCACGGTTTAGTGTGTAGAAACAAGGCGTAGTATAGTATGTCGATAACGATGACAGAAAAGTAATAATATAGCATTTCTAAAAAATTAGAAAAATTAAAAACGACATGTCGATTTTTTTTGAAAAAAATTAAATAAAATAATTTTATGTCATGATAAGGCACGGTATAGTGTGTGGATACCAGGCGTGGTATTTTATTTCGTAAAAAATGACAGAAAAGTCATAATATAGCATGTTGAAAAAAAGTCATAACCCTAACCCTAACCAATGTCGGAGAAAACATCGTATTTGATGTGGAAATAAGGCACGGTTTAGTGCGTAGACACAAGGTGTAGTATAGTATGTCGATAACGATGACCGAAAAGTCATAATATAGCATGTATAGCAAGTCATAACCCTAACCCTAACCAATGCCGGAAAAATGCAAAAAGAAAACATGGTACAGTATGTCGAAAATATCATAAATAGTCATAGTATAGTACCGTAAGTTCTTCAGAAACTCCAGAAGCCACCGTCTTCATTGATGTCAGATGAATGTCCTTGCAGTCCTGTGGGGAGAAAAGAAGAAAAAGACACCATGAAGTCAGTATAGTAGATTGAAAATGTCAGTAAAAACTACACAGTATAGAAGTTTTAGAAAAAAAACTATTAATATATTAGGGTGAAAAATGTGAATAAAAAATGAAAAAGTATAATATAGTAATATCAGAAGACATTTTGAAAAAAACGACATAGTATAGTATGTCTAAAATATCATAAAAGTCATAGTATAGTACCGTAAGTTCTTTAAAAACTCAAGAAGCCACCGTCTTCGTTGATGTCAGATGATTGTCCTCGCAGTCCTGTGGGGAGAGAAAAGAAGAAAAAGACACCATGAAGTCAGTATAGTATGTCTAAAATATCAGAAGAAATGACATAGTATAGTATGTCTAAAATATCAAAAATGGTCATAGTATAGTATGTCTAAAATATCAGAAATGGTCATAGTATAGTACCGTAAGTTCTTCAGAAACTCCAGAAGCCACCGTCTTCATTGATGTCAGATGTACTTGCACTCGGTGTTCCGGGAAAAGAAGAAAAAGACACCATGAAGTCAGTATACAATGTCGAAAATATCAGAAGAAATGACACAGGCTGCGTTTCACTTCTCTTATTTTTCATTTCCTCGCTCCTCGCTCCTCGGTCTCACCGGAAGTTGATTTGTCTGCGCCATCTTGAGTAGCGTCCCAATGGCCTTATTTTTGCCGGAGGAGCGAGGAGCGATAATGGAGGAGCTATAATCGAGGAACCACCAGACCATCCTTCGATGAAATCCTCAGAGACTCGCCCCGCCCCCTTACTGTGTATCGCTCACTGATTGGACGATGCAGCGCATGCAATGATCTGATGCTTCTTGACATGAGAGCAGTTTCCCAGCGGAGTGAAGAAAACACATGAAACTCACGGGACTCACTCCTCAGTTTATACCGTGTTTTGTTTCAATTAATGTATCATTTAGTTACAAATATGTGATATATCTGAACAACAAAGTGGACAAAAATAATTTTATTCATTTATTGGAAACATTTTCATGATCGCTTTTTTCGTTTTACATTTTCATTTATTGTCATTTCCATTCAGTCAGTCATTAAGTGCTATTTAAAATGTTAATTTGCTACATATCCACACAAACAAATTAAGTGTGCAATCCAATGCAATGAATGTTAATCTAACTGGGTTTTGATAGATAACATTATCTCTTTTTCTTCTCTCAATTATTTTATTTCTATTGTGCACTCTAATCAATATTAATCAAACTAATGTTCGTTTATACATTTTAAGAATGGCGTTTATCTTTTTTGAGAATGAGTTCTTATTTTATTTTATTTATTTGGGTCTACAACAGATGATACAATGTTTGTGTCAGTAAATGTGTACTAACAGAGGCGGGGGTGTTTGTGAAAATAACGGGGACAGAGCTGCTGTCAGACGATCAGCTGTGCAGCGTCATCACAAACGGACGTCGCTTCACGTGACGCTCCGGAGGAAAGGACGTCCCATTGCTCTTAAAACTCATTTCCCTGCTTCTCATGGTTTCCTTGCGTCTCTCCATGCTTCCCTGGTGGGAGGGACTAGTCGCAGGGAAACGACGCAAGTGAGGGACGCAAGGAATCCATTTAACCGAAGTGAAACGCAGCCACAGTATAGTATGTCTAAAATATCAGAAATGGTCATAGTATAGTACCGTAAGTTCTTCAGAAACTCCAGAAGCCACCGTCTTCATTGATGTCAGATGTACTAGCACTCGGTGTTCCGGGAAAAGAAGAAAAAGACACCATGACGTCAGTTTAGTAGAATGAAAATATATATAATATATAAAAATGCAAAAAATGAACAAAGTATAGTATGTCCAAAAAAGACATAGTATAGTATGTCCAAAAAACGACATAGTACAGTATGTCGACAATATCATAAATAGTCATAGTTTAGTACCGTAAGTTCTTCAGAAACACAAGAAGCCACCGTCTTCATTGATGTCAGATGAATGTCCTCGCAGTCCTGTGGGGAGAAAAGAAGAAAAAGACACCAGGAGCCTCATTTATAAAGGGATATACGCTCAAAAAATGGCGTACGCCAGTTTCTACGCAATGTTTGCGATTTATAAAATACTAACTTGACGGGAAAATGTGCTGTCCTCCACGCAAACTCTAACCCATGCGTACGCACTAAGCACACAAACGGGAGAGACGAGAAACTGCGACACCGTTGGCAGAAGGAAGAATGGAGAGAAATATGTGGAAATAATACCATAAATAAAATGTTACCTCTCATTTATCAAATATGAAGAATTCATTTTCAAACATTGATTAAAGCCAATCTTTAAATGATTAAACAAACGCCTGTTTGAAACTCCTCAGTGCACACAAAAACATAACTTGGAGAAATAAATAAATACGGATATGCTATTTAAAACCACCTCGAATATGTTGTGTTAATGTTATGAAATGTTTTCTCATAAATGATGCGGTAAGCAGGGGGACAGAATTACGTCTAAACTGACGCCGTTTTGCATTTCTATAGGTTGTAGATACGAGCATGGTTTTATATACTATCACGTTTAATCGTGTTTTATGCCGTTTGCCAAGACTTGATAAGTAGCTCGTAAAACACAGGAGTTATGGAAACTAAGAACACCTATGTGGTAAATTGTACAGCTAATATAACACAATCCATTAGTTGTATCCTTTAACTGGTGGATTATGGATATATAGTTGCTGATCGACAGCTGGAACACAAACCACCAAATACAACAAAAATAATTCAGATCCAGTCGTCATGACTCCACTCCGGAGGGATTCCCCCATCATTTCTTACAGTTTCTCATCAAGGGGGTGTCTCCTGTCCCCGGGACAAACACACTGCCTAAGGAAGGTTATGTGTATTTTTTTTGTCATTAACTTTTTTCGGACCACTTATTTATTTATTTTGGTGACGATCCGACCTCCATGCTGCTACTCTGGTTCAAACTGCATCCACCAAACAATATGATTTATCTCGACCTCCCCACAATAACCAAAATCTGACACGGTGTCAGATGTCTTTTTTAGCTGTTCTATCGTCATTTCCTGCGATCTTCTTCATGCAGTCAGTCAAAATGAATGAATGAATGGGCGTTTCTTTGACTATGTATAGGCAAATATGGGCGTTACGAGTCGATTGTGATTTATAAAGGGAAACAGGCGTAGGGAGTGCCGTACGCACTTCCCTCGCCGGTATGCAATGTTTTGTGAATCGGAAAATGGCGGAAAATGTATGTACCTATTTTTGTGCTTTGTACTACGTAAGCAACCTTCCTACGTCAATCCTACGCAAGGCGTTATAAATGAGGCCCCTGGAAGTCAGAATAGTACGTACTGACTATAGAATGAAAATATCAGATAAGACTTATAGCATGTGCAGTTAGTGACCACCAGGTGGAGCTATACACACACATCATAGCTACAAGATAGGCAATGCGCCTATGAATTAAAACTGCACCCTAACACCACTGCAGACAGAGTATATCTGCTGCTAAACATACAACACAAATGGATTAAATACCTCGAAAAACCATGTTTAAGCTAGAGAAAATGTAGAGAATCATGTATGAAGTGATGTGTGTACATTATCAGAGCCTGTAAACCGGAAGTGCTCATCCACTGACAACTACAGTAGCGAAAATATCACACAGTCCATTAAAAAAAAAGTATGAAATGTCATGGTATTTTATTATTTCGAAGTGACCATGACTCGGGTGAATTTGACAATGAGCGGTTTGTTTATTCGGCCGGACTGTAGCAACTGTAGCGGCGTTAGCATAGCTGTAAGCTAACACAGCGGGGACGTGTTTGTTTGTTTGCTTATTTGTTCGCTTATGTGTTTGTTTGCTTATTTGTTAAGTTTGTGTGGACGTTTGGCCATTGACTGACCTTTTCAATCACAGGAAACTCTAGTTATCGCTGTTTATTCCCTCCAGTCACTCTTCCGTGTGCATCTCGTGAGCTGGCGAAGTTGTTGTGAGCTGTTGCCATTGCGTCATCCGTATCAGTCAGCTGACCTTGCCTATGTAGCGTCTCTGGCCAGCAGGGGGCGGGGCGTCTACAGGTCATACCATCCTGTGGGGGGGGCCATGGCAGAATAAACCATCTTCATGTTTAGTTTGTTAACATTGAATTGAGCCTGCTAAAGTTGGGCTATCCATGGCAAATAATTGTTGTCATAGTCTTATTCTCACCTAGTTTACTTTATATTTATTGTAAACATTTATTTATAGGCTATATATGAATGCTGATTTTTAAAATAGCTAACAGTTTATCTCACATTTTCGACATACTATGAACTCATAACCCTAAAGCTTACAACGAGCAAGTATGCATTACAATGTTCTTAGTAGGCTTATCTTAGTACGCTGAAGAGTGAAAAATAATGTAATACAAACAATCACCTCTTGAACTTTATTGCACGGTCATTTTATTTCCAAATGCAGGTTTTTAGGGCTTAAATGAGGCATAGAGAATAAAATAAAGCAGCAGTCTTTTGGCCTATTTTAACACAGTTTTTGAGCAGCATAAAATACAAAGCTTGTAAAAAAATCCTTGAGGGATCATATTGACATAATAATATTAAAGGTGGGGTAGGTAAGTTTGAGAAACCGGCTCGAGATCGCTAGAATTTGAAAATACACAACCGGAGAAAATCTGCCACTTCCTTATAGAGTGGCGAAGTCCCTCCCCTTCCGGTGGACCTCCATGGGACCTTATTTCGGAAAAATTATGTATTGAAGTCAATGGAGAGAGAAAGATTATCTTTCGATCCCGTTTGAATTGTGCCACGAATTACACATATGATGTTTGTCAATTTAAAAGATAATTTTGCAAGTAAAAAAAAAAAAAAATGTGTCGTAAAACTGTGAAGTAACACATTTGTTTGTGTGAAACGCTCAATGAACTACGTCTCTGGTCAACAACACACGTCACCAAGATGGCCGTCACTACTGTCTTGTCAACAAAACGATTGACTATCCTCACTATCACCACAATGAAACACGTCCTGAAGAATGTCATGCAAAGCTGCCTGCCTGCCTTCCTTTGATTCTCTCTGAACTGCCTGGTCGTTTTAATGTTTAATGTCAACCATTTGTGCAGATAGCATGAAGTAGAGAAGATCGCCGATGCTAACGTTAGCGTTAGCATTTCTCCCCCGGGCTTAAATGGTGTATTATAGAATGATCACACCGGTGACAGTACTATTCAAAGGGTTCACGAAATATGACTACTACTCTTACTGTTTAACATTTTGGGTTACTTAATGTTACTTCATGTTAAGGCTAATAAAAATGACAAGGCTGTAATGCTAACTAACGTGCTAGCTACTAGCTAGGTAGCTAACTTGATCAAGCCACTCCTGGTCCTTTCATCAGACGGGAAGCAAAAGAACGAGCAAGACCCATTGCTGGTATAATAACAACCTGGTACTAAGCACACAGGCATCTTGTTAAAGTTATCTTATCTTAGCCAGCGCCATATAGATAGATTATATCTATATTGCGCTGATCTTAGGTATCTGAATGGTGGAGGAAAACAATTGTGACATCACTTACGCGACTCTGGGATTTGTAGTCTTTCTAGTTACGTATTTTTCATAGTCTTATATTTCAACAGTTTTACGACAAACTGTGACTTTTTTGACATGGAAATTATTTTTTAAGATTGACAAACATCATATGTGTAATTCATGGCACAATTCAAACGGGATCGAAAGATAAGTTTTCTCTCCCCATTGACTTCAATGCATAATTTTTCCGAAATAAGGTCCCATTACCCGGAAGTAGGTGGGCGTGACTTCGCCACTCTATAGAGCCCCTCCTCCAACACACACGAACGCGCACATGACCAATGAGGGCACGAGATAAGTTTGTGCACAGATGGAAGGCTGACAGGCAGGTAGGCCATCCAGTTATTTTAGCCGGGCCGGCTCAAATGATTGGTCGTGCTTTTTACAGTACTACGGCTTCCACAGATGAAATATTTTTATGGATTTTTTGTCAAAGCACTTAAGATATTCATTGCTATCGGGATGTTAAGAGCATTCCATGGAATATAACAAAAAGTGTATCTCGAGCCGGTTTCTCAAACTTACCTACCCTACCTTTAATTATAATAATAATGGCAAAAAGTTGCATGTGATGCATAGTAGGCAACAAAGTGAAACAACGGTCACACTTAAGAAGTGTGCTGCTGCATATATTTGCAGGAACACATGCCATCTAAATGCAAGGAGCATTTGAGGTGTGGTTAAAAAATAGTTTATGCAATTAATAACCAAATATTTAAAGAGCAGAGACTCAATGCAGACAGTGAAGCTTGCATATAGACAAAAAGCAGAGCCAACATCAGTAGATCCTTCACAATAAAAGCACAGTTCTTAAGATGTTAATTCAAACTGTAACTAGTGGATGATTACATGACCTTAATCTACCAGTACTTGTGTAAATCTGGACCACATTTGTTAAAGTTAATATACCAACTGTAACATTAAGTGTGAATCCAAACTAAAATCATGGTTATGTAGGTATGTAGCGGGCCCTAGAAGCTGTCCTTTTTTATGCTGTAGGTTTTGGTTTGTAGTCCTTGGCTCACTTCTCAAATCTCTTCAATTCAACAAGAATGCCTTTCATGTTTTTACCAGCAAAGGATTTCTCCCAGACGTACACCTCGATGATCCTGATCCCAGACCCCACCGCGGATCCTGTCGTCAGTGAGAACAGAAGAAAAAGGAAATGTAAGTTTGATGAATACTGCAGAAATTGTTTATTAAAAAACAATGGGGACAACTTTTAAAAGGAGCTTCTATGGGAAAGCTACATTGGATCCTATTTTGAACATTACTGGTTACAAGGTTACAAGGTTCTTCCACTTAGAGCTACTTAAAGTAAAGTTATGTCACGTCTGATAATTGGGACTTCAGTGCAGTGAGAAACCAGGTTATTTTATATTATTTATTACTTGACCATATGTATTGTTGAGGAAATATTTTCCTAGGCCCATAACTTTGACCCAGTTTATCAGTTTGGACTGCCCTCACTGGAGCACAGTCTTGTAACCTTGGGCTGCTGTGCTCTCAGTGTTTTGTCTCCCTGTTCCTGCCTGTTGGCGTCAGCTGATAGACGTGTGATGGTTTTATCTTGTCATGCACAATGTTGTTTCTTCTCTCAGAACTAGCTAAATAAATAGGTCTGGGGTAGAGATCTTCAGAATTGGTTTGGCAACCGCTGTGTCAACTCGTGGCACAGCACATGTCTTATGAATTCTCCAGCCGAAGCTCCAAATAAACCATCAGTGTTTACCATCACAGTTCCTGCTCTCCTCGTGTCTCTCTGAGTCTCGTCTCCATTGCTTCAGAAGTTTCCATCACATGTACAGTACACAGCACCAAATGTATTAACACTTAACAATAGCCTTATAACATATGACTTTCAAAGGTGTGCTTGATACTTGTGTTGCTTGTGTGTTGTTTGAGTAGAGACCTCTGCTCAGTTAAAATGTGTAAGGTAAATCTGTACATTTGCAACGCTATCAGCTTGTATGGAATATCTGGATTATGTGAGGGTGTGTGTTACCTGAATTTAGAAAAGAGTCTTCCAAACATCATCATGATGTTTGGTGCTCACTTGATCATGAACACCACAATGCCTGCCAAGCATGACGGACCGATCTCCGCCCACAGCAGCCCCACCACCACCGCGGCCTGGAGGGGCCCCACCCACAGGAAGTGCAGGAAGATGGTCACCTGGAAAGAGAGGGTGTTTCTCAATCGCGAGTACGCTTGCTTGGTAGCACATGTCTGCCGAGCATCTTGCTTCAGAAGCGAGTCAAGAATACTTCCTGGCATTCGGAAAACGAAGTGTGGAACACGCTAGCAAGTGTGCAGGTGTGCGTCATACGAGAGGCCCCGCCTTACATCTTCCGCCACAGATTTGGGGAAATTGGTCCGTGCGCAAAGCATTGTGGGGATTTTAAGACCGCGAAGTCTACTCATGTGCAGACTCGATATTTCTCCAAACGGAGTACGCCGGGCTCGGTAGATTTCCAAGTATACTGGAGATTGGAACAGTACTTTGGCGGCACTCGATGACGTAGTATGCTTGAAATAGTGGCTCTGAAGCAGCTTTACTCGCGATTGAGAAACACCCAGAATGTACCATGAATGAGCTGCAACACCACCAGGACAGCTTGTACAATCAATATACTGGCACTTAACTTAAAACAAGTGTTTATATGAATTTTTATTTTATCTCATCTTTTATTGGACAGTATTTACTTAAAAGGGGTTCTTGTGCATGGAATAACGACGATGCATGTTAGCACAATACCGTAATTACAGGTCAAAGCGAAGCATTAATGTTACGGTTTTGTATTTATGTTTTCATTTTCCACCTTTGTATTGAAATATTTTCCTCCTTGTGTCTTCTCTGTTCCTTCTTCCTGTGTTTGCCTTCCTGTCGTTAGTTTCCCTGGTGTGTCTGATTGTCTGATTGTGTTCACCTGTTGCCCTTGTGTTTCTGCCTCCCTTACCCCAGCTGTGTCTTGTCTTGTGATTACCCTTCTGTGTATTTAGTCTTGTCTTCCCCTGTGTGCCTTGTCTGTTCATTGTTGGTTTTTCCTGTCTCCCTCCATGTCAGTCACGGTCAGTCTTTCGGTAAATGTTTTTTCCTTTTGCTTTCGTTTTGTTTCAAGTCATGTTTTTTGTCATCAGCTTTTGTAATAAAGCTCTTTTGTGTTTATAGACCTTTACCCTTTTTGTAGTCTGCATTTGGGTCCTACCCTTTCCACATTACCTAACAATTAAGGTTAAAGTACAGAGTTCTATAAAAAGGACACGAGGGAGACACAGAGGAAGCCATGTTGCAGGGTCATAACCTATTCATTTTACACTAAGAAGGATAAATGCAGCTAAAAGGCGGGTGAAGATGTCATGATGATGACAAATCATATGGGGGGTAGTACTTCACAGCACGGCAGAAGAAAAACAACAGCAAAGAGAGATCAGCAAAAACATTTACAGTCCTTACATTTCTACCTTCTGCCACTTTAAGAACAAATGCAACCATTAAAAAATAACAATTCAAAGAATCCTGTCAAAATATAGTGGAAAAGGTTTTCAAATAATACTTTCCAGATTTAGTTGGAAAGATTTTTTTTAAATATATGAAAAATTCATATTTTACTTTAAACAAAAGAAAGAGGAAAGATACAAAACTGTGATAATATTGAAAAAATATCTAAATTGTAACAAACACACACTTATTGTAAATGAGTGTGTGTAAATGTACTTACTTTTCACTGCCTATCTGTTTTTTAATCGAGGTGCGCGTAATTTGTCGATCTATCCACTTTACGCATGCGTCAGGACCACAAGGTTGGTATCTAAAATGTTTTACTACCAAGACTCAAATCTGTTTGTGATCATCGAACTCAAACCTCCCGGAACAAATTCCCCCTGTCAACAGAGAGACATCCGTAGATAAAGAAGCTATTTGTCTGTATCTTGGAAGCCATATGTCAAATCCTGCTTTATGGTTCATATCACAAAACAATTAGCAAGCTGTGCAAATATCAAACTTTTTATATCAAATGGCATTAATGTGAACTTTTTAAGGTGTTTTTCCCGTTTATGTGCGCTTCAGTACACATGCAACATCATTATCACAGGCTTATATAATTCTAATCTTTCTCTGTTACATGCTGTGCGAGTAGAATGGAGACTGCGGCTGGGGATGGAGTGGCTATTTTGGTCTGTGGACATAGTCATTTCCTTCCCTGCCTCCTGACTGATCTCCTCCTCATATTTATTTTCCATCTCACGAACAAAAAACGTCTGCACGGAGCGTTGGGGAAGTGCTTATTACAGACGCAATTTTCCAGAAACACAATATTAATATAAATCATTCCAGCACCTAACATTTCCTTTCTGCATAAATGTGTTGAAAGGGATTGTTTTTTCTCGCGGGTTGCAAATGGAGCGCAGTGCTGTATGTTTGTGAGATTATGAAGAGTAGGGAGCCAATTGGTTTCTTCTATTTTCTGCTGTGCCAGTCATGGCCAATTGAACTTTAAACGATCAATTTAGAAGCAAGAGCCTGTGATCAATGCCCTAATGGTGGAAATACTGATGCTCTCTCCCTGTGATGTAGGAGTGCTGAATCCCGCTCTGACAGCTCCCCTCGATGTGCGTCAGTGTGTCTGTACGTGCGTGGATATGGAAGAAGTTGGCACACTGCACGGAGATTTCAGATTTTTATGGTGAGAACATGCTGTGAAAAAGAAGCAAGGTGGAACACGTTCATGTACACATGCGTACCAGAGAGAGTCAAATGTACATGACTGTACTGCATTATTTTCATTGAACACCTTTCCTGCGATTTCTGTATACTGCAGCAGTCCAAGAAAAAAAACCACACCAAAGACTATTGCCAAGATTGTGCTTTGATATTCTTATGAAGCCAAACACAACAGAGTAACTACAGAATTTCACTGATCAACACACTAGATCACACACGTTACACAGAGGATCCTTCAAGTCAGCCATTTTGTTTTCTAATTGTTAGCGAACTTTAAGAAACGTTTTCACCACTTTGAGACCATTAGAAGCAATTGCTAATGAATAAATAAACACAATTCACATCTCCAGTCCCAAAAGTAGCCATAGAAAAAAAGAAAATACAAAATGTTTATGTTGCCATGACAAATACGGTACATCCATCATAAATATTAAGACACCGTTCGGCAGTCCAACAAAGAGCTATGAGGGCAGGAGGATTTGGCAGATTCTGGGGAGGAGAGTAAAGCACGATGAATCAAACAGCCGCCCATGTGTCCTCCTCACCTCCTCACCACCTCACCACCTGGCTGCTGTAGTCCTCGGTGGTAGCTACCTCCTCCAGCCCTTTCATCTGCTCCTCTTCCTCCTCCCCTCCTCCTCCTCCCAGTCTCCACAGCTCGGACAGATAGGTCCTGTGCAGCCGCTGCCTCTGCTGCCTCTCCTGCCACCTCCTCAGCCGCTCCTCCTGGTGCTGCTTCTGCCGGCTGTACTGGTAGCGCCGCAGGAACAGCTCCTTGGCGTACTCGTAGAGCTCCACGTCCAGAGCGTTCAGCCCCTCGATGCGCCACCGCACCTTCTCGCTGATGCCCACGCTGGCGGCCCGTGTGCTGTTGATCTGCGTGAAGGCCCGGATGAAGCGCAGGCCGAACGTCCGCTCGAACAGGTACTGCGTCTTGCGCTGGAACTCCGTCAGGCCGAAGAAAGCCATGTTGAGCAGGTTGGCTTTGGCGCTGGCGAGCAGCACCAGGCCTCGCTCCAGCTCGCTCACCGACGACATGTTGTAGCAGCCCACCAGGCTGAGGTCGGCCAGCATGCGGACCTGCCGGTTGTTGGCCAGGTTCGAAGGGCAGCTCATGAAGTCGATCAGGGGCACGCCGGTCCAGTCGTCCCCGCTGTAGCAGGCGGGGAGCTCGTCCTCGGTGGGGGAGCGGCCGTCACACATATGGAGGGCGGTTTTCCAAGTGGCCCCGCGCTGCACGTGCTTCCACTCACTGAGGTAGCGTGACACGGGGTCGCGTAGCATCGTGATGTAGTAGAAATTCCTGCAGAGACAAAAACAATTGTACGATAAAATGGCGATAATGTACGTTAGGAATATATATATATAGGGATTCTTTTTTTTTTCTGAAAGTTATTAAAGGGTGATACAACTCTCGTGTCACAACCTTCAGATCTGAAAAGTCAAGCCATTGGGAAATGGCCTTAAACCTGCATTTTCTCTAAAAGTCTAGGAGAAAATGACCCTACTTCTTACTTGATTTATTATCTTTGTAAACATTTTCTTAGCATTTCTTATGTTCTCAATCTCTAGATTCAATTCTTGTTCGATACAGCATGAGGTTAGTAAATGATGTTCCCATTTAGAGCAGGGTATGCTAAGGGTGTTACATTATTATTAAATAAAGGTTAAATAAAAAAAAAAATTATGATTGACAGGTCGCTACCAGTGTCCTCCTCAGTATGGGTGTTGTCATATGACAACCTGAACACTTCCACAGTGTGTTGAAATTAAAGTTAAATGTTTTGGTTGCCCAAAAATGTCTCATTCTTCGTTCAGTTGCGCCCCCCTCTCGTAGTTCTTGAAATAATACCAAAAGAACAAGATGGCCACGTCCAAAACAGTAAAACTTGAGGCTTGAAAACTGTAGTAAACAAAGAAATGGGGGAAATCACGGTGACTATGTCCACTTCTTTGATACAATCTATGGTCTGTTTGCTTATTATTAAGCTATTGCCAAGAGGCGGTTAGCTGAGCATAGAATAAAAATGAACTGTTATCCTTTGCATGGACGATGTGAACTTTATTTCAGGAAAATAGCCTCAACCTTCCTTTCCAGAACAACATCTTAAACTGAATTACAGTACAGAGGTTGAAGAAACTGTCTGAGCCACATTTTCAACTAAGTGGAGGAGGATGAAACTATAAATCACATTTCTCATATCCTGCTGCTGTTAAAGAAGAAGATATGAACTGAAAAAATACCACAGAGCTGGAAGTATGAGGTGTACAGAGAGTGTGATTTGGGTGTAAATGAAAAGCATCATTGAGTGCGTCTGAGGGTGTTAGAGGATAATGAAATAGAAAGCATTGCAGACCTAGCAGCTATAGCATTTAACATCGTGCATATGTGCAATTACGTTTGTCTTTGTCACACCAATTTGCTCCCGCTTCCTCTGGTAATGAGTTTTTTTCGTCTCCAGCACCTTTCGTGCTTCTGCATCGTTCTGATCTGCCACGAAAGACGCTTCAGAAATTGCTGCGCGAAAACCTTTCAACCAGCCAATACAACTCTCCGCTCTTATCTATAGAATTCAGAGTCAGGAGTCAGCGCAGGGAGAATTCCAGCTATTTTCTAAAAGTTTTTCAAAACGAAAACATCGATAAAAGGGAAATTGAAAATGTTCATCTTGCGTGCTGTGACCTTAGGATGTCAGAGACAGCAACCAAATATAAAGCACAAATAAAAAGCCGACATTTTATTTATTTCATTCCTCAAGGCTGCAATTTATTTCCTTGAAGCGTTCATTCAACAGCTTTATAAAGAATTCAGATTCAAGGGCGTTTCATAGCGATGCTGCTCTTGTAGAAACTACATCCAGAGGGATCAGTGTCCCTTTGATTTACTACTTGATAATACTACTTTATTTAGTTTGTATATTTCTTAAAACAGAAACAAAAGATTGTATTTAGCAGTTTAGTAATTACAAACTGATACCAATGACTCTGTAACACCCTTCCTTTCCACTTAATTATATGAAATAGTGCAAGTCATTTAAGACGATGTACCCTTATTTAACCTTAGCCTCTTGAAAAATATAATATATTTACTGTTTAATAATATTGAACCTATATAACACACTACAGGAAAGGACTTAATGATTTAATTTTATACATGAATGGTTTTTATCCAACTATGCTTAGGAAAGGTGTCGTTTCTACGAAAAAAAAATTATGGGTCCTTTCGTTCTTAATGTGCTGTAAATTGGATGTTAAATATGGAACTTTCACATTCTGTACTGCCGTGATTGTTTTGAGTTGACTGCTAAAGTGGAAAATGTGATTATCACAGAGAGAAGTCGTATTAGCAAAGAGTGCAGGGCCTTTAAAGGTCCGCAATTTAGCAATTATCGCCAGACGGCAGACATCACTCTGCTGTGATTTATACTTAAGTGAGTGCCATGATGATATCATGGCAGAACCCCCCCCCCCCCCCCCCCCCCCCCGCAGACAGACACACCACCCACAGATAATGGCCGTCCACAGTGAGGCTAAGTGAATTACCCCGCCATTTTCAGCGGGTTGAGCGGACAGCAGGAGATGGATGGACACACACAAGTGCCTCACAAAGCGGCCTTTGTTGTACTTCCTGGAAAACAGCTCAGGCTCTTCCTCCTCTGTGCCTATCATCTATCTGTACAGCTAACCGCGAGACAGCCCGATCAATAAGTGTCCATGAAACCCCGTCTGTGCTTTCATCGTGACCTACTGACAAAGAGCAGCAAATGTCAAAGCTCTCTCCTTACTCGTGTCAGGGACACAGGCAGGGTCAGATTATGAAGGTCAAGAATAATTATTCTTGATACGTAAATGTCTGAGGATTCCTTATGCAGGATATTGTAAACGGAAATCTTTACTTAAATAAAAGTACACCTTCATTAGCATCCAACTATATTTAAAGTACCCTAATTTAAAATGAATTGTGCAGCATGGCCATTTTCAGAATAATATATATTATATCACTGGATTATAATTATAAAATGTACTTTATTTGTATTTGACAGCTGGTAAAGGTGGAGCTAACTCTTTCGTACCCATCATAACCTATTAGTTGATTTATGATCAACACATGATGGCATAATCATGGCCGACCCACAGCAGCCATTGTGTGGTATCATGTGTATTTGTTCCTAAAGTGAAATCAGCTTATGCCTCTGATCAATACGGCGTATTGTTCATGCCCTTCTCGCTGCCTGTCACCTTTCTCCATACGGCAAACCTGAAAACACTATTGATCGCCCTCTCGCACTCGCCAATTGTCTCTCTCTCACTCTCTAAATCACCATCAGATGCTAGAGAGGAAACTCCCAGCGAAAGATCAATATCTGCCTTGTTAATTCACTCACTACCATCAAGGACAAAACTATTTATGCTGCCCCTACAAAAAGCGTCTGGATCGACAACAATCTTGTTTATTTCATCTTCTTTCAAAGTGAAAATACATCATGTTGCTTTTAGTTGATGCGTTTCCCTCACACTGCTCCAATAGCGCCGTCAATGAAGTATCACTTTAGAAGCTGTTTCTATAAGACGCCGGTTTGAGAACAAGCACAGGGCTGCACATCGATTTCACACCAAGTCGGGGTGTTGATAACGCACAGTTGGAGCGGATCCATTTGAAAGGTGTTAGTGTCAGTAAGGGATTCCTTAACCATTGCTTTTAACAGACAATTACGGTCTGGGGGGAAATAAATCACTTTTAAATGCTCCTCTGCTAGTGATAATACCTGCTTCACACATCCAACAGAAGATAATAAGCACCCAGGTAAAACACTGTAAAAATGAAACCTCTTTTAAAGTCATTGCTGGCATCTTGGTCATATCACCTTATCATGAAATAATGGGATTTATTAGGAACTTGTGAAAGGTTCTGAAAACCAATTTTCTTGAGTAAATATTATTATTATTCTTTCGTGTTGAGATTTCAGGATGTGTGCTTGTTCCTCTGAGCTTTTTGCACTAGTTGGTGGATGAGGCCCAGTCGGTAAAAGGTGGTTGTGATGTCACTTTCTAAACACTAATCGGGATTAATCTGATAACAGCTGAGGGGTTGTTTGCTTATAAGGCCACTGTCAATTAAATCAGGGTTAAGTAAACAGCAGATTGGTTTAGGATTTGACTTTTAAATGCCTAATTAATGTCTTTTTCCAAACTTTAATTTAGATTATGGACAATGCACATCTCCAGGAAGGATTTTGTGGATAACGCTGCATTTGGCTAAGCAGATGAAATGTGATCCTGGTTCAGTTTTCAACGTGAATACAACTGCAGAGTAACAAATGGGAAGAGCTATTAGACAGAGCAGAGGAAGGAAGCATGGCACAGATTGAGTAACAGCAGGTCTGCATGTTAAATGATGTTGGACTGATGAGGGAGTGAAGCTGCTCAGACAGAGGAGTCTCATCATATCAGTCTCCAGAACACAAGAGGTCAAGCGGGATCCATTTCACTCTTCTGATTCTCTTTCTTGTACTCATTTAATGTCTGTTTGCCAATTACAGGGAGAATGATATCATCCCCATCTCAGCGGGATCACTATCACACAACACAGGAGAGGACACTCCCTTTCAAATGATTAGTCATCAGTAGGAATATCAGAAGGTTAGCAATGTAACCCTAACCCTTCAACATGCGTTTTTTTATAATCGTTTGACAGTAGGTTAAACGTGTCATGATTTTATATTAATGGGCCATTATAGGGGGAACATATAAGACTTGTTGCTCTTTACCGGCTTTCGTCATTATATCTGTATTGACGATTACTTATCAAATATTGTAGTGTGTAAATATTTTGTGAAAGAAGCAATAGTCAATCCTACATTTCATCGCAGTATCAAAGTATTTTATCAGAAATATTGTGATATTTGATTTATTTGATCACCCATCCCTATCACTTATTCCGTTTTTTGGCATGGTTCTCGTGACATTCCTAGTTAATGTCAAACAACATAAAACCAGTTAAAGGGAAAACCGTCTGAGCGGCGTTATCTATCAGGTGATTTTACAGAGAGTAAGGAGAGAAATGATGAGCTAGGAGACTGCACTGTGATCTTTATTGGTTGCAGATATGAGATGCTATTTTAGGCGATCAAGGAAAAGCCCCAGGGATGCTGGTGTGCAGACAAGGGAACCGAGAACCAGAAGGAGGAGGTGTCCGGGCAGCGAGGGTGTGAAGATGTGGTTCTACTGAAAACTAGGTGATAGACTATAGGAGGAAACATACATTTAAACAAATACAATCAATCATCGTTGAATACAGACTCTTCTTCTCAGGGCAGATTCTTCCATCTTTAAGTTCCAACGTGCTGCGTTTCAGGTGTTTTTCCAGTTAGTTTGAAGCACACCCACAACATCGTGGTGTTCATCCAACAGCCTGCCGTGTGCAGCTTTAGTAGCTTTACCGTCTTAGCCTTAACCTTTCCTTGACATCTTAATCTTTGCAGCTTTGTGAGGTGTCAGCCAGTCTTCTAGGTCCATGTAGTTATGGAAAGGATAAATGGAAGACTGAACTCTGCAAAGGTCACATCTACCCACACAAACAACTGAGGAATTTCTGAAAGGCAGTCTTTTCACTTTTAAGCAATATGTGAAGGTTTGATTCACGTATGATTTCTTGCAGCATGTTGGCATTGAGTCTTTGAAAGTGGTGAGTGATTTACAGCATGTGTCCTTCACTGTGAATTAGTAGCAAGGTACAGCATGCTACTGTATATCCCATATACATTATATAAGGCGCACATAGATCATATGAAAGAGATAAGAACTTTGTTGGATCTGATCCATGATGACTTATCCTACAGAAAGTCCCATTACAGAAGCCATGAGGCAGTTTGATGGATAGCACATAACGATGCTTCTAGCACAGCGTTTCTCCATGTGATACTTTTTTTCTCTCTCTCTCTCTCTCTCTCTATCGTAACAAACGCAGTCTTTCGTAAAAAGAAATCTTCAATCCAGTCGACAGGTCTCTGAATAAATCCGGACTTCTGGATTAATCTCCCTCTTCCTCCTCCCCCGTATAATAACGGTAGTCTTCGACTGTCCCTAATCCCCCTAAGGAGTGTGGAGATTACCAATATCCTCTGAATATCTCACATTCCCCACAAGAATACGACATGCTGCTCTCTGTCATGAAGGGGGTTGACTTGACAGAAACAACATGCAGTCAATTGATCCATTATATCACTTTACAATAGTACAAAGTATTGAGCTTTATGCAGCTCAGCCATTGGCAGCAGCACGTGTCTAACAGGTGATACGGCCTTTTGTTTGTGTTGCTGCTATACAAAATATAATATGCAATTTACTTGCTGTTTACTTGTGATATTTTAGATTTTTATATTAGACGCTAGGCCTGTATTATTTAATTAATGACTAAATAAAATAACAAAAAAAAAACTTTAATTCACACATTTTTACTTTTTATTTGTCACTATAATTGAATTACCAGAAAACATGCTTTATCATGATTGAATATCCTTATCTAGTTTTTTAAATAATAACATTTGGATACAGAATTGTTTTCCCTTTTTAATGATTAGATATGTATTTGTATTCTTTCACTGTCATTTTAACATTCCCAGATTATGAGATTGTATCTGAAATTATGAAAGAAATGTTAATACTTAGATCAGAATCACAAGAAGTGTTTGCATACTTAAGAGATGCATGCATGTCATTATAAAGGCATAAATAGTGGAGAAGTAAGAAAGCATATATTAAAAAAAATCGAATGTCAAGTTGACAAAAAACTGCGGAATAGTGCGTTGGTGTTCGGATCAGGGGAGCACAGGTTCAAACCCCACTGCAGTCAGCATGTCGTTGTGTCCCTGAGACACTTCACCCCAAGTTGCTCCTGTGGGGATTGCCCACAGTATTGAGTATGTAAGTCGCTTTGGATAAAAGCGTCTAACAAGTAACATGTCATGTAATGTTTAAACCGTATAGTGGAATACAGGATTAACTAAATAATGGTGGAATCTTTGGCTTCTCACATGTACTATTAGCTGCTGGCTAAATCTGGGTATCTTAACTAAAACAAGTAGGGCATTTAGCCTGTGGTGTTAAACTAAAGGTGTGTATTTTTGACACAAATCGTTGGTTGTTTGCTGCCAAGTACAAAATGTTTTCACATAGGAACCGTGGTAATTACCAGCAGGATGTTTGGAAATGTTCCCACAAGACTTCACTAACTGTATAAGTGTGTCAACACAAGCTGTAAACAGAACATCAACATCCACCAGTGCTTGCAGAACAAGGTTTTAGAAAATCCTTATAATGCAATAGACTGCACAGCTAGGCTATGTTATTTATTCATGGTTTAGGTTTAAATGCAGATTTGGAATATGAGTGTTTCAATTACTTCTACACATCAAAGATCTCTCGTATCTTAAGATGCCACATGAACACAGCAGGACGCCACCAACATGCTGACAACAAAGTGTGTCCAATGCTAAAAATGTACCAAAAAGAGGGTGTTATAACTGAAATTCATTATAATTGAATCTAAAAGAAGAAAAAGGAAAATGTAATGCAGTGTGTAAATGTGTGTCAGGATGTGTAAGCTCAAAGTAAAAAATCAGGAAAGAAAAGGAATTAGATAATATCCGGAAATGTAAGGCTATCAATATATTGTATTATTTATCTTTAGATTCAACTAAATTAAAACTATACACCAAAAGACAAGGCAAATACATCACCTTTTTGCTGTTAGACAAACGTCACATTACAACGTCACATTACCCATGATATTGGCACTCTAGACTGTGGTATAAATAACAATATGCCAATAAATGTTCTATGTATCTTAACTAGGCCAGACGTCATTGACAGGATTGTGAGGATATGTTGTTTTTAGTGTGAAGACACATACAGTGACACACCTCATTAGCTAACATTTGATATCATTGCTTTTGCATCATTCAGAGCGCTAAGCCAGTGTTGTGTAAGGACATACAGGAAGGTGACTAAATGCTCACTGAAGAGACATTAATGCTTTATATCTGCCTCACAGCATCAGGCTGCAGCATAGGGAAAGACCTGTACATTCACCCCTGCCAAAAATAAAACTCTGATGTCAGGTACTGTACATACCTTCCCACCCACGAGGAGTGACGAATCAGAGCTGCAGTGAAATGAAGATTCTGCTCAAATGTACGGAATCCAAGTCACCAATTTGAGGACATCTGCCTCTTTTCGTTTCCTTGAACAAGGTCTAACTTTTGACAAGTAATTATGGGATAATCCTAAATGCTTTGTTTGGCATTAAGCTAACGGTATCACAGTGTCATAGAGTAGTGTTCACCTTGAGCAAGGATACTTTTCACTGCTTATAACTTTTCATTTCTAGAGGAATGTGCTATTTCTTTCCCTAAACGCTTTAATAGTCTTACTTTAAGGCATCACAGATCCACTGGGATCCGTTTTATATGACTTCGGGCGACTGAAGGTTGAATAGCTTGTGTCATTCAGCGTTCTTGTCACATTGAGTTTTTACAACAATGCTTGGCTGTCAGCAGCTTGAATGCACTTGAGGTGTAAGCTTCAAGATTGACATTACAGTCAAAAGCAACGCTGACAGTTAAAGGGCAGTATTACGCCTAAAGCGTTTAAGAGACACTGCATCAGACGTAGGACATTTTCAGAATAACATACATTCATTCCTCTCTGAAATCTCTGCGTATAGCTCTCTTTGGGTGAGGATTTAAACTGACTCACTGTGACTGCAAGGGGAGATTAATGTCAAAACGTGCAATTTAGATGTTTCTCCCATATATAGTAGTACGAATCTCAGTGGAAAACGGTTTAGCTTGAGCAAAGACAGAATATCTTGAATACTGCTATGTGATAAAATCATCTTTGTCACCATCCCTGTGTGACTACTTAACCTTGTCAGCATATTTTTGCATATTTTAATTTCATTATCGTCACCAGTAATAGGGTGATTTTGCCAAATTAACGGCTAAAACCACCTTAACTGTGACCAGAAAGAACCGGGCTTATTAGACTCAGGCAGATCTTTCTGTTGGCCAGACTGTATTCTTCGCTCTAATCTGAAATAATGAGGTCAGTAATAAGGTTACACTCTCTGACTGTGAGTCCGAGGGCGAACAGGGCCGTCCGGAAATTGGAGTAGGTTTGACGTCAGGCCCGTATGGCAGTTGTGTATCCTGCTGCGATGTGAATGCTGTAGCCTCGTGCTGCGAGCAAAGCCCCACAGGAGCCTCGGACCAGTGGCGCACCTATCAGATACTACTTGAATGTGTTATTCACTGAAGTTTGAGTATCTGGAGGGAAATTGCCAGACATTAGGAGAGATGCAAGTTAGTGCAGCACATGTTAGACAGGACGGAACATTCAAAGGAAAGGAACAACAAACCTTGGTAGTGAATATAGTTATCCTTATACATGAACAGCGGCCTAGGATATGTAAAAGGGCCATTATAGGTGGTTATATATATATATATTTATAATCTGTAGTTTATGAATCTGCTGGTGTGTAGGAGAGAGGTGATTTCAAGGTGACTATGGAGTGCTCAGAAGCAGACAGATGCTTCTGTATACAGAGTGGACCAGCAGGACAACATGCATTAAAAGAGTCAAATATTCATCTTTACATGTCAAATAAATATTGTATGGATACACTGACAAGGAGGGAGGCCAGATGTTTGGGTCCCGAGAGATGGTTACAATATTCTTTTTGGTGGGTCCAGTTCTGGTGGCCAACATAACATCACATCTGCGTGAAGCGATGAAGTGAATGTAACCTTGACTAAAAAAACTGAAATGTCAATGCCCCATTGTTCTTCATAGTTTGAAGTGAAATAACTAAACTGGAGAAATACAGTCTTTATGATGCCCAAAAACCCTTTAATTGGCGAGATTCATTTGGATTTAGTGTATAATGAGGTTGAAGTATAAAGAAACAGACAATGGAGATTCTCAGGATTGTACTTCTGTATTTAAGTAAATGTACTTATTGGTATGGATATGTAGAAATGCTGGATGTTGTGCTCAGGAGTTGAATAAACCAGTGTATGGTCTGAGATAAGACTCTGTAGGATGTAGCCTTCAGATAGGTGTGGGCGTCATCCATTCCCAGGATGTTTGATCCTTCACTGTCTGCATCCCCATTGCTATATGTGACTTGTATAAGACGAGATTCATAGTTCAAAACATGCCTTCACTAAGTTGGATTGTGTTTAGCAATCAGCCTAAGGAAAACATTTTGAGTGCTTTGTAAAGTACATGAAATCGGTTCAGCCTACTACTACGTCATTGGACCTCAGGTAGAAGCAATGGGAATTATAGTTGCATTGGAAAAGGACTAATCTCTTTTAACTTCTAAAAACACTAAAAAGGCTGAAATTCTCCAATCTACAGAAGCAGAGTGAATTTAGGGAATAGATCAGATTACATTTGGTATTAGGCTGAGCAGTGAAATGCGCTAGCAGAAAAACAGACGCAAGCTCTGTGTACTCTGTAGTCAGAAGCATTTATCTGAAACGACTTCATTTAATCATCTATTTAAAGAACGGATGGTTGCTTGGTATTTTCAGTGTGGAAAGAAAATCAACCAGGAATTATCCCTGTAATCAATACACAGCAGATACAAACGTGTCCTTGAGCAAGACGCTGAATCTGTTAAGCAGCTCAGGGGCTGCGGTGACCTCTGACCTCCCTGTGGAAGCACAGAGAATGAGTATTTTGCTTTCGGATCGATAAAGTATTGCATTCTCACTGAGTACTCCGTGTAGTATCATATTATATTGTCTGCTGCTGTGATAAACCACAGCAAAGTCTGTCTAATTCACCACTCACCGGCTCTGAGTGGAAACTTGACCCTCCATTAAACACCTCCCTTAATGATAAAATCAACCGTTAGAAGCGGGAAATTACTGCCTAGATTTGAAAGAAAAAACGGCGTCCGCAATCAGCCAGCAACTTCCAATGTTAATGCCTGATGATTTTGCACTTACTATTATATTGAGCTGACAAGTGTTGTTGACTCACTCCGCGGCGTCTCTTCAAAACTATTTAAAAGCATTAAATGAAGTGTGATGGCTGCCACGGAGGAAGGCTAATGGGTTGGAAGGGTTCTCGAAAGGCGCTCCCTTTACCGCTCACTGGAACATATGGAGATTTGCTCTCTGAACCAACACCGCCAAATTGGCTTCAACACGAACACGGAACACCCCAGAGGACCCTGCCCTTCTTAAGTGATTTACTCCCTTAAGCTTAGCTGTATGACGGCTGTAATTACAGGAAATTGAAACGGACCTTCGGTGGAGGAAGGGCCTGTCTGATTCTGAGTGTGCCTCAGGAGACGGCTGCTGGTGTTGACAGACCGTGTGGTGAACGTGTTAAAACTGCAGTTCTATAATGTGCTGCATTACATGCCAATCAGAACATGTAAGCAATTAGAAGCCAGGGAGAAATGAGTGTTGAAGAGACCTTTGACTTAGTGCCTCTTGTTTTTTGCTCTATACATGACTAACAATCCATTATGAAAACTGTCGTCCGGTCATTTGATTAATCAATTAATCAACTAATCGTTTCAATTACTCTAAGGATTCTGCGTCAGTTCACTTCTACATCTTATTCAACACTCATCATTAAGAACATGGGTCTGTGCGTAAACCTACAAAAACGTAAAAGTGTGTGGATAATGGAGGGAGCAAGTGAATGAATGAGTGAATGGCCTTATGTGTTTCGTAAGTGAATGAGTGAATGAATAACTGAGTTAGTAAATTAATTAATGAGTGAATGCCCTGATGAGTGAAATAAGTGACTTGACTGGATTATAATGAGTGAGTGCACCTGTCCTGTGTCCCAGCCTCACCTTTTGTTCTTCTGGACACTCTTCTTGTCCCTCTTGTTCATCACGGTGGGCACGCAGCTCGTGAGCTCGGTCCAGTCCGCGTGCAGCCCGCAGCTCCAGCCCGTGGAGAACCGGGAGAAGAGCCAGGAATCTGCTCTCCCGGGCCGGTGACAGGTGCATTTCCTCTGGCCGGGCATGCAGTCGCAGGGCTGCTCCAGCTGGATGTTCTTCACCAGGTGCCGCCCAAACGTGGTGCCGCCGGTCTTCTGGATGTGCAGGAACACCATCACATCATCCCCTCGGATTTTGAAATCGACGTGCCTGTCCAGGTTCCGCTCCGTGAAGTTAAATTTGGATGTTATTTTGGAGGGAAGGTCCTCGTCCGCCTCCGGCTCCGTGTAAACTAACTCAAACCCGGAGGAGTACCGCTGGAAGAGCCCCTTGTCGTCACTTCTGAAGTAGCAGGTGTTGCTGTCCGCCGGGCACACATACTGGTAGCCGATCATTAAGAAGAGCACCGCCGCGATGGGGATGAAGATGAGTCTGTTGAACTTCTCCTCCATGGTGGAAAACTGTAAATCACGCCGCCGGCACAAACGGTAACGTGATGTCCGAGTGTTGTTCCTCTCCCCCGGGTCTCATCCTGCCGCTTCACTGTCGGTGCTCCTGTCCCTCACAATCTGGAGTTGTGCGAACATTTCCTGCAGGAGAGCTTTGACTGGCGCACAAGAACAGGTCTGAAACTTGGAGCTTTCACGCTAAACATGCAATTATTTCCTGGAACATTTATGCATCTTTTTCCTTGAATATGTCAAACTGGCACCTTTGGAGACGTCACGACGAAACGGCACATCCCCGCCTGAAGAGCGTTCAGGCTCGGCTGTCCTGCCAGAGTCAACTGCTGATCGCTATCTGAGCCAGGAGAGGCAAGTTGGACAACATTAACTCACGGACTTCCGGTCAGGGCTTTCACAATAACATCTTTACGCACACATCGTTTCACTTTCACAATAACATCTTTACGCACACATCGTCTCATTTAACAGCTTCCTTACAAATCGGATACATAAGGTAAATATCTCATTTTTTCCACAATTTCTTATTTAGTCAGGAAAACAACACCCGTATCCTGAGTATCTCGTCCAAATTGCAATAAAGCAATATTTCTAATTACATACATTTGGAATCTGAATAAGCATTTAATCACATAAACGTCTTAATTGCAAAATAATTCTGTTGAGATCACATCTAATTTAATCAAATAAAGTTGTTTCACATTAATATTCCTAGTTTGGTTGCAATGTTTGCTAGGTTACCATTGAATCTGTTAATGTTAACCTCTTAAGTCTTACTATTGTGTGTAATAGTCCATCAGACCAACTGCCATGTAGGAGTCCCAGACATTGTATATCATATGTAATTAAACAAGTACATACATGTTTCTAAATGTAATTGGCTCTCAAGTGTCATATAATCCAAAGTTATACACTTCTAATACCTATTTTGAAAAGGCACGTTTTTTACCCTGAGCCATTAACCAGAGAGGAGAAACTAATTAGTCAAATCAAATAGTTTATTTAACCCCTTGACGTTAAGCAATGCTTCTATTTTGAAAACCGAAAACTCTGATTTCCGGTTTTGTTTTTGCTGACTTCACTACATCTGCGCCAGTCATCTGTCCCGGCTGCCTATCCCGTGACGCAATCGAATCTCTAATCACACACACACACACACACACACACACACACACACACACACACACACACACACAAACACACACACACTTGCAATTTGAGCGGCCTCGAACAACTGCTGATGGAAAATCATTAATTCCAATAATGTAGAAAGCATATTGGGACTTAAAGCGGAAATTATGTAAACAACAGTGATTTATTTACAAGTGACTTATTTCATTATATACTAAATACAGTGACCTAAAAGTACAAACTGATCTGCATTGTATATGTTTATTCCTTATGGTTCTATTTTAATGCTGTTATGATTGTAATATTTTAATAAATAAGCCTCAGGACTGACCCTAGTGTATCTGCATAGTGCAAACAGAAACTATGGTGTCTATATATGTGTTATCGAGTTCTAATAAGCAGGTCTAAAAGTGTGAAAACATGATTTAGGGGATTTTAGTTCCCATGCAGCCAGCAGGAAAGAGTTAATCCTCAAGCGAGCAGCGAGTCATTTCAGCACCATGGACAGATTCCAACATGTCAAGTCAATAATTGGCATCGTGTGTGAGAGAAATGTGCATGTGTGCACGCCTGTGTGTGTGTGTGTGTGTGCCTGCAATTCCGTCATCATCCCACATAGGTTCTCATATACCCCTGGAACAGACTTAAACACGTGACGCAGTTGAATTCACAGCTCTATATGGACATCAAGAAATAAAGACATTTATCCCTTAGTAATGGATTCTCTTTAAGCTTCCACTGATAAAAAGCTTTTGTCATTTTGCCTTAAATGTCCCTCCATCAAGGGATTTAACCAGCATGCACTTTGGTATGTATTCTATTCAATCCTCTTCCTGCACTTTGCCCTCGTTGACTTAATCTGTATGGGAGTTTAGTCTGGGGCTCACCTCTCTCACCATTCCTTATTGAGGTGGGGACATGGAAGGAATTGTTATGGGGTCAGGACAAGACATATCTAATTTTCTAAAGGCCATGCAGAAGTGAACTGCTGGGCATTAGATGTGTTGCCCCGGTGATGATAACACCCCGTGTCAGCGTGCTCTTTACCTGCGAGGCGTCCTCGTCCTCCAGATATGATTTAGCAAAAGAAACCTTTTCCACAAATGGCACACTGATTAAAATCTGTGCAGAATCCCTGATGGGTAAGAATCTGCATTAATGTTTTGTGCAGCGAAGCGAGCCTTGTGTTGTTCTGGCTGTGCAGCTGGGATATTTACGAGGTTCCTAACGCTCGTAGTGAGCCTTATGAGAAATAACCCCGGGAAGTGCTGACTCATCCACAATGTACAGGCCTCCCAATAATGGAACTGAGGCTTCCTGGAAATTATGATTGGATTGCTTTGGGATTTCTGTTTATCTGTTTTGGTCTTTTTCATTTCCAGCGAGGTCCCGGTCTGATGCAACTGCAGATGTGTGTGTATTATTGGAATTAGTATTGATTTTAAAATGATGCTGAGAAAGTTCACTTATGGTATTTTTGCAGTGGGACCTCTGGTGAGCTAGGAGTTTCCGAGCATTTCTAGCAAATGAGCAGCCTGAGACACTGTTAAGGGAAGCAAATAAATGCACTGCTGCACAAGAGAAATCTCCAGGTTATTGAGTGGAATATAAATGAGGATAAGGCACATACAGAGTGTGGAAGATGATAAAACGTGTACATACATAAAGGGAAGTCGCAGCATCTGTCGTTTTTTTTCTTAAATGTGACAAGCCTCATCGTTATCAGATCTACAGGTGGAGGCTGCACATGTGCTCTCATGGTGTACAGATGGCGGTGCTGTCATGGCGACATCTGCCTCTTCCTCCTCCGTCCGTGTGTGGTGTCAGACTCCTCACCTGCCCACTAGCTGCTGTCACTGATCACCTGATGGTCACATGACCGCCCCGCAGCTGCTCACCCCTTCATTAATCTCTATGTATAACGTTCAGTTTGTCAGGTGTTGCTGCATTTCCCTGTCTGTATTCTGACCCCTTCTGTCTCCGATAGACCTGTTGCTGATTATGGAGTCTGCTTATTGGTCTCTCTTCTTTCAATATGTCGTACAGGCGCTGGTTATACTGGGGAAAGTAACTGTTCTTATTTGTTGTTTTTAGCGTAAGAAAAAGCACATTTTAGAAATTGCTTCCCTGATAAGTATGTTGATTAAAGTGTCATAAAAACGAGAAATTAATCCAGCACACACCCAAGCATGGGGAACCAAAACGGCTGCAGCAGAAAGTTTGGAACATTGGAATAAAAAATAAATAATCAAAACCCATACTAACACTGTACCTAACATCATTGATAGAACAAAATAAGTAATATTTAGGAATCATGGTTTCTCCTGCTGCTAGCATTGTAGCCACATTATTACCTAAGCTAGCTACTTTTTCTGCCTTACCTATTTAGAGCCTTCTTAAAATATTTTTCTTGACATGTGTGGGAAGGAAGGAAGCATTGGACAGATACACTGATTAACATCCTCTGACCGGCAGTGGCTCAGTCAGTAGGGGCTTGGACTGTGAGCCGTAGGATCACCGGTTCATGTCCCCGACCAGACCTAAATATGGAGTGTGGACTGCTACTTGGAGAGGTCACAGTTCACCTCCTGCCCTGCCGCGGTGCCCTTGAGCAAGGCACCGGACAACCCCCTTCCCCCCTCACTCCCATTGCTCCCCGGGCGCTGTACAATAGCTGCCCACTGCTCCTAGTACTAGACTCCTGGTACTAGGATGGGTTAAAAGCAGAGAACACATGTCACTGTGTGCTGTGTGCTCTGCATGTGAGACCATTAAAGAGGGGTTCATCCCTCCCAATTCTATTTTATTCTAATTCTATTTCATCCCTCCCAATTCTATTCTCAAACAGTAGGTAGTCACTTTAAATCTTTCTCTCTGAATATTTTAAAAAGTGTTTCACCATTATGTTTCTATGACCAAGGAGCAGTCAGTACTCCTTTGCTTCACGGTAGAAATGTACACTTCCATTTAGATTGTGATCATATTATTAGATGCCATTGAGCATCCTTGGTTTCTGTAAACTGACAACTATGGCCGTTAGCCTGGGCTCCATGCGGCGTGTGTGACTGAAGATTTGTGAACTCTCCACCACAGGGGTCCACAGGCAGGCCCTCAGACCTGCAGTGCAACGCGGCACCACGCCAGCCTGTGCCCGGGCCCCCACCACAGCCCTGTCCAAAACCCTTAATCGAAAGGGACACTCTCTCCACTTGATTCCCGATGAAAAGGAAGCTGTTGGCCCATGCAGCGCACCTTGGCAGCTCCACAGATACAAACCCAGATTGGTCTAATCTCCTCCACAGTGCGAGGACATTGGAGAGGAGGCCTGTGATACAATCTGCATTTTCCAGCAGGTAATTGAAGCTTTGAGGTTGGGTTGATGGTGATGTATCCTGCTGTCTCCCATCAGCACTGACGGAAGTTTATCGTCTCCTAGAAACAGGGTCTGTTTGTCACTTCCATCAGACGCTGAATCAAGGCGCTAAATGAATGTCAGAAGGAAAATTACTGTAATTTCCCTCCTCGAAATTGATGGTAGCATTGTACCCCAATGTTAAGGTCCACTTTCTCAGCCTGCTGTGCAATTTCACTGCAAAATACACCACATGTGTCTAATTTAATTCAACACTTGTCGTTGTCAATTTAAAGTAACCAGGATATCATTTCCAATATTGTGCTATAAAAGTAGAAGTTCAGGTTTATAGAAGTTTTTGTATTGAACTTTTATACAGTGCTCCTAGTACTAGACTCCTGGTACTATATGGGTTAAATGCAGAGGCCACATTTCACTGTGTGTGCTGTGTGCTCTGCATGTGTGACCATTACAAGAGGGTTTCATCCCTCCCAATTCTATTCTATCTATTTATAGTTGTACCCGTATATGTAATAGGGCATTAATAATGACTAAGATTACTTGATTATCAAAAGGGTTGGTGATTACTGTTCTGTCTAAACCCAAAAAATCAACTAAAAGGTTCAGCTTAAAGGGGCCCTATTATAATATTAGAGCTCCTTCAATAAGACAATCTTAATATATATCTCACTATCAACAAACTATTACAAAAAATACAGAGCCATTTTCAAATACTCATTAATAACTCTGCAAAAAACCCAATTGTATTCACATAAAAATATATTAACAACAAATGTGTTAATGTTAAGTCATATTTACACGTTTAGGGATCCATTTACGCAATGCTTCCTGTGAACCAATGTGCGTTTGTGTGAATGTTAATTTGATGAATTTGCTGTTCATTAGAACATTTGACAAGAATCAGTAAGCTAAGGGAAACCCAAATGCCCAAAGATTTAAAAAAAAAACATTTGCTATGCTCAGCTTTCTTAATCTGAGCGTTTAATTGAAAGAGATAAATTGCTCAGATTCATTAATAAATGTAACACTGACTTATTCAAGATAAGGCTGTTATGCTAATATCCACAAGCTCATGCAGCAAATAAGAGAACAAACATGAAAGTAATCACATTCATACAGGAATGACAAGAGCAAGAGCTGTACAAACACTGCTGGTAAATATCTTTTTAATTAACATTCCTTCAGTCTTGAGAACCTTTCGAACTCATTTCTGATGTGGAGACACATTGTTCAAAGGGATCCCTGAATTTGAAATGTGTGTGAACTTGAGTTCTGATCAAGGCAAAAATAAAGAAATATATATATAGAATATTTGATAGTCACCAAAGCTCTCTTAGTTTGTCTTCCTGGCTTTGTTAACATTAGGTACAACCACTCACATATTTACCAAAGCAGTGATAATACTGGATCAAAAACGTTTAATTAGGTCGATGTGTTCACAGGATGACTGCCAAGGCATTTTCCTCTTTGAACTTTAATTATCAAAACACTTTTTATCTTAAAAAGCTGGGTTTTTTTCTGCATTGACTTCTTATTCACAACCTGAATCTTATATATTCACTGTGAGAGGAGCAGGCGCCCTTTTTCCCGTAAATCTGTATAATCAGGATGTTATATCTATCACCTTTAATAAACACCTGACGGGCAGATAACAGAGTTTTCAGAGGTGCAATCGTTGCTAACAATTAAAAAGAACAGCCTTCTAAAATGATGTTCTAGAAACAACAGCGTGCTAATTTAGTTTAGAGGGAAACATGTTTTGTTACAGTTTTAAACCCATTGTTAACTTTGTGTATTGAAACATAACTACTTAATTGTGTTCAGGTGAAAAGACTACTTGTTTAGTTAAGGATCATAGTTTGGGTCAAAGTAAGTGTTTGTTTTGTAAGTTAAGAAGTTTTGCTACATAACTGCTTACGTTAGTTAAAATGTTTTCTAGGCTAAGCTAAGCTGTAGCTTCATATGTAGCATACATGTAAGTGATGTATATCCTCTCATCCAACACTTAGCCAGAAAGCAACTAAGCATTCCCAAAAAGTCAAACTAAACATTAACATTTGAACAATTCTTAATGAAGTACATGTTTTTGCAATAAAAAGTATGTTTTGGATGGTAATCTAACATGGCTTTAAATGTTATCTATTTCCTACCAAGTGTTACTTCAGTGTGATGGAGGGATTCACCTGTTTTACTTCAGCAGATGAAACTGTAGTTGTGTAACAAGATAAAAACACACATTTTGAAAGTATTGCAGAGCCAGCCGACACTAAGCATGTCACCTCCTTGTTGTGGGGTTCAGTCTATTATAGCCCTTAATGGCCCATCCAGGCTGTGTAAGTCTGTGCCAGGTTAACAATGCCTTTGAGCTGAGTCAGGGGCTGTCTGGGCCCGTGCCCAATAACTCTGGCAGTCAATAGTTCACTATTTTATAGCCAGTTTACGGCAACATTGCTTAAGACTGCATGCCGCATGAATTTGGTCATCATACATTCCAGGCACACGTAAAAACCTGGAAACTGTCCCGGTATTCAGCGTTGTTTATGCTTCCCATTTTCCATACCTGGCAGCTGGGTCTCTTTGTTGTATTAGAAACAGAGATGGAATCATTCATGTGTGGCCAAATCTGCCACGTGTGCTTACACCAATGTGTGATGATTGAATTCATATCACAGCATTTGCAGGTACTCAAGCCTTAGGCGAGTAAGAATTAAAAAAAAAAGATTTGTGCTGCACTCTTGGGGCGAGGTGAGAGGAGTCATTATCTGCAGAAAACACATTCCCAGAGAGGCAGCGAAGAGAGGCTTCAAAAGGATACTTTATTTACGCAATCCAGACACATTGCAGAAAATAGGGAGAAGCGTGCAGGGAGACTCTCTGGGAGGCCGCTATGGCAAGCTGCTTAGGTAACTGCATTAGACAACCAAACATCAAAGCCTTAAATATTCACGGGGCCTCAGATGGCGAGAAATTGACAAAATGGATTATTCCTCCTTGGGCAAACACACAGAATACAAGCACGTGGCAGAGTTAGAACAAAAAGGAGCGTTTGGCAAATTGCACTGGTCCAAGATGAAATGGTAAAAGGATGATGAGTGTTTCCATGATGAGAAATGGTGTGACTGCAGATCAAATGGAATCACCTCTCTGGCAGGCTTTTACCAGTAAACCCAATTCGCTATCCACAACTGTCACCAGTGACAGTATTCATATTGTGATGCTTCTGCTGTGCTCTCCTCCCACATTAGGTGCCATTTCAAAGCAAACTGCTCAACGAGGTGTCTGAGGCTGTGATGAAGCAGAAAAAGAGCCCACAGGAAGGAGCCACCATATCCGAGACAAATGGGGAAAAGGGAGTCCGTGGAAGTTCTCCGGATCTTTCGGTAGGAATATCTGGTGATGAATTGCTAACCTTGTTTCCTAAACTCTGCTCCTTTACAGCAGCTTCATCATTATGCAGCTCTATCTCCATACATCTAACTCCCCGCCTGATTTATTGGAGGCTATGGCTGAGTCGCTAGACCTTGCATCAAACGCTACAACACTTTGTGCACAAGTACAAATGCTAACATACACGGCGCGGTGAAAGATACATTTGTAAGATGGATGAATTTTGCACATTTGAATTGCAAAACATCCAGACACCTATTACATGGATTTGCTTGACAAAAACATATTTTTGAAGAAAATCCTCTGCATCCAGTAACAAGTATACATGCTTTGCTTTAATTGACACACACATTATGATTGATTAGTTCAATCTCAGCCTCCATACCAACAGACTGACCTTTCTTCAGCTGTTAAATATTCATGTCTCCTTATTGTGGAGGTCCCTTCAGGATAAACCTACATCAATAAGAGGAATTTAGTCTGGTATTAATGGCAAAGAGATTTTGGACATTATTCATGGCTCTGAAAGTCTTTAAAATGGCTGTGATCCACAGTTAATATGTGTATTACGACCATCTGCTTAAGATTCGCAATCCCAGAAAGCTTGTGTCGCCCACTCATAAAGCTGTGTGTCCTGTCCTGTGGCTGACTATTTAAAATGCACCGTGCGTGTGTGGATTTCTTCTGAGGATAACAGCAGCCCTAATGTACAATCTAAGGAGATTGTTCTGTAGGCATTAAAAGATCAGATCTGATAGAAAAGAGATGAAACCATTTCAGACAAAGCTTAGCGTGAGCCCCAGACCCGGCACAAGAAGTGCACGACCAGAGGTTATTCTCTTATCTTTGTGGCCAAAGCTCTTGGGCAAAGCACCCCTCGTGGCATTTAAAACACATGTCTGTGATAACATCATTGGTTCTTTTCTCCTTCCCTCTGGCCTCTAGAGAGAATCTCCGAGCATCTTGAAATGTCACGTTAAGTGCTTCTCTTGTCCCACACTGACACAAAAACGAGGTGTTCGCTGAATACAAAGAAGGCCCGTACTGGATGGCTGCCATAGCTCAAAGCGAGCGACAGTTATCTTCCCTTTCCTGCGCTCTCCCTCATTTGTTCAAACTGTCAAAAGTAACATTTAGTTTCTAATAGGGCTACCCGAAGGACATGACTTCCACTCGCAGCCCTACATTTGGATGCTAAATAAAGCACAATTCATGGCTGCTAGGAAGGTTAGTATTAACATGAAAATAACTCACACTAATATGCTTCTTCCTGTAGTGCAGGTATATCTAAAAGTAGTTGCGCTAATTGTCCTGTAACTTAATACTGAGAGGAAAATATAATTAGACGCTTTAAGCAAGAAACCATGGTGTAGAAATGATGCCTCTCTTAAATGTCAAAACAAGTGGATTTTTTCTTCAGCTGCGCCTGATAAAGTGTGAGATTAAATTCATCCTAGTTCCTGTTAATAACAGCTTCTGCAGTGTTTTAACATCATTTACATTTATATACTTTATTGTGGAGCAGATAAACCTCAGAGACAGATATCTCAAAACGTTGTCGTGCCAACGTCTGTCTTAATGAATTTTATTCTCAAAGAGGATGGGGTAGCTATGAATGCAAGGCCTCTGAGTCTTCCAGGGTGAGCGTCTGATAGTGTCCAATGAAATCCTATGATGATCGTTGCTCGCCCCTCTATATCACGCAAGCTTTAACCCTGCCTTCGTTTCTCGCTGCTCAGTAATGCCGTAGAACATTTTTGTTTGGGGAACAAGTTGAAGGAAGGAGATCAAAATGGCTACCATGTGAAAAATGTTTGATTCTCCTGGAGGAAATGTGCATGGTTTGGTACTCTCTTACAACACGGTCTGAGTTAAGTTTCCTACCCATGTGCACATTCATCACACAATCATCTCTCCACATATTCTGCATTTCCTGTGTTCCTCCTAAGGATCCTGCTGCTGCTCTGATTTGCCTGGACCTGGAGCTCAGTGGGAGGACGAGAGAAAATCAGTGCGATCCTTGTCATTTGTCTGCTATATATAATTCTTTGGTGCTGGTACCTCTTCTGACCTGTGCAACATTCATAGGGGACAATGAAAGGAATCGGTGGGTTGCTTCTCTCTCTCTCTCCCCCCCCCCCCCCCTGCATCACTCTTTCATCTCTCCTTCCCACAAGGCTGATTCACCACTTGTGACCCCTGCGGCTGCCTCGTTGAAAATAGACAACAAAGTGTCTGAGATGAAAACCGGTGGGCAGTTGTAGGCTGGATTGAAGTTGGTGAGGCAGTGGTGAGGGTCCTGCTGAGCTGGCACTTCGTTTTTGTCTAGATTCTAGTCGTGTATACTAAAATCCATGGAACTGACATGCACCCTTATCTGCAATCCTGTCTTATTTTACAGTAAATTAGTTACCTGTGTTTCTGTTGAATTAGTATAAGAAACCTTCTGTAGCAATCAATTAAGCCGCATTTCTCTCTTGCTCAACTTGCTTTTTAACTGTTAAAAATCTCTTTATTTGAATGCATCCTTCCCTGATAATAAGATGCATGTGCACACAGATGAAAAAAAAACAGCTGTATCAAGGTTTCTTTTCACCTTTACAGCATCAAAACATCTCTGGATGCTTATCTGAGAGCAGGAACACAGTGAGGATAACTGTGCACGGAGCCTCAGTATGCACAGTGGTTTAGATCCATCTCGTCCTCTGCAGGGGAAGATAAGAACCTCCTTCATGAATAAAGATTCGGCATCCTCTCCTCTCTTTGTTCAATATGTACTTGTTCCAGCGGCCATTATTTATAGTCCCGGAGTGGTGAGAGTGGGTCTCATGGGGGATAGGGAAGTGGAGCCACAGATACCTATAGTGGGAAAGATATACCACCTCACCCCCGCTGAGAACTTCGCGCAGGAAATGAACTCATAAATCAAGCAGTAAATTGAGTGTAGGGCTGTGCTTACTCATCTCAAGAGTTCCGCTCTTCTTCCTCCACACACCCCTGCTCCTTTTTACTGCATGACTAATGCAACTTCTCTGCCCGCGCGCGTGTCTCTTGTAAACTCTTATCAAAAAAGTGTGGATTTTATTTTTCAAGTAAACATCATGGCTCCGGCCTGCAGTGGAAGAAACAAGCAGATCATCATGCATATTGTCCTACAGCTGAACTTCGCCTCATTGTGATGTGCTGCTTGTCTTTACAGTGAACGCGGCCTGCGAGGAGACCCCCCCCCCCCCGCCTCAGGCTATCCTGCCAGTCACAGGACCTGTTCGCAGGAATTAAAATCTCTATTTATCAGGACTCGACTGAAGCTGTCTGGGGACTGGCCGAGGAAATGGCTTCTCCCAGCAGTGGGACTCTGACGGAGGGTTCAACCCATAGACTGTATATATAAAGGGTTCAACACGCTGAGACGTGCCCATGCAGGCTGTTTCTTGTCAGCTTGTGTGATTAAAAAGAAAAAACCCATCTTCACTTTGTTTTAGTGCTGAGCCAGCGCCTGCGTTGCCCTGAATGCGAATCAATGTTTAATTTTATGCTTAAAAGGAAACATCCAAAGAACAATTTGGGACTGGTCCTTGAATACAAGCAGCAGTGTGTTCGTGCTCGGACATTAGTGTGTGTGGATGTTCCCCGCTGATTGTGCTGCCCATTAAAGCAGGGAGTGTGTCGCCTCCTGCAGATGCTCTCCATCACAGCAGCAGTAGGCAGCATTTCTTCTGACACTGAGGGAAGACATGGGGAGGAACGGCCATCACTCCTCCATGTAATACTAGTCTGCAGAGCTCAGAACAGATCTCTACTGACCTCCTTTGGTGACCAAATGTACATGGTGGCTGCTACAGCCATGAATACTGTACTTTTTACACTCCCATCTGACGGACATCATCAGACATTTTGATTAGCAAATACAATACATTTTAAAAGTGGGACCTACATTTTGAAAACAAAATTAGGGCTCCTTTTCCCCCCCAACTGGTCACATTCTTTCATATCAATAATCGTTGTATTGTGTTGAGGGGTCAGATTATCCAATTTTTCACAAAGAAGTGAGTGTTTTTTTTTACGGCAGCTGTATGGTTCAAACATTGTGTTTCCTGTGTTTTTCCGTGATAGCAAATAGATTTGATTAGTTTTCTCAAGATCACAAGTAATTTGTGTGATTGGCTCGAAATAACAAATGCTGTTATTCTGAGATAATGAGATACACACCGACAGCTGTTACATTTCATTTATGAAACATTGTGTTCTTGTGAAATCGAAACGAATGTCATTATCTCAAGAAAATGAAAGTCTTATTTGTTATTTCAAGATAAATTAACTAAGGAAATTTTTTTTATTATAACATTAACTTGTTATCACATGAAAACGGATCAAATAGAGCTTTTTGGTCCCTAACTTTTACTTTCTTTTAAGTAGCCTGCGTTTTGCTGATAACACTTATTTAATTAAGATCACAAATGCAGGACTTTAACTAGTGATATTTTATTTTGTATCACTTGTGTAAATTAGGGTCCGAGTCATTTACTCATCTTTAAAGCAGTGCCAGCAGGGGGTTGTTATGATTGTATAGAGGGGTCAAGCACACTTATTATGATTAATATTACAATATCAGACTACCCTGCAGTAAACCAAGTCATTAAAACTAGCTGCACCTTTACCAGCTTTAATGCATTAATAAATATAATCAAAACATATCATATATATTATTCTGAAATGGACCAATCTGAGTACTTTGACTTTTGGTACATTAAGTATATTTTATACTTTTTCTTGAGTAACATTTCAATGCAAGGCTTTTAGTTGTAACAGAGTATTCCTAGACTCTGGTATTTTTATTTTTACCCAAGTACAAGATCTGAATACTTTTTCCACCAACACATTTCCCATGATGATTCAATAAAACGTTTAACCACAAGAGGGAGCTCGTGCCAAAGTGTTTTCAAATCTTCCCTTTCATCCCTCTCAAGCTGTGTTGATGGTTGTTTCCACACGTGCTATGCTTTCAACGTTTTAATCACTTTTTATTCGGCTTTCAGACTTTCCCTCCGTGAAGTTGGGACCCTCTTCAACCCAGACCCCCTCATCCCGGTGTTCAGATTCCCCGTTTCTCCATTTCAAAGCCCAGAGGTCTGCTTCTCCCTTCCCCCCTCTCTCTGCGAGCTGCGTCAAGTCGACTCAACAACACCCCCAACACCACCGGAAGTGAGCAGATTTGCACTCAAAGTAAAGGTTGGGCATGATTTTTTAGTTTGACTACACATAGTATTTTTCAAAGTTCAGGATCATAACTTGAACTACTAAAGGATTTTTTGTGATAGGTGATTGACTCAATAAATAGTCCTTCTTTGCAAACCTCAAACTAAACTAAATTCATAAATGTAATGTCCTGACTCCTGATAATCAACGTTCACTAAGGAAGAATTCTTAGTAAATGCTTAACAATGTAGGGGGCTTCACCTCACACCACATTATCACACAGCTAGTCCCACACTTTTTTATTGTTTAAAGTTATTTAAGAGTTATTCAACTTTATAGGTAGGGGAGAGTGGGGTAAGTTGAGCCATTTTTTAGTTATGCTGTCCTCTAAGCAAGGAGAAATGACACATAGTAAAAATGAAAGCACACACCTATAATTCAGGATGTCTCCTATCAATGGCAATGATAAGAATTAATATTTGATCAAGGGCAGTGAAAATATTACTTCTAAAAAAATAAAAGTTTTGTGGCTCAACTTGCCCCGGGTTAGGGGTAAGTTGATCCAGGTCAGGGGGTAAATTGAACCACTGTTCAAACTTGGGCATACCTGTTCAAACCTGGGCATACCTACAAAAAATCTTAAAGGTAACTTTAAACAATAAATAACAAACCAAATACAAGTTTAGTTATTCAAATATTTTTAATATAAATTTCGATTGAATTGATTGATTTTTTTTTTAACATGTTAATAAAAGGAAAAGTAATCATACAAATGGTGATACAATTTCATACATCTTACCAATCAAACACAGGGTAAATTCAACTTTAAATGTAGCCTACAATGAGCTCTTATTATCAACTTGGCCTACTTTCATTAATTTCTCCATTGAAAAACTGGTTCAACTTACCCCAAGGCCCACGGTTCACTTTACCCCATAGCCACCATTTTAGAAAAAATAGCCTAGCATTAAAATTCAGTCATCTTTAGCTTAATGACTCACATGGTTTAATACGCTGCCAACATATACAATATATTTGTTTAAACCTGGATCAATTTTTTTTGACATGACAGCCGATATAGCTGACATCTAGAAAATGTACTTTGACAAGCAAAAAACGTTTTTTTGTAAAAAATGTTACTTACCATACCACAATGAGCATCTCTCTTTCACAGGCAATGAGAAATGGGAGGAGCTTGCATAATTTCTGGTCACGTGATTACAACTATAAGGCGTTGCCTGGTTACAGGGGGTGGTTCAATTTACCCACTGGCTCAATTTACCCCCTTCTCCCCTATAAGGTTTTCAAGACACGTGTGTCTGCTTTGCAATTGTCCATTATTAGCTATGAATTAAACGCCTCACTGAATGTTATTTAAGAACTCTTCGTTTTATTTTTAAGGTATTCACCGGAAGTTCATGCTTTTATCACAGTTAGCTTTGAGGCTCCCTCTTTTTTGCAAGCAGGGATTTAGGAATGTGGAGACCAGCATCTACGTCACCCTCAAAACGCCTGGGGTCCCGTCGTAAAAGAAAACTTTTCTAGAGGCTGTAACATAAGAAAACAAACCCATAGGTAAGTCTTTTCAATAAAGTCCTGGAAAATACATCTTAAACTGTGATATCCACATCTGTTGGTGATGTATAACTCAGTTTTAGCTACTTTGTTTAAAGTTTTGCCGAACACCGTTCACTAGAACATGTCCGTTAGCTAAGAATGGGTTTGAAATGCACGAGCCGTTATAAGCGCTTAACCTTCCTGGCATTTTGTGAAAGGTTTTATACTTTTACATTTGCATTAAAGTGTTAGAAATACATTTTAATAGTTGCTCAGACAAGTTCAAGCATGTGTGCAATTGTTATGTTGAGGTCAAGCAGGGGGATAAACAGCCTGCCCCAACATGAGAGAGATTATCGGCGTTGGCAAGGAAACCATTGCCGTAAAAACCTCCTCGTGCTCATTCGCAGGTACATTAGTTTTCCACACAGATTCAGTCGAGTGAGGGGCTTTCAGACGCATTGCTGTGTTTCCCACAGGACACAGCCCATCTCCCACACACTGTAGGGAAACATTTGCTGATTGCAGCCAGTGTTTTGATAACACTTTTCTCCACAGGGACGCTCGTCTCTGTCTCCATGGTAACTAGCCCCGGCGCGACTGCTTGCAAAGGGGGCGGAACCGGAGAGGAACGACGGTGCTTCGATTTCTTTCTCCCCCGTGAAGGCACAACCAGTCGAAGATGGTAAGGAGAGCACGGCGTCAGGACGGCGACAGCATCATAGGTAGATTGGGATGGAATCGGCAGTGGTGGAATCTGCTGTTTTACCTTGCCAACACACACCAGATGCTGTATATTCTCTGAATCTCTTTCTTCTTATGGCTGCTGATATGAAATGAGGTTTGCATCTTCTTTAACTGGCTATTCAAAATCTCTGTGCTCTTTGTTTCAGCCATTTCACGACGGAGCATACTACCCCTTCACCGGTGACACCCAAGGGACCCACTCATCAGCAGGGATCCCTTCCCTCCTGAATTCCCCTCTCAGCCACCCCTCTGTAAACGGCCACTCTGGTCCTGCACCCAGCATGACTCCGTCCAGCGGAGCCTCCATCAACCTGCCTTTCAAGTTCCGCCCTCGCAGGGAGAGCGTGGACTGGCGGCGGATCAATGCTGTGGACATCGACCTGGTGGTGAGCCAGCTGGATGTAGACGCCCTGCAAGAGCACATCAGCGGCGTTACCTTCTGCAGCTTGGACGGGGAGCGGTGTCAGCGCTGCCAGAGCCCCGTGGACCCAGCTCTAATCAAGCTCTTGCGGCTGGCCCAGCTCACAGTGGAGTGGCTCCTCCACTGCCAGGAGTTTCTCACCCTCAACCTGCGAGCGGCCGAGGAGAGGCTGGCGGCCGCTGCCAGGGATCAAGAGCAGCTGCTGGCTCAGCAGAATAAGCAGGAGGAGAAGGTGAAGACCCTCACCACCGAGCTCAAGCAGAGGAAGAAGCTGATTCGCAACCAGCAGTCCCTGATCCCGCCCAGAATCATCAGTGGACAGAAGGTACCGCTGACACTAAACGCTCACTCTCTGGGGGTTATCGGTTACCATTTGCATTTCACATATGTTTGGCAAGCAGACAGCCAGCTCCATCACCCCCACCCCCATCGCTCCTCCTCCTCAGGGCCCCCAGTCTGTCATTGTTCCCAAGATCTATTCACAGCTTCCGCTGCTTTGTGCATTCAGGGTTTGGAGGGAAAAAATAGAAAAGGTGACAATTTATTGGTGTTGAAATGGTTGCTATGTAATGTAAAAGCCATAGCTGCCTTGTTGTGGGGAGGTTTTAATAAGCTTATTTTGGGAAGAATAGGATTTAGAGCTGCAGAACAGATGGTGTCATATGGTGGCAATTAGTTTTTTTTTTAATCCACTTACAATAGGGTGAGTAGTCAAGACACCGTCTGACATCTCCCCCACCCTTCTATAAACATGACTTGTAGATAATTTTGTTCTCTTTAGTGTTGTTGAATACATATATGTTAGTCTCTGTTACAAAGCTCACTTACCATTAAGTTATTTATAGCACAAATCAAAAACCCTTCTTTGGTCTTCAAGTGTACCTGACCTATCCAAGCGGTTACCAACGCAACAGATATAGTGTGTCATGACAGCATGTGGTTGCTAGGTGTGTGTAGAAGCTCAGCTAACAGAGGTGGTTCAATAATTGATAGAGAGGTTATGTGTTTGAGCTTTGAGGACATAACTTGCTTGTCATGTGTTAACACTACAAAAACACACGCATAGCGCTCAAGGCTAATTTAATTCCTCTCCCGATTTCCACAGTTAGTCCAAACCCTAATGTAATCAATTACAGAGTTACTCATCGCGGCACACTTTTCCATGTCGTGTGGCTGGCTTTGGATCTTTGGAGCCATATGGTGTGGCAAGATATCAGTAGCAGCAGGTTTAACATTGAATGAAGTCACAGGCACAATGAGCGGCTGAGGTTAATGTAGCGTGTGATGTGTAGAACATAGACAGCGTCTACTCTAGTGGTGAAGTGTCAGTGAGCCGGAGTGTGGGGACGCCTGCCTCGGGGAACAAATCAACATCACTCGCGCTATCTGTCTGTTTGGAAACATGCCTACAGTCAGCGGACCATCCTGAAAGAGATTCATCGTCAGCTTTGCCCCAAACCTCTTTCATTCATTCAATCAATCCTCCCTTAATGACACACACTCAGTAGTTTACAAGATTTTGCCTCTTAGGAATTATTAGCAAGTCGTACTAAAATATATCTATCTAAAATGTGACGCATTGCATTGTTGGATTGTTATCAAACATGTGTTTACAATACTTAAACTACATTTTCTTGTAGTTTATGGTCACATTTTTTTACGTTACGGTAATAAATGAATGTATTTTCTCTGTGTCTTTTAGTGTCCACATTGTGATAAATCCTTCCTCAATTCCACGTTTCTCCAGAATCACATGCAGCGTCGCCACCCTGGCGAGTATGAGACCGGTGAGTGGAGCAGTCATAAAGGTTTACTGAGACCTTAAGAATAGAGACAGGGAGAGAATTATTATACTGTAAATGAAAAAAAGGTAGGAGTCAGGTAAATCACAAGCATTAAACATGTTAAGGATGGAGCAAGACAATTTATTTGTATATATATCTGTTGTAAATTGAAGGTAGAATTTGGAATATTCCTGCACATCACAATGTTGTACAATACATTTATTTTATTTTACATCTTTCCAGATTTGCGTTCAGAGAGTGAGAAGAAATCTCTGAATGAAAGCCTCCGAATGGAGATCAACAGTCTGAAGGAGCAGATCGATCAGCAGCAACAGGACTTGCAAGCCAAAATAGTTCAGGTAGGAAAGCCTGACCTTTGGGAAGGATCTGAACAATTTACATTTTCCAAATGTATCTGTCTTTCGGGCTGTTGGTCACACTCTCCAGTAAAACAACAAAATAATCATATTTGGGTTTCTACCTTTGTGGTTTTGTAGTAACAGAGTTCTTTTATTTTGCTGTGATTCCAGGAGAAAGAGCAGCAGTCCATGCAAAAGGAGCTGCTGAGAGAGTTGGAGCGATTTAAGGCTGAAGAGATGGCGCGCATGGACAGAAAGATAGAAGACAGCAGGGACGGCATGCGCAGGGAGATGGAATTCCTTTACACACGAAATATACAGGCTCTAAATGTATGAAAAGGACACTTGGATAATTACTTCTTCGTGGTGTTCATTTGGTCTTCAGGATGTATTTTATTCATACCTGTTTTTTCATCAGGAAGTGAATCAGAATCATACGGCTAAGCATGAAATACCACCAAGCCCTGTGCAATCGCAGCCAGAGAGAGATCTGGACAACTACAAAGAGATGCAGACGCAAGCCATACACAAGCTGGAACATCAAATGAAAAAACAGGTCAGTGGAGAGAGGAGATACGTTTTTAAACATAGATACAGTTGTTTGAGTACACTAAAAAGACAAATATTCTCTTCTAGGAGAAAAAGTGGGGATCCAAGCTGCAGGAAATCAAGTCCCTGCACGAGTCTGAAAAGAACAAGGTAGGTTTTATTAAAATGAGGGATGCACATATGCATCGGCCTATGTAAGCCCGGTTTTCTCTTTGGGGAAAATAAGAGCTAATGTGTTATACTGAGCTATTTGACTTGCAAAGGTCACGTTAAAGGTCATATAATAAGGAGCAAAATCTAACAGCTGACCTTCATTTTAAGAGATTGGATAACCGACTGAGGCGATCTTCCATAGCTTTAAAGTTATTCGCGGTGTCTCCCTCCTCTCTGTAGGAGCTTGTGCAATAGGTTTACCGCTTGATGTTGAAAAAGAGTTTTGCCAACAGCCGTCGGAGCAACATTTAAAATAGTCGCCCGTCCGAGGCAAGGACAATTGTCCTCTGTCATTTCAGGGACAAACAAATTCTGATCTGCTCCGTGTGTTGACATGAAAAGTGAGCGCACAGTCTCTGCTCATCCTTAATCTTTATGCCCCTTTAGAAGCATCAACTAAAAGCTTGTTTTGTATATTTATTACAAACCGGCTATTGTAAAATACATTTTGGGGAATTTGTGCTCATTCAAAGTTAGTGTAAAGAAGGGCTGAAAGGTTGTTCATATCTTCTTATAATTAATTAGTTTCCTTGGCAAAAAAAAAAGGGGGAATCGACCAAATTGTTATCCTAAACTAAATGTGCAATTGGTGAATCGCTAACTAAAATAAAAACATATTTAGAAAGCTTAAGAAATAAGAATCCATAAAAAGCATCTAGTTTGTTCCACCTTGCAGTTGCTGAACGAGCTGAGCGGACTGCAGTCGTCGGTGTCGGAGCAGCAGGAGAGCCGCCAGAGGCTGCAGCAGGACCTGGGGAGGAGGCTGCAGGACAAGGAGCACACCATCAAGGCTCAGAGGGACCAGGTCAGCGCTCCATCACACTCACACAGCCAACACCGCCCCCCCCGCACTGTTATTATGTCGGGGGAGGAAGTGAAGCGGAGGGTCAGCCCTCGTTCAGGATATCCTCTATTAGCTTCATGGGCTCTGATCGTATTGTACTGAGACATGAAGATACTGTACACGTGACAGGAAGCTGGTGATTTTCCTGGAATAGATCCACATTTTCCCACGAGTGAAGTGTGTCACAGAACACAGAAAATAGAAATATGAAACTGAGAATAATAGGAACCCCTTTAAGTGAACTTACCAAACAACAAAGGTGGAAAAGTGGTAACTGATTGTCCTTGCAGTCCAGAAAATGTCAATGGAGGGCACTCAGAGGGCACATAGATCAACAGTTTAAAGCTTTTCATTTAATGCAGTTGGAAATGTTGGCTTAGCAGTAACTTAACCCAGATCTTAATGAATATAACTAAGCCAAAAGAGGAATAATTGTTTTCTTTATGCATGGTATAACAAGTGGTACTTCTTTCCAACTTACAGATAAGGAATTTCTCCTCAAATCCACCCACACAAATAGTGGAAGTACCAGGTATAAATTCCTTTACTTTGAATCATAAAAGTCTTAACTTAAGTGCGTGTATGATATTCATCATGTTCTCTGTTTTCCAGTCATCCTCAGTGCACCAGCGCCGGACCCTAAACCAAAGAGAGTTGTACTGGGTAAGTTAGTAAACCCAGCTTTCATGAGAAAACAAAGGTCACACCCAGAGAAGCTGAGCATGTGCTTTCATGCATGAATGATAGACAAAGCAAACTGTCACCACATGTACCCCCTTCTTTTATAAAAACACATATGTTAACTGACTCCCTCACCTTTATTGACCTTCAAACTTCACGTGGTGTCCAATTTAGAGGAGCCAGCGTCGGCTCCTAAGCTGGATCCTATACAGGAGCTGTCAGAGGAGGAGAAAGGTAAAACAGGCAGTCAAAGCTACACAGCCGGCCGACTGCATGCTGTCTGCATGGATGCATCAGTCTGTTGGAGAAGCAAGCTTGTTGTCTGTGACATTCATTGGCGCTTGCTCAGAATTAGTGATCAGTAGCCGCTTTCACACCAAGTACTTTGCCGTACTTAGTTCCCAGCACTTAGTTCCCAGCACTTAGTTCCCCCATGGAACTAAAGAGCCGATCGCGTTCACACCGGAATAAGTCCCTGAGGGAAGATTACGCAAATGAAGCCGCTGACGTCACTTCTTCTTCTGCTTTGGGTTTACTGGCAGTCCGCAAACCACTTCACGGCGTATACTGCCACCCGAAGTACCCGCCCGGAAGTCCCCCGGAGTTGGGGACTGGCTCCCAGCAGCTTCTACTGAAGCCTTCCGAGTAAATCGCCAGAACGCCGACACCTCCTCATCTCCACCGCTCCCATGTTTTTTTTCGTGTTGCCATAAGTTATTCTCTCTCCGTTGGTGGGCTGGGCGAATGCTAATGCCAGCAAATACAATGGCGGCTTCAAAAAACCTTTCCGAGTTTTACGGGGTGTGGTTTGCAATCCGCCCAGCCAATCAGAAATTGGAACTTTTTTCTCCCCATGCTCTCTAGCAGGGACTGAAAAGGGGGGAAAAGTTCTCATGAACTAAGTTCTCTTTTTGGTGTGAACGCAAAATCCCAGGAACTATCGGAACTAAACGGGAAAAGTCCTCCGGTGTGAAAGCGCCTATTACATCCATCCATCATCTTGTTCGTGGCAAATCGACTCGTAGACATTCTCCTCTTCTGCCTGCCCCACAGTCGCACCCATCCAGCAATATAAGCGTTTGGCATTTAGCTTGCTGTGACAGTTGGCAAATGCATGTTCATTCATTTTGCCTCTGCTGCCTGTAATTTGAGCCCGATTACTCATAAATGGCTGATTAAGTGATCTTTCCTTCACAGACTTGAGCAGCTTCTCTGAGAGGAGGCCGGTGGAGAAGAAGTCTGAGCCGCTACCGGAGAAGAAACAGAGAGTGAACATCAGCGCTCTGAAGAGGAACCCCAACCTCAAGAAAGAGATGAGGCCAGAGCTGGAGCAGGCTGTCATGGAGAAGCTGGAGAACCTGGGAGTCAAGCCTGTAAGTGCACACTTTTGGCTTTTTGATTACATTGTTGGCTGGGTTCATCTATATGGCAAACAATTGGGCATGGGTGTGAGCTGTTTTTGAATGTTTTTATTTTGGAAGTTCATCCTCAGCTCTTATAATAAATTCTGTAGCCCCATACAGATATGTTTTAGCACCAAGATGTCCCCATTGAAACCCACATTAAACTCCACAACTATTATATTAGGTGCTTTCCAATTTGTAAATGTTTCTGTTCTCCAGCAGATTGAGCCAGTTTCTCATGTGTGTCATATAGGTCAAATACCTGCTATGCTGCTGTATTATTAGTTTGATGCAATGCATAAGAGTCAATGTTGTTGCTGATATCCCAGAGAAAAAAGTCTCCCTATCATACAGATCATAATTGCAGTTTTGTGTGTGTGTGTTTTTGTCTTAACAGTAATATTATGTAAACAACTGTCAAATTAAGGGTTAGAATTCAAAAAAATAAATGACCATTTGGTAGTTAGGATCAGGACTGATGTTGTTTTAAGTTTTAACTCGGTGACTCCATTTCTGACACTTTGGTCCTCTAAAGAAAACATAGAGCAACTATTTTAAAAGGGATGCACAAGGCTAAAACAAGTATTGTACACAAATAAAAGTTTAGGAAGGTAGAACTTTTAATCTACTTGTTTTGTAACCATTGCTCATACTTGTGTCTTCTTCTCAGGAGCAGTGTGGTCTAAAGGACAAAGAGCTTAGTTCCATCCTGGCCAAGGCGCATTCAAAGCGGGAGAGCACTGCGAAGGGGATGCCTCACTACTGGGGCTATCGGGAGGAGATCACCAGCACTGTGGAGCAGAGGGTGGCCCGTCAGAGGAGAGGCAGCGACCCTGCTGCAGTGTCCCAGCCCAGAACCAGACAGCCAGTTCAAGGTGAGTCATGGAGGAGCCTCTAAGCACATGAGATCATCTCTCTAAGATCTTACTCGGCCAACAGACCAATAATAACCTCACGGAGAAATTCAGCGGTGGTTCGATGCTTCATTCAAAGTTTCATTTGCCCATCACTAGTTGCATGGACGTGTAAGTGTGAGGGTGTTGAGGTGCACAAAGTAAAGCAACTAAAGTAACAGCTTACTCAACAGAACAGGGTGCCTGTAGGAAAAAGCAGAGAGAGACAGAAAGGAGCAGAGAGGCTTTAAATAGCTGCAGGGCACCAGACCCAGGTGCCCTGAGTTACTGCAATCAAGGCTGGACACAGCACAGCCACAACCTCTCCAGATGAACCCACAGGGGCATCACAGTGTGTATGTCGTCTAATCGGTTGTTTACCACCACATAAGCCGCCTTGAGCTCTGACAAAGTGCCAGCGTCTGATCCGCTAACTCTGTTTACATAAAGTGTTTTTGTTTGTGTGTAGTGGTGCCGATCCGGCCTCGATCCAGCAGCCTGCCCTCCAGAGATACACAAGTGATGTCAAAACCTACAGTCAAACAGCCCAAGACCCCCCAGCCGGCACCCAGGACCAAGACCACCACCCAACCCAAGACATCTACACCCAACACCAAGAGCACTCTGAAGACGTTCGCATCGAAGTAAAGAAAAACTGTGTAAAACATGGAAAGGCTTCTTGTAGTTTTACATTAATGTCTGAGAAAGTAATAAGAGAGCTGTGGGGGGGGTGTGTAACATTCGATGAATAAAACCAAACTTTCAAGATTAACTTTGTACATTTAGAAAGGAACAATTTGATATGACCTAAGACTATAAATCATTTAGTCATTCTTTAACTCTAACCCGAACCCATTTATAATGAGCTAGTCTGAGTCTGTGAAGCTGAAGAGTAGAAGGAAGAATAATAAGTATGATTTAATATTTTATACAACTTAATAATTAGTTTCTGTGATCATTTAGGACCCCTCCTTTCAGTTCCGATGCTGAATCGGAAGGAGAGGACACAGACATGGAGGAGGAACCGCCCAAAAAAACACAGAGGGGCAAATCCCCACAGCCCAGAATAAACCTGACCCAGATCAGAGCCAGTCCGGTCCAGTCAGGTCAGGCTCCGTCCAGGAACTCATTCTCCTCCAACCCCCCGCAGACCAAGGGGTCGGGGGGCGGTGTCACCAAGACCACAGTCGCAAAGATAGAGAGCGATGAGGAGGACGAGTGGTCGGACGTCAGCGAGCTGCAGCAGATCGACCCCAAACGCCTACAGAGTTTCAAAGACCAGAACGGAAACGTGGAAAAGAGAAACGTTGGCAAAGGTAGCTTTATTCCCAGTCAGTTTAAATCATACAGCAAATGAATGATAACTTTACTATTAAATCATTCAATTGGGACATTTAGCATGGGCTTCTCTTGACAATTTATTGATTTGCATTCTATGTCTATCGCAAAAGTTGATATTTTGCGATAACAATAGATTTTCGATATATTGTGCAGCTCTCATTTCTTTAAATGTCTTTTTTTTAGAGAACAAAATCAATGACTTGGCCAGAAAAATGGAGAAGCAGTTTGCAGAGCGATCACTAAAGAAACCAGCAGGGGGCGTCAGCATCCTGCCGGAGAGGAAGGATGAGGTTCAGGAGCTCACGGTGAGAATCACTCTAAACCTCAGTGCATCCCTTTGGTCTACTGGATGTTGGGGATAACGTGTGTGTGTGTGTGTGTATGGCGACAGTACACAGATCTAGAGGAGAGCAGTGATTGGCTGGGATCCTCCTTAGAGGACAGGCTGGAGATGTCTAAACCTGCTCAGAGCGCCGCACCAACGAGGAAGAGCCTGGACTCACCCAGCACCAGCGTCTGGGGGACATCTACAGGAAAGGCTCCCAAATCAGGTCAGTCCCACAAAAAACGCATAAAATGAATTTCACTGCCCATAGAGGTTTCTCCTGTGATGTTTGGTGGGGAATGGACATCCTGGAGGAGCTGTGAGCTAACTCTATCATTTGAACTCGGCTTGTTTCTCTCTCCTGAGTACTGAAATCCTTCTTCTTGTTGAAATATATAGACTAGGGCTGTCATTCGATTAAAATATTTTCGATTAATCGCATGATGTCCATAGTTAATTGCAAATTAATCGCACATTTTTTATCTGTTCTAAATGTACCTTAGAGGAATATTTTTCAAGTTTTTAATACTCTTATCAACATATGGGTGGGCAAATATGCTTTATGCAAATGTTTGTTTATTATCATTGGAACAATGACAAATATTCTCCTGAATATTCTCAATACAACAACCTGGAACCTCTCTCTCTCTCTCTCTCCCAAGCCTGTTTACAGTTGTCGGCGAAATGCCGCTCCTCTGTCTTCATCTTCAGTCAAAGCATGAGACTGAAGTTCCCACTGTGGGTCAAAATAATGCGCTGTGATGTGCAGTCGACACGTTGGATGCGATCCGAATTATCTAAAGCAGCCCCTCGTCCTCCACAATGTTAAGCTGTAGCCACCCATTTAGCTATCGCTGTTGAAAGCTTGCTGCTCGTAGGCGCCGTGTCCAGGCGTCTCCCCGGCAAACTTTCAAGCGTGGTCTGCCGCAAGCGAGCGGCAGGAGCGAGGCTGTCGGCATCAGCTGTGTGCTTGACTTGCTGTTTAAAACACCTTTTCTTGTATCCATATCTCTCGCTAGAATCTCCCACCATCCAACTAACAACAACAACAACAACGTCAAGCCTTTGGGCTCTGAAACTACGGGCCGGGCCGAGGACAAATACACATGCGTTAATCGCACGTTAAAATAATTAGTGGCGTTAATTTTTTTTTAAAGGGTTATTAGCGCATTAACTTGACAGCCCTAATATAGACAGAATCCTAAAGTGTATCATAATGATGTGGCTTGAAACTGGATAAAAGCCTTTACAGTCAAGTAAATCAAGCGCACCTTGATTTTAAACTACAGATTTTTATTGGCATCAAAAACAAAGGTTAACACAATTTTAGATACCTTAATGCAAAACATTTTTGTATTATTCTTTTTACACACCTTATGAACTTCGTAGTAGGATGGATAAATGCAGTTTTATAATATTCAATGATGATTATTTCGGACTTCTCCCATTTGTAACGCAGTACAGTAAAAACAGCTGTCTTGTGCCCCGCAGGTCTGACTGAAGCAGGAACAGGAAGTACCCTGAAGAGCAGCCTGTGCTCCCTCAGTGACATCAGCGACTCGGAGGACTTTAGCAATAAATACAAATAACACTACAGCTGATCAGGTGAGGTAGCTCTACGCCAAGCACAGACACAAAGACCTCAATTCCTCTGACACCATAGCCATATTTGATACTGTTATTCTATGGAAGCTATAATAGAGATGAAGCAATATATAATGGGACTTTGTAATAAAACATTCAACGAGTCTAAACATATTGGATTACAGCTTTAACTGACTTCTCATTTTCACCCTCACCTTGTGCCAATCTTTGCTTGCCTTAGACCTTCAGTGTTCAACATTAAATACAGTTTTTTCCTCTTTTGATATATATACTAAAATATAACTAACACTCCAAATGAGATGCTGTACTGTATGTAGTTTGTATGACATTTTGTAAATCAAATTTGATAATGCTTCATGTGTCAAATGGAGCGATGAAATGTGATTTTGTATAGAAAATATTTAAACCAGCAATAAAAGATTTCTCTGTAGAATCAATCCTTTCTAACTGTTACTAAACAATATAGGCATGTCATGAATGTATTGATTGATATTAAAATGTCACATTAACATTATTTAAAAAACATAATAAAATGGTACATGAAGTAATAAAGATTAGCTGCACATCAAACAACATTATAGTTTATTTTGCCTTATAATAATTCAAAATTCTGACGGGCAATTCTGCTAACTACACACTACCTAAAGATTTGATACTTTAACTAATGTAAATTGTGTGGTTTGGCTATGTTTACATGAGTAAATGATTTGAATACTTCCTCCACCGCTGCTTATGGTGTGAGATAAATGAGTAACTATCAGCAGACGGCTTTAGTGTCAGCGCTTCACTCTGACTGGCTGACTTGGCCATGAAGCTCATTTGTAATATGAGCAACTGGGTTTTTATGGAGGGTGACAGCTGTGACTGCTTCCTGTTCTGACACCATGGCCTCCTTGAATATCATTGGCTCTGAGGAAAGAAGTCCACAGTACACCATGCTTCATTTACCAAACCATTTTCAGCTGTCTTTCCTTCATTAGGGTGGAATCTGGGGTTGAATAAGTGATCAGCAATGTGACTTATAGCCACCATAGATACTATGCATACCAAACATCATCATTTGATGGTCTGATTTTGAGTGCCATCTTCTGGCAATCTGGAAGAAGTGCAGAACAACTCTGTAAGATGCCACCAAGTATATACCGGAAAGGAAAGCTAATATGGACACTGAATTCATTTGCTCATCAATAGTTATACTTTCTGAAAGTGTTATCATATACTTATTGAGAATGTTATGTTAATTTAGTTTCATCATAAGTCACGATACTGATGAATAATGTATACATGGAAAGTGATGCATACCTGATGAAGGCAAGACACTAAAAAAGGTTAGATGAAGCATGGAAAGGTCTTCATTTTAAACTCAAATACAAATACAAAGTCGTATCACATGCTGTGAAGGTAATATGAGCAATGTTTCTCCTTTTTGTACTCATTTATACTTTCACCCTGTCTCAAAGGAACAAAGAAGGCAGATAGGACGGGTTAGAGTTAAAGGTGGATGCTCACTGATGAAAAAACAGCTATAATAAATACAAAATATTGACTAATTGCAGCATCAGGATTACCTTTATGCTAATCTAGGTTTACAGAATGCTGTCTGTGGCTTCATATTGAACATCAAGACACTAGAGTGGTATTGATTATTCTAATTCAGTCTTTTAAGTCACTTCCTCAGCTCAGACTTTAGACGAAGCTGTCCCTGTTGAAGGTCGCGCTGGTCTTCGTGGGGGCTCTTGTCCCTCGGCTCTTCCTGCCTTCGTAGTAAAGCGGCGGCCCCATATTCCCTCTGGAGGACGTGTTCGGCAGCAAGTAGGTCCGTCGGGTCCGGGCGGTGGCGTAAGTGGCCGGCCTTCGAGGCCTCTTTGGAGATCTGTTGACACAAATGGTCTAAATAAATATAATAATGGCAATAGGTGAAATATAAGAGGTTTCATATTTACCTTGATGGTAGACCTTCTTTTCCAGAAAAGTAAGTCATCACTGTTGCTCCAGAGATGAGAAGAGTGGAGCCTCCCCAGCCAACGAAAACAGCCGCTCCAATTTCAAATCTGAACAGCAAGTTTGGAGGTTTATCAAGAGTTATGATTCGTTTTTCTTATAGTCTCTGGGTGTTTCTCAATGTCGAGGACGCTTCCTTGGTAGGACATGTCTTCCGAGTCACTTGCTTCAGAAGCGAGGCAAGAATCCTTCCTAGCCTCGGAAAACGAAGAATTGTGGAACAGGCTAACAGGTGTGCGTCATATGCGAGGCCCCGCCTTAAATGGAGCGCGATTTCCGCCAAAGATTTGGAAATTGATCCGTGCGCAAAGCATTGTGGGGATTTTAAGACCGCGGAGGATAAACATGTGCAGCCTCGAAATGTCTCGCTACGAAGGACGCCGGGCTCGGTAGAATTCCAAGGAGCCTGGACATTGGAACAGTCCTTCGGCGGGACTCGATGACGTAGCATCCTTGAAATAGTGGCTCTGGAGCATCCTTCCTTGACATTGAGAAACACCCCTTGTCTCTCAGATCTTATTGTAATCATGCTGCTTAAAAACTACTCACTTCTGTGCCCTGAAAGTTGGATCCAAGAATTCTGTCACGAGTTTATTGGCCCACCATGAGTAGGTGATCATACCACAGAATCCTATCACAAATATAGATGACTTTGAAGTGCAAAACATTCACAAGATTAATACTGAAAAATGTATTTAAATATGTATTATATTACCTGAAACCAGGTAGGTAATACCAGCTGCAAAGGTCACCCTCGCATTGGCAACCTCTGATCCACCGATTTTAGTGCATTTCATCCCCACGAGTGTGAGGACGCCTCCGAAGAAACCAGTGATAACAGAACAGACAGCGAGCGCTCTGCAGGCGTGGAGGAACGCTGAGAGAAAACAGGTGAGACTGAAATAAAGCTTAAAAGGTTTGTACCATAATCCTCTGTGTGACAAAGGGAAATGCAAAATGATGGATGTTATTTTGGAAGTAATGCGGCAGAGGCCTATTCATCCCAAATTCAAAAGGAAGCTACAAAGAAATATTGATAATGCTGCCTTTTTAAAATGTATTTAAAAAAATGTTGGCCCTCTCTATGGAAGCCCATTTCTGCTAATGTGATGGACAAAATATGATCCTGCTAGTCCAAATATTTTATTTGAATATTAACATGACTTAGTATTGCAAAATAAGAGGAACAGTTTCACAATAATTACTTAGTATCTGCAAAGTGTGTCAATATTTTAAGATACTAACTCAAATTTTTTAAAGACTAGGTCATTATTTTGCAGTTAATAATTTATTTTAAATTCATTTGATCATTATGCTGCAGTCCTTACTCATTATTTTTGGATAGTAAGTCATTATTTTGTGGTTACATTTAACTTAGCTGACTCTTAATCAAAGCAACTTACAATGAGAGCAACCAGATACTCGGTCATTATAAAAGTGACTTACAGGATCTTTATTTTTCTTCATAAGGCATCTTATAATTGTTCTTATGTCTGGAAAATGCTTCCACACCTTTTATTTATATAATGTAAGAATTGTTGTGATGATCCTACCAGGCAGGGCCAGCATGGAGGGATAGTCCTTGCAGTCGGAGACCCCCGTGGTGTCGGAGATGCAGTCCCTCCACAGGTTGGAGTAGTAGTTGGAGGTTGTCAGCACGACGCTGCCCACCTCGGAGAAAGTCCAGTACTCTGTGGGGAGAGTGGAGCACACCAGGATCCAGCCACACAGGCAGGACACGAAGCAGCCGATCTCCATGTACATCACCACCGTCCTGTACTTCATGGTGAGATCAAAACTATTGAGGTGTGTTAAATAAAGAGAGTAACATCCACACCATTCACTGTGGGAAACAGGACTGAGCTCTTTGTTGTTCTTTAGGTGTCAGACCTGCAGTGTTGTCATCTTATCTTTTCCAGGTTTTGCCTCGTAAGCATCCTTCGTGTTCCCAGCACTGAGGCAGAAAGGTGAAGGATGACGTCGCACCGGATCATGCTACCATTTGAAGTAACCCTTGTGTTTTGTTTGTCTTCCTCATTGTTGCAAAATCAACCTTTGTTCTTTATAAAAAATACATTCATTATAACCAAAAATGTATCTTACACTTAAAGTGGAAATCATTCACAAAAAAGGAAACATTTAACAGTTTTTGTGTTGTATTGACGATGCATTAAGACAAAAGATAGAAACAGACATGGAAAAGTCTCCACAACCCCAACAGAACATCAAATTAAATAAACAATTATGTCAGAGCTCAGAAAAAGAATCACAAAAGATGAAAATCATTCTTTTTTTTATTGTTTATTATATACATAGCTGATTAGGTATTCGACTTATATAAGGATACACTTAAAACAATAATCACACACTTGGCATTATTAGATTACGTTCTGAGGACTGTTTCTGAAATGAAGGGGGCGGCTTAAGGTACACTGGTGTTATTTACAAAATAAATTATTTAGAAATCTATACAAAACAAGTGTTATTATTTATTAAAAAAATTATCTGAAGTGTTACACAACCACAACCGACACCATCTTGTAGGTGGAGGCGTTTCTGAGGATTATTGACCTTCCACACGTGTGTTCTCCTTTCACACTGATAGGGGGAACCACAGGATGTTTTCTGAAGAGAAAGCAATGTATCAAGTCAGTTTACATTAGTGATTTATTGGTAAATATACCCAAATAGCAATTTATAGTTTCAAATCTCCAGGCTCTCTCATAGGAAAGTGAGATTATTTTTGCGAAATGGTTTGTTAACTTACGTTTTCCAGTGGTTAGCTCTGCATGCAGTTAAGCAGTGAACTGTAGAGCCACTAAGAATAAGGAAACATCCCACCAGGCCAAGGTAGAGGGGGGCTCCAATCTCATAGCTGCGGAGAAAACAATTACATTTTTCTCACTGTTATCTGAATAAAGAGAGTAAATTAGACGCCACACATTACCTCACTTCTGATGGATCTGCTTCACTGCGCAAGAAAGCTGCCAGCACTCTGTGTATGTATAAACAATAAGCAGCCACGTCTGATGAGCCTGCATGAGGGAAAGCCGATGACACACGGGGAAAAAAACAGGAACAACCAGTGAGTATCTGTTCCTGCTAAGATGCTTTGTGATTGCTAACAAATGGTACTCACAGCCGAGCACATGGAAGGCAGATGCTGTTATCAACATCTTGTCTTTACTTCTCTCGTCTCCACCAATGAGTGTGCACTCCAATCCAAAAAAGGTGAGCACTGTGCCAATGCAACCGAGGAACAGGCCGACCATCAGGAGGCCCCTCACTGCCTGGATGTGTGCTGAACAAACAAACACACCTCAGGCTCAATAATTCATTTATTTAGCATTCAAGAAATGGAATGATTATTGACATACTTTTGACTGTCCACAGAACCCGGAAGTCCACACAGTTGACCCGAGCGGTGGAGTCTTCATAGCAGTCCTTCCACAGGTCAGACCAGAACCAGGCTGCCCCCACCACAGAGGAGCCCCCCCGACCCCCCAGCTGGGCCACCCTCCAGTAAGAAAATACATACACAATGAACAAAAACGTTCATTTATGTACATATTGGGCCAGTTTTCAAGAATACTTGAATACTGAATATACTATGACCACCAGGATTGATTATGAATATGTCAACTAACTGAAACTGGAACACTTCCTACATTTCCCACAATGCCACTCAAAAGTATTTGTCATTAGACCCTTCCTGACTCCTAAATGCCCTTAAATGTCACACCTCCCCTTTCATACAGCAATGTGATTATTTTTCTCATCATATCCAAAAGCTGTTTCAAATCGTCACCTAGACTGGTTTCCTTAATTTTTGTATTTTTAGCTTTTTATCTTCAGTCAAGACACTTTTTTAAGAGCTAAAATAAATCAAGTGCGATTTGTCGAATAGTTTTTTTTGCCTACCTCCAGCGGTCCATAGCCAGAGTGAAGCCTACAAAGCCCCATCCCAGAATGCAGAGCAGCAGGGCCAGGATCTGAGCCAGTCTCCTCCACATGCCCTCACTCTGGTAAACACAACAGCCTTCTCTCATTAGGCACTAAAAATGACTAAGATGTTTACACTCTTTAGATGAAAAGTAGAGCCAATATTGCCAGATGTGCTTGTCTCCCTACCTTGTAAAGGAAGTAGTCCACTAAGAAGTTAAGAAAGTAAAAGCCGGAATTGTTCAGTCCTCTAAGAGCAGCTGCTTGTGTATTTGTGTCACAGTTTACATAGCTGCAAGAAAGATAGTGTTTACTGTCAACCAGTCTGCCTGGTAGAGTGAGTTGTTGTCAGAAAGGCTGCCAGCGTTAAAGGAATGAGAAGTATGCCTCAGTTATTTGTTTTATCGAATGGTATGATGTCTAGGTGTGCCACGTAATCGATGATAAACAGGAACTACAAGCTGCAGGAATCTCGTCAGTAAACATTCCTGTTGCACAATGTTTATTCACAACAGATTCATACATTGAATAGAAAATCTCTCTCTCCTGCTTTAATGACTTAAGAAAAGGTGAAAAAAGGTTTTTCCAGGTTAACCTTAAAAAGTTACAAAAGGGAATTTTTTCTTTTACAATGTAATCTTTTGAATGAAAACAGGTGGGGAGAAATAGCTCTGGCAGTGATTTATTTGTTTCTTCATTTAAGCCACAGGAGGCTGATTGTTGTTCTAAATAGGACTAGATGCATTTGTGTTTCTTTCCAGGTGAGTTTTAATTTCTCCACACACTCTAACACAATGTGTTTTCGCAAGTTATGTAACATTACTGTCATATAATAATGGTATTACAAACACACACAAATCTTGACACAAATCCCTTTTTTCTACCTGGTTTTGGGACATAAAGACAGGATAAAAAAACAGACTTAGAAAATGAATCAGCAGAACTCTTCCCCTTCTTCTCTGGGCTTCCATTGATCTCACATTTGCTCATATATAAGAGTTTTTGAGGAACGGTTTAGCTCCGCTCCTTGAGCTTCCTGACAGCGATGAAACTGTCCTGCTGCTGCCGCTGCTCCTTGACCCGGACACAGTTGATGCGCCAGACATCGATGAGACCACGGACTCCGACCCTGACCTTGACCCTGACCCTGACCTGGACCCCGCAGACCGTGCTGACTCAGTAGACCTGGAGGTTCGCCCTGTCTTCGATGACCGCCCTGATTTGGCCGCGCGTGCAGATTTGGATGTGCGTCCTGACCTGGAGGAAATGTCCGACAGGTCCGAGCGCTCAGACCTGGACGACAGCTCGGACACGGAGGACAGTTTAGTCTTGGAGGTGATCTCGGACACTGAGGACAGAGCTGTGGTGGACTTGTTCTGCTCCACATCTGGTAGTGCCTTGACCGTTATTACTCTGCGAAGAGAAACGCATTGATGTCAAGCAGATCAAGGCAACAATCAGTGTCTTTGTCTTCAGAGGTTTGTTGATTGAATTTTATAGTTGCTGGTTGGTGTATTTGAAGAGAGTAGAAAACAAGAGAGAAAAGGAGATACGAAGAGAAGAGAGGAGGGAACAGGAGAGGATAGGAGGAAACAAGAGAGCAGAGGATCAAAATGGAAATTAGGGGAGGAAACAGGAAAGGAGGAAACATAAGAGAGGAGGGAAGAGAATGAAAGAAGAGGAGAGGAAGACTGAGGAGGAGAGAAGGACACAAGAGAGGAGATCATGAAACAGGAGAGGAAGAGGAAATAAGAGAGAAAACGGGGGAAACAGTGGAGGAAAAGGATAAACATGAAAGAGCATGATGTGTCATTAACTTGAAATCTTGTAGATGTATTCTCTGCGCTCCTTCAGTGCTTAAATGAATCCACAGCAAGCAGTTGTTTCCCACCCTTTTAACAACCTCCTCTGCCTGTTTACAGCGATGGCTTCAGGATGTTACACGGTGGGTGGGTGGGAGGGTTCCCACAGTGCACATCTGCATCTGCATTTAACTTGCTCGTGCATTTTTGATGAGTCATTCCACCCGAGCACACGGGAGAATGATATTTATTGAGGAAGCGGAGAGAGGAGTTATTTATTCACTTCCCCCAACATGTTACAACATGTGTCTGTACTCACTTCACCTCTCCTCCATAGAGCGGCGTGCACACTGACCACAGGTAGAAGAAACCTCCAGCCATGTGGAAGGCAGAGCCCACCCATCCCAAGAACATGGGGGTGCCCAGGTCGTACCTATATGATGGTTGAGAGATTCATATTTTAGTTTTAATGTTTTTTCTAGATGACACAGGTTACATAGCTACATTAAGGGCTGTTAACTTACTTCAGTCCATCAAAGTCCGGGTTGAAGTATTCTACTGAGACATACTGGGCGTACACTGCATACCCACATGTGGAGAGCACACCTTAAGAGAAATCATATATTTAGAATATATTATTAGCATAGCTGATGTAGCCAGGAATATTAGAACGAGGCATCAGTGTTTCCTAACCTACGGGTAGGGACCCAAAAGGTGCGCACAAGATACATCTAAAAGGGTCACAAAATGTTGCAAGATATAAAAAAAAGAGTATAAAATGCTCTTAAATTGTGCACAAATAGCTCAATTCTAGCAATTACCCAGTCACAAGACAACAATATGGAACCTGTTTAAAACAATATAACAGGTGTTTGAATGTCAGTATGTACAGAGATCATCAGAGGAGTTGATTTTGATTAACTTGCAGAACTCAAGAGTTTCCGTGATGGTTACTCTGTCTTTACAGAGTTAGTTTGAATTCACCAAAGTCATAAAATATAATAAACCAACCTTATTGAGCTAAATGCTACTTCAAAATCCAATAATATTTAGCAGCTATTGTATGTACTCTGTTGACCGTGTTAGCTTGGATGCTAACATACTGGTAACCATGAAACACAAAGCAGAGAATCATTCACTAGTTATTACAGTCAATAGCTTTGCAGGTATTTACCAGGACATTAACAAAGCATTGGAAAGTTTAATCTGGTAATGGTGCTAGAAATTAAGTTAAATAACATGTAGACAACACACACTCACATATTCGACTCTATCTGCTGACTGTCTCCTTATTAAAACGAGATATTTACCGCTGATAACGTGGAAACATCCGCCAACGTATATCTTCTTGTGCTTTGACCTGTCTTTTCCCCCGATGAAGGTGCACTCCATTCCCAACAGACTGAGCACGAATCCCAGCATACCAAGGGAAAGAGCTGACATCAGCAGGCCTCGCACTATCTGGATGTGGCCTGGAGTCACACAGTAAGACACAAATGGATGTTAATGAAAGGTTGGATGCTAGTTGGATGCTTTGTTTTAGACGTGTTTGTTTTACCCTCCACAGACCACAGCACAGGGTAGTCGTAACAGTTGGTGACAGCTGTTGAGTCTGTAAAACAGGATCTCCACAGGCTGGACCAGTACCAGGCCACCTTGAGGATGGAGGAGCCCCCCATGCCCCCGATGGAGGTGATCTTCCAGCCCTCCATGGCCATGGTGCAGGCCACGAAGATCCATCCTAAAACTGTCATCAGGAATCCCCAGATCTGGACCACACGGATCTTCATCTCAGGTGAGTTGATCTCCTATCTAGTTTTCAGATCCAAAGCCACTCATTTAGAATCCAATATCTCTTTTTGATCCGTCTTCAGACCCTCGAGACGTGTGCATCCCAAGCTGAACGTCTACTTTTGGCCTCCTACTCAGCGGCTTGTCTCAGAAAGAAAAAAGAGGACGACTGCATCACAGGTACAAATCACTGGGTGTGCTGATGTTTTCCAGGTATCACTTTACATGTGGGTGAGAGGCAACAGTCGCTCAGGTTCTCATGGGCCACAGTTGACAGTTGTCAAGTTTGAATCTGGGCTGAGAGTGCTCATCTAAGCATTTATCTCCAATTACAAAAAACAGCTTCATCCCCCGTCTGACTTTCCCTCATGGGCATACACAGTTTAAAAGAGAAAATATCTGTTTATAGCATCAGTTCATTTATCATTAGCATATGAATAAATACCTAATTAAAGGTGTATTCCAGCAGTTTTGTATAGCTCGTCCATAAATAGAGAGGCGAAGTCCCGCCCATCTACTTCCGACCCATGGGACCTTATTTCGGAAAAATTATGTATTGAAGTCAATGGGGAGAGAAAGATTATCTTTCGATCCCGTTTGAATTGTGCCACGAATTACACATGATGTTTGTCAATCTTAACAAATAATTTCCATGTCAAAAAAGTCACAGTTTGTCGTAAAACTGTTGAAATATAAGACTATGAAAAATACGCAACTAGAAAGACTACAAATCCCAGAATCCCGGTCCTGCATGCTGGCTCTTACGAACCGACTAACTCCCCTTGTGTGTATGTACAGCTCTCAACATGCCCAGACTTGTAGTGATTTTCACCTCTTTTAATACTTTCCGCCTCATTCTGAAAGAAAGAAGTGAAATGTGCCAACGTGACGGCCGTCTTGGTGTGTGGTGCGAGACGAGAGATGTAGTTCATTGAGCGGTTTCACACAAAAAAAAGTGTTACTTCACAGTTTTACGACACATTTTAATTTTTTTGACTTGTAAAATGATCTTTTAAATTGACAAACATCATATGTGTAATTCGTGGCACAATTCAAACGGGATCGAAAGATAATCTTTCTCTCTCCATTGACTTCAATGCATACTTTTTCCGAAATAAGGTCCCATGGAGGTCCCCCGGAAAGGGAGGGACTTCGCCTCTCTATGTTGGGGACTCTCAATAGACACGTTTTTTTTTCACAGCTTTAAGTCCCTATTTTTTCTTACAATTTCCATAAACACAAGATCCTAATTTCCCACAATGCCATTCCATAGAGAGTAACAATCCTTTATAAGATCCTCCCTGTTTCCTAAAGGCCCCAAAAAACCACACCTTTAGTTGATTGCAATACGGCGCAATTCCTAGCTGTACTGCGTAAAGGAGCTTTTGATGTTTTTTGCTAACTGATACAAGAACGCACAGTTTTATAATCTCTACAACATTGCATCTATGATTTTTGCATTTACCATAGATGTTCACCGATATTACATCTCTTGAGATTTGTCCTACTGCACTAGTGACCTTTACATGTTCCAGGAAATATGTAACGCCACTGTGACCTTAGCTCGTTGAAGCATCTTTCTTCATCCCCTCAGGCTTTAAGCTGCTAGTTATTAGTCATTTTACCAGGACCTCACTGTGCTGCGGCTCATAGTTACATCAGAACGTCTTTGTGCTGTACTAATTAGAGTTAAATCTGAGGTAATGAGAGGTGGGGCGGGTGATGAATGTTCGGCGGTGATGAGAGAGCTGCTCTTTGTTTCTTACTCCTCGCGGATTATGCTACGTTATTGGTATTGGTGGGGTGATATTGGAAACTGTTGGCCGCTGGGAAGCTTTAATTGGTTTTGTGAGGGTGATTTAATTCGCTTTAATTAGCATGACTCTGGGAAAAAAAACTGAAATGAGCAACAGAATGCTTATGTCGCTTTATGAAAACAAAAGAAAGTAAAAGAATTACAACAAATTGAGTCAAATGTATGAATTTAATGAAAGGCACACTTTATCTTACTTTTTCTTTTACGAAAACACTTTTTTTAACCCTTAGATGCCCGAGTGACTGGACCCTACACTCTTCCATAAGTGGGTCAAAAAGGACCCGTATTAGAATAATATGTGTTTTTATGCCATTTTTGTCATTTTGGTTAAGAAAAATCACTTGTATAATATTTAGTATTATATTTTGGTTCACACTAGAAATATTTAATATTTCACTATTTATAATTTTAGAAAATAAAATAAATTACATTTTGAAAAAAAACGTTTTGAACATATCGATGCAAAGATCTCCGCTATTCTGAGACCCTCACAGTATTCCAGTCCCTTTTCAAAACTCATCCCTCTAACCTTCCCTTATATTGTAAAGCGATTTTGAGTCCTTGAAAAGCCCTATAAAAATATAATGTATTATTATTATTATTATTATTATTATACTGACAGGTATCAGATCTTGCTGTGTAAAATAATCTTCCTGAGAGGTGTCACTTGTGATGTAGTCTGTGTGGTCGACAGTGAATTTATTCCTGACAGCAACAGGTGCTAAGAATCAAAGGTTCCCATTGGATCCCATAGGAAATGCATGCGGGTCATTTTTGACCCACTTATGGAAGCTTGGGGTAGAAATACAAAAACTACAATTTCTTAAAATGTAAATTTAAAATGTAAATGGCATGATATCCAAAACATGTTTTTGGAGGAATAGCTGGAATATGAAATGATAAAAAAAAATGTAATTACAAAGATACTTCAAGAACACCACCTCACCGGGTCAAAAAAGACCCACTTATGCATCTAAGGGTTAATTAAGAGAAACATGAATGAAAAAACTGAAACACTAAAACAAAATCACCTTAAAAACACTTCATATTTTCTAATTAATTTCATTATTGTACGGAAAAAACCTAGACTGTCAAATAATATACAAAGATAAATCATTTGTAATTCTACTCTAAATGTTTTTGTGTGCAAACCAGCTGCATAACCTTTACCACCTTTCCAGATGAATGTATTGCTCTCATCATTTCTATTTGCAATACATCCTACTAAAATAATGTAATGTTTGATTTAAATAATGAATTGATTGTTATTCAAATAGTCCACAATAAAATTCACAAATGTCTTTCTTAAGAAAATAATCAGATTATTAATTAATCTAATGTTACCCACTACAAAGAAGCAAATCAGATTCTATAAAACAGAAACATCACTGAGTTATACCTACACTCTTAGACAATTCTTTAGTAGGCAAAACATTATGGAATCATTTAAACTAACATGATTAATGAATGCATCTACTGTTGTTTTGTATTAATGTGCATTTGCACTGCTCTCTGCTGGTGTGATTGCAGTAATGGCTCCGTCTCTTCAGACTTCCTCGTGTTGCTGCTTCAGTGAACATCTTCCCATCAGAGATCAATAACTAGGTCAGTGGTTTCTTACCTTGTTTGTAAACCCTTCTGCTATACCTCACGTTTATTTTAATTATTTTTCAAAGCATGAAGATGTAAAGCTATACAATCCAAATATTAGACAAGCACTCACAAAAGCTTCTGCGCTGGTACTGTTTGTGTTTTTAAAAGGAAAGAAATGTGTATGAAATCTCAAGTAAATAGGTAAAAAGTGAAGCACTTAACGTTGCATTTTCTGTTACCGGTCAGTTCCAAGTGGCTTCATCATACTAGGGTTAATTTTAAAAAGAAATGATAAGTAACTAAGATATAACTTTTGTAAGCGGTTATATTTCCAAATATTCTATCAAGAGAACATCTTTTGAGCTAGAAGGTGTTTGATTCATCAAATCTGCACTCTCAGCGTCACTTTATGTAACTCAGACACTACAATACCACCATTATATCAGAGAGCATTGTGCCGAGCCCGGGACACCTGACACTGTTTTACGGATGTAAGGCGCCAGAAAGCACCGGGGCGCTGCTCCCTGCCAGCTGGTTCTAACCCCAGGGCCAGGAGGTTTTCGTAACATAGCCTGGGGTTCCTATTGATAATAATTCCTAGGTGGAGATGGATGACTGATATGAGGGGAAACCTCCGGTCTGGCCTCCTGCTCTGCATAGGGGGTTATTTAAGGGGTCAGATGTGACCTCCTGACCTTTGGAGGTCAGATCAATCGATCCAAGAGACCAAGAAATGCGATGCAGCTATTAGCTGAAGGTGTTCTCGATTGCCTTAAATCAGCAGGAGAGGATTCAATGAAATTATATCCTTTCTACCCAGGTTTGAATAAGTAATCCATTTGTTTTTTTGTTACTTCTTTGTCACAATGATTGAATTGTGTTGCTTCCAAAACTGCATGCTTATAATGTTTAATACAGCTTTAAATTATAATATATTTTGTTTAAAAATAAAATTTTAAAATTATTTATATAATGTAGGCACACACAAAACAAATCGTTGTTCTTGTTATCTGTTCGATATCCTCTGGTTTCAAGAGGAAAATATTCTATAAAAATGCTGCTAAAAATCTACGTCCACTTGGACTTCAACTCAAAAATTATAAAATAGAGATTTTATGTGTCTATGTAAAGCACAAATGACCAGCTTGTTGAAGGTGACCGGAGAGTTTGAACAGTGCCAAACCACATTTCCTGCCCTGAAAAAAAAAACGGTCTTATATTATACAGTCATTGATAGAAATGTCCCAAAATTGAGCCATAACTCAAGATGAATCTGGACACTTTAAACTCAAGAGAATATGTAAACTGATACATTAATTATTGTTTCCAGGAACAGAAGTGAATGAATGTTATTCATGTCCTTTGCTTTCACTGGTGAATTCTGGTGAGCACAAACTCTTATGATAATATCCATGTAGAAAGAAGTTTGATGTCACACATAAGCATTTCTTCCAAACTGCCTCGATGGCTCCCCTGGTTCCTTGTGGAGGCGGTTGACTGTCTTGCTTTGTTTGTGGCGTGCTGTAGAAAATGATGCAGCTCCAGTGTAGGAGTATTCAGCCCTACAGAGAGAAACAAAAGGATAAGAAATGAAGCCCGTTTAAAACACAAAATACATGTTATTTTTTTTAGATAAGCATCTTTTGGTATATCACGTCGGTAGAGCTAATAATTCAGGAGAACCATTTAGTGCTGCCATGCTTAAATGTTGTCCGTGGAACCTGCTTAACAGTAAAAGAGAACCAAATCAAGCTTTTTATTGTTCAAATGTTCTATCTTGCTTTCTTACTCTTGGTTCATTGATGTAGCCACAGAATGACAAGAATAACTGCCTTTAGCTATGCTAGCAGCTCTGCTAGGCTGTACTAAGGGACAGCTTAATGCTAACAAGCTCACAATGCTAACATGCTGTTGTTTACCAGGTTTCAAGTTTACACTAGTTTAGCAGGTTAGCATGCTTTCATTTGCTTAACAATCACTTAACAATGAGTACGGCTAAGGCTTGATTTAATTAGTTGTCTAGTTATTTCATAATGAAAACCTAGCTGAAAATGATATTTATCTTAGTCTTTATTCACAATATAACCACCATATTAAGCAGGACTTACTAAAACATATTCTGACCCAAAGATTTCACCGAAAGAGAAAGCTAGCAGTCTTTATCTGATGCAACATTTCCTTTTAGCTACCCTCAGTCAAGGTGACTTTCACTTGGAAACATGTCTTACTACTGGACTGTAACAAAGAAAACATTCAGCCTCTGTCGGCCACAATACTAATCAAAAATGACGATTATACAATCTGCCCTGTAGGTTCAACGATTATGAGACAAGATGTTGAGAGAGATTATTGCATGTTTACCATTGCTGCCATCTCTTCATTGCAGTTAAAGTAATTATTTAAATTGCCTGATTGAGTAAGCAACTAAGTGCAGTTTAGAGTTCGTCCAAATCAGATTTCTTCTAAACCCTTGTTGCTGATGACAGATGGGGGATCACATTGATAGCATCTAGAATGTTAGAAAAATCAAGCAATTTACCTGGAACCTTCAGACAGGGAGAGACAGAAGACAAGACCTCCGAGGATACACAGCACAGATCCAGCCCAGCCGATAAAGAGAGCTGCTCCCAGTTCAAACCTGAAGAGGAAAAGGAAGACATATGTGACTGGACTTCCTTTGATCTGCTGTGAAACAAATATTTCCTTTAATCTTGAATTCTTACTTCTGAGCAACAAAGAGGGGGTCAAAGAAGTCAGTTGTGATCCTGTGAGCATATATGGAGCATGCAGTCATGCAGCAGAGGCCTGCAAAGAGAAATAAGAGGACTGAAATCAAAGCAAAAAGAACTGATCATGTAATTCAGTGAAATGTAGTCCTAAGTTGAACAGCTTCCTTAACATGCAGCTACATTCCCAATATATACAGAGACAGAGAAAGGTACCGCTGAGAATGAAGTGGAAACCCGACAGGACCGCCAGACGAGCCTTGGTGGACTCCGAGCCTCCTATTTTTGTGCACTTCATTCCTATCAAGGCGAAGATGGCACCAAAGAAACCCAGACATACAGCTGCGATCATGAGACCCCGACACACCTGGATATAGGCTTAGAGATACACACAAGGGGGGATGACTTAAGTTAGTGGTTCCAAAGTCTTTAAAAAAGATTATCTTTATGTCTGGAAGCTAAATGTAAAGCTACATCCAGCATCTGGTTAACTTGGTTTTGCACTAAGACTTTAAACTAACGGAAACGGCTAGCCTGACTATATATGTCTCTGTCTTTTTTTCATTCATAAATATTTATTTCTAACCAAAACCAACATTTAAAACCAAAAATCTAAGCTTAGCTAACTATATCCTCCTACCTGTTGCTTTATATATATTGTACAGATAAGAGTGGTATCAGTCACTTCTCATTGGCAAGAAACTTGGAAGAAATGTATTTAAAAAAAATCACACTATTCTTATTAAATCAAAGTAAAGACTATAGCAAAGGTACATTTGATTTCAGTCTTGGATATGTGAGTTTCTGTATTTGGATAAATACTTTATAACCAGCATATTGTAAGAGCTGAGGTTAAACATCTAATATTGGAGAATGTTTTTTAGAAGAAACTCACAACCATGCCGAAATAAATGACATATCCATTAACACAGCCAAAATCATCACAAAACAAAAGGCAAAGAAGTGCATTAAGTGATGTATACAGATCATAGGAGTTTTAAAACTGCTGTACAGCATGACTGCTTTGAAATACATAGTTTTTACTCAACAGGTAGTGACCACAGATAATAGTTAGTATCTTTGTAACCACACAAATGTATAAATTGCCTTCAGTTTATTTGAATTATAGCAATACCTTTGCTTATTGTTAATGGCAAGACATGGGAAGTGACGAGTGACCTTTGTATGACTGTGGGACTTTATATGACTTAATTCGGACACATTAAGAGGCTGTATCAGTCCACCTAAGCTTAGTTACTGAATTGACCTCTTGTACCCTTACAATGCTGGTAATTCACCCAAAAACAACAGGTGTTTTGGGCATCATTGCTTTGACTAGATGACTAGTTGCATATGCACATCAAGATATATCTCTGTAACATCAACAAAAACCAACTCCAACTCACGATCAAGAGCCAGCATCGAAGGAAAGTCCTTGCAGTTGGACACCCCGGTGGAATCAGTCACACATGTTTTCCATAGGTTGGACCAGAAGGTAGCCGTAGTGATGACCGTCCCGTCCACAGAGGACACCTTCCAGTAGTCTAACGGCAGGATGGAAGAAACCAGGATCCAACCAGAGATGGCCAGGATGAAGGCTACAATCTCTGTTGCCATGTTCCCCATTTTTCCTGCGGCTTGGATGTCCCGACTGGGACAGGACGGAGATCTATCCCCCAGTAGGGACACAGAGAGGAGGTGGGAGGGTCGGCCCGAGACAGGTGCGTCAGTGTTGTTTCTTCTGGAGAATTCTGCTTCTCGTCCACCTGCCAAGCATCGATGCCTGAAAATCAATACTTAAAAGTGCATGGCCTTCTTGGACACACAATCAGTAGCTGTATATTGTGTTTGTGTGTGGTGGTGGGAGGGTGCACGGTAGCCATCACTCCACACAATGTGCAAGGGGATCTGCAAGAGGAGGAAGTCTTTAATTGAAAGGATCTGAAACGATTTTGACAGAGAAGAAAACACAAGATTAGGAACAGAGATAGGGTTGACTGAATGAATGATGTGGCTCAGTTCTGCACCAAAATACAACAATCCAGTACTTCAGGTCCTCGTTGCAGCAGCAATAGGTGAAGGCAATGCAATATAACTCCACACTAGTTGCACAGCATTACAGCTCCATCAAGTGGCAGAAAGGAAAGGATGCTTCAAATATCAGGAACGTCATCTTATCTCTTTGCTTCTAGTTAAGCAAACCGAATATTATATCAGGGCCTGTAATTGTAGTCCGCTTTTCACACTCCGGTGTGAAAGCGGCTTAGTAGCCTACAGGACTGCCTAGCATTAGCGTGTTAGCATTGTGTAGGTCTAAACAGAGCTGCTAGCCTGGTGGGAGACACTTCATATTTTTGGTCAAGTTACATTTTTTTGCTAATAATGGAGAAACAAATTGTCATTAACGTTTAACTATGTATTTCAATTTCTCTGCTTGTATGCTTATTTTACTTTCTGCAGCATGTGGTCTTAACTATAGTTTTAAAGAAGAAAGAATATGTTTATTTTGCTTAACCTAAAATGTATTTTAGTAAGATATAAAACACCCCCCAGTTAAATGTAATGCTGCAGCTTTACCTGTTCTACTGCTAAGGTTAGCTCACATTACTCTGGATACTGCTGTGGGACATTTAGCTGACTTTATGACTTTAACCTTTGCTACTGAATGTGTTTCCATTTAGTCTTGTCTCTTTCGACCACATTGGTCATGTAAAAGTTACACTTTAACTGCCTTGCTTGAACTTTTATAACTGTCACAGGTTAGTCAATGTGCGTTTGGTCTTTTCAGCTGGTAGTTCATTTGTATTGTGACAAACCTATATTTAAGAGCATTATAGCACTATTTTCAGGGTAGCATTTTCTGACCTTTAAGTTAAGTAAAAGTACCAATACCACACAAATAAAAACTATTGTGAATGCTAAAAAGCCCCTTAGATAAGGTCAAACTCTCTGGTGTCTCTGTGATCTATACAAATGAATCAAAAACAAATATTTTGTAATGACTTAATCTAAAAGTGACTAGAACTGTTAAATACATATAGTAGATTACAAGTATAAATACAAACATAGGGAGGTCAAAGTACAAAGTAGGACAGTATAAGTAAAGTAGCATTCCATTTCAGTGTTTTCATGAATGCTTTCCTTTTTTTAAGCTCAATCATAATTTCTTTATATATATTTGTAATGGTTGAGTTTCTCTACCATCTTCATCCCTTGTGCATTCTTAATTCATGCTTTACAGTTGATGTTTTTTGTGAATGTAATCTATTTGTTCATAGTCTGTTCTGTGCTGTCTTTACATCACACTTTGTGATAAAGACGTGTTGTTACTGTGGATGACATGATTTGATTTCATACTGTCATTGTCATCGACAGTAAGATGAGCAGCAACAAAGCATAGAAGTAAAACAAATCCTCCCTCTGGCTGGAATTTACAAGTAAAAATATAACATGTTGAGCAATGTGAATAATCAATCCTGTGAGCAGAATTAGGCAGCCAGCCAGGTACTAATACATTAAATCCTAATCTTGTACTTAAAACTGAAAACTTTTTTGAAACAAGGATTAGGTTTTAAGCTCTTTTTGTCAAGAAATAGGGATTGTTTCCGGGGGAAATAATTACCCCAAACATTTGCAAACATTCTACTCGGTCCGTGGTCAGTTTCTGCGTGGGGTCAGTTAACTGTATATGTATGCAGCTTTCAAACAGTCAGCCTTCTAGGAAAACTACAGCCAGGTGTGTTTAAATGACAGTGAGACGGTGCTCAGAATATTGTTACTCAAATCTCTAGATATTTGAAGCCGTGAGTCGTTTCCATGGGCGCTGTTGCCGTGCAATCTCAGAGGGGACCCTAATCCTGTAAATCTACCAATGAAAGGGAAGCAGCTGGCACAGGTTGTTATCTGTGTTAACCTGTTGGTGACATCCCATTAACAGCTACATATGATAAGATAATTATGTTTACCTTTCAACTGACCTGGAAAACAGTCATTGTGTAAATGCAGCATATATATACACAAATTATGTCATTTGGGAGAAAAACATTTTGACACAATCTTGAATTCAGTTTCCAATACAATCATATAGTACATATCCCCAGAATTATGTAACTTTATCAGTATTCAATATTTCATTTTTAAACCCTAAACATGCTGTACAGTGGACAATAGTTAAATGTGGAATCAATATAGAAAATCAATTATAGAAAATTCAGACTATTTTCTTTATATTACATTTAAGTTTTCACATTTTAATGAACATTTAGCATACATTAACAATAACAAATATTATTTACTGTTTTACCTTTGTAAGCAAGATATTAAAACACATTTCCTATTTTAATGTTGTCATAAAATGTCCATAAGATTATGTGAAAATTACAATAGTAATTGGATTATTACATTTTCATTGATATATTTCCAAATACCCCATACATTTTAATTATTGAAGTTTATATTATCAATGTAATAATGATAAAAGGCTTCCATACTTTTTGACTGTTTATAGCACTTTGTACTAACAAGCTTGCATGGAATTGCATCATATAGTGCAAAAGTGAAATCTCCCCTGTAATGCTGCATTCTTTATATTTACGTACTGTTTTTTACATTAACGTTCTCCCTATGAAGGATTTAATAGACAAATGTTTTCACATGGTACTGTGTGTAACAGTTTATTCAATCTGAATCAAAACAGACATGCCCTATATCTTGTAACCTGTTGTTAAAGGGAAACAAAGTGAGCACTTCTTCCTTTGTGCTCATTCATGTGAGATAATAACCTGGGGATATGTGGGATGAGGTTGGCCTATCACAGGACTGGGGTAGCATGGGAAAGGAGTGTTGATCCCTGCAGATGAATGTTATTGGGCTGAGTTCAGCTGCCTGTAATAATCTCCTGCTGGCTTTTCTCCTTCAGCCCTTTTCCCAGTCGGTGCTAGCTAAACATCAACAGGAGGATCAAGTGCCAGGTGTGAGAACCAGGGCTGATTCAGTCTGTTATCGTTAGATGGTCAATGTCAGGATTATAGTTTACCTTGGTTATTGATGACTTCTAAATGTTCCCTTGAACTTTGAAAAGTAAGATCGAGGGTAAAGGGAGAGGCGGTTTTCTCTCACTCTCCCAGTGCAGGAAACACCTGCAGTGTGTCAGGAGGCATCTGGATATCTTCCCCCATCACGTCTCTGTGTTTGTGTAAGGTGACAACATACAGACAGAGAAAGAGAGCAAGCAAACAAAATGATCTTAAAGAGACATTGTATGCAGTCATTTCCTTTATCATGTACTAATTATGATTGTAAAATACTCACACTTTATAGTACTACCACATAAGCAAGCTATATTTTCTTATCTACGCTGATGCATGTTTACTTGGTTATCTTGAGATAAAGTCGGTCAGTGCAACTATAAACTCTATGTGAAATAAAGAGAGATTTTGCTGAGTCACTGTGATAAGACTGAGGCAAGCCACATGAAAGAGGAAATGACTCGGACACCTTTGAACCGTTGTCCGTACTAAACCAGTATATTTTAAAATGGCAATAATGATAATTCAACACTATATATTATAAAGCTTGTTATCCCCACAGAGGGGATTCAGGTCTGGCTGTTGCACTAAGGCAAACATAAGTAGGCCAACGGATAAAAAGAGAAACAAAAATGTAAAATAGGAAATAACCTTGAAATACTGTACAAGAGTCAAGTGAGTCATTAAACAGCTGTACTTGACAGTGACCCAAAGTTAATGTGGATCTTGTGGAACAGTATTTTCAGATTTTTGTCTTTCAAGCTTCCACATGTCGACTATTACACACGATGCAAATCCAGTTATATGTGCTGGAAATGTTCTCAGCCAATCGAGTGAAAGCAGAGCTGGACACGGAGCCAATCCCGGTGGGCGGTCATTATTTTCAGCCAATCCAGGGGTTTTGGGGCGGGGCCTTTGAAGGTGCTTTCTAATGTCTTTTACACGCTAGCTCGTGTGCCGGGAGGGATACGCAACACACCTTGGGGCGCGAAACTTTTAGAACTAGGGGGCCGTGACATGTCGGAGCAGCTATGTAATACAAGCGTGAACCGAAGTTTCTCTACATAGCCCGGAGGGGCGGATTAAAAAGGGGGGAAAAGTCAAAGGGAAACTACCGTGTGAGTGAGGGCTACCATGGAAAAAGACAGTAAAGAAACCAAGACCAACCCGGAGGCTACGGCCGGCCTGGTGTCCAAGATATTTTTCTGGTAAGTGACCAAATGCCCCGGATGATGAACGCTGTTAGCTGCTGTTAGCGGGGGATTTAAAATGTCTCATTGTAGCTGAATGTTTCTCTGTCATTATACTCCCCATTGTCATGAACGTGTGACATAGGAAACTGAGAGTAAACGGAAACCAGAAGGGTTGCTTTTGACTGTTTGAAAAAAGGTGACTGGGTTATTAATCCGTTACGGTTGGTCAACAAAAACTTGTTTCACTTTGAGGTAACAGTTGAGACAGTGATCAGAAACATACCCTGACAATAATATTTGTGTTTAGGTGGTTATTGTTTCCTGTTTTACCGTTTTTGTTTTACTCAATTGAAAGTTGGACATGTTCATTACACTTTGTATGCAGTTCGCCGTTTTATTCTAGACCTACACATTAGATCATATAGTTAAAGTTCACCCCACTTTAAGAGCTTAAAAGTGCTCTGATGTATCTGATTCATGGCTGCTAATGAATTTTATAGTTTACACTTCCATGTGTAGTTGGATCATCTGATGAAAAGTATGAATAGATACACTGTTCTCTTGATCTTTATCAAACTCCAAAACTCTCCTTCTGATTCTTTCTCCGTCAGGTGGCTCAATCCTTTGTTTCGCATTGGATACAAACGCAAGTTGGAAGAAGAGGACATGTACGATGTGCTCACAGAGGACAGGTCGAAGAATCTTGGGCAGGATCTACAGAGGTACAGAGCCTTCAACAAGTTTGTTTACAAAGTAGTTGTATCTGTGAAAAATACACGTCATCATCATGTTGGACTCTAAAAAACCCTAACTTTCATTTATAACTACATTACATATGAATCAAATACAGTGTATAATCAACAGAATACTTCACAACATTAAAACATGTAAATATACAGATGTCACAGTAATAGAGTGGGGCAGGAATGACATATTTGTGTATGCTGACCTGATGTTAGCATCGCAAAGGTTTCATGACAAATAGTCAATACAATTTGACGTTTTAACTTTTGGAATATTGCAGAAAAAATCTCTGTGGCAAACACATGTTTATGATACTTGATGTTATATTCATCATGATAAGCTCCACATATCAACACCACTTTTATTTACACCACTTAGAATTCCCTACCCTGAACACTTCAGGAAGCTCCCTGATAAGGCTGGGCCATATAAAATGTCCCAAATATCGCCATCTGCTCAACAAAATACCTCAATATTATTATTGCCATGATACTGTAGGGTTTACTTTTAGGGCTTTAATAAAATATCCAAACAATTACATTTTTCGACTAATATTCAGTAAGTTATTCTGGATATAATGACTTAGTTAAAGGTTAAGACAAATAATACAAGTTTAAACATTTGATCACTTTACAATAATGCAGCCTTCAAAATCAGCAAAAGGCTACACGTTTGATATTATTATATCCAAAAACGATGACAATGTCTTGTCTAATGCACAATATCAATATGTTCTTCAGGCCTACTTCCCCAAATATTCTATTTGTGCACAGTCACTTTCCTTAGTAATAAGATGACCAGAAATACCCAGAATGCTCCACTTTAGCCCACTGGGGATTCTCAGTTTGTTATATCTGGCTATCCATGATAAGATCCTCCTTTGAAAAACTTCACCACGTGACCATGAGCAGTAAATGAGTATTTCAGCATTGTAACAGATAAAGCATGTGAGAGGCTCACTGGGATGAAAGTTATGTAGTGTTGATGGTTTTATAAATGTTGTCAAAGTCCAGTTGTGTCGTCAGAAACGTGTCCTGAGATGCACTCCTTTCAAATCTAGCAACAACAGGTTTCACTGCATGTCTATCAAGAGAGCTGTTTTAAGATAACATCTGTAATAAAAAAAATAAAAATTAAATAAGTGTTTACCACAGGATTTTTGAGAGATTATGGAGGCCGGGCAGGGTTCCCCCGGAAGAAAACTATACATTTAAAGTTCAATGCATCCATGTGGTGCACTCTCCATCTGTGAGGAAATATAGCGGCTGGTTCTGGGAAGTCACCCGTAAAACATTTCTAAACACATTGGTTGTTTGGAATAGATAAACAAATCTAATCCCCTGGCACTGCCCTACACTAGCATACACCAAAACACACACACACACACACACGGTGCTCAACAGAGAGGACTGACATGAACCAGAACTATGGTCTATGTTTCCTGTAGTTATTGAATTGCTCTTTTTACTGCACTGTTAGTGTACAGTTGTATTATTATTGTGCTGCTGTGTTTATTGTATTTTCTAACTCTGGCACAACAATTTCCTTTGGGATGAATAAAGTCCTATCTTATCTTAACTACCTTTTGTAACTATTCCAACAAACCAGCTTTGTTATGAGTTTGTCACTACAAGTTTATGATAAGTTGTATCTGACCTTTCCAGCTCCCACTGGTCCAATCACAGCCAACAGCTTATTTGAGTTCAGAGAGAAGGAGAGGTTCTGCAGAGATGGAGCATCCAGACTCTACAAAAAACAAACACATTTAAACATTACAAAATCAAACAAGACACCAATTAACCCTTTAACCTTAAAGGTCCCGTGACATGGCCATTTCTACTGATCATAATTCCATTGTTGAGGTATACTAAAATAGATTTACATTGTACAATTTTCCAAAATCAGAAAACTCAGCCTACACACACACACACACACACACACACACACACACACACACACATATATATTAAGAATTAAAATAAGAGTGTGACTAAACATGCTCCTGATATCAAAACCAAGGTCGGAGCAGAGCATTGTTCTAAGATCAAACGGTGTGTTCTTGTACGTGTCAGGAGATTTAAAAACAAAAAGTATTGTCCTCTCTGTCGATAGAAAGAGACGTACCTTTACCACAAATTCCTCGAGAATGACATCCTTTAAATTCCCAGCACATCCTTACTTAAAACCAAATGTACAAACACATTGATCACCACATTTGCAAGGCGTTAACCTTCTAAATAAAGAAAAGTAATGTTAACATTCGCTCTTTTGCGTTGCGTTGCATCCTCAAGGTCAAACAAACATGATGAATGCATTTCCTTTCCTCAATCACAAAGCGTTTTTTTTTTTAACAACGTTTGTATGCAGCATTGATTACATTCATGTTTACTGGCTTACTTCCTCCCTGCCTTTTTATGACGCATTACCACCTGTGGATCAGGGGGATATAGTGAAAGCATTGACAGGAATCTGAGTTACATAACCTGCATGCACACGTGTGTCCTGATTCTCCACAGGGAAACTTAAAACGGCAGGAAGTAAAAACTTTCATTCTATAAATAGAAACCCTTTATAAACATTTAGGCTGTGTCCAGACTGCCTTGAGCTCTAGTCATATAATCACTGGGAATGTCTAAATTAAAAAGGGCCCTGTGGCTCCCAACCGTATTTAATCGAAGCAATGTTTAGTTTTTGTCTTGAGCCTTAACAGGGTGTCCGCGGGGTCTTAAAAAGTATTAAAAGTTTTTTTTCCTTGTACGATGTGAGGGTCTAAGGACAGAGGGTCGTTTTTCTCATACTGATATTCTGAACAAACTGTGCTGTTGTATTTGCTGAAAAGTGTCTTTACTGTAGGGTATTTTTATTATATGTACAGCACTTTGGCTCGACCAAAAATCTTTAAAAAATGTGCTATATAAATAAAACTTAATTTGATTTGATTTGATAAATCAATTTAGCGAAAATGAAGGCTATTAAAAAGTATTAAACGGCATTTTCCAAGGTATTACATTTTGTAGCTTATTTTCAATAACTATATAAATTGTCCAAAGAGGTTGTATTCTAAAGTCTGCCTGAATGTAATCATTGCGTAGGTGTGTAGTGTGATTCTGTGTAGTTTATTTATGGCATCCCGTTGGATTTGACGTCATCTGAACAGGACATCGCACGCTCACTGCTTGATAGCGTGCGAAGGTCCGTTTACGACCGTTGTTAAACAACATCGTTATGGGGAAATGCAAGTTTGCGTCCAAATGGTTGGAAGATAAGGAGGAAGGACACTCAATACTGTATATAGTAAATGTGAGGTAAAGTGTGTCACCAATGTAACCGGTTAAAACTCCAAGTGGCGATGAGGTCTTATGGAATGTATGGAAAGGGTCTTAAAAAAGGTCTTAAAAGGTATTACATTTGACTTCAGGATTCCTGCATATACCCTGCTTAAGAGAATATTTATTTAGTTATTCACAAGAGAAATAAGCAAGATTTTGTTCTCAACTATCTTTCTAATCATCTGTTGAGCTCTAAAATGTAATGTATGCGAACCATTCACATAAACAACCAAGTGCCATTGAATAAGTGAAAAACAAATGACACTGATGTCAAAATGGGATGAAAACCATAACAAATGTTGTGTTAATATATATATATATATATATATATATATAAAATGGCATATCCAAGGGCTAAATAATATAACGAAAACATGTATTGTGACTTTAATTTTTTTTAATACCAATATTACAAATGTTAAGGTCTTTCTCTTCTGTATTATTGACTATACAGATGCAATAACTCATTCTATAGTCAGACTTTATAAGTGTACACTGTATAACTAAGTGCTCTTATATGTAGGCCTGGCCAACGTGTGATGATGAGATGAATTGATTAATTTTTATGTAGGTGCTGAATTTCTAAAAAACGTCATTCAGAGAGTTATTAATTTAAGCCTTATAAACATGTAATTGAATGAGCATTAAATGAAATCTTTAAGAATAACGTAACAGGACGCAGAACAACCGGCCTGTTGAGAACATTCATTTATGAAAAATAACGTAATTTTCGGATCTCCTGTCCGTAACATTATTGTGGGATATAAAAAAAAAACTTTAGTAACCACTGACTTTTTCTCCACCATGCTACTTTTATTCAGATATCCTTAAGCCTAGTTGTAACCCCTTTCTGCTTCAGCGTGTGCTAAACACAAAGCTAACTCAAAGCCAGCTCTTTTTTAACACGCTTTTACAATTTGGACAGTGCCTTATCCCACTGGTCAGTCGTAGTTACTCGACAGTAAAGTCAAACATTATCAGAAAACGTCTGTACAAAGATCAGCTGTAATGTTTGACATTAACAATAGTAGACAACAGGAAAAACATCCCTCATGTTAATGATTAAATGCAATTCTGTTTTGTAAGGTGGTATATTTTGCAACATGTGCAGACCGTTTGCAGGACGGAACCAAAAACTACCAGAAACACTACTCCAACTGTCTTTAAACTTGAACCTAGGCCAAGTGTTTGAATTTTCCATGCAGCAGTTGATTTCTTATCACGTATAACGTTATTTTATGGTCTGTAAGCAAGCAGACAAGGGTTATTCTGTAGTGTTTTAACATCTTGTTGCAGGCGTTTCATTGACAGGAAAATCGAAATCCTAACTGTGGCCAAGTGAGCATGAGATACTGGACTCAATGCCTCTATGCTCTGTTAGTCATGTTTCTATATTTGTTAGTTTGGTTGAAATGTTCTGGGACATTTTGAACTGCTTTACTTAAAAAGGAAGCAACTGCCACTCCATTGTCCAGGACAATGATGCTATCTCTCCATAGACACCTGTGATACCACGAGGATTTTGATTAAATATCGAAGGTTTTACAAAATGAGAATTGTTTGTGGAGCACTTTTTCATGACTGGACATACAGTTGCCACTTTATACCCCTAATGCCTAAAAATATCTAAATATCTGGTCTTATTGTATTTTTTAACTAATCTTAAGAAAAGACTGTGCCTAAGCTTGAAATTATTATTTTATTCTATGCCATAGAGCATCCAAGTGTTTTTTGGAATGATGCAATCTACAAATGTGATTTTAATCTTCAAAAATGTATGAAAGCTTCAACAAATATGTAGCATATGTACTGACTCCTCTTGGTGCATGGCTGGACTGCTTATCACACTAAAAACACATTGTATAACAGGCTGTCTCTATGTTACAGATACTGGGATGTTGAGATCCAGAAAGCTACCAAAGAGCTGCGACCACCTTCACTCACCAAATGCATCATAAAGTGCTACTGGAAACCATATGGAGTGCTGGGAATCTTTACCCTCATTGAAGTAAGTGTTTCAAACTTTGTAAATACGTTGAATAGTGGATTTACTCTCTGGTTTGAAAATGACTTACAATGCCAAACTTACCGTACTGCTAAACAGATATTTTTGGGAACACGCTTTGGTTGGTTAATATTAAAGGGCTTTGTTAAATCTTCGATTCTGATTGGTCAATTTTGACATTGTACGGCCTGTTATTTCTCTATAGCGGACCTCTGCTAAAGACACTCTGATCAAGGCACTATGTGCAGTCATATTAATCTGCAGAAAGAATCCCGGTCAATTTAACATCAGCTGTTGTCAAAATAAAAGTAATTGTGAATAGACTTTGACATTTTCGGGACAGAGAACCTCGATCAATGCTGCCGGCATTTTAAGTTGGGTTGCTATAGTCGCAGTTCAGCTGTTGCTTCGCAGTATAACAGACTAGTCAAAGCAGAAGGAATAACATCATTTTTAAATCAATAAAATATCTTAACTGTGATTCAAATCATTTATTTATTATGTAGCTGTCAGGAGCTTGCTGGCCCTGTCGTGGTTCTTTTCTCCTTGGTTGACTGTGCTAGTGTGTTGTGAAGCTCACCCTTCTCCATCTCCCTGCCTGCCTATCAGGAAGTCATCAAGGTGGTCCAGCCGGTGTTCTTGGGGAAGATGATTATTTACTTTGAGACCTACGACCCAGAAGACATGGTGGCTCTGTACGAGACTCTGGGCTACGCGGCCGGCCTCTCCGTCTGCTCCATCGGACTCGCCCTGCTCCATCACCTCTACTTCTACCACGTCCAGAGGACAGGCATGAAGATCAGAGTGGCCATGTGTCACATGATCTACAAAAAGGTCAGTAGGAGGGCAGGCCCCGTTCACATTATCATTGATGCTGCTTGACCTGCATGTCAAAGGATGACCTTTGAATGTGTTTCTTCAACAAAAAGCCCTAAAACTACAGGTCATATCTCTATATCTCTTTTCCACAAATGTGATATCTTGCAGTTGGGCAGTGTTTGTGATCGATGCTCAGCACTAATGGCCCTTCCTCTCTTCTTCCTAGGCTCTGTGTCTCAGCAGTTCAGCCATGGGAAAGACCACCACGGGCCAGATCGTCAACCTCCTTTCCAACGACGTCAACAAGTTTGATGACGTAAGTGAAACTTAAATCATTCAGAGAGCAGAAGGGCTGCTATTTTTCCCTGCAAAGGTCAAGGTGCTACAACATTCCTGGCCAACAAATGTACATACTTACTCCCAAGTTGCCTTTAGAATCAAGATCAAATTGTTTCTTCTTTGCTCAGGAACAACACTAATCTAAGAGCTCTTGTTATTTGGACTGGCGTTTTAGGTTTTGATCAAATATATTTTATTGATCCTAGATTAGGAAACTGTTTTAGTAGAGCAGTATGTTATTATGTTATTTAATGAGGAGTTGCAATAATGTACCATTATGTAACTTTTACAGAAAATACAGGATATAAGGGAATTGACATTACAGTTAGGGCTGCACGATTTGGGGAAATAATCTAATTGCGATTTCTCTGACAGATATTGCGATTCTATTTGCGATATTTGTTTTTAAGCGACCCAACGAAAGTTTAGTGTAAAATGTGGCCATATCTCCGGCTAGGAAGGTCGTATCAACGTGCTCCCGTCTCTAGCACCCCCGCAGCCCGAGCTACGAGTGAAATAACTAAACTTACATGCAACTTCCGTTGGGTTGCTTTAAAGTCAAGCTTCAGTTTAAGATTCACCCTGTAATAGATGTAAAACATGTGATGGTTTACTAACCATTACTAACCTGACTCAGATGCTTTGTTTCACCAAAGCATCTAGGAAAGCTCCATTGGAAGCCATTTGGAAAGGGCAGGCACTTTCAAAAATACTTGGCAGGTGATTGGATCAATCTGTCTATCACCTTCTATCATGGGCCACTTCTGATTGGTTAACAATGGCTGGTACATGTGGAGCTCAGCACTTCTGATTGGTGTGGAGGACTGACACACAATCGCAGGCTTTCCGATTTGATAATTGCATCATTTAAAAATCGCGATTTCGATTTAAAATCGATTAATCGTTCAGCCCTAATTACAGTCTACAAAATGGAAACAGGATAGAGACATCAAGCAAGATAATTACAATCGGTAACATCCGGTGATAACTGAATGGAAAAGGTCGAGGTGCCACCATTCTGTCTGTCGAATGCTGGAGAACAGAAGGAAGCCAGACGTGTATTACAACTGTTGAGAAAAACTCCCAGCTATTGTGAGGTTTAAGCAACAAGTTAGAAAGACAAAAATACAATAAAATGACACTTTATGATACATTTCAAAACAGATAATATTTGTAGTGTTTAGCTGCATCTACCTCAGTAATCCAGTGCAAGATGAGCTGTATGAACCCCATCTCCACCTGCCTGCATCGTGAGGGAGTGTGTTCTGGGGAATTTAACTCCAGGAATGCACATTTGACCTAGTTCTGCAAGTCACCACTTATGAAGCTTTTAAGTTTAAGGGTTTGATTTATAGCTGCCGGATAAATTGGTTGTTGGGTGTAACGTATTTTCCTGTTATGTGTGGTTACAGTGTCTCACTGTGTTGGCTCTGTCCTGACTGTATCACACAGGAACACGGAGAACGTCTCCCAGCGTGAGGGACTGATTATCCTCTGAGGCTTTGTGGCACCAATCCCACTCTGTCTCATTAAAGTGTTGAGTTTCCTTTTAATCAGAGCCTGCTGGGAAAACACCACTTTGTTGTTTGGCATCGGGTTCTTAAGTTAATCAAGTCCTCCTCTCATGCTGGCTTGCATTAGTCTTTAGAAAGTCACTACCTGACTGGAGTCTGCATGCCTCTTGGCCCTTAGCGATCAATGTGTGGCTCTTTTGTTGAATACTTTTGTTTGTTTATCAGGATCCAAAATACTTCATTTATCCTGAGGGAAATTGGGTTTCGTGACAGTCGTTCCATTTAGAATTAAATGGATACACATAAGAAATATGAAGAAAAAAATCTAAGAAATTGAGTACTGTTTTAATATATTGGGTACCACTTTACAATAAGACTACCCTTATAAAGGATTCATAAAGGCTTTATAATTAGGTTATTAATTAGGTTGTAAACACTTTATTAATCATTAAGAACCATTTATAAACCAGTTCTAACATCAACACAGGCTCACTATTTGGCAAGATGACTAAGCCTTATATTGGCTACTTAGCGAGAATCAACTCAGTGAACAACAGATACCAAGGATGCTGGCTGATGAAGAGGACGAAGTAAGCTAAGTAGCCAATATAAGACTTCGCAGTACAGATAAATGTGGGCTCACTATTTGGCAAGCAACCGGTCTCAGTTGCCCTGTTTATCTCATGTCTTATAAAAGCTTATTAAGGATTTATAAAGTGTTCACAACCTAATTAATAAATGAATTGCAAACTATTCGTAAACCCTTTATAAGGGTAGTCTTATTGTAAAGTGCTACCTTATATGGTATAGTAAAAATGTCCAATAAAAGATGAGCTAAAATTAAAATTCCAGCTTTTGTCCTGGTGGTGACATTCTCTTTCCAGGTGACCATCTTCCTGCACTTCCTGTGGGTGGGGCCCCTCCAGGCCGCGGTGGTGGTGGGGCTGCTGTGGATGGAGATCGGTCCGTCATGCTTGGCAGGCATGGTGGTGCTTATGATCCTGATGCCAATGCAAACCATGTTTGGAAGACTCTTTTCTAAGTTCAGGTAACACACACCCTCACAGAATCCAGATACTCCATTGTAGCTGATAGCTTTGCCAATGTACGGATTCACCCTGCAAATATACTTATATATTTTTTACTGAGCAGAGGTCTCTACTCAAACAACACACAAGTATCAAACACTCCTTTGAAAGTGTATAAAGCTTAATTTCCAAGTCATATTTAATTAGGCTATTGTTAAGCATTAATGGAGTTAATAACTTTACTTTAGTAGCTGTAAGTGGAAGAACCAGTTCTACTTGCAGCAATTATTTTCAAAATAGGAATGCACTTCCTCTTAATCACACACAAACTACTTTTGAAAGTTTTCTGTTACACAATGTTTCTGCAGATTTTAAACAGACTTACTTTTCCTTCATTTTCCTTACAGGAGTAAGACGGCCAGTCTCACGGACGACAGGATCCGCATGATGAACGAAGTGGTGTCTGGGATCAGGATCATCAAGATGTACGCCTGGGAGAAACCCTTCTCTGCTCTGGTGTCTGAGGTCAGAAGGTAAAAACATGAAAGGCATTCTTGTGGTCGGACGTTTTCTTCACAGTTGGGATATTTTGAGATCAAAGTAGCGTGTACTGTTTTAGGAGTTCTGGAGCTTTTCTCTTGGAGATCTGAAATGCGGGTGTAGGGCAGCAACCCTGGTTGTAATTCCCTGCTGAATATGGGTTTTGTAGTCCTTTGTGTGGTGTAGGTTTTGGCTCACATCTCCAGTGTTTATGAAAAGGAAAGGAGATGTGTGGTTAACTTTAACGGACTACAGTACCTTTCCCAATTTTAATCGGCGACTACAAGCTGCATCACCCATTATGTTTTGTTTTCTATTGTTAGTGCTGCTGTTTGGACACACAGTATTTGGTTTGCTTGCAACCCAGTGCCATTGATTCAGGTTGTGCAAAGAAGGGGTGTGTTGTTTGTTTTTCCTATTGAAATACATTTAAGGCGACAGCTAACGTCCTGGTTTTGGGGCGCACCCTTAATGTGAGATAACATTAATCTGATTAGCGCTGAAAGAGGGCGACAACTACTCCAGGTGAAACGTGAACATTTGGCTGACCATAAAACTTCCATGGAGCTTTATCTAAATTACGAAGAAAAAGGATATTGGTGCAAATCAAATCAAATCAAATCAAATCAAATCAAATCAAGGTTTATTTATAGAGCACATTTAAAAGCGATTTTTGGTCGGGCCAAAGTGCTGTACATGTAATAACTACAATCACATAAAAACACATTTCTATAATCACAATAAATTACAACAGATATTTAAAAAGAAAACACAGGGAAAAGTCAGGTGTCGTGCTCCGCTCTGACTAAAAGGCCAGGGAGAAGAAGTGTGTCTTAAGAGTAGATTTAAAAACCCCTAGGGTCTGGGCCGACCTCAAATGGAGGTGCAGCATCAGAACAGGTTCCAAAACGCACATACAGAGATATATTACATTTTTGTGATGGACGTCACTTGAGTTTGTTGATTTGATTTGATAGCAGTCTAATTTCTCTGTTGTAGTAAGAATAGGGATGGGTATCGTTAAGGTTTTAACGGTACAACTACTTTTATCGATACTGCTTATCGATCCGGTCTTATAACGGTACTTTTATCGGTTCTTTTGGAGAAAAAAATGAGGTAAACTAACTAAACAAATTGTGAACAAAACTAACATTGCTTTTTATTTAAATTAAATACATAATATTTCACATCAAAAGAAACAACAGTATTAGATAATCTGGTGACAGAATTGTAAACAGAATAGCTGAAACTTTAACAAAATAAATAACTCAGTTACTTCTAATCATTAACCCATGTTTGAATCATTGAGTTAGCTCCGTGTGTTGCTGCTAGCATACATAATACCTGACGTGGAAAAGTTAGTCGTGGATGGGGCTACAGAGCTACTAGAAAGACAGTCGAACCCGGTGCATTTCTCCGTCTGAATGTGGTGCACTTTTGCTAAATGTTTAGACAAATTGCTCGTGTTACCGCCCTGACATGCTAAACTCTTATTGCACTTTTGGCAACGAGCATGTCCACATCGAGACGGGTAAAGTTTAACCACACCTCGGAGCGCGTTCTCTCCGCCATCTCCTCCGTGTGTGTGTGTTGCTGCATGTAGCAGCTGCGTGTGTGTAAACTGCCCCACCCCCTCGCACCCAGACGGGGGAGAGAGATCTCTCGTCTGGATTGGAAAGATCGAAAATACTAAAAATAATCATAGACGCATTTTGTAGTCTTTTTTGCATATTAGAAAGGGAGTTGGCGACACTAAAACTGCAATATAATGTTTGTGTAGCAATAATACATATGACATATTTTTTACATCCAGTACCGATAAAAAGACCGATAACGTCGGAGCTTAACGGTACCACGGTCTTTAATAATTCAGCCCCGGGGCCCGTTTAATACCGGGGCTCGGTACCCATCCCTAAGCAAGACACTGTCAATATTTAGCAGAAACCCATTTCTATTTGGGTTTCTGTTTGGTTTAACTTTGTAGTTTAAATTGAGATGCCATAGCAACCTAAGCAACATGACTTTATCTCCAACATGGTTCTCGTGATTTTATTCTCTGTACCTTAAAGAAGGTGGCATGTTAGCTTTGTGAACTGACATGGTTTTTGGCAAACCTTCTTGATCTGTGCTAGAAGGGCTGACAAATCAAAACAGCCAATCCTCTATTTCCCCCACTCAATAACCCAGAAAAGCAGTTATTAAAATCATCCACTGCCAAACCCTACATCTATAATTGTTCTGTAGTTTTGGTAAAAAGACAACAGCAAATTGTGACTAGATTAATTTTCTTAAAATCAGTGTGTGAATGTTGTATTTCTCTGCGTCCACTTAGGAAGGAGATCTCCAAGATCATGAAGAGCTCCTACCTAAGAGGCCTCAACATGGCATCCTTCTTCTGCGCCAGCAAGATCATCCTCTTCATCACCTTCACCCTCTACGTCCTGCTGGGAAACACCATCACAGCTAGCCGCGTGTTCGTGACGGTTTCGCTGTACACCGCCGTGCGACTCACTGTCACGCTCTTCTTCCCCAGCGCCATCGAGAAGCTGTTCGAGAGCCGCGTCAGCATCCGCAGGATCCAGGTACGGCGATTCAGGCTTTGACTTCAGTTATTAAACTGAACTAAGGGTTACGTGTTGAATTCATAACAAGGGGATTACATTTGGAACTTTAAAATGGATGCCAAAGCTATCAGACCTTGCTCCTACTTGGACTTAGGATCAGCGTCAGAAATATTTCTCTTATCTTGGGGTCAATTGGGTTTCTTGCCAGGTGTTATATTTTAAAATGAAACATTTAAAGGGGACCTATCATGAAAAATTGCACTTTTTGATGTCTTTTATACATAAATATGTGTCCCCGGTGTGTCAGAGAACTCACGCAGCGTCAGAAAATAAAACCCTCTCTTTTCCTCCGTACCCAAATCTCTAAAAACGGGGCTACAACGGAGCTGATCCAGATTTGCGTCCGATATGACGTAATATCTGAAATGTAGGCTGGCTTTACACCCACGGCCCTATCAGAAACTGCTATCAGAAAAAATGCCGACTGTTTTGGACATAATATGGTCGGTGCATGTTGACATTAGCATCGCTAACACTCAGAGCTAACCTGTACTGGAGAGCATGTGTGTGAAGAAGCAGGAAATAAAAAGGAACTCACCTTGTGGTATAACCGGCAAGAGAGAAAGCCTTTGAGCTCCATACTGTGTCAGAAATAATCCATGATAATCCATGATATGGCGTTTCATCACGGCAGTATTTCGTTTAGACAGTAGCTGCCGGGTCCCGCATGAGCTCAGCCCCCTCCTTTTTTATTTTAAAGTTTTATACCCCAAATCAGCACTTTTGAAACAGGAAGTGAAATAGAGGGATATGAGGGATGGCTAGAATGAATAGAATCTGTTTGGTATTTTGAGCAAAACACTTCATAGACATGTTTTTTATATATTTTTATATATCTGAGACCTATGCTATTGCCTAAAAATAGCATGATAGGTGCACTTTAAATAAACATAAAAAGTAGATGTGCAGATGCAAAATATAAAATAAAATAAGATATTTATATAAACATAAGAATCTAAAGTAAAAAGGCCAAAAAAAGATTACTCAATATTTCTGGACACTGGAAGACCCTCAGATAGACATTAAAGAGAAGATGTCTCAGATGTGTTGTGTTCTTTTTACGGTCCAGGAGTTCCTGATGCTGGATGAGATCATAGAGAGCCCCGCTGCCCCCCCCACAGGAGGAGAAGGAGGACGCCTCGGTGGAGATGCAGGACCTGGTCTGCTACTGGGACAAGGTCGGTTAGCTAACGCTCACTGGTGTACACACTAGCAATGCCCTGAACCAATTCACTACATCACGCAAATCCAGAAATATGATTTAACCTTCAACCACCCACAGCTCTGCTTGGTGAACGCACTCGCAGTATGTGCTTTCTCAGACTGCTAATACAATTAATAATAATAATAGATTAATTTTGTTAGCGCTTTTACAGGTGCTCAAAGACGCTTTACAGATATAGTGAAAAAAAAGAACAACAAATAAATAAATATAGTTAAAGTCAAATTAAAATCAAGCAATACAAAAACACATTAAAAGTTTTTTGAAGGTGGTGGGGTCAGTGCAGTCTCTGATGGTGTGTGTGTGTGTGTGTGTGTGTGGGGGTGTGTGGGTGGGCTGAGTTCAGGGTGTGTGTTCAGTGTGTGTGTGGGCTGAGTTCAGGGTGTGTGTTCAGTGTGTGTGTGTAGGCTGAGTTCAGGGTGTGTGTTCAGGCTGAGTTCAGGGTGTGTGTGTTCAGGCTGAGTTCAGGGTGTGTGTGTTCAGGCTGAGTTCAGGGTGTGTGTGTTCAGGCTGAGTTCAGGGTGTGTGTGTAGGCTGAGTTCAGGGTGAGTTCAGGGTGTGTGTGTAGGCTGAGTTCAGGGTGTGTGTGTAGGCTGAGTTCAGGCTGAGTTCAGGGTGTGTGTGTAGGCTGAGTTCAGGCTGTGTGTAGGCTGAGTTCAGGCTGAGTTTCTCACTGTCTCGCAGACCCCACGCAGCAACTAGGAAACAACACCATTAATACAGCTCACACTGTCTGCTCCGCGAGCCCGCAACGTCCCGCCAACACGGCACCCAGACCCCACGCAGCATTCTCATCTGTTTGTCATTACTGGTGTCCTTTTCTGGTTGCTAACGCCATTGTAACACATAATCACTGATGTTCCACTGTAATGGTGGTGGAGTGGGCGAGCTGACCAATCAGAATACACATACTATACAGAGAGGCTGTATGAGAAACCAATGTGATTTTGGAAAATTGAACAATGTAAATCTATTTTAGTATACCTCAACAATGGAATTATGATCAGTAGAACTGGCCATGTCATGGGACCTTTAAGGTTAAAGGGTTAATTGGTGTCTTGTTTGATTTTGTAATGTTTAAATGTGTTTGTTTTTTGTAGAGTCTGGATGCTCCATCTCTGCAGAACCTCTCCTTCTCTCTGAACTCAAATAAGCTGTTGGCTGTGATTGGACCAGTGGGAGCTGGAAAGGTCAGATACAACTTATCATAAACTTATAGTGACAAACTCATAACAAAGCTGGTTTGTTGGAATAGTTACAAAAGGTAGTTAAGATAAGATAGGACTTTATTCATCCCAAAGGAAATTGTTGTGCCAGAGTTACAAAATACAATAAACACAGCAGCACAATAATAATACAACTGTACACTAACAGTGCAGTAAAAAGAGCAATTCAATAACTACAGGAAACATAGACCATAGTTCTGGTTCATGTCTAATGTTTTTTTGTCCTTCCAGTCCTCTCTGTTGAGCACCATCCTGGGAGAGCTGCCCAACGAAAAGGGGACTCTGAAGGTCAAAGGTCAGCTGACGTACGCCGCCCAGCAGCCCTGGGTGTTCCCCGGAACAATCCGCAGCAACATCCTGTTTGGGAAGGAGCTGGAGCCCCAGAAGTACGAGAGAGTCCTCCGAGCCTGCGCCCTGAAGAGGGTGAGATACGCTTGAATGACTTTGCAGTTCACCTGGTACTGCGCGGATAGATAAAACACTGACTCATCAAATTCATAAACAATCTGATTGATGTACTACCGCACTCGGACTCACTCTGAAATGTGTCAGGAGATAACTTCTGTCATGATTTGGTGCTAGAGAAAAAGTAAATGAATGCTCTCTGTATGGGCACTTGACCTTTGTTTTAAGACGGGTCAAAACAATAAATGATACCTAATGATATATATTTAGTTTTGATTGATGGTGTCAGAATCTTAGGATGATATGTACACAGAGTTACATATTAGCTAAGGAATTTCTCAGTTAATGTCAGCTGCTGTTTGCTTTACCAAAAAGAGCAGCTGCAGGTAGAAAAGACAAAACTGGAACCAAACAGGCTGACTAGGTGCTCATTCATTCATTCATTCATTCATTCATTCCTGGAGCACTGACAGCAGTGACCTGTGAAAAATGATCCTCTGGCAGCAGCGTTATCTTCGTGCCTGCAGGCTAACTGTATTTGAATGTCAATATGATGTAAAGTCATTCTACGGCAGAGTCTAAGCTAAAGTTGTATGGATGGTTCCTACTTTTCTCTTGGACTGATTGGACTTGGACAGAGGGGCAATGCGATTTATAAGAGAACCGTTTTTGTTGCATTTGTTGAAATTGTCTTTTAAATTCGACAGCCATCAATACAAAAAAAAGGAAACAAATTGGAGTCTCTGGCTGGAGCGGGCCTGTAATAACCCGTCTAATCATTTACCTGCCAGCCGTAAACTCATTGACGTTGACAGCATTGAGCACTGATAGCCACATTGGTCTTGAATGAGTCATTTGGGGTACTGGTTTTAAAAAAGACCTTTTGCCGGTTTCTGAAGATCAGCCGAGCCACGAGTTTCAGACAGAACACTCACTCTGACGTTGGTTTCAATGCATAACTACATGACAAAATGTACCTAGAAAAGGAGAGGTCACCCAGGCTGTGTCCAGTAAATGAGTTACTTATGAGTCCTTTGATTGCTTTTGATTGTACATAATAAAAGGAAATCATCCAAATAAAACAAAAAATGCTATGAAATAAATTGTCCCGATGTGACGCAGGATCAGACATTATTGTGTTTGAATGGACATATTATGGGACCATCTTTGTATGCAGTCATATCATGTGCTGACTCACTATGACTCTAAGCAGCTATGTTACTGTCAGGATGTGTAATGATTTAATGATGGGATTAAGAGAGAGCTTGATAATGGAAAAGGATGGATTTGAACTAAAAGTGTTGTCATGTTTGCATCTGTATCGCACAGCCAGGGAATGTTGGTTAAAAAAAATAACCAAATGTTTTTCACACATCTGCCATGTTTTCTTTTGTCTATAAAATGGAATGGGAAACTTTCCATCAACAAATTCAACGTTTTCTTATGTCAAGAACAGACAAAAACCCAGAGAGATTTAGTTATATACATCTATTTATTTATTTGTGTCGATACCGCTAATAATTACACAAATTATGTTTTGTGTGGCCTGCGATGTGCTGAAGACAGATATGTTACTGCACGAAGTGTCGTTGAGAGAAACGAGTGGTGTTGTCAATGTCATGTTGTTAAATCAAATCAAATCAGGTTTTATTTATATAGCACATTTAAAAGCGATTTTTGGTCGAGCGAAAGTGCTGTATCTAATAAATGTAATAAAAACACATTACTACAATCACAATAAACGACAATAAATTACAACAGATATATATAAAAAACAAAATAAAAATAAAAACACAAGGAAAAGTCAGGAGTCGTGCTCCGCTCTAACTAGAAAGCCAGAGAGAAGAAATGTGTCTTAAGAGTAGATGTAAAAACCCCTAGGGTCTGGGCCGACCTCACATGGAGGGGCAGAGTGTTCCAGAGCCTAGGGCCAGCTGCTCCGAAGGATCGGTGCCCTCGGGTTTTTAGCCTGGTCTTGGGCACTACCAGCAGCAGCTGGTCAGCAGACCTTAAAGCTCTGGCTGGGGTGTAGCGCTGGAGGAGTTCAGCTATATAGGCCGGAGCCAGCCCATTTAGGGCTTTGAAAACAAATAAAAGGATTTTAAAATCAATTCTGAACCGAACTGGAAGCCAGTGTAGTGAGGCCAGAATAGGGGTGATGTGGTCACGCTTTTTGTGGCCAGTCAGCAAATGTGCAGCAGCGTTTTGGACTAGCTGCAGGCGTTTAATTGAGACCTGGTCCATATCCACATACAGAGCGTTGCAATAGTCCAGTCTCGAGGTTACAAAGGCGTTAATAACCCTTTCTAAGTCATTAAAAGATAAATACGACTTGGTTTTGGCCAATAGTCTTATTTTAAAAAAGCAGGATTTGACTACGGTGCTGACCTGCTTGTCGAATTTAAAAGTGCTATTGAAGGTCACTCCAAGGTTCATGACCGAGGGGAGGATGTGTAAAGGTACAGCATGTGCTTTCTTTGGCACATGTTCAGACATGTACGGACAACATGACCAGAGGGTTACACTGTCTCTGCGGTTCCTCCTCTTAGTTGTGCACGGCAGCCTCAGGTTATTATTACAGAGCTGTGTCTGTTGCTCAGTCAGGTGAGGCCTTCTCTACAGTCTCTTCTGTCTTAAGTGTTATTTGTTTAATTTCAGAAATGAAAAATTAAGATGTAAAACAAGTTCAGTGTGATTTCCCCCTCCCCCTTCTATTTAATTGTTTTTGAGTTCTACATTAATTGTATTGTTGTGTGACTGCAGGACATGGAGCTGCTCCCAGATGGAGACCTGACACTGATCGGGGACAGAGGGGCCACTCTCAGCGGGGGACAGAAAGCTCGGGTCAACCTGGCCAGGTGAGAGGACATACGACACCAGATGGGATTAACTGCATTTGATGATGAGATAAATCAAAATAGTTATTTATTATACTATTGACTGGGATTGATGTGTTTTCAGGGCTGTGTATCAGGACGCAGACATCTACCTGCTGGATGACCCTCTGAGCGCCGTGGACGCAGAGGTGGGGAGACACCTGTTTGAAAAGTGAGTGATTTGAGAGTAACGTAAAACATTTCAGGCACGAAGTGTGTGTACATGCTCTGGTCCGCACATATTAGAGCAGGTTACAGCACAAGGATCGATCAGACTCCAGTCTCTTTGTATTCAAACAGAAAAATGCGGTGTTCTGGTTAACTCCCCGTGAGAGAGAGCTTCCAGTTAGATCTCAGCAGTAGAAAAAGGTTAATCTGTTTTCAGCATTTTGCTATACAGTTTACACTGAGGGCTATGCATCTCAAGTGAGAGCAGAGAAGTTTTTCAGGGAAGAAAAAGTTTCCAGTGTTTTTAAAAGGCCAGAGGCTAAGGCAGGAAGAGGTGCGGTGCTGTTACTGTCAGGAGGACAATCGGAGTTGACCCACTGCTTCCTGTTACACTCTTCCGCTGGGATAATACAGTGACATTATGTAACAACTATAATATATATTGGACACACACTGATACAGTAGATCGACTTAAGATTGCTGCTCTGTTATAAGGGGGGTGGGGGGGATTCTGAACTATCTAGATAAATAGCACTAAAGGCTGTCACTACAACTGACTCAAAGTTCACTGTCTGTGTGTCCTCAGGTGTATCTGTGGCCTGCTGAAGAACAAGCTTCGTATCCTGGTAACCCACCAGCTTCAGTACCTGCAGGCCGCCGACCAGATTATCGTCCTCAAGGAGGTCGGTGTCTCTACAGAGCAACATAACATGTGCAGCACTATGTGCAGCATTTACACTCCGATTCACTCTCCAGCACCAAGTGGCAAAAACATCTCGTACACATCTGGGAGAAAAGAGAGCGTAAAGTCACGTTGAACATCACTTCTTGTTGAGGTCACTAACAGGAAGCCAGAGTGTTTGTGTTTGAAGACGTCAGCACCATTAACTATAAACCTGTCTGAGTGTGTTTACATGGAGAGATAGTGTTTGTGTGTTGGCAGCGCTGATGTAAACACAGTCACAGATGTGCACAGTATCCTAACTGTGTGTGTGTGTTTGTGTCAGGGTCACATGGTGGCTAAGGGGACGTATGCAGAGCTGCAGCGGTCGGGGGTGGACTTCACCTCCTTGCTGCAGCAAGAGGAAGAGGAGGAGGAGCAGCAGCAGGCTCCTCAGGAAGTGTCTGTGAGGAAGAGAACTCTGTCCCAGAACTCTGCGCTCTCTCAGGCATCCTCCGTGCACTCGGTCAAAGACGGAGACCATTTACCGGTTTGTACATCATCTCCCCTCTCTGGCAATACTGCGGCATTTGCATGGCAGTGGAACGGCAAAGAAAGCGGCACAAGCTGCCATGCGAGTATTTGCGTAGCCGAAATTATACGGAGGGGAATCACAGTGTGGGAAATGTGTCTGAATTCAGATATCATCCAATCTATTCCATTTATTCCTGTTCCATTTATTATAATATAATTCTATTCATTTCATTTTTTTTTTTTTAATTAAGATTAGCCGATGCAAATATTCTTACAATTCAATATTGTATAATACTCCAGAGCCTTGTTAAGTCCAACATGAAAAAAACGATGTTAAAAATCCACAACATGTATTTTATCTGACCAAATATTGTTTTGACAATGTCTTTTTATCACGTGTGTGTCCGTTGGACACAATAAGTAGTTAACAGTAGTCGTCTGTCCCGCATAAAGCTTTTCTGTGCACTTGTGTTCATTGGTCACGATGTTTGTCCACGCAGGCAGAGGCTGTGCATACGGTAGCAGAGGAGAGTCGCGCTCAGGGAAACATCGGAGCGGGTCTGTACGTGAAGTACATGAGAGCTGGAGCCAGCGTGGTTCTTCTGATCTTCGTCATCCTGGTCAACATTCTGGCTCAGGTATGCAGGGAAGGCCAACGGAGGCACCACCAGGTTGAGGAAAAGTAAAATCCTCTGGTATAGCCGAGTGAGAAAATGTGGAAAAGATTCTATACTATATTCTATACACAAAAAGTGCATTGATCAATGAATGTAAGAGGAATTGGTCCCCTCTTGAGAGAAACACTAACCGGCTGCTTGCTCTTTTCAATTCTCTAGGTGGCATACGTTATGCAGGACTGGTGGTTGGCTCATTGGTAACTATGACAATCACTGAGAAGATAAAAAATGTTAACTTGCCAGTCATTTCTCAGAGTTCTTTATTTTTGTACAACCTAACTTGTTTTTCCTTTTTGACCAATCAGGGCCGACGAGCAAGGGAAGCTGCTGGTGAACGGCACCGTCATCCAGAACGGACAAAACGTCACGGTGGAGCTGGACACGACGTTCTACCTGGGCATTTACGGAGGTAACCTCAGAACACGCGTGGTTCTTTACACCGCCACCTTGTGCGCATCGGTAGTTAAACAGAGAATATTTTGCCGGGTGTTTTCCAGGTTTGACGGCGGCCATCGTCCTGCTCGGTTTTGTGAGGAACATGGTCATGTTCCACGTGCTGGTGAAGAGCGCACAGGCTCTGCACAACCGCATGTTCAACTGCATACTAAGGACGCCCGTGCGCTTCTTTGACATCAATCCCATCGGTAAGCAAAAGTTCAACATGACTTTAGCTGCCGTCAGTTGCCAAAGTATTGCCCGTCTCAAGGATTATTTACAGGAGCATAACTTTACTAAATATACAATGGGAAATAACATGAAACGAGAAGTTGCCATGGCCCAAATATAAACTGTATAACGGTGTATGGGCCGCATTGAAACAGGCTTTTTTCCTGTCTTAGCAACAAGTCGTAGCAACAAGTCGTAGCACTTAACAACACAATCCAGCATTAATCTTTTATTCACACAGTCTACCGTAAAAGGTGCCACCTCTAACCACATTGATAAACATAAACTGTAGTGGCGATGGAAGCATGATCTTCTGCTAAGCGGTTTCCATTGAATGTATTTTGTCTCCTCAGGAAGAGTTTTAAACAGGTTTTCAAAGGACATGGGCCAGCTGGATTCTAACATGCCGTGGACTATGGTGGACTTTATTCAGGTGAGGAGTGGTCTCACGGCAGCGAACATGGGGGCCGTTTAGTATATCTTTGTACGGTCGAGTTGAATAAACATTGCACGGCTTCCACACAAAGGAAACTATTAGATTAACAGTAACTTGTTTAAGGCAGTACATGTGGTGGCATTGAGGTTCATTTTATAAGCCATTAGTTTCTTTAATGAATTAAGTGGCAAATGTTCCATGAGTGGGACAAGCAAGGGTTAAGTAAGGGTTCATTAGAAACTGGATATTGTCAGCAAATAGTAAGAGGAACTATGTTGTATAATGTTAATGAGGGACACACATCAGAAGTAAGTGAGATCATCTATTTAAATGAAGAAATAGGTTCCATGTAGTAATGTAATTTGTGATGCAAGTCTGTGTATTTAAAAGACTTGTCAGGAATAGGCAGTAAATAATTAGTGAATTAGTGCTGTTGTTGCTGCTGGAACTGCTACCCCCACGACCCGACCAGGGATAAGCGGGAGAAGATGGATGGATGGATGGTGCTGTTGTTTGTGCAGACAGGCAGCAGAGAGGCAGGGGAGACGTTTTTCTATAAGAGATGTGCCCAGAAGTAGATGCTAAACCCAAAACAAACAGTGACAACTAAAGCTACGGTAGTTTGTTTTTTCTTCCCTCCTAAGCAAAGAGGTAAATGTCGGGCGAAGGATTGCCTGATTTATTGCCAGAGAGCAGCCTTCTGCATAAACTGGAGATAATGACCAGATCGTCTTTAGGAAATTCTTCAGTCATCAGTTCGTCAAACAGTAACGTGTTTCTTTCTCTGCGCAGGTGTCCCTGCAGATCATCGGGACGGTAGCCGTGTCAGTGTCGGTGATCCCCTGGATCCTCATCCCCGTGCTTCCTCTGCTGCTCGTCTTCATCTACCTGCGGCGCTACTTCCTGCAGACTGCCAGGAACATCAAGCGCCTCGAGGCCACCAGTGAGTCTCCCACAATGCAACAGCGTACGTATCATGATGCAGGCCGATCGCTCGTGAAACGTTTATCGTCTGTCCCGCAGCTCGGAGTCCCGTGTTCTCCCACCTGTCGTCGTCCCTGCAGGGCCTGTGGACCATCCGAGCCTTTAGAGAACAGGAGAGGTTCCAGAACGTCTTTGACGCCCATCAGGACCTCCACTCAGGTTCTCCTCAGCTTCAATGCTTTACATTTCCCCGGAGCCTCGCCAGTGCAGCGCGGGTAATGTTTTTCTCCGTGTCTAACAGGGGCCTGGTTCCTGTTCCTCACCACCTCTCGCTGGTTTGCTGTGCGTCTGGACGGCATTTGCGCCATCTTTGTTACTACGGTGACCTTTGCCTGCCTTCTGCTCAGAGACCGTGAGGCAGACTTTTGATTCTTAAACATTAACCTCTGGCTTTTGACCACCTCGCAACGAGTGGGAAATGATTAAATAAATAACCATTTATAGACGGAATCAAATCTGTAAAATGTCTGTCCCCCGGTTGTTAGAGCTGGACGCCGGCTCTGTGGGTCTGGCTCTGACGTACTCCGTCACTCTGATGGGCATGTTCCAGTGGGGGGTGAGGCAGAGTGCAGAGGTGGAGAACATGGTAAGCTATTGATAACCAACCTGTAAAGCTTGATATGTTGGCCTCTGCTGACCTGATTTGTGATTTGTGTGTGTTTTGTGCGGGTCATCTTTATATTCTCCCATTTGCCCTTTTTCGGCCAAGTTGAGAAGTAACAGTCCCCGATAGTGTGTTATTGTGAGTGTTGCCTTAAGGTGACGACGGTTACTGTAATACCGAACACTCGGGAACACACTGTTTGATCTTAATGCGTGTTGTTTTAACATGTAGTCAACCAGATCTTTACTGTGTTCAGATGACGTCAGTGGAGAGGGTGGTGGAGTACACCGAGCTGGAGAGCGAGGCACCCTGGGAAACTGAGAAGCGTCCTCCTCCCGATTGGCCCAGCAAAGGCCTGGTGACCTTTGACCGCGTCAGCTTCTCCTACAGCCCCGAGGGCCCGCTGGTGCTGAACAACATGAAGGCAATGTTCAGACCCCAAGAGAAGGTGAGACAGGTTTGAACAGTCCCAGGCTCCGAGACAGTCTACAGGATGTTAAACCTTGTTCTCTGTGTGTCAGGTGGGCATCGTGGGGAGGACGGGCGCCGGGAAGAGCTCTCTGGTGTCGGCTCTGTTCCGCCTGGCCGAGCCTCAGGGGAAGATCTACATAGACGGAGTTCTGACCTCTGAGATCGGCCTCCACGACCTGCGCACCAAGATGTCCATCATCCCTCAGGTGAACATCCAAAAACCTTGGTTGCAGCGGAATTGTCCAAAAATATTTTCCGATCCACTATTTCTTGTCCTCTGTGTGAAACGTCACGGGGTCGAGGAATAGCGGTTTGGAGAATTAAAAAGGAGAATCCGACTGCATTTACCCTATCTGACGTATTAACGACGCTCCAGCGGATGTTATTGATGTGCATCGACCAATTACATTAAGTCAACTGACTCATAACTTACTTTGACTCCCTTTTCCCCAGGACCCGGTGCTGTTTACAGGCTCCATGAGGAAGAACCTGGACCCCTTCGGCCAGCACTCTGATGAGGACCTGTGGAGGGCTCTGGAGGAGGTCGGTACCCCCCGTCTGTCCTGCAGTTCAGTGAGATCTCACTCTGCTCGGTGCATCGGGCTAACTCCCCCTTTCCCTCCCGCAGGTGCAGCTCAAGTCGGTGGTGGAGGAGCTGCCCGGGAAGCTGGAGACGGTGCTGGCCGAGTCGGGGTCCAACTTCAGCGTGGGCCAGAGGCAGCTGGTGTGTCTGGCCCGGGCCGTCCTCCGACAGAACCGCATCCTGGTCATCGACGAGGCCACGGCCAACGTGGACCCCAGGTACCGCTCGGCAAGATCTCGCTTTGCTTATTTTTAAGCTTAAATCGTTCGGTCTACAGATGTCCTTATTGTTACCCTGTCTCTCTACAGGACGGATGAACTGATCCAGAAAACCATTCGGGACAAGTTCAGAGAGTGCACCGTGCTCACCATCGCTCACCGCCTCAACACCATCATAGACAGCGACAGGATCATGGTCAGTCCTAGAGTCGCGGCACTGTCTACAAACGAGCCTCTGTACTGTTATACGATAACTCATTGAGTCTCATTTGGTCCCCAGGTGCTAGATGCAGGGAGAATTCAGGCCTATGATGCACCTTACACGCTGCTTCAAGATCCAGAAGGAATCTTTTGCAAAATGGTGCTGCAGACCGGCAGGCAAGAGGCGGCAGCGTTACTGCAAGCGGCCAAACAGGTGGGTCTCGCCCTCTGCAAACATTTGACATAAATGCTACAAAAACGTTTTCCCATCTCACTTTACAAACTCTTTGCTCTTCAGGCATACAACAGCAAAAGCCGTCCTGACGTCGCTAACGGACACGCGGAGACGGCAGATGGTCACTTGGTGATCTTTGAGACGGCGCTGTGAGCTCGTGGAGGGGATTCCTCGGACGTCACAAAGTGCCTGCGCGCTCGCAAATGGCCGAATGAAAGACTTGGTCGCTGTAGCCCGTCGGGAGACGGGACCCTGAGAGGCCCTCCGCTCGCTGTGCCTCAGCCAAATGTACACGTGCACATTTAGCCCACTCAGAGACCGACAGCTTCAAATACATGGCTATTTATTTACCGTGCTGTACGTTTGCCCTCTGTCTGATGATGCCTTGAAGAAGTTGCTTATTTAATATATATATACGGTATATATATATATATACACACACACAAGTGCCTTATTTTAAGTTTGCACATGTGTCAAGGCCAGTGTCTGATCTATCCGCAGTAGCCTTGTGTCTGTTCGTACGGGTAGTATTATTGCACGCCGCTGATCCTTGTCAAATCAAACTCAAAACAAATGTTTCGGCAATCTCGTTACTAATTGTTTTTGTACAATTGTGTTGACATTTCAGTCATCTACACAAGTTTAGAACTGCAGTACATCAATCTTCGGACTTAACAGTTTCCAGGTGAGGACGTGTCCAATTAATTTGTTAGAATGACATTACACTTTTAATTACTTTTTAGTTGGTTTACCAATTTGTCATAAATATGTTTGTACCTTTGTTCTCAAATGCTGAATACAAATTGTACATCTTGCACTGATGTCATTTGGTTCTTTTACACACTATATCTATACATAAACTAATACCTTTACCTTCAGGAAAGGGATACATGAACTACCATTCCACAACATAGATCTGGTATTACAGCCCCTCTATTGTTCACTTGACTGCTGCACATTTAACATAATACTAGTAATTACCATCAGTTTGCTGCACCTTCACTAAGACATTGTTTGTTTGTTTAATTTGCTTCAATCGGCTGTGTAACCATCAGAGGGGGGAGAAATAGTCAGATCTTCTACTTGAGTAAAAGTAGAAGTACCAGAGGAAGAATACTCTGTTACAGTAAAAGTCCTGCATTCAAAATGTTTCTCAAGTAAAAGTACTAAAGTGTTAGAATACTAAAAGTAGTCATTGTGCAGATTGGTCCATTTCAGAATAATATATATGATATATTTTGAGCTGGTAAAGGTGCAGCTAGTTTGAATGACTTTGTATACTGCAGGGTAGCTTGTGAATTTACTCCAGGTGGAACTAAAGTCTGATTTAAGAGTTGATTATATTTCACATCATTCATCAAAATCTGTAAAGTAACTAAAGCTATTAAACAAATGTAGTGTATTAAAAGTGCATGATTTAACTCTGAATTGTATTGGAGTAGAAGTACAAAGTAGCATTAATAATATAAATGTACATAGTTACTTTACATAACTTGGTCTTATTTTAAAGCCAACTCTAGATTTTTACAAGACAAAATTACCACTGCAGAATACAAAGCAATGAGGTAGCACTTGCAATAAATAATCCTATATGTACTCAAAATTAACATTTACTCTCAACACTCCTGATTGGTAACACGATGCTAAATGTTGTCCTTAAAGTTCACAACAGTGACATAAAAAAAAAAACCTGCAATGCAAACCACTTGTATATGAAAAGGCTTTATTTTGTCAGTAGCATTAATGTCAGTCTGCATAGATAAACTATTCCCCAAATCCAACTCTAAAAACAGCAACTAAGCAGTCCTACCACGCCGGTTATCACTTTAGTAAGTCAACCCTCAGTCTTTCTGGAACGATGGTGGAGTGTTTGAAACATGTGGGGACTACAGACTGCAGCAGGGACCTGTTGAAGATGTCTGTGAACACCTCTGCCAGCTGAATTGCACACACCCTGAGAACACGGCCATTGTGCATTTTGAAACATACAGTAGGGCGACAATTTAACTAAACTCAATAACTACTGTATTTCAGTCAATATTATTTATTATTTGTATTATTTGTACTTCAACTGTGTATTTCCACATTATGCACCTTTATGCCTTTACTCACTCTATTGCGGAGGAACATTCGTACTTTTTACCACACCATTTATTTTTAGAAGATCATCATTGTGTTACTATGGTGCCGGATCGGACCCTCGTGTCTGGCAGGTGTGGCAGTCCTTGCCCTCATGATGCCTGTGCAGACAGTGTTTGGAAAGCTCTTTGGCATCTTCAGGTACGCAACAAAGAAACTTAAGAAGTGCAAGGTGGCACTGTTTGCTCTTTATTTGTTCTATCTGGACATTTTTCGTTCAAAGTAACGCAGATTTCTCATAAGTTTGGGAAAAGTGGGGTATTTATTAATATTCCTGTATTTTTAAAACTTTGTTTACAGGAGCAAAACGGCAGTCCTTGCTGACAACAGAATCCGCATCATGAACGAAGTGGTGTCTGGCATCAGGATCATCAAGATGTACGCCTGGGAGAAACCCTTCTCAGCTCTGGTTACAGACGTCAGAAGGTAAGGATGCAACTGTTTTGTTTAGAACAGAACAGACTTAACAATCTTTGTAATAGTTTCCGCAGCGATAAAATGGGCTATTCATTTGAACTGGGACCACAGGAACATGTGTTTTCATCATATGTCCACTAACTTTGGAAAGAATATCAATCCTATGCAGTTTACTGCAGAACTTAATTCTGTCTGGTGCTCCACCCTCTCTAGACTTGAGTTTGGGCGTTGGCCAAAGTGGTAGCGGAGTGTCAAATATCTGCGTTAGGTTGGAGCCAGCTGTTCAGCACAGCTTTTACCTTCAAATCAAGCAGTGGCGTGGGGAAAAATTTAGGGGAAGCCCATTTTTTTGGGTTGGGGGGGGGGTGGTCAATAACGTAACCAGATGAGTGATTACAGCGCCCGGTATCATTTTACACACATTTGTATCACACAGATGCAGGACTTGCACACGCCTGTTATCTAACCGACAGGTCCACACGCACTCTCCAGCCGAAACTCTCTCGTCTTATTAATTTAAGCATTTGCTTATTAATTTATGCAGACACACCCCCCCCCCCCCCCCCCCCCCCCCCCCCCCCAAATGCAATACCAGCCGCTCAATGCGCAGTGCAGATTCGGTAATGAATAAAAAAGAAGCATTCATTCACAAAGAAAATCAGGAGACCTTTAAAGTTTTACGTTCACATCAAAGTATCAGTAGGCGTGTATGAAACGCATGAATTCAAAAACAATTATGTACAGAAACATTTGCATGTGATAGTCCACCTTCTCTTCCCTTCCCTTTCTAACACACGGCAAGTGCAGCAACAGTCCTCGTCTCTGTAATTAGCTCAGTCCGTAGTCCAAAAGTAACTAAAAAATATAAACAATCTCATCTATTCAGGTGATCGATTGGATGGCAGTGTCCAATCAAATCGCCAGCCGCCTCTGAAGGGAAGCCAGAGGCGGCTGGCTTCCCTTGGCATGGCCCTGGCCAATCACAGGTTGGCAGGGGCATCACGTGGGCCTCATCTGATTGGTCAATCCCTCAATTTTTTTTCACCAAGGGAAGCCCGATTCAGCCAATAGTATGAAGCTGCAGCGTCGGAGGCTGTACTCTCAGGACCGCACTCTCAGGACCCTAGTTGTTTTGCAACATCGCCACCTAGCGGATTGGATGACCGCAAAAGTACAACCAGCGAGTATTGAGTCTCATACACAGCGAGTCTCTTTAGACATTGTAATGCTTGTTATTAACCATCTAAAAATGCATGAAAATATGTTTTTCTTACTGAAATTACATTATTATTATTAACAAGTTGTTAATATGTTTTTGTTTTTTAATAACAAATGTATTTTGTATGTCAGATGTAAAAAGATAGTCTTTTATATTTGTCTTATCAAATTTGACATACAACATAAATATACAGTATATATATATATTGTAGTAATAATGATATAATCTATTTATAATTGTAAATGTATATTGTATTTAGACATACATTTAGATGTATATTTTGTTAAAAGAAAACAAAACTGTTAATTTAGTTTTTGGGAGAAGGGGTGGGGTTAAATAAGTGTAAACTCCTTTGAATCAATTTGATACTGCTTATGTTTCTACAGTATCATAATTCTCTTGTTTCATTTCATTATTTTTTTTTTTTATTGTATTACACGTTCGAAATAAATCAAATCAAATGTGTCTTTGAAGAGGTGCTAGATTACTCAAAAACAACTGTTAGTGTGTTTATGCACCAGGCTGCAAAAGATAAACATGCAATTTGACGAGAGGCATTTCAGTGCAGAATACATTTGTATTTATTGGGCACAATTTCCACACTGTGGATTCTTCACTGGGGTGAGGCGGGGTCTGCTGTTCCCTCAACCACCAGAAAACAGCTCCAGCTGCAGTACCCCGGGAAGCCCTCTTCTGAGTAAAAACCCTGTAATATTCCTCGCCGTCCACTTCCCCGGTAGCCTGTGCCAACGTCCTTATACAGGTTGTCACACTGAAAGCACCTGGAAATTTGGTAGGCCTTCCTAAATTCCTGTTTGTGTCCCTCTGTGAAGATATTCCAGTTGACGACACCTGAAGTAGAATGTCATAAGAAAATTACAATTCAGACAGAAAAAGAACAAAACCTTCCTTAATTTAGCTGACCTTACTCTTATGGCGCGTTTCCACTACAGCGCGCAGCACGGTTTAAGAGGGCTGTGACGTCAGCGGCCCGTCTTTGGTTGCGTTTCCACTTGGCCTAGTACCGGCCGGCGGGTCCTAATTCACAGTTTTTCTGGCCTCATAAAATCGTGGGTCTAGGGCCAGAGACAATGAGGCCGAGTATGCTAAACTAGAGAGAGAATCGCTGGCAAGGGGGCTACAACTACAACAAGATGGACATATTTGACCGTGATTTAATTGTAATACACGTTTCAAAAATGATGCCGAAGTAACAACATACTGATACCGGTTAGTAAAAACCATGAATTAATGCTTTGACAAGTCTGCAGACAGACGGCAGGCGAAAAACCTTTTAAAATGCGTGTTTTCTAAATGGAGATTGGCTAAGCTAACGCAGTATATGCTCCGACCATCCACACTCACAACGGCCTATACAGACATAAATAAAGCAGCGACTGTATTCGCCATGACACAGGCAGTCTGTGGTTTGTACTTGTTTAACTTTTGTCTAGTTTCTGAACATATATGAGGAGCTGTGAGCTCTGAGTGCTAACAGCTAACGGCTGTGTTGTTTTTCTGGGGTTCTCATTGAAGATGACGCAACGGCTCCGCCTACACTGCGTTACTATAGATACTACCCCAGTTCCTAAACTGTAATGGAAATGCGCCATAAAGTGAGCCAGTCCTAACGAGGCCTAGCCATACCGAGCGAGGCCGTGTAGTGGAAATGCGCCATTAGTCAATCAACTTCATAATACTAGGATAGGAGAAGGCAGAAGTAAAGACACTTTATAAACTTACTGTCAAGCCAGTTGAAGTGGGCTTCCTTTTGGAATGACCCCTGGCTCACGATGTATTTAAAGCTCTCGCCGGTAAGGGCTAGCGTGCAGATTGCAGGATCACCAAATCCTCAAGAACGACAAACGTAAGGACCCTGCGGATTATGCCTTCAGGCAGCTGTAGATATAAAACACGATTTAATACGAAATCCTTTCAAGCTACATTTTATTGTAGGTCTCTATTGTTATTGTCTCTACTGTCAAAACTAAAGTAATTGTAAATACATGCCTGCAATATGCCAATGGCCACCTTCTCCTGGGAGATATCCATTCTGGCACTCTGTCGTGGCACTCTGAACACTGGCTGAAGGGTTCCCTCGAGCAAGTTTCTGGCCTCCAGAGTCCAGAAGGCAAACCTTTGGCCATGCCTTTGAAACAATAAGAACAAGATGTAATCTAAAGTATTGCATAGGGAAAGGCTAAGGCATTGGTGCACAATTGATATGCATTAATAATCTCAACAGATATTGCCATCCAGAGTCTTACAGCTCTTGTTACTGATGGTCAACTGATCTGTAGATGGTTAACCTAATATAACTAACAGATGTTCTATTGACATGCTCCTGAGTTTGTTGAGAGATTGTAGATAATCTACAAGTGACCCTCAAAATTAAGTGTTACTGAAATTAAAACACACATATTGTTAAGGGCTTTCATACCCTTGTGTTTCAAAACGCTCCATGAGAAGAAGACACCACCACTTCCGAATCAAAGGCATGTCCATCTGAATGAAATGTGAAAGTGACAAAGACAATTTTTGATTCACAATGTCCATAATAAATCATTTTTCTTCAAGATGAACAGTATGATGAAACATAAGCAACACTTTAATTAGGCATTTACTTCTTTGGTAAAAAAAAATCATAAACTAACCTCCTGGAATTCAAACCGTGCCTCACCAGCCATGAACCTCACTGCACGTCACTGCAGAAGCTTATATATAGACATCTAAGTTTTTTGTGCCCCACCACTTTTGTACATATAAAAACGCCACTGGTCACCACAAACAAATCATAGAAGGACTTGTTTTGATTTATTGCTCAAATGGAACTGATCATAACATTCAGGCTGCTTTTAATGCAGACACATTGCAACTCCATTTGCATTTCACAAGAGAATGTTTGCAAACTTTACCTTCATGGAGAACTGCACGGTTGAAGTGGCTCTCTAAATGGGTTTGGACCTTGCTCAGTTTGGCTGGGTCGGGCAAGGATCTCCCCTCTTGGATTGAAATATGCATCTTGAAAAAGAGAGAGCCTAATTGGTCAAACTGAACATTTTGAAATACTTTCACAGACAGACATAAATTAGGCCTAATTGTTAGATTCTGACACGACAGATTCTAACCTACAGAATAGGCCGACATAATAACTGACTAAAACACCTCATGCAATATTACAAAACATGTCAAAATGATGAGACTGTCTGATAAACAGTAAACAGGCAGTCAGCACAGTTAAGATTATTTACAATGAATTCAAATAGTAATACAATGACTATTAAAGAAGCATTTACACTGAAGACAGAACTTATATTAGGCTTCTGCTGATTTAATGTAGCGGACAGACAGATCATATTGACATGCTTTTGTCATCCTTTAATGTTTAATTAATTAGCTGACTATAATTAATGATCAGGGTCGAGAAGTTTACTTTTTTTAAATGTAGGTTACAGATGACTAATTACCCTGTTAAAAATGTAATAAGTAATGTAACTGACTATGTAACTATTTGTATTGATAATCTAATGTTAATTATGGTTATTTTATGTTTTTTGTGAGTCACTTTGGATAAAAGCCTCTGCTAAATAACATAACCATAACATACGGTTTCATTAAACAAATAAACAAAAAGGCTAACAGTTGGTTTTGCAGCGAGTCATCATAGGCTAACAGATGACATTTAGCACGTGTTGCTTGTATTGCTGTCCAATTCAATACACCAGAATAGTTGTTAACTTTAAACAAACAACATGATTCACATTACTCACACTCTTACTGTAATTTGTAGTGATCACTACACATTAGTGATTAAATCAACAATTAATGTAGGACACCTAGTTGGGCTTGCCAAAATCACGCTACAGTTTCATTAAACAAATAATCAAATATGCTAACGAAGCTAATGCTTTTGCTAACAATGCTTTTACCGAAAGCTATAGCTAACGAATAATTGTTTTTAGTGCCTTTAATACTGTTAGAAGCTATCATAAGCTAACAGATGTTTGTTTGTATTGCCTTAAGACTATCATAGTTAATGTTAGCTAATCATACTTCATTTCAAGACACCGGAATTGTTATTAATGTTAAACAAATAAAACTTTAAAAGCACTTCACACTACTCACACTCTCTGCGTTGTCGTTCATATTCATGTCTCCGACAATAGTATGAAGCTGCAGCGTCGGAGGCTGCACTCTCAGGACCTCACTCTTAGGACCGCACTCCCAGGACCCTAGTGGTTTTGCAACATCGCCACCTAGCGGATTGGATGACCGCAAAAGTAGACATTGTAATGCTTGTTATTAACCATCTAAAAATGCATGAAAATCGCAAAAGTAGACATTTACATGCATGAAAATATGTTTTTATTATTATTATTATTATATTTATTATTGTTTATTTAATTTATTTTTTACAACAACAATTTGTTGTTAATATCAAATGTATTTTGTATGTCAGATGTAAAAAGATAGTCTTTTATATTTGTCTCATCAAATTTGACATACAACGTAAATATATATATATATTGTAGTAATAATGATATCATCTATTTATAATTGTAAATGTATATTGTATGTAGACATACATTTATTTTATATATTTTTTTATTGTATTACACGTTCTAATAAATCAAATCAAATGTGTCTTTGAAGAGGTGCTAGATTACTGAAAAACAACTGTTAGTGTGTTTATGCACCAGGCTGCAAAAGATAAACATGCAATTTGACCGAGAGGCATTTCAGTGCAGAATACATTTATTGGGCACAATTTCCACACTGTGGATTCTTCAATCTGCTGTTGGTCTGCTGTTGACCACCTTCTCCTGGGAGATATCCATTCTGGCACTCTGTCGTGGCACTTTGAACACTGGCTGAAGGGTTCCCTCGAGCAAGCTTCTGGCCTCCAGAGTCCAGAAGGCAAACCTTTGGCCATGCCTTTGAAACAATAAGAACAAGATGTAATCTAAAGTATTGCATAGGGAAAGGCTAAGGCATTGGTGCACAATTGATATGCATTAATAATCTCAACAGATATTGCCATCCAGAGTCTTACAGCTCTTGTTACTGATGGTCAACTGATCTGTAGATGGTTAACCTAATATAACTAACAGATGTTCTATTGACATGCTCCTGAGTTTGTTGAGAGATTGTAGATAATCTACAAGTGACCCTCAAAATAAAGTGTTACTGAAATTAAAACACACATATTGTTAAGGGCTTTCATACCCTTGTATTTCAAAACGCTCCATGAGAATAATAATAACTGACTAAAACACCTCATGCAATATTGCAAAACATGTCAGAATTATGAGACTGTCTGATAAACAGTAAACAGGCAGTCAGCACAGTTAAGATCAGTGGCGTCGCCTGGCCTGGGCATCCGGGGCTTTAGCCCCGAATGTTTTTTCTGTAGCCCCGGACAATTCTCCCTCAATAATATAATACATTAACCGTGCTTTACGTACGTGAACCTCATCATGACACAAGAGAGGACGGCAGCACTGTAATTTCCCGTGTTCAGTGAATGCAACAGAGGCATGACACCAGACCAATCAGAGAGTTGCATGGAAATAAACGTGTGCTTGTGTCATTCAAGCTCGGCTCTGTGTGTGTGGCAATAGCGCATTTATGGCGCATTTCCACTACACGGTCGGCCTCGGCCACACTCGGTACGGCTCGGTACGGCTTGGCCGCGTTGGGCCTTAACAGGGCCGACTCACTTCATGCTGCGCTTCCATTACAGTTTAGGAACTGGGGTAGTTACTATAGTAACGCAGTGTAGGCGGAGCCGTGACGTCATCTTCAATGAGAAATCCAGAAACACAACACAGCCGTTAGCTGTGAGCACTCAGAGCTCACAGCTCCTTATATATGTTCAGAAACTCGACAAAAGTTAAACAAGTACACACCACAGACTGCCTGTGTCATGGTGAATACAGTCGCTGCTTTATTTATGTCTGTATAGGCCGTTGTTGTGAGTGTGGACGGTCGGGGCATATACTGCGTTAGCTTAGCCAATCTCCATCTAGAAAAACACGAATTTTAAAAGGTTTTTTGCCTGCCGTCTGTCTGCAGACTTGACAAAGCATTAATTCATGGTTTTTACTAACCGGTATCAGTATGTTGTTACTTCGGCATCATTTTGAAACGTGTATTACAATTAAATCACGGTCAAATATGTCCATCTTGTTGTAGTTCTAGCCCTCTTGCCAGCGCTCCTCTCTCTAGTTTAGCATACTCAGCCCGACTCAGCCCTGTTTGTTGGCCCCGATAGAACCACAATTTTCTAGGGCCAGAAAAGAGGGGAAAAAGTGGCCCCGCGCCGTGCCGCGCCGGAACGAGGCCTAGTGGAAGCACAACCAAAAAAGGGGACGGCACGACACGGCACGCTTAAAGCAAGCTACGCGCTGCAGTGGAAATGCGCCATTAGTGTGATAGAGAGAGAGAGAGGGAGGGAGGGACCGGTGCCAGCAGGGTCCGTGTTGTTAGCATCTGGTTAGCTAGCTGCACTAACGGACATAAGGAGCTGTTTGTTCCACAAGAAGCTGGAGGAGAGTCCTCTCCTCTCAGACTGAGGGGCTCAGGTGAGCTAAAGGACTCTCTGAGTGTTTAGATACTTAACTTTAGTCTAAGGTATCTCAGTGGGTCTCAAACGGTTTGGTCACAAATGATTCAAAAGATTATTTCCGCGGCACACCTTCATATGATCATTATAGTTATTAAAAAAAAGAGAATAAAGGAAAAACAGTTATGAAATACTATATGGCAGTAAAACAAGAATAGAGTTTAAAAGGGGAGTGATTAGTAAAATATCCATAAAGAAAAAGTACATCTGTTTACAGTTCTGCTTCATATGGGTGTTGAGAGAGGTATCCATAGATCTCTTCATTTTGCTCTCAAAGTGCACCAGATTAATGCTTTTAACTTCAATATTTAAAAAAAATCTTCCCGGGGGAGCATCCCCCCGGACCCCCCTAGAGGAGGTGAGCCCCCCACTCATAAAAAAATACCACTTTACCCCTGCCTATATGCCATGAGCTGATTATCGAGCCTTCATTGTAACAGTCGCGGGTGTACTGTGTGTGTGCGTGTGGGGAGTGTTGCAGTGTTAAATGCCACTGTAGTGCCGCCGCAACTGTGGGCTAAGCCCCGAATGTTTTCAGGTCCAGGCGACGCCCCTGGTTAAGATTATTTACAATGAATTCAAATAGTAATACAATGACTATTAAAGAAGCATTTACACTGTAGACAGAATTTAGGCTACTGCTGATTTAATGTAGCGGTGTTACGACCCGTCCTCTACCAAGTGGTAGTGGCTCGTGGGAAGACCCGCAACATAAAATAAACCACACAAAACACGCAGCACTTGTCGGCGAGCATTTATTAAAGCGCACAGCCGTACTCACATGTGCCCACCGGCAAACGAACCACGTCTGGAGGACGGCAAAAACAAACAAAAGAAGAAGGGGGCCTGGGCCAACCAGTCCTCTGGCCGTAGGACCCAGAGCTTCCCTCCCCTACCCAGAGATCTAACAAAATCCTACGGGTAAAATAAAGCCGCGAAAACCTATACTCCCAGATCCTCCAGAGTACACATATTGCCAAATTAACACAAATGATCTACAGATCCAAACAGCAGAGAGAGATTGTCCTCGGACGGAGTCTTCCGGCATAAGGATCAGCAGAGAGCTCTCTTCTCCTCCAGCTTCTCCTTTTAAGTCCCCAGCTGAATGGAATTAGGACACCTGGGGGAGGCGGAGCCAGGGGCGGACCAGGTGTACCTGCGCAGCAGAGAGACAGAGAAGACAACAGAAAAGTGGGCACGTAACACCCCCACCATGAGTTAGTGATTTAAAAAAAAAAAAAAATGTATAACAAACAAAACAAAACAATCACAACAATCGACTTTAGGTCGACAGACGTGCTCAACCACTCGGTCCACACACCGAACAGGTTACATATCACAAGCGCGACAATGCATCAGCCAACACATTGTCCTTGCCACGGATGCGTTTGACCTCAACATTGAAGGCTTGCATGCCCATGCTCCACCGCATCAACCTATGATTTGTGTTACGCATTCTCTGCAGGAACACAAGGGGGTTGTGATCGGTAAAAATAGTGACAGGGATGTTTGATGACCCAACGTATACCTCAAAGTGGTTTAAGGCCAGAACCATAGCCTCCTTTTCGATGGTGGAACCAGCGGTGGAACACACCCGCTGGTGGGGATTGAATTTCTTGGAGCGGTATGATACAGGGCGCTCCACCTCACGATCAGTTCCAACACATCTGCACGCTGCGCATCAGGCAAGTGTGCTAAATGAGACTCAATATTTACCAGAGTCTCCGCAGCGATCGGGGCCTCCGAGGTGACAGGGGTGTCACTTTCAGCACTGGACAGCGCCACCACACAGGCTGCGACAGGGTTATGAACAGCCCCGGGGCTTGTCGTACCTGTTTTCCCACCCTCACGCCACGATGGAGGGTCCCTGATCGGTCTGTCCAATCCTGTAGCCATACAACTGTCACGGGTGACTGCAACCGCATTCACCCCCGGCTTAACGAGCACTCTGCCCCCGGCTAAATCATTCCCCAAGACCAAATCTATCCCTTTAATGGGAAGACATGGCCGAACCCCGACAGCTACCGGACCGGTGACCAGATCTGACTCAAGGTGAATATTATGCAATGGCGAACCCACACACTGCATACCAAACCCCCTCACAAGAACACCCGAACCCACAGCAGACTCCTCAGACAGGGGCAACACACCCCTCACCATAAAGGATTGTGACGCTGCTGTATCCCTCAAAATGGTCACTGGAACCCTGGTGTTCTTCCCCGGTAAAGACACCATTCCTTTCATAAGAAACGGAGCAAAAACTTCCAGTTCTGACTTGAGAGACCCTGGCTTTGAAGTACTCAGCAAGGCGACCGTCTTTACCGGCTTCTCCTCATCCCGTAAAGCATAACAATTCGCAACCACATGACCTCTTTTCTTGCAGAAATAACACACTGGGCTATCCCTAGGTCCCCAATTCACCTCTCCCGGTTTTTCCTCAACATTTCCTGGCCTGCTGGACTGCCATGGCACGTTAGTGGGGACTGGGGTTTCCCTGATGTTGTTGTCCACATACCGGGCCTGTGCCCCCCCCCTCTCACTGAAGACAGCTTTGACGAGTACATACTCGTCAGCCAAAACCGCAGCATCAGACAGTCTTATGGGTTTCTGCTCATTCAGATAACGGAGTGAAATGACCCGGAAGTCCCTCAGTGGCAGCCATGATAAGTGCCGTTCGAATTCTCTAAATTAAAAGGAAAGGAGGTTTCAAACTTCCTTTATAACCTCCTTTAGCTTAGGAACCACTGGACCTCCCTAACCGAAAGGAGAGGAGAAAATGCTGACCCACAATGCCTTGCTGCCGCGGCATTTGCCGTCACACAACAGTCGGCTGTTCACGGAAACAATCGATTATGAACGAGAAATGATATCATGAAAGTTACGGTTCAAAACGTATGTGGTAAGTTGCCAAAGTGCTTTGTTTTGAACGTTCATCAGTATTATAATCAAAAAGAGAAATATGAACGTTAGTTTTTACTGAAATTATCAAATAAAGTCAACATTTCACAGTCTTTACTGAGCTGTGTGGGGTTTGTTCAACTTTTAAAAAGATGTTTGAATGGTAATATACACAGTGATAGATGTTAAGGACTAACGTTTATAATAAATACATTTGTATTGATTTTAAGATCTTTTGATAGTTCATACAATCATACGTATTGGGATCATTTGTATTAATGTGGACCGGAGGGAGAGAGTGACGAGCATAAGTTTCACTTTCCTTTTTTATTTCAATTCCAACTTTGGTCTTGAAGAATATGTTTCTCTGTTGTCCCCGTTCATAAAGCATAAAACAACAGCATCAGAGCACGGTGCAGAGTCCCTCGTTCTTATTAAACATCCATGTTGTAGTCCGCTGTATAGAAAACTGTAGTTTCCATAGTTTCCCCACAGCAGCAGGCGCACATTTATGACCTCCGCTGGCGCATCATAAACACGTCGGATAGTGAAAGTGCAGTCGGATTCTCTAAAGTACCGCAGTCTCTTCTCCTAAATCCTTTTGAATTCTCCTATCCACTATCCCTTAACCCCATGACGTTCCACTCCGAAGTCAAGGAATAGACGATAGGGTTAGAACTTAGGAGCTGTTTTTTTGGAGTATTCGACCGCAACCCAGATCTATCCACCTTTGGACCCGTTGTCGTTTGCAGGGTCCGTTTCTACCGTTCCGTTACGCCGTCGTGTAGCTTAAAGGGCTATACGCATGAGAAATATGCGGATACAACCCGTTTTCGTTCCCGTGGAGCCTAGATCAGGGTCCCTGTGACCTACGGTTTGTTGTTTTTGGCTCGCAGGTTGGCCTTACAAAACCTGTTAGCATTAGCTCGTGATAATGGGGATTTCTTTTTCAAATAGGAAATACTGTATTTGATAAGTGTGATCTGACAATGTTGCAAACTGGAAATATCTTAAACGGTACAATAAGCCTCACATTGTATAACATTAATAACTGAATTAAATTAACCAGCAAATAGCATTGATAAGGTTAGAATTAGCAGATATTTACCACTTAGTCTAAACTACTGCATACAAACACATGTTTCCAAAGCTACTTACATAAAGTGCTAATGGTTGAGTATTTTATAAATTAGACACTAAAGTCGCCTTTGGCAGTTTTGTGACCCAAGTTTAGTGTCTTTCTGTTGTAGAAGTTCCCTGTTTTTTTTGACAGAACTGCAGGAATTTTCTCTGCACATTTTTGCAAGATTACGGGTGTTTCGTAATGCTATCGCACACTTTTGTAAAATAAGCAGGTCCAGACTCACTTGCATTAACTGAGAATTTAGGAATCTACATGCTTACTCATTAATAAAAGCATGCACAAAGGGATATAAGATGGTGCCTTTGTGTCATTTGATTTATGTGTCACGATCTTGACCTTCCTCATGTTGTCTTCTATTCCAGGAAAGAAATCAGGCAGATTTTGAAGAGCTCCTACCTACGAGGACTCAACATGGCCTCCTTCTTTGTGTGTGTGTGTGTGTGTGTGTGTGTGTGTGTGTGTGTGTGTGTGTGTGTGTGTGTGTGTGTGTGTGTGTGTGTGTGTGTGTGTGTGTGTGTGTGTGTGTGTGTGTGTGTGTGTGTGTGTGTGTGTGTGTGTGTGTGTGTGTGGTGTGTGTGTGTGTGTGTGTGTGTGTGTGTGTGTGTGTGTGTGTGTGTGTGTGTGTGTGTGTGTGTGTGTGTGTGTGTGGTGTGTGTGTGTGTGTGTGTGTGTGTGTGTGTGTGTGTGTGTGTGTGTGTGTGTGTGTGTGTGTGTGTGTGTGTGTGTGTGTGTGTGTGTGTGTGTGTGTGTGTGTGTGTGTGTGTGTGTGTGTGTGTGTGTGTGTGTGTGTGTGTGTGTGTGTGTGTGTGTGTGTGTGGCACTGTAATTATCTCCGGTTAGTCCACCAGCAGATTTAGAAAATCCCATACATTAATAAAACACAAATGTTTAAATCAACATTCATTTAGTGAGATAAACCAGCGTTCATTTTGAAAGTATTCTCTTCTTTTGTTACTATTATAACACAATATAAGTCATTAGTTGGCTCAAATTGAAGTGCTAAGGTAAAAATAGCAGTCACAGTTCCACACCCTACTTGTTTGCTTAATTGTAAATATTATCTTAAGGGTATATTTCATTTGATAAAACAATACCTTGGTGTGATATTGGGCTATATGAATACAATTAGATTGAGGTGTGTTCAGAAGGGTAAAGCCACTTTCCCTTTCCTGTCACGACGGGCTATATTTGATAAAGCTGCACTCGAAGGACCTTTTTGTTGCACGTATTTAACTTAGTGACACACTTGTGTGATGTGAGGAATGAAGAATCACTGCCTTTGGGACCAGAACTTTTACTTTCAGGGTTCTACCAATCGGAGCCCGACCTGGGGGGTTTGTTTGTATCACTTTAGGAAGAAGAAGCGAACACTGCCTTCACTGCTAGAGCTGCAGCCTCTGGTGGTCTCGGGGGTCCGACCCTGTGGCCCGTTCACTCTGCACTCCCCTTTCTCGTATGGCTTTTGGTAATCTTTGAGCGATTTCCCTGAGAGGCTCTTCTGCTCCCTTTCCAGTGCAGGAATGGAATTGTTACAGTTTTTTCATCGACAAGAAGAAATGAGATTTTCTAATGTTCTGTGATTTGAATGTAACTCACTTTATGAGGTAGTGTTGTTTGTGATTTTGTACCAGATTCAAAAAAAGGGTTAACACTTATTTGCAATGTTTTAAATGACCTAGTAGGTAAGCATATCCATTTACTCTGATTTGTTATATAACTGAAAGATATATTAAAATGATCATGGTGTGTTTTTAAAGAGGACACTCCCAAACAGGATTCAAAACCTTCCCATACTGTGTCAGATCAAATGGCTCAGAGCGTTAGAAGACTGCCTGTGAGACTGAAGGTTGTCGGTTCAAGGCTCTTCAGGTGCAGTCATCTTTCAGGTCCACAAACCCAAATGAACAACACATAAGCTCTACGAAACAATAATGTCTCAGGTCAGATAAGAGGTGCTTGAGCTTTGTATTTCTATGGAGGACGGAACATGACTTAAGTATAAATAAATGCATAAATAAATATGGAAATAAATACACCAATGTATAAAAAAATAAAACAGAACACACGTTATTATGTATCCTTCATATATTTCTACATTTACTCGACATACATTTATTTATTTATGTGTCCGTATGCTAATGAGGTGGGCGGTCCTAACCTCAGTCTGAAGCAGGATTGGTTACAGGAGTGTGTGATCATTTCTGGCAGAGGGCTATACTAACGCCTGGCTAACCGTGCTGATTCGAATGCAGGAGCTTTACTGTTTAGCCCTTATCTTTATACATCCAGTGGCGACTGGTCATTAGGGGCAGGTGGGGCACAGCCCCACCTAGTGTCAGCAGAAAGTATTACAAATAATGATTACAAAAATGCAAAAAAAAAAATATAAAATATATTTTAAGATCATGTTTAATCATCTGATTCGTCTGTACATTGCTGTTTTAGTCTGTGTTCTTCTAATTAGTGTGTCTACAGTCACAGTGTGTGCCTATTGAGCTGTTTAGAGCCATGTGGGACAAAACCTGATTATGCCCCTTCCTCTCGCTGTGAAGTGAACGTGACTGTAAAAACTACACTGCGCATGCTCAGAGTATTTTGTAATGTAATGTGTGTGGCAAAAAAATAATGACCAGAGGGGCATGGAGCTACCATCCCCACCATACGTCATCTCAAATCATTCAGAGCTGATTGGCTGTAAGTACGTGTGCCGCGAAAAGTGTGCTGTGTGAAGAGGAGACGAGAGAGCTGCAGTGACGCGTCCTAAAACCACGAAGTAAGCACAAAAAAGCAATGAGATTTCTCCAGAGGATTTTAGAAAATAGCTCGAAATAAGATCTGTGGGAAACGTACCTGTTAGATAAATGCACGTTTTGATTAGCCGGATAACATCCACATGTCTACCCTACTTTTATAATTTTTTATCATAAATCTATGGATTAGATTTATGATAGACTTTTGAAACTACAAGAAGATAAGGAGGACTTTTACAAAAAAGTAATAGAAATGTTTGTCCAGAAGGATAGGCAAATGGACTTCATCTTCAAGTCAAGGTAAGACCGCCATTTTATTGAAAATGGGATCTTACTAAGAGAGAACAATTCAATATTTAAATGATAAAATTACATTTTTTGGGTATCCTTTTGTTGAACTGTCTGTTTAAAATTAATCGAAGCATCAGACAAAAAAAGCTTTTGAAAATAATATTATATTTTGGTTTAGGTCAAAATATAATATTTGTAAACCTGAAGAGTCAGTGCCAGTGCCTCACCAGCCATGAACCTCACTGCACGTCACTGCAGAAGCTTATATATAGACATCTAAGTTTTTTGTGCCCCACCACTTTTGTACATATAAAAACGCCACTGTATACATCCATGGTTTATCCACAGTTGTAAGGATTATTTATGCTCACAGGAATAAACCACAGCCTTGCCAGGTTGAGCTGAGGTTTTGGGTTCGATCCCCATGAGGTGCATAGATTTTTGGAAGTTTAACACCCAAAGTGCAGAATTAGATTACCGAACAAAAATTATTGTCCCAGGTCAAATGGCTCACTGGGATAAAACACTGCCTTGAAGACTGGAGGTTGTGGGTTCAATCTTCTTTATTTGCACTGGTTTTCAGGTAAAACATCCAAAACTGCTGTTTAGGACTCATTCCTGCACCACTCTGTTGTACCGTGTCTAATTAAATGTATGATAGCTGCAGTTAAAGCTCCTTGACCCCAGTGCAGGCAAAAGGAGGGTCAGACCGTGTCTCTGGACCACAAGCCCGAGTCGGTGGTGTGTGTGGAGGGAACACACACCTTCACCCTCATCAACTTCCTCATCAACTGCAAGAGTCTGGTGGCTGCGGTGGGCCCCCAGGCCGGGTTACCCCCCACGCTTCTAGCCCCGAACGCTTTCAGAGGAGCCACCATGCACACACTGAAGGTATGGAGAAACACACACACACACACACAAATATTGCTATGTCTGCAGTGCATATGACTGAATGTGTGTGTGTATTTCAGGCCCGCAGTGTGAATGTAAAGAGCCAGATTGGGGGTTCCTACCAGGACATCAGCAGTCTGGAGATCACAGGTACTTTGTCCTATTTCATATCTCCATTATTTTGTTAGACATGGTAGCAATTTTATTTAGTTGTGGAAGAAATTGACTTTTTTTTAATGTCATTTTTCTTCAGGACCTATCCTCCCCTCGTCTCTCCACACAATCACCAACCTCCTCCGGCCGGCACAGAAGGGAAACTTCTCCTCTGCTCTCTACACACACACTCCTACCGCTGTCATGAACACACACACCACGGAGCAGCAGGTAAGACTGCCTTAAATGGAAGGCTCACATTTTGCCAGATCTTATTTTCTTCCACTTTTTGATGAAATAAAAGCGATGGATGCTCACATCAGTTGGAGATACTGATGAGGGTTTATAAGGGGGTCACCCACAAAACACTTTTTTAAATCATAGTGTGTTGAAAAATATGGAGAGAAAAGTCCTTGCATGGCATTTTAAAATATGAAAAAGTATAGTGTACTTTTAGAATTTGCTCCACCCACTGGATGCCAGAAATGCTCCTGTGACTATGATGTGTGTGTATAGCTCCACCTGGTGGTCACTCACTGCACATGCTCTCCCTCCTGTCTGCAGAGCTCTGCCGGCTCCTCGGACCTGTCTGCCTGTGGCCTGCACCCTGCCTCCATCCATCAGCTGATGCAGCCCTCCACCCTGGGAAAGACTGCTCTGAGCCACATCAGCATGATCAACTACAGCTACACGAGCTGATGGAGGAGTGATGGAGCCATCAGCTGTGAGAGGGGGGAGCACTGCTGTTCGATCTGCTTCACCTTCTCTTTACGGACACATCAAAACAACTGTTTCTGTCCATACACATTGTATTGTATTTTAATATCTATATATGTCTGGCATGTATTGTGAATGTGTTTTTAATGTTGATCAATTTATTTTTTTCATTAATATGTTTTTAAATGTATTTAATGACTTGTAATTCGTTTTTCTTGATGACGTATTTTCTGTTTTATCAAATAAAATGAATGTTGCAACATCAAATGTTTTAAAGTTGTGATTCAAGACCATCATTCATGGTGATGCAAACAAAGTTTGTGGAAAATATTAAAAGAAAACGACGTAGTATAGTTTGTTGAAAATATGTGGAAAAAACAATATAGTATAGTATGTAGAAATGTTTCTATATTTGTACATGTCAAAGATTACTATACTATCTATATATAGATTACTATACTTCCGGGCTACAGGCTCTGATAATGTACACATTTCATACATTCATTATTTTAAAAACATTTTCTGTTGCTTAAACATGTTTTGTCCATGGAAAAAATGTGGCATAGTATGTCGAAAATGTGAGATAAACTGTTAGCTATTTTAAAAATCAGCATTCATATATAGCCTATAAATAAATATTTACAATAAATATAAAGTAAACTAGATGAGAATAAGACTATGACAACAATTATTTGCCATGGATAGCCCAACTTTAGCAGGCACAATTCAATGTTAACAAACTAAACATGAAGATGGTTTATTCTGCCATGGCCCCCCCCACAGGATGGTATGACCTGTAGACGCCCCGCCCCCTGCTGGCCAGAGACGCTACATAGGCAAGGTCAGCTGACTCATACGGATGACGCAATGGAAACAGCTCACAACAACTTCGCCAGCTCACGAGATGCACACGGAAGAGTGACTGGAGGGAATAAACAGCGATAACTAGAGTTTCCTGTGATTTAAAAGGTCAGTCAATGGCCAAACGTCCACACAAACTTAACAAATAAGCAAACCAACACATAAGCGAAACAAATAAGCAAACAAACACATAAGCGAACAAATAAGCAAACAAACAAACACGTCCCCGCTGTGTTAGCTTACAGCTATGCTAACGCCGCTACAGTTGCTACAGTCCGGCCAAATAAACAAACCGCTCATTGTCAAATTCACCCGAGTCATGGTCACTTCGAAATAATAAAATACCATGACATTTCATACTTTTTTTTTAATGCACTGTGTGATATTTTCGCTACTGTAGTTGTCAGTGGATGAGCACTTCCGGTTTACAGGCTCTGATAATGTACACACATCACTTTATACATGATTCTCTACATTTTCTCTAGCTTAAACATGGTTTTTCGAGGTATTTAATCCATTTGTGTTGTATGTTTAGCAGCAGATATACTCTGTCTGCAGTGGTGTTAGGGTGCAGTTTTATTCATAGGCACATTGCCTATCTTGTAGCTATGATGTGTGTGTATAGCTCCACCTGGTAGTCACTAACTGCACATGCTATAAGTCTTATCTGATATTTTCATTCTATAGTCAGTACCTACTATTCTGACTTCCTGGTGTCTTTTTCTTCTTTTCTCCCCACAGGACTGCGAGGACATTCATCTGACATCAATGAAGACGGTGGCTTCTTGTGTTTCTGAAGAACTTACGGTACTAAACTATGACTATTTCTGATATTGTCGACATACTGTACTATGTCGTTTTTGGACATATTTTTGGACATACTATACTTTGTTCATTTTTTGCATTTTTATATATTATATATATTTTCATTCTACTAAACTGACGTCATGGTGTCTTTTTCTTCTTTTCCCGGAACACCGAGTGCAAGTACATCTGACATCAATGAAGACGGTGGCTTCTGGAGTTTCTGAAGAACTTACGGTACTACACTATGACCATTTCTGATATTTTAGACATACTATACTATGTAATTTCTTCTGATATTTTAGACATACTATACTGACTTCATGGTGTCTTTTTCTTCTTTTCTCTCCCCACAGGACTGCGAGGACAATCATCTGACATCAACGAAGACGGTGGCTTCTGGAGTTTCTGAAGAACTTACGGTACTATACTATGACTTTTATGATATTTTAGACATACTATACTATGTCGTTTTTTTCAAAATGTCTTCTGATATTACTATATTATACTTTTTCATTTTTTAATTCACATTTTTCACCCTAATATATTAATCGTTTTTTTTCTAAAACTTCTATACTGTGTAGTTTTTACTGACATTTTCAATCTACTATACTGACTTCATGGTCTTTTTCTTCTTTTCTCCCCACAGGACTGCAAGGACATTCATCTGACATCAATGAAGACGGTGGCTTCTGGAGTTTCTGAAGAACTTACGGTACTATACTATGACTATTTATGATATTTTCGACATACTGTACCATGTTTTCTTTTTGCATTTTTCCGGCATTGGTTTGGGTTAGGCTTATGACTTGCTATACATGCTATATTATGACTTACTACACCTTGTGTCTACGCACTAAACCGTGCCTTATTTCCACATAAAATACGACGTTTTCTCCGACATTGGTTAGGGTTAGGGTTATGACTTTTTTGTCATTTTTTCAACATGCTATATTTGGACTTTTCTGTCATTTTTTACGAAATAAAATACCACGCCTGGTATCCACACACTATACCGTGCCTTATCATGGCATAAAATAATATATATATTTTTTTTCTATGTCGTTTCTAATATTTTGAATTTTTTATAAATGCTATATTATTACTTTTCTGTCATCGTTATCGACATACTATACTACGCCTTGTGTCTACGCACTAAACCATGCCTTATTTCCACATAAAATAAGATGTTTTCATGGGTTAGGGTTAGCTATACTGACTTCATGGTGTCTTTTTCTTCTTCTCTTCCCACAGAGAGTGAAGAGAGGACCCCCCCCCCCCCCATCATCGGCTGCCTATGTTGCTGAAAAACTTGTGGACATTTTCAGCCTTGGGGAAGTATAGCAGACTTAGCAGCCTTTGGGACGTATAGCAGACTTAGCCGACTTGGGGCGGTGGCTGGGGTGCCGAGCGGCCCCCCCCCCAGCCACATCAGCCCCCCGACTTAGCAGACTTAGCAGACTTAGCAGGCCTACAGACTTAGCAGACTATCGGCAGTGGCTGCAGGGCCAGTCTCACTGCCAGGAGTGCAGTGAGAGCCGGCAGCCACCTATCGGCCGCTTAGCAGACTTGGGGACGTTTAGCAGACTTAGCAGACTTAGCAGACTTGGGGACATTTAGCAGACTTAGAAGACTTAGCAGACTTGGGGACATTTAGCTGACTTGGGGAAAAGGCTAAATGTATGAATAAATATGTATGAATAAAAAAAAAGTTTCTTAAAATACATTTGTCGTCTTTGTTCATTTCCAGTTCCTAAGATAGTATCCTATTCACTACTCTCTTACTTCCTAACCCTCCTTTCTTCTATTCCCTTAATTAGCATCCTATTAACCCTATTAACGTATTCATTACCCCTTTATCCTTATCTACTCTCTGCAACGTATAAGGCTCGAACCTGCAACCTCTGGCCTACCAACCACCCTTCTATCTCCTTGAGCTATCAGACCTGATGACAGTTCTCTGCTTTTACTTGTATTTGACTTCTTCATCAAGGGAAAGACACATTCAAACTCTGCATGGCACAAGACTCAAACTCCTGGGATCTTTAAACTCAGTGGACCACACGAGGTTCGAACTCACGTACTCTGGTCTCCAAGACGGGTTCTTATCACAGTGAGCCATCCGACCTGACACAGTCAGATGTTCCCTGGCCTATCTGTGATTTTCACCTCAGGTTTGGACCTTAAAATATACAGCTCAAGCACCTCTTATTTGACCTGAGATATTATTGTTTCGTAGAGCTTATGTGTTGTTCATTTGGGTTTTTGGACCTGAAAGATGACTGCACCTGAAGAGCCTTGAACTGACAACCTTCAGTCTCACAGGCAGTCTTCTAACGCTCTGAGCCATTTGACCTGACACAGTATGGGAAGGTTTTCAAGTGCTTTTGCCTTTTTATTTGGGATGATGGACTTTAAGAAACAATGCACCTCACAAGGATCGAACTAACAAACGTTAGGTTTCGGGGCAATGTTGTATCTCTCTGAGCCATTTGTTCTGGCTCTTGTCCTTTTCATTTTCTAATCTAATTCTTCACTTTGGTTGTTGGCTTTCAAAAATCACTGCACCTTAAGAGGATCGAACTTAAGACTTTAGGGTTGCTGAGCGGTTGTGTATCTCTTTGAGCTATTTGATCTGAGTATCTGGTGTCTGGTTTGGTCAACTAACCAATACTTCACTTTGGTTGAAAGATTGCAAAATATCACTGCTCATAAACCCTAAGCCTAAACTTCAGCTTTCTACAATGGTCCTCTTGTATCACTGCGAGCCAGTAATACACCTGTTTGAATCTGTTGTCTGTATTTCATGTACTGCTTCAGACTGAGGTTAGGACCGCCCACCTCATTAGCATACGGACACATAAATAAATAAATAAATGTATGTCGAGTAAATGTAGAAATATATCCGTATGCTAATGAGGTGGGCGGTCCTAACCTCAGAAGCAAGAGATTCGTGGCAAGTCATATCTGTTCATTCTGAGCCCTCTGCCAGAAATGATCACACACTCCTGTAACCAATCCTGCTTCAGACTGAGGTTAGGACCGCCCACCTCATTAGCATACGGACACATAAATAAATAAATGTATGTCGAGTAAATATATGAAGGATATATAATAACGTGTGTTCTGTTTTATTTATTTATACATTGGTGTATTTATTTCCATATTTATTTATGCATTTATTTATTCTTTTATTTATTTATTTATACTTAAGTCATGTTCCGTCCTCCATAAAAATACAAAGCTCAAGCACCTCTTATCTGACCTGAGACATTATTGTTTCGTAGAGCTTATGTGTTGTTCATTTGGGTTTGTGGACCTGAAAGATGACTGCACCTGAAGAGCCTTGAACCGACAACCTGCAGTCTAACGCTCTGAGCCATTTGACCTGACACAGTATGGGAAGGTTTTGAAGTGCTTTTGCCTTTTTATTTGGGATGATGGAACAATGCACCTCACAAGGATCGAACTAACAAACGTTAGGTTTCGGGGCAATGCAATCACTGCAAGCTAGTAATACACCTGTTTGAATCTGTTGTCTGTATTTCAAGTCCTCTGATACACACAAGTACACGTGGACAATGTGAAAAAAGTCCTTGGTTGCCATTGTGTGTGTTACTCTGGTCTTTCTTCTTGTTTAATAAAAGCTTTTGCAATTAAATAACTGCCTTGCTCCAAGCCAAGCTAGAACAGGAACCAGATTACATTTAGAAATAACGGTTATAAAAATAGCTTTTTGTTATGTGGGTAATAATGGACACATTAAAGAAGGAGAGCCAAAGCTTGCATGGAGTGATGACCTTTTATTTGAGGAGGATAGTGCTGACAAACATTCATATTAAAGTGAGGTGGCTGTACAGAAGAGATGCTGTGAGGCTCGACACTTTGGTACATTCTGGTAAGACAAACTGAGGGAAATATATAACTATGTTCATAATGTGAATGGATATAATATTAGTTTGTACATTCAAGTGTGAACAAAGGTCCCAAGCTGGATCATAGCTCCTTCTATTAAATATCAGGGTCATTTCCTATGAAAACATTCCCATGTTGAAATCAGATGACCTAGTTGTTTTTGACACCTCCCTCTAGAATAACTATCTTTTGCATTGCAAATAAGTGTTAACCCTTTTTTTGAATCTGGTACAAAATCACAAACAACACTACCTCATAAAGTGAGTTACATTCAAATCACAGAACATTAGAAAATCTCATTTCTTCTTGTCGATGAAAAAACTGTAACAATTCCATTCCTGCACTGGAAAGGGAGCAGAAGAGCCTCTCAGGGAAATCGCTCAAAGATTACCAAAAGCCATACGAGAAAGGGGAGTGCAGAGTGAACGGGGCACAGGGTCGGACCCCCGAGACCACCAGAGGCTGCAGCTCTAGCAGTGAAGGCAGTGTTCGCTTCTTCTTCCTAAAGTGATACAAACAAACCCCCCAGGTCGGGCTCCGATTGGTAGAACCCTGAAAGTAAAAGTTCTGGTCCCAAAGGCAGTGATTCTTCATTCCTCACATCACACAGGTGTGTCACTAAGTTAAATACGTGCAACAAAAAGGTCCTTCGAGTGCAGCTTTATCAAATATAGCCCGTCGTGACAGGAAAGGGAAAGTGGCTTTACCCTTCTGAACACACCTCAATCTAATTGTATTCATATAGCCCAATATCACACCAAGGTATTGTTTTATCAAATGAAATATACCCTTAAGATAATATTTACAATTAAGCAAACAAGTAGGGTGTGGAACTGTGACTGCTATTTTTAACCTTAGCACTTCAATTTGAGCCAACTAATGACTTATATTGTGTTATAATAGTAACAAAGAAGAGAATACTTTCAAAATGAACGCTGGTTTATCTCACTAAATGAATGTTGATTTAAACATTTGTGTTTTATTAATGTATGGATTTTCTAAATCTGCTGGTGGACTAACCGGAGATAATTACAGTGCCCACACAACACACACACACACACACACACAACACACACACACACACACACACCACACACACACTACACACACACACACACACACACACACACACACACACACACACACACACACCACACACACACACACACACACACACACACACACACACACACACACACACACACACACACACACACCACACACACACACACACACACACACACACACACACACACACACACACACACACACACACACACACACACACACACACAACCACACACACACACACACACACACACACACACACACACACACCTATTTGACCTGATAACCCTGCAATCATCAAGACCTTACAGTCAGAGATGCGACACACACACACAGGTCAGAGAGCAGGGTTAGATGGAGCTCAGGGTTCCAGGGAGGCACGGCCGACAGTCAGGCTGGAAACAGAGCTCATCCCTGGGGAGAAACACCCCCTGAAATCCTCCTGCATGGGTCAATACCATCTGCAGAGAGATAGATCACCTTTCACCGGCTCTCTCTGCCTCCAGTAAAGGATTTCCCACTCTCTCTTTCACACACGCACACACTTGGTCACCTGTGGTTTGAGATGATATAAGGCTTTGTGTGTGTTATTAGCAGCTCTTTCACACCTGAGCCTGAGAACTGCTGGGCATCACATCACAGACCAACCGTTAGCAGAGAACGGCTTTTAGCTCACAATAATCTCATGCTACATTATCAGATTAAGACAATAGTAGCCAGTGGGAAAACATATATGGATCAATGCTATAAGGAAGAGTAATAAAAAACACTTGCATGTCTAATTGGCTGTATAACCTGTGCAATATTCAACTGTGCAATACTAACTTGATTATTACACTTGGGTATAGCATGTACATATTGCGAGTAATAATAATTTTATAATAACTACTAGGTGGGGAGGTGTGTTTGAGTTTCTCACCGATGTGCTACAGGGGTTTACACCAGGGGCCACAGCTGTGATTGACCTAGTTGCTGAAAAGCCCAGAGGCAAAGTTGGAAACAAACTACACAGACACAGACATGGGGAAAATACAGAAGCCATTTTTTGGACAGACATGAAGGACATTTGTCAGTTACTACTAGAAGAATAACTGAATGGGCAGAAAGGTCAGTTCAGGTCTGGGCAGGCAGGGGTTGGCATACAAATTGCATTGTTTTATTTGAATTGATCAAATGTATTATTTATTCACAAGAAGCCAATATTGAAAAGCATAAGCTCACTGATTTTAAAAACATCTGTTAGAGATTCAAACAAGGTGACTTGATCTCAGGTTGTCGATACATCTATTGGCGCGTTTCCACTACAGCGCAGAGCACGGTTTAAGAGGGCTGTGACGTCAGCGGCCCGTTTTTGGTTGCGTTTCCACTTGGCCTAGTACCGGCCGGCGGGTCCTAATTCAGTTTTTCTGGCCTCATAAAATCGTGGGTCTAGGGCCAGAGACAACGAGGCTGAGTCGGGCTGAGTATGCTAAACTAGAGAGAGAATCGCTGGCAAGGGGGCTACAACTAAAACAAGATGGACATATTTGACCGTGATTTAATTGTAATACACGTTTCAAAATGATGCCGAAGTAACAACATACTGATACCAGTTAGTAAAAACCATGAATTAATGCTTTGACAAGTCTGCAGACAGACGGCAGGCGAAAAACCTTTTAAAATGCGTGTTTTCTAAATGGAGATTGGCTAAGCTAACGCAGTATATGCTCCGACCGTCCACACTCACAACAACGGCCTATACAGACATAAATAAAGCAGCGACTGTATTCGCCATGACACAGGCAGTCTGTGGTTTGTACTTGTTTAACTTTTTGTTACGTGCCAGGCAGGCTGTACTTGTGTGGTTCTCCTTCCCTCCTGTTTTTCGCTTCTCCCTGTCTTCTGCACAGCTAATCAGCAGCTGATCAGGACCTGCCTGTGCACCAGAGTCTGATGGCTGATTGGATCCTCTCACCCTAAACTGGCCTATCAGCAGCCAGGGCCGACCATAAAGGAGGCACCCAGGAAGTCTTCTCGCTCTCTCACTCTGGGTTGATTGCTGATGGAGGAGCATGCAATTGACTACCTTGTAACGACAATATTTCTCTTTGTTTTGTATGACCTATGTTGAAAGTGTGTGTGTTGAGAGGTGGAGGAGTTAGGTAAGTCTGGGGTACCCTGTACACTTCTCATCACGTAGCTAACTAATGTTAAGACACACTAGGTTAGCGGATTGTTGTCACCCCTGTATTCTGTTTTGTCCTATTCCGAGTAGTTTAGTTAGTGAGGGTTTTTGTTTGAGTTTTGGTTTCAAAGGATAGACGTAGAGATAGGCCTGGTTTTGTTATGCTTGTTTCTTTTGTTTGGCACAATCCTTCGACTCCTCCTCCTCCTCCTCACACAGAGTATTTTCTGTTCAGTTTTCTAGGTTGACAAAAATAAACCTTTTGTCAAACCTTTACGCTGACTCTCATATTATTGGTTGTTGTGTGTTAATGTCTCCAGGTCCCCTAGACCTTAGTGGGGACGTAACATCTAGTTTCTGAACAGATATGAGGAGCTGTGAGCTCTGAGTGCTAACAGCTAACGGCTGTGTTGTTTTTTCTGGGGTTCTCATTGAAGATGACGTCACGGCTCCGCCTACACTGCGTTACTATAGATACTACCCCAGTTCCTAAACTGTAATGGAAATGTGCCATAAAGTGAGCCAGTCCTAACGAGGCCTAGCCATACCGAGCGAGGCCGTGTAGTGGAAATGCGCCATATGTCAGTGCTTCTCAATGTGTGGTCTGCGCACCACTGGTTAAAGAAATGGTAATAGAAAAAACAAACTGACACATGGTATCAATGGTATGACATTGAAAATATCTCCACAAACATCCTGCCATTTGGAATGAATTCAGTCATCTACTGACAAACCACAGAACGATAGTTAAGTATGTAACTACGGTTCTATGAATACTGGATGACCGCCAGAGGCGGTGCTTTAGCACTGGATATCTTCTGTCTCGCGCATGCGTAGGTCGAATATTTATATCAACAAAGTCACGTGTGACCTCGTATGACCCCGGAAGGCATAAGTTCCGGTGTTGTCAACGAGTTCAGTTCTATGGAATCTTCTCGCGGAAACACGAAATTCCGAGTGACCAAGAACTCTGGTGGTCATCCAGTATTCATAGAACCGTAGTTACATACGTAACTATCGTTCTATTTCATACTTACTGACCGCCAGAGGCGGTGCTTTAGCACTGGATGACCTATACCAACAGAGTCACGAGGAAGTCTGAATACTCACCTATAAGGATGGCCTAGACGGACTCTGCAGGAGGACCACACCCAGCGGGTGAGGGGCGGCAACATTCACCCTGTAGTATCTGGCGAATGTGCTCGGAGATGCCCATGTGGCCGCAGCACATATGTCCTCCAGGGGCACACCTCTCAAGGTCGCCCATGACGTGGAGACACTCCTGGTAGAGTGGCAAGGGACGGTCATTCGCCCTGTATGCCTGGGCAATGACGTCCACGATCCAGTGGGACAAGCGCTGTTTTGAGAGCGCACAGCCCCTTCTAGGACCACCGTAACACAAAAAGAGCTGTTCAGACTGACGCATGCCTGCGGTAGTCTGGACATAAGCTCTAAGGGCCCGCACCGGGCATAGGAGTCTCGACCTCTCTTCCCCCTCTCCTGATGGGGGGTCAAACCGTGCCAGCTGGATAGGCCGATTAAAATGAGAGCGTGCCAGCACCTTAGGGAGGAACGCTGTGTTCGGCCATAAGGTGACACCTGAGCCATCTGAGTTCCACCTCAGACACGAGCTGTTCACGGACAAGGCCTGAAGCTCGCTTACACGCTTTGCTGAGGTGATGGCAAGAAGGAAAGCAGTCTTGACTGAGCCACCTCAGTTCTGCCTGTAACAAAGGCTCAACAGGAGGCGAGCATAGGGCATCCAGCACCAAGGGCAGGTCCCATGTAGGGGCCCTTGGGATATTCGGGGGGCGAAGCCTCAGAGCTCCACCTTAAAAAGAGGGTACCGAGCAATATACTGGGTCCTCATTTCGCCCTTGACACCAGTCAAAAAAACAAACAGTTTCCACCTGTTTTCGTACTGCCTACGAGTAGATTGTGCCCTAGCATTTGAGAATAGTCTTCCTGACAGACTCTATGCAGTCGCTCAGCAGTGGGTCGGGCCCTCCAGTGGCCAGACCCACAGCTGGAGGTGGCAGGGGTCGGGGTGCCACATCCGACCCTCCAATTGAGACAAGAGGTCCTTCTTGTTGGGGAGACGCCAAGGCGTCCCACAGCAGAGTCTGTGCAGCAGATGGACAGGCCCGCACCTAGCTGGGTTAAACAAGGAAGTTTAACAGGACAGCCTAGCCAGGCGGCTCCTGCTAGAATCAAACAACACGCCTACCAGGATCGGGGGCGAGAACACTGCCTTCACTGGTTGAGTTGATAACGAATTCCAGATGCAGCGTAACCGGGAGCGGGTGCAAGAACACAGCCTCCACTAGCTACCTGCTGAACGTAAAGAGTAGAGCAATGCTCCTACTCGCCGAACACAGAGAGGGATGTAAATGTCCTACACCCACATTACCAGCAGAGAGAGCGGGAGCGAGAGCACTGCCTTCACCTAGGTGGATTAGATAAGGACATTTAACAGCCAGGCAGCTGCTGCTAGAATGAAGCAGCGCGTCTACCAGGAGCGGGGGCGAGAACACCGCCCTCACTGGTTGAGTTAATAACGAATGCCAGATGCAGCGTAGGCGAGAACACAGCCTTCACCAGCTACCTGCTGAACGGAAAGAGTAGAGCAACGCTCCTACTCGCCGAACACAAAAGGGATGTAACTACACCCATGTTACCAGCAGAGGGAGCGGGAGCGAAAGCACTGCCTTCACCTAGCTGGAAAAAAAAGAAGTTTTAGCAGGACAGCTTATCCAGTCGGCTGCTGCTAGAATAAAGCATCACGGCCACCAGGAGTGGGGGCGAGAACACTGCTTTCGCTGGTTGAGTGACTGTGTCCAGAGCCACCCCAATGAAGGTTAGGCTCTGAGAGGGGTTCAGACAACTCTTCTCCATGTTCACCCTGAGGCCTAGCCGGGCGACATGAGAGAGAAAGAGAGCCGTGTCCTGGATCGTCTGTAACCGGGATGGTGCACAGATTAACCAGTCGTCTAAGGAGAGGGAGAGTCTGAATGGGAGCACCCTGAACTAGAAATGACGACCTCTGAAGGCAAAGCGAAGAAACTGTCTGTGATGAGGCACAATAGGCACATGAAAATAAGCGTCCTTCAAGTCGACGGACGTGAACCATTCCCCCCTGGCCACGGTACGAAGAACGTCCGCTGTGCTCAGCATATGGAAAGGTAAAATCTTTAGGAACTTATTGAGTCCCCTCAGATCGAGGATTGGGCGAAGTCCACCGCCTTTCTTCCTTACCAGGAAGTAGGTCGAGTAGAAGCCCCCGGGCTGTGAGATAGGGTCCACAGGCTCGATTGCACCCTTGGCAAGGAGGACTGACAGCTCCTGGTTTAGGGCGATTTCTTTTGCCGGGTCGCTTATGGTGGTCATCTTGACCCGGCTGTAGACTGGGGGCCAGCGTTGGAACTGAAGCTTGTACCCTTGGGTTAAGGTGGAAACCACCCAGGGGTCTGAAGCTTGAGCTACCCAGTAGTTGAGCTGCTGCTGGGAGAAATAACCAACAGCTGGCCCCAGACCCTCAGTACCTTGCCCCCCAGCCTCTGGCTCTGGGGGGGCGACGGTTAGCCGGATCCCGAGCCTGCCTTGGGGGCGAGTTAACAGGACCGTGGCGGGCCGGCCCCCTCGTGGGGCGCTAAGGCCCATGGCGGGCACCGGGGTGAGCCGGTGGATGGGAGCGGCCTCGGAAGGCAGACGCGGAACCTCTAGGCCTACCGGGGGGAGGGCATGTCTCTGCGAAGAGCTGAGAACTGTTGCCTGGCGTTCGAGCACCTGTACGGCAGCTGAACCGAACAGCTCCCCCGGCTCCTACATGTCTCTGATAAGGGTGACTGTGCCAGCCAAACCTGGCGACGAGTCTGGACGAGAGTGGATCGGGTGCAGCGGCGTGCTCTGTACGGGCACCAGAATGGAGAGCCAAGGGGAGTGACTTCACCTGGGCTAGCTCAGTAGTGAGTAGGTCCACCCTGGAGGACAGCCTATCAGGCTTAGTCCTCTTCTTGGGCGGTGCCTCTGCGGCCCAACGCCTAGGATGGGTAGGTTGGGCTGGAGTCGACTGTGCAGGGGGAAGGCCACCCTCAGTCAGTAGTTCAACCTCGGCTAGTCTAGCAGTTCTTACCGCACGAGGCATGATGGTGCAATTCATGCACGGGTCCTCCGAAAGGCCCTCCCTCAGATGCTCGAGGCCAAGACAAGAGGGACAAAGGTCATGGCCATCCTCTGGTTAAAGAGGAGCCATACAGGCGTTAGAGCCGTGAGACCTAGCGATAGCTAGAGCACTCAGCTGAGTGTAAATAACTGGGCCAGGAAACAAATATGCAGTGGAGGGGAGTGAGCACAATAGTAGTTAGCTTGAGCGTGAGCACTCTGCTAACTGGGGTGAGAAAAAATGAAGTCAGTTAATGGGTTTATGCCGTGAGAGGAGAGCAGGAATACTCTCTCCACTAGCGCCGTAGCGAGTTAGCCTAAGCGAGAGCACTCTGCTAACTGAAGGATGGAACGGGCATTAAACCAACTGTGTGCAGGGAGAGGGGAGCGGATTCACTCTCTTCACTAGCGCTGTAGCAAGTTAACTTTGAGCGAGAGCACTCAGTTAACTGGAGGATGGAACAGGAACCAACTGTGTGCAGTGAACAGGGGAGCGAAGACACTCTCTTCACTAGCACTGTAGCAAGTTAGCTTTGAGCGAGAGCACTCAGTTAACTGGAGGATGGAACAGGAACCAACTGTGTGCAGGGAGAGGGGAGCGGAAACACTCTCTTCACTAGCACTGTAGCAAGTTAACTTTGAGCGAGAGCACTCAGTTAACTGGAGGATGGAACAGGAACCAACTGTGTGCAGTGAAAAGGGGAGCGAAGACACTCTCTTCACTAGCACTGTAGCAAGTTAGCTTTGAGCGAGAGCACTCAGCTAACTGGAGGATAGAACAGGAACTAATTGTGAGCTGTGAGAGGGGAGCGAAGACCCTCTCTTCACTAGCGCTGTAGCAAGTTAGCTTTGAGCGAGAGCACTCAGCTAACTGGAGGATAGAACAGGAACTAATTGTGAGCTGTGAGAGGGGAGTGAAGACACTCTCTTCACTAGCGCTGTAGCAAGTTAACTTTGAGCGAGAGCACTCAGTTAACTGGAGGATGGAACAGGAACCAACTGTGTGCAGTGAACAGGGGAGCGAAGACACTCTCTTCACTAGCACTGTAGCAAGTTAGCTTTGAGCGAGAGCACTCAGTTAACTGGAGGATGGAACAGGAACCAACTGTGTGCAGGGAGAGGGGAGCGGAAACACTCTCTTCACTAGCACTGTAGCAAGTTAACTTTGAGCGAGAGCACTCAGTTAACTGGAGGATGGAACAGGAACCAACTGTGTGCAGTGAAAAGGGGAGCGAAGACACTCTCTTCACTAGCACTGTAGCAAGTTAGCTTTGAGCGAGAGCACTCAGCTAACTGGAGGATAGAACAGGAACTAATTGTGAGCTGTGAGAGGGGAGCGAAGACCCTCTCTTCACTAGCGCTGTAGCAAGTTAGCTTTGAGCGAGAGCACTCAGCTAACTGGAGGATAGAACAGGAACTAATTGTGAGCTGTGAGAGGGGAGTGAAGACACTCTCTTCACTAGCGCTGTAGCAAGTTAACTTTGAGCGAGAGCACTCAGTTAACTGGAGGATGGAACACTTTATATGTCGTTGCCACTCTTTGCATATCATGTATTTTGTTTTTTTACCCTGTTTGTAAAAAGTAATTTCCTTAAATGTTTTATGTGAGGGAATGGAAAATAGCTCAAAGCTAAATCTGGCACTGTTACGCTTGACACATTTAAATGTTTTAAGTGTTCATTACAGTGCATTGTCCCTGTCAAATAAACGATTAAATAAAATAATCAATTGTGCGCCGTAACAGTTAGCTTGAACGAAAACACTCAGCTTAACTGGACGATAGAACAGGTAAGGAAACAATGTATGCGGTGAGAGGGGGGCGGAGACGCTCCCTTCACTAGCGCCGTAACAGTTAGCTTGAACGAAAACACTCAGCTTAACTGGACGATAGAACAGGTAAGGAAACAAATGTATGTAGTGAGAGGGGGGGGCGGAGACGCTCCCTTCACTAGCGCCGTAACAGTTAGCTTGAACGAAAACACTCAGCTGACTGGACGATATAACAGGTAAGGAAACAATGTATGCGGTGAGAGGGGGGCGGAGACGCTCCCTTCACTAGTGCCGTAACAGTTAGCTTGAACGAAAACACTCAGCTTAACTGGACGATAGAACAGGTAAGGAAACAAAAGTATGTAGTGAGAGGGGGGCGGAGACGCTCCCTTCACTAGCGCCGTAACAGTTAGCTTGAACGAAAACACTCAGCTAACTGGACGATAGAACAGGCAAGGAACCAAATGTATGCAGTGAAAGGGGGGGCGGAGACGCTCCCTTCACTAGCGCAGTAACAAATTAGCGAGGCTAACTTGTACACAATTGTCTCATTAGCTTGAGAATAGATAGCACAATCAGCGATAAATGGTAGCGATCTCACCGACTGACGTGCAGGAGCGTCCACTCTTTACCGGTCCGGAGCTCCTGGGGTCCGAGCGGTGAACACCGCGGTCCCCTCCCTTGGGAGGGCGGACAGCTCGTCGCAGCCTTTGGAGGGCGAGCGTTTCTAGCCCGCAGCTCCGATCGAGACGATTGCAAGGCTACAGGCGATGAGCTAGAATTTTCAATAAGCTAGCTTGGCTTCTACTCATAAAGTAGTAACCTGCGCAGCGAGAAGATGAAAAAGAACTGAACTCGTTGACAACACCGGAACTTATGCCTTCCGGGGTCATACGAGGTCACACGTGACTTTGTTGATATAAATATTCGACCTACGCATGCGCGAGACAGAAAATATCCAGTGCTAAAGCACCGCCTCTGGCGGTCAGTAAGTATGAAATAGAAATAAACACAGCACCAGCATTTAGAATAAACAGTTCTGTTTTGGGCTGAGATATGATTTTAAATACATTAAAAAAACTTACATCATAGGTCTCATTTTACTGCAGTATGAAAAAAGCAGCATTTAAAAAAAAATTAAACAGACATTAAAAAGCTTAATAACTGTAAGATGACTCTAACACACGATTGACAATCACCACATTTTTACACATGTGTATTTGCACAGAAGTGTTTACCCTTATGAGGTGACCCATTAACCGTCAACTCAGCAACTTTAAAACCTGAATTTAGTTAAAAGTTGAAAAACCTGGATTAAAAATGACGGTTTGCATTGCCATTTCAAGATGTCCCAGTTGGACCGTCACCGGACCGTCTTATTCACATGTGATAAACATGATTGTTGACTTACAATCAACTTTAAAGACACAGTTGAACATCTAACTTTCCTGCACAGCTTCAGAACTGAAAATAAAATGGTGGCAGAAAAAGACGTCCTTCACCATTATCAGGTTGATTTGCACCTTTCAAAATAAGAGAAAGGTTACGTCTTCTCAGTCTAGCCTTCTCTCTAAATCTTGTTCTGCTGGACAGACTCCCGAGTTGCCTTTGAAAGTGTGAGAAAAATCATCAATTTAGCAAAAACAAAAAAGTCTAAGGTAAAGTTCCAAAGAATATTCATTATGCACTTTTCTCCTCACCTGTGGCTGCCTTCAGCAGGGCGGCTGCCTCCACCCGACCCATCTGCTGCACCATCTTGTAGAGGGCTCCGTCTTTGTTCTGCAGCAGGTTAAAGGGCCGGTCTAACTCCTGGATGGTACCGCTGTCTAGAACCTTAAAGCAGGATAACAACAAAAACTTCAGTCAGGCTCTCCAAGTGGCATAATGCGGATGGACAGTAATATAACATATTGATGTACTAAATGACTGCACTACTTAAGAACAATATAATCAGTAATCAATTATACGGAACATAATTGTTTGGGAATCATAGTATACTGAGGCTGAAGAGAGGACTGACCATGATCCTGTCGCTGTCTATGATGGTGTTGAGGCGGTGAGCGATGGTGAGCACGGTGCACTCTCTGAACTTGTCCCGAATGGTTTTCTGGATCAGTTCATCCGTCCTGTAGAGAGACAGGGTAACAATAAGGACATCTGTAGACCGAACTATTTAAGCTTAAAAATAAGCGAAGCGAGATCTTGCCGAGCGGTACCTGGGGTCCACGTTGGCCGTGGCCTCGTCGATGACCAGGATGCGGTTCTGTCGGAGGACGGCCCGGGCCAGACACACCAGCTGCCTCTGGCCCACGCTGAAGTTGGACCCCGACTCGGCCAGCACCGTCTCCAGCTTCCCGGGCAGCTCCTCCACCACCGACTTGAGCTGCACCTGCGGGAGGGAAAGGGGGAGTTAGCCCGATGCACCGAGCAGAGTGAGATCTCACTGAACTGCAGGACAGACGGGGGGTACCGACCTCCTCCAGAGCCCTCCACAGGTCCTCGTCAGAGTGCTGTCCGAAGGGGTCCAGGTTCTTTCTCATGGAGCCTGTAAACAGCACCGGGTCCTGGGGAAAAGGGGAACAGAAACGTGGTCAGACTCGAGCTAGATTTTCATCCTCAAATGGGCAAAAATAACATTAAATCTCTAGATTCAGATACTGAAAACAAAGATTTCATGGTCAGAATATAAAAAGTTCAATGTATCCAATTGCTACAATGACATCATTTTCCAAAATTCATGGTAACAGAGGGTCTTTGGATGTTCACCTGAGGGATGATGGACATCTTGGTGCGCAGGTCGTGGAGGCCGATCTCAGAGGTCAGAACTCCGTCTATGTAGATCTTCCCCTGAGGCTCGGCCAGGCGGAACAGAGCCGACACCAGAGAGCTCTTCCCGGCGCCCGTCCTCCCCACGATGCCCACCTGACACACAGAGAACAAGAGTGAGCGACATCAGTCATGTGTGTTCAAAATATTAACTAATAAATGAGGCAGACGCTGGCGGGGAGCCAACATGTGTCTCACCTTCTCGTTGGGTTTGAAGGTGAAGCTGATGTCTTTGAGGACCGGCGCTCCCTCTGGGCTGTAGGAGAAGCTGACGCGGTCAAAGGTCACTAGGCCTTTGTTGGGCCAATCAGGAAGAGGACGCTTCTTAGTTTCCCAGGGTGCCTCACTCTCCAGCTCGGTGTACTCCACCACCCTCTCCACTGACGTCATCTTCAAAGAGACATTATTTATAATGTTTGTTAGTTGTGTTAATTCTGCTGCTTCTCTTCATTGTATACTTTTGTCCTCCATAAACAGCTACACTAATGTACTACATCTGTTAGTCTCCAACAACATAACACGCAAGTTAAAACCTGAGCCTGATCAGCTGCTAATGTAATCACATCCTTATATCCTATTACACATGTGTGTAAGAGTGTCATGTTTTATTAGGTCACAGTGACCATGACTCAATCAAGCAGACGGTTGAACAGATTCCCAGCAGGCATTCCTGAGACACTGCTTCACGAGACAGACAGACCAACAGGTCATTCAGTTCTCACCATGTTCTCCACCTCGGCACTTTGCCTCACCATCCACTGGAAGCTGCCCACCAGAGTCACAGCATACGTCAGCACCAGCCCCACCTCCCCAGCATTCAGCCCTGAGAAACACACACACACACACACACACACGAAATTCCATTTCAGGGTCTGTTTCAGGTTGAAGGGTTGTTTTTCGAGGCAAACTCTTTACAAGGTTTTACGTTACTCGCTGTAGGGAACTCCCTTAAAGGAGGAAGCCATTCTGCTCTTAAAGAGACGTGAGAGGATATTATACCCAGAAGATATTTTGTGCATTTATTGTCTTAATCGTCACTCTTTCAACACTTTCTTTGCAGTGGCTGCCACTAATCCATTAGGATTAGTAAAAGCTGCTCAGTTTTAGTTGAGTTAAACACCTTGTCTTTGTCTTCTGTTGTGCTTCAATTTCCTTAATACTATGTGCATGCTTATCTCCTTAATATTCTGCTGTTCACATTTTATTGATTTGTATAATGTGCCTTTGCAGCACTTTGGTCAACGGCTGATGTTTTTATTATTTATGTGCTGCATAAATACAGGTACCCGATTGCACTCGTTTGTGAAGCTTGGTACTAAAATTGATTGACAGTCGTTCTGGGTGCATTTACCATCTCTGAGCAGGATACAGCCAAAGGTTACGAAGGTGACAAATACTGAGCAAATGCTGTCCAGGTAAAGAGCGAACCAGCGGGACGTCATCAGGAACAAAAACCACGCCTCTGAAACCAGAGAGAGAAAATGGATTTCAGCAAAGACCGTATTTGTCCACACTGACAGAGCAGACAATAATAACCAAACTTTTGAAAGGTAACATGTTTACGATGAAAAGCTCAATATGAAGTAAAGTAGAACCTGTGTGCAGGTCCTGATGAGCATCGAAGGCTTTCGTTAACCTCTCCTCAGCTCTAAAGGCTCTGATGGTCCACAGGCCCTGAAGAGATGAAGACAGGTGCGAGAACACGGGACTCCGAGCTGCAGGAGAAAAAAAAGAGGGGTTGAAACCATCGTTTTCATCTGCTCATCTCTGTGTGTATCAAACATTATTATATAACGTTATTTAAAAAAGCCCACTCGTCAATCTACAAGTAAACACATACTTGTAGATTCTAGGCGCTTGACGTCTCGTGATGTACGGAGGTAGAAACGTCTCAAGTACAAGAAGATGAAGAGCAGAGGGATGACGGGGACGAGGATGAGAGGGATGACCGAGGCCGCCACCGCGATCACGCCCACATTCTGTAAAAATAACTGCAAAACCACAATAATACATATTTAGTAGTTCAAGAAAAATGAGATCATGTCGAGAATTGTTGACTTAAATCAAATCAAGTTTTATTTATAAAGCACATTTAAAAGCGATTTTTGGTCGAGCCAAAGTGCTGTACATGTAATAAAAACACATTACTATAATCACAATAAAAGACAATAAATTACAACAGATATATATAAAAAATAAAAAATAAAAAACACAAGGAAAAGTCAGGAGTCGTGCTCCGCTCTAACTAGAAGGCCAGGGAGAAGAAGTGTGTTTTTAGAGTAGATTTAAAAACCCCTAGGGTCTGGGCCGACCTCACATGGAGGGGCAGAGTGTTCCAGAGCCTAGGGCCAGCTGCTGCGAAGGCTTGGTGCCCTCGGGTTTTAAGCCTGGTCTTGGGCACTACCAGCAGCAGCTGGTCAGCAGACCTTAAAGCTCTGGCTGGGGTGTAGCGCTGGAGGAGTTGGCTATATAGGCCGGAGCCAGCCCATTTAGTGCTTTGAAAACAAATAAAAGGATTTTAAAATCAATTCTGAACCGAACTGGAAGCCAGTGTAGTGAGGCCAGAATTGGGGTGATGTGGTCACGCTTTTTGTGGCCAGTCAGCAAACGTGCAGCTGCGTTTTGGACTAGCTGCAGGCGTTTAATTGAGACCTTGTCCATACCCACATACAGAGCGTTGCAATAGTCCAGTCTTGAGGTTACAAAGGCGTTAATAACCCTTTCTAAGTCATTAAAAGATAAATACGACTTGGTTTTGGCCAATAGTCTTATTTGAAAAAAGCAGGATTTGACTACGGTGCTGACCTGCTTGTCGAATTTAAAAGTGCTAGTGAAGGTCACTCCAAGGTTCATGACCGAGGGGAGGATGTTTTTTTTGAGAGAGCCCAGAATATCAACCGGAGAGGCTGGAGGTTGGGGTCCAAAAAAGATGACCTCAGTCTTGCTCTCGTTGAGGTTGAGAAAGTTTTTGCTCAGCCAGGATTTTATCTCTGTTAAGCAGTCCATCAGCTGCTGTAGTGAGTGTTTGACATTTGCTTTGAGAGGCAGATATATCTGTACATTGTCGGCGCAGCAGTGGAAGGGAATATTATGTTTAGTGAGAATTGAACCTAGGGGCAGTATGTACAGTAGAAAAAGGATGGGGCCCAGAATCGAGCCTTGGGGAACCCCACATGTAAGAGGGGCTTTGGCAGAGGAGAAGACACCTAGCTGTACCGAGAAGCTACGGTCTGTCAGGTAGGACCTGAACCATGCAAGGGCAGAGCCTGTGATGCCAGCGGACTGTTCAAGCCGTGACAACAGGATGCTATGGTCCACAGTGTCAAAGGCAGCTGTCAGGTCTAACAGCACCAAGACAGCTGGGCTACCTGAGTCGGCGGCTAGGAGCAGATCATTAAACACTCTTAAAAGGGCTGTTTCAGTGCTGTGCATGGGTTTGAAGCCAGACTGAAACTTTTCATGGATTCCATGCATGGTTAAAAAAGACTGCAGCTGGGCGTAGTGGACCTATCATGCTATATTTGAATAATATATTGTAGGATATATAAGGCATATTTATACTTTTTTTTTTTCTAAATACCAAACAGATCATGCATTTTAGCCATGTCTCATTTTGCTCAATTTGAAAATTTTTAGATCTGTTTTAGCAAGGGTTGATTCTGTGAGCAACAGCACCATCTAGAGGCCTGGCATATGTACTACAACGTCTCCAGCGCTTTCGAACGGCAATGCCGTGGCTGTCTCCTCCTGATTGGTGGAGTTGGCCCAATAGCCGTAGCGCCACTGTCCTGATGTCAGGAAAGTGTTCAAATCTGGATCAGTTTTTATCAGATCCGTTGCAGCCCCTTTTTTAGAGATTTGGGTATGGAGGAAAATAGAGAGGGTTGTATTTTCTGACACTTGGTGAGTTCCCTGGAACACCGGGGACACATATTCATGTATAAAAGACGTACAAAAGTGCATTTTGCATGATAGGTCCCCTTTAAAGAACAGAGATGCTGTGGGTCATTGTGCAATCATTACCTGGGAGGAGACATATTCGCAGGAATGTACAACACACACACACTGCCCCCCCATGACAGTTGCTGCAGCATTTGAAAACCTTTGATCACATACAGTACCAGTCAAAAGCTTGGACACACCTTCTCATTCGAAGGTTTTGATTTATTTTGATTATTTTTTACATTGTAGATTAATACCGAAGACATCAAAACTATGAAAAAACATAATATGGAATGATGTGGTAAACATAAAGGTGTTAAACAAACCAGTATATGATTTATATTTTATATTTTTCAAAGTAGCCTGCAACCTTGGGCTGTTGGCGTCAGCTGATAGAGGTGTTATGCACAATGTTGATTATTCTCTCAGAACTAGCTAAATACATGGGGAAAGGTTCTACTTGAGCCCAATTTGAATACCATAAAGAAAGTATTAAAGCCAGCTCAAGCTAAATTAATGTACAGTTGTTTTGATTTATTTTAATTTTATTTGAGTTGTACATATTTCAAAGCGTGAAGTGTAATAACTGCAGTTGCCTCCCTGTCAGAATGACAAAGATCCTCAGTGCCCATGTTTCTCACTAAGAAAACGTAAGTACAACGTAAGTACAACTTATTAAAAAGATCAGTTCAATGCAACTAATGTCCTCTGTGTTATTGCATGATGTTAAAATTGGTTTGCCATGAATTTAGTGATGGATTGAACATTTGAAATGTAGCATTTAAGTGTTTCTCAGTTACAAGGTTGTTGTTTTAATAAATCAGACACTGATGGTGCAGCGCTGTACTGTACCTCTTTATATAGGCATTTTGTCCCTAAAAAATTGTTTTTGGGCTGATCAGGGGTAGCTGACATTGTTTTTCAAAGGGGGTACATTATTGAAAAAAGTTTGAGAACCACTGACTTAAAGAACTGGAGAACTAACACAATCAGTGTATGTGTCATTTAAAATGGCACTCATTTCTTACTTGATAGAAGTTCACAAAGGTGATGGGTAACAGGGAGTCCACCTGGCTGATGTCTTTGGAAAACCTGTTGAGAATCCTTCCTACAAAGCAAAGAAAGACAAGTCAGTTAGAAAAACAAATGCCACTTATTTAACCAGAAGGTCAGAAGCCTGGTTTGCCTCCATATATCGTACTATTGAAACAGGACCTCTGCTCCATTTTAAACGGTAGTGACTCTTAAGTGCGGGGCTCACCTATGGGGTTGACGTCAAAGAAGCGAACAGGCGTGCGGATGACGGCGCTGAACATGCTGTTGTGCAGAGTTTGAGACGATCTGACCAGTCCGTGAAACAACACCAAACTGCGTATGTAGCCAAAGACCACCGCAGCCGCTGTCAAACCTGAGAGAAAGAAACAAGAAGACTGCAATTGAACATGCTCTACTTAATAGCACGGACTTTAAAAACACCACAAACAGTATTTGTGGTGATAGGAAGGGAAGGCTCACCTGCATAAATGCCAAGGTGAAACGTGAGATCGGACTCTCGTTCTGAGCGAGTAGCATTGATGCCAGAGCCGAGGATAACATCTCTGGCTGTGCTGTTCAAGAACTCCCCTCTCGCCCTGTTGACAGAGCATCAACAAATCAGACCAGGCGCACGGCAAACTAATACATATTACATGGTTCAAAAAACAACTTGAAAAAAACACGCGACTAGAGAGTGTGAATAGCCCTGGATAAACACTCACCAGTATGCGAGCCACCAGTCCTGCATTATATACGCACCCTATACATGGACGTTTTTTTTTTACTAGACATTTACTGTGGTACAAATCATTGATTAGCTTAGCACATCAAAAAGAAACATGAAGCACATATATCAGTATGAGCTTTTTACAAAATAGATCAAATAAAGTTGCTTCTGGAGAATATGAAAGGCCTATGAGCCATCTCTTACCTCAGCTAGGACACTGATCAGCACTACAAACACCAGCACCGCAGGGCTGAGGCCTGAAGTGAAGTACTTGAGGTAAATGTGGCCGCTAACATTTCCTTCAGCTCGGCTCTCCTCTTCCACGCTGGGCACTGTTTCAGCCTGAAAAACAAAGCGTTCTACATATTCATACTACTGGCTTCCACTTCATACTTTACTTTACTGTGCAGATTTGTACAAAGGACACTGGAACAAAGATTTTATTATGAGTTTTGTTTCAATGACCCGACTTCTCAGACATTCACAGCTTATCATAGAAACATTATGTAATAATTCCTGTTTACTGGTAATCCTCTTGTTTTTCCAGCACGTCTCCTAATTCCTAGAAATCCACTAAACTATGTTTCCAAGTTTGTTTTTTTCAAATTACACAACAGTGCATGTGCTATTTATAAAAAGAGGTGCTCAGTTCAGAGGGGAAATGAGTTGATTTAAATGAGTTCTTGCAGATGAAAATAGGTGTGATTACCTGACACTTGGTTATACGATTTCTATTATGGAATCAACCTTGCAATTTCAGCTCTGCACTCACTTCATACAGGCTCATCTTCACTCTGATTTAACTCCACTTGTGGGATTTATATGGACACGTTTGTATACAGTCATGCCTTATAAAATGTCTTAAAGAAGGTATTATAGACCAGATTTGTTATACGGCAAAATAATGGTTGAAACAAATGAGCAGGATGCTTATACAAATATAATACCAAACACTTGAAACAGTTGTAGAATAACCCTGAAAACACTTTATTTTGAATGGCACGTACCGGAAGCTGCTGGTCAGTGAATCTGCTCTCGGGCTCCAGGAGGCTGCTCTGGGAACTGTGAGAGTTATTTGTCCTCTTGCTGAGAAGGGACAGTCTGTCTGGCTCTGGTGATCGAATGGAGCACTCCTGATCCTCGTCGCTTCTCTGCAGGGACTGGAAGTTGAGTCCAGAGCTCTGAAGCTCGTTGTAGGTTCCCTCGGCCATGATGTGACCCTGGGAGAGACAAAGAGGTGACGCTGCTGGTGAATCCTTGGGGGAAATGTCTCAATGAGAAAGAAGCTAATATTGAGCTACACAACTGAGCTACATTAGCCAACTCAAATTCCACTCCAAAAGAAAACGAGGGTGCTGATCTTCCAGAGCAAAACAAGGTGTGTCACTCTTCAACCATTTGCAACTGCAACAGTGATGCAGAGCAATATTACATCCTGCATATTCGTCCTCATACTGCCTTTCGTACTGTGTCTACGAGAAGTGTCTTCAGTTTCAAAAGCTCAGAAAGCACTAACCTCCTTGAGGACGATGATCTGGTCGGACGCCTGCAGGTACTGAAGCTGGTGGGTGACCAGGATACAACACTTGTTCTTCAGCAGGCCGCAGATACACCTGAGGACACACAGACACAATACACTCATTAAGTAAATAAAGTGTCTGTTTATTCAGTCAGATGAGCTTCTCTTAGAACTCATTGGAGTCTAAAATTCACTTTTAACACTGCACATTTCTTTCCCATCAAGTCTTTTGGCACCAGGTTTTGAGCATGAGCTTTTGACACTTATATCACACAGTTATATCTGAACCATGTGACCCGCATTTCCAAACTAGCACATTTTTGAGTGAGCTATAGACAGATACTTTGGTCCCACAATGCATTTGTTTAAGACACTTATTGTCAATTATTCACAGCTTTTTGTGCCCTTTCCCCACTTGAAAAGGATTTCAATCATCTACTATACTTTCTAACTGGAATCCACTCAAATGACACAGCAGATTGACAGCTTGTGTAAACACATCTTTTCCTGTTAGTATGAAATTGTAAAGAAATGTAAATGCGTTTGTGTTTTCACTAGGGCTGTCAAGTTAACGCGTTAATAACGCGTTAACGCAAAAAAAAAATTAACGCCACTAATTATTTTAACGCGATTAACGCATGTGTATTTTTTGTCCTCCGCCGCCGTAGTTTCAGAGCGCATCGAGTGTAAAATACCATCGACAAGCTGATGCTGACAGCCTCGCTCCTGCCGCCCGCTTGTGGCAGACCACACTTCCACGCTCACCGGCAGGCCCGGACTGGCCATCGGGAGGACCGGGAGGGAGTGTGTATGTGTGGCGCGAGCGAGGCACACCTTACGTGTTGTTGTTGTTAGCATCTGGTGCTAGCTAGCTGCGCTAACGGATTTAAGGAGCTGTTTCAATGACATTTCGCCGACAACTGCGCCGAGCACTTGACTTTATGCAGGTAGCCAGACAGTGGGACATTGTACGAAAAGTCAGCACACTCAGCACGGATCGTACGCGCAACATGATTGCAGCGTCCAGGCAGCTCCCATTCGAGCATATATGCCTTGAGCTGCACATAGCTCCAACGATTGCAGCACAGGGGCCACACACAACACACACACACACACACACACACACACACACACACACACACACACACAACACACACACCACACACACACACACACACACACACACACATCACACACACACACACACACACACACACACACACACACACACACACACCACACACAACACACACACCACACACACACACACACACAACACACACACACAACACACACACACACACACACACACACACACACACACACACACACACCACACACACACACACACACACACACACACACACACACACACACACACACACACACACACACACACACACACACACACACACACACACACACACACACACACACACACACACACACACACACACACACACACACACACACACACACAATTATTGTATGAAGGAGGTTCCAGGTTGAATTGAGGCGAATATTTGTAATGTTCACAGGTTGTTGTGTTTAATATTCATGAGAATATTTGTCATTGTTCAAATGATAATAAACAAACATATAAAGCATATTTGTCCACTCATATGTTGATAAGAGTATTAAAAACTTGAAAGATATCCCTCTAAGGTACATTTAGAACAGATAAAAAATGTGCGATTAATTTGCGATTAATCGCGATTAACTATGGACAATCATGCGATTAATCGCGATTAAATATTTGAATCGACTGACAGCCCTAGTTTTCACTGCCTGTATTATTATCACTATGAGTAATGGATTTGGCCCACAACAGGTCACTCACTTTTCAAACAGGTGTCTCCCCACCTCTGCGTCCACAGCACTCAGAGGGTCATCCAGCAGGTAGATGTCTGCGTCCTGATACACAGCCCTGAAAACACACACACACACATTCCAATAAGCCCAAACATGATTTGAGTAAATATGAACTAAATCATAAACTAATCTACGGAAGTAAAAACTAACGTGGAAAGTTCTACCAAGTGTGTTTCTATAAAGTTGCTGGCCTGATTAACAAGAGATGATAGTTGTCTCACCTGGCCAGGTTGACCCGAGCTTTCTGTCCCCCGCTGAGGGTGGCCCCTCTGTCCCCGATCAGTGTCAGGTCTCCATCTGGGAGCAGCTCCATGTCCTGCAATCACACATAATGAAGGTTTAGTACAAATACAATATATATGTGCATGCCCTGTTAGCTTTCTTTTTTGTATGTCTTAGTTGAAAATCTTGGCATTTCAGGCAAATCTTCTTCAAAGTAAAACACTAGTCTTCCCGACTGCACTTTTTAGTGATTTGCAGGTCAGCAAATTAACATTTCTAACTAAACATTGATGGGTTGCAGGTGGGTTTGATATTACATCATTTATGAGGAAGGGCATTTTGTTGTATCTCACCCTCTTGAGAGCACACGCCCTGAGGACTCTCTGATACCTCTGGTGGTTAAACTCTCTTCCGAACAGGATGTTACTGCGGACGGTTCCGGGGAACACCCAGGGCTGCTGCGCGGCATATGTCAGCTGACCTTTGACCTTGAGGTTTCCCGAGTCACGAGGCAGTTCTCCCAGGATGGCACTCAGCAGAGAGGACTGGTAGGAACAGGGAATGGACCGTTTTAAATATGGTTAGTGCTCAGACAAAACTCCGTAGGCCAGTTTTAGGCCTTCATAATCCAGAAGATTAAGTAGTCTACACCGCTGTACTGACCTTTCCGGCACCCACTGGGCCAATTACAGTCAGAAGTTCGTGAGACTTCACTGTGATAGAGATGTTTTGCAGCGATGGAGCATCCAAACTCTGCAGGATACAAAAAACACAGTAATTGAGAGTTACAATTACCAGATAGAAATTCTTGTATTTCACAACAGATGTGGCATTTAGTCACATTGTTTAAAACCACAAACAAGCCTCTGGGTTCTAACACAAGGTTCAAGACTTGCAATGTTTGCAACACACTGCATCAAAGCACACACTCCCACATTTTTCTATTTTGCACAAAAAATACTTGCATTAATGTATGTTCTGTGGACTGTGTTTTTAAATATATTATTAACCAGCACTTAATACAACTATTACTTAGTTGTATACCCCGTTTGTCTAGGCCCTTTTTTCGTTTTATGTATATATATGTCACACTGTGGGACTGCGGGAAACGGTATCTCGAGATTTCTGGATGTATAACACATGTAGAAATGTTGACAATAAAGCTGACTTTGACACACATATTCTGTAAGATGACATTTACAGTAATGTCAGAAAACGTTTTAGGGGTAAAATAGTCACCTTATCCCAGTAGCAGGTCATCTTCTTAATCTCAACAGAGTTGTCCTTCTTTTCCTTGAGAGAAAGCCCACAGCTTTTCCTCTCAATCTCCTCCAGCAGAAGAAATTCCTGGAAGTGGTTAATGGACACAAGACTTAGAACTATTGTCACTGCGACCTATAATTCCAACCTATAATCTGTTGTTGCAGTTGTTTTACTACCTACAGGGTCACTCATAAACTCTGATATTAGGATTCAGGTTGTGAAGAGTGTGTCTTGGACGTCCTTGTGTTATTTAATGTGTTACTGATCATTCACTAAGGACACAGCAAGATTTAAAATGCGCACTAGTTGTTCCCCCTAGTTTGCAGATAATCCTTATCTTTGGTGTCTTTGCTGGATTTTGAAAGATCAGTTACACAATGACCCAGTTTACTGTGGGCCAGTAACAGATTACACAAACCTGTTATCTGTGGTATAACAACCAGCCATTCAGGACTTCAATTATGTGCAAAGTAATTCACTTCGACACATCTCTAAGGTAGAACAAATGAACCAAATTACCTCAATTCTGCGAACGCTAACCGCAGTCTCCGACAGCTTCTCAATGGCCAGTGGGAAGAACAGGGTGACGGTGAGCTTGATGGTGCCGTACAGGGAAACTGTGACAAACACACTGCTGGCATCGAGGGTGTTCCCCAGGAGAACGTAGACAGTGAAGGTAATAAAGACTATGATCTTGCTGCTGGCAAAGGCGGAGGCCATGTTGAGTCCTCGTAGGTAGGAGCTCTTCAAAATCTGCCTGATTTCTTTCCTAGAATAGAAGACAACATGAGGAAGGTCAAGATCGTGACACATAAATCAAATGACACAAAGGCACCATCTTATATCCCTTTGTGCATGCTTTTATTAATGAGTAAGCATGTAGATTCCTAAATTCTCAGTTAATGCAAGTGAGTCTGGACCTGCTTATTTTACAAAAGTGTGCGATAGCATTACGAAACACCCGTAATCTGGCAAAAATGTGCAGAGAAAATTCCTGCAATTCTGTCAAAAAAAACAGGGAACTTCTACAACAGAAAGACACTAAACTTGGGTCACAAAACTGCCAAAGGCGACAGCTTTAGTGTCTAATTTATAAAATACTCAACCATTAGCACTTTATGTAAGTAGCTTTGGATGTGTTTGTATGCAGTAGTTTAGACTAAGTGGTAAATATCTGCTAATTCTAACCTTATCAATGCTATTTGCTGGTTAATTTAATTCAGTTATTAATGTTATACAATGTGAGGCTTATTGTACCGTTTAAGATATTTCCAGTTTGCAACATTGTTAGGTCACACTTATCAAATACAGTATTTCCTATTTGAAAAAGAAATCCCCATTATCACGAGCTAATGCTAACATCAGTTTTGTGGGTTGGCAGTTAGCTACAAAACTGTCTCTACTTGTGTGTGTGCCATTAAATGTTCAATCATGTGATTATTCCTCTTTGTTTCTCAGTAAGCACAAACTTTTTCCCACATGGCATGCCATTGTCAGGTGCTCGCTGCTGACACTCAATATTAACAAAGTCCACAAAGTTAACACACGTGTATAACAAGGAAGATTTAACTTGTGCTTATCTAGATACAGCAAAGTAAAACAGCAGTCAAATGTTCTCACGTTTAAAAAAAAAAAAAAAAAAAAAAAAAAATGTCATTGTAAATGAATACATCCTGTTATTTTTAAAAGCTCTAGGATTTCCAAATGGTTTCATAGAAAGGAGTTAATGTGTAAATAAGAGTGTCTGAGTCAGAGTGTCAATGATTATCCAACCCCTGTAAAACTAAGAGTGACAAGATACACATAATCTTATATGTTATATGTCAGGGACTACGGATGGAAATTAGCTCAAAGCTAAAATCCGGCATATTTACACTTGAAGCATTATTTGTCTAAAGTGTTCATTAAAGTGCATTGTCCCTATTCAAATAAACGATTAAATGAAATGAAAATGAAATCTTATATGATAGAGGACTGATTAGGTTGTTTTAGGACCAGTCATAGAAGCCGGTCACTTAAAGCACTTTTCCTCTGATCCACAAAATAAAGCTAATAATTCAGTCTGGGTCTCTGAGCATTGAGGAGAGTCATCTGATAACATCATCTAGAGTCTAAGGTTATCACAATTTGGTGGGTGTATTGACAGTTGACTAAATAAGACAAATACCACACGGCCTGAGCATAATCTGGGAGCCATGTATCTCTTTCATGCGATAGAACCCTTTGTTGTTGTGGTTTATAAATGTTTGCGAGAATAAATGAAAATTAAAAAAATGTTTCTGCAACATTAAAGTCAACCTAACTTATTATGATTAGTATAAAGCTGTGGCTCTTCCTTGGAATGACTGCTCTGTTTTGACACAGTGCATTGAGGCTGCAGCTGTGGCGGAGAGGAACCCACTGACACTGGGAAGTCTTACCAGGTTTTGTAAGGCCAACCTGCGAGCCAAAAACAACAAACCGTAGGTCACAGGGACCCTAAGCTGATCTTTCAGGCTGACGACAAGGATACATACGGGAGGACAGAATCCGGGAGGACAGAATCCAGTACGACACGCCGTAAACAAACCGACAGAGGAGATGAGCTAACAATACAACACCTACTGAAAGCTGAGAATCAGGATTAACCAATGACGCTGTGACGAAATGCTTCCCCTTGATTTGAAGGTAAAAGCTGTGCTGAACAGCTGGCTGAACAGCTGGCTCCAACCTAACGCAGATATTTGACACTCCGCCACCACTTTGGCCAACGCCAAAACTCAAGTCTAGAGAGGGTGGAGCACCAGACTGAATTAAGTTCTGAAGTAAACTGCATAGGATTGATATTCTTTCCAAAGTTAGTGGACATATGATGCACATGTTCCTGTGGTCCCAATTCAAATGAATAGCCCATTTTATCGCTGCGGAAACTATTACAAAGATTGTTAAGTCTGTTCTAAACAAAACAGTTGCATCCTTACCTTCTGACGTCTGTAACCAGAGCTGAGAAGGGTTTCTCCCAGGCGTACATCTTGATGATCCTGATGCCAGACACCACTTCGTTCATGATGCGGATTCTGTTGTCAGCAAGGACTGCCGTTTTGCTCCTGTAAACAAAGTTTTAAAAATACAGGAATATTAATAAATACCCCACTTTTCCCAAACTTATGAGAAATCTGCGTTACTTTGCTCTTTATTTGTTCTATCTGGACATTTTTCGTTCAAACAGTGCCACCTTGCACTTCTTAAGTTTCTTTGTTGCGTACCTGAAGATGCCAAAGAGCTTTCCAAACACTGTCTGCACAGGCATCATGAGGGCAAGGACTGCCACACCTGCCAGACACGAGGGTCCGATCCGGCACCATAGTAACACGATGATCACCATGGCCTGCAGTGGTCCCAGCCACAGGTAGTGCAGATTCAGTGTAATCTATCGAGACAATAAGTAATCGTGAGTCCAATTCCAACAAGCCTGTATTTCATTTTTTCAACCTTGTGATGAGGTGCAGTGTTCAAACATGGCATAGTAGACACTTAACATTACACACTAACAGTTTATTTTATTGAACATGGTGCCAGTGTTACCCCTGATCTAGCCTTACCTCATCAAAACGATTGACGTCATTTGATAAGAGGTTGACGATTTGTCCCGTGGTTGTTTGCCCCATGGATTCACTGCTGAGGCCCAGAGCCTGATGAGAGACAAGTCACCTGTCTGGTAAATAATACTCAAACAATTCCCAGCATATTTATAGGAGTGGAAATTGTGCTTGCCCCATCACTGACCTTCTTGTATATCATGTGACACATGGCCACTCTGATCCTCATGCCTGTTCTTTGGACATGGTAATAGTAGAGATGTTGGAGAATGGTCAGTGCGAACGTGGAGATGCACATGGAAGCTGCGTAAACATACACCATGCACAGACTCGTCTGCTCGTCATAATTCTCAAAGAACAGGATCACTTCGCCCAGAAGAAGAGGCTGGATAACTTTGATTGCTTCCTTTATGTCAAAGAGGGACACAAATGCATTACGACACTGGATGCCATCGGCGAAACTCTTCAACTGCAGCTTCCTACAACTTTTTCGTCAAATTACATAATACACTAAATTGCCCGGGCCCCAAGATATTTGTCTGACATGCTTGTCAAATATGCCAAAAGAGATTAACTGTCAGATGTTCTCGAAAAGCTTTCAGTTTAGTTTGAGTAGGATGAATACCTTTGGGTATACCAATCTACTTCTTATCCTCCCCCCACAATGAATTACACTTGGACAAATGTAAAGTAGGATTTAAATAGCCAGAACATACCAGTGAAAATGTAAACAACCCAGCCATTGCGTATGACATCCCGTAGCACTTAATGAGAACTCCGGTGAGATTTGGCTTCCGGAGCTCCTTCGTAGCCTTTCTGACTTCATGGTCCCAACATCTGCAACATTGAAAATGCAGCATGTTCATTCTGTACAGTAACATAGTGAATTAGTGGTTATTGTTGGCTCCACATGCATGCATACAGACTTAGACTTTTGGGAGGTGTCCAACAGTGCATCACGGTGATTTAGTACCTGTGTAGTTCCTCTCCCAGCACTTTGGACTGATCCTCTGGAAGAACCCTGTACATGTCATTTTCCTCCAACCTCCTTTTCTGGCCGAGCTGCAGCAACGGGACTAACCAGCTGGAACAGACGGTTAGAAACACTTAGGGGTGATGCCACTTAAACAGAATATGACTCACACAAGTGTCATTGTATTTTTGTATTGCTTAAGTATTCAATGGAGAGGCTAACACCATTACAGGTTGTGATGCAGATGCTACTTGCAGATACATCCTTTGACAGCAAGTGTGCTTACTTACTTGTTTTTCTAATAGATGGGTCAGATCTGATTAGCTTTACATACATTAATCTATTAGGCTTTCAATGCATATCACACAGACTTTTCCTTGGCGCTTATTTAAGAATAAGCATTTCATTTTTCGTAAACGCTTAACAAAATATCTCAGAATTGTTGTGTGCAGGTTAGAATAATGTGAAGACCATGAGAGGAGTGTTACACATTTCTGTCTAAAAATCTGTCTGAGGCACAGAAATGTTATGAGGGAGGAAATACAGTTTTTTTTATGTTATGTTTTAAAGGAGAGGTGTCATGGCCATTTCCACTGATCATAATTCCATTGTTGAGGTCTACTAAAATAGATTTATATTGTGCATTTTTCCAAACTCACATTGGTTTCTCATACAGCATCTCTGTAAACTACTTTTATTCACTGAATTTCACTATCTGCCTTTAACGGCTCGTTGTAGCTCCAATAGCTCCAGCCCCCACCCTCCCTGTGAGCACAGTGTGCTCTGATTGGTCGGGACGTTGTGAATCGCGCTGAGCTCCATGGAGGTGTTGTTTCCTTGTTTAGAATACATAGCGAAACACAGCCAAATTCATCCTGAGCACACACAAACTCACATCCGAAGTAAAAACAATAAGTGTGGCTTGATATTGAATAAGAAAAAGGTTGATAAACGCTGTGAGAATGGGTCTGCAGAGAGAATTTTGCCGCGATCCCAACTGTCTGTTATCAGCCTGCAGCCAGGGAGGAGAAATCAGCTGAGCTGCCTGCTCCCTGCACACAGATGTGTGTGTGAGGAAGTCCGTGGATCGGTCAATTTGGACCAATCAGCGGGGGCTTAACGTAACGGCTCCGCGGACGTAACGTAACGGCTCTTCGGGATTGGTCCATTTCGTTCCGGGTACCGCTTGACATCATGCCGTACCCGGAACGAAATGGAAGACTCAAATGGGCAGTGACATATCTCCAACGAGGCGTTTTGGGGAGGTATTTTCTGTGTTAGAGTTTTACTCGCTACAGGGTGTACTTTGAGGGTTTTGACTCTGCACCAGTGTTAATTTTGGCAGCTGTTTTTGATTTAGTCTTAGTCTTAGTCTTTAGACGAAAATGGTTATTCGTTTTAGTCACATTTTAGTCATTTCTATCCTTCATAGTTTTAGTCTAGTTTTAGTCGACGAAAACTCAAAACGTTTTAGTCTAGTTTTAGTCTACGAAAACTCAAAGCGTTTTAGTGTACTTTTAGTCGATGAAAAATTACATTTTAGTCAACTTTTAGTCAAAATGTTTTCTCTCTTTAAACCAATTCAGTTAGGCAAATACAGGAATCTGAAATTGTAATCATGGTGACAGCATCAAGTGTTGAAATTCGTAAAGCAACATTTCACTCTCTTAACACTTTACTTGTGTAATATCTAGGGATGGGTATCGTTAAGGTTTTCTACGGTACTACTAGTCTTATCAATACTGCTTATCGATCCGGTACTTTAGCGGTATTCTTGTATTTACTTTTTGTTATTTTTTAAAGGAAAAAACTAACAAATTGTTAACCGAATTAATTGCTTTATTTAAATGTGAAATAAATGAAATATATATAATTATGTTAAAATATTGTACTGTACTTGAGTAAAATGTTGGGTACTTGTACTTTACTGGAGTATTTAAATGTTTTGCTACTGTGTACTTCTACTCCACTACAGTTCATAGTTAAATGGTGTACTTCTACTCCACTACATGTATTTAATACCTTTAGTTACTTTACAGATGTGGATGAATGATGTGAAATATAATCAAGTGTTAACTCAGACTTTAGTAAATTCACAAGCTACCCTGCAGTATACAAAGTCCTTCAAACTAGCTGCACCTTTACCAGCTTTGAGAACACTTTAATGATCAATCATTATAAAACATATCATATATATTATTCTGAAATGGACCAATCTGCACAATGACTACTTTTACTGTCGCTACTTTAAATATATTTTAATGATCATACTTTGACTTGAGGAACTCTTCCTACACTATGGTATTTTTTTACTTAGCTACAAGATCTGAGTAGGCTACTTCTCCCACCTCTGCATACCTGATGTGATAACGTTACTCGTAATTGGGGCAACAGAGCTACGAGTTAAGGAAGTCGAAAATTGTGCATTTCTCCGACTGAATATGACGCCTTTTGGCCGGCTGTTTGGACAGACTACTCTACTCGTGTCAACGCGCTAACGCGAAAACATGGCAAACGAGCTTTGTCCACATCGAGTCTTGTAGAGTGTCTCTATATTCTTTGAACGCTCCGTCCCCGGCAGATCTCTGCCGCTGCAGCGTGTCTGTTAGGCCCCGCCCCCGCACACAGAGAGAGAGGGAGATCGCTCTTCTGGAGTGAAGAGAGCGGAAATAATGATATTGCAAGTTAGAAATGTAAGATGCATTTTGACAGACAAGACGGACACTTGGGGGGAAATACCCTGCATTTTGAATGTCCGATAGTCCACCATTAACACCTTAGTCCCGTCTCGTCTCGTCAACGAAAACTAAATATACATTTCGTCAAATTTTCGTTATCAAGAATCTATTTTTAGCTCGTCATCGTCTCGTCTTAGTCATGTAAAAAAGGTCGTTGACGAACATTTTTCGTCATAGTTTTCGTTGACGAAATTAACACTGCTCTGCACACCGTTTACATGCATAAAAACCTTCATAACACACAAGGGGACGGGTAATAACCGGAAAAGCATGACACCTCTCCTTTAATGTTTATTTTTTTAAAAAGGTATTTGCTTCTTTCAGCCTTCTTTGTCGCATTTCACAACAAATTAACTCTTTGCAGCCATGTATTCCCCCTGCGGTGGGTAGGCGAGGGTCGGGAACATGTTGTGCCAGAGCCGTCAAATGTCCGGAGAACTACATGGCTGCAAAAACTAAGAGTCCAGGTGCAGCATCAAGTCACTAAACAAGCGCTTCTATCTGTGTTACATTACATTACATGTCATTTGTTAGACGCTTTTATCCAAAGCGACTTACTAATCAATTGATTGTGGACAATCCCCACAGGAGCAATTTGGGGTGAAGTGTCTTGCCCAGAGACACAATGACATGTTGACTGCAGTGGGACTCGAACCTGCTATCTCCTGATTAGAAGTCCAGCACACTATCCACTGAGCTACAGCCTCCCTGTGTCTGCCCGCTCAGCCAATGTATTGACCAGGACAGGAAGTTAATCTATTCAGGAATCTGAACCAAAACAATATGAGAGTCATGCTGATGCGGTGCACGAGGGAAAAGCATCAAGCAATACATCAATATAAGAGATTAAATAAATCAGAAATGTGCTGACGAGGCACAAATGTAAACTGCTTAAAAGCACCAGTGTTATACGTGAGATGTTCTATGTAGTCTAAATAGATTCATTTTATTTATGTGAAGACAAATGTAAAATTCAATAGGAAATCATTATTTAGCTTATCGTTTAACTTTGTGCTAGAATAACAATGTGTGGAATAATTTAGTGACTGGACATTCCTAGAAGTTTGCAGGGAAAATGACTTTGAATGAGTTGCAAGCGAAATTAAAACTTGGGAGAATATGATCAAATGTCAGCTTCCTCGATGGTGTCTCGGTGGGAAAAGAACAATGGGACGAAGATTTGTTATCTGTTTTTTGTATTATTTAAATCGTGATTCTCCAATACAAAAGTCTTCAGGTACAAATAAGTGCTTTTGAACAGGAAACAACATGTCAACAGCTGCAATGAAAACACGTTTGGATAATGACGAGAGGTAACAATAGCTTACCACAGGAAGAGTTTTGAAAAACAGCTGGCAGAGGACAGCGGGTTGTCGGTTCCGTCTTTTTTATTAATCTCCATGATTATTTGGCATCAGTTCTGGTGCCTGGCTGCGGCTGAGACACACCACATGACGCTCCCCACCATCCACGCGCTCTTATTCACGTCTCGTTTAGACTCAGCCAATACGTGTGCTCGAGGGGCGTCATCAAGTGCTGTTCTAAATTAGATCGACTCCACACAAAGTGCAAATGAGGGGTATTTTCTCACACTTTGGGATGTAGCGTTTTGTGCGTGGAAACTACAGAGAATGTGTTATAATAGTGGATATTTATAGTTAGGCTATAGCAGTGGTTCTCAAACTTTTTCTGACAGGCCCCCCCTGGAGAGAAAACAAGTCGGCCCCCCCAACACAAATAGTCACGTAAGTTAACATTTATTAAAATACATCAATATGAACGTGTGCATTCGTTTGCTAGAACAGTGATAATAAAACAATGCTCCATAAGTCTGTGTGCTCAAAAAATAAATACATAATACAATTGTGCAATCCCTTTGCCAGAACAATAAATTATAATACTTGCCACTTTGCAATCTGTGCAAAAAAATGAAAAGAAAGAAAATGCTGATATTTGGCAAAAAAGTGTGTCTTATCACATTAGTGGCTGCAATGAGCCTGTTTTGCTCTGCACATTTCTTCAAAACGGGGTTGCAGGCTCAGTGGCGGTGCCAGAGATTTCTTTTGGGGGTGCTGTACAGTGGAATTTTCTACTGCAACACTCCCCCCGCAAATACACAGTGTACCCGCAACTGTTAGGCTCAATAAGCAGGGGTAAAGTGCTATTTTTATAAGTGGGGAGTGGACCTAACATAGGGGGGTCCGGGGGCATGCTCCCCCGGGAAGATTTTTTTTTAAATATTGAAGTTAAAAGCACCAATCTGGTGCACTTTGAGAGCAAAATGAAGAGATCTATGGATACATCTCTCAACACCCATATGAAACAGAACTGTAAACAGATTTACTTTTTCTTTATGGATATTTTACAAATCACTCCCCTTTTAAACTTTATTCTTTTTATGTCATATAGTATTTTCATACCTGTTTATTCTCTTATTTTTGTATAACTATAATGATCATATAAACGTGTGCCTCGGAAATAATTTTTTACATTAATTGTGACCAAAACGTTTGAGACCCAGCCACTAGCTCGCTAGCAACAGAAGCTAACAACAACGATCTCCGGTACCGGTGCGCTCTCTCTCTCGCTCGCGCACGCACACAAAATGGCTCGTTCCACACACACACACAGAGCCGAGCTTGAATGAAACAGAGACCCAGACGTACTTGTACTGTATCATATTATTTTCGAATCAATAATTTTTAAAAAACATTTTTCCTCCTGGTCATGTCACCCTGTCATGTCAGGGCGACCTGACATGACAGGTCAGGTCGCCCCTGACATGACAGTCACGCCCTGTCACGCCCCCCACTTTGAGAAACACTGGGCTATAGTAATGTGTCCGAGCATGTTTCACCCAAAAATCATGTTTTCGAGCAGCGTCTTCTTGGAAACGTGTTTCCCGGGGCTGTGTACTGAAGTAAAAAGATATGATTCTACACTGTATTGAAGTAAACATGTATTATTTTGAATTGTTTTAAGTAATCACAACGGTTTTGGGTAATCATATATATAGAAAGGATATTCTCTCTTACAACTCACTGACCCAGAGATTCTGTGTCATACACACAACTTGCCTGTTTCACCCCTAAAAGCAGATGTCGTCATTAAGGTCGTTAAAGACAACATTACACCGCTCCTTATCACCCCTAAGAACAGATGTTGTTTTTAAGGTCATTAAAGACATCGTTAAATAGGTGCAGAAAAGTTTAAATGTCTGAAAAGGGATACTTTATGTGAAAAACTCCCATGGGAAGGGGATGGAGTTAAGATCGAGGCAGAGATAAAGATTGACTTTTGACCTTATGGAACTTTGGAATTCCAAGTTCTGGTGAGAACTATTGAACCCGACCAGAAGTGAATCCAACCAGTAAGAACACTTGGGGGAGGTGAGCAGTTTACACAGCTCCTCCCCAGGGGCTCTCTAATTCGCTGTCGAATAAAAGGGGGAGGGAACAAGTCAACACATCTCCGCCCCGAAATATAAGTATGAATACTATTGTTTTTGAGTGTAAAATGCTTCTGGTTTGTTGAAAGCTGGTGCTAGAAGACGGTAAACCGCATCACAAACCTGGAGTCCATACTTCTCGTTTTCTGAAAGCTGGTCTGTCTACCTGTAAAACCGCATCACAAGCCTGAAGCCCGGAGTACTCGAGTACTCTGTATAACTTGTATATGTGTTTGGTTTCCTACCAGAAGTAAACTCAGATAATTTGTTATAACTTTGATTCCGGTGTTTTCAATTCCTTTCTTAATTTAATAGAGATCCAGCCTCATCCAACGAACGGCGCGTAGCAGAGGTGTTCTGCTCCAACAGTACTCAACAGTGGTAATAACTGGTAACAATGGAATGTTTGGAATGTGGCCAATTTTATGTCCATCGCACCACCACCATAGTACTACACACGAAACATGCTGGGCTATCACAGCCCGCTCTCCTCATGACAAAACAATATTTAAATGGTGAATGGAGCGGTACTGGAGTATGTGGTGATCATTCAAACCCATGAGACGTGAATAATGTCTTTTGTTTTGCACCCTGAGAGAATAACTGTTTCCTGTGACCCACTTTAATCTGATTATGCTAAAAGGGGGCTCCCATTGTCGTTACATTGGACAACATATTTTAGTAGCAGCTACACTGAAGATGTAAATGCTGATTGTTTTTACAGATTTTAGTTGAGAAACAACACCTCACTGTATTTCAACAATTTAAAGTGTATCCTCTAATGTTACAGGTTTTTGCACAACAAAATCAAATCCATTACAATTTGGGAATCTAACAACATACATTTTTGGCAACAGATATAAAAAAAATGGTGTGATCAAATGTGAAAAACAATGTCTGAGGAGTCAATAAAGCTGAAATTACTGATGGAGGGCACTGCATCTGATGGCTCACAATTTAATCCACTGAAAGACAGTCCATAATAAGTATATAAGCTAATACCACTAGGAAATATAGGCTGATAAATAAGCTTTAACAGGCTCACATACGCAGTAAATGCTGTTTTAAAACCAGCACTTTAAAAAAATAATTACAAAAGTTTGGGCGTTCCTCTTTGCAGAAAATAGATACCTTTATCCAAAAAGACGTTTTGGAAACATGTATTAAGTTAGCTTGAAGATCCAGTTAGCTGGGGGCCTGTATGCATTAGGAGGACTTCATTTACATCTGATGCAAAACCAGTTTATTGAACATTTCTGAAAACGGTATAATTTGTCTTGTTAAATCATTTAAGTATTTTTGTTTTGTTTGTGTTTTTCAAAAAAGGAGGCTGGACTTTATACTGGGGAATGATAGTATGATAGTATGTTATTGAAGTTATCAATTAAAAATAAGTCATGTCTATATTCCTTTCCATTAGGGAAACATTTGCTGTTCCCATAAGCCACCAATAGAGGGCACTAAAAGTCCATTCTTAAAAGCAGTAATCCTCTCAAAACTAAATAGGAGTTTACAGTATTGAGTATATATGATTCCAAACTTTCACAAGATGCCAGGGAATCCCACATTTAAAACTTGCATTGTTTACTTTGACAAATTCAACGTTTCAGGTCCAAGCCTACCTGCCACGGATCAAAGCTGTTTCTATTGGCTGCCCATCTGCATGTGAGCAGTCTCCCTGCATCCCGGGCCCCAGCTGCTGCTGTGTCACATCTTGTTTACACCAGGGGCCACGGCTGTGTTTGACCTAGTTGCTGAAAAGCCCCAGAGGCAAAGTTGGAAACAAACTACACATAGACACAGACATGGGGAAAATACAGAAGCCATTTTTTGGACAGACATGAAGGACATTTGTCAGTTACTACTAGAACAATAACTGAATGGGCAGAAAGGTCAGTTCAGGTCTGGGCAGGCAGGGTTGGCATACAAATTGCATTGTTTTATTTGAATTGATCAAATGTATTATTTATTCACAAGAAGCCAATATTGAAAAGCATAAGCTCACTGATTTTAAAAACGTCTGTTAGAGATTCAAACAAGGTGACTTGATCTCAGGTGGTCGATACATCTATGTCAGTGCTTCTCAAAGTGTGGTCCGCGGACCACTGGTGGTCCGTGAGCGCCTCCTAGTGGTCCGTGAGTATATTGGTAAAATTTCACATTTGAAATAAATAAATAAAATTAAGTTTTCCGCACTCTCACGGGAATATCTCCGCAATGGAGCTAGCTTAAGTTTCACTTTCAAGGCCATTTTTTTACGAAGCTTACCTAAAATGGTCATTCAAATAAAAATAACGATAGGAACGTTTTAAGGAATATTATTCCCAGTGGCGTTTTGATATGTACAAAAGTGGTGGGGCACAAAAATGTCTATATTCGATGTCTATATAAGCTTCTGCAGTGACGTGCAGTGAGGTTCATGGCTGGTGAGGCACTGGCACTGACTCTTCAGGTTTACAAATATTATATTTTGACCTAAACCAAAATATAATATTATTTTCAAAAGCTTTTTTTGTCTGATGCTTCGATTAATTTTAAACGGACAGTTCAACAAAAGGATACCCAAAAAATGTAATTTTATCATTTAAATATTTAATTGTTCTCTCTTAGTAAGATCCCATTTTCAATAAAATTGCGGTCTTCCCTTGACTTGAAGATGAAGTCCATTTGCCTATCCTTCTGGACAAAAAAATGCTATTACTTTTTTGTAAAAGTCCCCCTTATCTTCTTGTAGTTTCAAAAGTCTATCATAAATCTAATAGATAGATTTATGATTCAAAAATTATAAAAGTAGGGTAGACATGTGGATATTATCCGGCTGAACAAAACGTGCATTTATCTAACAGGTACGTTTCCCACAGATCTTATTTCGAGCTATTTTCTAAAATCCTATGGAGAAATCTCATTGCTTTTTTGTCGAGGGAAGCCATGCGCAGCTTACTTCCGGGTTGTAGGACGCGTCACTGCAGCTCTCTCGTCTCCTCTTCACACACCACACTTTTCGCGGCACACGTACTTACAGCCAATCAGCTCTGAATTATGTGAGATGACGTATGGTGGGGATGGCAGCTCAGTGCCCCTATGGTCATTATTTTTTTGCCACACACATTAAATAGGAAAATACTCTGAGCATGCGCAGTGTAGTTTTTACAGTCACCGTTCACTTAGACAGTGAGAGGGAGGGGCATGATCAGGTTTTGTCACCAGTCGCCACTGATTATTCCAATATGTCCATCATTGTTTAAAGAAATGGTAATAGAAAAAACAAACTGACACATGGTATCAATGGTATGACATTGAAAATATCTCCACAAACATTCTGCCATTTGGAATGAATTCAGTCATCTACTGACAAACCACAGAAATAAACACAGCACCAGCATTTAGAATAAACAGTTCTGTTTTGGGCTGAGATATGATTTTAAATACATAAAAAAACTTACATCATAGGTCTCATTTTACTGCAGTAAGAAAAAAGCAGCATTTAAAAAAAAAACTAAACAGACATTAAAAAGCTTAATAACTGTAAGATGACTAACACACGATTGACAATCACCACATTTTTACACATGTGTATTTGCACAGAAGTGTTTACCCTTATGAGGTGACCCATTAACCGTCAACTCAGCAACTTTAAAACCTGAACTTAGTTAAAAGTTGAAAAACCTAGATTAAAAATGGGCCAGGTTTGCATTGCCATTTCAAGATGTCCCAGTTGGACCGTCACCGGACCGTCTTATTCACATGTGATAAACATGATTGTTGACTTACAATCAACTTTAAAGACACAGTTGAACATCTAACTTTCCTGCACAGCTTCAGAACTGAAAATAAAATGGTGGCAGAAAAAGACGTCCTTCACCATTATCAGGTTGATTTGCACCTTTCAAAATAAGAGAAAGGTTACGTCTTCTCAGTCTAGCCTTCTCTCTAAATCTTGTTCTGCTGGACAGACTCCCGAGTTGCCTTTGAAAGTGTGAGAAAAATCATCAATTTAGCAAAAACAAAAAAGTCTAAGGTAAAGTTCCAAAGAATATTCATTATGCACTTTTCTCCTCACCTGTGGCTGCCTTCAGCAGGGCGGCTGCCTCCACCCGACCCATCTGCTGCACCATCTTGTAGAGGGCTCCGTCTTTGTTCTGCAGCAGGTTAAAGGGCCGGTCTAACTCCTGGATGGTTCCGCTGTCTAGAACCTTAAAGCAGGATAACAACAACAACTTCAGTCAGGCTCTCCAAGTGGCATAATGCGGATGGACAGTAATATAACATATTGATGTACTAAATGACTGCACTACTTAAGAACAATATAATCAGTAATCAATTATACGGAACATAATTGTTTGGGAATCATAGTATACTGAGGCAGAAGAGAGGACTGACCATGATCCTGTCGCTGTCTATGATGGTGTTGAGGCGGTGAGCGATGGTGAGCACGGTGCACTCTCTGAACTTGTCCCGAATGGTTTTCTGGATCAGTTCATCCGTCCTGTAGAGAGACAGGGTAACAATAAGGACATCTGTAGACCGAACGATTTAAGCTTAAAAATAAGCGAAGTGAGATCTTGCCGAGCCGTACCCGGGGTCCACGTTGGCCGTGGCCTCGTCGATGACCAGGATGCGGTTCTGTCGGAGGACGGCCCGGGCCAGACACACCAGCTGCCTCTGGCCCACGCTGAAGTTGGACCCCGACTCGGCCAGCACCGTCTCCAGCTTCCCGGGCAGCTCCTCCACCACCGACTTGAGCTGCACCTGCGGGAGGGAAAGGGGGAGTTAGCCCGATGCACCGAGCAGAGTGAGATCTCACTGAACTGCAGGACAGACGGGGGGTACCAACCTCCTCCAGAGCCCTCCACAGGTCCTCGTCAGAGTGCTGGCCGAAGGGGTCCAGGTTCTTCCTCACGGTGTCAGTGAACAGCACCGGGTCCTGGGGAAAAGGGGAACAGAAACGTGGTCAGACTCGAGCTAGATTTTCATCCTCAAATGGGCAAAAATAACATTCAATCTCTAGATTCAGATACTGAAAACAAAGATTTCATGGTCAGAATATAAAAAGTTCAATGTATCCAATTGTTACAATGACATGATTTTCCAAAATGCATGGTAACAGAAGGTCTTTAGGGATGCTGTGGCTCAGTGGGTAGTGTGCTGGACTTCTAATCAGGGGATAGCAAGTTCGAGTCCCACTGCAGTCAACATGTCGTTGTGTCCCTGGGCAAGACACTTCACCCCAAATTGCTCCTGTGGGGATTGTCCACAGTACTGAATGTATGTAAGTCGCTTTGGATAAAAGCGTCTAACAAATTACATGTAATGTAATGTAATGTCTTTGGATGTTCACCTGAGGGATGATGGACATCTTGGTGCGCAGGTCGTGGAGGCCGATCTCAGAGGTCAGAACTCCGTCTATGTAGATCTTCCCCTGAGGCTCGGCCAGGCGGAACAGAGCCGACACCAGAGAGCTCTTCCCGGCGCCCGTCCTCCCCACGATGCCCACCTGACACACAGAGAACAAGAGTGAGCAACATCCGTCATGTGTGTTCAAAATATTAACTAATAAATGAGGCAGACGCTGGCTGGGAGCCAACATGTGTCTCACCTTCTCGTTGGGTTTGAAGGTGAAGCTGATGTCTTTGAGGACCGGCGCTCCCTCTGGGCTGTAGGAGAAGCTGACGCGGTCAAAGGTCACTAGGCCTTTGTTGGGCCAATCAGGAAGAGGACGCTTCTTAGTTTCCCAGGGTGCCTCACTCTCCAGCTCGGTGTACTCCACCACCCTCTCCACTGACGTCATCTTCAAAGAGACATTATTTATAATGTTTGTTAGTTGTGTTAATTCTGCTGCTTCTCATCATTGTATACTTTTGTCCTCCATAAACAGCTACACTAATGTACTACATCTGTTAGTCTCCAACAACATAACACGCAAGTTAAAACCTGAGCCTGATCAGCTGCTAATGTAATCACATCCTTATATCCTATTACACATGTGTGTAAGAGTGTCATGTTTTATTAGGTCACACAGCAGCGGCGGACTGGGACTACAAATCAGCCCGGGACTCTCGACCGGCCCACCTCGGTACCGCAAGTAATCACCGCTAGTAAATTGTCAACGGGGGGGGGGATCATCGTTCGGATCATCGTCTGATCGGCCCACTTCAGTACCGGCCCATCGGGATTCGTCCGAACGTCCCGATGGCCAGTCTGCCCCTGGGTCACAGTGACCATGACTCAATCAAGCAGACGGTTGAACAGATTCCCACCAGGCATTCCTGAGACACTGCTTCACGAGACAGACAGACCAACAGGTCATTCAGTTCTCACCATGTTCTCCACCTCGGCACTCTGCCTCACCGTCCACTGGAAGTTGCCCACCAGAGTCACAGCATACGTCAGCACCAGCCCCACCTCCCCAGCATTCAGCCCTGACACACACACACACACACACACACACACACACACACACACACACACACACACACACACACACACACACACACACACACACACACACACACACACACACACACACACACACACACACACACACACACACACACACACACACACACACACACACACACACACACACACACACACACACACACACACACACACACACACACACACACACACACACACACACACACACACACACACACACACACACACACACACACACACACACACACACACACACACACACACACACACACACACACACACACACACACACACACACACACACACACACACACACACACACACACACACACTTCAGGGTCTGTTTCAGGTTGAAGGGTTGTTTTTCGAGGCAAATTCTTTACAAGGTTTTACGTTACTCGCTGTAGGGAACTCCCTTAAAGGAGGGAGCCATTCTGCTCTTAAAGAGACGTGAGAGGATATTATACCCAGAAGATATTTTGTGCATTTATTGTCTTAATCGTCACTCTTTCAACACTTATTCTTTGCAGTGGCTGCCACTAATCCATTAGGATTAGTAAAAGCTGCTCAGTTTTAGTTGAGTTAAACACCTTGTCTTTGTCTTCTGTTGTGCTTCAATTTCCTTAATACTATGTGCATGCTTATCTCCTTAATATTCTGCTGTTCGCATTTTATTGATTTGTATAATGTGCCTTTGCAGCACTTTGGTCAACGGCTGATGTTTTTTTAATGTGCTGCATAAATACAGGTACCCGATTGCACTCGTTTGTGAAGCTTGGTACTAAAATTGATTGACAGTCGTTCTGGGTGCATTTACCATCTCTGAGCAGGATACAGCCAAAGGTTACGAAGGTGACAAATACTGAGCAAATGCTGTCCAGGTAAAGAGCGAACCAGCGGGACGTCATCAGGAACAAAAACCACGCCTCTGAAACCAGAGAGAGAAAATGGATTTCAGCAAAGACCGTATTTGTCCACACTGACAGAGCAGACAATAATAACCAAACTTTTGAAAGGTAACATGTTTACGATGAAAAGCTCAATATGAAGTAAAGTAGAACCTGTGTGCAGGTCCTGATGAGCATCGAAGGCTTTCGTTAACCTCTCCTCAGCTCTAAAGGCTCTGATGGTCCACAGGCCCTGAAGAGATGAAGACAGGTGCGAGAACACGGGACTCCGAGCTGCAGGAGAAAAAAAAGAGGGGTTGAAACCATCGTTTTCATCTGCTCATCTCTGTGTGTATCAAACATTATTATATAACGTTATTTAAAAAGCCCACTCGTCAATCTACAAGTAAACACATACTTGTAGATTCTAGGCGCTTGACGTCTCGTGATGTACGGAGGTAGAAACGTCTCAAGTACAAGAAGATGAAGAGCAGAGGGATGACGGGGACGAGGATGAGAGGGATGACCGAGGCCGCCACCGCGATCACGCCCACATTCTGTAAAAATAACTGCAAAACCACAATAATACATATTTAGTAGTTCAAGAAAAATGAGATCATGTCGAGAATTGTTGACTTAAAGAACTGGAGAACTAACACAATCAGTGTATGTGTCATTTAAATGGCACTCATTTCTTACTTGATAGAAGTCCACAAAGGTGATGGGTAACAGGGAGTCCATCTGGCTGATGTCTTTGGAAAACCTGTTGAGAATCCTTCCTACAAAGCAAAGAAAGACAAGTCAGTTGCCACTTCTTTAACCAGAAGGTCAGAAGCCTGGTTTGCCTCCATATATCGTACTATTGAAACAGGACCTCTGCTCCATTTTAAACGGTAGTGACTCTTAAGTGCGGGGCTCACCTATGGGGTTGACGTCAAAGAAGCGAACAGGCGTGCGGATGACGGCGCTGAACATGCTGTTGTGCAGAGTTTGAGACGATCTGACCAGTCCGTGAAACAACACCAAACTGCGTATGTAGCCAAAGACCACCGCAGCCGCTGTCAAACCTGAGAGAAAGAAACAAGAAGACTGCAATTGAACATGCTCTACTTAATATCATGGACTTTAAAAACACCACAAACAGTATTTGTGGTGATAGGAAGGGAAGGCTCACCTGCATAAATGCCAAGGTGAAACGTGAGATCGGACTCTTGTTCTGAGCGAGTGTCATTGATGCCAGAGCCGAGGATAACATCTCTGGCTGTGCTGTTCAAGGACTCCCCTCTCGCCCTGTTGACACAGCATCAACAAATCAGACCAGGCGCACGGCAAACTAATACATATTACATGGTTCAAAAAACAACTTTAAAAAAACACGCGACTAGAGAGTGTGAATAGCCCTGGATAAACACTCACCAGTATGCGAGCCACCAGTCCTGCATTATATACGCACCCTATACATGGACGGTTTTTTGTTTTACTAGACATTTACTGTGGTACAAATCATTGATTAGCTTAGCACATCAAAAAGAAACATGAAGCACATATCTCAGTATGAGCTTTTTACAAAATAGATCAAATAAAGTTGCTTCTGGAGAATATGAAAGGCCTATGAGCCATCTCTTACCTCAGCTAGGACACTGATCAGCACTACAAACACCAGCACCGCAGGGCTGAGGCCTGAAGTGAAGTACTTGAGGTAAATGTGGCCGCTAACATTTCCTTCAGCTCGGCTCTCCTCTTCCACGCTGGGCACTGTTTCAGCCTGAAAAACAAAACGTTCTACATATTCATACTACTGGCTTCCACTTCATACTTTACTTTACTGTGCAGATTTGTACAAAGGACACTGGAACAAAGATTTTATTATGAGTTTTGTTTCAATGGACCCGACTTCTCAGACATTCTATTATCATAGAAACATTATGTAATAATTCCTGTTTACTGGTAATCCTCTTGTTTTTCCAGCACGTCTCCTAATTCCTAGAAATCCACTAAACTATGTTTCCAAGTTTGTTTTTTTCAAATTACACAACAGTGCATGTGCTATTTATAAAAAGAGGTGCTCAGTTCATAGAGGGGAAATGAGTTGAGTTAAAGGGGACCTATCATGCAAAATGCACTTTTGTACGTCTTTTATACATGAAAAAAGTAATATATTACATATTACATATTACTTTAAAAAAAAGTAATATATTACACTACTTCGTTACTCTCTACATAAAGTAACTCGTTACTTTACTCGTTACTTTACTCGTTACTTTACTCGCAGGGCCGGCCCGCCCCTCCCTACAGGCAGATCACGCAGACTGCTAAAGTTTCAAATGTTCTCTTTAGTTCAGTTTCCATTGTCGCATAAGACTAGGGATGGGTATCGTTAAGGTTTTAACGGTACTACTACTTTTATCGATACCGCTTATCGGTCCGGTCTTTTAACGGTACTCTTATCGGTTCTTTTGGAGAAAAAAAGGAGGTAAACAAACTATATGTTGTTTGTCAGGGACTACGAATGGAAATTAGCTCAAAGCAAAAATCCGGCATATTTAGACTTGAAGCATTATTTGTCTAAAGCAGGGCTATTCAATTAGTTTGGAATGGAGGCCGGTTGATGAAAATGATCCAAAGCAAGGGGCCGGGAAAAAGATGGCTTGAAATATGAGCAATCATATTTAAGAGCTTCAGATACAGTAAATACTACAACAGCATAGTGGAGTGCATATATTGTGTTTAATTCAATCAAACAACATAGCCCCAAGGCCTTTATAGATCTAAATGGCAAGTTCAGAACTCAGTAGGCCTACATGTTTCATTTGATTTCATTTAGGTGAAATGATCTAATCATTCACGCAGAGATGCAATCAATGACAGGAGTTGTCACTACAGTATAGTAGGTGGGTTCGAAACCCGAGTCCGTCGAAGTTTTCAGGCATTGTTTACCCCTCTATCTCTCAATGTAACACCCTCTCTGGAATAAAGGCACTATGGCACAAAAAAAAAAAAAAAAAAAAAAAAATCTTAAAAAAAAAAAATTGATGACTTTTTAACATTATACTCAAAGGGCCAGTAAATATCACCCCGGGGCCGGATTTGGCCCGCGGGCCGCCAATTGAATAGCCCTGGTCTAAAGGGTTCATTAATGTGCATTGTCCCTATTCAAATAAACGATTAAATGACAAATGAAAATAAACAAATTGTGAACAAAACTAACATTGCTTTTTATTTAAATGAAATACATAATATTTCACATCAAAAGAAACAACAACGTTTTAACAAATGGTATTAAATAGTGTGATGACAGAACTGTGAACAGAATGGCTGAAACTTTAACAAACTAAATAACTCAGTTACCTCTAATCATCAACCCATGTTTTTGTATCATTGAGTTAGCTCCGTGTGTTGCTGCTAGCATACATAACACCTGACGTGGAAACGTTACTCGTGGATGGGGCAACAGAGCTACTAGAAAGACAGTCAAACCCGGTGCATTCCTCCGTCTGAACGTGGAGCACTTTTGCTAAATGTTTAGACAAATTGCTCGTGTTACCGCCCTGACATGCTAAACTCTTATTGCACTTTAGGCAACGAGTGAGACGGGTAAAGTTGAACCACACCTCGGAACGCGTTCTCTCCGCCATCTCCGCCGTGTGTGTGTGTTGTAGTGATGTGTCGGTCGCGAACGAGCCGGCTCAAAGAGCCGGCTCTTTGGAGTGAACGACGGGAGCCGGCTCGCGCCCGCGAACGAGCCGTTTTTTTTTTTTTTTTTTTTTTTTTTTTTAGTAATACAGAATGATATGATGATCTCCGCGCTAGAGCTGCTCCGTGCATGCATGCAGTGACATGTAATATCCAAGGATTAGAGACTGTTGGATGCTGCTGTTTTGAGCATTGCAATACATTTATTTGCATTATGTTTTTTTATGATTAGAGACGGTTGGATGCTGCTGTACTGAGCATTGCAATATATTTATTTTCACTATGTTATTTATTTATGATTATCCTTGGGCTCAGCAAAGACTTGATGTCAGCTGTTGCTGTCTTTTTTTCGATAGTTAATACTGAAATAGAGCCCTGCTGTTTTGTCAGGGCCCTTTCTTTAAATATAATTTTAAAATGTCGATACAGTAGCCCCTTTTTTTAAATGTCTATGCTTAAGTTTTTGTGTTGCTATCTGCTTTGTGTAGCGTGGTTCTACAAACAAGTCTGTGCATTCATTGGGTGGTATCAGAGAGATACAAGGGTCTGTAAATGCAATGAAAACAATTGGCCACAGCAAATAATTGATATTAAACATGTAATTTTTACTTTTGAATACTTCAGTACAAAGGATGTATTGAATAATTTAAGTGATATGTGTACACATATAAATCATTAGTCAAAACAGGGCTACATTTGATTGAATTATAAAAGGTATAATATGTGGTAAACTGAAGAGCCGTTTGGGAGCCGAAAGAGCCGGCTCTTCTTGGTGAGCCGAGCCAAATGATCCGGCTCACCAAGAAGAGCCGGAATTCCCATCACTAGTGTGTTGCTGCATGTAGCAGCTGCGTGTGTGTAAACTGCCCCGCCCCCTCACACACAGACGGGGGAGAGAGATCTCTCGTCTGGATTGGAGAGATCGAAAATACAAAAAATGACGCATTTTGCAGTCTTTTTGCGTATTAGAAACGGAGTTGGCGACACTAAAACTGCAATATAATGTTTGTGTAGCAATAATACACATGACATATTTTTTAGATGTCTCCAGTACCGATAAAAAGACCGATAACGTCGGAGATTAACGGTACCACGGTCTTTAATAATTCAGCCCCGGGGCCCGTTTAATACCGGGGCTCGGTACCCATCCCTACATAAGACTGATCCAGATAGCTCTGACCATGGCTGTCCTCTGTCTCCTGATATCTGTATTTTGCGCAGTATATCTCTGAACGATGCGATGGTGATTCCACTGTGCAAATGGGCAACATTACCTCTACTATGAAGGATGCTACAAGCCTGTCCATCTCTGCTTTGGTTACCGGTCCTCCAAATTCTAATTTGTGCCGCTTCGGAGTCGGCGGCGGCGCACTCACAACATCCTCACTCTGGGTTCGGGGGTCCTTAGCTATTAGCTTCACCTTAGCATGTGTTCTTTGCAGGTGTTTGTTGAGGTTTGACGTGGTGTTTGCAGCAGTGGATAACAGCTTCTGGCCTGGACACAGTTTGCACCTCACCGTCACATTCCTGTCTATTCTTCGGACGAACTCAAAATAATGGGCATACCTCCACCCCTCGAAAGTTATCGCTGACTCTGCCATGTTTATGCAGCACTGCACGTGGAGATGTGGACGCGCAAGTCGCGCAGATTATGTACATATAAACCTGCGGCGGAAACCCCTCTTGTCTGTCAGTGTGATTATGACTGATTTTATAAAAGTAACGAAGTAACGCGTGTCGGGGCAATGTTAGTAACTGTAGTGGGATTACTGAATTATAAAAGTAACGCGTTACACTACTCCGTTACCGACAAAAGTAATATTATTACGCGTTACACCCAACTCTGGTCCCCGGTGTTCCAGGGAACTCACCAAGTGTCAGAAAACACAACCCTCTCTATTTTCCTCCATACCCAAATCTCTAAAAAAGGGGCTGCAACGGATCTGATAAAAACTGATCCAGATTTGAACACTTCAATGACGTCACAGAAGTGGCGCTACGGCTATTGGGCCAACTCTCCACCTAATCAGGGGAATGTGAGGTTGGGCCACGGCCGGCCATTGCCGCTCGAAAGCGCTGGAGACGCTGTAGTACATATGCCAGGCCTGTAAGTGGCGCTGTAGTCTGCCACAAAAGCAGCGAAGAAGACTTCCCGCGCATAGTTACCATGGTTACCCTTCTGTTTATTCTCCTTTTTTTCTCCCTCCCCGAGGCAAGCGTTTGCTCCCGCTGCTTTAATTCAATGCAATCCCTCCCCGTCGAGGCAAGCACTGTAATTCTCTCCGGTTAGTCCACCAGCAGATGACAAACACCCACCTCTCCGCCTCTTCCAAGGAACGAGGAGACCGTGCGGCAGAGTTTCAGTTAGGTTTTCTTTCGCCGGTCAAGATGTCTGTTAAAGTTGAAATCTTCCGGACAAAATTAGAAAAGTGCCGGTCAAAGGTCTTCTTTGTTATTTATTGAGCTTTAAAGCTCCCATGTCATGCTTTTCCGGTTATTACCCGTCCCCTTGTGTGTTATGAAGGTTTTTATGCATGTAAACGGTGTGCAGAGTCAAAACCCTCAAAGTACACCCTGTAGCGAGTAAAACTCTAACACAGAAAATACCTCCCCAAAACGCCTCGTTGGAGATACGTCACTGCCCATTTGATTCTTCCGGGTACCGCATGATGTCATGCGGTACCCGGAACGAAATGGACCAATCCCGAAGAGCTATGGCCACACCAGCAGCGGCGTGTTCCTCCTCCAGAGGTTCGAAGAACCGGCATTTCACAGACGAAAGCTTCCAAAACATTGCCCAGTTTGAGGCCGGATATGCACAGCTTGTTTGGACCGTTTGGAGCAGGGGAAGATCTGGGTATACAACCTGTAAGTTTGCATTGTTATTTGTGTATTTATCAAACAAGACTGTTTAAATGTGTAAACTGTGTTGGACTGCTAAGCCATTGACACAGTGCTAACTAAGTTGCTAGAGTTTCCATATATCAACTCTAATATCAGCAGATGGCCTTGCATACATGTATCTCATAGCAGGAGAATGTCTGCATTCACACACAAAATACCTATTGACAGTATACTCCGGGTGATTTGCCGGTCAGTCGCGAAACGTAATTACATTATAGCTGGCGTAGCGATCTAACACACGGAGCTAGAGCTAGTTTCGGTCAGAAAAACATTTTTGTGATGCTACGTTGCTAGCGTTTAAATATATACTACAATGTCAGCAGATGGCCTTACATGTTTGTCATGGCAGGAGAATGTCTGCAGTCACACACACGGAATACTCATACAGTATACTGTACTGTGATTTACCGTACATTGTGACCGTACATATACTGCATGTAGCTAACGAGGCTAGCTGTATGCTAGCGCAAAACAATGTATTCATGCAAGTTACATTGTATGGTAGCAGAATACCCGTATACGATTGCAATTATAAACACGTTATTGCTAGCCTAATATGAACCACTAGCTTTTGTTCATAGTAGTTTTATTACACTGCATTATAGTTGCCTTTCCTCCAAGCTAACGTTCATATCGTGTTAGCTACCAAGGTAAACAAAGCTAGGTTAGCATATTAGCAGGCAAGCTGTTCATTACACAACTACTACTAACTAATCTAAAACAACTAAGTTTCTCTAATATTTTGTGATTTGCATTTGATTTCGTCCAGCCAGATCCTGGCGGACAATCCATGACGGGGAAGGGATTCTACTACTACTGAGGGTGCTAAAAGGCACCGCACCGACTGTGCGCAGGCAAGATGCGAGGAGGAGGAATGGATGATATACCGTGTGTATATATGTATATTTATGTTCATTTTGTACATTTCTAAAAATAAAGTTTAATGGAAATACTTAGTAGGCCTATCCTTTCTTCCCTGAATTCATATATAGCAAACCATGATTTGATTTCTCATCAAACAGTAGTAGTTTATAACGGGTAAAAATAACTTACTCTTTGTTATGAGAGTAGCTCGTAGGCCACAACGGAAAGACAAGGAGACATACACGAGTTTACAAAACCACGGCACATTTATTGTGGTAAATGCAAAGATAGGTGGTTGAGAGGATCGCAGAGTTAGTCTTCCTGCAGCCGCTTTGGAGAGAGACTGTGTCCGGAGGTGTCCGTGATCGTGCTGATTAGCCTCTTCAGCTCCACCCCATCGTAAGACAAAGGCCCTGGGGCCGTCACACTCTTCTATAACAACAGTTAAAAATATATATGTATATAAAATATACCGCTGTACCGACGCCATGATAAGACTGATGTTACGCTGAGAGCAGCCGGGAAAAGCACTGACATGGGCGCAGCCTCTCTGGTGGTTGACTAATCAGAACGAGTGGCCGAGCTGACCAATCGGAGCACACTAGGCTCACAGGGAGGGAGGGGGCAAGAGCTCCAACGAGTCGTTTAGTGGAGAAAGTGAATACTGCTGAATACACATGCTTGACAGAGATGCTGTATGCGAAACCAATGTGAGTTTGGAAAATTGCACAGTATAAATCTATTTTAGTATACCTCAACAATGTAATTATGATCAGTGGAAATGGCCATGACATGGGCCCTTTAAAACAAATGAATAACGACTCTATAGGCCTATAATAATATAATAAAACACGGAGGACGGAGATCTATTTTTCTCCCCCTCTTCTGACTTCATCAGAGCACGGCTCCCCTCTCCTGCAGGGGGGCGTGGTCAGCTGCAGCTCACAGAATCAACCCCCTGCAAACACAGAGCTGGAGAACAGCACATAGAGTGAAATGAGGCATGGCTAAAATGCATGATCTGTTTGGTATTTTGAAAACAGAAACGTATAAATATACCTTACCCGACAATATATCATTTAAATATAGGATGATAGGTCCACTTTAAATGAATTCTTGCAGATGGAAATAGGTGTGATTACCTGACACTTGGCTATAAGATTTCTATTATGGAATCAACCTTGCAATTTCAGCTCTGCACTCACTTTATACAGGCTCATCTTCACTCTGATTTAACTCCACTTGTGGGATTTATATGGACACGTTTGTATACAGTCATGCCTTATAAAATGTCTTAAAGGGCCCATGTCATGCTTTTCCGGTTATTACCCGTTCCCTTGTGTGTTATGAAGGTTTGTATGCATGTAAACGGTGTGCAGAGTCACAAACCCTCAAAGTACACCCTGTAGCGAGTAAAACTCTAACACAGAAAATACCTCCCCAAAACGCCTCGTTGGAGATACGTCATTGTCCATTTGATTCTTCCATTTCGTTCCGGGTACGGCATGATGTCAAGCGGTACCCGGAACGAAATGGACCAATCCGTGGAGCCGTTACGTTACGTCCGCGGAGCCGTTACGTTAAGCCCCCGCTGATTGGTCCAAATTGACCAATCCACGGACTTCCTCACACACACATCTGTGTGCAGGGAGCAGGGAGCTCAGCTGATTTCTCCTCCCTGGCTGCAGGCTGATAACAGACAGTTGGGATCGCGGCGAAATTCTCTCTGCAGACCCATTCTCACAGCGTTTATCAACCTTTTTCTTACTCAATATCAAGCCACACTTATTGTTTTTACTTCGGCTGTGACTTTGTGTGTGCTCAGGATGAATTTGGCTGTGTATCGCTAACAAGGAAACAACACCTCCACGGAGCTCAGCGCGATTCACAACGTCCCGACCAATCAGAGCACACTGTGCTCACAGGGAGGGTGGGGGCTGGAGCTATTGGAGCTACAACGAGCCGTTAAAGGCAGAAAGTGAAATTCAGTGAATACACAGTTTACAGAGATGCTGTATGAGAAACCAATGTGAGTTTGGAAAAATGCACAATATAAATCTATTCTAGTATACCTCAACAATGGAATTATGATCAGTGGAAATGGCCATGACATGGGCCCTTTAAAGAAGGTATTATAGACCAGATTTGTTATACGGCAAAATAATGGTTACACTTAAGGTTGAAAGAAATGAGCAGGATGCTTATACAAATATAATACCAAACACTTGAAACAGTTGTAGAATAACCCTGAAAACACTTTATTTTGAATGGCACGTACCGGAAGCTGCTGGTCAGTGAATCTGCTCTCGGGCACCAGGAGGCTGCTCTGGGAACTGTTTGAGTTATTTGTCCTCTTGCTGAGAATGGACATTCTGTCTGGCTCTGGTGATCGAATGGAGCACTTCTGATCCTCGTCACTTCTCTGCAGGGACTGGAAGTTGAGTCCAGAGCTCTGAAGCTCGTTGTAGGTTCCCTCGGCCATGATGTGACCCTGGGAGAGACAAAGAGGTGACGCTGCTGGTGAATCCTTGGGGGAAATGTCTCAATGAGAAAGAAGCTAATATTGAGCTACACAACTGAGCTACATTAGCCAACTCAAATTCCACTCCAAAAGAAAACGAGGGTGCTGATCTTCCAGAGCAAAACAAGGTGTGTCACTCTTCAACCATTTGCAACTGCAACAGTGATGCAGAGCAATATTACATCCTGCATATTCGTCCTCATACTGCCTTTCGTACTGTGTCTACGAGAAGTGTCTTCAGTTTCAAAAGCTCAGAAAGCACCGACCTCCTTGAGGACGATGATCTGGTCGGACGCCTGCAGGTACTGAAGCTGGTGGGTGACCAGGATACGACACTTGTTATTCAGCAGGCCACAGATACACCTGAGGACACACAGACACAATACACTCATTAAGTAAATAATAACGTCTGTTTATTCAGTCAGATGAGCTTCTCTTAGAACTCATTGGAGTCTAAAATTCACTTTTAACACTGCACATTTCTTTCCTATCAAGTTTTTTGGCACCAGGTTTTGAGGATGAGCTTTTGTCACTTTGTTCAATTATATCTGAACCATGTGACCCACATTTCCAAACCAGCACATTTTTGAGTGAGCTGTAGACAGATACTTTTGTCCCACAATGCATTTGTTTAAGACACTTATTGTCAATTATTCACAGTGTTGAGATCTCCATATTAAGTTGAATACTTAAAACGAAAGTGAATTATAATCAAATATAATCAATTATATTCTTGTATAACCCACAATGAAAATGCTTCATATTTTATGATTTTCTATATTTACAGTATAAACAAAACACAAGTGGTTTGTTAAATTGAGATCGAGGCCTATAATGGTTTATGGGTGTCACTGATAAGAGAGGAGGCAGTTTCTTCCCTCTTCCTACAGCGGTGCACAAGGAGGTGGGCTCCTGACTTAGTGAAAAAGAACTGAGGCCCCAAAAAAGTGGTTATGTCATAGCCGAGAATAATATTTTCCAGTCCTGCACACTAGGGGTCATTACCTTTTTACACAAACATGGGAAGGTGTGTCTTATGCCATAGCCATAGAATGAGGAGCTGCCTCTGAATGTTGTCAGGCTATAGGGGTGAATGTTAGCCCCTTCGATCCGTGAGGAGATTCCTTTGGATTATGTCGGAAGACTTTAATGTCTAAACTATGAATTAAGGTTTCAGATTAGAAAATGACCACCACATGATATGTTTTATATTATTGTCATGTTGTAACGAGAGAAGGTAGAAATAAACTGATCCCACCTTTTGGATTGGGACAACTTAAAAGACATCTGCGCTATCCTCTCCTGCTTGAAAGGTAAGAAATGCACACTGCCACACTCACACTTAGGTAGGGTCACATCTCATTACTGATATCAAAATCCTTCGGGATCGCTTAAACAGATTTAGCGGGTCGTCTGAATTGAAACAGCAGTTAATTGAACCTGGTTCTCCTGGAGTTAATAGAGGTGAGATCTTGCTGACGTTGGTGGATCTGAGCCAAGCAGTACACTTACATTGACTCAATAACTTCTGTTAGGTCAATTAGTAGGTCTGAGTAATTTGCCGGAATAAATTATCAGGACTCCCAAGACCCACAACAGGTCACTCACTTTTCAAACAGGTGTCTCCCAACCTCTGCGTCCACAGCACTCAGAGGGTCATCCAGCAGGTAGATGTCTGCGTCCTGATACACAGCCCTGAAAACACACACACACACATTCCAATAAGCCCAAACATGATTTGAGTAAATATGAACTAAATCATAAACTAATCTACGGAAGTAAAAACTAACGTGGAAAGTTCTACCAAGCGTGTTTCTACTTAAAGGTGGGGTAGGTAAGTTTGAGAAACCGGCTCGAGATACACTTTTTGTTATATTCCATGGAATGCTCTTAAGATATTCATTGCTATCGGGATGTTAAGTGCTTTGACAAAAAATCCATAAAAAAATTTCATCTGTGGAAGCACGACCAATCATTTTAGCCGGCCCGGCTAAAATAACTGGATGGCCTACCTGCCTGTCAGCCTTCCATCTGTGCACAAACTTATCTCGTGCCCTCATTGGTCATGTGCGCGTTCGTGTGTGTTGGAGGAGGGGCTCTGTAAGGAAGTGGCAGATTTTTCCGGTTGTGTATTTTCAAATTCCAGCGATCTCGAGCTGGTTTGTCCAAAATTACCTACCCCACCTTTAAAGTTGCTGGCCTCTTGATATTGAGGCCAAATATACATATTCATTTTTTGGAAGTGTTATTTTTGTTTAACAAGAGATGATAGTTGTCTCACCTGGCCAGGTTGACCCGAGCTTTCTGTCCCCCGCTGAGGGTGGCCCCTCTGTCCCCGATCAGTGTCAGGTCTCCATCTGGGAGCAGCTCCATGTCCTGCAATCACACATAATGAAGGTTTAGTACAAATACAATATATATGTGCATGCCCTGTTAGCTTTCTTTTTTGTATGTCTTAGTTGAAAATCTTGGCATTTCAGGCAAATCTTCTTCAAAGTAAAACACTAGTCTTCCCGACTGCACTTTTTAGTGATTTGCAGGTCAGCAAATTAACATTTCTAACTAAACATTGATGGGTTGCAGGTGGGTTTGATATTACATCATTTATGAGGAAGGGCACTTTGTTGTATCTCACCCTCTTGAGAGCACACGCCCTGAGGACTCTCTGGTACCTCTGGTGGTTAAACTCTCTTCCGAACAGGATGTTACTGCGGACGGTTCCGGGGAACACCCAGGGCTGCTGCGCGGCATATGTCAGCTGACCTTTGACCTTGAGGTTTCCCGAGTCACGAGGCAGTTCTCCCAGGATGGCACTCAGCAGAGAGGACTGGTAGGAACAGGGAATGGACCGTTTTAAATATGGTTAGTGCTCAGACAAAACTCCGTAGGCCAGTTTTAGGCCTTCATAATCCAGAAGATGAAGTAGTCTACACCGCTGTACTGACCTTTCCGGCACCCACTGGGCCAATTACAGTCAGAAGTTCGTGAGACTTCACTGTGATAGAGATGTTTTGCAGCGATGGAGCATCCAAACTCTGCAGGATACAAAAAACACAGTAATTGAGTTACAATTACCAGATAGAAATTCTTGTATTTCACAACAGATGTGGCATTTAGTCACATTGTTTAAAACCACACCACAAGCCTCTGGGTTCTAACACAAGGTTCAAGACTTGCAATGTTTGCAATACACTGCATCAAAGCACACACATATTCTGTAAGATGACATTTACAGTAATGTCAGAAAACGTTTTAGGGGTAAAATAGTCACCTTATCCCAGTAGCAGGTCATCTTCTTAATCTCAACAGAGTTGTCCTTCTTTTCCTTGAGAGAAAGCCCACAGCTTTTCCTCTCAATCTCCTCCAGCAGAAGAAATCCCTGGAAGTGGTTAATGGACACAAGACTTAGAACTATTGTCACTGTGACCTATAATTCCAACCTATAATCTGTTGTTGCAGTTGTTTTACTACCTACAGGGTCACTCATAAACTCTGATATTAGGATTCAGGTTGTGAAGAGAGTGTCTTGGACGTCCTTGTGTTATTTAATGTGTTACTGATCATTCACTAAGGACACAGCAAGATTTAAAATGCGCACTAGTTGTTCCCCCTAGTTTGCAGATAATCCTTATCTTTGGTGTCTTTGCTGGATTTTGAAAGATCAGTTACACAATGACCCCGTTTACTGTGGGCCAGTAACAGATTACACAAACCTGTTATCTGTGGTAGAACAACCAGCCATTCAGGACTTCAATTATGTGCAAAGTAATTCACTTAGACACATCTCTAAGGTAGAAATAATTAACCAAATTACCTCAATTCTGCGAACGCTAACCGCAGTCTCCGACAGCTTCTCAATGGCCAGTGGGAAGAACAGGGTGACGGTGAGCTTGATGGTGCCGTACAGGGAAACTGTGACAAACACACTGCTGGCATCGAGGGTGTTCCCCAGGAGAACGTAGACAGTGAAGGTAATAAAGACTATGATCTTGCTGCTGGCAAAGAAGGAGGCCATGTTGAGTCCTCGTAGGTAGGAGCTCTTCAAAATCTGCCTGATTTCTTTCCTGGAATAGAAGACAACATGAGGAAGGTCAAGATCGTGACACATAAATCAAATGACACAAAGGCACCATCTTATATCCCTTTGTGCATGCTTTTATTAATGAGTAAGCATGTAGATTCCTAAATTCTCAGTTAATGCAAGTGAGTCTGGACCTGCTTATTTTACAAAAGTGTGCGATAGCATTACGAAACACCCGTAATCTGGCAAAAATGTGCAGAGAAAATTCCTGCAGTTCTGTCAAAAAAACAGGGAACTTCTACAACAGAAAAGACACTAAACTTTACAACAAGGAAGATTTAACTTGTGCTTATCTAGATACAGCAGTCAAATGTTCTCACGTTTAAAAAAAATAAAAAGAAATGTCATTGTAAATGAATACATCCTGTTATTTTTAAAAGCTCTAGGATTTCCAAATGGTTTCATAGAAAGGAGTTAATGTGTAAATAAGAGTGTCTGAGTCAGAGTGTCAATGATTATCCAACCCCTGTAAAACTAAAAGTGACAAGATACACATAATCTTATATGTTATATGTCAGGGACTACGGATGGAAATTAGCTCAAAGCTAAAATCCGGCATATTTACACTTGAAGCATTATTTGTCTAAAGTGTTCATTAAAGTGCATTGTCCCTATTCAAATAAACGATTAAATGAAATGAAATCTTATATGATAGAGGACTGATTAGGTTGTTTTAGGACCAGTCATTAAAGCACTTTTCCTCTGATCCACTTGTTCGTAAAGGTTTAAACACCGCTCTATTTTAACAAAATAAAGCTAATAATTCAGTCTGGGTCTCTGAGCATTGAGGAGAGTCATCTGATAACATCATCTAGAGTCTAAGGTTATCACAATTTGTTGGGTGTATTGACAGTTGACTAAATAAGACAAATACCACATGGCCTGAGCATAATCTGGGAGCCATGTATCTCTTTCATGCGATAGAACCCTTTGATGTTGTGGTTTATAAATGTTTGCGAGAATAAATGAAAATTAAAAAAATGTTTCTGCAACATTAAAGTCAACCTAATTTATTATGATTAGTATAAAGCTGTGGTTCTTCCTTGGAATGACTGCTCTGTTTTGACACAGTGCATTGAGGCTGCAGCTGTGGCGGAGAGGAACCCACTGACACTGGGAAGTCTTACCAGGTTTTGTAAGGCCAACCTGCGAGCCAAAAACAACAAACCGTAGGTCACAGGGACCCTAAGCTGATCTTTCAGGCTGACGACAAGGATACATACGGGAGGACAGAATCCGGGAGGACAGAATCCAGTACGACACGCCGTAAACAAACCGACAGAGGAGATGAGCTAACAATACAACACCTACTGAAAGCTGAGAATCAGGATTAACCAATGACGCTGTGACGAAATGCTTCCCCTTGATTTGAAGGTAAAAGCTGTGCTGAACAGCTGGCTGAACAGCTGGCTCCAACCTAACGCAGATATTTGACACTCCGCCACCACTTTGGCCAACGCCAAAACTCAAGTCTAGAGAGGGTGGAGCACCAGACTGAATTAAGTTCTGAAGTAAACTGCATAGGATTGATATTCTTTCCAAAGTTAGTGGACATATGATGCACATGTTCCTGTGGTCCCAGTTCAAATGAATAGCCCATTTTATCGCTGCGGAAACTATTACAAAGATTGTTAAGTCTGTTCTAAACAAAACAGTTGCATCCTTACCTTCTGACGTCTGTAACCAGAGCTGAGAAGGGTTTCTCCCAGGCGTACATCTTGATGATCCTGATGCCAGACACCACTTCGTTCATGATGCGGATTCTGTTGTCAGCAAGGACTGCCGTTTTGCTCCTGTAAACAAAGTTTTAAAAATACAGGAATATTAATAAATACCCCACTTTTCCCAAACTTATGAGAAATCTGCGTTACTTTGAACGAAAAATGTCCAGATAGAACAAATAAAGAGCAAACAGTGCCACCTTGCACTTCTTAAGTTTCTTTGTTGCGTACCTGAAGATGCCAAAGAGCTTTCCAAACACTGTCTGCACAGGCATCATGAGGGCAAGGACTGCCACACCTGCCAGACACGAGGGTCCGATCTGGCACCATAGTAACACGATGATCACCATGGCCTGCAGTGGTCCCAGCCACAGGTAGTGCAGATTCAGTGTAATCTATCGAGACAATTAGTAATCGTGAGTCCAATTCCAACAAGCCTGTATTTCATTTTTTTTTTTTCACAAGGCTTTGTGATGAGGTGCAGTGTTCAAACATGGCATAGTAGACACTTAACATACACACTAACAGTTTATTTTATTCAACATGGTGCCAGTGTTATCCCTGATCTAGCCTTACCTCATCAAAACGATTGACGTCATTTGATAAGAGGTTGACGATTTGTCCCGTGGTTGTTTGCCCCATGGATTCACTGCTGAGGCCCAGAGCCTGATGAGAGACAAGTCACCTGTCTGGTAAATAATACTCAAACAATTCCCAGCATATTTATAGGAGTGGAAATTGTGCTTGCCCCATCACTGACCTTCTTGTATATCATGTGACACATGGCCACTCTGATCCTCATGCCTGTTCTTTGGACATGGTAATAGTAGAGATGTTGGAGAATGGTCAGTGCGAACGTGGAGATGGACATGGAAGCTGCGTAAACATACACCATGCACAGACTCGTCTGCTCGTCATAATTCTCAAAGAACAGGATCACTTCGCCCAGAAGAAGAGGCTGGATAACTTTGATTGCTTCCTTTATGTCAAAGAGGGACACAAATGCATTACGACACTGGATGCCATCGGCGAAACTCTTCAACTGCAGCTTCCTACAACTTTTTCGTCAAATTACATAATACACTAAATTGCCCGGGCCCCAAGATATTTGTCTGACATGCTTGTCAAATATGCCAAAAGAGATTAACTGTCAGCTGTTCTCAAAAAGCTTTCAGTTTAGTTTGAGTAGGATGAATACCTTTGGGTATACCAATCTACTTCTTATCCTCCCCCCACAATGAATTACACTTGGAAAAATGTAAAGTAGGATTTAAATAGCCAGAACATACCAGTGAAAATGTAAACAACCCAGCCATTGCGTATGACATCCCGTAGCACTTAATGAGAACTCCGGTGAGATTTGGCTTCCGGAGCTCCTTCGTAGCCTTTCTGACTTCATGGTCCCAACATCTGCAACATTGAAAATGCAGCATGTTCATTCTGTACAGTAACATAGTGAATTAGTGGTTATTGTTGGCTCCACATGCATGCATACAGACTTAGACTTTTGGGAGGTGTCCAACAGTGCATCACGGTGATTTAGTACCTGTGTAGTTCCTCTCCCAGCACTTTGGACTGATCCTCTGGAAGAACCCTGTACATGTCATTTTCCTCCAACCTCCTTTTCTGGCCGAGCTGCAGCAACGGGACTAACCAGCTGGAACAGACGGTTAGAAACACTTAGGGGTGATGCCACTTAAACAGAATATGACTCACACAAGTGTCATTGTATTTTTGTATCGCTTAAGTATTCAATGGAGAGGCTAACACCATTACAGGTTGTGATGCAGATGCTACTTGCAGATACATCCTTTGACAGCAAGTGTGCTTACTTACTTGTTTTTCTAATAGATGGGTCAGATCTGATTAGCTTTACATACATTAATCTATTAGGCTTTCAATGCATATCACACAGACTTTTCCTTGGCACTTATTTAAGAATAAGCATTTCATTTTTCGTAAACGCTTAACAAAATATCTCAGAATTGTTGTGTGCAGGTTAGAACTAGAAAATGCATTTCCTGCAGAAAATGCATGCGAATGCTGTAAACTGTGAACATTTGTGGCTGAATTTAGCTGAAAATGCAGAAAAAGCTGAATATGTTATTAGCTGAATGGTAGCTGCTTTTAGCTACAAAAATGCAGAAAAAGCTTAATATTTAAAAGAAAAGGTTTTAAAAAAGGTATAAACAACATGTATAGCCTTGATGTCCTGAAATAGCTGAATAATGTAATAGTTGAATGGTTTCTGCAGCTGAAGATAGGCTGAAGGAGTTAAATATCAGATGTAAGTAGTAGTGAATGAATTTGTATTAAAAAGAGAAAAGAAAGTAAAAAGGCTTGGGAAAGCAGCAGAATATTTTGACTGCAAACTTTTCGACTAAAACCATACGTCACCAATAATGTATAAAATATGTGGAACCTGTTGAAGTCAGTATGAAGTCTCCATCAGACAGAAAAGAATAGTGTGTCCAGAGATCAAAGGTTTCCATGGTGTCTGTTCTGATTAGATGATGTCACTCAGGTGTGTGTGTGGCTCCAATCTGCCCATCAACACCATGACAACCAACTGCAGCACTGAGTCCCATAAGAATGCATTGAGGAGTATATCTGACAATTTTGCCACCTGTTCAAAAACTATGGCTCCTATACAAAAATGACCAGACCGTGAGCATCAGGGAACCCCAATGAACTGATATATGGTTTTTTTGGGGGTTTTGTGTGTCAAATGTGAAGATGGGAGCAGTTTGTCTAAAGTTGACTTCTCTCTGTTCTGAAGAAAGTTCCGGTCAAATTTAACATGGGAGTCTATTGGGAGCTAGGTGGACTTTTTGTCACTCTGATCACTATTGGGCCAGAACGGTGTGTCCGTTTGAGATGAAGGCAATTGAGCAGGCCAGACTAATAATGCTCCTGAAATCTTTTGAAATTATTTGAATAGATTGTATATTTTGGCTCTGAGAGCAGTTTTAAAATATTTTTTTCCTTAGATTTTTAAGACCCTCTACACTCTAAGTCAGGGCTATTCAATTAGTTTAGAATGGGGGCCGGTTGATGAAAATTATCCAAAGCAAGGGGCCGGCTAGAAAAAAAAAATTGCTTGAAATATGAGCAATCATATTAAGAGCTTCAGATACAGTAAATACTACAACAGCATAGTGGAGTGCATATATTTTGTTTAATTAAATCAAACATAGCCCCAAGGCCTTTATAAATGGCAAGTTCAGAACTCAGTACATGTGAAGCTAATATAACCATCAACATCATTGGATTTAGATTAAATGATCTAATAATTCACACAAAATAGCAATTTAGGGCCATACACAAACAACAGTGCATATTATGGTATAATAAAAATAAATACATGTGAGCCATACCACATCAATTGCTTAATTAAAAGCAAAAACAATTATCAAAAGACTTGTATTAATTACAAAACCACAACACACAGCCTTTTAAAACTCAAACCTTTTTTGATTAACATAGTGATAACTGACATACAGTCTGCAACCAACTTGGCAGATATGTGCCATCTAATGAGAGAAATGGCATTTTTTCCATTTAGCAAGAGCAGGGAAGTCGGGAGTATACGTTGTCATGGCAATACGCATACAGTGATGCAGATGCTGGTCAGTGAGGGATGCGCGATTATTAGTTTTTATGGCATTCATGTGTGAGAATGCCGATTCGCACGTGTAAGTCGAGCCAAACATTGTGAGGACAAAAAGTGCAAGACCCCTTGAATGAGGGAATTTCTCGTAGCTGACTTCATGAGTCCAGAACTTTTCAGAACCTGCCAGCTGAAATGACTGTCGCAGGTCATCTGATGACTGAATGTCAATGAGTTCGAGTTGTAAAGACGCCTCATTTAATGTCACAATCAGCTCCTTTCCTTTCAGTGCAAACTCTCCCTCTACATTCACAGAGAAAGGGTCCTTCACAAATCTCATCACTTCAGCCGGGAGACTGAAATGTTCAAACCTCGCGGCAAAGTTGGTTTTCAATGCGTCCATAAATCCAGTCATCACCTCGGTGATTTGTAAACCTGCAGTGTGCAGTGTTGGAAAATGGAGCATTTTGCCTGGACATAAATCCGTAGAAAAAAGTGTGAGCTTTTTTTGAAACGCATGGAGTCTCTCCACAAGTTGTGTGACCATTTTATCTCTGTCCTGCAGCTCCAAATTGAGTTGGTTCAGATGTTGGAAAATGTCGCTCAAAAAGCAAACGGCAGCGTAAAACTCATCATTCTCTATCAGACACAGAAAGGCGTTGGCTTTTTTGTGTTTTGAATTGCGGAGAAACGCCATGATCTCCTCCTTAAGTTCACAAAATCGTTTCAAGACGTTTCCTTTGCTTAGCCATCTAATGTCACTGTGCATGAGCAAATCATTATATTGAGCTGACATGTCTGACAACATCTGGCGGAAAAGGCGGTGCTGTAAACTGGAGTTACAACGAATAAAGTTAATAATCGCCATGACAGAGTCCATTGTGTTTTTTAACTCACCACTTAGTTTTGCGCACAGGAGGCTTTGGTGGATGAGGCAATGAAGCGATCTCAGCTGTGGAGCCACATCTGCCAGCCTAGCGGACAGTCCCTGTGTTCGGCCCGACATCGCAGGTGCCCCATCCGTTACAAGCATGTTAATACGATCCAATTCCAACTTGTGCTCCTTGAAAAACGAAACCACTTTGTGGAACATCACCTCACCGGTCGTGTGTCCATCCAAAGGAATTAATCCAAGTAGATCCTCCCGAAAGCACTCACCATCAAAAAATCTAACATAGAGGCACAGTTGTGCAACATCGCTGCTGTCAGTGGATTCATCAATAGCTAGCGACATAACCTCCGCCTTTCTCAGTTTGTCCAAGAGAATCTCAAAAACGTCCGATGCAAGGGTCTCCACTCTCCTTGATGTTGACGTGTCAGAAATCGGAATGTTCTTAATTGAGTCAATAACGCTTTTTCGGATTTTCTCATCTGCAACCACTTCCTCAATTGATGCAAGCATACACTCTTTGACTGTCTCTGCGTCCGTAAAAGGCCTTTTCTTTTTTGCCTAATACCCAGGCCACTCGTAGGGATGCTGCGGTAGCTCTCTCTTGGTCAGTGCAAGCCCGAAACAGGGAGCTACGTCTTTGGTCATAGTACAAAGTTAACCCCAAAATCTTCTGGCGGCGAGCATCAGAGCCCGCTGGAAAAGTGGCGTCAAAGTTGGCGTGAGCTGTCTTAAAATGCCTTCTCAAGTTGTACTCTTTACACACCGATAAACACTCATTACAGATTAAACACACGGGCCTTCCACTGACATTTACAAACAAGTACTTCTCTTTCCACTCGCTGTTGAATTGCCGGTTTTCGGTGTCAACCTTTCGTTTTTTTAACGTAGAAAGAGACATTTTGATATCCAACTATGCTGACCAGGTTTGATGAATCGTACCATTGGCGCGAAACCGTTGAAGGTGCGCGAGCTTGTAGTGAAGGGCAACGCGAGCCACGAGGACGCGCGCAGAGACGCAATAAATGACAGGAGTTGTCACTACAGTAGCTAGTAGGTGGGTTCGAAACCCGAGCCCGCCAAAGTTTTCAAGCAATGTCTTCCCCTCTATCTCTCAATTTAACACCCTCTCTGGAATAAAGTCACTCTGGCCCAAAACATTTATATAAAAAAAAAAAAAAAAAAAAAAAAAATTAAACTTTATTTTAAAAATTAAACTTTTTAACATTATACTCAAAGGGCCAGTAAATATCACCCGGGGGCCGGATTTGGCCCGCGGGCCGCCAATTGAATAGCCCTGCTCTAAGTGATGATGTCACGCACTCTAAAATCTAAAACAGCCTGTACATTTACCAAAACTTAAACGTTGATAATATAAGTAAAAAACCGTAAAAGATATCAAAAATAAAAGTAAAGTTTGAATAGCTGAAGGTGTTGTGATCATTTGAAAGTTGGAATGAAGTGTCAGGGGTGGGCATTTTACGGCCCGCGGGCCACATCCGGCCCGTTGGCCGGCCTTGGCCGGCCCGTGTGAGGTTGATCATAAATTATAACATAATGAAAAAAACAGCAACCTTTTCAAAATAAAAGCGTAAATACTTTTCTAACTGTGTTGCTTTTATTTTGAAAAGGGCACTGCTGTTTTTTTTATTTATTTACGTAAACGCGCATGCCGTGAACAGCTACGAGTGATGCTGGCCGGCTAGTCCTCGAAATGTCCGCTCAGGGCAAAAAAAGAAAGATCGATACTGAATGCCGCGTTTTCAACAAGACATGGACCGCTAAGTATTTATTTACAGAAGTGAAAGGTAAAGCTGTGTGTTTAGTTTGTGGTGCGCAGGTCGCTGTGTTCAAGGAGTACAATTTGAGTCGCCACTATGCTACCAAACACGCAGATAAATACAAGAACCTGTCTGAGGAAGAGCGGGCAAAGGGATCGGATGCTTTGCTAGCTAAGCTGCAAAGCCAACAACACATTTTCACAAAACATTCCACATCCAGAGATGCAGCTGTCAAGACGAGTTATACCTGTTAAGCCCCGAGCCTGTTTTTCATGTTTCAGGCTCGAAAATGACATGCCCAAAACAAATGACTACAACTTCACTTCTAAAAGGGTTATATGAATAATTTCTTTTCTCAAAGCAAGGTTACATCTGTGAGTTGGATGTAGAAGTGTCAGAATCAATATAGATTTTTCTCAGTCAGAGTAAATTCAGATGGAACATAGTAAAAAAAGGTAAATTCTTACCTCCGCCTACAAAAAACCCATTACTTATAGTGAAAACCACCCTTGGATGATGGGTTAGTAGACTAAAAGCTATAGGAATCCAAACTATAACATATAATAAGTACCCTGTATCAAGATTGAGGTAAAACAAGTTAAATTTGACCTTTTTAGAGAGATTTAGCAAAAAAAAGTTCCAGGCGGAATAGGCTTTCGGCACATTTGGGTATATCTGGTTCCATCAGTGCCATTTGACCTTTTTCAGGTACCAGACTATAAAAATTATGTATTACATTGAATTATCACCATAGGTATTCATTCCATTCAAAGAAAAAAAATTAAAATAAAAAAAATTAATAAAAAATTTAAAAAAAAGAAGACCCGCCGATGGGGGCGTTGGGGCTTAACAGGTTAAAAGTAAACCGTTTTCGGACGGAGAGTTCATTAAGGAGTGTTTGAAAGTGCCGCTCTCCCGACGCACTGTTATGAGGAGAATTGAGGACATCGCGGGAAATTTGGAGCTTCAGCTGCAGAACAGAGCGGTCAACTTTGACTTTTTTTCCTTGGCTTTGGATGAGAGCTGCGATGTACGTGACACTGCCCAGCTACTCATCTTCCTACGTGGGATAACTACAGACTTCAAAATCACGGAGGAGCTGGCAGCCATGCAGTCAATGAAAGGTACAACAACAGGGAGTGATTTGTTCACGGAGGTAAATGCATGTGTGGAAAAGTTGGGACTGAAATGGGACAAGCTGACAGGCATGACAACGGATGGTTGTCCAAATCTGACAGGGAAAAATGTTGGACTATTGAAGAGAATGCAGGATAAAGTGACAGAAATTAACCCTGATTAGAAATTGGTATTTTTGCATTGTATTATACATCAGGAAGTGTTGTGTAAGTCAGTGTTAAAAATTAACCATGTTGTTGATGTTGTAACTAATATAGACAGACAGTTTGTTGCACTTTTGGAGGAAAGTGAGACTGAACATCGTGACATACCCTACCATGCAGCTGTCAGGTGGCTCAGCCTGGGCAAAGTGCTGAAAAGAGTATGGGACCTGAGAGAAGAGATTCAAGACTTCTGTGTGAAGAAAGGAAACGACATCCCACAGCTTTCAGATGCAGACTGGATGGCAGACCTTGGTTTCGCTGTAGATGTGACTGCACTAATGAGTGAACTAAATGTCAAACTGCAAGGCAAGGGCCTTTTTGTGCATGACATGTACAGTGCAGTGAAGGCTTTCATGAGAAAGCTGCAGCTTCTCTCAAGCCAAATGGAGGACAACATTCTCACGCACTTGCCAACACTGAAGGAAGCCACACCATCAGCTGATCACCTCCAGAGGTACTCATCCATGTTAGAAGCACTGCATGGTGAGTTTTCAAGGCGATTTAAAGACTTCAAAACAGTTGAGAATAAAATGAACATGATCTTTTCCCCATTTACATGCCATGTGGATGATGCACCCAGTGATGTTCAGCTTGAACTCATTGACCTGCAGTCTGACACACTTCTGTCAGAGCACTTTAGGTCAGTCTCACTGCCTGAGTTTTACGCTTCCCTGAAAGAGGAGAACTTTCCACACATCAGGAGACGTGCTCAGAAGATGATGGTCCTCTTTGGATCTACCTACATATGTGAACAGACATTCTCAGTGATGAAGTTCAACAAATCCAGATACAGATCCTCTATCACTGATGATCACCTCTCAGCTGTCCTTCGCATATCCACCTCAGACATTGAACCAGATTTCCGTGCACTTGTTCAAGCCCAAGACAGACTGGATTTTTCTCAATGAACAAGTAAAATGAACTAAAAAACAAAAATCAAAAGCACTCATTTCTTTTTGTATAAAGCTGATTCATTTCTTATCTTTAACATACTGTAAAACACCTTTTCAGTATTGGTATATTGAGCAGAATTAAGTTCAACTTATTTTTGATTCGGCCCCCCAACACAGCTCGAGTTTCTGAAGTGGCCCCTTGTAAAAAATAATTGCCCACCCCTGGTCTAGCTGAAAGTATGTGGAAGGAGTAGCATTTGGCGCAAGGTGTAGGAAAAGAGGATTTGAAGGCATCTCCCATTGACTTCCATGTTAAAAAAAGAGTTTAAAAAGCTGAATATTTCAAAAAGTATAAAATATTTTTAAAAAGTTGAAGGTTTCCCATCGATTCCTGAACAGGCTGAATAGTTTGATATTTGAATGGTTTCTGTAGCTGAAAGTAAACTGAAGTTATGGAGAGCCAAAGTATTGGTGAAATAAGGGGAAGAATAAAGAATTGAAGTACTATAGTGGAATGCTGTGGCACAGCATTCGCACTAATTACATCAACTCATTTGAAAGCTGCTCTGCAATTGGATTGTAATGGCTGTAAATTCTAACTGATTTCCATATGACCCCAGTCTCCTGTATACAGTAATATATTCCTTGTTTTTGACTCAACGCCAGATTATTGTATGAAGGGGCGTTCAAGAAACCTGAATTATGTCAGTTAAACAGCACCTGTGCTACACGGAATCCCAGGATTTCGCATTTTACAGACAACGAATTAACTCTTTGCAGCCATGTATTCCCCCTGCGGTGGGTAGGCGAGGGTCGGGAACATTTTGTGCCAGAGCCGTCAAATGTCCGGAGAACTGCTTGGCTGCAAAAACTAACAGTGCAGCATCAAGTCACTAAACAAGCGCTCCTATCTGTGTCTGCCCGCTCAGCCAATGTCCTGCTACTATTGACCAGGACAGGAAGTTAATCTATTCAGGAATCTGAACCAAAACACCGTGAGTCATGCTGATGCGGTATACGAGGGGAAAGCATCAAGCAATACATCAATATAAGATATTAAATACATCTTAAATCGAGAGTTATCTCAATGTGCTGCCGAAGCAAAAATGTAAACTGCTTAAAAGCAACAGTGTTATACGTGAGATGTTCTATTGCAGTCTAAATATATTTATTTGATTTATGTGAAGACAAATGTAAAATTCAATAGGAAATCATTATTTAGCTTATCGTTTAACTTTGTGCTAGAATAACAATGTGTAACTAGTGGAATAACTTAGTGACTGGACATGCCTAGAAGTTGCAGGGGAAATGACTTTGAATGAGTTGCAAGCGAAAATAAAACTTGGGAGAATATGATCAAATGTCAGCTTCCTCGATGGTGTCTCGGTGGGAAAAGAACAATGGGACGAAGATTTGTTATCGGTTTTTTGTATTATTTAAGTCGTGATTCTCCAATACAAAAGTCTTCAGGTCCTCAAGTGCTTTTGAACAGTCAACAGCTGCAATGAAAACACGTTTGGATATGACGAGAGGTAACAACAATAGCCTACCACAGGAAGAGTTTTGATAAACAGCTGGCAGAGGACAGCGGGTTGTCGGTTCCGTCTTTTTTATTAATCTCCATGATTATTTGGCATCAGTTCTTCTGGTGCCTGGCTGCGGCGAGAATCCGCCTCGATAGACACGCGCTGGAGGGTCCTCGCACACCACATGACGCTCCCCAGTCCCCACCATCCACGCGCTCGTTGAGACTTGAATGAGCCAATACTGTGGCAGAGCTCTGCTCGAGGGGCGTCATCAAGTGCTGTTAGACGTATCTAAATTAGATCAACTCCACACAAAGTGCAAATTCGGGATATTTTCTCACACTTTGGGATGTAGCGTTTTGTGCGTGGAAACTACAGAGAATGTGTTATAATAATGGATATTTAGTAAGGCGATTCTCTGAATCGGGTGCCCTTTGTGTCCCCCAAGCTTACTTCAGAGATTTTAAATGAAAGGAAACTACAATATGCATTTTAAAGCACTGAATTAAAGGAACAGGGTGTTTGCATTACAATGTAAAACTAAATATATATTTTTAGTTTTAGTTTTATAATAATTAGTTGTCTTTGTAGTAGACAACACACATTTTTGCATGTCCTCACTGAGCATCATCACATATTCATTGAATATTAAAGAAATAACAATTGCCAATTATACCAACATTTTGATGCTAATATAATCATATGCGCGTGTACTTTAACTGAGAAAAAAAAGTCTGAAAAAATAAATGAATTATCTATGAAACTGCACTATTGACACTCGTCCCCCAGTTTGTTTCAACCCCGTCACGCTAAACATTTTACCCCCCTATTAAAATAATGGATCAGTCCATGTGACATCTGCATTGAGGGAGTGACATCACAGAAGTCTAATGAGGAAAAGGCGGCAAAGAAAGGCATGTGTCAGTGTCTTTTCTTACCTATATTTCATTTTTTTATTGTCAGATTGAGATTGTCAAGCTCAACATTTCAACTCTGTTGTATGAATTACTTATAGTAAACAATTATTTAGGAAAAATTAAACAATAGTTTTGCAAAATATTACAATTTGATGATGTCCTTAAATTCCATGTGGTGATGTCTTAGCTAAACAAGGTCTCATGGCTATACTTTTTGCCAAAAACGTACATGTATTAAGTTAGCTTGAAGATCCAGTTAGCTGGGGGCCTGTATGCATCTAGTAGGACTTCATTTACATCTGATGCAAAACCAGTTAATGGAACATTTCTGAAAACGGTATAATTTGTCTTGTTAAATCATTGTATAGTATTTTTGTTTTGTTTGTGTTTTTCAAAAAAGGAGGCTGGACTTTATACTGGGGAATGATAGTATGTTATTGAAGTTATCAATTAAAAATAAGTCATGTCTATATTCCTTTCCATTAGGGAAACATTTGCTGTTCCCATAAGCCACCAATAGAGGGCACTAAAAGTCCATTCTTAAAAGCAATAATCCTCTCAAAACTAAATAGGAGTTTACAGTATTGAGTATATATGATTCCAAACTTTCACAAGATGCCAGGGAATCCCACATTTAAAACTTGCATTGTTTTAATAATCTTTAACCCAAATAGAGTACATCCCATTAAACTACATTGGAAACGACCAGTGTCCATTTTAAGCAAAGTGTTTTTTTAAAGATTAGCAAACACACTGCCATTCAACCAAATAGGAGTCTAAAATGTTTAAACTTTCCATGTTTACTTTGACAAATTCAACGTTTCAGGTCCAAGCCTACCTGCCACGGATCAAAGCTGTTTCTATTGGCTGCCCATCTGCATGTGAGCAGTCTCCCTGCATCCCGGGCCCCAGCTGCTGCTGTGTCACATCTTGTTTACACCAGGGGCCACGGCTGTGTTTGACCTAGTTGCTGAAAAGCCCCAGAGGCAAAGTTGGAAACAAACTACACATAGACACAGACATGGGGAAAATACAGAAGCCATTTTTTGGACAGAAATGAAGGACATTTGTCAGTTACTACTAGAACAATAACTGAATGGGCAGAAAGGTCAGTTCAGGTCGATACATCTATGTAAATATATGTTCATTTTATTTGAAGATGTTTTAGTGATTTTTAATCTCATTATTTGTGTCACTCAATACTGTAATATGTTAAATCAACTGGAAATAGCACATGTAATCTTTGAAAAGTAAAGCCAGATGATGTGGAGTCCATTTAAAGATGTTATCTTTCCAAAATGTGCCAACTCCCAATATCTGAGGACTTGTGGTCCTCACAAAGACAGATGTACACAGGTCAGTGGTTGGTGATGTGAAGCAGTTTCCATTCAGTTTAAGAGTCCAGACAGAGAAGGGACCAATGTCTCCTCCCAGTTGTGTGAAGTCCCACCTTCAATGTTCAACAGAGAAGTCAGTGAGGCAGCTACTGTCATTGGCTGGGAGATTCATGAGTCACGTCCTCGTTCTTTGGTAAACTGAGCAGCTCCTGGATCCTCTGCATGTCCGTATTGACTTCCTCTGCCTGAGAGCCCACGTTCAGATCTCCGATCAGTTCTTCTGTCACGTTCAGTCGGTCCGTCCTTCAGGGAAAAAGAAGGAGGGACAGGTGACTTGAGGATAACACCAACTTTTAATTAACATTTTTAGTTTTAATACTAATATCCTATAAAAAGTGTAAAAATAATGTTAAAGTCTTCTAATATATCTCACCATTCTGCGAGTTTAAGATCGTACAGTTCGCTGCGCTCTCTCCTCCTTTGGTCTCTGGAATTGTCTCCTGCCATCGACCGCATGCCAACAATCAGAGCGCCGGTGGGCAACCTGCGAGGGGGAAATGCAAATATCAAATATATATGAGAACACAATACCAAGCAGAACACAAATCTGTATACTTCTAATGTGTGGGCACACCAGGTGATACATATATGTAATGTAACATCTATGGTTGACACTTTCCTGGACATTTCAACACTGAGGACACTGGGTACGTAATAGATTCCTGAAACACTTCCTGCTATAGTATAATCTGTTTGCAACACATCCAGCTTTCACATGTGAGCAGCTATTTTATTGCCAACACATTTAAGCTGTCTGTTATTTGCACCATTGTAATAAATTAGTGGCATATCCCCTCATTGGTGTTTCACAAAGTCACGCTTTCCTCTGCCATGTGCCCCGGACGAGAGGCCGAATCTGGGCTGAGATCTGGAGCGTGATGTGCTTTACGATTAGCTGCCTGCTTTCATCTGGCCCTCTTCGGTCCCCACTGCACCTGACGGAGCCGGGGCCGGGGCTGTTTGCACACATCAGACGCTCCAGGTGGCCGGTCACTCAGGCAGACAGCGAGGAGAGGAGGAAGCCATGAGAGTGTGTAGCCAGCAGGAGAAACAGAGCAGGGCTGAGCCAAGTGATGATCACAGAGACGATCCAAACCAGCCCCTCCAGTCTGTTACACCATCAAACACCTCACACTCATTCTCCATTACACAATCAGATCCGCTCTTGGCTCTGTGCGCTCGGCAGAAAGCTGCCAGAGGAGCGAGTGAAAGTGGGACAGAGAGAGAAGAAAGGGTGGAGGAGAGGGGGTGAAGCATAAGTCCAGATCAGAGCATGGTAGAGTGAGACGAGATGCTGGAATAACAGAGATGGTAGAGTCGGAGCAGGGCAGCTGCTGCCTTGGCCTGCCTCCTTGCTCTAGTACCCAGAACACGGCCCTCTGCGGTGCACATGAGTCCCTCTGGCCCCGTAAACAGAGAAGAAGGGGGGGTGGGGGTCCAGCTGGGCGACAGAGGGTTGCTGGGAGGGGCGCAGCTGGCTGCCAGAGTGCTCTCTGCTCTCAGGCACGAACGTGGACACAAGCACGAGCAAATACGCATTGCAGCCTTTGACAATGTAACTCACATGTGAGGAATGATTTAGAAACGTTACTGTAACAGGTGGATGTGTTGGACACTTGTGGAAGCAGAAGCCTTACCCCAGTACCACTCCGATGAGGGTCCCTGCCAGCAGCCCCCCCGGGCCCAGGTTCAGCCTGAACAGACCTCCAGTCACAGCTGCTCAAACACACACACATCTTATCATCATCATCATCCATAACTTAATGTGCTGTTATATTTACTGTCTGTGTTAAAACAATTTGTCATCTGGTTAAATGAGGATTACAAAAGTTTCACTACTATGGTCAGTAACAGAAATTCTACCAATCGTATCAACATTTGGGAAGCCGAAGATGGCATCCATGCATATTGGAAATGATTATTTCTTTAAATAGTACAATTCAATTTTCAGGGCAGTGGATTCATGAAGTAATGCCTTTTGTTTATCAATGGATGGACATTGTTATGCATTACTTACAAAACTGTAGAAGACAGATGACAGGATATGAGGTGAGAGAGAGTGCAATAAAAGGCCCTCGACTTGTGAACTGGTGCCAGTAACATCGTAATGATGACGTTGACATGACTCTCAGACGGAGATATGTGATTGTGACGAGAGCGCTCCGTCTGCTTTTCCGGCACAAATAACATGAAAACATTGCGACTCACCTCCAGCTGCGACATAATGGCTGACTGCGTTCTTGTCCCGGTAGACGGACAGCCCAGTGCTGACAGAACTATAGAGGTAAGGAAACAGACAAGGGATGAGGGAGAGGAACCAAGCCATTTAAGGACATTTTGAACATGAAATCAAATATGAATTACAACCGATTCATTACTGCTACACATTTAGCAGCAAGTTGTTGCCACAGAGCCTGTTACCGTTTGCTCTGACTCCCATAACTTGGAGCCAAACAAATAAACAGGCCTTTCTGGTATTTCAGTTGAGAGGAGAATAACCGGAACTAATTCATCTTTGTTGAGTTTCTTTGTAAACAACTAAATGTTCCTTCCTTTACTCTACTTCAATGAATAATGTGTCTGCTTACTTGAATAACGTGACGAAAGCAGCCACTCTCCAGCTCCATCTCCATCCATATCTCACAAATCCTCGGATTGCTGCACTATGGGCTGAGCGCTGATTTGGACAAAAATCAGAAGGTTGAATGTTATTACCATGATGCTATAAGATTAACTATACAAATATCTCCCTGTAGTGCAGTCTTTTTTTACTAGAACATAATCAGCAAGGATTACGCGCAGAGTCAAAATGTACAGGACTCGGAATTATCATCACAAAACTAACTGATGAGTGTGCAAAACAAACAGTGAGGAATATTAGACAATTGAGGTTACTGTAACTTTACTCCTTATACCTGACCTTGAGTTTTTACACCTTTGTTGCAGAGGTGGGAAGTAGTGGAGTACAAATACTTTGTTACTGTACTTAAGTACATTTTATTGGTATCAGTACTTAACTCCACTACTTTTTACTTTGACTTCTTACATTTTGAACACAAATACCTGTACTTTCTACTTCTTACATTTTCCAAGCAGGCTGGTTCCTTTAGTTTGAATGTGTGTTTGGTGGCGTGATCATTATTATTTAGAGTCATTGCGTGCCTATTGATTTGAACACGATCCGTGTATCCATCATTTCCTGGTCTTCTCTAAAGAAGAGGGACCAATGAAAACGTTGTCATGTTGCCGTTGTTCAGCATGGAAACATTCATTAGCTAACAATGACATTATTGTTCTATTAATATAAAGGGAGGTCAGGTACTCTTTAAAACAGCTGCTAGTTATGGGTACTTTTTACTGAAGTACATTTCGAAGCCCAAACTTAGGATAGGATGTGTTTACTTTTGCCATCTCTGTTCAACAGTAGAGTTAATGACACTTCCACACTCAGACAGTCCACTCGTCCACTTCTGCCCCTCGTCCACTCACCACTGCCTCCACTCGGCTGCTGTAGAGCTCTGCCTGGCTGACCTGGATGTAGCTCTGCCTGGCGTGGCGGGCTGCAGGCACGCCTCCGTACAGCAGGCCGGCGAGGGCACCCACCACCCCGCTCTTTATCACGCTGGTCAGCTCCTCAGGGTACGTGTGTTTCTCACTGCAGGGAGACAAGAGATCCACCTCCTTTAACAAACAAATCAATGCCATGATTACAAATAAATAACCTAAAGAAGTTCTTTATAAACTAAATCGGATCATTCAGAGTTTATTAAACTTAGTTTTCAGCCTGAAAAAGATGGTATTAAGTACATTAAGCTGTCCTTCCATATTTTTGTTACAGTGAAATTACATATTTAATGCATTCAATGATTTCACTTTTTTACTACTGTGTGCATAGATTCTCCCATTTGAAAAACAACAGCAAAAAATACAATTGTTATAATAAATATGATGTAATGTCTCTATGATAGTATGAAGGATTCTAGTTCGAATCCACTCGTTCCTAGTGGTCCTTCTCTGTTTTGTCAAGGACGAATTATTGACAAAACAGTGTAAATCCTTGTGTATACTTAAACATCTGTATACTCCCTTTGTCCTAAAGGTCAGATGTGATGCTAAACGCTTAAATACAAATTATGTAATTGATTTTTGAAACTCCAAATGTGCTAAGCATGCACAAACAACTGGTCATTCCTCACAAATGTTGTCGTGGAGAGAATAAGCTTCAGGAAAGTTTGGTCTGTGTTTATTGAGTAGCAGACATTCTGAATTTGTGTGTGTTTTTATAACGGCCGTGTCAAAAATGACCATCCAAAAAAAATACTGTATACCTCAGTGGTGTATGGCTTTTTAGGAATTACACACAAAGGTATTTTTTTATGTCACTTATTTCAGAAACACTTTTTGTTATAATCCATGGAATGCTCTTAACATCCCGATAGCAATGAATATATGAAATGCTTTGACAATAAATACATTAAAAAAATGTCATCTGTGGAAGCCGTAGCGGTGTAAAAAGCACGACCAATCATTTTAGCCGGCCCGGCTAAAATAACTGGATGGCCTACCTGCCTGTCAGCCTTCCATCTGTGCACAAACTTATCTCGTGCCCTCATTGGTCATGTGCGCGTTCGTGTGTGTTGGAGGAGGGGCTCTATAAGGAAGTGGCAGATTTTCTCCGGTTGTGTATTTTCTAATTCTAGCGATCTCGAGCTGGTTTCTCCAAAATTACCTACCCCACCTTTAAGTAAAAGTCATCACATTTCAAGTTTAAAAAATATTTTTAGAGATAGCTGTATGACATAGCGGGTCACTTTTGACAGCACAAAAGTTAAGTGAAAGAACAGAAGACAAGTCATGAAGGAACAGAAATACCAACTCCATTTCAAAGAGGTCTTTGATGCGGCCCCATCCCGTGTTTGCTAATTCTGGCCTGCCCATGTTGCTCCACATGGCGCTGGGAGAGGGGATGGGTGGAGGACTGGTTGAAGAGGAGGACGAGGACGAGGAAGAGGGCATCTGTGCGGGCTGGGCAGCAGCCACATCAGCAGCATGGACCCTGGGGAGCAGGGAGCAGAAGGGAGGAGGCCTGGCGCTCTGGAGGAGGCCCTGCAGTAGGCCGGTGCTCCACGTGCCCCCGGAGGGTGAATCTGCCCGTCTCTGTGGGGCGGGGCCCGGTCTGGGCTGCTCTGGATACATCACGCTTCAGCTGGCAGAGAGGGAGAAACACACGGCCGTGGGTTGGGATGTTGCACTCTGTTTCCATTTAAAATCAAAATAAACAGCCTGAGGGCAAATGTAATCCTGTCAGGGCACACAGGCTGTCCAACTCAGCAGCTGTTAAATGGTCCTATCAAAACACACTGGGCTCACAAGCAGCCTTTCTGGGAAAGCCTTTCTTTATGGACTTTAAAATTATGTTTCATGCACTGCTGCGACCCTCAGGTCCTCTGAGCAGGGTGGGCTGCTCCAGGTTCAAACATTACTAAAAAGGTTGCTGTATTTTAACAACAGAAGTCCCAGAAAATGCCATATGACTGATAATATTTGTCTTCTGGTTTTGTAGTCCAGTTTGTTTTATATCATATCACTTTTTGTTCTGTCCTGTGAGGATCCCTTATTTCTAATGACATTTCGTCTTTAAAAAATTGATTACTAACAGGAAATGGATTAAGTAACATCACATTTTGATAATCAATTTTAACGCTATACTTTTTGTCCAATTCAGGCACCAACATTGCTGCTCACAGCTTCACAAATGCAGGTGGATGTGTTTATTTTGATAAAGTAAAAGTAAAATACGACAGAATAAAAAGACCTGCATTAAAATACTTAAACTTATAGTAGCAAAAGTAATAGTTATGCTTCATGTGATTTAGGATGTTCAACTTAATGCTGCAGCTAGTAGAGGTGGAGCCAATTTGAAAACGTATAAAGTTAGCTAAAAAAAACATTGTGATTTTAATTTAGTTTTAATAATCTGAAATCTGCTAAATAACTAAAGCTTTCAAATCAAAGCAGTAGAGTAAAAAGTGCCTCTGGTTACATTCCAGGACTGCACATGTGAATTACTGTTAGCTTTTGTTATACATCCTTTGAAATATAATATACTAGGTTTATTTTTGTTCTATTATTTTAAGCAAAGCTTGCAATTGTTCTGACATAGTGCTGTGTCTTTTTTTAAAGTACATGTTTAACAACTGTGTCATTTTATAAAATACATTTCTAACTGGCTAAATATTCCAAAAGGTTAATACAAAATGTCAACAGTCAAACTGTCGATAAAGGGAGCCTCACGTTAACACCATAGTCTTTCTTAATGTCTTCCATTTTTGTGAAGCACTTTGAATTGCCTTGTGTTGAAAGGTGCTATATAAATAAACTTGCCTTGCCTTGCCTTGCCTATGGTCAACACTTAGCATGCTATTAGCATCTGTAATATTTGTGATATAAATGAAGCATCTTACCAGAAAGCAGCACAGAAATTATCACTCAAAAAGCGTTTGTTTTAAGTAACCAAACCGTAGTTATGGTACACGAATTCCAGTTAGTTTACACATTTCTGTTTTAAATAATTTAACCTCCTGTCGGATGCTTCAAAACGGTGACTTTCCCATAACCTGCCGGTGTTCCGACCTTTGACCTCGGAGTCTACAGCGACACAAACCACAGCGCCCCCTGCGGTGGAGGAGTGAACAACAGGCTGCATGTGGAAAGGTACTACACGGTCTTATCACATGAAAAAAACACTTTTAATATTATTCAAAGTCAGGACATTTAAAAAACAAAACAAAGATTTAACATTGTATTCATATCATAACTTCAACATCAATTTAGTTTTTTTAAATACTGCAAATGTGTGCATATCTCAGACGTTCTACTTTCTATGAGTTAATAGATACCAATTGATTGCAGTTGCAGTTTCTGAGATACACACATTTTATAACACACACTGTATTAGTCTCTGTGTATATGAGACTACTGTTTTTCCTATAATATATAGTAAACAGTAGTTCCATCATGTGCCCATGTATGATGAAAAACTCTTTAAAGCTGGTTTGACCCATTTTTAATTGTAAAAATTAGAGTTGCAGACAAATGATTTAAGAACGAAACTGTTTATTGGCATAAAAACAGAAATCCTGCACCTCACACTTAAACCGGATAACTCTTCACATCTTTCTGGTCGCATCTACTGTACATACTGATAGTGATCTTCACTGTAATAGTGTCAAAAATAACCTTACATGGGTGAGAATCAGCTTTTTTGCATTACAATGTAAATATTACAACATATTCAACATGATCCTGCATCAACTACACACCGTCTATCATCTCTTAACACACATTATTTTCAAAAGGAAAAACAATTAGTGTTTCTTGGAAACTCCACAGATCAAAAATATATTCATTATTGCTTACTGCTGGCACTTGGAATAAAATGTTGAAGGAAAAAAATCTAAGCATAATTGTTCAACAAGTAAAAGTACATGTTCTAATGACACTTGGTAAAGGGATGCTGTAGTTACCCAAGATGTCCAGTAGAGGAGAGTGTAACAAATAGATTTTTGACCATTACATTACTATTAATAGGGATTATTACATATGGAATTTTAGCTCATGGTTCTCAGTGTTTCCCATATTATTCAACATACTAGAAGGCAACTTAATGACAATACAAAAAAAACAGTTCTTTATGGTGCTTAATCCTCCCACTGCATTAAATATGTAACAGCATGGCATGTGTAACTATTATTATTATCTTTATCGGTACAACTTTTGTAGATATTTAAGCAGCAGACAAAAGTGACATAAAGAATTTAAAACCAAAGATTTATGATATCCAAGATGATGATTATAATTCAATTAAAAGTCACATTTTACAGCGGCTTTTGGAAAGTGGTTTGATTTGATGTGAAATCTGGGACCTACATGTTGCCTTTAAAGTAGAATGATGTTGTGGTGTGTGATTACATTCATGTTTGAGAGTCCTTCACTGCAGAGCCTCTCATAGCTCCGTCCTGCCCGCTCTGTGCACGATCTGGTTGTAGTTGCTATTTAGTTTTGGTTTGTAGGTGAGGAGACTGCTGAAATCAGTGAGGAGTGTCTCCCAGTAGCAGGAAACGTCTTTCATCCGCAGGTGCTCCAGGATGAACTCCTTACCCCTGTGAGGAAACACACAATTACAGTCAGTGTGCCGTTCGCCGTTATCTCACTTTCAGTTCAAACACAAATGTTAAAATATGTTACCTTGAGGCGATCTCCTGTGCAATGTCATCGTTCTCTTTGACAAACTGTAGCAGTTCCCTGAGGAGAGAGAATATGTAAAGACATATCAACGTTTAGCGTGCATACAAAGGAGATTCACACCTTCATATATGAGAATTCACACCCTGACAACATTAAAACAAAATGCCTTTCGTGCCAAATACATTCATTGAAGTACCGGCCTGCACATTTATGATCTTCATTAATCAGTCACACGTCTGGGACTATCAGGTTTTACAACTGTAACACCTTCACATGTGTAATTATATAGCGCTGACATACATCAATCTTGTATCACAGATTACAGGCTTTTTAAATATTACAAAAGAACCACAAAATATAATTGTGGAAGCGGCTTTTATCCATTACACTGCCAGACACATTTTAATGACAACTGAAAACATATATTTTCTTTAAACTCAGGCTGCAATTTGCAATATTCCACTTCTACTGCTCTTTAAAAAATTGTTTAATGTAATGTATTTATAAATTGTTTCTTATTTTTGTCCTACTCTTTACTGAGAGGGTTATCTGTTGTTAACTTTCTGATTTTTACTTCACCAGTGGGTGTTTTTGTTGTTTAACAAAACCTGAAAGTCCCTTCAGCGTGTGTCAAACACAGAACGTGGGTGTTTCTCAATGTCGAGGACGTTTCCTTGGTAGGACATTTCCTTCAGAAGCGTGGCAAGAATCCTTCATAGCCTCGGAAAACGAAGAACGGTGGAACAGGCTAACAGGTGTGCGTCATATGCGAGGCCCCGCCTTAAATGGAGCACGATATAAGATTTGGAAATTGGTCCGTGCGCAAAGCATTGTGGGGATTTTAAGACCGCGGAAGATACACATGTGCAGCCTTGAAATTTCTCGCTACGAAGGACGCCGGGCTCGGTAGAATTCCAAGTATGCTGGACATTGGAACAGTCCTTCGGCGGGACTCGATGACGTAGCATCCTTGAAATAGTGGCTCTGGAGCAGCTTTCCTCGACATCTGACCACAAACTTTATCAACAAGGAAATGTCCGACAATATACCTGACATCCGATAGGTCCTGCTGCACGGGGATGTAATGGACCCAGGGCCGCAGCTGAGGGTAGAAAAACTCCTGCCATTCATCCCCAACATGGAACACCAGAGCCCCGCAGAGGAAGAGGTGTTTGAAGCGGAAGCTGGCCGCCACGCCTCGGAAGTTGAATAAATATCTGCAGGCGGATAGACAAAGACAGGGGAGATGGTTGAGATAGCCCACAGATCAAATTAGCATTATTTTTGCAGACAGTCAGTGAATCTTAAAACGTCCGTCATTCAAAATCCTGCTCACTTGTATTTGCAGTGATCGACCAGGGGGATTTCTTTGGCAGGGGGTCTCCCCAGTGTGTCCTAAAACAGAGAGGAAAACACAGGTTGGTAAATAATTATCACAGACTTTCAGATTTCACTTTTGATTAAATATCAAAGAAAATAATAAAAGGGTACAAATATAAAAAACGGCTGTGTTTTTCTGTCCTGAAGCTTTCTACTCAACCATCATTACTCAGGAAGGGTCAAAATAAGGCAAATATTTGATATTATATTTTATAATCTGGCTCTTAAATTAATTCCAACACATTTTTTAAAGTTAACTGTAAGCACTTTCACATTAAAAATTTAAATAGGGAGGGATGAAACCCTCTTTAATGGTCACACATGCAGAGCACACAGCACACACAGTGAAATTTGGCCTCTGCTTTTAACCCATCCTAGTACAAGGAGTCTAGTACTAGGAGCAGTGGGCAGCTATTGTACAGCGCCCGGGGAGCAATGGGAGTGGGGGGGGAAGGGGGGTGTCCGGTGCCTTGCTCAAGGGCACCACGGCAGGGCAGGAGGTGAACTGGGACCTCTCCAAGTAGAAGTCCACACTCCATATTTTAGGTCTGGTCGGGGACTTGAACCAGCGACCCTACGGCTCACAGTCCAAGCCCCTACTGACTGAGCCACTGCCGGACATAGTAGCAGTGGCGGTTCTAGAACATTTTACATGGGGTGGCAAAGGGGGGGCAAGAGGTCATGCCAGGGTGGCATGGGAGGGCGGACAGTACGTGGTATTTTATACTGTATATAACCTATTTATTGTTAATTCATGCCCTAACACAAGTGTTCTTAATTCACAAGAGAAACCAGGTGTTCAGACAAACAATTGGGTGCCCTTTGAGTCCCCCAAGCTTACTTCAACAATTTTAAATGAAAGGAAACTACAAAATGTATTTTAAAGCAATGAATTAATGGAACAGGTTGTTTTGCATTACAATGTAAAACTAAATATATATATTTTTTTGTTTAAAAAAAATTGGTTGTCTTAGTAGTAGACAGACATATTTGCATGTCCTCACTAAGCATTATTACATATTAATTTAATATTAAACAAATCAAAATGGCCAATTATCCCAAAAATGTTGCTGCTAATATAATCATATGCTTGTCAACTTTAACTGATCAAAAAGAAATTCTGAAAAAATACTTGAATTATCTATGAAATTGCAATATTGACACACGTCCCTCAGTTTGTTTCAACCCCGTCACGCCATACCATTTACGGAGGGTAAATAAAAAATAATGGATCAGTCCATGTGTGATCTGCATTGAGGGAATTACATCACAAAAGTCCTCTGAAGAAAAGATGGCAAAGAAAGGCAAGTGTCAGTTTCTTCTCTTACCTATATTTCAGTTTTTGTATTTTCAGATTAAGATTGACAAACTCAACATTTCAACTGTGTTATATGAATTAATAAAAGTAAATAATTGTTTATTACAAAATAAACAATAGTTTTGCAAAATATTACAATTTTGTAATGTCCTTGACTTCCATGTGGTGCCATATCTTAGTCAAGTACTTAGTTATAATTAAGTACACAAATGACATCACCCATCTGTTCAGAGAGCTAAAGGTGACCTGTGCAGCAACACATTTCAATCAATATGTGTCAATACTAAGAGCTGCTAGATTGTGCTGCTGTAATGGAATATGTAAGGAGAATAAGAACATACCATGTGGTCCAGCTGGAGTCTCCTCTGCCTCCTGATCCCTGCCTCTCTTTCTGACACTTCATCTGTATTCCTCACATACATGTCTTCTTCTTCACTAATGTCTTCATCTCCTCCTCTTCCTCCTGCTCTGACCCTCCTGGTCTCTTCATCTCCTCCTCTTCCTCCTGCTCTGACCCTCCTGGTCTCTTCAGTGAACTCTCTTTTCCTTTTCCTCTTTCTGTTCATCCTGATCACTTCTCAGATATGTATTTGTGTTGTTGTTGACACACTCCAGCTACTCTGGCCTGCAAGAGTCCACTTGTGAAAAGCACTGGTACAAATGCTTGTATAACTTTACACGTTAGGGCCATGTAGCTGATAAGTAGCATATCATAAATATAACATCAGAAAGTATTTATAAAACGCACACAGGAAGCTGTGTTTAGACCCAGTTTTTACGGTAAAGGATGTATCCTGGTTTCATTGATCTGGCCTCATTGCTGTGATGTGTAGTTTACGTGGATTTTACCGTGCCGCATAGTTTAGCAAAGTGATCGATCTCCCAGCTAGCGCTGTCTGTGTAGTATTTTGTAACGTCCCAAACAGCGACCGCCTGTTAAACGCTATCGATTCAAACGGCTGCGTTTTATTAATATTTAGTTTACAGCTCTCGTCCTTAGTAAAAACAAAACTAGTGGAAGGGGAAATGCTCCCAGGGGAAGCTGATCCACCCTAGGTGCTGGGACAGCTCGCTCCCTCTCTGCAGCTCTGTGAGCCGCGGTCTGTGTGAACGCCGCTCCACAGTTTAATGCAGGGCCGTAGCTGCGTTTTTAACGGGCCTAAAATGATATTTAAAATGATTCACTTTTAACTAATGTAATGCTTGTTTCGTTGCTTGAGAAGCTTGTGGAAATAGTGTAGGTTTGTTTTAGTACAGTTTTAGGGAAACAAAAGTTAGTGGGGCAGCTGGGGGGGCAAGGCTCTACAGTGGGGGGGCAGCTGCCCCCCCTTGCCCCCCCGTAGATCCGCCCCTGCATAGTAGAGTATACTTATTATTTCACTATTAAATTAGATCTTTTTGTGCTATAATAACCCAAATGATGTTTGGTTACAGCATTTTACAGAAGAGTTACTAATTCAAATAATCATGTCATTCTTTATAACCTACATTTTGAGCACTTGATTCCAAATCCAAGAACTTGAACAACTTGGAAACACCATATCAACAATCCTAATGTTTTCAAGGATTTCCAGCACCCATAGGTTCCCTGCATTATGTGTAGATGGACCCAGGTGTGTGTACTGACCCTTTCAGACTTCCAGGCCTGGTTCTTGGTGTACTCTGCGTCCACCAGCTCTGGAGCCTCTCTGGAGAGGAGGATCAGAGGGTCGCGCTCAGCACTGGTTCTATCAAAGTCAAAGAAATATACAGAAGAGAATGACTTCAGAGGAGGTGGGAACTTTGCTGCCAACTATGGTAAGAAGATAGTTGAGTAAAGAGTTTTTGAGTGACATTAAAACATTTGGATTCTTGTTCAAGTCTCAAGACTGACCTGGAGCCTCTGAAGAATCCTCTGGACTCTTTCTGATTCCACGGCCACTGAGCTGCAGACCTAGCACAACACATCACATGGTTAAAGCACACTGAAGTGATACTGTGCTGCAAATTATTGTTATTTTAGGCGTTCCATTTATCAATTTCTTGAATTATGCCATTACAAATGTTTTTTAGACATCTGATTAAGTGGATCAAACTGCAACAATCGTTAGACTAGTATTATTTTGATGTTAAAACCTAAAGAGGAGAGAAAATAAGATGCTAAATCGTACTTTTTAAGGTCGTCCCTCATTAGGTCCCATCGCCCCAGTCCAGTGGGGTATATGGGCCACACGGCAGGCCCCCCCTCCCAAAATGTCCACGCAGGGTACATGATGTCCTGGTAGTCTGCCGTCTACACAAAACAAACATACACATATCAAATACCAGTAATTTTATTTAATAAACTTTGTGTGCGTGTGTGTTTTCACATGTAAATGAAGCTACTGTCTGACCTTACTGAAAGAGAAGACAGGCAGGGTGGGCTTCACCCAGCTGGGGACTTGTGGGTAATCTCTGACATTCACCACCATCTCCAGGTCAGGTAACCTGTCAATCACCTCCAGGATGAAATGCTCCACCCCACTGCACCTGGAAAGAGAACAGATGTATAGACTGATCAGATATTCTCTTTTAGTCAGCTTACACTTGAGGGCAAAGTGTTCCTTCCCCCACAGAGTCCAACAAAAATGTGAAATGTCTCTCCTCACCTGGCAGGAAACATGCAGTTGCGTTCTCTGTACAGCTTATGTCCGATGATCTGGTAGTGTGTGCCCACGCCTCTCTGAACAGTCGCAGCCATGACATCCTCGGAGATGAATCCTTTAAAAGGCTGCAGGTCATCTTGAAGGACGCTGAAAACCGACAGAAAAAATTATCAAATCCACATTTCTTAATACAAAAATTCAACTGGCACAGTAGTGATTCAACCATATGTACTAGAAAAGCAAGCACACATTGTCCTCTCACTGACCTCAGATGGCAGCTGCAGTTGACAGGATTGCAGGGAGTGTGTTCTTTCACAGCATCAGAAATTCTGTCTCTGATGTTCTTCCACGGTTGGCCTGAAATAAATGCAAATGATGTCAGAATATAAGTTCATATTGGATTTAGATTCCTAGCGTTTACCGCTTCCAAGGCTGATTCATCCCATCAGGAAAGAGAGAGCTTATTGTGTCAGTATCCCCCATGACCCTGTCCCAAACAAAACAAGAAATACAACTATGAAAAAGTCAGGTCACTTAAAGTATATTAAAACGCCAATAAATGGATCCTGAAGCCGATGAAATGCAATTCTGAGAGGAAACAGTTACAGGATAAAGGAGCCAGCCTCTTTGCTAGCAAAATAAATATTAAAATGCATACACATACTAATAAATATATAAGGAATAATATTTTTGAGGAGAAATTCTTTCTAGGAGTAAATTGACATTCATAAAGCCCACTGTTTATCTTTACAGGACTTAATAATAATAGAAAATAATACTTTTATTTGCCTCAATGTTAAGTTTTGTGTTGTCACATGTTAGCAGTGTTTATATTTACATGAGAGTAAAATACATACTATGCTTGTGGGTCAGCCTGGACTTCGTTTTAACTTAAAAAATAGCCTAAAATATCTTGAATTGTGAATTGTTTTATTTCCTGTTCCACACATGATATCAAGACAGCATTACTGTTTTAGTTTGTCTGAGTAAACAGAGTGCAGCAAGCCAGAACATTTGTTAGAGCTAACTACCCTTAGCTGACCTGTTGCCAAAAAACGACCAGTCTTAATTAATAACCATTTAACTAAATACGATTAAAATGTCAATGTAGGCACAACTTTTAACCAGAGCTAATGCAACTCTTAAAGTTAACACAGTTAGCTTAGTGGAGTTAGCTCACAGGCTAGTCAGCTAGCTCGTGAAGTGATGAATGACTCCCAACATCAAAAGTTATCTCAAGTAGGTACAGCGAAACTAAATGCGCTCAAGTCGTACAGCCACTTTCTAAAAAAAGGTTTAATGAGTCGTATTTTTTAAAACATGTATTACCTGAGGCAGGAACCAAACATAAAAGACAAAGTTGCAACAGTATTAAAACCCTCCACAGCCAAAAGCGCTCCATTTCTCTCTCTATCCTCCAGCTATGTCTGAGAGGAGGAACAAAGCGGCGATCTGTGATCTACTACTCTGGGCTGAATGCAGTCGGTACGGTAAAGCGCACTTCAAAATTCATTTAAAGGTTACACTACCGTAACGTTTAAAAGACTTGCTTACTTTTTCATTAAAGGAATACTGCTCATACAATCTCTCTTTGCATAATACACATTCTGCCTGTCTGATAAATTAATCAATAAACCAATCTTTATTCATTTAAAGCATGAAATCTTATTTTCCAGTGCATAGTATTATACAATTAAAGGGTGATTAAATCCCCACGGTTCCTCTGTTCTAATTGAACAATGTATGTCAAGGGCATAGATGACTGGATGATTGTCCATGGATTGTTAAGATGAGTTGGGGAGAGAAGAGGAGGAAAGTAAGAGACTGAGTGACAGAGAGAGGAGGAGACAGGTGGAGAGAGAGAGATAGAGAGAAGCAGAAAGAGACAGAGGAAATAGGGATGACATTTTTGTAAGAACTTTTCATTTTTGCTAGGCAGTTCTTTAACTTCTCGGCAAACAAAAAGCGTGGAAACACGTAAATTACTGAGCAACAATGCACCAAATCTGTCTCTCTCTGCTCTCTGGCCTTTGCCTTTGCTTGTTTTCCCTTTGCTGTGCTGAGGAAGGTCTTGAGTTCCCCAATTTTGACGGGAAGGACAGGGTGCTGGACATCAACGAGCGCAACTACAAGAAGGCCCTGAAGAGATACGACCTGCTGTGCCTCTTCTACCACGAGCCGCTGCCCGCCAACAAAGGCCTGCAGAAGAGGTTCCAGATGACCGAGCTGGTGCTGGAGGTGAGGAGGAGGAGGAGAGAGCACAGACACAGAGAACCACAAAGAAACAGTGTTAAAGTAAAGGTCATGGTAGACTGATATTCTCTCTTTTATAGAAAAAGTCTTAAATAACTGTAATGTGTTTCAATGCTCCTATAAATGCTCCTATAAACGATGAATCTTATTTCAGAAAAACAACTTTCTTTATTATTGTTTGGTAAATGATTTACTCATTTGGTATTACTGCAGTTAATAATGTTAGTCATCAATTGTAAGTCAGTTGGATGAAATATCTTAACATCTGTTTGATGGACAGCCATAAATTACTGACATTTCTGTTAAATTCATTGACATTTATATAAAACAGAACTGAAAATGTTTGCATTAGAAGAAAAAAAATATTACTGAAATAATTAATCGCTTATCCTAAAAGTTTCTGATACATTTTCAGTCGATTCAGGTTTGATTCAGGAACTACAAAACTCATTCCATGCCATCAGCCTGAATTAAATATGGTTATTATTAGCCAATGAGCATACCAGCAGCAAGTAGCATTTAGTCTTCTTGCTTCATAAATGGCATAAACAATTCATCAATTATGATAATAGTTAGCCATACGTTTTCCACCCTTTTACTACAAATCTGTAATTTCCCAGACACCACCGTTGACTTCTTCAGGTATGCACCTGAATCCTGCCGAGAAGACACCATTACTGATGGAAGACGTGTGTTGTGACATACTGTATATATCCCCGACATATCTCATGTCACATAGAGCTTATATCCCTGTGGGCTACACTTGCAGCCTCACCATTGTGCACGTATGACTCTAACCTGTCAAAACATTTTACGGACAGGAAAACCAGACACTGAAGGCATCATTCTTCCTCTGCCTGCATTATGTATCACACATGTGTCACCTGCACATTCTTCACTGGCAGGAAGTCATTTAATCCCATAATGGGCCCTCCGCTGTGTGTCATATGTGTCTAGGGATTGTTTCTAGGTCATTTTAGTAATTATAGCTTGCTCCCAAAACTCTTTACTATCTGGCGTTGAACTAGAAATACTTTTTTTTCACATTTATGAGCTAAAAGCCGTCCCATGTCTTTACCTTTTCATTATAGCTTTTACATTCCTGTCATGCACTGAAAACAGAATAACATTCAGTTAAGTAGAGTAAAAGATGGTATCTATTGAGTCTCTTTTCAACAGTTAAACACAGGACTTTCAGGACTGCTGTTTGTGTTATGTGATAAACCAAAAATGCATAGCTTACGTGATAAGTCGTATGCTGACTGACATTTGTCTGTGTGACCACCCAGCTCACAGCTCAGGTCCTGGAGGACAAAGACATCGGCTTTGGGATGGTGGACTCCCAGAAGGATGCCAAAGTAGCCAAAAAGCTGGGTATGACTCATCTGTCTGCATCATTCCATTCCCTGTGTATGACTTTGCTTTCCCTGAAACGATTTGAACTATTGTCTTTGCTACTCGGCTATATTCTCCATTAGGTCTTGAAGAGGTGGGCAGCTTGTACGTCTTCAAGGACGACCGTGTCATTGAGTTTGATGGAGAGCTCTCCGCAGACACACTGGTGGAGTTTCTGCTGGATGTGAGTGGAAATCTTATCCTGATATGTTTTAAATGTGTAATATTGGAATCAATTGAGAAAGGAAATTCTCAAGCTGAAGTCTCATTAGCAACAGAAGCTTTCATGTCATGTTCCCTATCTCTTATCAGAGTCATAATCTGTGACATTTTCACATGAGTTCCAATAATGATTTTATATTTTGGGGAAACGAGTTGCAAATTAGGAGGGTTTTTCCACACTTACATGTTAACAGATGCATCTTGGAGTGGTAGTTAACTGCTATCTCAAAGATTTTAAGTCAAAATCACTGACCTGTTTTTTACTGCCCCCAAGGTGCTGGAGGACCCAGTAGAAATGCTCAATAACGCCATGGAGCTGCGAGCCTTCGAGAGGATGGAGGAAGACATCCGCCTCATTGGCTATTTCAAGGGAGAAGATTCATGTTAGTGTTAAGAAACACAGAAAATAAATCCATGTACACCTCTTCTCTGTCCCATTAACTTGCCTCACAGTCCCTAATGGGTTTCAGAGGCTAATGGAGTTATACACCATGCGAAAGGGAAACCTGATTCCAGACTGTGGCACTCTCAGTCCCCTTTAAATAGCTTCTAGTTCTCTGTCTAATAGGTCAAACTGCAATTATAGTTCCTCTAAAAAAAGTGAGAAAAGTGAGACAGGGAAGATGCTATCTGGTCCGATATGAGGCATGAAGGTTCATTATGGAGCCTATTTCTATCCAGTTATAGGTTGGTCCTTGGTTGTGACCTTGCATGGAGCAGAGCCAGGAGCGAGTTATAAGCGCATGCAACTGTATTGGGGAGACCTTTTACTTGCTGGTGAATACAGTCGAATCATCAAATTAAATGAAGCGAGTGTGTTTCACTGCTCGCCTTCCTGATCACATACTGTACATTATGGTTGGGATGTGAGCAGGATGTCAACAAAGCATTGTTCTGCCCTTCTGACGGTTCCTCATCAGTCTCTCTCTCTCTGTCTACTTTTCCTCAGACTACAAAGCTTTTCAGGAGGCCTCAGAGCGATTTCAACCTTACATCAAGTTCTTCGCTACATTTAGTAAATCTGTAAGTTTCGCGGCACAAAATGAATGTTGTGAATGTTCATATAGCAGAATGTAGAAATGATTCATTATGAAATCCTGGCATGTTGTGTGTTTCAGGTGGCCAAACATCTCTCCCTGAAGATGAACGAGGTGAATTTCTACGAGCCCTTCATGGAGGAGCCGGCCATCCTGCCGGGCCGGCCTCTGTCAGAGATGGACATTGTTGATTTTGTCAACCAGCACCGAAGGTTTGTTGTATTTTTCGAGGATTTTTTCAATATTTATTTAAACATTAACATTTTATGAAAATATGCTCTTTTACAGGGCTACTTTGAGGAAGCTCCGGGCAGAGAACATGTTTGAAACATGGGTGAGTAGTCCTAACAAGAGTTTGCAACTAAAATGATTTAAAATAATTGTTTTAAGGTGAATACTAATGTTTTTCCATTCCTAGGAGGATGACATGGACGGCATACATATTGTTGCGTTTGCTGAGGAGGAAGATCCAGGTTTCAGCCTTCTCATTTTGCCCTTGTTTCCCTTTTAAGTTGTTCTAGTACCCCAAAGCTCAGGTTCTGTTCTGTCCTCCTCAGATGGCTATGAGTTTCTGGAGATCCTGAAAGACGTGGCCAGAGACAACACCAACAACCCAGAGCTCAGCATCGTCTGGATCGACCCCGATGACTTCCCTCTGGTCTGTCTCATCATTAGCTTAGCAAGAGTATCAAAACTTTTGTCACGGTAACCTAACTCTGTTTGTCTCGCCCCTTCAGCTGACCACGTATTGGGAAAAAACCTTCAAGTTGGACCTGTTCCGACCTCAGATTGGTGTGGTCAACGTCACAGATGTAAGTCATGAGTGAACTCTTACACGTCACCTTAGAGAATTAACTCTTACCTTAACTTTCTGCGTTCCAGGCGGACAGCGTGTGGCTGGACATGTCCAACGATGAAGACCTGCCCTCCCCTGAGGAGCTGGAGGACTGGATAGAGGACGTCCTGTCAGGGAGGGTGAACACGGAGGACGACGATGAGTCTATGGACGACCAGGAGGACCCTGAAGGCTACGTCCCAGAGGACAGCTCCGAAAGTCAGGAGCCGGAGGAGGAAGAGGACGGAGATGACTAACTCACTGTTGAGGGTGGGTGTCCAGCCAGGTCAGACCTGGGTCAAAACTGGCAACAACCACATTACTGAGAAATTATTTCTTTATCTAATTGTTTGAGTAAAATAAAAATGATGTATGGTTTAATAAAAATGCAGGCCATGAAAACAAAGAGCTAAAAAATGCTCCTTAAGACTGAGATTCTTATAGTCAGATAAGTTTTTGTGAGATCTATTGGCCACATGTTAATATAAAAAATGATCATAGCTTTAAGGTTGAGATAAAATGAGATAAAATAAGATAAGAGGGATTGTGTCTATCTACGTGAAAATAATATACCAAAAGTGTTTTGTTCTTCTAATTAGAAAATAACTTGAACTGTTTTCTTGTGATGAATTCAGAACCGAATAAAAGTATATTCCGACAACCTGCTAGTGTTTTCATTTGAACCACCTCCGCTGTTTTACGGTATGTGAGAACACACAGTTCCCTCGCTCAACAGGGTCCAGACTGATGCTAAAAGACAGCAGATTGACATTTTCTCCCTCAACCAATGAGCGTTTTTCTCCTTGAATTATTCACACAACAGTGAATAATTCAGCATCATTATGCCTCCTAATGGGAGAAGGGACCCCGGCAGTGGGAGACGAGGTGAAATGCCCGACAAACTGCATAAGGAGCGGACATACCATGAATTAATAATACAGGGCCATGCATGAATGATTATTCCCCCGGAGGTGTGTGTATGTAAACAGGATGCGTGTGTCACACTGTGGGATTTACACATAATCCATGCAGCCAGATTTGAGATAAGAACATCCAAGTGTTAAACGTGACCCGAGGCAAGGAGACGTGACACGCTCTCTCCTGAGGAAAAGGAAGCAGACAGTGTCAGGATGTTCTGGGGCTTACATAATCCTGTTGATGTCAAGTGTGCTGGTGTTTAACATGACAAAAAGGGAGGCAGGACGATTGAAGTCTCACACACAAACACACCCGTGCTGCGATGACAGCAACACAAAGAGGGTGTGAGGGTTTAACAGCTCAGAATAAGGTTTCTGTTCAAGACTCTCTCTCTGCACACGAGTCATTACCAAGCAGATAGAGAGGGAGGAATGAAGGGAAGGAAAACATCCCATTAAGATGCAAATGTTCTTCATTTCCCTCTCTCCACATGTGCTCGTCGGACAGAGCAGGGTACGGGAGGATTACGCCGGGGACAGATGAGTTCCGACAGGCGGCTCCCGCTCTCAGGGGTACGAGGTTGTTTGTTTCCAGCGCCGCGGACACCCACATTCATTTACCCACAAGGCCCGGCTGCGACGCTCTGACAGGCTGATGGCAAGCCAATTACCGTTGAGCTTCGTGACAACAAAAAGCCGCCAAATCAAGGCCAAAAAAGACAATTTTGCTCCAACATGTCACACAGCAGGAGCAGAGGCGTAATGGGCAGCGACAGAGCGGGTGTTAGCAGGCCAGCAGCCGGGGGGGGACGACGACTAGTGCACATGGAGAGGCTGAGAGAATAGAGAGACAGGTCATGAAACACATCTGAAATTGCAATGGCAAACAAATGCAATGAAGATAGATTTTAGGTGGAAATATCTAAATAATCAGCAGTCAACTTTGATTTATAATGAGCCTATAATGCCATAGTCACAATAGTCTGTTGTTTTTTGTATCTCGTTATGAAAGTGTAATTTTAAGAGGTTTTAAAGAGGTAAAAACCACCTTAAATTGACAAAATAATGTAAAATACCTCTTAATTTGGATTCAAAAGGACTGCAATCTTACAGTTTGGTTGCAAATACAAGTGATGGCAAAATAAATCCCAATAGAAAAATTAATAGAAAATGTTACATGTCAAGATATTTTAAGTGGATTATATGTATGGTTGAAGGGGTTAAACGATATATAGATAAAAACCCAATAAAATGGTTTTGAAATCAGGCAGCTAATCAAATACAATTATATAAACTAAAGTAATAATCCATTCGAAATACCTTGATCAAGTGTTATTAAATAATTGTTCAATAAATAAAACATTTCAATCATGTTACAAATACCATAATCACATTTTTAAGGTAGAAAAAAAACAAAAACCATTTTAGACGTTTCAAACTATATGACACCAAAAGCCTCGATAGACCAGAATGCAATGCAGCTATTAGGCGTGTTTGGTTAGTTTGAGTATCCACCATAGACTGTATATATATATATACACTAACCAGTCACATATATCTGAAGAGAGGCATTCTGAGAAATCACAAAAGGAGGTAGAAAAAGGAGGGATACCAAAAGTCCAATGTTACAAATGTTTCATAAAAATGTTTATTGTTTTTACAAATGCTAATGCTGTGAAACTGAACCATGTCTTACATTGCAAACGCCAAAGCATCATCATGTATCCGTCCCACAACAGAGGACTGTAACCTGGCAACAGCGCGACACATGGTGGAGATGTAGAGGAGTGGGGGTGGGGGGGGGGGTCGTGTGAACTGGAATGGCATACATATACATTCAGACACACATGCATGTTTACATAAATAGATACAGTGTAAAAACAGGAGGCACAGTCACATTGGGTTCGTACAAAGTTCCTCTGCCGGTACAAAATGTGACCTTTCAAAACAGCAAAAGTGTGTTTTTTAAAGTTCTCCCAAGGTGGTTTAAAAGTTAGAAGTGTACAGTGGAAAAGTTTGCTAAAATGAGCAGTGTGTTGCTGCTTATATCAGGTTTCCCAGCCAGAGGGCAGCACTGGACAACGCTGCTCTCAGACAGAAGATATTATCAGCATCACTCACTTTTCTTCTAGAAGTTCTCTTTTAATACTTAAGTTAATATGCCTGATCAGTTATGACAAATTAAAGTGTCATTGTTGTGCCTTTAGCTTCATTGAACTGCATTCTTCTGGCTTAATCAGGTGAAAGAAAGATTTAGAAACTGTGTACGAGGTGAGACAAGGTCAAAGAAAACCAGACGGACTAGTTAAAAGGAGGTTCCGCCCTTCACACACACTCTTTGTCATCTCTTACTGCATGTATTCTAGTCATACAAGTGAACTGTGTGAGCCCTGAAAGGTAAAATCATACTTTAAATACTGTACATTCTCAAATATTGGCCCTTATTTAGCCGAAAAGTCAAAGTCCTGTTTTGAAAATGTTACCTTTAAAAAGTATAGTATAACTATACAAATGCATTACAGAAAGGTTTCCTGTGACTGTTTAAACTATTATCATTATTAATAATCCAATTAATTTGAATTGGATTTATGATTATAATCATTACGTATTAACCAAACTATATCTTTGGTTAAAAATTGTGAAAAAATATGAAATTCCGTCACAATAAACCAAAGTGATTTGTCCGACAAATCGTCAAATAAATCAAATTGAAATGTAAATGATTTAAATGCAAATCAGAATAAAAGCACAACATTTCACACTAAACTAAAAAACAACGTCAGTAAAGTATAAGCACCTTAAAGTTGTACTTGTTACACCTTTGCTTACCACATTTAGCTGGACTTTTAGTGTGAAAAAACGTCAGGAAATGTTGACGGTAGTTTGACATTGAGCAGGAGTACGAAAGTATAAAAACAATATTGTATGTCAACAACATGACCTGACTGTTGTACTGATATATGCAGTTAAGTGGAAATACTCATTATACTAGATTAACAATGCGAGCTGCAGTGTTTATATCAGGGATTACTCAAATGTGGCCTTTTATATGAGAATATACAGTATTTCAACTTCAGTAACCCGCACAGGGAGTATTCAGTAGTACTTTTTTTTGTGACATGGTTATTCCTGTCTCTGTCCTCCCTTTCCATCGCGTCCTGAGAAGGTTAGTGAACCGATGAGGCAGGGCAAATGTTTTTGGGCATGCGTCCATGAGCGTCTCTCATGATCCGCATCATCGGGAGTTCAGCCGTTGTTTAACATGTGTGTGTTGTTCCCAACTGGAGTGGAAATATCCCTCATGTTGCTCCACTGCACCTGGAGAAGATCAGAGAAGAAGCACCCAAGTGTATGGAGCTCTTCAGGTGTAGGAGTAGTGATGAGGAAAACAGTCTTTGAGCCTCTTTGAGCAGGCTGAGATCATCCTTTCATTTAGAAACCAACATAAATGTGCACTTGATACAAAGTCTGATTTCAGTTTTTACGCCAGATGGATGCGTCCAAAAGAGGGTACACATTCTTCAACACAGGCACCATCTTCGTCTTGGGTTTCCATGTTTCAAATATTTAAATACAAGTCATAAAATCGACGTCCTTAGTGGTTTTCTCTCCAGCAAAAGGAAGGAGTGATTGTGTTGACACAAAATGACACACGTGCACACACAGATACACGCGTAACCGTGTCCGAGGCGTCCGAGTCAAACCGCCGCGAGCGCCATCCCGCCTCTTTTGATTTCGTCCAAATCAAACATATAAAGATCAATATATTCAAACATGAGTGTAATATATATTCATATATAATATATAAAAAATAAAAAAAAATAAAAACTGCAAACCCAAAGTGAAAACATCTGAGACAGGGTGAGGAATAAAAAAAAGAGAGCGTTTGGAGAGCTACACGGAGGTTTCCGACTGTAGCCGCAGGACAAACTTGTGTGACTTGGGGTCGATGTACTCCTCCGACATCTGGATGTACGGGATCTTCTTGGTGGTCACGACCAGGCTGAAGTCCACACACTTCAGCTGGAAGATGCAGCCGTCCGATAGGCCGCTGGTGACCGAGGCGTCGCTGATCAGGGTCCACTGACGGGCCAACCAGTGGCTCCGGCTGTACTGCAGGGTGGGGCCCGCGCTCAGGTAGCTCTCCAGGAACGCCTGGGGGGAAGGGACATAAACACACTTTATTTTATATTCAACGGTAATCTATTTAAAAAAAGATATACATCCTAAATCATTTTTTTATGCTAAAGCAGGGGTGTCCAAACTTTTTTCACTGAGGGCCGCATACAGAAAAATACACAAAGGACTGGGCCACTCACCCGACCTGAGGTTTATTGTATACTATATATATATTAGTGTATAGTTATAATTTAGCAAAATCAATTGGACAACGGGCCGCATTTGGCCCCTGGTCCGTAGTTTGGACACCCCTGTGCTAAAGTGAGTGTGATGTCTTGAGGTCAGAGGTGTGACCTTGGGCGTCATGTTGTTGGTGATGCAGAAGGCCAGGTGCTGCTGGATGCTCTCCATGCTGTGGCAGTGCTGCTGCTTGGTGGTCCTCAGGTACTTCTGCAGGGCGCGGGCCATGGAGGGGAAGATGGCCTGTGCCGCCTCCCGGGGGTCCATCACGTCCACCGGGGTCTTCTTCTGCTCCTCCTCCTGCATGCGCTTGATGTGTGTGAACGCCTCCTCCACCGCCACCACCAGTCTGAGGAGACAGCAGACAGAAGTGAACAACGGCAAAATGACAACGTTTTTGGACACTCTTCTTTAGAGAAGACCAGGAAATGATGGATACACGGATCGTGTTCAAATCAATAGATCACGGCACTACTTCCCACCTCTGGTTACACTCGTGTAACAAATGAAATGCATTTTTTTAGGAGCTTTCCGGCTTTTCATTTTAGATTCCTTGCAGTATTCCTCCATTAATGCTTGATGTTATTACCGTGCTTTGCGCTTGCGGACGCGCCTCTCGTGCTCCGCATCCTCGTAGTACAGCTCGTTGTGGCTGGTGTCTCTGCGGCGGGCTGCGGCTGCGATCATGGCTCTGGACTGAGAGTGAGCCATGCCTGCTGCTGCGTTGTTCCCCGGACCTGTCCCGACACACAGAGAGCACAGGAGGGCTTACCGAGTGTGTGCATACCCCACAGGTAAAGGAACAAAGACATCTGGGGTGATGACATCAAGTGCAACATGCTTTTAGAGCAGCAGTAGATTATGGATGCACATAAACCACGGTCCATTTGCCTTTATCACCGGCAATATAAAATCCCCAGGAGCTGAGGCGAGTAGCCACACAAAGTCGTCAATTGTAATCGTCCTGTGATCATTGGAAACCCTAAAAAGCACACCAACATATTGATATGCAAACATTCCCTTTACGGCGCTGCCTTCAGGAGGCCAATTAAAGAAGAAGTGTCTCGGGCAACTTCACAAGTTTACATGTTCGGAATTACAGGCTGCTGATGAGCCCCGCCTGATGCTAAAGAAGGCAGAGCTGCTGAATTATTAACGGGGATCGAGAGTGAACAGAATAATTCATGGCAGGGGGGGGGGGGGGTCTTTACACCCTCGCTGTTACTGCACTTAAATGGGATTTATGGGTACGATTTACAATGTTGAAAACCATGTGAGGAGCAGGTAACTTGAGAAACTGTTGCACCACGGAAGACTTTAAATGCTGATTTCATCATAGCCTACAAATACACTAGGAGAAGTATCTCTCGATCACACATTTCCCATCATATTATTCTCTATTTATGAAATCGACAAGTAACATATTCATTCTTTCTCGTTGTCTCCTGAATCAGCAAATCAGATAAGAATAAAAAAGTATGCTTGATTAAATTACCCCACAAAATTACAAGTACAATTAATTTCCCAAAGACAATAAGGTATGACAAAACGTGCCATCATTTCCTGTTTCTTTTTACTGAACATTACATTAAAGTAGAGTAAAGGTCCCTTGTAAAGTAAGAATACACATGGTTAGAGTCTTTTCCGTTGTATGCGTATTTGTTATTGTTATTTGTGGCTACAACATATACAATAGCCAATATTAATCATTTAAAAAACATCTGTCTGATTTCATTTATACTGTGGAATTAATCAACATTGAACTCAGTTAAAAAAGCCAATAAAATAGATAACTTATGACTGTTTCAGATTAGTTGTGAAAGCATAAATCTAACAATGTGTGTGTGTTATTTCCCTTGTTTGATTTGCTTTGTTGAAGGCACTTAAAACTCTTCCATATATCCTGCAGAGATTCATTTCCAATTCCAACTATGGAGCTGAGAAAACCAAATAGCTTGTCAGGCATCATAAAATCACCCGAGCACATTTGGAAGTAGTGTAATTGAGTGTTATGGCCGCTTTGCGCTCAGGGCTTCAACACTGTTTAATCATGGAAAGATGATTGTCTGTCCCTGAGTTGGTCTTATTTATTACACTGCTGCTGCGGCTGAGGAAAGAAAGATGGAGTGGGAAGTCGAAAAAGAGGAGAAGAAAGTCCCTGAGCAGCTGCTGCAGGGAGAACATGAAGGAGGAAGAGACACAAGAGAGAAATGAGAAGAACGATGGCATTATAACCATGGATTTATCCGCTACTGTCCTCCACTAACATTTAAGAAGAGGCAGAGGAAGAAAAAAGAACAGTTAGTGCACTCCAGTGAAGCTTGAGCACACTTAAGGGACAGCAATGATTTAATATAGAGGGTTTGTGTTACATTCCAACAGCTGCTGTGACGAACTGTTTCATCAACCTGTGGCATGCAGAGAGGAGTGCTAATGAGTGAAGGAGCGTTGTATAAAGTGAACAGCAGGCTGCAGTGAGGTGCTTCAGATAGTAGCAGCGTTAACTTACTGTCCAAAAGGTAGGCCTTCAGTTTGTCTCTTAAGGCTTTATGAAGGGTTAGCAGAGAGGAGAGAGGACGCGGATATCACATAACCACATTATTGCATGTTGCAGCCCATTCACTACAAATCACCCATGATTTATAATATTTTCAACAATTATATATTAGATTTATTTCCTTCCTCCCAGGCAGACATTCCAGTGCTGTATGGAAATCCTGCAGTGACTTGAAATGTGCTTTAGACGGGTCATCTGTCCCAGAAACTGTGAATTATTGCAGCAGTTATATAAGCAAAAAGAGTATGACGATGACACAAGCATCTATGTGTGTAGCATTAGCGGGAAAAGTAGACCTCCACCACACCGGAGCACAGAGAGAAACCAAAGCACGGATAAGGACACATCACAAAGATCAAAGAGCTTTCCCACTCACCCTCAGCCAGGGCTGCTGGGAACTCACCATCCACGTTGTAGACCTTGAGGCCGGCCAGGTGCTTGGCAGCGCGGGACTTGGAGGCGGAGAGCAGCGCCGGGTTGTGGACGGGGAAGTCGCAGTAGTAGTGCTCCAAGACGGCCAGAGCCGCCCGCTGGATGCTGGGGAGGAGGAGGAGGAGGAAGAAGAGCTTTAGGGAAATGTTCTGGATAAAAACAGGTGTGTCAGTGCTTCCAACAATGGAGAAAAAAGTGGAGCTTAAATCAACAATTCACTGCAACTTCATTACTTCCATCCACAGCTCCTGGCTATAAAGAGCTAATCAGATTTCTGCATTTCCTTGCAGCCCTATACATGTTACTTTTCTTTAGCTCTCCCATGTTATGGAGGAGAAAGCAGTTCAGAGTCGATGTGGCTCCACATGCTGATCCTTCACAGTGGGGATCATGTCAGGGCTTGTCCTTCACAACACAGCACTACTAAACCAACTGTACACAAGCAGGCTGTTTTCACATGTCACATGACATAACTCATCGGGTCTTTTATCACACACAACCTCAGTTTTCCTGGAAGCTAGTTACATTAGGGTATTAAATAGACTTGGCAGTAACCACAGCATCAGCAGCCAGAGCTTTTTATACTGTGGAATTTAGCATCTTATTACAAATTCACCACTGTATTTACCGTCATATACATGTTATATAGTGTAATCCCCTGGAGGGTAAAGCATCATTGGGTCATCATCGACATGATTGAATAGAAAATGTATCAGTGGCCATGTGCTCTGTTATACCATTACTTAGGTTGTAGCATTTAGAAATGAAATCTGGCAGCTAGTATTGGTCTTCCAAAGTAAAGCTAACAACCAGTCAACAATGCTCGCTTTTATCGACTTAAACTATAGCAATAAAGCCAACAAATGCAGATATACATATTAAACCCCTCGTTACATAGCAGTACTTCACAGTGTACGCCTACAGAGGGATTTAGTTGCAGCCAGAGCTCAGTTCTCTGACCTGCATTTATCCAACAGGACGACAGCAGATGTTGACAGCTGTTAACTGACCCACAACACGACTGGAGTGCTTAACACTCGGCCCTTTTCTTCTCTGGCTGTGTGTGTGTGTGTGTATATTCACTGGTCTGTAAGCCCTCACTGCACCCTGTGTCATTCTTTAGGCCACGTGGAGGGCTAACTCAATAAACATGAACATGAACAACTCATGCAGCATGCGCTTCCTATTACCCCAGAGGAGGATGCTGTATGACCTCTGAGCCACTGATGAAAGCAGTCCATATATGTTCTGACCTCTTGTAATGTCCATACCACCCAGGAATTCATTTCTACTGTTATCTGCTGACAGTCACATGTAAGAAGTATCATGACAGGCTAACAGAGTTACTGAACAGATGCTCAGATTGGTTTACAGACAAAAGATGAACGAGTGATGAGAGGATACTGTCTGTTCATGGGTTTAAAATTGGAGTGCAAAGCCTCCAATAAGTCCCCTTTTTCACATTTTTAAAGATGAAAGGAATCCCTTTTCTCATGATAACGTTTAGATTATGCATGATTAGATTTGTGTATTTACATGAGGTCATGAAAAGGTACTTTCGAAAATATGTTCCATTTAAGTCAGTTAAATAGCAAGAAGCTACAAGGCCAAGGTGTAGTAGTCCTTTGATTTTTGCAACATTTAACGTTTTTTCATTTGCCCACGCATTAACCTCCCGACAAGTTCATGAAAACCAGGCCAGAAGTTGTTCAGTAGTCCTGAACACAAAACTCCCTCGGTGAACGGAACAACAAGTGTAGCTTTTTAATAATTTAGCGTGTGTTAGACTTGAAGTCAGCCATAGGAAAACACACCAGAGGGTGTATCAGCAAACTGGAGGCGCGCTCACTTCCGAGGATTGATAACATCTCCCATGTTTAACCCAAGAGACCCGGGCAGCCCTCTGATCCATTAAGCAGACACACAGGACCATTGTTTAGAGCAGAACTGCTGAGTCAGAGTTCCTGCCGCTTTCGGACTACGATCAATTATTAAGCCGAGCAAACATGACACAAAACCATGTTGGCGGTCAGAGCAGCGTCTTACATGGAATGAAAGAATTGCACTTAGTGAGATTTTCCAGGTAGTCACCCTCTGTAATGTTTGTGAGGAGTGACCGGTCAGGGAGTGTAAACTGGGAAGTCCCCAGCAGTGAGTGTTTAACCCCCACCCTCTGTGACTGGAAGGAATGTGTTCATATTCGACTCCTCTGGTCTGACAAGGGGACAAAAAAGGCTTCCTCTGGAGATTGGCATCAAAGGCCAGGCAGACAGAGACAAGCCTTGAGGGCCCCGGGGCCGAGTCCCCTTTATGATAAGAAAGATGAATGGCAGAGAAACAGGAATGTGGGCAGTGAAGTAGAGGAGGAAAATACACACTCTCGTCTGGCTTTCTCTCTATGATGCATTGTTCGTGACTCATTTGCATGTATATGATGCAATTACGCATGCAAACACACATGTTTATGCTAGGTCGTGTCCATGCATGTGTGTCAGGCTGACCAGATGGGAGCTCTCATTAGCCCTGAGTTTACAGCCTGCTGCGGCCAAGCACCCTGAATGGCACAGCTTACAAAGGACAACAGCCCCAAGGCTAACGCACCAACCAGGCCTTCACACACACAACTACACACACACACACACACACACACACACACACACACACACACACACACATCTGACCTGTTTCTGCTAATGCTAAGTCAACTTGGATATCAATACACATTCAGCCTAAAGGTTAAAGGTTCAGCACAAGCACATTTGATTATTAATTATAAATGACAGATTGGAAATATCAATAGTCCAAAGAGAAAAAAGTGATACTAGATGACCTTCTAACATAATACTCTTTTAGGGTGAATTCTAAATTACAATCGTCACCTTAATAATATTTAAATTAAAGGTTGCATTATGTGTTGAGAAGACATTCTACTTCTCGAACTAGATAGTCATATTGGGTTATCTGAAAAAAAGGCACACATGGATTTGAGCCTTTGCAGACCACACGAACTCATATAACAAACTACAGGAAAGGGACAACCCCAAAAAGCACAATAGGGCCTAAAAGAGTACTTTTTTCCATTGCTGATTAAAATCAATATGGATTATTTTCCACATTACGTTCACCAGCAGACATCCTGACATAAACAAAGACACATCAATTATTAACCAGTCCACTACGGGGAAAAAACACATACATGTAAGAGTAGATATGGGATAGTTTCCTGTCCTAAAGAGGTCAGGTTCTCTCTTCTGTGTCTCGCTGCCTCCGTCTCCTGGGTCTTTCCTCTGTACTCCGCCCTCCGTCTGCAGCTCTTTTTGAGGAGTTCCCTCTGAAGTCCCCCCCCCACCCTCTCCTTTTTCTCCTGGCACAGTTTCCTCTCAGCCACTGTGTCTGCACGCCTTCTTGTCTTTGCATTTTCTCCCATTTCTGGCTAAACATTTTGTATCCCTTTCTACTCTTTTACTTCAGAGTGTGTAACTAGTGTTTTCCTTCCCTCCTCTCTCGCTTGGCGTCCCAGTTTCCATCTTTCCTTCTGCCTTCATCTCGCCCCCATGTCCTCCTTTCCCTCTCTTTCATCCCCCCACGTTCTCCTCGTCATTCCCCCTGTCGCTCACATGAGTTTAGCTCTCTTTACCTTCTGTCCTGTCCCTTCCTCTTACTACTTCAGTCTGTAATCTCCACATGCACAGAGGTCATCTGGGTATTCTGCCATCTCTCAGTGCTTCCAGAATACATGAATGAGTATTATCTGCACCTGTATGTCTGATCAGCATATATTACAAAGTAAACTACTGATACAGTTTTACACTGTTTGCCCACACAAAGTCGCAAAAGAGTAAATGTTGTGAGACAAAAAGTAAAGATATTCTAAGTCTATGAGACAAAAATGTAATCCTATTAAACAAATAGTTGCGATAATGAGACCAAAGTCAAAATAATAGTACAAAAGTCACACAAAAAGTCATAATCATGAGACAAAAGTTCAATCTAGCAGACAAATAGTTCAAATAAAATAAGAAGTCATAATCATAAGACAAAAATTCAAAAGTCAAAGAGTGACTGACTATACTGTAGCACCAGAAGTATTAATCCGCCTCTGTAAATAGTTCCTATGAAATGTAGTGTTACGTATGCTATAAGACCCAGCTGTCTTTCAGGGAGTGATGTAGCATAACTCTGACAACACAAATCCCTGAACAGGTGTGATTCCTCTCAGAGGACACCGGCCCCCTGTGAGCTCCTCACCTCAGCTGGCCCAGGTTGTAGTGCCTCTTCTCCCCGTCGGTGGAGCGCATGACGCAGACGGAGAAGCACGGCTGCAGCTGCCGCAGCTCCAGCAGCACGATGGCCAGGTAGTGGATGAAGAGCAGAGCGTCCACCAGAGACACGGCGTACTGCACGATGCCCTGGTAGTTGTCGTCCTGAAAACAATAATGTACCTCTTAATGATACTTATGCACAGTACACACAATACATACACAAAGTACTCCTGCAGGGATATTCAATGAGATCATACAAATGTAAGACAAGATGTAGAGCATATGAATATGGAGATGCATTTCAAAGCAAGCTTTTTAGTGTTTTCCTACATGCATTCTGAATGAGGGACCAACAGGGAGTTTAAATTATGACTCAAACAAAAAAACACACAGCACTGGGAAACCAAATATCTCTTTTGGTTGTTTGTTGATCTTCTAAAAGGCATTCAGAGTTAATGTGTGTACATACAGCTATGGGAAATACTTGGTTCTGTGTGAGTAAAAAAAGTATTGCACATTTTTTATTAGCTTCCTATGTTGATGTTTTGCATTTTATTTGATCTTTTATCGGACATGTCCTTTACATTTCGTATGTTTATCTATTTTTTCAGCATTTCTAACTTAAACATCTAATGTACATTCTTATATAATATATTTATAATTTTATTTTAAAATGAAGCAACTGTAACAAAACCTTATCACCCCTGGGATAAAAACAATATTGTGATTCTGCTTATTTACAAGCAATGACAGAGATTATTTTGGATGCCTGCATTTCCTTCTTTCCCCTCACCTGTGTGTCCAGTATCCTGACTCCATAAAACAGCCAGTATGACATCACAAAGAGCAGCACCAGCACGGCGAGCAGCGCCCGGAACACAAAGACCCGCGGGAGGCCGGCCCTTGGCGACCTGAAGAAGAGCGCCCAGACGGCCAGCAGCAGGATGAGCAGCTTGAAGGCCACGGAGATGAAGAGGCCCTCGCAGGCCGTGCCGCAGCTCTGCAGCTTCTCCGGCCACAGCAGGTGGGGCAGCACCAGGAAGGCCACGGGCGTCAGGAACACCAGCAGGCCCAGGACCACGGCCAGCGTCAGGGTGAAGTACCGCCGGCAGTCCAGCCCCACGCTGTCCTCCAGGTCCTTGGTGATCCGCACAATGTCCTCCTGGGACAGGCTGTGCTCCGAGGTGCCCGTGACCGCCGTGGTGGTTTCGCCCCAGTTGTCATCCTGGAAATAAATGTTGTCATTTTTTCAATAAATCATGCCTCACTTTTTCATCTTAACTAGCTTGAAATAACGCGGTTATACAAAGAAAAATGACCTATTTTTATTATTATTTTAATAATATTATAGTCACTTTCAAACATTCACATGATTCAGGCATATTTACATAACTTAAATCGATTATTTAGGAAACTAAATTATTTTCTACAGATTGTGAGGCATCTAATTATAAGTCAAAAAGTGTTGCTGTAAAAAAGAATGCATGTGAGTGAGCAGTAAAGTCCATTAACAAACCAGTTTAACTGATGTTGTACAATACATGGTTGTAATGCATGTGTGGAATCATGCACACTAATATTTCACATTCTGTTTATCATGTGTGATCTACTGATCCATTCGCAACTGCAGCACAAAAACCAATCATCCTTCAGATGATTTTATTAAGAGGTGTTTTTCTCGATTCACAGATTTGTCTTCAGTGAAAGGAACATTTCAGATGCACCTAGTGACTTCAGCAGGTCTAGCAAATGCACAATAACAAAACCTACAATGGCAGAGTGGGCCCAGTACAGCTACTCTGCTCCAGGGGAAAATGTGAGAGACGGCATCAGAGGATTGAAAATATTAAAGCTCCTATCTGAGCTTTTTCTCACTCGAGTGAATTAGAATGGGAAACATGTTCCAATACCTGGGGCTCATGTAGTGGATTGTTTTTTTTTTAAACTTCTGACGTCAGCTCAACAAAAAAGACATGGGAGGTTATTTCTAAGCACGTGAGAAAGAAAGGAATAGATAGGAAGTGGGAAAAGTAAACAGAGCGAGCTGCCAACTGAGCTTTACGCTGACGTCTGGGTCTGACTGCATCCGCAGATAGTGAAGGTCAGCAGAGGCGCGAGAACAAGAAAGATAACAACTCTTTACACTGCAGTCATAACAAGAGCTAACGCGGCTATGTGAGCCGCTGCAAGGGAACAAGGGACTGATAATGAACCATAGACACTGTTACCGAAATGTATTACCACTGTAGTCAAATGTGTGTAGGAATGAGTCCTAAACCCTGAAATGAGTTGAATTTTACCACTTCAGGTTTTCAAGTCACATACATCTTGTAAATAGTAAATACCCCACTGATGCATGTCTGAACCTTATTTGTCTCACAAAAACAGCGGTTGGTACAGTGTAGCTAAATGAGACGACTTAACGTCATTGAAAGATAGCCACCTTTAGCTTAGCAAAGATGCCGTAAAGTCATGTGACCACGATGCAGTTTGCTTACAGCCTTACGTTAGCTTTTTACTTAAAGTGGACCTATCATGCTATATTTGAATAATATAGTGTAGGACCATACCTATATAAGGCATATTTATACTTTTTTCTCTTCAAAATACCAAACAGATCATGCATTTTAGCCATGCCTCATTTTGCACCTTTTTTGAGCTCTGCTCTGCAAGGGCAGATTCTGTGAGAACAGCACCACCTACAGGCCTGGCATATGTACTACAGCGTCTCCAGCGCTTTCGAACGGCAATGGCCGTGGCTGTCTCCTCCTGATTGGTGGAGTTGGCCCAATAGCCGTAGCGCTACCGTCCTGACGTCAGGACAGTGTTCAAATCTGGATCAGTTTTTATCAGATCCGTTGCAGCCCCTTTTTTAGAGATTTGGGTATGGAGGAAAATAGAGAGGGTTGTGTTTTCTGACACTTTGTGAGTTCCCTGGAACACCGGGGACACATATTCATGTATAAAAGACGTACAAAAGTGCATTTTGCATGATAGGTCCCCTTTAAGACTAGTATCATAAACGTGTGTTTGCCAAATATCTTATTTTTTGCATTATCCTAAATACAATGGTTGATTTCTTAGAAGGAGTCCTTGAGAGGCTAACTTATGTGTCAGCCTACAAAAACACATCATGACTGCACCACTCCATTCAGCCGGTATTAGCAGAGAGGGGATATGATGATGACTTCAGACTGAGGGGGGTGGGAGGGTGGTGCATTGGGACAGAGAGTAGCCAACTGGCCTCAGGGGTTAAAACAGCAGATACAAGGGGAACAATGGAGGACCAGGCAGAATGCTCAGGTTGTTTTTGCTGGAAATACGCTTCAAAGTATACTGAAAACTGAATTTACACAAAGGATATTAATACTGCAAAGGCAAAGAAGAGAAACACCTTAGTTGTGCCATTATTTTAGGCTGAAAAACCAAAATGATGAGCCTCAGACATCCAAACATTTGCCGTTCCTGAAAGCGCTATCCTTCACGATGACTTGTCGGTGTAGTTTTTCACAGTCAGTCTGAGGTGCAGCCCCTGCAACCGATCTCAGTCTCATCTGACCTTTGACATGACAATGCGGTTGTAAATAATCATCTGACTGTCTGCAATGCTGTAGAAAAAAAAGTGAAACATCAGGAGTGACCCGTCCCATGAGCTGTAAACCAGACGGTGGAATGCATGGCTCGGGTTCAAAACGTCAAAGAGGGAAGATGTTGATACGCCGCCTGACATTTGGGAGTGCTGAATGTCTGCATCTCATTCCTTCATGCAAGTAAATTAACCTTAAGTACGCATTTAAGAGATATGACTGTATTACAAACAGTACTGGTGTCACAGGTCTATTTGTTGTGGTGTGGGTATTTTTCATAGCCATGGGTGGGGTCATATAATCTAACTTGAACTAACCAATGTCAAATAAAGGATCAATGAGTCAAATGAAGAATAAGAAATAACATGCATCAGTATTCCTTCAAACTACGACAAACAAGAGTACATAGTACAACAAAATTGCAAGATATTCACAAACACACGTAAATAATGTATATATCAGTCCAGTCAATTGGATTAGAGATTGCTATAGAAAGAGAACAGTGAAAGCCACTTCATTAATAATGAGCGAGCGGACTGAAGAGGCCTCTCCACAGAGACTAATGCAACACGCCTTTTACTCACAAGAAGCAATTATCCCCTACGGAGAAGAAGAGTAAGCACAACCTCATTATTTTCTTTTTATATTAGCAGAGACAAGTGGTCGGCCAAAGGCGAGCCACAAGCCTGGGTCATACAGAGATTCACAAATCAGCAGGGTGGTTAACCAGCACGCCTGCAGGTATACACAGCAGCATGGGTGAGACGTTTGACATCCTTTAAATACATGTTTTAATGTCTCCTGATTGTTAGGTATGACACCACAGGCATTGTAACATGCATTTGGGGCTATTGTATAACTTTCTTCCGCACTAGAGGAAAGAAAACATCCAAAATGCACATTACTAGTATTATTTTAGTACAATGTTTTCATACTCTGAGGCAGAAATCCCCACTTGAGTAATCTATTAATAAGACCGAATGTTAACCCTATTAATGTGTAGTGTTTACCATGAATTATAACATGTTTTTCTGCATCAGTAATTATGACACAACTGATCCACATGGTGTTGAGTGCAGTTCATTTTGACTGTTGACAGATTCTCAAGTCTTAATCGTGTTTGACTCCAGTCTAGCTAATGAAGACCAGTGTGTGTGTGTGTGTGTGTGTGTGTGTGTGTGTGTGTGTGTGTGTGTGTGTGTGTGTGTGTGTGTGTGTGTGTGTGTGTGTGTGTGTGTGTGTGTGTGTGTGTGTGTGAGAGAGAGAGAGAAGGAAAATCAATAGGCATTAGCTGTATATAGAGTGTCTCTCTGACCACAGTGTACTTGCACAGCACCCAGGGGAGACATGAGTCACAGCTTCTCATGCCGACACTCATCAACAGTCACCGCTCGTTTCAGACCTCTGAATCACTCACTCACTGCTCAAGGACTCTTCGAGGAGTCACCGTTTTCACACAGCAAAGACTTGCTCAGGGTCTTATTGAGTGATAACTGGAGGCATTTTCAAAGCCAGAAGGGCAAATTGGCATGTATCCAAAAATGTCAAAATACTCCATTAAAGTATTTTTGTGTTGCATTTTAAGCACTTTGAATTGTGTTGGTGAGAGGTGCTATCCAATTAAACGTACAGTGCCTGAATCAATCCAAGCAGCAAATAAATTAAGTATTAAACAAATATCCAAATAGTCGCCCAATCCTTTTTCACCCAATCATACCTGACTAAATGAGAATGCAATATAGGACAATGTTTGCTGTTGTTGTGAACTTTACTACTACTCCACCTGGGCTTTTGCTTCGCCTGCAAGGCTAAAAATAGGTATTAGTGACCCACATTTCCTCACGGGATTAACCAACAACTACAGGCTGATCTGGTTCAGTACCAGCAGCACGGAGAAGGGCGAGAGCAGGAAACATGTTCGATAACAAGACAGCCAATTAAAGAGAGGGATTGATCCAGAGGGGGGGGCGGTGCAAATTCAAGGGGCCAGAGAGGATTAGTGCACACACACACCAGCGTGTGAAACCCTCCGCTCACTACTACATTTCCTCGCTTCAACTAAACACCTGTCAGGTCTGCTCTTGTTCTACGTCTGCTGTGATTTATTCATCGGAGAAGGTTTTACAAGCGATTCCTCACTCTGGGAGGAGCTGAGGCGTTCCGGTGGAGACTAAATAATGGAAACATCCGATATGACGTGTTCTGACATACCACTCCACGAGAGAAGAGAAGGGCTGGGGAAATGGGAACACAGATGAAACTACTCTAATAAGAAGAAGGGTTGAAGACAGTACATCTACTATGTTTGACATTTAAAGTTAGTCGTATCTTCTCCATGTGTTACCTATTTCAGGATACACAAATGGGTTGCGTATTAGCATCGTAGCTACAGAAGCTTTCGTTGTTTACTCAAGCCTGGCTAAAAATATCCCTTTACTGCTAATTTTTTAAATGTTAGAAAACACATTTATTTGTGATCTTGTCAAGAGTTAGATAAGAAGATGAATGCCACTTATGTGTCTATATCAGCTGTATGTAATATCAAGGTAAAACCTGGAGCAATTAGCTTAGCTTAGGATAAAGACTGGTGGCAGAGGGGAACAAGTTAGCCTGGCCTGTAGAAAGTAAAAATAAATGTCTACCATCACCTTCTGCATCTGAGCAAAGAGAGGACATCATTAAAAACAGTTGCAGCGAGAGCGGGTTGATAAGAGGAGGAATGTGCCATCAAAGTATTTCTTTGATGAAATGTTGGCCAGGCTGTAAAGTACTGCAATATGATACAGAAGCTGCTGAGCTTTAAACACATCCAGCACGCCATCTGAACTGAACACTCGCTTGCTTGGATCATATTGAGTTACATGATGGTTAGTCGGGATTTCCTATTGGGGTTGGCCCCTGGCTCAAAAGGCCTTCGCGGTGTTTTAAATGATACATTACATGACAGTTCTAGCAGTTTTTGGCCAAAAAACTAAGAAATACCACTTTTGCTTACAATATCCGACTCTGGATGACTCTAATAACATTTAAAACCAGAGAAACTGGAATACTTTGCACAATCTGACCTGAAGAACGTCAAATGAACAGCAATACCTAGACTTCAACTTCAAATAAACTCTGAGCAGGTATATATAGCATGCCATGTCAGCCAGCATGCTTTCACAAAGCTTTCAGCTGAGTATTTCCTGCATTCTTTCTCCAGCAAAGTATAAATAACAGCTATTGTCTCCTGGAGTAAATCAAATATCCACTAAAAGCCTGTTTTTCTGTTGTTCAGCCGTAAGTGGGCTGCAAACAAAGCGCAGGAACAAGTGCACTCTACTCACTCCTGGGAGGCAAGGTGTGTGTGTGTGTGTGTGTGTGTGAGTAAAATATAGCAACATGCATTCCCAAAGAGCTCTTCACAGCCATTTAAAGCCACCTTTGTTCAAACAGTGGGCAGTGTGCAAAGCTGCCAAGAACTTGTCAGGGCAAGGAGGAAAAAACACTTGAAAAAAGTTTGCTCGACTAATTCTCAGGATGGAGGAGTGACAGTGAGACAATGGCAGACTGACAGCTGAACAGCACTTTGTGAAGAGGGGAACTGCAGTGTGGTTAGAATGGATTATTCACAGATAGGCCAGGTAACCACGAGGGGAAAAGAGAACTTCGAATTTAGCAAAACACTGATGCAGAAACCTGGGCTGACCTTGGAGATTTACACTTGATTGAAAAATGTAGAGTGGCTTACTTTCTAAGTAAGTAAAGCTGTTCTAACTGGTAATTAGGAGTTATCCTGTCTGAAGTATCTCCACTAGGGCTGCAACTAAGGATTATTTGTATCCACAATATGTCTATTTTTTTCAGATTCTACTGCTCAAATTGACGTTATTAATAATCAATGTATCACCAATGATTTGAATGCAATTAACATGTGACATAATCAACAAACCATTACTCTAATAACATTCATGTAGGAAAGATTGGGAGAAAATAATAGGGAATTTGATTTGTGGTCTTACAAGATGCATCGTCTTCTAAGTTCAAATCAAATGAAAGAAACTCACACTGCAAGTCATGTATTCTTAATCCTGAACACGTACACTGGCACAGTCACCATGTCTCAGAAAAACAGTGAATTCATGGCGGGATAAAAAGTCAGAAACGACTACATCCCTTGGTGTCTGATTTTGTGTGTGGCAAGCAAACATTTCTTTATCATCATTATTATCAATTGTATTGAAAGGCTAAATGGCAACAAATATGTGTTATTAGAAATGTCTGGATGACATAAGTCAGAAACACCCACCAATAGAATCTAATTCTACAAATAGTATAATTGTAATAAAAACAGAGCAGCCAAATCTTAATATGCAGCTGTCCAGAAATAAAGGTTCTAAACACAATTAATAGATGTGCAAAAAATATAATAATTAAGAAGCGTTGAAGCTATCGTCTGGCAAAGCTATCGTGTTTGTCCATTTCTATAAGACCATGACATCCAGCAGCAGTAGGCATTTCAACTTGTTTATGTAAATAACTGTCAGTTTTACCTGGCTTGGTTTAGTCCCTGTTTCCGAGCTGGCTACTGGAGGAGAGTCATTAGAGTCTTCTTCTATGGTGGTGACAATCACTTCCCTAAACTCCTCTAAAGTCTGGCAAACCTCGAGCACCTGCAACACTTCCTCCTCCTCGGCATCCATCACCGTTGGCGACTGCATCCGGAAATCTCCAAGCGCTAAACTTTAGCTCAATCCCGCTCTCTCAAACATCGTCTCTGTGCTGCTTTCCTTCCCCCGATCCATCCCAGAGTGTGTGTGTGTGTGTGTGTGTGTGTGTGTGTGTGTGTGTGTGTGTGACCTCCCTGACTCTCTCCTGATCTTCAGCCCAGCCCCTCTTTATCCGTCTTTATATAGAAATCTCTCCCATCGTGCCTCAGGAGGTATCGTATGGGACTGTGCGCTCACTTGCCACATAATGTCAGGGGTTTTATGGAGAAGGGCACAGAGCGATGGTGCGCGGGGAGAGAGGAAGAAGAGGGATGAGATGATCACATGGGATGTCCTGACAGCAGGGGGGATAAGAAGACGGATGGATGGAGGGGAGGGGGAAAGGAAAGGAGGAATACAGTAAATAAAGTCCAGAGAGGAGAGTAAACAAAAGCAATTAGGTGCCATCGCTGTACTCCAAATATGTTTTTCCCATCATCCTCCTCTCCCTCCCTCCCTCCCTCCCTCCCTCCCCCTCCCCCCTTCCTTCCTTTTATCCGTCTTTCCCTGAAGGCATCCTCTCTGATTCTCTTCCTCATTCTCCGCTCGCCTCTTGCCTCAGCGCCACTCTCCGTCAATTGCTTCTGACCCAGTGAGCACTGTGGTGTCATGGTGCTGCATGTGTGTCAGTGTGTGTGTGTGTGTGTGTGTGTGTGTGTGTGTGTGTGTGTGTGTGTGTGTGTGTGTGTGTGTGTGTGTGTGTGATCGTGATCGGATAAAAGGTAAGACAAAACCTGTTCATCCAACCGACTGATCAACAGTCGAACACAACATCCTGGGTCTGATATGTCTCCCCTCTTGTTGTCCAAAAACACCACACTGTTGAACTGGGTTCCATTTCTTTCATTACCATGAACACACACACAGTTTATTTTCAATTCAATCCCTCACGCCTTCTGCTCTCATTCATAATCCCTAGAGCTCCACATGTGGATTAATCCGCAGCTTAAAATATTCCCTAACCACCAATGTAATAAATGCATGCCTAGTTGTTTCTGAAAAGTATATCTTAAATATATAAATATTTGAAGATATTGAGAGATAGACATTGTTGACTTAGGTCTCTTCATGGGATTTGTTTACAATGAGAAAACAATGTGTAAGCCCTCAAATCAGGATTTAAAACTCATCAAAATTGGGGTGAAATTCATCAATTTCTAATAGAGTAGCATGTCCATGCTTTAGGCCAATAGCAATCTATTATGTAATGTGTGTCAGTTTCCAAAGAGGAATGGTTAACAGAGACTCAAAATATGTCTGTGTTTGAATTAAGTGAACATATCTTCCTATTAGCAACAAAGCTAACATGCTACAGAGAGGTTAGCTCAGGTCAGTTAGCACTGAGAGCTTTTCCTTATGTATTGTGAGTGGCTAGTGCTAGCATGTTCCTGGCTGTGCTAGCAGTAATCACAGCAGTTGAAGTTGTTCAAAAACGAAGCGCATATTTAGTGAACACACACAGTGTCATTTTGCAACCGTGACGAGGATTGTCACAGCTTTAAATAGTAAAATGCCTTCAAATACTATACTTTAGTATATCCAGAAACCAGTTGAAATATTATTTGATTGTGCTGACCTAACCTAGAGTCTAAAAGCAACAGTTCATCACAAGTTAATCACTGAGTGCTGTCAATCTCCTCCAAAAGGCCTAAGGGTTAAAGTCATGAACGTCCACTGTGTAAGGCAGTTTGATGCATGTCTTGCTAATGTGCACGAGTCACTAATAAAGGAATACAAGCTTGGGAAGGGTTAACAATATCTTCCTCTGCCCACCCACAGAGCTTGCACCCTGTCCGTGGCACGCATCTCACAACAAGCACACACACACACAGACACACACACACACACACACAAAGCGAGGGGAAAACCATGGAGCTCTCAAAGGAGCCGGGAAGAACTCACCCCAGGGAAGAGGTGCCAAACACGAGAGCTCAGGCTCTTCCAAGACATGAAGGCTGTGGAGATATGGGCCAAACTACCAGTGCTGGGGTCTGCCGGGGAATGCCATGAGTGCTACTGCTGCCATACAGAGGGTCCGGCTTGAGAGCGCTAGCAGCTGAGAGTACAAAGCAGCTTTAATTGGGTTTAATGAATTGAGCTGAAGGGAGGACGAGCAAGGTGAAACAATGGGAGGTTTAAACAGGTGTGAGTGAGGGGGGACGTGGAAGAGGATTTGACAGGTAGTATGAGAAAAATAACGAGCTTTTTGAACATTAAAGCATCATGTTAAGTAGAGACACAAAATACATATGAACCTGAAAACGAGCACAATATGTCCTCTTTAAATAAGCTACAAAGGTTGTGCACCAGACGAACCAGGTCCATGTTACTTCATTTTGAGATGTCAGTATTTACTTCCCAGGCAGCAGGCCTCTTCCATCTTCAAAGTGCGTATGAACATCTAAAAATAAACCTGGCTCTACTTTCTCTTTCTCCACTTGTTGGTATATGAAGGCGCTAATTCTCAAAGAATGCTTCATGGTTTAAACATATCACATTCCTCCTGTTCGACATGCCATGCTACATTGACCTGAGCTACTCCAATACACCTCTCACCATTCAGTTCCATACAACAATAATAGCAGGGTCAATTCAGCCAATTATTGCCATTGTCTGTTCACTTATAGAAGTTCCATACCTCAGTACAGGCTATATTCGTCTCCATTGGTCTTTACCATCACCCAGCTGTTCAAACATATCAAGCGATCGAAGAACAGTATGATCAGCTGAATTTACAAGCAGTGTTGGAATCCCATTTCAAGTACAAAGATGGCTCCAAAAAGCTTTGTAGTTTATACCCATGTTAAAAAGTCTTCAACACTAAGAGATACCCTCATCTGCTTTCTTGCTGAGAGTTGGAGATGGAGCCTAGCTTAGCATAAAGACAGGAAACGGAAGGGAACAGCTAGCTCTATTTAAAAGAATTAGGTGTAAAAGTCATGTAGCTTCTTCGAATCTCTGCTGGCTCCTTGATAATTGGCCGAATCTAAGTGTTGCAAATAACCCCCTGTAAAATGAACTTTTTTTCTTTGACAGATTACACAAAGACATAATACATAGCTGAGGTGCCTGCAGCTGGACTCTGTTATTTGTTTCCCCCTGACTCCAGTCTTTCAGGCTTAGCTAAATTGTTGGCTCCAGCTTCATAAGCAGTGTACAGACATGAGGCAAGAGAATACATATTATTTCCCAAGATCCTGAGCAATTTCTATGAATGTGATTTGATAAAAAAGTACACATACAAACACCATCCCTCGACAGCAGTTTGGTGTTAATCTCGAATCTCTGGTCGGGTTTTTACACATTTTCCATGTAACACGAGCGCTCGTCTTTTATCATTTCCTGTGGTGAGGCATCACAGACACATCACAGTCATGAGAAACTTATTTTTGCTGGATTGTGAGAACATCCCTGCCTGGAGCGATGTGCTGCTCTGTCAGCCAGCGCTCTGATTAAGTCCCAGCAGTGGAGTAATGAGCGCTGCACAGTTAGACTCTGGGACTCGCACAGAAGATATTCACAGACGGGAGCGTATGCGAGGCCTTAGCACACACGCAGACACACAGAGATTTGTGCTGAGCCTCTCTCAGTAGAATTGGTGGGCCTGATTACTAAAACTAAAGCCAACACCCCCGCCCTGTCAGAGGCACCACTGCAGGCCACGGCATGAATAAGACATGAAGTGCTAAATACTGAAGAGCGCTGTGCTCTGTGGCAAATCCTGTCATGTGTTCAAATTAAACACAAAGAAATAGTCACACATACACGGGCAATGCTAACGAGGGTTGCCACAAGGGAAAGTGAGCGCCAAGTAGGTCAGTGAAGGATGGTGAACGTCTGGGTGCGTGTGCCATGTTTTCCCCTTAGCTGGTTAAGCCCAACACTTGACTTGAAGTTGTTTGGGTCATTCTCGGGTTAGCCAAGGCTGTCTGTGTGCTAAAATCGCTTTTATTATATGCATTTAACTCCTACCAGCAGCAAGTGTTAAAAGTCCTGCTTTCAATGCACAAAGCAAGGCAAACATTTAAACTGTTTTACATGACTGCTCATCAAAATGCCATGAAGCTCTCCTCTCATTTATCTGACAGCATCTGCACAGGGGTGTAAACTGAGGCAATAAACATGGGAACTAGCACAAACGACGTTGAGCACCTGTAGCATCACCATGCAATAAGCACCTACAAGTGTTTACAGTCGCAGACCCCAGCAATTAGACCAAACCCCTGTTAGGACTGACTCAGAAATAACCCTGCAGCTCACCACAACATTACTCAAATGCTGTTTCCATTTATAACATTTCACACAAGCAGGAAATAATGTATTGATTTATAACCTTGGTCTACAAATAAAGCTGAATGGACCTTAACATCACCAGATAAGCTGAATTTAATATTATCCTAATTTATATTGATATACTGATGTAAGAAATACTGTGTATTATTTTGATAGCCCTAAAAAAAAACTTTATTTTGATTTGTCTTATTTTGCTATTCAGCTGATATTTGGGAAGAAACTACTAGTACTTTGCACAACTCGTCAAAAAAAAGATAGATAAGGTTTACCCGAACAATACCACTACAAATTGACAATTACTCATTTTATTTCACCGCGGCTGTTTTGGCCAAGAACTCTTGTATCCCTCGAGTGCTACCAGGAAGTTCACGTCTCGACATGCCAACCTGCTCAGCTAACACAGTGCTATCTGATCAACATGCCTTCAGTTTGTTTAGTCTTTTATCTAAGTAACAAAATCCCAGAGCGGTTATATAAAAATAAAAATTATTCAACAGACTCAATTTTGGCAAAATAAACAAACGCGTATGCACAGATGGCCAAGCGACACATCCTGACGATGCAGCCTACCTGCAACCTCATGGCCTTAGATTATTCTGTAAAGTACATGAAGTGTGTACATGCATTTTTTTGACTTTTGCTAAAATGCCCCTACACATTTACCTCCTTCTTAAGATGTTCGGGTCAATCTGACCTGGATACAGTAGTGAGGCACACAGACGCACAGAAACACCAAGAAACTCACTCTCTCACTCAATCAATCACACATTTTTATATTTTTCTTTTTAGACAAACAAAACTGGGTGCAAAATGTGAACATAATACTAGAGTTAAGTAAAAATGATTTAATAGGAAATGTCCTACCATATATTTCTCCGTTATCAAATAATCCATCACATAATCCATTTGTAGAGCAACAGAGTCAGCATGCTTTCTGAGGGTAGACTTTCATTTGACTGACAGTCAGAAACAGCTTAGCTGCTGTCATTTCTTGGTCCGGTCCATTTTGGCAGGGGCCACCATAGCGGACCCCCACCCAGCAGGAAAATAAACAGTTTGCCACTAACAAAAGAGGACGCAATTAAAGTGTGATGAGTAGAGAAGCAACTGTGCATCCGTATCCTTTTTCATCCGGGATAGATTTCCTGGAAGTAACAGCCCACAGTTTTCCAAAAGTGGACCGGTCATTCTGGCTTTTGCCCTCAAATAGCAGATGGCCCGTCCCAGCCCAGACTGATAAACAGAATTATGCTTCCAACTTGTTTGACCAATAAATCGCCTTTCCTCTAAATCCCTTGTAAATCACTAGCAGAGGTATCCTATCTAAAGCAACTTGGTTCCTAGATGGTGAGTGTAAAGGTGTGAGTGCCTTCAGGTGATGGTGCAGTGGTGCTCAGCCCTACCTGGACCTGCTCCCCCCCCCGGACAGACGAGTCGCCCAGCAGTGGCTCAGCGGGAGGCGTGTTTATCGTTACAGACTTTTCTGAGCGGCTGTCTTTGTTGCGGGACTTGTGGCGATCTCTGTCCCGGCTTCGCTCCCTGGAAAACAAGAAGAATTCATAAAGGGGTTAGGACTGTTGCCATACAGAACTACTAACCTTGAAATCAAAGAAATCCAGTATAAAAGTTTGGGATTGAGATTTTTGGGGGACAGTTAATTAAAAAGAAATACTTTAAATGATACATTGATTATTAAAATTGACGTCAATTAATCTTATGAGGTTCAACTAATCAACCAATAATAACTGTTGTGTAATGTCTTTTGTGGTTTAGTCCAGAGATGCATGCTGAAAGACACACACACACACACACACACACACACACACACACACACACACACACACACACACACACACACACACACACACACACACACACACACACACACACACACACACACACACACACACACACACACACACACACACACACACACACACACACACACACACACACACACACACACACACACACACACACACACACACACACACACACACACACACAGTGAAAGCGGCTGTTTGAGTCAGATAAGCAGATCGCTGTGTGAAAGAGGAGAAATTAAACTGCTCTTTGTTTCATCTAATTTCCTGAAGCCCATTATGAACTCTGACCCTCTAAACCCCTCCCTCTACATCCTTCCTCACTACACCCACCCCCCCCCATCACTCTCACTACAAGGCCCTGTGTCCCTAACATATGAGCTCCATTAGCCACACTGACCCACCGCACTTACAGCCCTAATCCTGCAAAGAGTGTGTGTGAATGGCAGGTCTTCATATCCTCCGCCCAGCATCAACACCACCACGTGGCACGGTGCCCACTCTGCAGCTCCATTACCACAGCCTCAGTTAATCCCTCATCTGGCTTCCCCCCCCCCTCCAGCTGCTGACATCACGGACATACTGTGATACATACAGTATTGTACAGGAAACATCAGAGTATATGACAGACAGAGAGACTCCAGAGGCAGAGCTGTCAGATTTCATATAGAGAATACATCCTGAAGAAGCTGTAAAGAGAATAATGGACTAACATATTGGACAGCAGGTGAATGAAGGAGATATCATGGAGTCCTTATTTACAGCTGCACGCCTGAAGAAGACAAAGGGCATTTCTTGATTGTCTTTGCTAAATGCTAATTGAGTTTCCTGCAGTCTCTAGGCGTAATATTTCATTCGTATTAAGTTATTTAATTGCAAGTGACATAAGAACAAAAGTGTAACAAATCTCCTTTCCATAATGCTCTGTCTTTCAAGAGATGAACACAGGCTGTTGTTGCTTTCTGTTTAAAGCTGAATGTTCTACTTTTTGTTTATTTACACGTCGACCACAAACAGCACAACGTTAGAATTAGATTGGTGTTTTCTTACAACTGCAAGTAGCAATACACAAAAGTAAAATTTGGCGAAATCCGATATGCCAATGTTTTTTGTAGCCAATTGCCAAGACTTGTGTGTTATGTTGTGAAAATGGACGCTGATGAGAGCTGTGGGACTCAACCAAAAAGCTAAGAGCCTAAAACCAAAACAATGAGCAGGCAATCATTTTCTGTTTGTCTATCGCTACAAGCAACACCTTTCCCATTACACAGACTAATCGGCTACATTGTTAATTTAACAACACTGATTAGATCGGTTGATATTGAGTCTGACGAAGCTGAATAAGATCTGGTGCCCGTTAACAATAGCCTTTTAGTGAAGTATAAATGACAACCTTGAACGCTACTTTCCCACACAATAACAATTCATAACCATATCTCAGGATATCCTGCCTGCAGGGGTCGCGCAGGGATCAGTATGATTGACAGCTCGTACAGTCTCACATTGGATGGATGGAAGTGTTTTTGATTAAAGGGTGTTAACCTGTCTGCTTTCCGCTTCTATTCCATGTACTTCCTTTTGAGTGTGGACACCATTTCCTACCATCACAATGCTTCAAATGTGCACACAGGGAAAGAAAGCTAATTTTACAATAGCCCGCAGCAACTCCTCTCACTGACAGAGTGACTGACATATTCTCGTCTAATAACTCCAGGAGATTAGGGCCGTGTAAGCCTTTAAATACATTACAGCCATCATTATTACTTGAAATGTTATTATGGTTATCATCATCAGTGTAAATGGTTTCTGCAGCGGGAGGGATCATCAGTCAAAGGCTGTCACTGGTGGTGGTTATTCATTGGGAAGGAGCAGCAGCGAGTCAAAGTTATCAGCAGAATAATAAGCATCTCCGGGGGAAATAAAGGAAAGATAACAGCCAGAGTAAGTAAAGAGAATAGTTGGGAAGGAGGGGGAATTCCAATTGTTTGGTGTAACGCTGATGACGAAAAACTTAATTTTAAATTGACCAAAATAAACGTCTTTGCTAGTCTTTCCATTGTGCTTAGAGAGTTTGAAATATACTGAATAAATAACAGATTTGTATTCTTTTAAAATACACGCTTGTGACACAAAACAGAAACGAATACTCTTCTTCAGGCAATAAGAAATGCAAAAACAAATATACATGCTTATTTTAGTTGCAGTTGGGTTTGTAATTAAATAGAACCCACATCCACTTTACAAGACAACCTGTAATGAGGAGTCACACGCGCTCCATTTTTAGGCTGGGAACCACTTGAAAACAACGTGTGTCTTTACACGCTAGTCCCAGCAGAGCGTGATTCATTGTGAAAGTCAGTGAAGGAACACCTGGTTCTTGGAGAGCTGGCGAGACTACAAATGTGAAAAAGACGACTTGGACATAAAAAAAGATTGCTGTTTACAACTGCATTTTGAAATTGTATATGCACACAGACAGGAAACTCAGGGCAGCAGACCTGTGGTGAGCAGGGAGGGGTTGGAACAGATCGGCCTCTGTCTGCCAGCCCCCCCCCCACACCCCCAGCACGTTTGCTCATTCCCCCTCCAGCATGCTTGTGGGGTGATCGCACTGTGGAAACCTCGCTCCCGGCACCCACACCTTCCTCCCCCCCCACACACACACACACCGCCAGCCTTCCCACATCCTCTTCCTGCCTCATTAACATGCAGCCGGCTCGTTGGTATTCCGACCGCGTGCTGTGCTATGATTTGATTAATGGAATTTGACTTCCAGCGAGGTTCCCTGAAACGAAGATGGCTTTTTGGAACAGTGAGGATGAGAGGGAGTGGGGGGGGGGGGGGGGTAGAGATGCCTGGCAAGCGGGGGCACAGTCCTGCCAATTAGTCTCTGGAAGCAGTTTGGCTGTAACACCTGAGGATGAGTGCGGGCGCATTCTCCACCTCTCACTGATAGCGGGGTGGCTAATGGAGAGCCAACTAGCACGGCACGCCAACTGTCCGAGGATCAATTTGTTCTCCGTGTGTGGCTGGCAGGGCACACACACACCTGTGTGACACACAGCTTTGTGGCACCCGTGTAGCTCCGACTCAGCCAAATGGGTTGAGTCATGAAGCCAAATAAAAAGTGACCAAGCACACACTCAGGGCCCATTTTAAACCGTTAGCTATCAAGAAATAAAGAGCTCTGTGTGATGGGGTTGCCAAAAAAGTTCCTGTCATCGACCTTCGTTATCCATTTGTATTTACTTTAAATTGCAATATATTTAGCTTAATAGGTCCTACAAATGAAGTTTAATATTCTTGGTGTTAAAATGTTTACCTCAAAGTGACTGATAAACTGCATTGTATAAATATAATCAGCCTGTGCAGTCTGGTGTTGACCCATGTTGAGTTGGAGGGGCACTCGTGTGATAAGCAGTCATGTGGCCTGCCTCTTTCTTTAGGGTTAGCCTCCCACAGATAACACTGCAGTAAGGTGACACATTCCTGTGACACATAAGGGTCAGGGTTGTGTTCGAAACAAAAGGGTTGTGCGACGTGTTGGCTGCATTTCGGAAACCAGAAGTGTTCCCAAGAGAGTCAGTGCAAGGTGGAGGGAAGAGCTGACCTTCATTTTCTGAAAGATTCTCCTAAAATACATGCATAGTGTTCAATAATCAATCAGCTGTTCACTTTGAAAGTAACAGGAAAGTTAATATAGCTGTTTGAAAAAAAGTTAGCTGAAATCAAACAAAATTCCTTGTAAAACATATTTCTTGGCAATAAACCAATAATGACATATTATGGTCTACTCAAAAATGTATATAAAATGCAGGCGGGTCATCCATGACCCTCAAATGGAACTAGAACTGTAAATGAATTAGTTTAAATGACTCACTCCGTCCCATGAGAATTCTGCATGCTGCCCAATAATTGGAGTTATACCAATCAAAAGAACCAATTTTCCACATGAGCAGCTGCTCATAAGAGATTTGCAATTTCATAACCATTTAAATACTCAAAATTGGCAGAGTGGAGGAGCTTTAGGAAAGTTTCAGAATTGAATTAAACTGACCCAATACCAAACTACTGTGCTCCTTATAGGAACCCAATTCTGAGATTAAAACCAAATTATTTGGATTAACACAGAAAGAAGAGCTGCAACTACCAATTATTTTATTAATCCATTCTATGAAACATCCAAATATGGCCATCACAACACTTATAAGTGAAGCTCAGGATTCTGTATAAATAAAACAGTGGATGGGAATCACTGTAATATCCTTAATTATTAAAAAGACTGCTCTCTTGTGTTTGAGTCTTTTGCTCAATTGGAACTGAACATGGTCTTTAGGGAACAGAAGGAATTCCCACACGCAAATAAAGAAATCCGTGTCATCAGTGTGTGTCGTTGCAGCTTTTGGCAGGAAATAGAGCTGCGGCTCTGCCATCACTGAAGAGCCACGAGGATTCTTTAGTGGAAGTATCCTGGACACTAGTCTAGGGTTGTTTGACACAGGAGGGGGGGGGGGGCAAAAAGCCAGCTGGAAACAACTCCAAAAACCCTGTCTGTTAATGAACACCTCAGCCTGTCCAATTCTATTCTGACAAATGATGATGTTTCAGATTGACTTTGAAATAAACACATATATGATAATGTTACTGTGTGATATGTTGTATGAAAATGCGCCTGCATCTGTTCCGGGCTTCACTGTAATTAGACGACAGCGATGCAGATCCGTCTCACGCGGGGCACCATACAGCGTACAAAGATTACCTTCACAGGGCGATGGCAAGATGGTTTCAAAAGCAACAATTTCTTTTCTTTTTTCAACATCAAATTAGAGGCCAGCCGGTGGTTTTGGCACAGTCTTGGTAGGAGTGAAGGAGCAAGGGAGGGGGGTAACGGCATTTAGCGGAGACCCCCATATGTTCCTACCCAATTCACTGTCAATCACTTGAAAGGCTTCAGAAAAAGAAGTGATAGGAGCCCGCACCACAACCACTGCCACGAGGCGACATGACTTTTTCTCATCGTAACTTTCGGCTACATGGGCACATTCCTGCCCGGGGGAATGTGCTTCGAGTGGGGAACAAGTGATACGCCTGCGCCGACCCATCCTCAGAGAGTAGCCAGGAATCCATTTAAGAAGGGGGGGGGGGACACACACAAGGGGGTCAAGAGCGAACGAGAAAGAGGGCAGCTGCTGAATTCATGTCTCGATGGACACAAGGGGATGATAAGGGAAAGATGAGGGTTAAAGCGTGTAGGACAAAATATAGACGGTGGCATGAAACCAAAAGTCCTTTAAATTGGTGGCAGCAAGAGTGGAAAAACCAAAGAGATATATGGTGAAGGAGCAAGAGGGGGGCTTCAATGAGGAGGGAGGGGCCGCTGTGGAACAGGAGCCCCCTCTCATCAGTCAGTGGGCCCTCTTCAGCACCTGTCCCCCGCTGCCTTCCTGAGGCCCGTCAGCTCCAGCCATTTCACTGCTGACAGACTAATGCCCCTACACAAGCTGTGGGCTTCAAGCATGCTGACCGGAGAGGAGGGGGGGCGGGGAGGGGTATACGAGAGGGGGGGTCAGAGGGTGGAGGGAGTAGAAATGCAGGGGTAAGAGAGGGAGTGAGATAAACTGGTGTTATTATAATAAAGAAACAATACTATTTGTATCACATTTCTAGGACTTCCTGCTTGAAGAAGAACTAGAAGAGTAAATTAAGATGTAAAAATTAACAAAGTAAATAAATAGAAAACATGAAACTTATCGCCCTATTATAGTATTCTTGGTTATAAAAATGGTTTTAGTCCAACATTGTGGCATTACATATTTGCAAATGAGGGGCTATTGCAGGTGGTAAGTGTTTAGTGAAACTGTGGCAGGGACCCTTTTAGGTAAAGGCAGGACAGGAGTTGTTGACTAAGTAGCATTTAGTCTTACCCATGCCTGTGGGACCCCCGGGAGCGTCCGGAGTAGTAGGAATAGCCGGAGTAGGTGGACTCTGTGTCCATGGCGACGCAGTGCTGTCCAGGCAGAGGAACCTTGTGCGCGGTGCGGTCGAGCTACAGGCGGTCAGCGGGCTGATCAGGAGGCTGACAGGGGGGGAGAGCGGTCCGCAGTCAGGCTGGAAAGCGACCCTGGGGGCGCCCGGTGTGGAAACATCAACCTGGAGGGCGAGACGGAGAGGAAATCTGAATTTAAAATGTGAAATGTCAAGGAGACCTGCCCACAGGAGGGGCCGACAAGACCGTGACAGTGTCTGACATGGAAAAAAACGTTCAAATCAATCAAGTCTCAAGGTTTAAAGTGCGCTGTTCTGGCAACACACTTGCAGTGACAACAGTGTTATATGCAGCTCTCAGGAGGGTACAGCTGAGCGTTCAGCATAAAAGAAACACTGCTACCGTGAAGGAGCAATTTGCTCTTATTCCCACGCGGCTGACAACTGTTGTTCAGAGGCAGTTTAAAGTCTCTGACACACAGCGAACTGTTTAAGCCTGACTCTGACAAGCTCAGAGAAGAGTGTGGTGGAGATAAAAGCCTGTAAGATGGAGGTGCTGCCAGATTGTGAGCGAAGCAGGGACTCACAGATAAAGGTGTCCTCCTTCTACCTACATGTGGTTACTTTTAATAAACTGTTGATTGCATCAGTAATAATGCATTACTGCGCTCCGGAGCCTGTCACAGCAGAAATGCTCAGAGGATGGCAGGTCTGAAAGTGAAAACATGAATTGCTTGTGGCTAGGACATGCTTCATTTGAAAATAATGGAAGTCTATCATCGAAGCGTTACGTGATGTCTGTGCAAACGCTTCTACACAACCCAAGGATGTGTTTGTTAAGATTGATTATTATCTTTTTCAGCCGTGCAGAGACATTGTAACGTGGAAATAACATGTTATGAATTGATTAGTCAATCCCCAGAAATCTAATCTACATGTGTCTGCTAACCAAGGACAGTGTACAATTCACCTCAATGTAAGCTAATGAATACATTCATATGTGTAGTCCTGGGCATGTTATCTTGTCCTATTTCAAATCATTGATGTACTGTTTTAATCATTTACTGCTGGCTGGTTACAGTGTCGCCAAGAGTTACTTCTTCTTTCTCTATTTTATATCTGCAACAGCATATTAGGGCCATTGTAAGAACAAATAAATATGGATTAGAGGTATTATTCCAAGAAAGAAACTACAAGGAAACTCAGATCATCTATTTGCATTGGTATTTACAATTGGAGAGTGAGCCGTCAACTGTAAATCAAAATGTATTGATGCTTTTATCCACTAATAACTCTGTGATTGCATGCATTATTATTAGTGGCTGTTACAGGGGGATTGCTGATTGGACTACATTAAGTCATTTCCAGTAAAAATCAAGCTGCATTCTTTCCCCCAGAGGATAATCGTGCAGATGCAGGACCCACTTAAGCGTCAAATCCTTTCCTAATAGCAGTAAAAAGCCACGGACTAATAACATGTAGGGTCCCTGGAGCAGGTGGGGGGGCTTCCAGACTGCATTAAGAGGAAATGGTGCATGTAGTAGAGCGCACTCGATTTGCTAGGGTCAGACTAAGTGTGCAGAGATGAATTATGGGACAAAGTAAAAGATGAGAGCTGTTGGAAGGAGATACATGTGGCTCAAAAGAGTCCCATTTAAAGCACACATGTGATTAACTGCACAAAGGGAGAGAAGTGAGTCATGCGTATAGCTTGAGGCAGGCTGTAAACACTCCTATAATACCTGCACACACACACAAACACACACACACAGCTTCTCAAAGAGCTTTGGGTGAGGTGAACAATGTGAAGTGTGAAATACAAATGGATGTTAAAAACACCTTATTCAACTTCCCTGCACATATGGACTCTGATCCAGCACGCCTACACTTGGCATTACAATTCCATAAATCCTATGAAGAGGAGGACAGCTGATATTAACCAGAGGGCTCTCCTTTGAAGTGACAGCATGTTTAAGGGTCTCATTCTACAGTATTAGAGTGAACACATCCCTATTTCTCTGCATCTATCATCCAGTGCTTTAAATACTTTCATACCACCACTTTGTCCTGACATGGTCTGAAGCTGCTCCCAATCGAAACCTGCTCTGAAACTCTCCTTCAGACAGGTTTACTGCTGATTTATGACTCCAGTCGCCCTACAGGTGGTGAAAACCGCCCACTAGACATCCTATCTGCATTCAGGAAGAAGACTCCCTTCAGATCCCTTCTGAAACTGCAATCTTTATCAGAGGGAAACACACTTCACTGGGTCCAGAAATACACTCACAAGACATGTAGTATGACCCAGTTCTGTGGTGCCGGCACATCTGTGTGTATGTGCAAGTCAGACGACTGACACGCTTTGAAGGTTGTGCAACTGAATATTTTGATGTGCTGGTTGTGCAAATCATTTGAAAAGCCTGAATCATCCTCACAAGGTGACAAATCCTTCCTTAACTCTGCTGCTGCTGCTCATCTCGCACAACACGCAGAGTGAAGCAGGGTTTTCCTAAGAACGTGGTTTTACTCTACTGTCGATTAAGTCAACCAATGGATTACTCATCCAAGTGTATGCTGTTAGTCTACTTTCTTTAGTCAATGGCATCTCCAGTTTTCCTCCAAGATGTAAAAATGACTCAAACTAATATACTTTCTTGTTATCTGACTCATTTCCATATGAAAGTCTTAAGTCTGACTCAGGGGTCTCAAAGCTCAAACGGCCTTTACACAAGTACACATGCAAAGCACAGCACAAACTAGGGATTTGCATATCTGGGGTCTTATAATAATGGATTCTGGGTCTGGCCCCTGATACAGCTACAGGTGGTTGGAGAACCATCTGTTTGCTTTAAAGGGACCAAGATAGAAGTGGCCAGACACTGCTAATGCTGTACTGCAGGAATTTACCAGATGAATAATGACTGCTAAGCAAGCTGGGCGCAATCACAGAGGCATTTCCATCACCTGTTTTAATCCTCTTAAAAGCAAGGGCCCGCGGCTAAAGGAGGGATTAATACGGTTAAATGAGGGCCTGGTCCAGGTTCAGTCAAAGGGCAGCTCGGCTTAAAACTCATCGATTATTCCCTGTTTCTGTGCGTTTCCTCGCTAAATCTGGAGTCTCCCACTTGTTCAGATACGTCCCGCTGAGCACTACACTCCTCACTAGCACTAGAGGAAGGCTCTGAGGTCTATGTTGAAGTGAAACACGATCCGAGGGCGTTCTCACATGTGGTTTCTCTCTTTGCCGTGCCAGAGAAAATTGGTAAGCGGAACCACTTCAAGTTTTAAGGGGAGTCCGGCGCTGAAACAGGAATCCCCCAACGGTGGTAGGGAGGAGGAGGGGGGGGGGGGGCCTGGCAGGTTCTTCACAGTAATCTAAGCCCCCCCCGCTGAGCCGCCGGCTTGTCTGTTTGTCCTGGCAAACACTGGCAACTAGGAGCGAAGAGGAGGAAGGGCTACAGCAAGCATGAAGGGAAGGGTCTCACAAGACCGTTTTATTCGGTGTGTGAAAATATGAATCATGTTTAGTACTGTGTGCCAAACTTCAGGATGTGAAAACAACTACAAATGCCTTTTGAAAACCCACAAGCTAACAGGTGTAACAACCTGTGCATAGACTCGAGGAACTCAAGGGTAAACATCCAGAGGCATAAACTGTGAGCAAACAGCGGTGCGTAAACAGCCCAAGAATGTACTTTCATGTCAGAGAGAGGAGCTGGAGCAGAGTTACTCCGGAGCCACAAGACATCTGCTGTCAGCCGCCGTAAACCCATCAGCTCTGATCCGCTGCACCATAACATCACGTATGATACATCAGTCCGTCATCAACTGCTGGAGATTTTGATGGATATACTGACGCTTTGACAACCTATGTAGTGTAAGCTCACAATCAGCATTCATCTCTTCTCTCTTTTTTGGACAATAGGGCTGATTTGGAAAATGTCTGGAGCTTCAAACTGACCTTTCTGAAGCAGTTAGGGAAGGAAGAGTCACAACCTCCTGGATGTACTGACCCTATAGCACAGGGACAAACCTTGAAAGGGAGTCTGTGAAGTTAGTGAAGCAGTGAGACTGAACCTCTAAAGACCACTGATTATAGAGTAGAACTTCTAGTGGCAAATTAAGCATCTAATGAACCAGATCAGATGATCCCCTATGTTTTCATTCGTACCCTCCTTTCAGACGAGATGTTCTTGCGTCCTTTCCGCAGAATAAAAGTGAAAAGCCCCCTGTAGCTCATTCACACTCAGCGGTGATTGATCCTCAAATCCCACAGCCTTTTATGGCACGCCTTTGATTTCCTACACTGCTTTCTTCACTGATCCGCTATGGAAACAACCGTTTTTCTTCAGTAGAATAATCATAAACCACAGCCAAAACAATAAATAAATATTCTGTGATTTGACCTGACTTTTGAAATAATCTTCTAAAAAATATCTGTTAATCATAGAAATGATAAATAATTAGAAACTAGCCATACTGACACTTCTCCCCATCGCCTCATCCCACCCTGCGTAACCATGATGCCCTCTGCCTCCATCATCACCGTGATAACACCTCTCCTCACGCCATAATTGAAGAAAATAAGCTAATGATATCACTTCAGGTCGAGGAGGCAACTCCATGCCAGGCCACGCTGGGAAATTACAGCGAGACACTTTGGAAGTCTGACCGGTCACAAGTTGCTGTCCATGACTGAGCAAATGAGACTCATTCATTCTGAGGAATTCAATCAACATTCCTGAGAGTCATAGTATTTAACCTCTCAGATCGGAGAAACAGCAGCAGAACCACAGACTATTATTTATCATTATCATTTAAAGAGGTCGTGGTTATTATATCTGCTTATAAATAGCATCATTAGCATGTCAACTCTGTGTTGGTTACAAACTGCTGTCTGCTCTCAATAACAGGTATGTGTGATTAACGATGACTCACACCTTTATGCTTCGTTCACACTTGGCCTTTACCTGTTGCATTTTTCTGCTGGTGTTACTAGGCAACCACAATGATCTGATCCTGAGTCAGTGAGTAAACTGACTCATGGGTTGTTATAAACCTGGGGTGTTTAATACTATGGGACCTACTCAGACAGAATAAAGAGAAATGTGGTTGATCAATCACAACAGAGCCGGCCATAGGGCCCCTTTAAGAAGTTTAACTCATACTGGATGTAAAAATGTGTGTATCCATGTCTCTGTGTTCAGATTCAATTGAGAAAAATTTGTTTGTTAGTCACGTGACAAGAAAGGCACCATAGAATATTGATGAACTGCATAAAAATATTGACTTTTTTGCTGTCAAAATTACCTTATAATCTATCGAGCAAGTCACAAGAACATGCTCTTCATAGCTGGAGTGGAATAGCAATGAGTTAACAGACGACGGCAAGAAACAATTAACTGACATATTTCCTATCAAGGGATTAACATTTCTCAACTTTTTCCCTCTATACAGCACTGAGAACAAGCCAGAGGCTAAGACGTCCGACTGTTGACCTTTCCATGAAATGGAGATAATGTTTATTAGAATCACCATGGCAACATAAAGGCTGTTGTAGTTGACTGACATCTTGCCTTACCAGCTAATGCGGCACTATGCACTGCAGACAGAAGAGATGTGACTGGAATAACTCTGTCCAACTAAAGTTCATTGTAGAACATATTCACCCTGCATATTATATCATTATTAATAACTGATATTAACACACATGTTGTGAGCTCTGTAAGCCAGAAACACACTCGTGTAGCACGCCACGCTCAAACACACCCTCACATCTGAGAGCTCTTGACAGGTGTCATCATCGCCATCGATATTCTCTGCAGCTGTTATGCAAAATAATTCTGTTAGGAAAAGTGAATAAGAATCCATAAACTCTAACATTAGGGTAATCCAGAACATACATGTCTTCATGATAATGAGGCTGTTGCATAATTTAAAGAGAGGAAGAACAGTTGTTGTCACCATTTAATGTCGGTCTGGCTCTCACAATGTCACACTGCTCCCATGCAGCTTTAGCTAAGACAGCTACAAGGATGTCTGATACAGTGTGCATTCCTACTGCAATGTGATATTTAGTTATAAATACCTTTGTCATCTGTTACAAATATGTTTATTGAGGTAATGATAAAACCTTCCTTGTTTTCTGGCATAAGTTGAAAATCTATAGTTACTAAATGGAACTATTTTGACACTGATGCCGAACATTTCATCTCAATGTGATGTTTTGTTCTTACCTCTGTATTATAAAATGGTAAATACAATATATTTTGGTTTTGGACAGTTTGAAAGACAAAACGTATTCTTTTAAAAATGTATATTTGGCTTTTGAAGGGCTTATTTCTTCTATCTTGACATTTTGTTGATAAAGCACATGTTAATTGCATAATAATAGTCAAGAACAAATATCATGAGCCCAACACAACAAACGCCTATGTAATCATTTTCATTTCTGTCAATTGACATCAGAAGTGGGTCAATAAAACAGAGCAGATATCCAATCTTAACAGTCAAACAAAAAGGAAGACTTTCATAAGCCTAGGCCCGAGACCATAGACTGTATATAGCCTAGATAGAGAAGCGAATACACGTCTGTCTATAATCTCTAATTTCTCTGTCTGTAGGAGCTCCAGAGCAGGTTTCCCTGCCCAGCCCCTACCTGACCCGTCAGGCAGGCGAACCTAGCGGCAGGAAACTCCCTGGTATCACCGTGGCCTCTGAAGCCCCCCCTCATGCACCCCCCTAACATCAATATATTATATGTGAGACTACTTGAAACACCAAACCACGTTATAGCGGTTTTAAACGGGTGTTCCGTGTTTTCTGGATAAATGGCAGAGCTACAATGTATCCCTCCGCGTCAACTCCGCCGCCGCAGGTTACAGTTTACAGCTGAGCTGCGGTGCACCACGGGGGTATTGCGGATCCAGTCAACCGTATGCAACATAGTTGACTTTTTTACTGTCTCGCAGTAGCTGTCTGACTTTCTGGTTGAAAGAGGAGCCATAAACCGACACACCGACTATGTAACAAACTCGAAACATTAACAAATACGGTTAAGTTCCCCAGTCAGTTTGTGATCGCAGTTTGAGGGCATTCACATGAAGTTGAAAGCATTCCCTTTCATACAGGTAGCAAAGACAGCTAGGGCGTGTTCCCTAGCCTTTCTTTAAAAACACGCTTTCAGACTAACACTGAGCAACAGCCTTTGTTCTGTAGAAATAAAAATAAGAAGGCTCGGTAACCTACATTTAATAGGCTTTAAGAATCAGGACATTATAACACGTAAGACAGAGCTTCACACACTACTGAGCTCGCACTATGATCTGCAGAATACATATGACTGACACTGCGTTATTGGATCATAACTCACCCTTTATCGCTGGAGATATCATTCCAGTGGTTGATCATTTATCCAGAGGTTATTAAATAGTTTGCCCCAGAGCGCACGCTAGGCTGGCTGCAGTAGGAAGCAGCCCTCAGTGACCGGAGGAATCACCCTGGCAGTCAGGAATTTCACAGGGGGCAGTGCTTCAGCATATGGGCTGCAGTGCGGACACATGCCGCTAGGAGGCGTCTATAACACGTGAAGCCACTGCCAATATTACAAACGGGTCTGGTTAATTACAGTAGTGTTTGGTATAGAGGGGCACGAGAGATTCTGTGCGCACCAATACAAGTCCAAATGATGAGTAGTTTGACTTATTTATTTATCATATGTTCTTACTGCATAGGCTACAATAAATGTAATGATACTGCCTTATAATGATAATGTCTTTCCATAGTGCTTTTCTACAAAAAAGTTACAAATACATATCATTCAAAATGTATAGTTGCATGCTATAGTATGGGTTCTGCCTTTTTGTATTTACAGATGTAATATCATTGTTATTATTTGTTGATCTGTTTTATAGATTCTTTGCATCATATTTCATTTTATTTGTATGAAAAGAAAACGTCTCAAACAGTGAAAACAGCTTTATAGTGTTCTGCAAAATAAAGCTCAAGGTAAGCCAACACGTTTATACTCATCTAAATAAAAACACTAATTTGATAACTCTAAATAAATAATTTAATAAATAAATGTCCACATACTGTACATACACAAGTGCACACGGGTTCATGACCTAAACCCATAAACAACCTCTTTCCTCTGGTCCTGTTCTTGTCGTGTTCCAGCATGCAAGAAAAGTATTTTGACCTATGACTAGTATGTCTATGAAAAAATACAATTCCATGCATGTCACTACTGATTGATCAATATCTCCAAATCACTAGAAACTACTTGACGAATCAGCATGTCTCTTTAAAGAAGCAGATGGGCACTAAGTTGACAGGACAGTGGTGTTGCCTCAACAAGAATTAGATTTGCCTTACAGATGTCACACATGTCAACGACAACAATTTGACATCGATCAATAAACTGTTGATGCCATGGAAACAACGTCTTCTGTCTGCTCTACAATGAAGACACCGGTTCAGAACACAAAGCCTATAGAAGTACTAGGTTTACTTTTAACAGAGGTTTCTCAAATATTTAGACAAAAAAACTATCATTCTCTGATCTAGCCATGCAAAGAGAGTGTTTTGGTCACAGCTCATGAAGCTGAACAAGGTAAACAGTGATATAACACTCACTCACTCAAAGCAGAACACAACAGAGCAGAGATAACAATCTGGCCTGGACACAGCCAGTGACAGAGACACAAAGAAGCCTCTGAGGCCTTCAGGCACACTCTTAAAAGGGAAAGCAAACCAATGTCCAATTTCTCTGTCAGATAATAAATGAGAACGCTGATCCTCTCTTATAAAATGTAGGGGTTTGAGCACCACAGCAGTCTGGAAGCTGCACCCTGATTGGCTGACACTTGGTATTAAATCAGAATTCTAAGAAACGTGCTGTACAATGTACACACTTTGATTTTCTTTCAAGCGATCACACACACATAACAAATCATGCATATGCACAATAGTCACAATTTCCAGTGCACCTGTATCTTGTTAAATAAAGGTCCCAACAATCAATTAAAAAGATATATCCCCAGCGATTGATTTGACATTACTCTGCTGTTTCTGCCATTGTGTTGGCAGACAAAGGGGTCTCACACCAGTTCATTCACACTCCTAACACATGGAAGTTCAAACCACAAGGCAACAGATGCCTCCAGCAATTACACGGCTGTATATGAATCAATATTTTGTCCTCCTTTGAACTGCATTGTTGCCCCCGACAAACACACACATGCACACACACACACTTCACACACATGCCCTGAGATATATCTCATCCCCTCCAGAACACAATGGAGGTCATGACTGGGACACGACCCCATGGAGAGAAGAATAAACACTGATGCCGTGTCAAGGAGGGGGGAGGGGGGAGTGTTTATTTCAATATTTCTGCATACACACATGTATTGAAAGGTTAACAAATACATAAATGTACTTATACTTACTTCTTAAAGCTCACTTTTTTTAAATTGCTATTATGATTTTTTTTTAAATATTTTAATTGCATTTTACTCTTACATATTACAAAGTGTTTTTTTCTGTGTGTATAAAATGTGTTCTGTTTTCATGTGAAAGCACTTTGAAACTCTCTCTGAAAGGTGCTATATTAATAACATCTATTATTCATATATTTGTTATACTTATACTCTCTCAGAATATGAATATAAGCTGTCAAGCATCCTAGTTTGAGATGAGTGCACCACCATGTGGCTCTTTTTCACTATTACATGAGTTCAAACTTAATTTGCTGTATTTTATACCTCAAATGTTAAAACAATCAAAGCTTAAGACAGAGTGTGTTTTAACTGTAAATCCTTTTTTGTTCAGAAGTAGCATCTAATTATGAGATTATTTCTTTTTGGTCATAATGAAAAGGAAAATAGAGTAGACTTATTTCATTGCAAGTAATCCTGACAGTTCTTTCTCACATATAACACAGTAATTAAAAAAAAGACGAATGTATATCATGAATGAAACTGCACTGAAAAAACTGAAACGTGACTAACTAAATGTATTCTGTCAACATATTTCACATAACTGTATCAGGTTAGTTGAAAGCAATAATATTAAGTTGAACCTAATATTTTTTTATTCAAACTTAATATTACTGCTTTCAACTAACCTAATACAGTTATGTGACAAAATACATTTAATTAAAGCCAATGTTTCAGTTCTTTCAGTGTATGTATTTGCTCCGAACTTTAAAGCAGTACAATAGTATATCGATATTCTGGGTTTTGATCGTTTGCTAATTTGCAATGGCCTTAATATGCCAAGCAATATAAACAGTCAAGAGTTGGAAGTAACAATTAAAAAGGAGAAGTTTTCATTTAAATAATTTTAAAGTCAATATGGCATCTACACGTTAACAAAAGAGGCGTGTGTGAATCAATCAGCTGCTCTGAAATCAGATTACAAAGGCATCGCGAGCTCCCTCAGAGGAACGCGCGTCATATGTCACTCTTTCACGTGCATTCAAAGCAGCAAGCGCGCGCAGATGGCCCCTATTGAAAAGGCAAGGTGGGGGCCCCGAGATCAATTCAATTTGGTGTCCGGAAGATGGATGGATCCCTCCCCGAAGACACGGAGTTTATGAGTTTACAGGGGCTTTTGGTAAATAGGGGAGAAAAATGAACCCGTGTAAAAATGAAGACGAAGTGGGAAGAGATCAGTTTATGAGACCCCCACACACACTTACACACACATATATTCAGTGTACAGCTGTGCAAATGGGATATTTTCCCGGGAAAAGCCACTTTACAGTCAGCCAGATGAGATTGTATGTTCAGGGGCCAATTACATTCAGTGTTTGATAAATAAGCTTTAAAGGGCCAATCCAAGTAGGTGCATGTATGCCGCTTACAGTTAAGGGTGGGATGTGGAATGACATTTAAAATAAATATATATGTAAATGCATAGGTTTCATATAAAGGTGCACATCGAGACTGGACTGGCGTGTGAACGTCTGAAACAAAATGTCACCGCAGCAAAAGTAGGCGTAAAAAAATGATAGTAAACTTCAGTCTATTATGAATAGTCTTCTGTTTGTGTAGGCTGCTATAAAAAAATAAATACTACCATTTAAAAGGAACATATACATAGAACCAACATAAACTGTATTATGACAATAAAAGTCACAATGAGCAAGGCTGGATTAACAAAAACAGGGAAATGATCCGGGCCCCAGACCCTCGAGGCCCTCAAGGTTGATCCGTTATGGCAATATGTTTTTGGTTTTTCAATTCGTGAGGTAACGTGTATGACTGAAGTTCGATATTACCTGAAATGCTGCAGGCCTCAAAGCAGTTCTTCCATCTAAGCGTGATCCATAAGGGCCACAGCATATTTTGCCAAGCATGTTGAGCTGCAAATAATGTGAGGACAAAAGAAAAGTTAAATACAAAATGTGCAATTCAATTGTTAGGATGAGAAAACTCACCTATTCCAACGTCCCAAATGTGTTTTTCTGTGGTTATCTTTGTATTTTGATGGCAAACTAAATATCTTGGACTGTTTGACAAGCAAAACAAGACGCTTAAAAACGACAAAATAGAGCTTGGATAGTTGCTATTTGCTGATATTGTATAGACCATCTGATTAATTGGTCAATTAAGACAATTATTTTATGCAATAATGACTAAATGTTTTGAAATTGAGTTAGATAAGCAAATCATTCATTTTGGAGTCATTAAAACAGGGGATTAAAGTTGAGATAATGTCTTTATGTTTCTTTAATTGCAAATCTACATCTTGGCTGTGGCCCCTTTGACAGGAAAAGGGGACAGCAGGGTGTTGAATAAACTCCGTCCTGACTCACGGTGACTCACAAGCGCTGAGGCGACCACAACAAAGGCCAACAATTGGATTTAAAGATCTTAACCAAATTGAAACCCAATGAATATCAGTGTTTTAACTGGGCAGATTGGGCCGTGTGCCGGGCCTAATGCATGCACACACCTCCTGACAGGCCGGGTACAGATGGTCCGAGCGTGAGTCTGAATGAGAGGGGGACCATCCGCGCTGCTGACGCATTGTGGGGGGACGTCGTCTTCAATACAGCACTTAATGAGAACAGACTGACTCTTTCTCCCTCCCCTCCCCTTCTCCATCCTCCGACCATTCTCCTCTCCCCCTCCTCTCCCTCTGATTCTCCACTTCTCCTCTCCTCTGCCCATTTCCATCTGTTTGGAGACAAAGGGCCACGAGCCAGCTCGAGCCCCGGGACCCTGCTGGTGAAGGAGGCAGGAATAATACGGCCCATCCCGGGGGCTGCATTTCAACACATGGACCAGGCTTTGTACTTCTGCTGCACGAGCACCCTTCATGCTGCACACACACTTAGGGATGTGCACGCTTCACCTACAAACACACACCTCTATGAGGGAGAAAAGATGGGGCGGGGGGTTGCAATATTAACGGGGGAGTTCTCCCCTTGAACATGAACACTTTCATAATATGTGAAGAATAAAAGCCAGGGCGCAAAAATGAGGCAGCACCAAAAGCCCCAAGTGTTGTTCTCGTACTGTGAACATATGGCTGTTTGTTGTCATACTCTCCCTCCCTGTCCAATTTACACAGAGCTAGTGAGCCCTCAGAATTAAATGTGTGTGTGTGTGTGTGTGTGTGTGTGTGTGTGTGTGTGTGTGTGTGTGTGTGTGTGTGTGTACCTGAATGATGATGAGGAGGATGCCCTGACGCTGATAATGGCCGCTGTATAATCCCCTGCTGTCTGCACACACCTCTTGACATATGGTCACTCCTTGGCCTCCACCATTACATAAACCCACAGTGCATAATGGTGGGGGTGGGGGGGGGGGGGATGTTTTGGTGAAACATGGTACTTTCTCACGCACACACACACACACATGCAGCGGCCACACTGTCAGCCAGGCTGTTCGCCGCCCTCAGCAGTTTGGGCTTCGCCTGTCACTTTCCTCTCCCCTGCCCCTTCTGGGGGTTTGTAAAGAATAAATTGAAGAGGACTCGTGCTACGGAAGCTTTTGGGATGAGGAGCACAAATGGCCTTGTAGTGCTTCACGGAGACGTGCAGATGGACTCCTCCATTCAATAAGCTGCAGCAGAAGTCCATGTCCACCCCTGCCAGAATCACAGAGCTTGTTTTGTGTTCTGAAGAGGACAATCTGTTGATGCAACATATTGGGCTTCTTTTCTTCTTTTTTTTAAAGATAGAGCTGTCTTTAATATTGGACCAGTCAGGTTTGAATGGTGTCTAATTAGAATCAAATGATGATCAAACATTTAAATGTAAGTGTTTCGTATGTGATGCAAAGTGCTGACAGTGTCGGTAGAATGAAACAAATATGCCGCCTTTATCTTCTTCTAAGTGACATATTTTAACTGCGTCTTTGGACAGACCAGGAATCAGAATTGCAAAACTTCTCTGGCTGCAAATTCAACCAGGGTTACACCAAATGAGACAAACATGCGTCAAAATGTTCCAACGTGAGCGAAAAATGTGCCTGTTTATGTGTTTGCATCATAAACCTACAAAGACAAAGAAAAAGAAAGGAGAGAAACTGGAAGGAAATAACAGAAAGAATGGTAGTTTCTGCATTCTGAGTTCAAGCCAGGGCTAAACCAAACACAAACACAGTCGGAGCACCCGTTGCTAGCTAGCCTGAAGCTAACGTCTGAACAGTTGGTGTATTGGCTGTTTGGGGCGAATTAACACCAACAGTCCATTGACCAATGTGAATGACCAAAGGCACACATTTGCTAACAGTGTCCAATGTAGCATTACATGTAACAGGATGATATTTCCCAACATATCTCTTCAGTCTATTGCTTTAAATCCGCCCCAAGCTGCTACTACAGAGCCTCAGAAACTGTTAACACAACATTGACACATTTTCACCTTTAGAGTGTCCAGTATTCTCTCTGTTTTAGCTCTGTTTATGGTCTCCAACAACTCCTGAGGGGAGAACATGTCTCTTTAAATGCTAAATACTCCACTATGTTCACTAGCTAGTGTCTACATGTGTGTGTTTGCTGAGAAGGTTCTATGCACATGGTCTAGTGAGAGTGAAGCAAACAGTAAAGTCGTGTACATTTCAGTATGTCGAGGGATTGCAGATTGAGATTCTCAACTGTCACATACTTGTTAAAAGAATGATAAATGAAAGGCAGCAAGCTTACTCAGTAAAGTCTGTTGTACAACTTCAAGTTGTTAGCCGCCACAAGCTATTGGACATACCGGAACGAGTAATCCTGCAGCAGCAAGGCCCCTGGTGGTATTGAAATGAGCAAAATTACGTTTTACTTCGAATGAATGCATCTTTTCATAAGAGGAACCATTGTGCCATATCTTCTATGGAAAGTTGCTTTATAGTTTCCAAAAATGTCAAGCTGACTTGTACAGCAGCCTTGTCCCCATACAAACTTCCGGGGCCCGTGTGGGTGCAGCTGAAGGTAAAACAAGGTGGATGACTGACAGACTGACAGGCGCCAAATGGAAAAGAAAAAACACACAGGGGGCCCTTGAGCTGAAAAGCAAAGTACATTTCATGCAACCTTCGGTCTCCACGGATAAAAAGATTTGGAACAGGCAACATGGATTCACTAAAAACACTGCAGCTGCCACCTGAGAGAGAGAGAGAGAGAGAGAGAGAGAGAGAGAGAGAGAGCGAGAGAGAGAGCGAGAGAGAGAGAGAGGAGAGAGATGAGAGAGGAGACTTAATAATTTGACATATGCATTCTGCTCCCCAATTGGAACAGCTTATGTGGCATTTCCTGGGTGAAGGGTTCGATTCCCAAAGGGCCAACCAATGCTTGTGCAAAATAAAAATAAAGGTTCAGTAAAATGATAATCTGATGTGGAAAAAAGCATTCACACATCTCCTGCTCTGTAACTCAACTACACGCTTTGTATAGCCCAATCGATGGGAATGGCCGTTATATATCACAGATGAATATAAATATTTGGATCTTTCTGTTCATACCATTTGGCAATATTACATCTCGGCGCTCGCTCGCTCATAAATTTCCATCTCTCCCATCCCTTCTCTCTTCCCGGGTTTCCCACGGGAGGTGCCAGACGGCCAGTAATTTGGTTGTCTTGGCTCGTCTGGAGTAACACCTGCCCCCCCTCTCTGGGGAGCAGAGCCTTTCAGCCAGGAGCACACATGGAGGCTACCACTGCCTTTAGCTGCTGACCACTGTGTGTGTGTGTGTGTGTGTGTGTGTGTGTGTGTGTGTGTGTGTGTGTGTGTGTGTGTGTGTGTGTGTGTGTGTGTGTGTGTGTGTGTGTGTGTGTGTGAGAGAGAAAGAGAGATATGTGTGTGTGCGCAGATTTTTTTATAATATCTGTATTGGTGTGCACTCTCTTGTATTGTATGTGTGTACAGTAGGATATGTGTGTGTGTGTGTGTGTGTGTGTGTGTGTGTGTGTGTGTGTGTGTGTGTGTGTGTGTGTGCCAAATTGGTTTGCACTTCTTTCCCCATGCATTGTGTGTGCGTGTGTGTGTGTGTATGTGTGTACAGTAGGCTATATGTTGGACTGATTTGCACTTATAGCACCCAGCGCGTGTGCACGTGCACGCGCGTCAAAGAGCACGAGCCTTACGTCATCCTGCTCCGTATCCATCATGCCAATCAGCTGGATATTCCCAGCTGTCGCTAATTTTTGCCATACATTAACAAAAATATTTCAAACCAGGAGAGGGATTTTTCAAGTATTTCCGTTTTAATTAAAAATAAAAGCGGAAAATATGAAAGTTTGTTCATTAGAAACCAGCTGTCACAGACACCTCTACTACAAAAGATCTGCATAAAGCAACAAGTAGCCTACACAACCCTGAAGAGACACAAAATCTTTGGATAGAGGATATGTTTGTTTTTTTCCTTCACTATAAAATGACTTATTGGATTTTCGTAATACAAAGCAGACACAAATAAATAAATAAACCAAAATATAACATCAAAGCATTGAGGAGAATAAATTCAGACTATTATTTCAAAATGATCAGTGTTATTTTTTGGTAACAGCAAAAAAGAGGGTTGCTTCTGATGACCCCGTTTGACATGATCATTCTTACATTTTTCTGACATTTTGAAATTGCAAATTTGAGCAGCCCGTTTCTTATTCTTCGAGCAACACAACGGTGGAGGGAAATAAACATTTATGGGGCCATTGGACCCCATCTTGAAGTGCTTATCGTTGCTATTGATAGGCAATAGACGTGACATTAAAATAAATATAAAAATGACATACATCAAACATACACCAAACGAATAAATGATGGAGTAACAGAACGGGCCTTTTGTAACAGAACACCATCACTTTCCAAGTTCAATTCACAGCCTAAAATATAGCAACAAACAATATACATTTTTACAAAAAGACGCCAGCCTATGATATAAACATAAATAAATTAGCCTTAAATATAAACACAATTAAATAAATAATTCCATACACTTTAAAAAAATGATTAAGGTCACAATTGTATATGTCATAAGTGGCACTTACGCATTTTTTTTCTTCCTTCACGGAAAACATCATCTAAACTAGATCTAAAGCAGCTATCTCTTTACATCCTTCCTCTCGATGTGAAATGTGTTATTTATTAGACCTCGGATTTTTACAGTGAGGGCAGGACTGTGATTTAAATATATCCATGAAATTAGGATTTAACTAATATCATTTCAAAACCAAATTCTTGATATCCCTCCACATTTCTCCCTCCTCTCCTCCAGCTCCGGGAGGGGGACATGAATGCCTGCGGGGCCCCTGCAGCCCATCCCCCCCCCACTGCATGTCGGGTGATAATCATAATTCTCATTATTGCATCTAACAGCTCCTCGGCGCTTGTTGCTTTTTGTTCACAGGTCTGGGCTGGAAGTTGTGCATTTTTTCCCACAACTTTTAAACCGCCGTCACAATAACCAAGACTGCGGGGGGAGGGTGGGCAACTCAGTCAACTGGCAGGTATGGCAAAGTCCCAGCATCCGGGGATCCGTGGACAAGAGGGGAATATTTCATAGATTTGTATTTTAAGTGAGCTGATTCTGTTGTGATTAAAACCTAAATATTGAATTTGAGTCCCTGCATTTGACTCATATTGTAGCACACAGTCTATTACAAATATTGTCCTTAACCTCCAATCATTTAACGTTATACACATTTTCTACAGGTCATCTCTGCACTAAATGAAAGGCTACGAAAATATCGGGTATCCGTCCCCCTCCTCAGCCAACCTTGCCATACCCAACTGACGCACAGCATTTACGCGCTTGAGTCTTCAGCCCAAACCAAAGCATTTCTGTCTCATGGGGGGGTGGGGGTCACTTTTAAACATCCAGCACGTGATTGAGATAGGAGATATAGCATATAGCCAGTCTGAGTATTTCGATCTTGGAGAGTTTTTTGTCCGGGGGCAAGGTGGGGAGTAATTTCCTCAGCTCGGCGAAGGCCACGTTGAACGCCTCCACCCGGATCCGCTCTCTGGTAGCGTGGGCCGAGCGGTACTTGGCCGTGGCCCTCCTCCGCCTCCTCTTCTCCTCCCGGCTCAGGGGCTGGTCAGATCTGCATCTGGGCCGGTCCTCGCCCTCCGTGCAGGGCTCGTCCGAGGTGCAGCCGGTGGACTTGAGGCCGTTGAGGATGGACTCCGGGTCGGACTGAGTCCAGGAGAGGTCGGCCTCCGTCTGGTCCGGACTGAGCATCATCTTTATTCTCTGTTGGCTGTCACTCCTCCGTGAGAAACTGTAGTGAGGACAGAACAACAATTAAGCATTTATTTATATTCTCCCCAAAACTGCACTTGAATAAATGTGTCCTAAAAACATTTCTACATTTTAAATTACGAGCCTCCTCGATGCATCTTCAATAATGAGAAAATGTCAATTAAACGGAATTGTGTTTAGTGTTTCTGCCACCCCGAGGCCCCAGTATGAGAGATGCCCCAGCGGGGGCTTGTCTGGGTGCCAGGGCCCCCCATAAACCCAAAAGCAGTCTACGTTCGTTGCATAATAACATTAAACTCCATAAATAATAAATGCATCCAACAATTCGTGTAATGGATAATTGATCAATGCCTAAGGCCTTACTAATTAGGAAAACACATTTTAAAGTCTCATTTTTTCGTTCCAAATAATTATTTTTTTGTTTGATAATCCTTACAATAAAGAAATACGTAAGTTGTGATCATTTTTAGAAGGAGAAAGTCCCTTTTTGGTGAATTAACATAATCAGAATGTGCCATCTGTCACAGTGTGATGAACACATCTGCTTGGCTGAGGCCAGAGAGACTTGACAGCATGGAGGCAAAGAGGGGAAAATAATGTTGACATCTGCTGGACATGGAACTAATGGAGATATGTGTTTTTAAAAAACGAGGAAAGTAAAAATAAAGAACTTGTCAGCACAAAAAAGCATCTAATTGGGGGACAAACATTTTAATAACAAACTTTCATATGGAAAAAAATCAATTTAAAAATTGAGACTCACCTTGACAAATAATTTGGAAGCAAAACTCTTCTGGAAACGAACTTAAAAAGCGCTCTTTGGCGGAGCTTCAACTCCAAATTAAGTCATATTCCACCGAAACAACCATCAGATGTTCAACAGATGCACCTTCAGCCTCTCCGAAATAAAATAATCTATCTGGACTCTGTCAGCATGGAAACTTGCAGCATGGGGGGTCACAAGTCAGGCAGGGTGAATGCTCCTGCACGAGACAAATGTGATGATAAGAGTGATCAGTCAGTCCGTGCAGATCCAGAGACAAAAGAAGAGACAGTGGAGAACTCGTCCCTGGAAGATGGGGATGAAGGGGGGAGATAAGCGAGGCTCTCCCGTGTCAGGGTGCAGAGGATCGGATGCAGCTCACAGATAATCCCCCTCTCTCTCTGGCTCTTCCTCCAGCCTTTCTTCCACACAGTGTCATATGCAAGATAAGATCCAAACGATCCCGGCTAATAAAGGCTCACTTCAGGGACGGAATATATTTGAGGAATGGCGTAGTGGTCGGACGACGCCCAAGAAAGATACGGATCTCGACTAGAGCAGCTACGATAGAGAGAGAGAGAGAGAGATAGAGAGAGAGAGAGAGAGAGAGAGAGAGATAGAGAGAGAAGCGAGAGAGGAGAGAGAGATACTCTCTCTCTCTCTCCCTCTCTCTCTCTCTCTCTCTCTCTCTCTCTCTCTCTCTCTCTCTCCCTCACAAACACACACCTCCTCCCTCCCTCTCTCCCCCCTCCCTCCTCACGCCCCTCAGCCCTCAGGCTCTCCCTCCCGTGGGAGTACAGTGGGCAAAGGGAAAGCAGAGATGTGTGCATGATAAAAGAAAAAAATAAATAAAGAAGGTTTTCAGTGGTGATTGGAAAAAGTAAATACAGATAGGTATGGAGGTTTTTAATCTGATAATAAAAGGGTCGTTATACTATACATTTAATTATCATTTAAAATGAGATAAGATAAGGGATTATTTTCCCCAAGAGGGTCATTCAACAACACTGGAAAAGTCAGTCAGTTTAGTTTACATCTTTGTGTCATGTTGGCTTTAATGTTTTCATAATCTCATTGTATTTTATTTTGAAATGACACTCGACACTGACATTTGGTCCTGTCAAAATGCCGCTTTAATTGTTAACACGTTTTGGTGAGAATTGGAATGAAGCAGACTCAGGTGTTTGTCACTGAAGAAACAGTATTGTCTTTGGTTATAGCTAACATCCATGCCTGATTAAATAAAAACAACAAATGACAATAATAACTCATAACTTAAGTTAGTCAACATGGGGGACAAGACACTGATGCTGTCCAAATCACTCTTTCAACTAAAAAGAAAATACATGTTTGACACTTTTATTATATTCTTAAGCCCAAGGGAAAAACAGTGTGAGGAAAAACACAGACATAACCTATTTTCCTGCACTATTTGAGCTATTAGAAAATATTAAAAGTGACTAGATTAAGCCCATGTTAAGGGTTATTAGCCTTCACAGCTGCCCCCTTAACCATTCTGTGCTGTCAAAGTTAAAAGAATCTTGATTTCATGTGACTGTCATGGCACTGCTGCGATTCCACGGAGAGAGAGAAAGAAAAGACAAGAGAATAAAGAGAGAGGAAGTTCTGATATTTAAAACTTTGAACTTTACCCTCTCTTTTCAGTATTACAGCTGTTGAATAAATACAGTTCAAGTAGAGTATCCCACTGAAATGTAAAACAGCATAACATGGAAATATTACATTAAGTAAAGTGTCTTAAGAAACAGTTTAAGGAAATGTACTTACATTTCCTGACTGCAGGAGGGAACTTGTTGGATGCTCTAAAGTTTCTCCTCTCTTCCTTCCTTCTTCCCGCCCTCTTCCCATCATGCCCTCCTGTGCCCGGTGGCAGCGCCGGGTCATGAGGGCCGGGCTCCAGAGGGGGGGGGGGCAGTGGGCAGCGAGTGTGGGGACTAGCTGCGCCTAACGAGGTGATTAAAACGATAAGGGGAAGCACGGATGACTAGCCGTGGCCCGCAGCCACCGCCATGCTTATTGCCACACAAACACACACACGCACACACAAACACATACACACGCACACACACACACGCACACACGCACACACACACACACACACACACACACACACACACACACACACACACACACACACACACACACACACACACACACTGAGAGTGAGAGAGAAGTACCATAGAGCCAGAAGGACCATATCGGTGAAAACTCAGCATGTTTGAGAGAGAGAGAGAGTGTGTGTGTGTGTGTGTGTGTGTGTGTGTGTGTGTGTGTGTGTGTGTGTGTGTGTGTGTGTGTGTGTGAGTTGACGGACAGCTCGCCGTGGGCTCCGGCCGGGTCCACGGAGTGTGTGTGACACAGAGAGACTCACAGCGGGGTGTATCGGAGACATGTCAGGACCAGGAGACAGAGGCCTCCTGACAGCTGGAGCCCACGGACACACACACACACGGCCCACCACCCTAATTGCTCCACAGACGGAGAAGTGGAGATGGTCTGCACTCGCTGGTCTGCGTCACCCCCCCCCCCCCACCCTCCCTCAGTCCGCCAGGCCCTCGGCCAAAGACATGAAGGACCCCTCCAAGGCTGTTTTGTTTGTGCCTGCTGCAATTACATCCCACAGCTGATGTAGGGCGGTGCACACGGGTGGTGCAGTCACCAGAGAATGGTCATTTCAGGCAGAGGGTGACACTCGCTGCAGTTATGATGTTTCTGGTAAAGACTTTGTGTTGGTGGTCTGAAACTCACATTAGATCATACTTCTGTTTTAGAACATGTCAATAACATGTAATACTTCATGAAGATCCAGAAACATGACAATGCAGTTCATCCTTTTTCACAAAAGTGCTTGTTGCTAACATGTTTCTTTCAGATAAATGGAAAGATATTATTTAAAATGCACATTAAGGTGTTGATATCGCTATTTTTGTCAATTTGCGTCTGAAGATTTCTCCTAAATTCACCAAAGAATAACAAGAATGATAGATAATATGATCATGTTTGCAAAATGCCTATATCAACATCTCATCTGCATATTCAATCATTTGTTCTCTTCCACATCGACATCCCCTTTAAAATAATAAGATTTAGGAATTGTCCAAAGACAATAAGATGAAACACCCCATCACAAATATGTAAAATATACATGACAACTGTGTGTAAAAAGAGCATTACTATTGCATCAAAGCAATATTCCTTTCCCCTAAGTTATTGGAAACCAAACTTAGACACGATTGTTTCATTTGAGTTCTTGCAAGATTTTCAAATGAACAAATCCCACTCATATTAGGGTGAAATATTCCTTTGGAGAGACCACCCCAGGAACAGGGGTTTAGTCTGCCCTCTCCCATAATCATGGAGAAGAGGCAGACACACAGGAAGCAGCGCACTGATTTATGGTTATGATTATTCTTCGCAGGGCTTATATCAGCCATCCAGCTGGGGCCTAATACTGCAGTTTCTGAGGAAATAACATGCAAATCTGAAACCTGAGTTTTTGGAAAGGATCAAATCATATTTGAGGCTAAGGCGAAGAATTGTAAAGGCTTTAAAGGCCATTTCTTTTTGTGTGGGTGGACGTCCTTTTGAAGATTCAGGAAGTTACAAAGTGACGGCGGTAATGGAGTTATTCCTCTAATCAGTCGGAGCTCAGCGGACCCGCAGCTGTCTGAGCTGCTTGTTACAACAAAAACACCTTGAACCTGTGTGACACACTCCCACCTGTCACCCATCTCACACACACACACACACTCTCACACACAGTTTTGAACATTCAGGGAGCAGTGGGATGGAGCTGTGAAATGGGAAGGATTAGTCACTTTGTCAGGAGACGTACGAGGCTCCTCTGAGGTGGACGGAGAGCCACAGGGGGCATCTGGGAGGGGAGGGAGGAGGGGGGGGGGGAGGAATAAGAGGCTGGAGCAGAGAAATGGAAGTGTGCAAAAAAAAATGAAGACAAATGCAGTTTGAGAAAGACAGGAAAAGGAAGCTGTTTTTGCATCAGAAACTCTTAATTTGACAGTGATTTAACTTTGGTCTGTTTGCACATGGGTACACTGTGTGGACGCCAACTCGCCCATGTGTTGTGTTCTGTCTTTTCTTCCAGGGTAGTGAAATAGGCAGTGGCCTGGACCCTGGCCTTGTGTGTGTGTGTGTGGTAGAGGAGGAAGGGAGGGACAGTGGGGGGTTGTCAGTCCAGGCCTGAACAGGAGGTGTGGGATCCAGAAAGCTGGGGGTCCCATGTGAGAATGTGGCCATCCTCGGCACCATCTGTGCTCCCAGCAGGGCGCCCGGCGCGCTCTCCGCCACCCAGACACATATGGACACACAAAGGTGCTCACTTTCTCCCATGAGCGTGCACTCATACACACACACAGGAAAAACATTTTGGCCGAACAGTGAGAGTTGGGAGGGAGGATGATGAGTGTGTGGATGTGCAGTGTGTGATAGTGTCTTGTTGATGATGCTGCTGACATAAGTGTGATGACTTTGGAGAGCCAAAGAGGCATTATTAGTCAGCAAACGACCCAGCTGTGTTCTGCTTTCACCAAAAACACATCTTTTATTCTCTCATTACAATGTAAAACTGCCCATGTTTATACATGAAGACTTAGTGGTAATACAAACGTAGTGCTAGGAGGGCAAGCCAGTGTCTTGCTCCAGGAAAATGGAGGGAGTTCTGACCATTTTCAGCTGCCAACTTTTTATACTTAACGTTTGAAACAATTCAAGAAATTGATAGAACGTTTTAACATTTGTTTCCAATGTTATCAGCCCATTAAATGGACGTTATCAGTTATCACTAGCGCTCAAAGGCTTTAGAATGGGCAAACTGCACCCAACAACAAGCTAGAACATGCAAATCCAACGCTATGAGACATCGCAGTATCATTGTCACTTATGTTCACCAATATTTGGGATTAAGTCAAAGGGTAGATCATGATTTTGGTTAGAAAAATTAGGCGTTACGTTTTCACAGGACAGACTGACACATATTTGACACAACGTGTAGTTTCACACGGGATACGAACTCCAGTCTTGTGTTTGCTTGACCAATCATAGTCACCTGACTTTACCTTTACTACAATCATGAATACTACAACTACTACTAGACGTCACCAGCTCCTTGTATCTGTCTTTCTCAGAGAGCATGTGAATATATGATAACAGCATTCTGAAGCAGGCCCCTTCTAACCCATATCTATGACGTGATACAACTATTTTAATCTCATGAAATCATTGGAAATGAATAGAAGACAATTACTAGCTAACTTGTTCGATACTACTCTGATTTAAATTCTCAATGTGAAGCTATGGCTAACATAGCTTAGCTTAAAGACAGGTCTTTGCTAATCGGAACTTTACTTTGGAGCCACTGAGTCTTTAGTCCTTGCCTCCATCTCTTCTTCAGCACAGACCTACATTTCTTCCTCCACACACCTCTCCCTCCCGCCCGCTGACCCTCCTGTCTCGGCCCCCAACCCCCCCTCTGAAGCTGCACCTGCCTCATTTACTATGTTGGGGATCTCAGCTCAGCCGCCCTACACCTCCATCTTCCTCATACCTAGCACCTTGATAGGCTGCCCCCCCCCCCCCCCCCCCCCCCCCCCCCCCCCCTCTCTCTCTCTCCCTCCGGCCCCGCAGCCTCCCCCAAGTGGCCCCTGTCCCTCCATCCAGGGCCTCCAGCTGGCTGATGAGTTCATTAGGCCCAGAGCTCTGCCAAGGAGCATGCCGCTGTTTGGGCCAAAGCAAGGAGGCATCAGGGGGCCCCTGGTGGTCATTGGGCACAGTCCATGGTCATTGGAGGTGGGACAGAAAAGTCCCAGAATGCCCCACATGTCGATGTTCAGGCTCTGTCCATTCTTGGAGCGGGAGACTGTTATTTTGTACATTAGCAATCTGTTTTGGTGCTTGTTTCTCCCTGAAACTTCAGCGGGCAGGGCGCGAGGCGTTGTGGTTTGAAAGGGTCCACATAAACAATGAGGGAAACAGATTTCTAATAATCCCCACAGGTCGCAGTGACATCTGGCCCCACACTTGAGCGTTGGCTCAATTAATTCGGAAAACACAAAACAAAAAGCGCCAGGGGCAAAGATCTGGGGGGACTTAACAGGCCGCTTTGTATATGTGTGTGTGCGTATTGATTGTGGCATTTGATCAAGTCAACTGCAGTGCGTGTGTGTGTGAATTTTGTTCAAATTAGTCGAGGTATACAGCTGCTTCACAGAAAGAGATAATCATGTTCTTCTTTTAAAGGCAGTCATCTTGTGAACGGTGCAGTTAAATAAAAAATGTTCTTCCATAATCTCTACCTGCAGTCCTTTACCTGCAGCTTCACAGCAAGACTTTGTTCCCTCCACTCTCACCTTTCCCCTTCTCTGCCTCCTTCTCCTTGGCGGTGGGTCAGCTGGGGTCGGGGCCTCATGGCTGGGCTCAGGTGTAGCCTCAGCTGGGGCATGATGGGGGGGGAGGTGGGGGAGGAGAGGAGAGAGGAAAGGAGACAACGAGGATTCTGTCCCACAGGCTGCCCGAGAGGAAGGAAACAAACACGTGCGTTCACGCAAGTTAAAAAAAAACAAAAAAAAACGACAACAGCTTTGTCCCTCACCCCTCTTTCTACACCTCCCCCATCTTCTCTCTTCCCCCCTTTCTCTCTCACTCTTTCTCTCCTGGGAGAGGCCTGGCCGGGCTTGGCCTGAACGCCATCTGCTGCATAATGTAACGGGATGGAACTCCAAATCCTTCATTTCCACTCACTGCCTGTCATCTGTGTGTGTGTGTGTGTGTGTGTGTGCGCGTGTGTGTGTGTGTGTGTGTGTCCACTCATACAGTTGCATATGCACACGTACTCGGAAAGGGTGTGAATGTTTGAGCGCGTGTGAGATCTCATTTTACGGATGTTGTGACATTAGCTCGTCCAGCGATGAGTGATGGGTCTGATGAAACACAAGGTGACGCCAAATGTGTGTGTGTGCTTTTTCAAAGGGATTATTACGCCGTTTGGAATATGCAAGTCCAGTGGTCTTCACGGCATCTGCAGAGGATGGGAGGCAACATCACGGCATCCATTTTCAGCCAATGGTCCTGGGGAATCTCCAGAATGGCATCGTGCCAGAAATGTCACAAATTTGCTTTTTGTTTACAAGTTAACAACGACAGTGCACACACACACAGAGGCGTGTTTAAGTGCCCCACCCCTTTTTGCGGCACTGGTAACCCGGAGGTGGAAGGAGTTGTCCCTTGGTGTCCCTGTGGGACCGCTGTGAATTGGGGAGCCATCTGTTTTCTGGTAATAAGCTTTCTCTTCATTCATCCTTCCTCACTTCTTCTCCGCGTTTGATTCTGCTTTTGTTTTGGTTGTTTTCTCTGTCCGTCTTTCCCCTCCGCAAAAGACACGAAAAGACTCAGACAGACGAGAGAGGCTTCTGGACACAAACACAGGCTCTCACGCTGATGTTTAGGGGAACAGAGACATGGTGAAATATCACAGCGTGAACCCTGAACCCTGACCAGCTATCCATGGCTGTTGACATAAAGTAAACGTGACACATCCCTCCTCACATAAACCCATACCCCCCCCCCCCCCCCAGCTGCTGGGCACGCAATAAAGGATGTACTGCATTTTATTTCTTTGTTTCTATTACACAGGGGTTGAGCCAGACTCTTTTTGTAGAGCGTTTTTTGTATTGGTTGTGAATTTCCTTTTTTTCATTGCAGTGATTTTGGACTAATTGTTTCTCGAATTGACAAATGTGCTTTTGTTGAGGACTGTTGATCTCTCAGGGCCACCATTTCTTTTTTATTCCAAATAAACTGACAATAAATAAATGATCCATTCCTCAATGTAGTATTTCATTGTGACGATCGTTGCTTTATTTCTCTGCACACCTCACTAACATTCTGTATTGAGCTGCATTCACCGGCTCACAATAAGAGTGGCACACTAACAGAAAGCCAACACCACTCCCATCATGCACCTCTGCTGGAGCCGTCACCTCGCCGCCTGATTGTTTAAGTTTTTTGGTTTGGAGAAAACATTTGGATTTGGAATCGATCAGAATAGTTGCCATGGCTACGGTGGGATGTGATGGGGGAGAGGCTGAAGGGGAAGGGAGCAGACGAGGAGAGGGAAGTGGATTTAAGTTCACACACACACACTCACACACACACACATAAACATAAACACATAGCACAGAGAAGCAATTGAGTGTGAATGGAGCTTCCCAAGGCCCAGCTCTAAAATTGCCCGGCTCCTTTGCTTTGCATGCTTCGTACACGTGTTCCTGCATGAATGCACAATCCGAATATCCCACTACACACTTATGTTTCATTACGGCCGTGCATGACAACATCGATATGTCATCTGATATTGTTCATTACCCCGGCTGCTGCATTATCCGATTTATGCCTTCCTATGGCAGGTTTCAATACAGCCGAGTGTTATATCATGATTATGAGCGTCCCGGGTGCTGGGATGCTGTCTGCATCTCATTGAGACAGAATGAAGTGGATCAATATACCAGAGGGGGCTGAATCAGGGGGTCTGCATGTGTGAGTGTAGACAGACAGCCTTGGGAGATCAGAGTGCACAACTGCTCGCGGCTTCAAACAGAGTCTGTCTTTCTGTCTCTCACACACACACAGATGTTTTTTTCCACTGCATGCACAAGTGGACTGTTTTTATCCGGTGAAAACATTATAATCACACAGTATATCAGCCTCCTTTCTCCCCCTTGTGTTGGTTACAAACTTCATGAAGCCGTATTTCTTCAGTGACGCAGCAGGCAGGCAGGAGCCGGGCTCTCGCTTGCTCTCATTTAAGTGCAGATTTACAAGCTGTGTGCGACAGAAGCTTAGGTCCAGGACGCCGAGCTGGGAGGATGCATCTGTTGTGTCAGGTAAAGTGTAGCAAACAGGCTGTCGGGCTTATGAAATTGAAAAATCTAAGCCCTGTAATAGCTCAGGTGCATTGTTGGTTTGTTCTGAGGTAAGCTTCTTGTTGGAGGGATTTTTACATTACCTTTACACACACATGCATGCACCGCTGTTCCCTCACAATTGCACTAATTTAATGCCTCATTCCCCCCTATTAATCCTGAATTCTGTCCACATTTTTATTCTTGCTTCAAATGAAGGGGCTGCCACATGCATCACTCCTAACAAAAGGGAGGTTAGATTTATTCTTCATTTGGGGCAGTGTGGGTGGGTGTGTGTGTGGGGGGGGGGTTCATGCATGGGCATAACCCGGCCCCTAAAGGAAGGCCCCCGCTGCCAGCTGCCAGCCATAATTAAGCAGCCCTGCCGTGTCTATCACTGATTATGTTTGACCTGGCTAATAAGGCGAGTGTGTGCCACCTACATGTGGCAGGAGAGCGCCGCAGCTCCACTGCCCTCCTTCAGACCAGGGTACCGTTTGATGTATTAGTGATGACAAAAACGTGTGTTGCTCAAACATCAGCTGCGTTGATGTGTGATAGGATGATGCAAAAGTAGCTGGGGAACATAGCAAAGCATTTAGCAGCTTAAAATCTGGATACTTTTCGAAGGAGTTGGTGGAGAACAAAACCAGAGCAAAAAACATTGAATTCGGTACTTGTGCTTGCCACAACTCTAAATACAAGATGATATTGTCTGATGAGTAAATATGCAGCTTTCTCAATCTTACCAAAGCCAATTAAAAAAATCCATGTGTCAAGTTGTTTTAGCTTCCAAAGCAGACCAAGTTGTTATTACAGGTTCAACAATTACAACTTTATATCAGAAAAGCATTAAAGTAGGCTTAACTTTAGATTTGGTTAGTCTCAAAACAACCTGGGTGCTAATATTTACGCCATGGAACACTTAGTCCTACTTCTAAAAGATCACTGTCTCCCCAAATGGCAGTCCCAGGGAGGGATGTCCTTTATATCACTGCCTTCGCCTGCATGTACGGCAACATTGCAGCAATCAGTATAAATTAATAATAAGTGAATCAAAGTGCTTAATTTAACGGAGGCTATGAAAGATTAATACCTGACATTATCCAAGCTGCTGAGCTGTAAGGGGAGCCACCCACGCCTGAGGTAAACCAATCACATTTCTATGAATATGACATTAGACACATTGATGTGATGTGTTACATCAATGTCAGCCGGAGTCTTGAGTACAGCAAGTCTGGATAGAAAGTCCACTGAGTGTGACTGGTCTATTTCTGTATCTGCCCCCCCCCCCCCCCTCACCTCCCTCCCTCCCTCCCTGCGTGGGTCTAGAGGCGAGAGATCAGTTGAGGGTGGAGGATGGCTGGTGTTAGGCCCGAGGGGCCCTTGGACACAGATTCTGTCATTGTCCACAGCTGCCACTCCGCCCCTCCCATACCTCCCTCCTCTCTGTGGCCATCCTCACCTTAAGGGCATCCCCTGCTCCCCCGCCTCCCTAATGAAGAGTGACACGCGTCCGGAGGATCTGATCTAGTCTGCAGCCGGGCCCTTGCCTCTCTGTTTGTCTCCTATTATTGACTGCGCCGGCTCACACTGAGTCGCGGTGATGAGAGCGCCATATACCCAAGAGGCATCGCTCCCAAATCGGAGGGGGAGCTCAAAGGGCAGATGCAATTGTATGGAATCATGAGGACCTAATTGTCTTTATTCATGAGCTGTGTGATTGATATTAGAGGAAAATGAGACACTCTAATTGTCCTCTTATATGAAGAATTTCTGACTGGACGCTGGGTGTGTGTGCATGCATCTCTGTGTGTGTGTGTGTGTGTGTGTGTGTGTGGGTACTGGGTGAGATATCAAAGTGACAACTCCTAAAGGGCATCTATGCAGCGGTCTACAGACATATCACTTGAAATAATTCACATCGTCCTTTCTGACAGTGTCTTGCCTTTATTGCATCCAGAAAAACCAGACACAACATTATTATGAAGAAATGGATACATACGTCTTACTTCTTTTTTGTGGCAAGCACCTGCTCTGATTTGCTTATGGCCTGTGTTTACATACAGTATCTAGTCAATTAGTTTATTGTGGGTTTAAACATCATTTATTTTAAGTGATTTTCTGATAATTTTTCCATGCCTTTGATTAGATTTGATATTAAAATGATAAGGGGTAGAGTTACTCGGATGGGTTTTGATCTCAAACCACACGTCGAGTTTGCACGATTTTGATGCTATTGGTAAAGCGTCATCGGGACATCTAGAATGGTAGAATGATGCCCTAGTGTTTACAAATGTATTGGGATCAAGCCTTTAAAATAATATATAACAATTTGGCATGAAAACGTTCTAGGTTTGTGTACTGACATTTAGTGGTGCCACCTCTCGTTTCTCTAACTTCCGAGGAAACACGGGAAACGCCTTTACTCAATTGAGTGGGACTTAACGTGATGTGAATAAAACTTGATTTCATTACTTTGCCTGGAAACATGATTTCACAGACAATCTTAAGGTAGATCTACCGGAGCATTGGTGGTTGTTTCATCATGAAGACAACACCTGTATGATCCTGCATCACAACGTCATCCAACTCTTGTTATTATTTTGAGTCCCTTAGAAGCTACATAACCTACTTTGCATTTAGGTAGTGATCTTTAATCAACATTTGGTTTAAATGGTGACAGGGAAAAGTGATTTTTTGTGTGTGTGTGTAATGTACCTAAAAGCAGTTGAGGTAATTGGGTTGATTCTACAATAAAATCGTTGAGTGCTTCTCCACCAATCAGGTCTTTTCCCAAAGCTAACTTGAGAATCTGAGTGTCCCAGTAATAGGTGCAGTGTGATGCTTCGTGTCCGTCCACCTACCAACGAGATGCTCCTCACGAGGCATCCTGCCGAACCCTAATTGGAACCCATGAGGGAAAACACCTTGACTGGTTCAGGTAAGCGTAAACTAATGTGTGTGCGAGTGTGTTTATGTGGGCCAACGTGCACACACCTACACATGAAAAGGAAAGCAAGGTGTGTATGTTCATGTATGTGAGAGTGTGTGTGTATGTGCACCCACCAGTGTAATGTGATAAGCTCCAGCAAAGCACATACCTGATGCCATTAAATGCAATTTCCCCTGTGTGTCAGCTGAGCCATTTGTCAGCTGCTAACACTGCACGCTTTATTAAAAACCTCATCCGCTTCAATTAACTGCGCCTGCAAAGCAGTTTAACTCCACTCTAATCCTGTAAAGATGTTTAAACAGGCCGTGCGTACAGTAGGTACATCATTTCAAACCCTGTCAGTAAGTTGTTTTTTATCCAGCACCTCCACTCTTACAGTTGGGGTTAAGCTCAGGGGGACTGGGTTTAGTGAGTGTGCACATTTTCTTTAAAGAGGTCGGAAGTCTCTAAGGAGCAGTGACAGAGTTCTGGTAGGGCATTAACCTTACATATGCACACTTTTCTTGTTCACAATTGTCTCCCCCTGCCTATTAAAGCACATTTCCTTTTAAGAAATTGAAATTGAAAGGCCTTAACTGTAAAATCAAGCTTTAATTTTTGTGCAGTAGCCCGCAGCTGTGTCCCTCTATGGTTTGTCTTTTTGCTTAACTGGGATTTGACTGACAGGCAGAGTGGTCTTGAGCAGAGTTAGGTAATTTTGTAACACTTTGATAATGAAATAAATCATTCATTTTGAGGCTTTGAATTGTAATTTCCCCTTCTATACTTTCTGTTGTTGTTGTGTTAAAAAAGTATCACTGTTTTTACATCTCTGCACATGGCAACTAAAGTATTGTTCACATCAATTAACTATCATTGGGAAAAAGTGGGGGAAATCTGTACGGCAACCAATCACACTTCACATCCAGCATACTGAACTATGTAAGGGAAGAATCAAGAGCTTTGCCCAAATCAGAACAAAGTCCAGAGGTTTCAAAATGCAAACAAGTCAAAAAAGGGAGAGAGGCACGTGAGCAACACAGGAGAGGCTCAAAGACACATGTCAAATGGAGCAAGGGGAAGTGGCAGGTGGGTATATCAGGGAGCTGATTGGGGGAATGAGGGTCAGGTGTGCTGGCAGGTGAGGATGAGGTGATTAGGGATTGGAGGGAAAGGAAGGGAATGTTACGTTTAAAGTCTGATTAACAACCATGGAATTGAAGTTGAGATTTTACTTTTATGACCACATTGTTTATGTTTTAATGCACATAAATCTTTAACAAATATCCAAATTCAAAGCTAGATCATTAGCCAATAGTCGATGGGTTCTAGGATTGCACTTTGGGAATTAAGATCCGCCTCCTTTCTCGCCACACAAACTGTTCACTGCTCAAAACAGATTTGTTTCAATACCACTCAACCTACGAACGGACTACAAAAAGAAACCAAAGTCTTGATAGGTGTCAAAGGAAAACATGCAACTGGTGAAATAATTCGACTGAATTCAGGATATACTAGTAGCCATGACTTCCTGCATAACCATCCTTTAAGCATTTCCTAATAACCCATGTTAAATTAAATTAAATGAAACACTCTCCCTGGATTAATTTGAACCTTAAACTATTATTCTCCACTTGTCCCTTGAAGAACAAAGGAGGGAACAAATTAAACAACATCTCCTTTAAAAATAAACGGACCCAGTCTGAGCAACTCAAATTGCTTCCCACAAGGATAACACTTGTGCCCTTCGGCTTTCTTCCACTCTCTCCTACACACACACCCTCTTTCTCACACACACACAGTCATGCCAGCAGGGAGGTGGTGGTTAGCATGGTGCTGTCACCAGGGGATCCTGGGTGGGGCTGCAGGAAAGGGAGAGGTGTAAATTGGGTGAGCGCTTGGTGCGGAGCCTTGTGAGGGAAGGCTTGGTCCTCTTCCTTCTGATGCTTTGTCACTCACACACATCCCGAGAGATACAGGTGGGGGGGTAAGGTGAGGAAGCAGAGGGCTGTGATATCCATTGTGTCTTTCACGGCTGTTCTGTAACCCCTGTGCCTACTATCCATGTTTTCAAATGCACTATGAAACATTTCAAGGTGCAAGGGAGAGTAAAGGTGTAACATTCCAGGAGAAAGACGACACTTGGGATTGTGTTGACCACGAGCAAACAGGTTTACCACATAATTTCATATCTATCAACTTGACGTTGATGAAATTTGAAAGTGTAATCAGTGAAACGAAAGCTAAAGGCGAGCAGGTGTGACTTGCCTTTGATCATAACGGAGACCAATTGCAATTAGACCCAAAATGGCTTGACGGAGGTATCAGGGGGCCGCTTGCAGATTATGTATTTTTAATCAGAGTTGTTAGCATCTGTGATGGATGCCCGTTTTACTCACACCAGCCTCTGATGGCATACGTCATGTTTGCTAGCTGTGAATTACCTCGGTGTGTATGCTGTCCATTAACTGCATGAGAGGGTGCACATCCCCCATCATGTCGCCCACCATCTCTCCCGGAGCATGCCGAGCTTCCGAGGGGAACTTGTTACTGAGGGTCCTCGTCCTCCTCAGGCTAGACTTGTTCCTGCACACATTCAGCCGATTGGAGATATAAGAGGTCATTGTCCTCCTGCTTTTCATTCTTATAAGTGGCTACAGTACATAAAGAATTACAGAAGATACAATCTGACAACGATAAGTATACGTGTGCAACAACCAATATGTCTAGGGTTTTGGTGTAGCTAACTGTTCATGGGCAAAGAGTTCCTTTACTTTGCGCTGGTTCTGTAACTGGTCAATACTACTCGGACTACGAATGGAAAACAGAGCACTTCTGTTGTCTAACAATTCTATGCTCTCATGCAGTTATTTTGTATAGAAAATAAAGGGATGTCTTTGTTGTTTTTACACCCAAAAGGACACTTTGAGGCTATAGAGGTTTTACTCATTTGCATTTACAGTACAGCGGTGCTTTGAGCTAAATGCTAACGACACCACGCCAAAATGCTAACAATGACAACGCTAACATGCTGATGTTTACCAGGTCAATTGTTTACCATCTTAGTGTGTTAGCATGCTACTATTTCATAATGAGCGCTTAACACAAAGTGCCAAGGTTGATGGGAATGTTGTTACTTTTAGGTAGGTTTTGGGTAACAAACAAAAGTGTTGGACAATTTGAAATTGCCCCTGATTTAGCCTTTTCACACTGTCTGTTTTAGATTCAAGGATTCAAGATTCAAGGGTTCTATTATCATAAGCACAGTAGCTACAGTGTAGTTATGGCAGAGATGGAGTACTCGAGTCCTGGACTCGGACTCGAGTCGGACTCGAGTGCCGATTTTCGGGACTCGTGACTCGACTCGGACTCGCGCACTGATTGACGCGACTCGGACTTGGACTCGTGAATTCTCGCACACGATGACTTGGACTCGGACTCGGACTCGTGAATTATCGCGTACGCTGACTTGGACTCGGACTCGGACTCGTGCATTTTTCCCCCCACGATGACTCGGACTCGACTTGTACATTGACGCTCCGACTTGGACTCGGACTCGGACTCGAGCAAGTTTTCTATGGAGTCTGATGTCCTCTATCCTGGCGTGTGCACCGGTTGCGAGGCGAGTTCACGTACTGGGCCCCGCTATTCCAGTCTAAATATGTCTAGAGACACACCCCGCATCGTGCTGTATGCTTTCACACATTCTGCTTCCACATTGGAAAAGAGCAGCGCAAAATGCTCTATGTGGAAACAATATTGAAGAGAAGGCTCCGTAACACATTACTCTAAACATCGAGTTCAGACATATAGGCTGTCTTGAACACTATCATCAGAGTAACGTGATCTAATCAATAAATAAAGATTCAGCCGATAACACGAAAGCACACGGCTACTTAACATGCAGAATGACGTCATTTTGCATGCTAAGTAGCCATGTGCTTTCTGGGGCTAAATCTTTATCAGTAAACCGATTTAACCGGTAAAAGTTCCTTCAAAATAAGAGTCCCGATCTTATTACTATCAAAATAAAAGTGCAAAACGAAAACTTTACCATAGGAAAATATTGGCATACAAATATAATCACTTCTCTAAAAGGTAACTCATTTTAAACATAGTTTATTTATATATAATAATAATAATAATATTAATATTAGTAATAAGCTTTATATTTGTATAGCACCTATTACAAGAATTGTAGCCAAACTGGCTTCACAGCAGTTCAATAGACAGATTAGTATAACATGACAGGATAAAAGCAATGTAGAGGAGCAGCTACATTTCAACACATATATCCACGAAGATTAATACATGAAGACTTGTGACTCGGACTTGACTTGGACTCTTCTTAGGTGACTCGGACTTGGACTCGGACTCGAACACAGGTAATGATGACTCGGACTCGGACTCGACTCGGACACTCCTTGGGTGACTCGGACTTGGACTCGGACTCGAACACAGGTAATGATGACTCGGACTCGGACTCGACTCGGACACTCCTTGGGTGACTCGGACTTGGACTCGGACTCGACTACGACTCTCCCTTGGTGACTCGGACTTGGACTCGGACTCGAAGAGTGGTGACTCGAGAGTGACTTGGACTCGTGAATTGGTGACTTGACTACAACACTGAGTTATGGCAATGAAAATCGTAGGTCCCGAGCTCCTCACACAATGCATCAATTTAAGGATTGATTTGAGATGTTATTGATTCTCTTTAAGTCCTTTGGCTCCTTGCTGTTTGTCCCACTGGTGCCTTATGTCTGTCTGTAATGACCCGGATTAAAAGATCTAGCTGAAGGTGAGCGGTTCAGCTGCAGGTTTCTGTGGTTTGAAAGCATCAAACTGAACAAGGTCGAGCATGGGGACTACTGTGGTTACATTACTGTGGTGACATGCTCTTAAAAGGCCGAACTAAGGAACTAAAGCTGAAAACTGATGCAGTTATTTGGGAAGAATTACAATCTTGAGAATGCAATTAAGTATGGGAACATTCTGGATTGTGGAAAACTACAAAAGCATACAGTACTTGCACATGCGTGATAGTGGCAATGCATAAAGTGCTGCATGGGTGGGCCTGACGGAGATGGTATAATAACACTGTAAAGAACAATGTATGCCATAGAAACCATTCATACACACATCGTCATTTGATCCGTTGTTGATACAAAATGATTAGGACGGCTGCATCATCTTCAAACATTTGGAGAGTCAAAATGGCAGCTGCTTCAACAGTATTGGAGATTCTTTTGAGAATCACCCAAAGAAAAATATCCTCATTAAAAGCACGACTTATTACAGTTTACGCAGCATAAATATTCCATATTTACAAAGACTAAAAGCTGTGTTTGTCAGAGTGTGTGTGTTTGTGTGTGTGGCCCCTAACTCGACCATGTGCTAACCCCACACAGCTGCAGAGTCCCCTTGAGGGTTTGTCGCACAGGCAACAGAGGAAGGGCGGAGGAGAGGGGGGGGGGGGGGGGGGCACGGAGCGAACATTCTCATTTCCATGCGGCACTGTTCTGGCAAAGACATTGTACACCGCTGTGGATGTGCGTCTCTTGTGCTATTGCTCAATCTTTTTAGGCCTGTCAGTTAGGGTTTTCATCAGACTGCTCTCTGGGCGCCGGGGGGGGGGGGGGGGGGGGGGGGGGGGGGGGGGTACTTCAGTGTGGCAAATTTGTTCTGTGTGTTAATGCGATGTATACAGGAGATGGAGAAAGATGCTCTTCTGGGGGAATTAAATCTGATTGTTATCTCGAATATGCATTCCAATTAAGTCTTGAATGCCGGATTAAGAGGTTTGTTTGTTTTATTTGTGAGCTTCATGAAACTACACCAACACTTCTTTCCGGCTGAAAAACAGTAATGGAGAAACCAAGGAGTCGCAGGTTCCTCAAATATCCCTGTCAATCAAACGCCGTTTCCTCTGAGTGCGCTTTCTATCTGTCAAGGGTCATAGAGAGTGAGGATGAGACCCATCCCCTCCCTCCCCCCATCTCCCCCAACTCCCCCATCTCCTCCATCCCCATCCCCATCCCTCCCTCCTCTCCCGCTCCTTAGAGGTGTATCTCTACCTTGTGCATCACGTCTGGGCATGACCTGTTGCTAGGTAACCCTGGGTCACAGCTGCACACTATGGCAGACCCTTTTTTTTATTTATCAGTGAGTTATGTGGGAGACGGGGGCTGTAATTTATTAGTTTGATATTGGGTAGGCAGCGCAAGTTTGGGATTGTAAAAAGAGGAGACGGCCTATAGCTCATCAAAATGCTCATTCTGATCCCAGGCCTCGCTCTGCTGAAGAGATTCACAACAGAGGGGATCACAACATTATAAATTCATCTGCTTTTTACTAAGAAAATCAAGCATCCAACAACAAAGCCAATGGTAATGCACTTTCCATGCTGGTAATTGAACAGATGTGGTCAGAGCTTAGAGGACCGAGGGAAAGAAATTCATCTCAGTTCTGTTTGTGACTGATTCATGTCCAAGGATGAAGTGGCTGCAGACAAATAGTGTTATCAAGCTTTGTAGTGACATGACAATGTTCACGCTGCAGTGTACGTTTATGCAAATCCAGCATCAGGCTGATTGAGTTCACCTGGAAGAAAGGCCTTTCAAAGAAATAAAAGCAACATTTACAGAAAAATATGATAGGTCTGTTAATGAACTGGAGTATGGTTAACTCAGCTTTTAAGGGAAATCGTGCAAATTCTGTTGATAAGATTGATATCACCCAGGTTCATCCATGGAATATGCATCAACAGCCAGCTGATGATTAGCCTAGCTTAGCATAAAGCAAAAAACAGGCTAAATTAGCTCTGTAAGGTAACACGGTTAGCCTACAAAATCACTAATGCTGCATTTCTGCTGCATGGGACTCAACGTGCTCATTGTTGTTTTTTAGCTAAAGTTACCTGGTACTTTTTTTGTACCATCGCAGTAGAGGTTACAAGCAAGTTTAGCCGTCACTACAGGGTGGAGTTCAAACACTGCAGACCACTGATTGGTCAAAAGGAATTGTCGCTACTCTGGCAAGGGACATCTTTTACAAACCCACCACATAGCCAAGGTATACCATCCATTTGTTTCTTCCAAGCCACCAACCAAACCACAGTGGGAAATGAATAAGGGAAACGCTTGTACAAAAAGTGAATCCAGTCGCGTTGAGCGGTAGGAAGGAGGCATAACAGACCACCTTGTTGCTACGACAAGACTCTGTCTCTGCTCCCAAACACGAAATAGTCAGGGTCATAATCCCCAGTGAAAAAGCTCAGACTCGTCTTGTTTCTACGAGTTCAAAAGACTTGGTTATACATATCGTAAGTATATAGAATAATTGGGTTTCTATAACATCAGAAGTTCATTTAGATATTTTAGGCATTGCAAAAAGTGTAAAGATCTGTATTGGTAGTTACATTTTTGGATAATATGTGTTATTATTTAATTCAAGGAATGTTAATGCAATTTCTTACATTTGTTGTGTTTTTACCTGAACCAATGGGTTATACCAATCGTCATCATCGTATTGATGAAGTCAAAGAATATGGAGGATGTTTGCCAATTAATGATATTATGTACTGTTCAATAGTTTCAACATTCTCAAGAACTCGTGCAGTGTTTGATTTCATTATCTAAAAATGTAAAATAAGACATTTCGGAAATCTCTTTGTTTTTAAACCCATGTTTTTGGAAGATTGTGTACCAGATCTAATTGTATCATTTCTCAAAGTATTGTCACATTAATTCATAGTGACACTTTATCAAAAACCCTAAAATGAGGCTGGCAAATGTCAGGACAGACTGCTGCCATCTGAAAGTTTGTACAGTTTGTGCAACACTTCAGCGTGATATTAATTTGTGATGCATCTGCTGCTTGAGACGGAGCCACAGACCCACCTCCCTGTCCTGAACAGAGCCCCCCCCCCCCACAACACTTACTCCTCCCCTCCCTAATGTGTGTGTGATGAATATTTCTCAGATGCTTCCTTTAGGCCATATCTGATCAAAACAAATGCACCTGCACTTTTCCTCCCCCCCCCCCCCCCCCTCCTTCTTGCCACTGCGACTCCCCCAGGACGGGTAAAAATTGACTCCCTGGCTTCCTCCACCAGGCAATTACGTGCCATCTGTTCCCATCTTGGTTGTTCCAGCTCGTTTTGTTTCTGCGATTGTTCGTCTAATATCATAGGCCTGAAAGTGTGAGAGAGGAAGGGTGGAGGTGGTGGTAAGCGGGGGGGTGGGGGGGGGGGGGGGGGGGCACCAAAATGAGGAGTGGCATGAAGAGGAATTAATCGAATCTAACAGCAGAACCAGATCTTCCCCTCTGAAAGGAGATAGTCCCACAAGAATGAGGACCATTACCATATTCATCACCTAATATTGCCTGCTGTATGCAAAGTGGGAGAGAAGAGAGCAATATGACTTTCTTGACCACCTTTCTCTTTCCATCTGTGAACGCTTCTTTTTTTAATTGTTTGTTTGCAACAAGTCCACTTCGTACCTGCTGCCTTTTGTTTGGGAGTGGCAATAACAAGCCATTAACTCCCCTGTCACACATCGCACTGATATTTATATATATGGTGCCACGCGGAATCACATTACTGTGTTGTTACAGTAACTATTGGGCCCATTACTCTCTGCCTCACACACACGGGCTGGAATTTAATTGCAGGGATGTTGCAGTGGAGGCGAGCAGCTGCATTGGACACTTTTAACAGTGATATCAATAACGGCGCGCTACCTTAGGCCCATATAATTTTCCGTCTCTCCTGACAGAGCGGAAGATAGAAATAATCAGTCACAACACCAGCCAGGCAGCCTGTAGGACCTCGTGTGACATCCAGCAACAGTGATGGCTCAAGACCCATCTGTGTCCAGGGGGCAGCGCTCAGTGTGTGTGTGTGGGTGTGTGTGTGTGTAAGGGTAATTGGTGAGAAGATGTAGGATCCTATAAGAACAGGACATCTGTTACACTGCTTAAAGGCTTATACCACTTGATCAGCGTGTGTATATGTGTTCGTATGAGTGATAAACAACAAGTGGAGTTGATGACACCGTATATGCTGAGTTTTTGCTTAGTAAAACATTTTGGTTATAAAAGTTAGATTGTGTTGGGGGATGAAATGTATTCACGAAGACATACAAAAGATACATCAGGAAATCTTCTCCCTTTTCAAAGCTTCATTTTGGAATGAGAGGAATCACCATCATATGAAGGTGAATGTGTGATCTCTAATTGGGAGCTTGTTAAAAAAGCCTCCTGAACTACCTGGGAGTGAAGTCAGCAATTTTGGAAATGATTAATTTATCTTTTGAATAGGTTAAGTACCTTTATATGACTTTACTTAAATGAAGGCAGTCATTTCTCTCATCAACTAACATAATACAATATCCAAATTGAGACTTTGATTTACCCCTACCTTAGAGGACTTCGCTATGTGACTGCTCGAGTAAATAAGGTAGATAAGATTGCATCGTTCTAACTAAGGAGATATATTATTTATTTAGTTGATGTCTTATTTGGTTCGAGAGAACACAATACTGTACAGGTTGCTCTCTTTTCGAAGCTTTGTATTTGCTGACATCCAGTGGTTAACTGGTGAACACTAGTCAAACAACCATATGTCAAAGTGTCTGTGTTAGAACATTAATATAAATACAGTAATAACATGATCCAGTATTCATTCATTATATGGCGTAAAAGTATTACTTGTATCAATATATTAAACCTAGTCGGGATTAAGTATGCAGATTTTAAAAAACATCTGGTACCACTTTTTATTTTTCTTAATGGATTCTTTTTCTGTGGATAACCTAAATGCTACTTTTAGATCCTTATTTAAATGCTGAAGGTTACACCGGAAATATCACTTTTACACTTTATAGTTCACTCTTTATCCTTCTGTGTTCTGAATATTTCTCTCAAGGCCAAATCTCCAAATGACAAAAGTGCCATCACCCAAAATCCAAAACTAAACTATCAATGTTTTATGATACTTTTTGAGTTAGTTTACAGTTTCAAATCAATCAATATGCAGAAATGGTCAGTTGAGTTATTCCCAAAATGACAAATAATCCTCGGACAGGGTGAGGGAGGGCAGTGAGGTGAGATGGGGGAGTGACAGAGAGGTGGAGGGAGGAAGAGGTGGAGGCGCCAGGACAGAGCAGAGGGAGCAGCAGAGGAAGAAGCACACCTGGACTTCAGGTAGGACATGCTTCTGTTTAATGCTTCTTTATTGTTTATGCACTTCTTGTATACTCGCATTTTGCAGTAAAGAATCTGAATTAAAGCCACTGTTTAGCCAATGGAATTTGGAAATAAAGAGGCAGTTCTTTGCTGACAGATTTCTTAGTTTTAACCGACTGAACTGCATTTAATTTACATTTCAAAGAGCTCTTTACCTGCGAGCTTTATGCTCCATAAGTTGCGGTGAATGGCTCCATTGTTTAGTTTCGATACGCTGGTGCACATCCTGCATAATCCTCTCAATTATGAATGCTATCATTTATTCTATAGCCTCAGCACCTCAGCGGAGGCCGTCCGGTAACTAAGCAACTAGTGCCTCTCATTCATCATTAAAGTGGGGTAACATGAGAAGACCCGGTGGCCTGCCTCCGGGAGAGTGACCGGGATTTGTTACTGACACATAAACTACATTTTCCTTCAATCCAACAAAGACCGATGGCTTGTTCACCTGATGCAGTTCTGACATGGAGATTTGACTCAAAACAATGTTTTTCTGTTCTAAATTCTGCATCCTCATCAGCATTGAACAAATGTCACCCACAGATAACATCTGAAACATCGTGTTTAAAACATGTGAATCAGATTGTATCCATTGACACTGTTAGGTCACTTGTTTCCAGGGGGACCTTATTGTGAGCATGCAGGAGTAAACTGACACCTCACCCTTTCATCCTTGCAAAGGCCGTGTTGTTTTGCTCCTGAGGGGAAAGGGCTCTATATTTAGTTCTACACTGTTAACATATATATACGCTGATATCCACAATTGCCAACTCAGAATATTATATTTTTAGTAGGGCTGACCCCTCTCCTCGCAGTGTCTCGCATATTTTGTGCTGGTGGTGACAGACAGAGTTCAGTTTCAATCCCTTCAGCAGATAAGCGCTGCTGTTTCCACAAGATGTGACAATGAGGGTCTGTGCCTCATTCGGAAGCAACTATTCCACACGGTTTAATGTTTCATGATGAGTGCCATTAAGTGAAGTGACTTGGCTCAGAAGTCCCTCTGCTTTACAGGCATGCATTGATCCTTTAACGATCATATGAGGTCAGAAATAGCTTTAAATACTGATGTAATATCCCATCTATTTGAACAAGTGAAGCATGACTTGCTACTTCAAGGCAAAGCTGAAATGAGAAACGTGCATTAGACAAACTGGTGGTCAAAATCCAACATTTTCTGTTGTAGCGATAAGAGGTCCGAACACAACACTGACCTCAGGTAAACAGAACAGTGGTTACCTGATAGCCCTTTACAGTCTGGTTTGAAACTGAATATATTGTTGGAGGGATAACGTTTCAACGGAAGGGAACATGTGTCCCAGTTTTAAAACATCAACAGAAATGTGCACTAGACCTCAGGGTATACTGGATATGTCAGATAGATCTGGATTTAAGACTGAAGAGTGCATTTGCAAAACTTCACAGGATAATTTTTGATAGAAAACTCTTTTGTTGTTCTTTAAAAAAGCATTTAATATATAATACATTTTCTTTTGCACTTTCTCTTTGTCTCAACAGGAACACACAAAAAGTAGTGAAAAGTGAAACCTTGATTGACAAGAGGATTGTTGGAATCTACTGTTCACAATGTTAATGCGGTCTCATTCAGAGAGGAGAGCCCGCCTTGGGCTCACAGCCCTGCTGACACACAGCACTCCAAAGCAGAGAGATGTGAGCCCCCCTCCTCCGCTAACTTTTACCCCAAGGGAGTCCATCTTCACACCTATATCTCTTACTTCACCACCTCCCTGGGTGACTCAAGCTCTTGCCAACCTGGAGCAAGGAGAACAAGAACTTCAGAGCCTCAGGGAGCGACAGCAGGTCGAAGTGGAGGAGGTGAACCGTGAGTTGGACAACGCTGCGATTGAAGCTCACAGAGAAGAGCGTCGCCTTCTTGAGAAAATTGAGCAAGACCACAGAGAGGCCCAGAGACACATCAGCCGGGTGAAAAGGGAGAACGCTGCAGCTGTGAGAGTCGTGCAGTCACTTGTTGACCAGCAACTTAGAAAAGTTGGACAACTGAAGGAACAGATACAAAGATGGGGCAGTACTGCTGGTGGATCCAACAAAAATCAGCTCCAAAGAGGAGCGGCAGAGCTCACCCAACCTTGGGAGATCGCTCTAACAATGAAAAGGGTCAGCTTCTTACCAAGCACAGGGTCCAAGGCCTTACGCTTAGGGGGAGTTGAAGTTCAAGAGCAAGGTATGATCTACCCAATTGGTGTCTGTGGTGACCAAGGACAAAAGTGTGCCTTGCACTCAAGGGATGCAGCATTTTCAAACATTATCCCAGTCGAAATTCGAAAAGAACCCCAACCAAACAGAGCTGGGCCAAGGAAGAGTCCAGAGGAGAGCAATAAGGCAAACATGCGTGTTGTCCGGAAACTACGTCTCTCAAGCTCTACAGAGAATGAGGAGCATCTCAAATCACCCACCTTGAAGTCCCCAATGCCAAGACATCGTGGTGCATCTGAGTCGTCCCAAGACGAGGACGTAGAGTCCTTGTGTTCAGACACACAGGGGCAAGACCTTTTCCTTGCTATCCCACCGGTCTCCAGTCAAGGAGAATCTGAAGGTGATGAATCTGACAGCAGACACAATGGAACAAGGAGGCGCTCCATACTGAAGGGTAAGAGGAGGCAAAAAGCCCTTGTCTTGGTTTCATGTGAAGAACCGTCCTGCCCTACAGACGCAAAAAGCAGTTATGCAGCAACATCTCCAAAGACTATTCGCAAAGGTTCCCCCTCAAGGTACAGTCTTGTCGATCATCCACTGTCACAATGCAACCCAACCAAGAAAAAGACCTCAAATCAATCTTCAATGGACAGTGGAAGTCCTCCGTCCCCAGTGGACAGTGAGGATTCCTCTTACATCTATACTGTGAATATTCCATCCAATGAATCCCTCAATCGAGAGCACTATCGCTCAATGTCCACCACTGACCTCTCAGGTAAACTGAGCACTTTGATAAAAGGTGACAAAGGTGAGCGTAGAGGAATTAGGAAGGTCAACAGAATGCGTCTAGCCTATGAACCTGCCACTCTTGAAGAAGGCCAAGTTAATGACACTGAATCGGACAGGAACAACGTTATTTGTGAAGGACAACGATCAAGATCACAGACCCGTGTTACACAGGGTTCAAGTTTAACCAGCGGGAGCAGATCTCTCTCAATGTCAGCCATTGAAGGAGACAAATTACACCTCGGTAAGGAACCACAGCAATACAACAAGAACAAGACAGAGAGTGTCGTGCCAGCTTTGGGGGAAGTGGAGGAGGAGGAGGGCGGTTCAACGGCGCTCGACTCAGCCTATCTGGTCAAACAGTTTGGAAAACAAGGATCAGGTCGCACTGACTTCAACCTACCAAGCGGCGTCCATACAACCATCAAGGGGCAACTCTTTGTGGTGGATTGTGGAAACGCCCGCATTCAGGTGACCGATCTCCAGAAGAACGTCGTACAGCAAGTGACTCCTTCAGGATCAGAAAGGTCTTCCCGCATCTGCAACTACTTTGACGTGGCTGTGAACTCAAAAGGCCTCATCGCCCTGACCTGTGCGGCTGAACGAGCTGTGCTGGTCTTCAACCGCCATGGACGCCTCCTGCAAACGTTTGGAGGCACTTTGATTGGCGCTACCAACGAAGAGCTCGATGCTCCCAGAGGGGTGACAGTTACACGCCAAGATGAGTTCTTGGTCGCTGACCTAAAGCGTGGCACCCTTACTTCCTTAAAGCTGGACCCCAAAACAGGGGCCAGGTTGGAGCGCACGGTGGTGACTGGGTACCACAGACCCTACCTAGTGGCAGCCTGTCTCACTACTGGGTTCATGGCAGTGTCGGAACGGGGAAATGAGACTGGACGCGTCCCATGCATCCGGGTCCTGGAGCCTGGCTGGAACACTATTCGGATCCTAGGGGTGTGCTCTGGCTTGGGGCCTGTTCTCACCTTCCCTTGGGGTCTCTGTATTGACAGTGATGGGGATGTCCTGGTGGCAGACTGGGGAAAGCAGCACCACCGTGTTCTCATCTACCCATCCACAGGTGTTGGTTGGCCCCTGGTGAATGACAGCCTCAGCAGCCCGAGGGGCCTGGCGCTGCTCCCCGATGGTCACATGGTCGTGTCAGACAGCATGAATCACTGCATCAAGATCTACCACTACAAGTAAACCGCGGAGGATGACTAACAAAGAGATAGAAACAAACATGGATAGAGTTAGCACTATATTTTAGAAGTTATTTATAATATCATAGGGAAATTATAATGTGAGTTTCTTTGAGTATTATTTACAGCCTCTACCTCCTACCTACTTTAATTTGACGTTTGATGAGAGTTCAATTGGGGATTGACCTCTATAATCACTATATTATTTAGAATTATGGACAATTATTACAAATTATTTGCATCATACCTATCCATTAAAAATATCTGAGTAAAAATGCATGCTTTACATTTCCCTTGAGTGTTTATAAACTATATTCCAATGTATTAATAACCCATAATGTTCTGTTCCTGAACGATATACGATGACATTTTGTGAATTATACTGTTAAGGAAATTGTGCGATCAAATGTGTTAACATTGCTAACCTTAGTTTCTCTGATTAGGTCATCTCTTTGGGAGTGAACCTTTGCATACTGTGTCTGAGGGGTATCTGCTGGCCTCCCAGAATGTTGTTATAATGTAAATCTGCTTTGATGTCCTCTTATAAAGAGAGCCTGTTTCACTCAGAACTGTACGTGCTCTTTTGAAGGATACTTGCAAGTATAAAAAGATCTTTATTGCCTTTAATACGAATATTGTGTTGATGTACGTTTGTTACCTAACTGATTATTCTCTCTGGACCACAGCTGATTTTAAAGCTGCGACAACAATACCCATAAGGCAAAACATTTGATCAATCAATAATCAAGACAAGTTAGAGAACTGATCATTTGTATTGTCCATATCTCTGACTGGAAAACATTCAACTTTGGTTTAACTCTAATTTTGCATGTTCCTGTTGTCACTGGGGCTAATGTCCAACCCTTTAGCTTTTGGGTATTTCTCTGTGACCAGGATTTCCCCAACACACCTGTTTTTCCTGAAAAGTCTGTAATCAATCAAAAAAGGGAACAAGACGCTGATCCAAAGAACAAATGCAGCAAATGAGTAATTGCCCAATTTTGCAATAACGGAAATTCTGACACACAGTGTATGTAAACACACACACACACACACACACACACACACACACACACACACACACACACACACACACACACACACACACACACACACACACACACACACACACACACACACACACACACACACACACACACACACACACACACACACACACACACACACACACACACACACACAGCAGTATAAAGTGCAGGTTCAGTTTCTGCTCCACAGTCTGACTTCACATCAGAGGACCGCACAGCATGGAGCTGTTCACCAAAACTCTGTTTCTGTGCCTAGCACTCGCCCTTACTAATGGAGCACCTGCGTGAGTATTAATCAACTATTTCATCTTGAAATTCATTTACACTCATTAGGTCATGATGTGCTAGTTTTAATACTGATCTCAAGATCCTTTACTGCCAACATCATGTGCATTTCCAAGAGTTGTTCCAAGCCTTGAAAAGAGAACTCTGTGTGTTTATTTAGGCTACAAAGCAAAAAGAATACAAAAAATAATAGCTTGTTATATAGTGCAAATCAATGCATAAATCCAGTAAATGCATGGGTCCTGCTTCAGATGCAATGAGTAACTAATGTGTAATTTGTGCTTTCCCAGTACAACCAATGCAGTAGAAAGTCACTGTTTATCCATTTCATAACTGTGTTTGTTCGTTCTCAAAGTCCACAGTTTGGATCAATTGATCAAATAAAACAGTGCCGGCCCTTTAAAAAAATGGTTTAACGTCATCATTTAAGTTGCGCTGACAGCCTTTTTCTCATAGTGTTACTGTTTTCGTTACCATTTAAATATTGAATTCTATTTATTACTTTTATTTTAAATCAAATCCACCTGTTTTAGATAATATATTTATTTTGAGTTTGATTTGCAGGTTGGTTGTTATTTGTATTGTTACTGTATATTTTATTATATTAACTACTATTTATTGCTATTTATAAAATACTGTTATGAACACTATACAATGTCTTTATTTTTGTAGATACCAGAATACATGACACAATGAATCTTTGTAATATATTTATGTTCTCTAGTTTAAATAATCATACCAGTATTTAAACAATGTATGCTGGTCACCTGGAATCCTGGTAAGCTTCCAGCATGGTATATTTAATACTATTATTTATTAAACATAAACTGGTGATAGATGGATGCTGTTTTTTTTAGCTGGCCAGGATGGCTGGTTTAGCTGGTTTAGCTGGTTTAGCTGGTTTAGCTGGTTTAGCTGGTTCAGCTGGTGCACCAGCTAAACCAGCCATCCTGGCCTGAATTCTAGTCCCAGTCCGCCCCTGGTGCATAGTCAATCATGTCACTGATTGACCTTGTTTCAACATGACTCAAGAATTTTTCGAAATGAAATGTTATGTGGTGGAAATTAAGGATCTATTTTATGATCCACAGGCACCATGATGCAGCAGTAGACGGTAGGTTTAAATATATATATTACAATGATAACCTGTCTCATATACACATTAACTGTATTTTCCAATAATTTCAGTTGCTCTAATGGTAACAAGAGATATTATGTCCATGCTTAGATGCTTCTCTACCAGACCGGTGTGATGGGCTTGGGTTTGATGCCATTACTCCTGACGAGCAAGGAACCACTTTCTTCTTCAGAGGTGCGGAACATTTCTGATAAAGAACAATGGAATTTATATTCTAACTAGTCTAATTTTAAACTGATGATTTCCCTTCAGGTAGCCACTTGTGGGAAGGCTTTCATGGTCCAGCTCAGCTGTCCAATGAGTCCTTCCAGGAGCTTAATGACATCCATAACATCGGCCATGTTGATGCCGCCTTCCGCATGCACAACATAGAGCACGACCACGATCACATCTATTTCTTCCTGGTACGATCCACGGATACTATTACTTGTGATGTGGTTTGTCAAAATATTCTTATCCAAAGCTATATTTCTACCTGTCCTTTTTCTGATCTTATCTATAGGATGACAAGGTGTTCAGCTATTATGACCACAATCTGGAAGAAGGGTATCCGAAAGAAATCCAGCAAGACTTCCCAGGAGTCCCCTCTCATCTGGACGCTGCTGTGGAGTGCCCCAAAGGAGAGTGCATGGTCGACTCAGTTCTGTTCTTCAAGGGTGAGTTGGCATTCGTGGTAGAAATATTCATCTCGCTGAGTGGAAAGTATCACAGAACTGTGCTTCCCTCACTAATATAACGATAATGCTGCTCCCTAGTGGAGGAAAGTAGCTGCACCGGGAATACATTTGGTCATAAAGCCAGACCTTCTTCCCCCAAACACAGGTCGTAAGGTCGTCTGTAAAAAACAGCTTATGATGACTTTTTGCTTTTTTATAACGGAAGTCGGGAGACACCTACAATTTTCCTACAGGTATCATTTAAGGTTTATCTTATCTTATAATATGAAGAGGGTATTGGCAACTAGGACTATTTGTGTCCCGTGTATAACAACGTCCACGTATTTATATACACATACGTTTTAATTAGACCTTTGTTAACAATTGAGCACATTCAAACAAATAATTGCCCCCACAGGACAGGATGTACATGTTTATGACATTGTAACAAAGAGAGTGAAGACCAAGACGTGGTCCCACCTGCCCGTCTGCACCTCTGCTTTGCGCTGGCTAGAGCACTACTACTGTTTCCACGGAAACAACTTCACCAAGTTCCACCCGGTATCCGGAGAGGTGAGCGGTGTTTACCCAAAGGACGCCCGCAGTTACTTCATGAAGTGCCCCAACTTCGGTGAGTTCATCCAGAAAAGAACAAGGAAGTTTGATTCAAATGAGTTTCTTGTAAGAAATAGAAACAGATGTATTTTGGGTGAATGTATAATCTTCTGTTCAGGTCATGGCGGTGACTACAAAGTCCTGAAATGCAGTGATGTCAAAATAGATGCCATCACCACTGATGATGCAGGCAAAAGTTACTTCTTCGCAGGTAAAGTAACAAAATAATAACAAAATAAGAGGTCTTTAAATGAATATTCCAACATTGAGCTATTTTCCTTTGATCATTTGTGAAGAACTTGCTGTGAAGCTTTCTTTAAGACTGTATTTCAAACCCCCTTTAGGCCCCATCTACATGCGTCTGGACACCAGGCGTGACGGCCTCCACGCCTTCCCAATCACCAGGTCGTGGACGGAGGTGACCAACGGGGTGGATGCTGTCTTTTCCTACGCTGATAAAATTTACTTGATTAAGGTAGGCCTTAAAGTAACAACAAAAAGCCAATTTATGTAGTTAGGCCTATGTGTTGAAATGAATACACCCTGTTCTCCCAAACGCACGCAGGATGATCAGGTTTACATCTACAAAGCAGCTGCTCACTACACCCTGATTGAAGGATACCCTAAAACCCTGAAGGAGGAGCTCGGCATTGAAGGACACGTGGACGCTGCTTTCGTCTGTCCTGATGATCACACAGTTCATATTATCATAGGTAAGGTTACTACGGGCTTATCCAATTCATTTTTGGGTTAAAAGTTTTCTGCTCGACTCCTAAAATATTTCTTCAACAGGAGGGACGATTCGTGCGGTGGACCTATCTGCCACGCCCAGGGTCGTGATCCAGGAGAGGCCCCTGCCTTTCTCCGGCATTGACGCTGCTTTGTGCAGTGCAGAAGGAATTAATGTGTTCAAGGGTGCAACGTATTACCACTACGAAAGCCCCATGACACTGGCTATGAGCAGAATCGCCCCTGAGCCTCTAAATGTTACCAGAGCAATGATGGGATGTGAGGAATAGGATGAAAGAACAGTCAAACATTTTATTCCCCTACTACGCACGCAAGAAAATAAATGGCATCTATCCATAAGAATCAAAATCACTTGGTAAACAGAGAGTAAACAGGTACAAACGTGAGTTTTTGGAAAAGTGTCCCCCCCATGATGAATAAAATGTTGAAACTACATACTGGAGTGTCCTTGTAGTGGTTGGTGTGCCACTATTTATGGTGTCTTTATCATAGAAAATAACATGTATTATTGGTTTGATGTTTTCAAGTTGCATATGTGAAAATTAGAACTATAATGAGGAATAACATCCAAAGGCAAAGTTTAAAGTAATGATGGAGTTTGGCCACAAGAGGCCCTACTGTACAAATGAATGAGTTACAGCAGAAGTAACAGCGGATCAGATCCAAACTGAGCTGATACTGTATGAACAGGTTAAGGAGCAGGTCCTTTTGCACATTTTCCAATTGTGATTTTTAACTAAATACTCTGAACTGCCTTAAAATATGTGAATACTCTGCAATAGTGTGAAAATGCAGCCAATATACGTGCAATATACTGCAAAAACAAAAGAGACAACTCTACATTCAGCCACAATGTTTGGCAGCTTCATACAAATGAAAGGGAGTTGCTGTTCCACTTGGTGTTGCCAGCAACAAGTTGCAGCTGTGCTAAAGTTCTGCAGACCGGGACTCTATTAGGAGAAATGCTTGTTTAATTTTTTGCAAAAATAAGGCCGGATCATAACAATAAGCCAGACAGAGGCATTTTTACTTCAGATATTAAAGGTTTGAAGCAGTGCTGCGTAAAACACACAGATTTGTGTCACACACAGATTTGCTCCCAATATTTGTTTAATTTCTTGATTTCTTTTCACTAATAGAATAGTCAATATATTATAAATGTTTGTATTTTTTTTTTTAAATATGGTATTATGAGGTACATAGTTTTATTTTCGAGAGCTTTTAACGGCTATCATCTGCTTGTATTTGTGTTGGGTGTTTATATTATGTCTAAAAGAAAAATAACTTTTCAATTTAAGTTCCTGTCCGTTTTTTCAATATATTCCCCGTAACAACAAAGTGAGCTTTCAATTTCCACTACACTAAAATCAAAACGTTTATGACCAAAAACAGTTCTAGTCTAGTTATCACAATATACAGTATTTCAGTGTTGTCCATGCCCATATCAGGTCGTACGGTCACGTAGGCAGCAGCCACCAAGAGTCCAGAGCTGGGGAGGCATTAGCAGCCATTCAAGGCCCTTTCACTCCCTGGAGAGGGTTTTGTTCAGACAAAATCCCTGGGACTTTCAGCTCGCATAAAGGAAGTGCTGGCCTCAGCACGGCTTAATGGGCGAGGCCATGAGGACACAGCACACACACACACACACATACTTGCACCGAAACGTGAATTCACGTGCACATAGAAACACCACCGCAGATACACATATTCACAGCAGACAGTACGGACTGCGTTTGCACACACACAGCTGCCAGCTATCCAGTAATACTAATAACGGAAGCTTAGATATTAAACATTTATTTTATTTTGTTCAATTTCAATTTGTATTTATGATGATTGGTTCTCTGGGGACCATGAGCATCCAGCTAGAAGTATCTTATATAGGCCAAACTGAATTTCACCCTGCACCAATAAAGCGTTCAGAGAAATTGTTCTAGAAATAATATTCCGAGTATAAAATCCAGAAAGATGGGGGACACGGACATCGAGGAGGACAGTGTTTGAGTCCTGTGTAAAACAAAAAACTCAGTTTACTTATTTTGTTGACTACTTAACCTCCGTGCATTACTGAATATACCTAACAAATGTAGTTATTATAATCATGACATTTTCCTTAAACACAACCTAGTAGTTTTGTTGTCTAAACATGTCATAGTTTAGTTTAACCACGTGTTTAAAACTTTGAGCGCGTGCCCGTATGTGACATTTACACGTACGCTAAACCATGATCTTTTCATTCACCTAAACGAGTACTTATGTTGCCAAAAAAGAACCAAGGAGTTTTGTTTGTATTCACGTCAACTACTCGTTTAAATCTACGAATGCTCGTACATTCGTGACATATTGTGAATGAGGTCCGTGCGTTATATGCAAAAAAACACTAAATGCAAAGCGACCTTAAAAGGCATTTCAATGAGATCACGTTGAATAAACTCACAAACATCACCGTGGTAAGGCACAATCTTGTATTTTTGCACAGCACAATAATAACAGAGGGTAAACACTCATTGAACACAGAAGAAAAGAGATCCAGGAAGAAAGTGCAAACCATGACAGACATAGGTATGGTACAAAAAGTTTATTCAGTAACAGTTCTGTAAACATCTGAGGTAAATGAACATTTACATCAACATGTTCTTTAACAAAAGGTTCAGACGCAAGGCACTTCTCTTCAAAGACAGTTGTTTGACAACGGGAGGAATAGCAGGGTGGTTCTTCATTTTTCTAACTCGTGCGATTCTGTGTCCCTGCTTGAAGGGGCGCCGTGAAAATCCCTCCACATAACCTCTGTTTTTCTTCACGGGACCTTTCATTCAAGGCTCATCCACATCCGGAAAAAAGTTGGAACGGCCAAAAGTATCTCAATCAGTATTAAGGACAGAAAAGAACAACCGCTTTAGGTTCTTCTTTCGTCCACTCCAAGTCTAATCATATTGTTATTCCCATAAATAAACAAAAATATGTTGATATCCCTTTTCCAAGGACACCCTTTCTCTTTTCCATTTAAACTATCTTCATATCCTCATTACAGTGATCTATTACTATTTAACTGAGCAAATCTTTATCACCATATTGTCAGTACTAAGAACAGCGAGGAACAACAACACATTTCAGTGATTGTAATAAGTCCAATGACCTTTGTCGTCTTTTAGAGACAAAGGTCAACAATTGTTCCCAGAATAATAAAAGGGGTTTTAAAATGTCGGTGTTAGGGTTCGGGTTGAGGCTACCAAGCAAAGCTCTTTACAGGTTCCATCCTGTATTGTGAAATCTTTGGCACAAATATCTTAGGTTAGATTTGACACATCACAGCTAACGTGCTTCAGCTGCCAGATTCAGCTGAAGTTGTTTTTTGGCACCCAAGATTTGTAGAGAGACATGTAAACATTCGACAGAGTCAGCGAAAAGCAAATATATATGTATATATATATGTTTGGTTCATGCTGAAATCCTGCCTGAAGTGATCAGAAGTTACAGGGCAGACATTTAGTCTGGAGAGCACTAACAATGTTTGATAAGCACAATGTCCTCGGAAACCACTTCAACATGTTGAAGCCTGGACCTCGTAAATGCTTACCAAATGCAAAAAGAGTATTAACTAAAGTTTGCCAGCGACTGATAATAAAACTGCTTCCAAATACAATACAACGAGCGTATTGGCTTAGTTAGAGTTAGATAGGAAGTCAGTCACCACTCTCAGTCCATTCACTATCAAGCTGCATTCAGGAGACTTTGATAAGCTTCAAGACTGGAAAAAAATCCACCAAACTATTTCTATAAAAAAATCATAATCTTTGATAATGTGCAAAAGTTAATAATTTGTGATGAACATACATACATTAACATAAGCAATGTATAAGTTACCATTAATTCTAACTCTGAGCTTAATCCAAAAGCGTTCATAAACTGTTGAGCTAATAGATGTTCCAAGATGCCATGGGTGTTATTATTTATACGATATGTGGCCATTTGAGAGTCACTCTCAGATCTGACTTATCGAACACCACGGTGTTCTTTCAGGACAACGCCATGGGTTACTTAGCTGACAGTGAAACATGGAAACAGACCTGGACAAAACTACAACAACAATGAAGACCGTGAGATGTGGTTGAAGGTTCAGAGAAAGTGAGTAAGGGGACCTTGAGTTAAGATTATTTTTTTAAACTACAAAAACAACATTTTGTTTATTTCGAAATGTCAACGTATTCAAATCAGACTTATATTGGGTTGTTTTGGTTATGTGTTTAAATGCTATAGCTAGCACTTTTGTATTATTCTAGTATTATTCCAAGTATATGAAACCTATATTCTGCTCGGAGAGAAACACAAAGATATACAAACCCAGAATGATGTTCGCCCCAAACCTAAATCCTTTGTCCTCTTGCTAATAGGGAGCCTTTTTAATTCCTGAATGAAAACATTCAGAGTAAGATTTGATAAAATAAAGCTGTTGGGAAGTACATTTAAATCAGCCATTTTCGGTTTGGTTTATGTTTTTTTCTTTAGGCAGGAATTAATAAGAAGAACAGGAAAAATGAACATTCCTATGTGGGATATCTGTTAAGAACTGACAGAGAAATAAAAGTTTTTTAGATCATATCGCTTTCTTTTTTTCCAAAAAATCTAAAAGCTACAGTATAATCTAAGTCTAGAAAAATAACCTAGAGTCCTCCTACAGATCAGCTAGGGGCACTCGACAGTTCTGTAACACACTGCAAACACAAGCATCCCAAAGAAGGGGAAGTGATTTGTTCAAGCTGCAGAGCTTCAAACCGCTGTAGACATAGTTAAGGCGCTCGATCGTGTAATATAAAAAAAAAGACCTCAAGTCTTCTAACATTGGATTTTTGCATAAAGTGACCTGTGGGGCCAATGTCAGAAAACGCTAAAGCACTTTTGATCTTCTAGGTAAAAGTCGCTATAAATTGCAGCTTGAGCAGAAACTACCGTTTTTCAAATGTAGCTAGTTTCTCTAAAAACATCTTTGGTGCCTATCAATACTTTGAATATATTTACATATGTATATACTTTATAGTTTACCCTGATGGAACTGCAGAGATGTCATCTTTTAAAACACTGAAACATAATTAAAGGTACACACACACACACACACACACACACACACACACACACACACACACACACACACACACACACACACACACACACACACACACACACACACACACACACACACACACACACACACACACACACACACACACACACACACACACACACACACACACACACACACACACACACACACACACACACACACACACACACACACACACACACACACACACACACACACACACACAGCCTGTGAAGCCTAAGGACTCTGTCTCAGGGTGGGACCTCGGTGAGTCCCTCTCTTCATTGAAACTCCGGGCTGTGTGAGCGCGGCACACTCGTACGGACACGACGCACGGACTGTTCGGCTCCATCATCACGTCACGGTAAGAAATGAAAATAAAGAAACCTCTCCTCCGATGTCTCACAGAAAGTAAATAAAAGATAAATGAAAATAAAGGAATATAGTAACGCTGCCTCTACGCCCCCAATTTATAAGTTAGTCCAACCAGAATCATCATCATCATCATCGTCATCGTCACTATAACCTCTTCTTACTTGTGTCTGTGCTCACTATATATATATATATAGTATATTATATATATATTGCCGTGTGTGAAAGTGAGTTTGCTAAGGAAATGCTGATGGTATGTTTCAAGGATTAATACAAATAAATATGCTTATTCACGAAGAAGATCGATACTACTAGCTAGCGTTTTTATTTTGGCTAAGTTCTCTTTTTATTTTTGAATTGCCTTCCTTGCCTGCAGTTATTGATTGGGCTTGTTTATTGAACATCTATTTTAATTGCACGTATCAACTATGATGTTTGCCTGGTCAGGCCAAACTATTTCTATCTCTACGTCTACCTTATCATTCTGAGATTAAAATGAGCAGCCCCCTCCAAATGAATAGTGTTTTCTTCATGCAGGCATGTCAGTAGCTGGAGGGCATGCTTTCTATGTGTACACATCATGTCTGAATGGTTGTGTAAATGTGTGTAAATGTGTGTGTGTGTGTGTGTGTGTGTGTTAGCTACACTGCCAAGTCGTCGGGACGAGCTCGGACGCCGCCGCTCCTGAAGGCCCGACTCGGCTTCCGGATGTTCGGCGCGGGAGAAGCAGGAGGCGGGTGCATCTCCGCCCTGGTTACCACGGTGAAGTCGTCATGTAGGCCCATTCGAGGCGATGTAGTTTCTTCATCCACCACCTCCTCCGGTGCAAGGGGGGAGAGAGGGGTGTGACGAGGAAGTGTAGGAAACTCAGAGTGTTCCTCCCCATCTGGGAGTGGCGGGGTGCTCTCCCCGTGAGGAGAGGAGGAGGAGGTGGTGGGAGGAGAGGGCAGAGGAGGAGGGCAGGAGGAGGAGTTTTGTCCTTCCCGATTGTGGAGCTCCAGCGCCATGTTGCTCCAGTTCTGATCCATCTCCATCAGCTGACTGCGGCCCCCGACACTCCCCCTCTCGCCGTAAAAGGAAGTGGGCAGGGCCTCCAACAGGAAGTCGTCTGGGTGGAACTCGTCCATCTTTAGTGCTGCGGGCACAGACATCACTGCAGGGGAGGCTTCAGCTGGACTGTAGGCTCCGCCCTCCGCTGCTCCACCCCCCATCACGTTCATGCAGGAGTATGGGATGGACTCACTGCTGACCCCCTGCTTGACCTTCTTCCAGCCCAGGTGGTATATCTCCAACAGGTTGAGGAGCAGAGACACGCAGGCAACCACCAACATGAAGATGATGAAGATTGTCTTTTCAGTGGGCCTGCGAAAACAGACAGACAAGATCAGATTTCATTCACAAATGTATAAAAAGAACAAAATAGTATAACATAGAATGAATTAAATCATTTAACACATGACAAGAATCTTATGATCTTGTGAATTTGAGTTGTCAGGATTCAAGAAAAATGACTAGCCCAATTTTCATGGATTATGTGGAAGTGTGTAGTAGAGGCCAAGCAAGAACTTAGGCTGATAACTGGGATATGTTGGTCCCATGGAATTGGCCTGGTCTGTGCTCTCAATGTTTATTTCCAAAAAAATCGTATTTGTGTTACAAGGTATTCCACCAGGAATATAGGCTTGCATGTGTTTGTCATGCAGCAGCCTGGTCTCCTGAATATAACGTTGATATACAACGTAACAAAGGGGGGACAGGCCAGAGGATGATCATTTCAAGTGAGTGTACAAAGTCATATGATTTCCGTGGAGTACAAAATGTGGTTTTGCATTGCATTGAACACTCAAACACAAACTGTCTAACCTGGAGATGAAGCAGTCCACCGTATTGGGGCAGGGCCAGCGGCCACATTTATAGAGCGGCCTCAGGTGGAAGCCATAGAGGAAGTACTGTCCCAGGATGAAGCCCACCTCAAACAGAGTCTTGAAGATGATGTTGAAGATGTAGGTCCTCAGTAACGCCCCGCGGATACGGATCTTGCCGTGCTCGTCACGAATAGGCGGCTTCTCCTTCTTCCCACCACCTCCTCCTCCGTTACCGACTCCATTGTGATAGAGCGGGTCGTTGTCCTCCTGGTGCCGCCCGGCCTTTCTGAGCTCCTCCTCTCTCTCCCTCCTCTTCTCCTCCATGCGGACTATGTGCAGCACATGGCCCAGGTATATGAGGGTGGGCGTGGAGACAAAGATGATCTGCAGCACCCAGAAGCGGATGTGGGAGATGGGGAAGGCCTCGTCGTAGCAGACGTTCTCGCAACCGGGCTGCTGCGTGTTACAAGTAAAGTCCGACTGCTCGTCGCCCCAAACCTCTTCGGCTGCTGCGCCCAGAACCAAGATGCGGAAGATGAAGAGGACGGTAAGCCAAACCTGGGGAGGAAGGATGGAGGGATTAAAAAACACTGCAGTTAATGTGATCGTGTCATATTGATCTAGTTCATGAAAAGTCAATCAGACACCTTTCCAATCACAGTGGAGTGTTCTTGAGCATTCTCCAGCAGCCGCCCCAGAAAGCTCCAGTCCCCCATGCTTCACTCGATCTCTAGCCTGGATGGAAAACAAGAGTTTTAACTTTTAGTGTTAAGAAAAAAGGCAGTCATTTGAAACAACTGGGCAGTTTTGAGTAAATATCTCTCAAACAAACATAAATATTGCATTTGTTCATTATTATTTTCAGCTGTGGAATACACAATGTGGTTGCTGGAAACCCAATGACGGCACCAGATTGTGATTCCTCAGGGGAAGGCAGACTTACTAAAATATTGTTGTATTGTCAGTGATAAATCCATCGACCAGATATCAGAAGAAAAACTATCTTGATCTGGAAAGGAGAGAAAAAAATATGTGTTATATGTCATTTTCAAACATGGATAAAATGTCACATACATAGAATAAATATCACCAATTATTTTCATCTGTATGGAGTCACTTATTGTAGGATACAACCAAACTGTATGTTTACTGTTCATGTTTAGTGACTGTCTGACTGCTTAAAGAACCATCTCTATAAACAGATGCCTACATATGAATTGAGAGTATGTTGGCGACAGTAGAATATGTTGGTTTCTGAAGGGTTCTGGTTCATCAGGTTTGAGCAAGCATTGGTTGCAACAGTCTGTGTTTAGAGCAGAAGAGGCGTAACACATTGGCTTAAAATGCAATCTCAGGACTCATCGGCTATCGCCTGAGAATGAGCTAGTTGAAACTATCTTTCAAACGTGTGAAACATAGAAGTCATCTCTAAACTCTAGCTCCAAAGGCACGTCTCTGGTTGCATATCAGACAGTAAAGAACGACCAATATATCTTCTGGCTACACCACAAACATCAAAATGCAGCAGGACCTAAAGTTTGTACGGGCACTAATGCAAATAATATAGGGAGCCCTGGTACAACTGTAAGTCATCCTATGTGTGTGTATTTATGCATGTAAGGGAACTTGGTTTGTGCATGCCTTTCTTACTTTATCCAAATGTTAAATTGCGTACAGACATGCATCTATTTGTGTATGTGTGTGTCGCAGAGCAGGCTGGCTAGTGGACAATGGCCGGCCATCTGTGGGAAGTGAATGAGTGGATAACAGGTTGTCCCGGATGAATGCTGGACTCATCACATCCCAGGAATGCTGAGGAGGGCAAATGTTTGCCTGGGATTGACGGATATATACACACGTGCAAACACACACACTCAAATGTACAGTACCACACCAATCTGAAGCTATTTGTAACCTATGTAACATATAATATTTAAGGTAATCCCAAGACTTCTCTCTTATTTACACTCACAATAAGTAGATCAGAGGTCGGAAAAAGCAACAAAAGGAAATCAAATAGTCAAATGAAGTTGCGTTCTGTAATATTGCCCCTTTAATACAATAAAAGTATTTGATATATCTCTGCTTAAGTCCAGAAAAAGTCTGACTTTACCACACCCTAAAGCTGCTCAATGCTCAGTCTATGTGGACTGATGTAACTGTCTACTGAAACGCCAATCTAACAGTGGCATGTGAACATGTACATGATGTGTTGACCTGATGAAATACCATCTGTCAAGACAGACAATAGAGAAGCTGCCAGATGGACATTGTCCTGGCTGCCGTGTGCTTTTGATGGATCAGAGGTCTTTGTGCTAAAACAGCCCAAACAGTTAACTCTTGGCTTGCCGCTTGCACCCCGAAAACCTTTTTAAGATATGAGGACAGAGGCAATGCTCACATGAAACACTATTATGTTTTAATCATATAGCCTGATGTTGGTTAGATGCACATCCATAAACATTATAAGTTAGGTTTTTTAACTTATATAGGCTCACATAGCTGGTTTACACAAGGAAATGATGCTAGAGCTTGATAATGACTAACGGTCAACAAGTGCTGAGGAATTAACGGAAAGAACACGTGTAAAAGTGCATTTAGTGTATTAAAGGGTACAATATTTGATAACAATTTATTAAGCTGTATAAGGTGCGTAGAGGTGACGTAAGAAAATAAATAAGCTTAAATGTGTTAAAATGTGTGCAATACCACAAATAAATAGAGATGCTTAATGTGTGTAAAAGTACAATACAGTTTAAAGAAGCACATCAACAGCTCTTTAAATTTAGATAACGATCTACGAGGAGCAAGAGTCAATCAGGGTGTCCAAATGTGAGGTTTTTATCCCAGAGAAAGTAACATCAACTGAGAAAACAGCAGGGTGGTTAAGAGCTGCAATGCGTTATGATGGACATTATTTGCAAGAAGAATCATAAATCACCATTTAGGAACACTGGTTTTGAGTATTACATAGAAAATATTAAAATTACATATTTTGTACTACACCAATTCTTGGCTTTAACAACTTTGATGGTCTAGCTTGTTTGAGAAATTCCAAAATGACCAAAAAGATGAACACTTCATACAAACTCAAAGGCTAATTGACAGTGTCTAACACATCCTAATTTAATATCCAGGACTCCGTTTGGTGTGTTTTTACTAATAATTGGGATTATCATTGAAAACACAAAATCTCTTAAAAAATGTCCGAGCTTCTATGTAAAAAAATGATTCTAGGAAATATTAGTGGCTTCCTGTCTGCCGTCTTTCCCACAGGGAAGTGACCGCAGCATGAGAGGTGCTCCTAATCCAGCAGGTGGAAGGGTGATAATCCCTCCTCTTCCCTCCCACTCCACAACACCATCACTGCAGCCTCCACCTGCTTACCGCTCTCCTCTGAAACACGGATCCTCCCGCAGCGCCTTCCCTCTTCTTCTTTTTCTTCTTCTTCTTCTTCTGTTTTTACTCCCACCGGCGGGCTAAACGAGGAGTAGGTGAGATTAGAGAGAGAGAGAGAAAGAGAGAGAGACAGAGAGAGAGAGCGAGTTACAGAGGGAGAGAGGGAGGGTGAGAGAGGGAGTAAAAAAAGACGCGAGGCCAGTCTAGCGAAGGCGAAGCGGAGCGGCTGCGTCCCGCGTGGCCAGGGCCATCCGCTACTGTCACACATTGGTATCCCCGTGCATGGGGCGCACGAGGGGGGTGATGGGGGGAGGTGCGTGCTTTTTTGCGTGCGCGTGTGTATGTGAAAGAATAGGCACTCCATCACAACACTGACAAGCCTCATATAAAACTACACCGTTTAAAACTAATGATATGAATGCAGTGTAGGAAAACTTTAGGTGGAAGTACTAAAGTGTAAATATACTCTATTATGAGTACAAGTGATGAATAAAAAAGAACATACAAATGTACTTAAAGTGCCAAAAGTAAAAGTGATAATTATGTGTGCTCTACTTATCTTATATTATAATGCAGCATATAGCCTAGCATTAGTTACTTTCCCTCACTGCACTGAAGTAGTAAGAATATCTGAATTATCCCATACTCTTATCTGACCAAGATTGAGATTGAAATATGCAACAATGAGACTAATGAGTAAAAATTATTCGAAAACAACAAAAAAAGCAATAGCATTGCATAGCAAGTAACAAAGTCATCATTGTGCATGTCTCACCATGGTTAGTTGTTAGGAGGTGACATCAGTTCCTGTTGTGTGTCAGTGACGCTCAGGTGGTGCAGTCACCGTGGGCCGCCAGCAGAGGTCAACACAGGTCAAAACAGTAGACCACTCCATGCATCTGATATAAATGAGAATACAGTACAGGTTGTGTCCTGTTACATTGTTTTTTTTAAATTGATGAGTCACATGGTTAAATGCATGTTAATGGTTTTGACTGCATTTGTCTATATTCTGTGTGATTTGTTTGAAACTGTACCACTAAATAATTTGCAACAAAGTCAATCCATAGTTAGTCAGTTTCCCAGACAGGAGCATCCTTATTATCAAGCAGTGATTTAATCAAACAGTTAGACTGACACATAGTTAAGATAAGATGAAACTTTATTTGTGCTACAAAAGTAGGAAACCGCAAGTGCATTCAGTGAATTAAAGTTTTAACATACAATCTTGTCAATATCATGTAAAAAAATACAGTTTCCATTCTCTCCACCCCTTGAACGTTACACTAAGTATCATAGAAAATGTTCACTTTTTGAGTTGCATTTAAAAATGTTCTTGATCATTCATATGAGTACCACTTGTAATCATTCAGCTTGAAAGTCTTTGGAAGTCTTCCTCAGACTGAGACTAGTTTCTGAGTTGTCTTATTATGCATCCTCTCTCTGCTGGATCTTCTTTTTCTCTCCTTCTGACCACAGAGACTCCTGAAAAAGAAGACGTTTTCAAGCATTTAAAGACTCCCTGCCTTTTGATGACCAAGAGAAAGGATGCAGCACTTCAGACTTTAATGAATCACCTGACTGATTAATGCCTCTACCTAGTGACAGCCTTGGCAACAAGATATGACAGTTCAGCCATGTTGAGGACCATGCAGATAGAGGAAATGGTGGCCATGAAAACGATGAAGATGGTTTTCTCCGTGGGCCGTGAGATGAAGCAGTCCACCAGGTTAGGACACGGCCATTGGTCACACTGCACCAGTCGAGGCATATGGAAACCATCATACACTACGTATAGAGCATACCTGGAGAGACAAAGATGCAAACTGGTGCGATTATACCAAAACCAGTAATATGGCACACAGAAAATTGCAGAGCATACATGAAGCCTCCTTCAAACAGCAGCCTGAACAACAGACTGAAGGCGTACGTCCACCAGAGGGCGCCAGCTATTGGGAGTCTCCGTCTCTTTAGAGTGTCCAAATCTTCCTCTTGGCTTTTGTTGCTGAGGAAACTAGATCTACCTGAACCCTGTAACACAAGATGTAACATAACGTGATGACAAGATACAACTAAGACCCAACTACCTAATAAATGACCAAATAAAGCATGCCATGGCAAGAAAAAAGTATAACATGGGTAGAGGAAGCATAACGTGACAAAATAAAGCAGGAAATGGCAAACAAAAGTAAAAAGATTATACGATAAAGCACATGACAAGATAAGAAGAGACAAGAAAAGACAAAACTTGACAAATTAAGCATGAAAACTAGACACAAAAGGAACAATTCATTGAAAAAAAAACAGGACAAGATGACCCATGTCAGGACAGACGAGACATGGGCTGAACAGTATGTTTGTCTCCTGCAATAACAGCAGACAAATCCACACACCTCTAGGAGCCTCTTCCTATCACGTTGGTTCCGATAGGCCACATACATTGTGACCAGGAGCGGTGGTGTGGAGACAAAGATGAGCTGAAGACACCACAGACGGATGTGGGAAACAGGGAAGAACTGATCATAGCAGACGTTTTCACAGCCGGGCTGCAACACAGACAGACACAGATTGTTTCAACAACACAGATCAGTTAAGTTCATTTATACGTGTTGTATTCTTTCTCATGGGGGCCCTACCTGTAGTGTGTTGCAGGTGAAGTCAGACTGCTCGTCCCCCCAGACGCTCTCAGCGGCAACAACCAGCACCATGACTCGGAAAATAAAGAGCACCGAGAGCCAGACTTTGCCCAGGCTGGTGGAGTGGCGGTTAGCTCCGACTAACTGAGCGTAGAGAATTGGCCAAGACATCCTGTGGGGAAAAAATAGAATGTTTACACAATAATGACTTCGTATAAAGGGGATTTATGTACCAGGTTCGGCTGGTTTCTTTGAACTACACATCTGACAGCACTGAGGGAAATTGAGAAGGCTGGCAGTGGCAAGAGATAAAAGCTGCAGAGACAGGCAATGAAACAAAAGAGAAGTTTGAAAGAAGAAGAGGATGTGAAGGAATGAGAGTGAGAGGAGGAAGAGAGAAGGCCCGGTGCCAGACTGCATGTGAACTGATGAACCGCTCTGCCCACTGTGGACTGTACCGAGCCCATTCCATGAGAAAACACACTGAACACACTGTACTGACAGTACACTGAGCATCACCATTCACATACAACCATGGATTCACTGACTATTGTATGGATATCATGGAATATTCATGAAGAGTTTCCATTTGTTAAACACTCTCCAAAACACATTTATATGAATAATTGATGATGATAATAAAAGTCAACCAAAAAGAAAGAGTTTCTTTCTCACCTTGTGTCTGCAGAGTCAGGTTGTTTGCAGGAATATGTTCCACATTGTCCTTTTCTTACAAAGAAACAAACAATCAGCTCACTCTCACATCATGGAAATGAATTGCAATTGATTGTACTGAGTCTCAAATATTGAGAAAACACTAACCTGCAGCTCCTCCTTCCTTTGTGGGGAATAAAAGATACACATCCAAGTCTGCCAGAAGAGTATGATGAGACTTCCTGTGAGACTTTCAAAATAAAACCTTGCAGTTGGAATGTTTTTGTGTTCAACGTTTGAGCAGCAACGCAAAACTGTGGGATTTTGAAGTTATTTCAATGTCACTGATTATAGACAACTTTTACTATACTGGGTTTGTCACTGTGAACGGATGGTGGGATTGTTTTTGAGATATTCAGTGAATGATGAGAGCAGCAAAATGTTAGTGGAAAATGATGAAGAAGATAGTGGGCACAATCAAAGAAGCAGAGTTGAGATGCCCTGATTCTGAGATAAAAGATGAAACGACTGTTGGGTTGAAAAGACACAATTGTATTGGAGTTTAAGGTAGGTGTGTGTGAGATCCCTTTGTGACTGTAACAGGACACAGGTAGCGTTAAACTGACTTTTCAGGGTCCAACCAGGACTTGGCAGCGACAGGCCTCAGGACAGTGCGCTCTGTGTGCTGCTAATGACTGTGGCTGATGACATTTAAATTAAGACTTTTAGGGAGGTCAGGGGCCGTCGTGGCCTTCACCTTCAATAAGGCTCAAAGAGACACGTACCAACCAGGAAGAGACATAAAGTAACCACAAAAAAATATAAAATGACTACAAAGAGATCAAAACTATACTGCAAAGAGAAATAAAATGACTACACAGATGCACAACATGAGAACAGAAACATAAATCAACTAAAAAGATATTTAAAATAAGCACAAAAAGACAAAAAGCGACTACAATTAGACACAACATGATTACAGGAAGATACAAAACGACTACAAAGAGACACAAAATGACCACAGTGACAAAATGATTACAATAAAACTCTAAAATGGCGACAAAGAGACACTAGGCGAAACAAATGACCACAGACACAAAATGTTACAAAAAGTCACAACTCAACTACAAAGAGATATAAATGTACCTTCAAAGATTTCAAATAATGACTACAAAAAGACACAAAGTAGCTAAGAACAGTCACAAAAACGACCACAGTTAATATTAGTTTTCATTAATAAAGTTGGCGGAGTATTGGACAATGTAAAAATAGTATTGTCTGACTCACATCACTGTATGTAACATTGCTCTGCCATGAGCTGCAAGGATCTCCAGGAGCACAAACACGGCTAAGGTTGAGACAGAGAGGGCGTCAGTGATTCTAATGGAGTCATTATCAGAATAACACTTAGTCCTGATGCATATCAATGAATGGGTATTAGTGGCAAGACCGGACTCAAAGACCCACTGTCTGATCTCTCAGCCACAACAGAGCAAAAGAGAGGAACAGAGAAACAGAGGGAGAGAGGCTGGAGGATTGTTTGCAGCGGCTCACACAAAGTGAAGGATGAAAAAGAGAGGTAAATAGAGCTGATTGTTAGAGTAGATCCTGATTAGCCTGGACAAGAGGAGAACAGAGGGGGCCAGTGTCAGGATATACACACTACACTCACATATGTGTTTCCAAGAAAGACACACACACACACACACACACACACACACACAGAGGGGGAGCAGCATGTGACTGTTCAGTTCTGTTGGTGGACTTGGACACTTTCTGAATTAAAGTCTGCCAGACATCCTAATGATTTGTGCAATTTACAGATTATTTTCTCTTGAACAGAAAACTATTTGCAGGGTCGAATTTGGAGAGGATTTCTAGGCAGACATTTAATATGAAGAAGAAGAAGAAGAAGAAGAAGAAGAAGAAGAAGAAGAAGAAGAAGAAGAAGAAGAAACACTTTATTAATCCCTTACAGGGAAATTTCTTTTTGAGCGGGAAGATGCTGGCAAGAAAGCCCAAACAATATAACTTCTCATTCATACATATCTTACTTTGGAAAATCTAAACAATACACTTATTAATATAGCGGATTTGTAGATTCAATTTGGAAAATGTGTACATTTTTTCCCATTGTGTTTGGGAATATACTGACTGAAAAATCATAGCATAGATGTAATGAGGATTTGATACTTCATATGTTTAGTGTAAGTTATGTTGCTTTAAATTAAATAAGACTTTATTACAGGTAAATCCAATTGATTTCAGACTTTATCACATTTGATAATAAAGAAAAATACCATATTACGTCATCTTGTGCAAAATGATGCAGTCTTTCTCCCTCCAAAACAGTAGAGGGCAGTAACTTTGTGCTGGTGAGAGTCAGCTAAAACCACCGCGGAAACGGAAACCGCCATTCAATCGTTGCTGCACTAGCTACGAAAAAATATCAAAGCAAGGTGGTAGAAATCCGTTAACGTTACCTAAGTGCATTAGTATATCGACAGAAAGTAACAATGGCCCTAGAATCGAGGATCACACAAGAAGAAATCAAGAAGGAACCAGAGAAGCCCATTGACCGAGAAAAGGTATACAGCTGGATATAAAGTCTAAGTCCGGTACAACGTTAGCTTGTTTACGTTAGCTCATTAGCTCTATGGTGAGCTAACGTTACCTGGCGCTGCTAGCCAAAAGTGCTAACAGTTTGGAGACTGGTTAGCATACGTTGAAGACTGCAAACAATTAGGACATATGCAGGCATTTTTTTCCTCCGTGAAATATTATTTAGGTCTCTTCACCACCGGTAAATACAAGGTGATTGAATAGTAACTTAGCATCTGCAGCGTGCTAGTGCTAGCGTGCTAACGTAAGTGCTAGCATGCTATGGGAAGCTAGCAAATTACAGGTTTCTACGAAACTGCTATATTAAGTTAATAATATATTACTATATCAAATGTCATAACACGAGTACTTTGCTATATTTGTAGCTTACCTCAGTTCAGTTGTCATGGTGGGTTTTACGGCACTTTGTTAGTGTAGTGCCCCCGATAATTGCAGTCGTGCATTGGTGAGATATCCACAGGTGATTCGAATATTCACTGATTAATTAGTGGTGGACAAAGCTAGTTCAATGAGTACACTGTGTACAATTGAGCATTCAGATACTATCAAGACTATTAGTCAAGTTCAACACCTTCTATGGAAACTAATGGTATTACAAACTGTCATGTTATCTTTTCTTGTTGGTAACCACCTATGGGCAGCTAACTATCAAAACCCCACCACTGTCAAACAATGCACATGAGCATACCATATTATTCAGGGCCATCTTTCATAATGCACTGTTATCCCAATATTAATGTGTGTGTGTAATGGGTTCATATCCAGGGTTTCATGTCAATTGTTGTAGTGAGACAACATTGGGTTATTTAAAGGAATCACTCTATTTTAAATATTTAGATTAGTTAATTTAACTTTTCATATCCGCTTGCTGAAATCTAAATTGTTTACTTCTCTTTATATTGTTCATTTGATGCTTATTTTTGCTGCAGACTTGCCCCCTTCTGCTGCGAGTATTCACCACCAACAGCGGCCGACACCACAGAGCAGATGAATTTGCCCGTGGCAATGTTCCCTCCAGCGAACTGCAGATATACACATGGTGAGATTGCAAACTCTTTTATTTTGATGTCAATTGAACATTTGCCAATTTTTTAAAATTGAGATTATAAGACTGTGTGCTTTTCAGGATGGATGCTACTCTCAAGGAGCTGACCAGCCTGGTGAAGGAAGTGTATCCTGACGCTAGAAAAAAAGGGACCCATTTCAGCTTTGCCATTGTCTTTCCTGACCCCAGGGGGAAAGTGTACAGGTGTGTATCCCACTACAACATTTGTTTGGCTCATGGAGCTGAACACTTTCTTTATACCCTGGTGATTTTTTGTAAACTATATATTAAAACCTGTATCTGTCCCCCCTTACAGGTTGAAAGATATCGGCAACACTTTATCTGGCAGGAAGGGCGCAGACGACTCCATGACGTTGCAGTCTCAGCGCTTCCAGATTGGAGACTACCTGGATATAGCTATCACCCCCCCCAACAGAGCCCCACCCATCAACCCACGCATGAGGCCCTTCTGAACATAAACACCAACACATAATGTAACACACATCAACATAATTCTGTTTTTTTGTTTGATTTTTTTCCATTGGATGCTTTTTAGCTTCATTTTATAAAATGTGACGTGTAATAATAAAATGGTCATTTTTACAACGTGTCTGTCCTTTCTGTGTAACATGCTGGGGGATGCTATAAAGAATTTACTTTTTTTCAAATTGTTTATTAAGCTGCACTAGTATTTTGAAATAATCAGAATTGTATAATATTTAAGGCAGTGTATATATACCTATACCTTAGTTTAGTATAACTAACCTATTTGGAGTAATAATTCCTGGTAACACCTCAGTGATGTTTAACATTTTAAAGTTTGAAAGCCCGATTAATGAAATTGTAACTGCTCTGAGATTCTGTAAATTGGAAACTAGTTGAACTATTGAAGTGTCATCAACACAATAAATTATGATCAATTTACAAGTGTAAAATGCTGTTGCAGGAATGTTAAGTCTAGGAATTCATACAAAATTAAATCTGCTCTTAAACTACAAATAATAATAAAAAAATGTCTTTTGGCATTGCTGTAATATAACCAGCTCTTGGGTCATTGTTAGGTGTTGTGCGGATGGGCATGAGGGAGGATCTTATTTTGTTAGTTATAACCGGAAGTTGTATGGCTGCGCATGCGTATTGCAACATACTGACAGCTAGCAGAGAAAACAGCCAAGCTAGTCAACTATTAGCTAAAGAAAGCAGCTATTTTCACACAAAAACATACGTTGAAATGTTTAAGAGAAAACTGACAGCGTTAGACTATCACAACCCCGGTGGATTTGACTGCACAGGTGAGCCTAAACATTTCAAGGAGCTGTTTAATGTGGGTCAGTGGGCTAAACGTGGAGCTGGCTAACGTGTATGCAGATAGATCCTGTCACTGAAGACGACATGCCAGACCCTATTTATAAAACTTTTATGTATTGTAGCTTTTTGACTGAGATACCTGTAGGACTATTAGGACACGGTGTAAAACTTCTATACACCTCACACTTTTATTCGGCTTTACTTGCTTAATGTATTACTTTGGGTCTACTTTTTTATTGGCATATGTTTACTCTCATACTTTGTAAGTCAACTTGAAAATGACGCTCACTTTTAATAATTTTTGGGCTGCAAATATCAATTAACCAATGCTAATATGTAAAGTAAAATGCTAGCTTGCCCAAACGTAAATGTGATGCTCTGCAGAGATTGATCAATGTATTCAGTTTGTCTCTATTACTGTTATTCTACTGCATGAAGCCATTTGTGCAAACTGTCTCTCCTCTGCTCAGATGAGACTCAGTACAGAAACTGCATCGTGTGGCTGGAGGACCAGAAGATTCGGCATTATAAGATCGAGGAGAGAGGAAACCTGAGGAACATCCCGAGCTCAGACTGGCCCAAAGCCTTCCACCAGGTGAGACACTTTGACATGAAGAAAACTCCTGCTGTGTTGAGCTATTGTTGAGAGTTGTATCATGAATGGAGTGCCATTTCCTGTGTGCAGTACCTGCAGGACCTGAACTGTCCGTTCGGAGGTGAGCAGCAGCCGGAGGCAGTGGACTGGTTGCTGGGCCTGGCTGTAAGATACGAATATGGAGACAATGGTGAGAGGGCAGTATGTGCGTGTCTCCTTTTTAACTCTGACACACTGTTGCGTCGTTACTTCTTCTATGTAATACTGATGGTGACCAGCAGATGGAGACATTATAAAAGGAATAATATGTTCTAGTAATGCCAGCTCATCAGTCACAGTAAAGTTATTATTTGACAGTCAAATTGACAGACATTGTATTGAAATCTATGGAACCCTCCTTCAGTAATGGAAAGAAATACAATGATATCAACCTTGAAGTCAATATACTGACAACATTTCTCATGATAATGACTCCGTATCTAAATAATGAATTTGTTTCTTAACATAATGTCAACATTTCTCTTAATATAATGAACTGGTGTTGCAAATAAATGACTTGTTGTAGAAAATACAATAACTTAGTACCATACAAATAATGACTTGGTATAGCAAAATAATGCCCAAGTCTCCCAAAATAGTGACAAATTAATGATATATATCATAACTTTTGAGAAAGTTTCACATTACGACTTACAGTGTCTTTTTTTCAATCACAATCGCAGACATTTGCTCCAATAGAAAACCAAGAAATACATAAATGTTAAAATAATCTTTATATTCCTGGTTAGATTCTCACCCTGTTTTTATTTCTCTCCTCAGTGGACAAGTATAAGAACTGTAAGCCGCTGGCAGCCCCCACCAACAGTGACAAGGCAGTGGACCCCCTCCTCAACCTTGACGGTAAGTAGAAACACTTCTCTGCCCGTCCTTGCACTTTGCTTTCACGCATTCTTTCTCTGTTCTTCATGATGCCTTTGATCCTGAGTGAAAGACGACAGTTGTTTGTGTTTTTCAGGTGATTCACCAGATTTCAAAGCAGGAGTGACAGCTCTGGCTAACATCCTGAAGATACAGCGACATGACGACTACCTGGTGATGCTCAAGGTTAGATATGTTCTCTTTACTGTCTTCATCACTTAAGAATACTTATTTAATGTCATACTTACCAGTTTTCATGTACTCCTGCCAGGCTATTCGTATTCTGATTCAGGAGAGACTTTCTCCAGAAGCCATCACTAAAGCCAGCAATAATAGAGAGGTATTGTAATATTTTGTATCATATCTAAAGATTCCTATTTCACAAGTTCTTATATTAAAACCTTCCAATTAATGAAATATATCTGTAACATTTCCATGTGTCTCTGTTTCCCAGGGTATTCCAGTAGCTTTAGACAAGCACGTCTTGGGTTTTGACACTGGAGGTGAGTGTTGCTTTTGAAAAGGATTCAAAAGGAAGTAAGAGGAAAATATACAATCACGTTTTATTCATTTCAAATGCATTTTCTCTCAGATGCCGTTCTGAACGAAGCGGCTCAGATCCTGCGCCTGCTGCACATCGAGGAGCTGAGGGAGCTACAGACGAAGATCAACGAGGCCATCGTCGCCGTTCAGGCCATCATCGCCGACCCAAAGACAGACCACCGGCTGGGCAAGGTCGGCAGATGAGAGCGAGGAGGAGGAGGGACGCTGGAGGAAGAAGGGAGGGGCTGAACCACGGGAGTTTTAATTTGATTTTGAGAGGAGAAGCCTTTGTTGGAGTTTTGTATTTAATTGATCAGATATGAAGTAAATGCCAAATTTTCACATGCTGTCTTTCCTTTTTGTACTGCAGCATGGAGGAGTTTACACTACACGTTAGAATCGTTTTTGATTTACCAGATTTCCGTTAACATCTTCATTTCTTCATACTGAGGTAGAATGGTATGATCATCTCCTGGTTGCCGCAGTGTCTCCCTCAGTGGAAATGACACAGAAGCTGATGAAATATTCGAACGGTTATATTTGTATCTTTTGTTTCCAGAGGTTATTTTGAAAACGTTGTTGCTGTGCGGGAAATGTATAAATACAGCTGAAGAGATTGGCATCTGTGCTCCTTGTTTGGTTTTTCATATTTAAAGAAGCATCACGGCTGGAAATAAGACACACAATAAACAACAACAAAAAATCTGTCAAGTACCAAATCACATTTTATTGTTATAAATATCACATCTTATAAAAAGATAAAGATTTAAAAAGTAGTAGTAGTAAAAATATTTGGCAAAAAAAGATTGTAACGTCTTTTCATGGTGTGTGAAATACAGATTATGAGTGCAGAGACTGCTGTGATCTGACTGAGGGAAACATTACAATCTGATTACAGTAATCTGATTACAAAAACACTTTTCTGTCACTCAACAATGGTAACGGAACTTGAAAATGACAGTGGTATCAACGTCTCATCAACAAATGTTCTCTTACATTTAAAAATCAGGTTTCATTGTTCTGTAGCTTTAATCGAAAGATAAACAACTGGCGTACAAAAATACAGTAAAAAAACAAACTAAAAATGAGGTATAAAACAAATTTACAAAACATTTATTTGGGGGTTATATCTTTAAGGTGAGATAATGGGCTCGGGGTCAGGGGGAGTGGAGGGGATGTTAATTTGCTGACAGTCGATCTGGCAGCCACCATCCCTTTTTCTTCGGAGGGACACTGGAGACACTTCTTCAGGAGGTCCTACCATCCGATCGGGAGTGGGCCCCGAACTTTAGCACCAGAGGACCCTGCAGCTGCCGCTCTGTCGTTAGTGGCTCCCTGAATCACACAGGTCAAACATTAAAGGAGGAAAACTAACTCATGAGTTACATTCTGCTGGAATTACACACCTCCTTTTCTTCTAGCTTGTGGAAATGAAGAGTAAAAGGACAGATTTTCTCTTCCTGTGTGAATCCAAATGGGACAGGATGAGAGCCTAAGTGCTGCCGTGTCCTAATGACAGAACAAACAGAGCCTCCGCGCTGAACAAAGAGCTGCACTTTACAGCCTGTGGTGACTGAATTATCTCCGTAAAGAGCATGTGTGTTCATGCGTTCAACAATAACAGCTTTTAAGCCTCTTACAAGCAGCTCCCTAACCTGTAACAAGTGTTCAAGAGCCGTCATCATGGTCACAATTACACCACGCGTCCACGCTTTGAAGAGAGCGGCTGTTATGTAGAGGCTTTAGAGAGTGTGAGAGGACATTCACAGCAACACACAGCCATTTTGAGACGCACAAACTGGACTGTGTGTGCATCTCTTCTATCGTGAGCAGATTTTGACGCTCTCTGCAGATGTGTGTAGCTCCGACGACGACATCTGCCAAGGTGCTACTTTAGGGATTATCCTGTGCTTAGAGGGCTACTTTGTACTTTAAAGGTGTTTAACGCCAGGCTTTGAAATGACTCGGAGCCATCTGCAGACATCAACACATCAAACATGACACACACAAACACAAAATGCAGGCGGAGGGTCGCAGGCAGCTGTGTAATCACTGTTCCTGGGTGGAGGTGAAGTCACCACACACGGTGCAGGACGGCTGAGCCAGCTGTGTGATCACTGCAGGGTGATGAAACACCAACCTCTGTCTCTTCAGGACGCTCACTATTTACCTTATCTAACCTGATCTGATGTGGTTCGTTTCTCAATTATTTTATTTCATTTTTATTCCTAACTTTACTCACGAAAAGTACAAGCACATCAAAATTGTACTTAAGTACCGTACTTGAGTAAATATACTTTGCTACAATACGCCACTTGTTTTATGTTGATCACTGGTTTGGGTTTTTATTTGTAAATTGAGCAACTGCCACAAATCCTAATTTCCCCTATGAGTATTCTGCTTCTGTTTTGATTCACTTGAAACATTTAAAGATCCCCTCCAGACACGTCTTATAACTTATAAAAACATATAATGTGTCTGATACAGAAGAGAAAGCTCAAATACTTTGTTATCATTTTTTGAAATGGACAGTCCCTCCCTCACATTGATATGCATGGTCCTCGTGTGATAAAGCAAAGTGTGAATCCATATCTCCTCATGTGTCACCTCAAGTGTGTTTCAGGCTTCTTTCTTCTGTTTTCCTTCACTTGTACAGCGAGTGTGTGTTGTCCACCTCACTCAAATAGTTTCTTCTGCTAAGCAGCCCGTGTAGACATTGTTAAAGAAGTTCATATCTCCTGTGTGTCCTGCAGCTGTGTAGGGTTAACTGTGTGTGTGAATGCAGCCTTCAGGGTTAAGGTGACACCTGGTGGGAGTCGACTGATGTTGTGACACTGCACACAAACCAATGAGCTCACTGTCTGCTGCACCTCCAAGTCAGTGTGGGTGTGGGGGTGTCATTATATACAATTACACATCTGAGTGTGTAAGTGACAGAGAGTGATAGTGTTTAGCATTTCACAATACCTGATAGACACTGGGTGGTTGCTATAGCGATGCCGTACAGGTGAGAGCGCTGGTCAGGCAGGAACTCGTCCGTGATCTGACTGCTGTCTTTGTTCACTGCGATCACTCCGTCCCTAAGAACACAGACAGTGTGAGCAGAGCTTCATACTGGTCAGAATTAAACACACACACTCAGATATATGAAGATAGCTACCTCCTCCAGTCAGTGTAGTAGAAGTGGTTCCTGTAGTACACCATGCTGAACGGGTAGTTGAGGCTGGGGTGGACCACTCTCCGGTTGGAACCATCCGGGGACACACACTCTAACCGCTTCGTACCTGTGAACAGAGCAAAACAGAAACGTGGATCATCATTCTGTTATCCATGGTTTCTTAGATAATGTCTTTTGAAGCTCAGATATTAGAAATTAAAACAGTATATGAGGTGGCAGCCTGGAATATGCGTCTCATTTGAGTTTTTTACCGCCTGCTTACAGTCAACTAGATGCACACCCAAAGGGAAAGCCACATTTCTGATCAACAGGAGACACTTTCTGACAGTTTTGGTGGGGGTGTTTACCTGCATCGGCCCAGCAGACCTGAGAGGAGGAAGAGTCGTACGTGAGAGCGTTGGGCAAACCGATGCCGTCAGACACCACCACCTTGCGGTTCTGTCCGTCCACTGACGCACACTCGATCTTCGGAGCCTCTCGGTTCCAGTCGGTCCAATACAGAGTGCTGCAGAGAGGAAAACAGGGGGGGGGGATTATAATATTTATCACTCTTAATTTCAAGTGTATCCAGGCTGGATAAACATGTTTTTGTAGCTTTGCATTTTTTTTTTTTAAACCTCTGGGATCTGGCTAATATAAGGAGACAAGAGGAAAACCGCACACCCGCAAACACACACGCTCTCACACACACACGCAGGGTATATAAAGGTACAAGGGCACAGGGCCCTAGGGAGCAGCTGTCTCGCGCTGATGAGGTCACGGTCAGGTTACTCTGAGCAACGTGCAACCTTTGCCCCCCTGCAGTTTAGTTTCATCTCAGACAATATGGACCACACTAGCTGACAGAAATAGACACAATATCCAATCTCAAATAAAGCAGTTTCGGCTTATTTCTCACGGTATGTTTCTGTGAAATTGTTTTTATATTTCAAAAGCTACAAAATGTTGGACTGCGGGATGATAAGAGAGCTTCAGGCGGAGTGTGTGTGGGCTGCTGATGAAGCCACGCTGTTTTTCGTCTGTAGATGATGGTGTACATGTGAGCAGTCCGCTGGGAACTGCAGGTAATACACACCACATGAGCAATCAACTTACACACACATACACCATGTGTTTATGAGTCTGTACGTTAATTAATCTGAACGTAGGGCTGAGCAGATGTTTTTGCATTAGACACATGTACGTGCTTTTATAAGTGTGTGTGTGCGCGTGGACTTTCTCTGTGTCTGCTTCAATGTGTGTGGTTATGTCTCCCTTAGTGTATGTGTGTGTGTGTAAGGGCAACATGTGTTGAAATCACAGAGCACATGCTTAATCATAAGTGTACCCGTGTGAAGCAGTAATTACCTTTAGGACTTGGCTTTTTGTCAGAAAACACACACTCACACACACACACTCACACACACTTACACACGTACTTGGCCTTCAGTCAGACTGTAAACGTTCAAACCAATAATGTGAAACACACATTAGAAGTTTTATGATTTGGGTTATTGCTTCGATGTTTAATCATTTGTATCAACCGCAATAACACACACACACACACACACGCACGGTTTCTCTCTCAGACAAAAACACATGCACACAGAGACACACACAATAACACATGCATACCTGTTTATTATGTGATTAGTTGCAATGACGAAAAGCAGATGTTATTCCTGTTAGTCTGAAAGATGTGTGTGTGTAGGATTAATAGCATCAGTAAATGTACAGTTTTCTTGGAACAGTTTGGTGCTACACTATAATTAACTTCTATGACAGATTATCAAACATGTGTTTTTAAAGGGACACTCCGCCCGTCCTTGTTCCTGCGAGCGTCTGTCTCACTCTGATGAAGTCAACAGGAATTTCTGCCGAATAGCTTTACATATAACAGGCATTGTACTAATGAATGAGACACAGGCCTGTCTGAGGACTTTAATGTGTTTGTCATGGCTGATGGTCTGAAACCATCTGTGCGTTCCGCTGCTCATGTGCAGTGCAGTCTCACTGGGCCTCTGTGGAGCACCTCCAGGATGTTACACTTGATCGTGAAGAGAGTGTGTGGGAGTTTGTTTGATTCTTGCTCAGGGAAGAGATTTGTACATGTTTGCAAATCCAGAATAAACCGTCCCAAGGCTTTAGAAGTGCAGCTTTTGTAAGTTGAATAGCTGGTGTTTGTGAGTTGCCAAAAGAGAACAATAGAAGCTGGTGTTTACCCAGTGGAAGAGACCACTATGATGGCTCGAGGGTTGACCAAGTTGGAGTCAAACAGCGTCCGCCTCCCGCTGCCGTCCAGGTTGGCTCTCTCGATCATGTCGGGGTTCGAGTCGACCCAGAACATCAACCTGCGCTTTTCATCCACAGCCAAACCCTCGGGACTGACCAGATCTACACAGAGCAGAGAGGGTTTAGAAATCATTTAAAACATGCAACTGATATAAAAGAAATGAAGGAGTGTAGGTGTTGGTTCTTACTCGCGTTAATGAGGATCTCTGGCTCGGCACCGGCCGCAATCGAAGCTCTGTTGATTGTCCTTGCAGACAAATCTGTCCAATAGACCTGGTTGTCTTTGCAGTCGTAGGCTAAGCCAACAACTATGGAACCCTGGACACACACATATGAATATGAGCATAGAGAGATAAGAGGCTTTCAAAATGGGAAATAATGTCAATATTTTTGCAAAACAATGTTGTAATGATCTACGTTTAACTAAGAAAATAGATAACAGAAGTAAAAATAGAATCAAATCTGGCTATATTCATCCCTTACATGTAGAGTCAGTAGTGTTTTGGAGCGGGCTCCATCCAGTCTGGTCCCGTTGAGAGGCAGCGCTCCTATCTTCTGTCCCTGAGCGTACAGCAGTGTGATGTCAGTGTTTGGCGGAGGCGTCACATCTGGGCGGGGCAAGGGGCGCACGGTGGGCGGGGCCACTGAGGGAAGGCCTGGGACAAGAGTGGATTGGTTAAAAAAAAGCCACGATTGGTTGGAAAATCAGTTATTTTGACCACATATAAACATACAGGTAGAAAGATGCTTACATGCAGGTTTGACCACATCATGTGATCGGGTTCCAGGAACCTCGCGCCCGTCCTGGTCCACACACCAGCAGTACGTAGTATCTCCGTAACACTGGACTGGACTGAGAGACAATTTGCTTTCATTAGTAATTTGTCATTAAAATAAACAATTTCATCTGCTGTTTTTTCTTTCTGTGGCGTGTACCTGAACTGTCCGTCCGACTCGCACTGAGGCACGTATTGTTGAGCCCCTGGTTTTCCACCATAGTGCTCAATCAAACTGGTCCTCCATCGCTCACACACACTCTCGGGGCGCTGGGTCGGAGCCACGGGGCCTGCAAACAAACAAACCCAATTATGTAAATGTTTTTAAAGTTACATTTAATTCTACATTGTTGTAAAATTACAATTGAGATCACATTCTGCTGTAACTTGTTTGTTTTCAAGCTCACACACACATCTTGCTTTTGTCAATACTGTTTACCTTGTAAAATCTCTTTAATAACTCACTTTATAGGAGAGCTTTAAAAGTAAACCTGAAACCACTTAAGGCCTCCACTAATGTTTATACTGGCCCCTCTCTGGCCCTCTGTGCATTTCCAATGTGAGAGTGCAGTTGCTGCACTAAGGAGATGAGATTAATATGTGAAAGGACAGTGAGAATAGCTTTATTGTGAGAGTGAAGAGAGGTAGAATAATACTGACTGAACTATTAGAATGATGTTTTTCCAGCAGGATGTATTGCAATCCAGTCGTATGATTCACTTGGTTTTACTTCAATTTACTGTTTGACCACATGACGTTCTTCCCAGAAATCAACAGCATGTGGACTGTCCAGTAAGTCAATGATATTTCAACTTAGGGCTGACTTAGTGTGTTGGCAGTGAGCTGTATCACTTATGTGGGCACACACATTCACAAGTTTAATGTCTATGTTTGCCTGCATCACGTAAACTTCTAAATTTGGTACAGATGTAATTTAAGAATCCATCTGAAATTGTCAAATTATGGGTTTCCGTTCATGCAAATCATGTTTCTGGGTTCCTCTCCTGATTTGGAGCAGAGGATATGAATGTGAGCAGGAAATGCGCTCGCCTCCCTCATCATGGACTATTACAGAAGAATCCCTGTGCAGCGGCCTGTGGTCGTGCTGTGCAGCTTCCAGGTGGGAATGAGTGCCGCTGAATATGAGACGGAGCAGTAATGACTTCAGATAAGTCTAAAAAAAATGCTGAGCACATGTGTGTGTGTGTCTGGGGGTAACACTGTTTTGTAACTCAGCTGGTCAAGCAGCCTGTCTTGTTTTGGTTTGGTTGTCTAGCAACAGCTGGCAGCTCATCCTACCACAAAGTGACCACTTCAGATGTTTGGAGGGTCATACATGGAATTTATAGCCAGAGCTGAATTTATAGAAAGGCCTCTGTGTACATTAGAGTGTGAGTGAGAGGGCGAGAGAGGATCACAGGCTCAGGGGGAGAGAGAGAGAGGCAAATAATAAAGTTGTGAATTTTCAAAGGGTAATACTATTTTTTTTCAGTGCAAATGTTTGTTTTACACTGCTCCTTGTTCTAAAGCTCAACTGTAATCACTGTGTGCTTTCTAGTAGCAAAGCAAACAGCTTAATGTCTATTTGCGAAGTTTTCATCTTGTCTGAAACAAGATATTATTATGTTATGGAAGCAAAATAGTCAAAATCGCAATGTTTATGCCTACAATGTCTCGTCACAAAGAAATAATTCTTAATTAGATGAGAAGATCACTTGTCTATCTATTGATCTTCTAATTGAACTCTTTCCTAGAAAGGAAATTACCATAGTTTCCATTCCCATTTATTCTGAACTGTATTTTGCCTGGATGCAGAAGTACTTGATGCAGTGATGACGGTCTCACCTGGTCTGTCACAGTCTTTAGGCTGTGTACCAGCTGGAGTTCTGGTTCCTGCTCTCTCCTGTCCCGTACTGTCTACACACCAACAATGTCCAGTGGAAGTGTGGCACTAAAACAAAAAAGAAAGAAAATGTAGACAAAAAGTAATATTAAACAATGGCAAAAAACAATAACAAAGCAGGTGTGTTGTCGATGCCAACCTGCAGTCGTAGGTACTGTCCGTTAGCGTCACATTGAGGCACATGGGCTCCTACTACAGGATATCCCTCTTGAATGGTAGTCTGAGCTCTCTCTCTCTGGTGCTCACAGTGAGTCTTAGGACGCTCTGGTTCATCTGGAAAACATTTACAAGTTAAACAAAGTTATTATACATACATTATGTCTAGGAAAGTCGCAGATCTATATGATATCACCTACAATTATTCTGCATGGACGGCAGTCTTTGTACAATCCCTCAAGCACTCTAAATACATTGCATTCATCAGGTCATTTATAGCTATCATACGCAGTCTCACCTGGTCTGTCACAGTCTTTAGGTGGTGCACCAGCTGAAGTCCTGGTTCCTGCTCTCTCCTGTCCCCTATTATCCACACACCAACAATGTCCAGTAGAGCCATGACACTAAAGCAGGGGGAAGATCAGGGGAAGATCTTTCAGGTTATATGTCCACAATTCCAATTTACTCCACAAGTTTATCCACAAAATGTCTGAAAATGTTTACCTGCTGTGATATGTACTGTCCATTATCGTCACACTGAGGTACATAAGCTCCAACGACAGGATATCCCTCTGCACTGGTTGTCTGGACACCGTCTCTGTGGTGCTGACAGTGAGTCTTAGGGCGCTCTGGCTCATCTGGAAAAGAGTGATACATTTTTACAAGTCCATAGGAAACACAGGTGTTATTTTAAGATCATACCCTGCATGGGCTACTTAAAGATTTTCTCTTCAGTCCATAAGGCTCATTATCAAATCTTCACAGTAGATTATTTAGCTTTAACAACATTTTGCTAGCCGTAATTAGCATTCAAAGAAATATATCAGCTAATATGAATTACAGATAAAACCGACTTGCCTGCTATCTAGCATCAGCTGGTTACTAATCTTCACCCTCTCATCCAAATATGGTAATTTCTGATGTTGAATAACCAAGATGGCGACATCCAAAATGTCAAAATGAAAGCTTCAAAACAGCAATTCATAAACCCAAGCCATCACAGGGTCTACGTCAAACTGCTTTCAAACAGTTAAAGGACCCAATACTTAAAATTGTGTATGCAACAAGTCTTTTGCAGCTAGACTTAAGAGTCTCACCTGGTCTGTCACAGTCCACACGTTGTGTATCATCTGAAGTCCTGCTTCCATCTTTCTCCTGTCCTCTACTGTCCACACACCAACAATATCCAGTAGAATCGTGACACTGAAAAAAACCAATAATAGTTTTAACAATAACAGAGCACAAACAGAGGCCGTGTGTCTCTATACATTAGGAACAGATCTTACCTGCTGAGATGTGTACTGTCCGGTGGAGTCACACTGAGGTACATACACTCCCAGAAGAGGGTATCCCTCTGGGCTGTGTGTTTGAACACTGTCTTTGTGCTGCTCACAGTAGGTTTTAGGGCGCTCTGGTTCATCTGAAGATTTGGGATTTAGCAATAGTAAAAACATAGTCAATACATAATAGAAATAACCAATATGTAGCCAATTAAACCTTTCCACAAGTTCTACTTCAGTGTATGTTATGTTGGAGCCCAAGGGATGCAAAGAGAATAGACCCTTCCCCTAACCTGGTCTGTCACAGTCTTTACGTGGTGCACCAGGTGGAGTCCTGGTTCCTGTTTTCTCCTGTCCCCTTTCATCCACACACCAGCAATGTCCGGAGGAACCATGACACTGTAGCAAAACAATAATAATTGATGTTAAATAGGGCTTTATTTTCATCATATAACTCAAGGTTGCATTAAATGTATAAATGAAACTCTCTGTCACCAGACGCTGACCTGTGATGATGTGTACTGTCCGTTATCGTCACACTGAGGAACATAAGCTCCAACTATAGGATATCCCTCTGGACTGGTGGTCTGCACACCGTCTCTGTGGTGCTGACAGTGAGTCTTAGGACGCTCTGGCTCATCTGGACAGATTAAGGTGAACAGTTGCAGGATTATATGCATTTTCTTGTAAATAAGTTATTCAAATACATAGAGTAACACTAGACAACAGTTAGACATTAGTCATGTTTTCTTGATCTTTGTAAAGTTGTTTAACATTTGGAATGTTTGTACCTACAAGAATAAAACAATTATTTAATCATTTTTGTGTTTTAATAATGATGTCCTTCACGCATAGGCTACTACTTACTGCTGGTTGTTTAGCCTGAGCTTTGTGTAAAGACCTACACATGTACTTTATAAAAGCAGATTTCAAAGAGATGTTAGGGGAAGTGTTTATTTCTGACATCTCACAGTTAAAAGGGCTGAAGGTCATAAAATCCGTTCAGCAGGTAAAATCACAAATTGACAATTACTGTCTGACAATTGCAACATATACTGTATACACAAAAGGTACTTTTTCATGTATTTTAGTTCATATTACTGCCAAAATGAAAGCTTCTAACAACAGTCCACAAACCCAAGCCATCACAGGGTCTACGTCAACTGCTTTCAAACAGTTAAAGGACCCAATACTTAAAAGTGTGTATGCAACAGCAGCTAGACTTAAGAGTCTCACCTGGTCTGTCACAGTCCACACGTTGTGTATCATCTGAAGTCCTGCTTCCATCTTTCTCCTGTCCTCTACTGTCCACACACCAACAATATCCAGTAGAATCGTGACACTGAAAAAAAACAATAATAGTTTGAACAATAACAGAGCACAAACAGAGGCCGTGTGTCTCTATACATTAGGAACAGATCTTACCTGCTGAGATGTGTACTGTCCGGTGGAGTCACACTGAGGTACATACACTCCCAGAAGAGGGTATCCCTCTGGGCTGTGTGTTTGAACACTGTCTTTGTGCTGCTCACAGTAGGTTTTAGGGCGCTCTGGTTCATCTGAAGATTTGGGATTTAGCAATAGTAAAAACATAGTCAATACATAATAGAAATAACCAATATGTAGCCAATTAAACCTTTCCACAAGTTCTACTTCAGTGTATGTTATGTTGGAGCCCAAGGGATGCAAAGAGAATAGACCCTTCCCCTAACCTGGTCTGTCACAGTCTTTACGTGGTGCACCAGGTGGAGTCCTGGTTCCTGTTTTCTCCTGTCCCCTTTCATCCACACACCAGCAATGTCCGGAGGAACCATGACACTGTAGCAAAACAATAATAATTGATGTTAAATAGGGCTTTATTTTCATCATATAACTCAAGGTTGCATTAAATGTATAAATGAAACTCTCTGTCACCAGACACTGACCTGTGATGATGTGTACTGTCCATTATCGTCACACTGAGGAACATAAGCTCCAACTATAGGATATCCCTCTGGACTGGTAGTCTGCACACCGTCTCTGTGGTGCTGACAGTGAGTCTTAGGACGCTCTGGCTCATCTGGACAGATCAAGGTGAACAGTTGCAGGATTATATGCATTTTCTTGTAAATAAGTTATTCAAATACATAGAGTAACACTAGACAACAGTTAGACATTAGTCTTTTGGTGTTTTAATAATGATGTCCTTCACGCATAGGCTACTACTTACTGCTGGTTGTTTAGCCTGAGCTTTGTGTAAAGACCTACACATGTACTTTATAAAAGCAGATTTCAAAGAGATGTTAGGGGAAGTGTTTATTTCTGACATCTCACAGTTAAAAGGGCTGAACGTCATAAAATCCGCTCAGCAGGTAAAAATAACAAATTGGCAATTACCGTCTGACGATTGTAACATATACTGTATACACAAAGGTACTGTTTTCATGTTTTCTTAGCTTCATCTTACTGTTTTACTAGGATGCCTTTTAGCTCAATTTCCCACCACACACACAAACTCTCTGAAATGATATCACCTGTTTTTCCAGGCATTCCAAGGCTGTGACCCAATGACCTCAGTAGTGCACCACTTACAAGGTTAGACAAGCACTCACGTAAAACGTGCTGTCTGTTTGACCTTGTCATTGAGTTGAGGAATTATGGGGTACAAAGGTCAATGTTTAGCGAGAAATCCTTGGATAGGCATGACAGAATCCACCTGCTGACGCTAGTTCTGTTATTGCACATACCAAAACCGTTTGGAGCTCTCATTGGAGGCTGATTAGAGGGAGAGGTCTGTCTGTGTGTGTACATGTTCCTTTCTCACCTGGTTGTCACAGTCTGTGGGCGGTGCACCAGGTGAAGTCCTGGTTCCTGTCCTGCTCTTTCCTGTCCCCTACTGTCCACACACCAGCAATGTCCGGTAGTAGAGCCGTGACACTGAAAAAAACACATTTTATTCATTCCAAGCAGCCAGATTTATACCATTTAGTCTGTCAATAAGCGTATTACTCATTAGATCCTGACCTGCAGTGATATGTACTGTCCGCTAGCGTCACACTGAGCTACGTAGGCTCCAACGACAGGATATCCCTCTGGACTGGTGGTCTGCACACTGTCTCTGTGGTGCTCACAGTGAGTCTTAGGACGCTCTGGCTCATCTGAGAAAGAAAAGCATTTTTCTTTTTAGTTTCCACAAGAAGTCTTTAACAGATGCCGCAAATGGGATACCACAACTTCAAGATGGTACAAGTAAGATGGCGTAGGTAAAGCTTGAAAAGGCAAAGCAAAGAAATGGATAATGAGTCGAGAGTTTTACCAGAGTACGATACATTTAGTGTTGGTACAGGCAGAAAAGCAATCATTCCAATGAATCTCACCTGGTCTGTCACAGTCTTTAGGTTGGGTACCAGGAGAAGTCCTGGTTCCTGCTCTCTCCTGTCCCCTATTATCCACACACCAACAATGTCCAGTAGAGCCATGACACTGAAATCACAATAACAGCAACATGTACTGTATGAATGTACGTATTCAAAATAACAGTCAAATTACTGATGCAAATATAAAATGTCATGGATTAAACACATTATAAAGACTGACTTGTAATGATATGTACTGTCCATTATCGTCACACTGAGGTACATAAGCTCCAACAACAGGATATCCCTCTGGACTGGTGGTCTGAACACTGTCTCTGTGGTGCTGACAGTGAGTTTTAGGACGCTCTGGTTCAACTATAAAGGAAGAAAACAATGATATAATCTTGAAATATTAAAGAATGTGCTGCTGTGGAAAAAGACTTGAAAAAGTATCTTTGTCATGCTGGTTATCAAATGTACAATTTTCATAAATCTTTTGAACCCATCCATTCCTGTTTGCATAATAATGTTCAAAGCTGCTTGTTTATTAAACAATTTATGAGTATATATATCTAATGGTCCAGATGTACCAGACTGACCAATCTTGTCTGGTCTTTGTGTATTTGAGTAGAACAATCTGACCACATTGTAAAGAACACGCTCAGAGAAGCAAGAAGAAGGCCTGTTTCTCACCTGGTTTGTTACAGTCTGTGGGAGAGGAACCAGATGGAGTCCTGGTTCCTGCTCTCTCCTGTCCATTACCGTCCACACACCAACAATGTCCAGTGGAACCATGGCACTGTGGTGAACAAAATCAGCAATGCCATCAATACAAAGTATGAAATGATGTAAACATTATTGCAGTTGGACATTATATCTTTCACACACTTAATTTGTGACAAACCTGCAGTGATGTGTACTGTCCATTATCGTCACACTGAGGTACGTAGGCTCCAACTATAGGATATCCCTCTGGACTGGTGGTCTGCACACCGTCTCTGTGGTGCTGACAGTGAGTCTTAGGACGCTCTGGCTCATCTAGAGAGATAAAGATGAACAGAATATTAAGAGATGATGTATACATTAGTCGTATTCTTCTCTTAAATACCAACTTCTTTGGGAACTTGGGAAAGGGTTAACAATGAAACAATCACTCTTTGATGTTTTTCAATCAAATAGGCAGTGAATGTGTTTCTGTGTGTGTATCTCACCTGGTCTGTCACATTCATAGGGAGCTGTTCCAGGTAGAGTCCTGGTTCCTGTTCTCTCCTGTCCCCTGCTGTCCACACACCAGCAATGTCCAGTGGAGCCGTGACACTGTAACAAGTTGTTAAATGTTTTCAAATCCACACGTTGCTTAATTTAACCCTCAACCGTGCACTCTAGCGCTTCATCAGTCGCTGCCCACCCACCTGCAGAGTCCGGTAGCCTCCGTCAGAGTCGCACTGAGGGATGAAGGCTCCCACACTGGGTCTTCCTGCTTCCCCTCCACTCTGCAGGCTGTCCCTGTGATGCTCACACTGGCTCCTCGGGCGACTTGTCTCTCCTGTAGAAACAAAATCACATGCGTTTCGTTTTTTTCTTCCAAATCTTTGTGGTTTCTTTTGGATATGAATTGTATCGTGCATCCCTACGTGGTGTTTTTACTGACCTTCCTCCTGGGAACACTGGAAACCGTCCCCATAAAGCCCGGGCTGGCACTGACACTGGAAGGAGCCCAGTCCATTGATACATCTGGCACTGACGTGACAGGGAGAGGAGCTGCATTCATCGATATCTAAGAAAACAAAGGAAGCAGAAAGAAAAAAGTATAAACACATCCTCAAATTGAAACTTCGTAATAAATTCAAATTTCTACTACGTTCATAAATGTTAACTGATATACATCTGGCTGTAAGTTATCTTATCAGTATTTGGTTTGTGATGATTGCACCGCCTTGTGTAAAGTCTCTGTCAAGCAGGGAGGTAGGGAGGGTTTGAAGAAGTTCATCAAAAGTTCACACTGAAGGGTGAAAGGAGGACACACACCTCTCTCCTCCACACATTCCAACGCAAAACACAACATTGTGTCGTGTCTCCATTTGTCTTCCACTCTCACCCCCTTTCTCCTGTCTAACCTCACCCTCTCCTTCTCACATTAGTCCTCCCATTCCCACCCTTGTTGGAGCATTTGTCACCCTTCCTCCCCTCTCGCTGTGTTTCCTAGCTTTTGCAGCTGTGCGTTACTGTTGTTGAAGAAATGTGGATCTCCTCCAAATATACAGCTCATTCTGGAACATGCAGCACTACATGCTCCAAAAACATGTGACATGGCTCCCATTTGGATAGATGATTTGTTTAGAGAGTGTTCATTTCTTTGCACGTGCAGAGCATCCCTTTTACCACACTAACAGTGCGTGCAGGCGGACACCGCTTGTTCAGCAGAAAGCAGCGTGTTATGTGGTTGGAGTTGATATCTCTGTTGGTCTAGTATTTCAGATAACAGATACAGTGTAATGGGGCTTAGCTCAAATATAAACCACTGCAATGGGCTTGTTATTGATTTTAAACAATTATTAAAAGGTGTTGAAAGATCTTCAACAGACACAAAAACACATGCCGGAGATCACATGATTCTGCTTTTAAGTACGGAACAGTTGCCTCAGTGGGAATTATTAAACCACCTGCGATAACATTAAAATATCAGGCTAGTGAACATATTTTTTTGGTTCATTTTTATTAACCATCGCTGCAAGGCACTAGGTCGGACCACCACTTTCTTCCATGTTGAAATATAACAACTATTGGATGGATTGCCATGTAATTGGGTACAGACCGCAGAGGATAAATCCTCCTGATTTTAGTGTTCTCCTGGGGTTTTCCACTACCACTAACATTTTTGTTTTTTTAGCGAAATGTCTCTGCTTTGGATGGATTTCCGTGAAACTTGGCACAGACATTCATGTTGCCCCAAGGACAAATGCTAATTACATTAGTAGTCCTCTGGGTTTAAAACGTTTTCACTTGTCCATCCAAATGGGTTGAAATCTGTTGTAGGGATAATGGTAAATAAAGAAGAGTAATCAAATAACCAAATTAGATGTCAGTTTAACAACATCTGGAATAAGCTCACTTGTTCTCACATTAGCCACAATAAGCTACTGGCTATACCAGACAAAAAAAGTGGAATGGAAATATTAAAAAGGCTGAGGGTGTGTTTTATTGCATAATAATTATTGCACTATCTTTTCAAAGTTTCATTTAATGCAATTTTCAAGACCAAATAACTGCCTTACGACATTCCTCTTAGCCTCAGCTTTACTTTTGTTTTGTTTAGTGCTAATAAAATAGTCTCCAGGAAGAGCTCAGAACCCAAACCCATCTCCTGTGTAAATACAGTTAGGACAATTGTATCTAAACATCCCAAAAACACAGATCTGCGTTCATTGCACTCACCGACACAGGTTACGCCCGTCGAAGCCGAAACTCGTAGCCGCTCTGGCACGGACAGCGGTGGCTCCCGGCCAGGTTCATGCACTGAGCATGAGCACCACATGAGCTCAGGCCCTCAGCACACTCATCTACGTCTGCAGAGAGAGAGAGAGAGAGAGAGAGAGAGAGAGAGAGAGAGAGAGAGAGAGAGAGAGAGAGAGAGAGAGAGAGATGAGAAGAGAGAGGAGACGGAGAGAGAGAGAGAGAGAGAGAGAGAGAGAGGAGAGAGAGGAGGAGGAGAGAGAGAGAGAGAGAGAGAGAGAGAGAGAGAGAGAGAGAGAGAGAGAGAGAGAGAGAGAGAGAGAGAGGTGAGGCAGTGAAACAGTGTTTCTCACCACATGCGTGTGTCAGTGTAAAAGCTGTAAATAAGGGGTCATTACTGGTGCTCTTAGGTCGTATACAGTGAGTGCCTGCATGTTTGAGTTACTCTAACCCACACCTGGATTCTTGGCTGCTGTCTGAAATGTGTTGTGCAATGGAGAGAGAGGAGAGGAGAGGAGAGGAGAGGAGAGGAGAGGAGAGGAGAGGAGAGCTTGACCTCTGTATGCTTTTTGGACAGATGTTGATGAATCCCAGACACACTGCCTTCAACTTTGTCTAAATGTGTTATTGTTATAAAAACAGTTGTAAAAGCAGTTGCAATGTTCCAGATTATTTAACAGGACACTGTACATGCATGTCCATATAAAAGGGTGACAGGTACCGTAGCAGTTGCGTCCGTCCCCTCTGTAACCGGTAGCGCACTGGCACTGGAAGGCCTGGCCCTCCTGGGGGAGGCACTGGCCGTGGTGTCGCAGTCATGGCTCCCTGAGTAGCAGGGGTTCACCTGGTCCGGCCCCGCTGGCTCCACTACAGAGGAGCACAGACACATTACAGGGATCAAATAGATATAGTGATTTTTTTTTGTATTATACATCAATGAACACATGCTGCCTGAATGGGAAACATCTACAGTAGCTCAGGATTGAGTCTGAAGGTTTTATGGGTAATCATGCACCTTGGTGCTCGTCTATATAGCACATGGTATGGTTTACCATCCTTTATAGTCCTGGAAAATGTACAGAGGTCCTTTCATTTGGTACAAAATAGCTTAACAATCATGTAAAAACACTTAATAAAAGAACAGAAGTAGCAGCTGTGTATGTGTTTGTGCATTAGCGGGTAAGTTAGTGAGGCATTTTGGATAAGATGCCATGTCAATGCAGTCCATTGACCAATTAAATGTAGGAGGGCGTATAAACTGTAGTAAAAAATGTTCAGAAAAATGTTGGAGTGAGTCCTAACATCTTTACAGTGCAATTAATCTAAATAGACAAACTGTAACAATTTAGAGGCAAGACCAATCTACTGCACAGACTATGTTACATTTAGAATGTCCTGAATTGAGATGAATTCGATTATTCGACAGTTCAAGTCTCAATGATTGCAGCGTTGATTCCAGGACAGCCTAACCAGACACACATGTCAAATCACTCCAGATTCCCAAAGGACGGTTTCCTCTTAGGAAGTGACTCCCTTCATGTTCTCAATATTCACCATATGGATAATGTTAGACACACACACACATGAGGGAGACACACAGACAGGGGGATGAGTGAGCGGATGTGTGTTCGGGGTTTCCTCATACCAACGCACAAGACAACTTAAAGAGCAACCCTCGACTGATTTCTGGAAAATCAGGAAGACAAACAGCAGAGTGAAGAAAACCATGGGAAGCCATTAGAAAAGAATGTGAAGGACTTATAAATATTCCCAGAATTAAGTGACGGCTTAAAAAAATGTTCCAGACACATAAAGGGTGGGTGGCACAGTGGGAAACCCTTTCTCTTTCCAACTCTATCTAATTAACCTACAAATAATTAGTAGTATCAGTTTTAAAAGCTTTTATTGGAAAAAATGTTGGGCTTGGTTGTGGACAAATTATTGAAATGATGCTTTCAAAATGTCATAAATATTGTGTTTTTAAGTAGAATTTCAAGGAATCTTCTTGTGTCACATTTGGTGAAACACAGCACTTCTGATGGATGACTTTGTTTCACATCGTCTAAACATGTCTAGAAAATACACGACAGTAATGTGGTTTTCACCAGAGAACCATGTTGCTCCACCTACTAAACGTTTTCCCACTTACTCCATATCTATTTAATTGCATTTATCCACAAAAATAAAAATCGCCCTAAAACAAAATAAAAAACTTCTCCACGACTAATATCTGTTTTTAATAATAAGTGTTTTACGATGGACATTTTCTTTACAATCCTCCACTATAAACAACAACACACACACTTACACCTAAACAAAATCAAACACACAAACACAGCCATTAGGCACAGCTTGATTTCATCTCCTCAGGCCAGAGGCCAATTTTGGCTCATTATCAAAGACAGAGCGAGGGGGGGGGACGACTCTTCAAAGTCCTGAATGTGGCCCGGGAAGAAGGGGAGATGAGAGGGTGAGATACACATGGATGGGAGAAAAGACTGAGGGATAATTAGAGAGAGAGGCAGGCAGAGAAGGCGAGCGGGAGAGAGAGGGGTGGAGAACACACACACACGTAAACACACACATCGCTACACACCATCAAAGCAACCAGTACAGTTTCCCACCTGTTGCCTTTTACAAAACTCCTCCACACACACACCGCACTAGTTATAACGTTATGAGTCCGGCCGACGTGCACGGGCTACTCTGCTGATCCAATGGACCGACCTTATCCATCCATCATCACTGACTTTTACTCACACGTTCAACTGACCTGGGATTTAAGAGAGTGTTGTTTGAAGGGATGATAGCAGCATATGAGTTGCCCTTCAGTGCCTGGCGGTCAAAACCAAACCGCCTCTGCAGCTTCAATCTGAGCTTAACGGAGTAGTCAGTGTTACACGAGTTTTGAGAATACACCGATTACAGTACTTGCCCACCATCGTTTTTTGTTCTTTTTTCTGATTGAAATTAAACCCAGTACATTATTTTTCAGGTGTTCCTCAAATAAAAATTCTCTTTTGTAAGATACTAACCGCCAAAATGGGCCGAATCTTGAATAGAAAGGCCAGACACTTATTCTTATGGTTATAATTTATGGTCTTGTTGAACAGTGTGAGTAGGGTAGGATTGTTAAGATTGTAGTAATACTTATATGTGTTTTTTGTATTCCATTTCCACTAATTCGATATCTTGGAACACCTTAAAAAGCCCAAACCAGTGTTTCCATTTGCTGTAGCACATGAAACTCTATATATGAAAAGCTGTCCCCAACACCTTCACTTAAAATAGTTCAAGAGAGATATAACAACACTGATTTATACTTTCTGACAGCTGTTCATGAAGATGTTGACAGAGACTGAAATCAGGTAAAAGGGTTCCCTCTCTGTCTGTCTGTTCAGTGTCTCTAGCTCTTCTGCAATCTCTGATTCTCATGACATCAGTGGGCAGCTATTCTGCCCGGCAACCCCCCCACCAGAAAATCTGTCATTGGCTGGGATATTATTTCCCAGAATGTGTAAAACCCTTGAACGTGCACACATACACACACACACACCACTTAACCCGTGTTTACAAAAACCCCTGATCCCCAAAAGCTCTTCCAGCTGTGCTCCGGGTGTATCAGTGTGTGTGCATGTCATGTGTGAGATGTGTCATCATAACCTTTTTAATCAACGTGTTGACGTCTAAATGACAGAAACTTGGTCTGGGTTCAAAAACTGGGGGGGGGAGGAAAACAGTATCTCGCTCTTTTCCGCCATCATTTCAGGTCTCTTGTCTCTATCTGGTTTTCATCAGATAGAGTGGGTTTAAGAATGCACGGCCACTGTGTGTTGACAGAAAAATAATACACTTTATAAAAAGAAAGCTGGGAACTTGCCAAAAGAAACAGGATGATGTTGGTCAAAGTGCTGGATATACCGAAAATTGCTTGATATCACTCCATAAGACGGTGCCAACAGTCCACATTGAAGTCATCAATGCCAATCCAGATGAAAACACTATACTAGTTAAATATCTAAAGTCAGCTGTGACGCAAATTGCGGTTGCAATCATCCTTAGGGGGGTGTAGTGGGTCTGCAGCCTTTAGCAGACAACGACCCCAGAGACAGAAGAGGTAATGCAGACATTAGGACATTGTTTTCTGGTTTCAATGTAAATGATCCCTCAGCGCACAGTATGGGTGTTTATAGCCCGAGCTGTGTCCAACTCTGCACCGTGGTTTGGCTGAGGTTTCTGTGGCAGCGCTGCAACAATTACAAGGTGGTCTGGTGTCTAGTTGTGGTCCTGGAATAGAGAAAACCTCATGTGTGTAACGCCTCCAGTGTGTTCGGCCACTTACAGATTGACAGGGATGTTTTGGAATGGATTCAGATGCTCGGTTCTCCACGATGGCTGATGCTGGCCTACATGTGATGGGTATATCTGCCTGACCCCAGGTAGCCTATACTGACACATTTTATAACATTTCAGTGGGCCTCACCTCCGACCGGGCTGATCTTGTTGGTGATGGCGTATCTCAGGATCCTTTCCTCTTTGACGTACATCACAAACACCCTCTCCATGGTGATCTGCAGCGTCTCCGGGACAGTGGCGCGGTTGTCGTGGCGACAGTCGCGGTAGGTGATGTTTTGCTTCAGCTGGAAGGAGAAGGACTCTGAGCCCTTTTCCGCCGAAACGACAGAAAACTCCCTCACAGAGGTGGAGGTGGCAACTGGAGAAAGAGAGAGTTAAAGGTTCAAGGAAGACGAAGGCCTCAAATGTTACACAGAATTTGTTTCTTGTGGTTGTTATGGTTACCAGATGGGTAGTACTGGTAGGTCTCCTTGAAGGGATCCATGGTAACTTCAGATCCAGGGGGCAGGAAGGGCACGTCTCCACTGAGTACGGTATCCACGGTGAGGTGGTTGTGGTCATCAAGGCCGCGTCCCGTCTGGATGATTGACAGGCGCTGGTTGCCGGGATAGAAGATCACCTCAGCGCGACGAGTGAACTCAGCACCTGGTGATAAATCATTCAATTATTTTCTGATTGACTATTTTTAGATTATGCTCATTGAATACTGCAGACACTCCAGCAGTTCAGCAGTTGGATATCATAAACAGCGGAATTTCTGCAATGGCTACATCTGTATAGAACACACACACAGACACGCACAGACACACACACACACCGACACAGACACACACACACACATACACAGCTGCTTCCGATTAGAGAGGGGAGGTGGAAGCCTGATATCACATCACATCCCTGGAGAAAATACAGCTGGCTGGGAGACCAAAAACACACACACACATACTCACACACATTCATCGTAGAGGAGTTTCCTCAACCTTCTACAGAGGTGCGCAAGAGTCAAGATGTGTACATGGCAACATACCCCCACACACACACACACGTTTACCTGTGATTTTGAACCCTGCTTGGCTTTTGGGCAGCTCCAGAGCAAATAGCCATCCAAACAGCTCTCCTATTGGTGCAAGCGGCATCAGAGCCCAGCCCACTGGCTCGGGTACCTGACCAATCAGCACAAAGATTACAAATTACAAATGAGAGAAACCAGGAAATTGATTTCAATGTGAATTAGAAGAGTGGAATTCATATCTAGTTAAATAAGTTACACTTTTGAATGTTTGAATTTTCCGACTCGTACCTCGCTGATGGCAGTGTACGCTCTGCCGTCTCCCACCACGATGTAGGCGTGAAGATCGATGTTGTTTATCTCCACTGGAGTCGAACCGACGGTCACTGTTCCGGTCACCTTACCACTAACACGCTGAGGGGCACCTGAAGAAGAAGGATTATAACAACAGAAAAATGTAAGATTTGAAATACAGTACTACTACATAAAAACATGGGTTCATGGTAGGGCTCTAACCGTCGGGTAGACACTGGCGACCGTTTCCATAGAAGCCAGGGCGGCAGTGACAGCAGTAGCCTGTGGCGTAGTCGGAGCAGAATGCATTCTGGGAGCAATGCTGTTGGAATCTAGAACGAAAGCAAAACAACACACGTTTAATGCCTTAAAATGTAGTATCACAATGGATAGAGCAGAAACACAGATATTGTTATCCCCCACAAAAGCAATGTAGAATCAAGTGACAGATTCTGTACCGTTGTCATATAAAACAATAGACAACCACAACAAACAGTTATAACACGTTTCTTATTCCAATAACATGAACATAATGCTATCAGGTCTTCACATACCTCGCACATGTTTCCTTATTCTCTGTCGTGTACTGAATCACTGAGAGAGAGAGAGAGAAAAAAAGTCTTATTGTTATTTTGGATTACATATACAATACAATACTTATTAAATAAACTCCCTGGTGTCTCCCATCCAAGATCCTCACAAAACGGCATTAGGACAAAACATAGAAAGGGGTGTACATGCAGACTATAAACATCATTTGAAATGTTCACATCAAAGATTTGAACTTGGTCTCTGTTGTATATTATTTGATGGCTTTTATAGTATCTTTCCTCAAGTGAACATTCATATAGAAATAGGAAATAGAAAGATTTAAGGTTGCAGTTATGTTGGCAAGCGATACTATTTCTGTATGTAAAGTTGTTTCCACATAAGTACAGATGGACAGAAAGAATAAGAAGGCGGACAAGATACAGGGAAAGGAACACACACACACACTCGAAGATACACATGTCAAGGCACCACTTGAAGACAAACCAGCTGTTGCAGTCCTGCCTCCCACACCCACTAATCCACTCACAAACTAACACTTTTACTGTTGCATCATGATCTCCCAAATGTGAAATAAAGAAGTCTAAATAAAATAAAATCACAATAAACTGATAAAGTAACACAGTAATGTATATCTACAAGTTTTGAGAAGTTTTTAAATATGCTGCTCTCTACACTTATCTAAACAGTGATCACTCTTTCCAGAGAAATATCCTCTGACACACAGGAAGTGATATGCTGTTTCTAAATATATTTTTTGAATAAACAGACAAAAAATGTAATGGTCAGCATGAAAAGAGACAGTCACCATTGCTGAGAAGACAGAAAAAATAAACGACACCAACATTACTGATATAAAAAACTAGGGATAAAATATTTGAAATGCAAATAAACTAATAGTACTAATAGAACTATTAGTAAACCTAATAAGTGCCTTCTCTTTTTTCCAAAAAATGGCTGATTTGGGATCTAAATGCAGCATTATATCATCCTACAGGGGCATCACAACACACACACACACACACACACACACACACACACACACACACACACAACACACACACACACACACACACACACACACACACACACACACACACACACACACACACACACACACACACACACACACACCACACACACACACACACACACCACAACTCACACACAGGATGTCAGGATATTTTCTCAGGAACCGCACACACAGGAGACAAATCACTCTGCTTTTACACACAAAAACACACACACACACATGCCAATGCTGCAGAAGGAAACCCACACACTTACATCACAATGAATCTTATGTGCTGTCTAAGTTACAAAATCAACCCATGACAGCACAGCAGAAAAGTACACATGTTTATTCGTAAACTACGCCTTTTCTCAGATTTGTATAATTGGGGAATGTTCACACACTTAATACTGTAACTGTGCATGCCTTACTGATAGATTAAATTATCCCTATTCCAAAAATACTGTAATTCATTTCCGTTGAAAGATATTTTCTTGGCCTCTTCTAAGAAACCTTGGATTTCATCACTCCAAACTGAGTTAAATAACTTAACTTCTCAACTCTTATGTAACCAGCCAAGTTGACTGAGAACACATTTTGTTTACGGCAAGAGCCTGAGGGAGAAGTTGCAGGGGAGGGACTGTTGGACACACACACACACACACACACACACACACACACACACAACACACACACACACACACACACACACCACACACACACACACACACACACACACACACACACACACACACACACACACACACACACACACACACACACACACACACACACACACACACACCACACACACACAACACACACACACACACCTGGGAGCTGCCCAGCACAACGGCAGTATTGTACTGCCAGCTGCTGAGCGGCTCTGCAGCAGAGGGCAAGGTAACGTTACCCTCAGGTTTCTCAAAGGGACTGTCCTTTCATCAGTTGAGCTGAATATTACATATACATATATATTATACATCGCAGAGTTTGTCTCTTACCTCCTGTGTCAAAATCAATGTCGTCTTCATCCACGCTGACCACGTGACCTCCAGGGGAAAGATTGGGTTCATTTCTGTGAGGGGGGTAGACATCCACCACCTCCAGAGGAAGCTACACAGGGAATACACTGTGTTTAACTTCAAACACGTTTCTCCTGTTGTCTTCAGGGCCAAGACAATATTTTGTAACTCTCCCCAGATGCTATGAACAAAGAGCTATGATCTGTGCATACTTTACATGGCGCATACAGTATGTAGGGTTTAATGATCACAGCTTTGCCAGTTTTTACACTACTATACTCTACAGAAAAAGCGTTCCATTGTAACCACAGAATTTACAAAACGTGCCTGCAACTTCAATTTGGTATTACAAAACTCAGTACTGAGAGCACTGCCAGATACATTCCTGTTTTTTAAAAGTACATCACAATGAGTGATGTTTGCAGAGAGTTGTTGCAGATTGGCAAACAGTGCAGCTGTCTCTTGTCACATCACAAATGAATTTAGTCTAGCTTTGCAACGTTTGCAATTTAGGTGTAGCTTTACAATGCTAGTAATAACACATTTAAATTAACCTAAATACTTTTTTACAATCATTTCATGTTAACATGTTAGTTCATTTCATGCGTTACCTGTGGTTGCTGTTCCTGAGTCCGCTCAGCACGTCCCTCTGGTCGTCTTTCTGAAGGGTTGGAATACTGCCTCTCTGCTGGCTCTGGATTGTACCCTGGGTTCAGAGGTCCATGGGACATCTTGATGACCAGAATCCTCTGCACGCGAGGAGGGAGCATCAGGGCTTGCTGGCTGAACGGACGCTGAGTGGTCCCCACCGGCAGTGGCTGGCTGGAAGTCAGGGTCCCCGCCTGTATGAGGGTAATTATCTTCCTCCTCCTGGTTATCACCGTCAAAATTATTGTCTTCATATTCCTCAAACTCACTGTACTCGGGGGTGGTGGTGTCCTAAAGCAGAAACCATGTATGGGTTAGGAGGTTTACAACACAAAACACCTCTTGACTGTACATACAATGAATTCAAGACGAAAACTAAATTACCAGGGAGAGGCCGTGTCCTCCGGTTGGTGGAGTGTTCAGCTGGCCACCAATGGATGCAGGGACAATGTTGTCAAAAGAGTACCGGTTCCCAGTATGGAAAAGCCAGACACCTGGAATTCCTGTGTTACCAACCCTAAAGAGCAGGAAAACAGTCTGGTGTCAGAGCATTTCTCACCTGACAGGTTTATATCGTTATCAGTTTTATTAATTACACCTTGTGCTCCCCCCCCCCCCCCCCCTTTATTTTAGCTTGCAAAAACATCTAACGTTAACTGCTAAATTACAAAACAGCTGTAAAATGTTGGCGTATGTTTTTTATTTTATACAAAGGCTTATGAAGTTACATACAGTTATATAATACAAATATAAAATGTACTTCAATTTCCAAACAGAACTACATAATTTTACATTTGACCTATAACAATATTTAAATGATATTTATTGTTTTCTTCTGGCTATTTTGCAAGCCACTACTTTCACAGAGCTAATTCTCTGATTAATCACATTTTTGTCAGTTGTAAAAATAAGCAACCTTGAGGTTTTTGTACTTACTGGTAGAGGTTTTTCACACTCTGCTCATCACTTGTAGCGCTGTAGTACGGTCCTTCAGTTCTGGAGAAGATCAGATATGTGACTTCTCCTCTGCTGAAGCCAACTCTAGCTGGAAGCTCTATTTCAACATTATAAGACTCCTAGAAGAAAAATGCAAAATGAGGAAATCAAATAGTTAGCTGTTAAATAAACATTGCACTTAGTGAGTGCATGCCTAGACGTTTTGCAGTAGCAAAGTATCCGAGCGAACCGAGATTATGAATTACCTTGGGGCGTGTCGCAAAGAAGTTCAGGCCACCTTCAGGATACAAGAACAGGACATATGAATCGGTCTCATCATAACCAATCACTGCCTGGAAGGTATTGACCTTGAGAGAGAAGAAACACAGTCAGATAAGAACAGAGACAAAACTGACCCAGCAGCTAAAACATAGCCTAGTTTTATTCTATAGTCTCTTTCACACACGACTGTAAACCTGAATTCATCTAGACATTAACCGGAGGACCTGTATGTGACAGCACAAATGTCTGAATCATTGAGACCAGACTTTAAACAGACTCCACCCGATCAGCTCTCCAGTAGTAAGTCTGTGTAATGTCTGGTGGAGCCCATGTGTGAATAAAACTGCTTATTGTACAGAGAATTCAGGGCGAGTGATTTGGAGTGTTGATGATATTTCCATGCAGCTGGCACAAAGACAAATATCTGATGGTAAAGAAGAGGGATCATTTAAACAAATGAGTCAAAGAAAGGTCAAAATAAACAAATTGGCATCGTCATCGGGAACTTCTGTCAACCCACGCTAAAAAAGACCTTGCTGTTGACTAAGCAGCTACATGATTGCAACAACGCGCTACCCTTAACCCCAAAACCTTTGTCAGGCGACAATATAATGAAATCTCCAGACATTGTGATATAAGAAATTGGCTTATAATTCCTTGTAGACCTTCCCTTAAGCTTTTCAATGTGTTTTACACACACGTCACACCTCAAATACCTATTTTCTTAAACATGTCTTTTTTTTCTACCCCTGATGGCAGTACATTTAGCATGTCACTGGTAATTAAGATATTCATGTTCATTTTCAGCTCTGCTAGAGGGATAACCGTCTTTGTGTACAGCTTAGCTTAACCAGGCTCAATTAACACTTCACACCTCGCTTCCCCTCTCCTCCTCCCTATGTCTCCTCCTCTTCCTCTGCTGGGATTCATGTTGAGACTTCTCACCCTTCACGCTCCCCTTCTGCCGACCACCACCAATTATTAACAGACTGAGCATCTGGGTTTTAAAACATCTCTTTTGCACAAATGAAGGTGATTTAAATGAACTGAGTCAGGGAACCTTTTCTACCAGAACTTGTGGAACCTCTTTTGGACGTTTATGTGTTGGCGTCCAGCCCACTCTGTCTTCCAAAACCACAGTTAAAAAAACACAGATTTGGTGAATGAGGGGAAGACTCTGAGTGATCCCATGTTGTTTTCCTTAGGGACACAATCAGATTATCTGTGCACACACACACACACACACACACACACCTCGGTCTCTAAACCCCCAGCCCAGATGTTGATCTCCACAGCTGTCTTCCTGTGTGTCTGGGCATCTTTCACGATGATGTTAGTACAGGCAAACCAGACCTCGTTACAATGTGAGACGTGGGGTGCACACACACACACACACACACACACACACACACACACACACACACACACACACACACACACACACACACACACACACACACACACACACACACACACACACACACACACACACACACACACACACACACACACACACACACACACACACACACACACACACACACACACACACACACACACACACACACACACACACACACAAGCACAAGCACAGATGTCCCTCCATCTATATTCCACTCATGGGAATGTATGTGTGTGTTCCTAATTGTTTACATCAACATCTTTAAACTATCTTGTTTGTGGGCGGGGAGGACTGTGTAGCCTCCGGGCTTTGTAATTACTGAGGAGGGGGTCTTTTTTTTTCTTTCTGTCTTTGGGAGGAGAAGAGGCTGGAGCTCAAGAGGGGATCTGCTTTTTTCTTTGTCCCTGACATCCTTTCTAAACGTCTGTATTTTTCTCTCCTGCTATCCCTCCTTTTTCCTGGGAGGAGGAGGCGAGGGGAGAGATGAAAGCATGCGGGGGGTTGGGGTCTGGTTTACAGAGGGTGTACGGGGAGACAGAGAAGAGGATGTATTTCCATCCAAACAGTTATACAAAGTTAAAACAACAAGAGGAAATAGTGTGTGTTTCCATCTAAATCTAACATTTCTGTTTCCTACTATATGATAAAAGTCTCATTAGTCCACGATAGACCCAACACATTAGTTAAGTTTGGGTTTTTTCCAGAATTAAAAAGGAAAAAGCGGTTGGTGGAGCACACCCAAGAGTCTTTGTTTTACCCACAACAATCCTTTTCCACTTCAGTGAACATGATTTGCAATATTTAGCTTCTCTCAGGTTACTTTTCATATTGTTCATGAAACAGCTAGATTGAAACTCATTCAAAGAGACACGCAGATAGAGAAACACATTCAGAAAACGTTACGGTTTTTAAATGATGTTTATGCCACATTTAGTGGCTGCATTTGAGAATGGCCTTGTTCCATTTTAGTGTTTACATGACAAAGAAGTTTTCTAGACCACCTCAGACTGTTGCCTTCAAGTTTGTACGAATGAAATGTTTGACTTTAAGGGAGATGTGCTTATTTTAGTACAAGAGGAGAATCTCATATTTGCACACTCATTACGAAGCTTGCTCTATCTCAATATTAAGCGTACTAACTTGAAACTGGTTAATCCACTCATCTAAATCTTGGAAAGAAACCAAATAATCTAATTTCCCAATATGACAAACTATAACTCTAACTCCGGCTCTCTCTTTCTGTGTGGTCATCTGCTGAGTAAGTCTGTCCTGGTGTGCTTTACAGACTCACAGCTGGAAGACAACAACTAGCAGCCAACATACATCAAAGACCTTCAGACAGTGTGTAGCTCAGAATGTGCTGTGTGTGTGCTCCGGCAACCCCCCCCCCCACACACACACAACCTTCGACCTCCCTAAAGGCATTTTGTTGCACCTTTTTTTAAGAGTGTCCTCACACTCCAAACACCGAGCAGACACATGCACAGGCGTTAATGGTCTCCGAGACCGACAAATGTTTGTTGTTGGGGTCCTTCAAGGTTTAGGTGGTAACATCATCAGACTGCTAGGATTAACTGGTGGGGGGGGGAATACCCGACCGCTTAAAGGGACAGTTCATCCAAAATAAATATTTACTCTTTCAGTCAATATTAGATTAAATTTGAGTGTGGCACCGAATTTTTATCAAAAATGTCCCAATAAAGTAAGAAATTAAAAACAATCTTTTCTTTTTAAAGTTATCCTTAATTGATGGTAGCTTTAAAAACTAGTAAAGTGTATGGGTAAAAAGTTATGTTTAGTTTTTTTTTAGCAAACACAAATAGAAGCCTTAATGCCTCCAAGCATGTTTTCCATTCTTTGTGTTCAGACTTTTAATTGAAAAGGCTTTTATATTGGGTATAGCATCATTGCTACAACAAGCTACAAATATGAACTTTTAACCATTAAAATGGGTGATTTTAGTTCAATCGAAGTTGGCAAGTATATAACGTAAAATATATAACACTATTGCATATATAACATAACATAATATGACTTAATTCTACTGTTTGTAAACCCTGCAGCAGCTGCAGGCGTGTATCATTTCTCTTTCAGTTTACTTTAGTACGGTCGTGTTTAGTATCTGTATATTTATTGGTCTGGTTTACTCCGCCTTGATATAGTTTAGTCTACTCTGCCCTACTGAAGGTTTAATTGACTTCCCATCGTGCCTGTGTTTCGAATCAGTGACTCATCACTGTAACAAATGTTCTAAATGACATTATAATTATCTCGAGCTGGATCCCACTTTGGTGAGGCAGGAACATCCCGAGGAAAGACGGGGATCGAGGGAGGTCCGGGCGAATGTGCAACACTTGTTTGTTGGTTGCCGGTTTTTCAGCTAGTTGGCCGCAAAACAGCTGCACGGGGAGAAAGAAACAGAGAGCAGCTGCAGGCCAGTTGCCAACCTCACCAGAGTGCTACAAACGGAACTGCCTACAGCGTGGGAACTGGCACACACACACACACACACACACACACACACACACACACACACACACACACACACACACACACACACACACACACACACACACACACCACACACACACACACACACACACACACACACACACACACACACACACACACACACACACACACACACACACACACACACACACACACACACACACACACACACACACACACACACACACACACACACACACACACACACACACGGCTGAGGCTTGTGGCCAGGAACAGTCCAGTCAGTCTTTCACTGTTGTCGTTTGCTCCGATCTTTTGCGGTGGCTTTCCTGTTATAACTTCAGCGTTGCGCTCAAAAGGATTCCCTGCTCGTCTTAAGCTTGAGGAAATTGTACAACTTCAGGGCTTATGAGCGCTCTGCAAAACCTATTTGATCAACTCCAGAACACATGGTGGTTAAAACCAGAGCTGCTTTTCTTAGATCCTTAAAGTTTTGCGAACATGAACGTCTTTCCCGCAGCTACAAACCAGAGCTCTATGACTTAGTAATTAGGAAGCCGTCAAGATCCCAAGTCTTAAAAGTCAAACTCTGACTCGTTTTAGTGGCTATTATGGAGCTATAAACCCTTTTCTTTTGCACAGAATCAATCCCAAAGCAAAAGCTCAGAATAACACATTATGAGAGCTGAATTTCAGTAAGAGTCTGCTCTGAACCCGGATGAGCATATTTCAAGGGATGCCCCCTGTGTCACTGCAAGGGGGCCCCCAGAAACAACAAATAACACTAATCGAAACAAAAGTTCCTTTTGTGCTACAGACAAGAAAACAGACGGAGAAGAAGAAAGACAGAGAGGATAGGAGAGGCCATACGAGAGGCAGAGAGGGCTGAATCTAACAGAGGAGTCCATTTATTCATTCATCCACTCTCCACTGACCCTCCCACAGCCAATGCGTAACATGCTGTAAAGCCTACAACACTTTCCTTATTTGCACAAATAACTTTGTAGGGAATTCCAGGGGAAGCTAGATACAAATCTTTTTTTTTTTTAAATGGTCTACTGTGGTCAAATTTAAAATCACATTCCACTTGAAATTGCTGCTCATATACAAGAATGTCTCACAGGAAGGGCACCTGAGGTTAGATGTGCAATAACGTGTATATTGTAGCATTCCTTTTACCATCACTCAGTACTATTTCCTTTCAAATGTTGCAACTATTGCATTCGATGTAGCTATTTTGGATCCGAAGAGGGGTATTTAATATACATTTTTCGTTTATGAAGTTTAATTTTTACGGGGTTGTCTTTTAAATAACATAGATAAACATAACCTAAAAACCTACAGTATGTCCTTCTTACTATATTCCAAGTTATCCGATGTCAAATAAATACATTAAGATTTGGCATACAGACATGCTAGCAGCTCTGTAGGGAATACATAGACAAGCGTTAATTTAAGCTATGTGCTTACGTAGCATCAACATACTAACATGTTCAAAATGATATTGACAGGCTTATGATCACAACTTTTCATCATGTTATCACAAATATGTGGTTTCAGTTTTGCAGGTTTTTGAACATAAACCAAAGCAAGTTAGCGTTAGCATCAACATGGACATTCTTGCACATTCTCTTTGTCTTTCTGTGGATGGAGAGGTTATTTCCTGCTGCTAAGAATAATGACGTTAACGGTGGGGGAAGTTGCTGCTGTGTAACAGCATCCACTAACATGACAGGTGTGTTCGTGTGAAGGAGGATTAGCAATATGCTGCTCAAAGTAAAGCCTTGTCGACACTTCCAAAAGCATCGACACACAGAAGGCCAGATTCTCTGAGTAAATACCTCTGGTCATTAGCAAATTGGGCTACATGGTAGGAGATACAACAGAGTGTGTGTTATAGGTTTCAAATGAAGCAATTACTTTCCAATTACGATAATAGCCTCTTTAGGACTCATTTCATAGAAAAAACAACTCTTTTTTGGGGATGTGAACTTTTCTCTCCTCTATTTCCCTGTTTTCTCTTCCCTCCTGCACCTCCACATCCGACCCCCAAACACCACACAGCCTGCCCCCTCCCCCAGCCCCTCATACACATCCCGACAAACACACACCTCAGGTTAATCAGTTCACACACACATACCACTCTACCCCCAACGCACCCCACCCAGCACCTCTGGCTAATCGCTTCAAAGAAAGATGCTATCAGTCCGAAGAAAGAGCCACTGAAGCAAATCCCAGACTGATCTGACAAGCACCATGGAGCCTTTCCAACAACACTCTTTCTTAGCACATGGAAATACATCCAGTCTTTAATTAGGAACACTGGATAGACTTAATTCCAATATTTGAGGTTCAAAGTCGACCAAAAAGAGCCTTTGAGAAGCGTCTTAAGAAGCTTAATGCTGTGTATCCCCACTCCACTGTTTGAATGTTTAGCTTTTAATCAATCAGGAAGAAAGGGGGAGGCCTAAAAGAAACCAGACCAAGAGAGTAAAGAAAAAGGACAAACAGATGAGGCAGGGAGAGACCCAGAGGTCTCCTGGGGGTATTTCCTTAAGTCTACCACTCCCTTCATCTCTCCCTCCCACTTGCTGCAAACCAGGAACAACAAAGCTCTGTTTGTTTAATCGATACGTTCAGTGCTTTACTTGGAGACTCTCCTAAAGACTTAGGCAAACAAAGTCTTCAGTGCTGCTTTAGGTGACACTTTCTGTTAGGGTCCATCTTTTCTGAGAACAATACATGTGGTATGCATTTGAAAGAACATGGATTAACTGTTCATTGATACACTTGAAATGGATTCAGCCTTTGAAGACAGTTGCACAATGTCCTCTGCAGCTTTGGAGGGAGCTTTCCATAGTTGAAAAAATGACCATAAAAATGTCATTGTGCAGTCGTCAGGGTAACAGTGTTTGGTCAAGACTGCATTACACACTGTAAGTGTACGTTTGAAAGATGTGTGTTGAGAGCTTCAGGGATGAGGTGTAGGCCAGGTGTACATTCAATCGCTATTAGTAAAAAGTACCGTTAGGCGATAAACAAACTGCATCACGGTGGCATGGCTAAGCTAAAGGCGGCTAATGTTCATCGTGATGACGATTATTAGTCTCATTGAGCCACCCCCCCTTTTTTTGTAAGCTAAACATGTTAAAAATGTGACATTGGTCTACAAGCAAGCATTTACTTGTTCTTTGAGTGCAAGCAAATTCCTATTTTCCCTATAATTAGTGACAAATCACACGCCTTTTTCCAGGAGAATTCCTAGAAAATTACGGATGTGTAAATTAAAGTGTTAACCGCCTCCTGTAAGGCGTGCCTCCCCAGGGGGCCGCGGGAGAGTTTGAAGAGGGATGCCGAGTGAGAATAGCTGCCTGAAGTGAAAGGGACAGGTGCTTATCACTGTTCAGAAAGCACTGTTTTAGTCGCCTCATTAAAACTGGTACTCAATATATCAACGAATATATTATGTTTTACTTTCTGCTTATTGTGTATTGCATTAGCTCGGTTTTAGTTGGAATAAGTTGTACTTTTCTCCTGCGGTAAAACATCCACAGCAAAAAGAAAAGTCGAATTGTGTGGTAAAATGTAAAACGTTTAATTAAACTCTAAGTGTACATTTTGTAGCTGAAGAGGAGCACTTTAATGGTCAACCAGGTTATTAACTGTTGAGTGGCTGACAAACAGGGAGGGAAGAGAAGTCCAACAGAGCATGAGAGCATTAATGGTCCAGGCATGTTTGTGTCTACCTGTGTGTGAGGGGATAACGAGTCAGGGAGGGGGCACTTTGATGACCCTTTAAGATGACCTCTGACCTTTTGAAAAGGTTAAGAGGCAGATTAGGAGGGGAAGGGGAATTACAAATAGACCCCCCACCCCAGGCTGATTACAAGTGATGCACATCCTCCAGGAATTTGGGATTGTGTCTCTCACAATGACCAAAACATACTTGTGGGATTACACGATGAACTCATCCAGTCATAAATCATGACACAGAGAGACAGGGGGGGGGGCCTGGAGCTAAAACTCTCAACCCCTCCATCCATCTTACCTTGTTTGAAGGTCCATTGGTTCGGGTTGGCTCCTCGTACGCAGCCACGTTCTCCCATGTTGCAACCACAGCATGTGTGGGCGTGAATTTCGCATCTGGGAACCCTCGATGTACTTCCTGGGTGAGCAGATGAATGAATGAATGATGGAAATGAAGTAAAAAAATAAACAAGATGGAGTGTACAATGGATTGAACTAATGGATGAACTGAAAAAAGGAAAGAATTCATATCCGTGGTTAATTGTTTTTCAGAACGTATTCATCTCAACATGTCATTTTCGGAGTTTTTGTTACAATCATGTATAAAGTTATTAGTGCCTGAAAATACACAGTTTTTGGCGTCAAACTTTTCGAAACAATTCACATATAGTTTCTCCCATCTTCATGAGTTTTGGTACACACATTGCTCTTATGATTGCGAACATATTTGAAATTGGTTTTCATTAGCAATGCACGCCCGGAAAGCAGCCATTTTGAATTATGAAATACAAATTTCGGATGGAATAACCCCCACGGCAAATATGACACTAGATTGCAAAGGGATAGTCGATAGCTCAAATGAATGTGTGGTGGGTCAAGGGGGTAACATTAACGCCATGAAGACAATGGATATTCAATAGACATACAGACCTGGGCCACTCTGTTGAGTACACTGGGAGTTTCGGTCACGCGGTAGTAGATCTGTCCTCGCCCTCCGCTGGTGTCGATGTCAGCCAGAAATGGAGCCACCACGGGGAAATCCGTTGGGAAGCCGTCGTCAACGTACTGCTTCTCCATCGGCAGGTCCTGGCCTGATATGATACCGTTGGTAGCCACCTATAGACAGAGAGAGACAATTATTAATAATCACCACAAGCAGTTTAATACTAGGGCCGGGTCTAGAAGGTATTGATTGAAATAGCCCATTAAAAATAAGAAGTGAATGTCTTTACATATACATAATCTTCTTTTAAATACGCAAAACACCATCATGAACCCAAAGAACCTCCCAATGAACCCGTACCCCCTCATAAACCGCTGGAACCTCCGTGGGCACTGCTGGTTAGGTCAGGGGCCCCGAGAACCACATAATGAACCCCTAGACTTCAAGGATGTAGATACATTCAAACCACATTCAACTCAACTTCCTCTTGGTGTATTTTTCTGTGTAATGAGGAATGACTGATGCAGCAGTGATGTGTATAGCAAGTGTCATTCAAAGCGACACTCAGCGGTTTGTGTCTGTATTTAGAATGTATTTAATCAGTGCTGGAATGGAGCAAAGTGTATTTATTCAAGTGCTGAACTGCAGGCAATTTTGAGGTACATATTACCACAATATGCAATTAAATAAGTACTAGCATGAAGATCTCGGAATAAAAGTACTAAGCCTATAATTACAACATAGTGTATTAGTTGATTAGTTTGAATCTGCTAGTATCTATAGTTGCCAAATAAATGCAGAGAAGTTAAATGTGTTATATACATCCCTCTGAAATGGAAAAAAATCTTGAATTAGTACTCACTCCACCACTGGGCTAACAGCATTTAGCTGGAATTTGATACAGACACTATTTATTCCTAATCACATTGTGTATCAATTATTCTAACATGAGATTATATTATTTTCAAATGAAATCCAATATAGAAGTTTATAATCTAACATACTGCAGTGGGAATCATTTACAAGCACGATTTGTCAATGTCACCAGTTGACTATCAACATCTGTTATGTATCAGTCAATCACAGACATGAGATTCATTTATTTTCTAAATAAAACCTTCTCAAGAAGTGTATATTGATACATAGTGCAGTGGGAAATTTACAAGCACGATTTATTCTTATCACCAGTTGACCAAATCAACATCTGTTAAGTATCAATCAATTTTGACAGTTGTGGAATCCATTTATTTTCAAAATAAGACATGTCGAGAAATGTATATTATATATTACTATTCTAACACTGCATAGGGGATTCATTTATGATCGATTGACAGACTTTACACCAGAAGAAAAACTAGTTTTCCCATTTACACATGCTAATAAACCGCTCCATAAAAATATCCAACAGCTGCAAACTTATCCTGCAAAAAGTTTTCACGCTTTGATTGCATAACTTTCTGAGAGTACCGAGCATGCAGATGAGTGCTGATGAAGTGAACTTACATATAGATGTGAGAACAGGGAGTCGTAGAAGTACACGGGTCTGGGCAGGGACAGCACTCTGGAGGTTTCATCGTCGCCCTCTGCCAGGATCTGGTCTCCGCTCAGAGAGCCGTACGGGAACATGTCAGTCCTCTGGATGGCCGTCACCACACACACCGTGCCGCTCCAGCACAGCACACACACCGCCAGCATTGCCCCTCTCTCCATTGTAGAGCCGGGCTGACACTGTGAGAGGTTCCGATGGACTGAGAGAGACCAGCAGAAAGAGGGAGATCTCTCCTCCTCTCCGCTGAGCCTCGGCAGGGAGGAGGAGGGAGGAGCTTAGGCGCGCTCTGATTGGTCGGGCTCGGGTTGAGTGACAGCATGCACGCAACATCTGGCTCGTATTAGAGAAAAGACAAATAGAGCGTTTTTAATCCGGATGTAACTCTATCTGTTTCACAACAATGAAAAAGAGACATTGTTTAATTTTTACGCACAGGTGGGAATTTCCGTGAAAGACATTTATCAAAATAAAAGTGAAAGTGGAAACGCCTGGGCACTTTATATTTTCCTTAACACAGATACATATCAAGAATAATATTTTAATCACCAAAGATTAGGCTTTTTCTTTTAGCACTTTACATTTAAAACTCACTTTTAATTAAATCGATTTTTCTCTCATTAAAGGCAATGGCTGCAAGTTTCTAATACTTAAACTTGGGCGCCATCTACTGGCCGAAACAGCATATAGCAGCATGCAAGACGTACAGGGTTAAAACTAAAGCTTAAAATGTATTATTTAAATAAACGTTTTAATAATATTAATATTAAACTAGTATTCCAGTCATATTTAAAGCTACAAAATAATAATGTTCTGCTTGCAGTGCATTCAAGGTGAGGATTTGCTGCTTTTCTCTCTGTTTTGTATCAATGTAAAATGAACTTCTTTTGGTTTTGGTCTGTTTGTAAGAGAAAACTAAAACGTACAATCATTTTTCTTTGTAATTATAAACATATGTTCAAAGGAATTAAAAAATATGGTAGCACAACACTCTATCTATTCATTTGGATAAAGAAAAGCGTCCAAAATATAATTACACAGGGTAAAAAAAAAGAACTGTCCAAAACCCCAGGAAGAGCATCAGAGGAGGGATCCTTTTATCAGGATAGACAGACCGTTGGTAAAATGAGAAGAGGACATTGAGCAACTTCCAGGTGCTGTAGAAACAGGAAGATCCTGAGCCACACAACCTCCTCTCCACCACAACGACCTGTGGAGATAGATACACAAACACAGGAGGCAATGCTAAAGTACACATTCAAACAGAGGGAGCAGAGATAAGAGGAGAGCCTTGTGAAAGACAGGACGCCTGGACTGGGGGAGGTACATCCAGGGAAGAAGGGTCCGAGGAGAGAAAAGCCTCCTACAGGGGACAAGGGGGGAGAGAACAAACACTAATTCAGGGAACTTGAATTTGAAACTGTTGAGCATGCTGCAGAGCAGACTGAGGGCAGATGGATATAGCCCAGGCCAGGCCGAGCATTAAATCATGTCTGCCAGGAATCTCTTTTTTAAATGTAACATACTGTTAAAACTATACGCACAACTCCTATTTCATTCAAATACAATGACTTCTTGCATGCTAAATGGTGTTTATTAGAAATAATAACATCTTTGGCAATGGTTCTACACATAATAACCCAAAGAAAATACACATTATTTGCTAAGTTAGACAAACATTTTGAAAGGTATTGAGACTTTCCTAGGACCTAACTCTCAGGTTAGCCACACTTTAAGATACCTTCTAATGTTCATGAATCAATAACAGCTGATGCTTGCACTTACCCAGAGCAACCTGTAGGTGGAGCCAAAGGTCAGCTTGAGATCAAATATATCTTACTATATTAATTTAGCAGGTGAAAACCGAAATGTATTGTTTTGAATATGTGAAACGTGTTAACAGTCAGTCTACCATTTTTACCATTCAGTAGAATACACAGACTGATCTGCTCATGTTTACATGTGGATAGTAGTATGAATACACAATTTATCAAATTTCACCCACACAGTTTGAGAAGTTTAGGAATGGTGTTGATGTTTATTCTCTGGTAATGTTTTTCTGGGTTTCAGTGTGTAGTTACAGGCTGACCGGCTTCATTTGTGACATAATTAAGACAAGGGCCATCAGCAGGACAGACACAACGCGATGTATCATGTTGAGTAAAGGAGTGATGAGAGGAATTAAGCCTCGCTGTGGGACCCTGTATGTTTGTGTGTGTGTGTGTGTGAGCCAACAAAGGCTGTTTACCAGCAGAGCAGACCAGGATTTGAGGATTAAGACCTTGATAAATAATTGAATTGCTTCTAAATAAAGAACACAGACTCAGACAGGATCACTTAAGATTCCCAGTAGAGTATTTCCATAATCACCTGCATCCATATTGACTCAAGGGTGGATCAGGAAGTCTCAAAAATCTGGACTGTTAGCAGAATTCTAAGGGTGTGGATTTAGTATTCACGAGTCAACTGGTTTTCTGATTCTGTTTAAAGTTATCTTCTAGAACACTTTTGATTAAAAGCCAATTTTCTGACAAATAATGTTGCATTAGTGATTTAATAAATTCACGACGAAAATCATGGAAACAATTGGTTCACTATAGACACATTGCTTTGATAGGAAAGGAAAAGAGTACACACGTAAAGATATTAAAGAAACAAATCTAAGAGAAAAAAAGGGAGGTAAGTTAAATTGATAGTGAGGTAAGAAAGGAAGAGACGAGGAAAAAAGAAAATGGAAGGGATGTCAAATAGGAAAGAAAATATATTAAATGAAAGAAAGAAAAAGGAAAGAAAGGACAAGAAAAAAATGGTAAAAATGAATTTCATAGAAAAAAGAAAGGAATGCAAAAGTGGAGAGGACTTGATATTAACATAAAATGAAAGTAGAGAAAAACGAAAATGGAAGGAAAAGGGAGCAGAGGAAAGGAAGGGGAGAAGGAAGGAAAAGGGAAGTTAACTAATTGGATTTTTTTTTTAAAGGAAAGAAGAAAGGAAACAAGGGTAAATTAAGGCAAAGGAGATGGAAGGTATGTTGTCGTCAGCGAGGGCAGAGGACAAGGTAAAAGAGGCCTCTGCCGGGTGAGGAAACAAAAATAGAGCACTGGTAACAGGAGGCAGAGAGACGGGTGAAGGGAGAGATCGACATAGAAGAACAAAGAAAGAGAAGCAACAGGAAGATAAAAAGGTATGGGAGGCAGGAAGGACGAAAAAGGATTCCTGTGGGGACGAGAGCTGTCGAAACTAGAAATAAACTTGTCAGGCAGTAAAATGTACTGTATATGAATTACTGCGTGTTTGTGTCGTGCAATGGATACCTCAACAACCGAAGCACTGCCATGATAGAAAGACGTGAGGAAGCAATGATGGCATGATGGCAGTATGTCACAGTTAAGAGTGCGTTAATGGGTCTGAAACAGCACTCAAGAGCTTTCAGCATACATCATGGCTCTTTATATGGCCTTTTTGGACTTTTCTATTGAAGAAATGGGTGAAATAAGGCAATTACAAGGTCATTTAATCGCATTTACTGTAGTTGCAGTATGCCTTTACGGTTGATGTTATCCCCCAAGATGAAGCCTGGCACAAGCCTGCGAAGAAGAGAAAAACACAAAATTGTTATACTGGTTAAACACGGAGACAGTCCAGTGTGTCAATGGAGCATGAAGTACACATATAGAAAAACAAACGCTTTGATCCCAATGGGAAATGAAAGCCTCATATATGTGCATGTGGGAGGAAACCCAGGAAAATAGGCAATCTCCACATGAAGACACACAGGAAAACAAACATCTTTCATGCTGGGTCCTTTGAATTCTATAGTCATAGGGGAGGAAAACAGGACTTATGTCAACATACAGTTTGTCCACCCTCACATACAAGACATTCCCAAGATATCATATATTGTTGTTATTATTTTAATATTAACAGCCCAGGACATCTGCACAGAGCCATACATTTGGGAGACAGATTCCCTGTTAATAATTTAATATAGATGTTGTTATTATCCAAAACAAACGAAGTTATAAATATGTAAATGACTATTGTACAGTATACTTCCTACAACTGTAGTTTTTCTATAGTTTTGAGGTTGCTGCCAATGTGGAGTTTTCTTGTGTCTATCAGGATTACGGGGCAAAATATTAACATTGTGTTTTGCAATAACGAGGCGATTAATGATTCATTCGTTTTAAAACAGGAAATGAACTGTCAACAGTGTGGATGGTTAATACTAATAAGTAATTGATAGGCAAAAAAGACAATACAAATATAGTCTTCCAGTAAGCAGATATGCTGATTATTGTTTCCTATCATCTTGAATATAATATTCAGGATTTGCAACTGTTGATTTGATGACAGCATCCTGGGCTTCTCTCAATTTCAATCTTTTACTATTTTACTACATTCTATTGACTAAATCCTTAATTGATTAATACAAAGAAACAATACTATTTTTGAATTTTTAATATATTATGACATTTGACTACAGGTTGCGCTTTTGTTATTATCTAGTATATTTTGAAGGAGAGGCTTGAATCTTGGGGTGGGTGTACCCTTCCCTGTGACGTCACCGCCTCGCTCCCTGTAACCCGGGCCATTCATCCCTACCGCAGCACAGTGCCGAGCGCGCCTCGCCCTCTGCACAGCTCACCTTTAAACCAGAGCTTCTTTAAGTGGAACAAAGCCGGACACATTGGGATACATTTTATCAGCCGTGCGACTAAAGCTGGATTAACACACTGACTTTAAAGTCTACACTACGGGGAGAAGGTTGTAAAATAGGTAAGAACTTTATTATTTGGATGCGTTTCACCGCTGTTAAATCCACGCGGATGTGACAGCGGCTCTACTGCGAAACTCGCAAATGAAAAACGCTCATTCTGTCAGAGCTGAACTTAAGTCATTTTGTAAGTCTGTAGTCAATCTTACACTCGTTTGCCTGTCGTTACTCTTTCACGCTCCATTCAAATATGCATTTAACGTATTTTCTCTACTGATTTTACAGTATCATTCGTGCCCTCAACTTCTCCAAAACGCGGACCCAACACCTGGACACACCTGTCTCCTCCGCTGTGTGGCACACATCTAACATCTCCACGGTTGTTGGTGTCTTTTCTCACCGATTCAGTGAGCCCTACACTACAGCTTCAGAGTGGACACTGGACAGAGCAAGTAGGTGAGTTACTTATCCTTCCAAAAAAGTCAGTAAATGATGTGCAAATGGTGATTTTAAGGGTCCTTTAAATTCTGAAATCAAAGCCTTATAAAGTAAATGTGTCTTATGTCATTTAATGTTTTACATCGTAGGAGACAGTGCATCTGTCTCAGCATCACATGTGAGACAATGCGTTTTATTCTTTTATTTGTTATTCATTCCGTTGCTATGTTTTTTGTGTCCTTATTCGATTGTGGTCACTGGGTCTGATGTTGGTTATGATCTGTCTCTGCTTTTTATCCATTAATCATATTATATATACATGAATTTAGAATGGATAAAGGTTTCCACATTTATTCCTGAGAGAGCTTGTCATGCAACATTTCTCAAGATTAAGCACACTGGGAATAAGAGCATGAAATTGTGTGTGAAAACTTGGCCAGCAGACCGTTCAGCCTGTCAGCTGATATCTGAATAAGTGGTGAGACAGAAGAGGAACAATGTTGGGTTTCACATCTCATACGGCAGCTCAGTTCGTGCCCTGAGTCTTTCAGTATATGCAACGTTTTTCTTTTTATGAGAGGTCGAAGATGTTCTGCCTTCTCTGTGTATGCATGGGATCAGTTCACTTAGACAAAGACTTGCAAACATGGAATTAGAGTGGCGTGTGTAGTGGACTTTGTTGACATTGAGTCCAAACAGAGTCTAAACGTAAGGGAGACGAGACAACATCCTTGACAAATCTCCTCAGGCCAATGCCAGTTAGGGTTCATTTGAAACTACTTGAACATAGCACTCATATGAAGCCTTCTCTAAATTTGACTCACAATCTAATCTATGTTTTTTTTGATGAATCGACAGATGTGGCCAACAGATGTTTGGTTAGCTTTGGTTTCAAAATTGGCCTCAAATTAGGAAGCAGTAACAATGTCATAACAAATCTGAAACTTGCTATCACTTGTGATATGTTTTCACTTTAGGTTTCTCTTAGAGCTGCAACTAAATTAAATGTAGGAGTTGACAATTAATCTTCTGTGGGTAAAGGAAATGAAGAAGAGACTGATTTTAAAAGCTGTAAATCTAAATAAATGTTCCTTTTTTTCCTTTCTGTATCAGGATGGCTGCAGACAACTTTTTAAGGACACATTTCTGACGCCCTGGGGCAAGTTTTTCTGATTGAAATCTAGCTCGTATTCAGCCACGATGACTACAGATTACGATCTGTGCCACATCCAGCACCACATCGACGGCATCAAGAGCCCGCTGATCAGCGCCACCATGTTCGCCGCGGGCATCTTCGGAAACGTGGCTGCCCTGGTGATACTGGAGATCCGAAGACGCAGGGCCATGAGGTCCGGGGAGGGTTGGCGGCGCTCGTTGTTTCACGTCCTCATCACGGCGCTGGTGGTCACGGACCTGGCGGGGACCTGCCTCATCAGCCCGCTGGTGCAGCTGTCGTATGCGCGCAACACCACCCTGATAGGGATGTCGCCTGAGTCTCACAGCGTGTGCTCGTACTTTGGAATCAGCATGACCTTCTTCAGCCTGGCCACCATGTCGCTCCTCTTCTCTATGGCTCTAGAAAGGTGCTTCGCTATTGGGTACCCCTTCCTGTACAGCCGGCACGTCACCAAGAAATGTGCCTACATATCAATCCCAGTGGTGTTTTTGCTATGTATTTTATTCTGCCTCCTCCCTTTCGCTGGGTTCGGTAGTTATGTACAATACTGCCCCGGCACGTGGTGCTTCATCGACATGAACCCTTCCAAACCGAAGGACCGGGTCTATGCTAGCCTGTACGCCACCCTGATGCTGGTGCTGGTGCTAGCTATAGTGGCATGCAATGGGTTCGTGGTGTACCAGCTGTTCAGGATGTACCAGCGGAGGAGAAGGAATGGAGGGTCTGTGATGGGCACCACAAGATCCAACGGCGAACGCAAGGCCATGTCCATGGCGGAGGAGGTGGAGCATCTCATCCTGCTGGTCTTCATGACCATCATCTTCATCATCTGCACGCTGCCCCTGGTGGTAAGATGACAGCACATGCATGCTTTTACCCGTTCATTAGAAATACACCCTTATGTCCAGTTTGACTGCTGACAGCTGACCTTTGTTTCTTCATGTATGGCTAAATTGAATCTACTAAGGACTCATTGAAAGCAACAGCACTTCATTGACTTAATTGGTGTTAATTAGGGGTCAGATAAGGAGTTGAGGCAGATATTGATTATTCAGACTAGGGTCTTACCTGACATTGATACACAGGGGTCACCACATCTAGAAAGTCTTTCTTTTGTATTTTAAACAATGCTTTATTTAAGAAGACACAGCACTGTTTTTTTCTGATTCAAAACCCCCTTAAACCCAGCCCGCAGGCCCATCCCTACAGGGGACAGAATGATAGTTTTGTAGTATAAATAACAAAAATAAGTGAATGGATAAAATAGCAATGAACTTGGCATAAAGAAGAGACGAAGAACTTAAATAGAGAATATATGAAAATGTAATTACATTACGGTACATTCATATATTGCTTGTTCTTGTATGAGGTATCTTGAAATTGGGTCATTTTCTTGAACCCAAAAAAGATAAAAGCATATTCAAAATGAAGAACACATGTAAATAAATAATAGTAAGGAAAATGAGTATGCATGATATTTGTGTGTGGAATCAGAAACATATCATAGACAATACTGAGTGGAGCATCTCCTGTTAGGATGTATCCATTACAGAGTGAAATGTAGCTACTATACTGTAAGTGATATTAATTGTGTTACAACACATTTACGGGCTTTCAAACATAACAACTAACAAAGTATATCAACATATCACCCAGAGCATATACATTTAGCTGTATATGTAATGCAATCTGATATATATCTTTGTATGACTGTCTGCATATTGTGGCATTCTGTGGACCTGCAGCTATTCATACATAATACAATAGACTATGGGCTGTTCTGATGCCAAGTAATAGACAGGAAACAAAGTAGCAGTGCCTTTGTATCTACTTATTTTGATGCCTGGTATAAATGTTTACATGCTTTAATGTTCAAAAAGCTCTTTATTTTGCTCATACTGTCTGTGCTGCAGCACCTCTTTTCACCCTCTGTCTGAAACCAGAGCCCAGTCTGCTCTGATTGGTTAGCTGACCAGCTCTGTTGTGATTGATCCAGAATGTAATCAGCTATGTTATCAGGATGACATTTGGACAGAGGCCGTAATTAGAAGATAATACAAGACCACCTTTTCAGAGGTCCTTAAGCTTCTACTTGTCCTCCATCCTGCAGGGTTACTGTATAATATGATCCTGAGCCAATAGGATAAATACATACTGTAGGGAAGGACTGCGATTAGCTAATGGCAGTGCTGGCAGACCACTTTGTGGGGTAGTTTAAGTGAACTTTGACATATTTCTAATTGAATTGGCTAGTGAAAAACACACAACAGAAGCTAGGAAGTAGATTTTGGAGACTAAAACAGTAAGGATGGGTGGACATAAGTACAAATTAAACCCACAGCTGACCTATCATCCAGTAATTTGTCTCTGTAAGACTCCTGGGCAATCTGTTAGCACCTCTGGTATGAAAGTGTCACTTTGGATTTCAAAGGTTAAATCAATAACTTCCCTAGCCGTGTATATTGTTGTGCACTTCATCACAGACAGCACTAATGAAAGTGCCGTGGCTTGCATGTCCGCTATGATTGACAGCTCCTGCATCACGCTTCATATAATAGCATCCACAACTTCACAAACACACACACCACACTAATTCATTAGAGTTTATCTAAGTAAATTAAGTGTGTGCAAATATTTGTATGACTTTTTGCTGAGTGTTACAGCTATTTCACCTCACACTAAGCCACTGAACCTTACGTATAAGCAAAGCAAACAGTAGCTGATTATGCCTCTTAAAGGACTGATATGGCATCATAAGGCAGCTACTGGCTTCAGGTGCTTTTTTGTGGGCCGATTTTAATCATCTCTAATTCTTAGAAAATGTATCACATGAATCAGTGCTGAATGATGCCATTAACTTTTATTCCACTGCCTACTATTATGGTAAATAAAATGTATTTGACACGCTATTGCTGCCTGAAGTGAAAAGTATAAAAACGTCCAAACTATCCACAAGGCGATAGCAGCAAACTGACAGAGATGAGTACAGTGTACGCCTCAAGATGATCTTGTGAGAAGCATTTGTGTCCGTTTGAAAGTGGTGGCTTATTATAATTGCCCTCCTCTGTGCACTGTGTATCAGGTGCAGACTTCTGCAGGCAGGTAAAGGACACAGTAGGTATCACCTTACTTCATTAGCTGTCTTCACTGCCTCATCAGGAGTAAAACAGATGACTCTGTACAGTGAGGTGAAACAAGGACACACAGGAAGGAGACAGGAGGCCCTAAATTGAAAGGCTTAAACATAGGTCAAACTGATTTCAATTTTTCTAAGAAATCACTAAAACCATCTTTATTTTTAGTTTTGACCCGTGTTCTTATTTGGTCTTAATTGCAGTTGACGGCATCCCTACATTAGTGGAGACATGCATTTTAGTTTTTATATCTCTTAAACTCATCATCCACATAGGCTAGGATTCATTTCAGTCCTACTGTTAGCCACAGCCAACAACACAGTGTGGACATAGTAGTGAAACTATGTGGAAAAAACATCTTATTATAAAGCGTGCCTGCCAGCAACACCAGGATTTGAAATAGTTTTTTTCTCGGAAAATGACCCACCTTTCCCCATGATCATTTTGTTCACCTACAATAGCCCTTATACATTGATATTTAAAAACACGCTCAGAAGCTTTACACTGTTTCCAGTGTATGCTCAAAAACAGTGTGATCCTCTTTTTTTACCAGGGAATATCAGACATCATTTCATATTGAATCAGCATGTGGTGTTGTCTTGTCTGGAGGGAGTTACACTTACATAACTGCGTGACATCAACATGAAATTGAAATAACTTTGCTTTTGTTTCCTTATTTGTTAAAATCCCTGTTGATTTAAACTTTGGCAGTAGTGAAAATGTCTCAATGAGTTCTACATTTGCCAGAGACTCCCAGATCCTTTCCTTTATCTTTCCACCCACTGATGACCAGTCAGCACATAGGTCCTTTTACTCATTAGGCTGTTGATGTGCATCTTGTCTGTGTCCAGCTAATAGCCTGTCTATCAGATACCCAGTGACAGTAAGCAGACCTTTCACCACTACTGGGAAACGTCGTCATGACATTAACGTCATTCATATATGAATCATTCCTCCTATGGGAATCCTGTGTCGCACATACTGGGAAATCACTTACTTGCGCCAGTCACATTCGGCTCTCCTCTCCTCATATATCCACAGAATGGCCGCATTAACTTATTGGAAGACATTTCCATCTGCGGGAAGATGAAGAAAACCTTTTACCATATTTCACTCAAAGAGCACACTTAGTGATTATGCTGATGGTGCTGCGGTCTCATATTTGAATAAACGTTGTTTAGAGTCCTTATCTATGCAGCATGTTCATTTAGTAAGGTATAGCCCAATTTAGAGTTACATTGCCAAAAGGGTGGGACCGACTCATGATGGCCAGGCCACTACCACGTTTTAGTCTGACTTTGTTGCTGTCCGTGTTTGCAGTGTGCAGTCATGAAAGATAATGTTAACTTTATGATGGTTTTATTAGTTTGACTGTACTTAGCTCCACTGACTTGTGCCACTGCTGGTTCCAATAAAACAAGATGGCAACTGCCAAAGATTTTGAAGGTGTTTCATATCCGCTTTGTGGTCACACACTTTCAATGGCTACACATTCAATCATACTAAGAAAGAGTATGAATGCATTATTTATTACGAACCTTATATAAACATTCATTGGTTTCCAACCAGCAATGTGATACCGTAGAGTTCACACACGCACGCACGCACGCACACACACACACACACACACACACACACACACACACACACACACACACACACACACACACACACACACACACACACACACACACACACACACACACACACACACACACACACACACACACACACACACACACACACACACACACACACACACACACACACACACACACACACACACACACACACACACACGTTCTGTGCCTTCTCAAGTTTAAACTGGGAGCTGGTAGTGTGTGTGTGTGTGTGTGTGTGTGTGTGTGTGTGTGTGTGTGTGTGTGTGTGTGTGTGTGTGTGTGTGTGTGTGTGTGGGAATGCATTAAAAATTGAAAAGGCCAAACAATAGCTTCTTTGGCACAGAAGAAAACACACATTGAACCAGGAAGAGAGTGGAAAAATGAAATTGGAAATACAGTAATGGAATTTGAATGTTGCAGTTAAATCCCAAAACAATTTTGGGGGCATTTTGGCCTTTATAAGAAGAATAACTAAGGTCATAGACACTAGGACATGTTAGGCATATTTGACAAACCCTCAATAAGTTGTTAAGTTAAACCTCCTACCAGTTTTATGAGTTTAAGGCATGTGGGTTCAATTATGCATCTTTGAAATGGAATATTTTAAATACTCTCACATTGTGGAAAACTTAATGAAAAACAGGCGCAAGCAGAGATTTAGAGAGATTGTCACCTCTGACTGGCATAATTGCTCAGCACACAGATCACTTTCACATTGCAGTTTGTGAGTTTTTTTTCCTAGAGGATCAACCCTGACAGACACTTTACATTACATGTCACTTGTTAGACGCTTTTATCCAAAGCGACTTACATACTCAATACTGTGGGCAATCCCCACAGGAGCAATTTGGGGTGAAGTGTCTCAGGGACACAACAACATGCTGACTGCAGTGGGGTTTGAACCTGTGACCCCCTGATCCCAACACCAACGCACAATCCACTGCACCACACGCCTCCCACTTCACATTAACACTTGTGTTACGCTTCCTGCTGCTGAGAGACGAGAAGAAAATGTGTTTCACAGTGTGAGTTGCATTTCACGGTAGAGCCTGGCAAAACAAAAAAGATCTGTCTCCACACGCACACTTGATCCAACGCCTGGCCAGTCAATCACAGTCATGATCTCATGCAGAACAAAAGTGAGATTAGCATGAAGCTGTTCAACACTTAAAGAAACAAAACAACATTGCACACCTCAGTAGTTTGATAAGTAGAGTGTTTTTGTATATTTTAACTATATGCAGATGAGATAATTTTATCTTGAACCACTTCCCAGATGAGGTTGCAGAAGTAACTTTCTAAGTATTTTCCCTCGCACAGCTAACAGCTGCTGGTGTTCCCTTAAGCAAGACTCTTAAGTGCCATTCTCAGCTTCCCGGAAACAATTGAGCCACCGCGTTGTGAGACGGAGCAACAGGAAGCTAGCTTTATATCATTGGCACAAAAACGTTGGGGCAACCAACTACTGCTTCTCACGAAATGAGGTGCTTTTATTTTCAAGTCAACTAAGAATAAAATGATTTAATGGAAGAGAGATGAGTGTGAGGATAGATGGTGCAGACTTAAGAGAAAAAGGTGGGTGGAAAGCAGAGATTAAGATAGAAAGTGAATGGAAAATGCCACGTAATGGAACTAGAAGGGCCAAATGCCAGTGGTGGAAAGTTACTGAGTACATTACTCAAGATACATTTTGAAGCACTTGTCATTTAACTGAGTATTTCTACTTAATGTTTATTTATGCGTCTTCTCGTTATATTTTACATATACTAAACATTTATTTTTACATATATATTATATTGATTTTTGCTTGTAAAGGAGTATTTGGACATTAATATAATTAATGGCATCAAATAATGCATTAATTGACTTTACAACCTGTTGTTAGGTCACCTCACCTTCACATTTCATTGGATATTGTTCCTGTCTGAACCCCAGAGACAGCAGCAGCAGGGATTTTTGAACCTTGGAGCTGGTCATGGCTTCCATGGATTGTAATAATGCGCTGGTTCCCAACCTTGTGGACATCAGCCTTGGGAGTTTTCTGCTACTCACTTCATGAGCTCACATTTGAACCAAAGACAGGAAACAATGAATGAAATCAGCTGCTCATTCTTGGCCTCTATGGTGCTACTAAAAACAGCCGTATTTAAAAGCTGTATCCATTTAAAAGACCTCTGTAGGAAAGAGTTTCCAAGGAGAAGAGTCACAATTTAGTCAACATTTGGTAGAAATACAAAATGAAATGACTATTTGTCATGAACAAAATCATTCAAAATGATTAAGCATGTCACTGTGCAAACTAACTATAGATATAAACATGGGAATTTAAATTTGGATCCGCCACAACATTCAACATCTGCCGCTCATCCTCTCCTTAAACCTCTCATTACACACATGTTCACACACTCGATGATTTATAAGCTATCTGTGTTTGACCTTCTAAAAGCAAACACAATCCTGAGAGTAATTTAAATATCGTCTTGGCATTAGGACAGCAGTCTATTCTCTGCAAACATCCTGTTCTAGGATAAGTGATCATGCTTACTGCGTAGAAGAGGATACAAATAGTGAACATGCCAAATCGACTTTTTACTACAATATTTATTATGCAACAGTTAGTTTGAGCAAAGGTTAAAACCCAAACAACATTTGTGTGGTTTGCACATGCTGGTATGTACAAGTTCCCTGATAACTATTTAGCAATACCAGCCAGTCTTTGAACGCTTTGATGATAAATTACAGGGCCGCTAGAAAACCTTATAATTAGACAAAAAAGCCAGTAGATGCACGCTTTCTTTTCGATTTGAAGTAGTTCGGTAGAAAGAAAATAGTCTTTGCATACATGGTCTTTGAACTTAGTTGATTATCGGGACAATGATTTTTGGATAAAGACACCAACTGACATTTTTTGCCATCCGTCACTCTGTTTAGAGTTGACAATAGTTTACCCTAAGGGTTCGTGTCCCTTCGTGTTACGCTTTGTTAAGATTGACCAGTGGTATTTCTCTCAGTATCTAAACATTCAGGACGAGTATTAGCTTTGCCTTTTAAACAGACAAGTGGTTCCAACTTCTATTGTTCAACTGCCATATCACCATGAACTGGTTCTAGTCTTCATGTGTTAATGCTGCTTTAGAGGGTTTAGTGAGAGATTTAGACCAGGATGGTAACTAGGACGTGTCATGGTTACTGTTAGCATTGGGATTATACTTTGGCAGCCAAATTCATTCCCTCTTCTTCCCTCTGTTTTTTTCCATGTCTCAGATCCGGGTGTACATCAACTCCATTGTGACGGACAGAGAGTCTCACCGCCTGGACCTGATCGCCTTGCGCTTCATCTCTGTGAACTCTATCATCGACCCCTGGGTCTTTATCCTCCTCTCCCCCAGCGTTCTGCACTTTTGCTGGTCCTCCATTTGCAGGGCTTCCCTGGGAGTCTCCAGGGGATCCATTTTTAAATCATCCATGGCCAAAGAGAACTCTCCGGCGAACCTCGAACTGTGCCCACCGACGATAGAGTACACCGAGGACTTTCCCTCTGGGGAAACCCTATGACCACAACAGTTCTTTATTATTCCATATGTATACGTATTGGACACATGATAAAGCGAGGAGGTTTCCTGGGCCACAACATCCCTCCCATGTCGGGGGTGTTATCTATTTTATGGATGTGTTTCCGTAAGATAATGGCCCTCACTGTGACTTCTTGCCAGACACTTGGGATTTCCTTCTACTCCTAGCATGTCAGCTAAGTGTATGCATGTTGACTGCATACTGGCTTCTCTAAAGTGTTATAATTCAAGTGCAAAAGCCACTTTAGCTTGTATGTTATGCTAATGAATCAATGGAATGAAGAGGCTGCTGATGGAAGCTAAAAGAGACTTCATTCAGGATGGGGAATCGACAAAGCACTGTGGTCTGTTCATTGGAGGAGCTTGTGGCAGAATGCAACATACATCTTCCAACAAGGACTTGCTGTACATGTATACTTTGATTCAAATGCTGCTTTCCAAACTAACATGTCATTGTATAGAGCACACTCAAAGACAAGAGTCGATATGGGGTGAAAACAAACCAGGATAACAAAAAGTAAGCACATTCAGAACTAAATAAGAAGATACATAAAGAAGAGTTAGCCATTTTGTTATCAAATGTACAGAAGGGAGTCGGTTTGCAACAGGAAAGCATTGTAATGCTTGTGCATCTCACTGAAGCATACCTAGATACAATCTAGACATGAGACATGTTCATACAAGTCTAAATGAGAGCTGATATTAAATATTCCAGGCACGACTTTCTTTGAACCTCAGACTTTAACCCCCGGTTTGCTTTGGTAACCGTGCTCCACTACCAGACTCCTGCTGGAAAGGTCAAAGGTCAACAATCCTGGAGCCGGGTCAAGACTCAGGAAGCTTTGACAGAAAAGTTATGTTGATCATGAATTTATATATACCATAAGTAGCATATACCATTGTATCATACTGATAAATCATCACAAGTTCTTCATATAAGTTACCTTTTGACTTTTACAGATCAGGTTCTCTAAATGTATCATCAAAGGATAAACTATTCCATAAAGTACATTTAGTTGGAAGTTAAAGGTGCCCTGTGTAGTTTTGTTCAGTATTACTCATTGGAACATGTCCCCATATCATCTAATGATGGTATTTTATAAAACACTGGCAATTGGCACTACCATTGGTCAAAAACCACTCTGTTCCTTTTTATGTTTCTGGAGTTTTATAATATATATTTAAAATACTGTTTGAAAGCTAATTATCATTTACTAAATATTATTTTATTGTACAGAATGTGGAGTAGCGAGCCTATAGGTTCCTGATATAAATTGTCTGTTACCCTTTAAAAAGTACCATGTTTTGTTTATTATGGGACAGAACTTCTTGGCAGGTCCTTTGTTCTCTTACATTGTTTAAAAGTTATTTGGAAACTATGAAAAGAGCACCCCTTATTGTTATCCATCAACTTTACGACTGAAGTGCCATTTGAACTGCATTAGTTTTACTGGGGAACATCTTAAAATGTTATTTTCAATGCGTGTTTTTGCAGAGCACCGCCATTCATCAGGGACAGACTATGTCCACTTAAATAGACGCTAATAGCCCAGATGGAAAACGTCATGATTTCTATCTCTGTTGTATCCTTGTGCTGATTGTTCAAACGTGTTTAAATGCCAACTAAAATGCTGGTTCTTCATAGCCACCTATGTTATATTATGACATTATAATGATGTTGGTTCTAACTGACCTGAATTAGAACTAGAAAAGCAGGTTGTTTCTCCACTTTTGTGCAGCGGTAAAAGTAACACATGTTGGATTCACACAGGGTTATGTTACACAACACCATGGGAAATTGTACTATAAAAGAGTGAATCAAATTCAAACTGGGCTCAAGTGTTGACAAGAAAATAAGCTACTACAGATTTTAGCAGGATGTCCACTCATAAATCTCTCGAAAGTAGATACACATTGGGTTACACAACAGCATAGGTCCAGTTTGAATCAAAAACATGTAATCCTGGTGTGTATAATGTGAGAAAAAAAAACTACAAGTTCTCAAACTATATGTATTTTTAAAAGTTGCCAGAACATTAGTGAGCATGAGTTAAACTTTGGGACTGTAAGCCTTTATTTGAGAGTGTCACGGATGTGTGTATTTGAGTGTGTGTGCGTGTGTGTTGTGAGAACGGCTTTTTATTGCCTCTGCTGTTGGTTCTGAGCTCAGCATCAAAATGTTCAGTGTTAACGACAGTGTCTTACTGCTTCCTGTGTGAGTGGGTTTGCTTCTGTGTGTTTTCCTGTTGTATTTTTTGCAAATGTCCCCACATACATGCTTGTGAGTCTATGTGCCTACAATAGGTGCAAGCTTGTGTGTATGTGCATGATTGTGTGTGTGTGTGTGTGTGTGTGTGTGTGTGTGTGTGTGTGTGTGTGTGTGTGTGTGTGTGTGTGTGTGTGTGTGTGTGTGTGTGTGTGTGTGTGTGTGAGACAGACAGCACTGATGTGTCAAACAAGAATGCTACGTACCTACCTACCTGGATGTCTTGTACTCTGTTATTATAAAGTACTGTAAAGGAAACTGACTGCACTGTGTGTATGTGTGTGTTTTATGGCTTGTGTAAATAAACATCTCGTCCACTACATATTCTGTCCGACCTGCTTTGTAACCCCCTGCCACACACACACACACACACACACACACACACACACACACACACACACACACACACACACACACACACACACACACACACACACACACACACACACACACACACACACACACACACACACACACACACACACACACACACACACACACACACACACACACACACACACACACACGATAGGATAGGTTCCAGATGTGGAGATCGAGGCACATCTTTCAGTTGTGTGTTTCTGTGTGTGTTTCTGTACTGTTGTGTGTTTCTGTGTGTGTGTGTGTGTGTCTGTGTGTATGTGTGTGTGTGTGTGTGTGTGTGTGTGTGTGTGCCTTGAGGTATTTTTTCAGGCCACACTGACGTGTTCATAGAACATTTTCTGTGGTGTAGGCTAAGCAGGTCAATGTGCTGAGAGGGTGAGCTCTATGGGGTCCTTAAACAGCAAAGTCATAGCCGATATATGAACATAGGAAGTGAAACAAAAACGTCTCGTGATGGAGATAATTTGTTTTACTCTCAGCCACAGTTTTATGGTCATAAATGTATTTGTTGTTGTGGTGTTTTTTCTTCATTTCAACACTTTAGGATTAGGGCCACATGTGAAAAATTTCACAATTATGAAAATAAAGGCAGAACTCCAATAAAAAGTGTCAAATAAAACTTACTTTAATACAGAATTCTGACTTGATTACATTTTTTCATAAACACTGTTCTGTATGTACTTTATATATCAGACGGATTATTTACTGTAGTTGTTTTTTGCACTATTGGATAGACGCTCACTGCACTTTTATGTCCTAGTACTTGTACTCTGTGTGATTACAATAAAGTTGAATGTAATCTTAAATGATACTTTAAAATGTTGACTTTTTACTTGTTAATGAAACAAAAACATATATATTTCACAACAGTGAAGCAAACAGCATTCTCATGTTAAAACATCAGGGCTGTAAGACATTTTGGCATAGACGTCCCTACGCCTCTTCTCAGAAAAACGTAGCCAAATGAAAACACACACACACACACGCGCACACACACGCGCACACACGCGCACGCACGCACACGCACACACACACACACACACACACACACACACACACACACACACACACACACACACACACACACACACACACACACACACACACACACACACGCACACGCACACATATTACCAGCTCCCAGTTTAAACTTGAGAAGGCACAGAATGTGTGTGTGTGTGTGTGTGTGCGTGTGAACTCTACGGTATCACATTGCTGGTTGGAAACCAATGAATGTTTATATAAGGTTCGTAATAAATAATGCATTCATACTCTTTCTTAGTATGATTGAATGTGTAGCCATTGAAAGTGTGTGACCACAAAGCGGATATGAAACACCTTCAAAATCTTTGGCAGTTGCCATCTTGTTTTTTTGGAACCAGCAGTGGCACAAGTCAGTGGAGCTAAGTACAGTCAAACTAATAAAACCATCATAAAGTTAACATTATCTTTCATGACTGCACACTGCAAACACGGACAGCAACAAAGTCAGACTAAAACGTGGTAGTGGCCTGGCCATCACGAGTCGGTCCCACCCTTTTGGCAATGTAACTCTAAATTGGGCTATACCTTACTAAATGAACAACATGCTGCATACAGTAGATAAGGACTAAAATGTAGTTTGAGACTATAAGCACATTAGAGACATATTTACTGAGGCAATTGGCAAGTGAGAAGTAGGGATATTTTCTCATAGACTTCTATACAATCAGTCTTCTTTTTGCAACCAGTACTTTTGCACTTTGCTGTAGGAAGGTAGGTTTAAGGCACGTCTGAATTTGCTTTTGTCAGACCTGCAGTTTGCTGCTGGACAAATGTCAAGCTACATTTTAAGTCGTCTGTTCTTTGCAAAACATTTTTATGAGGACACTGGACATCCATTAGACTATCCACAATATACACCTAAAAATGAAATGACTCACACATGCTCACTCACACATGCTCCACGGCAGCAGGGGGCGCTACTGAGTCCATTGGGAAGGCGGGAGGTTGAGCAGAGCATGGAACAGCCCTTGCCAGCCTGATGACAGCGGCGATCCAGCGATCTGAATTTAGCGATCACAACGAAAACAGCCAAGACACATATTGAGCCCAGAAAATGAATGTTCTTAGGGCTGTAAATATAATAAGCCTTTGTCTAAAATGGACAACATTGTAACTAAGGAGATTTAAACTATACAGCGATTCTGCACTCGGTCAATCAGCTGCTCTTCATTTTCTTTCCTGCTATATTCAATGAGTGATACAAATATTTGTTACCATACGTTCTGAATAAAACTGATACTGTTGGACTCGGTACTAGTTGACTGCTACCAGAAATAAAAGGAATATGTGCACATACGGGGACTGTCTCAGAGGGTATCTCCTCTTGCACTTGATGTAGCTCTTTTATCTCCTCCTGCACTTTATATATCATAGCTGCTACATTGTACTGCCTTGTGGTAAATGCTTGTATGCTGCACATGCTCTTTCTGCATATCAAGTATTTCTGTTTGCCATGTATATAAATGTTATGTTCATAAATGTTGTATTTTGATGGGACTACGGATGGAAATGAGCTCAAAGCTAAAATCCGGCTCATTTATATTTCAAAGCATTATTTTGTTTAAAATGTTCATTAATGTGCATTGTCCCGGTTCAAATAAACGATTAAAATAAGTGCTTAGTTAGTATATAAGTGCTTTTTTATTATAATCTTTTTATTTCTTTATGTGGAAGGGTTAATCATACTACTATTTGGAAATATGTTTTTGTGTTTTCACATTTACCTCATCGTTTCCTGAGTGCAAAGAGTTGACCGTGATAAATGTTAAGAATACATTTATGTAAATAAGAATCAATAATCGCAGATCTCTCGCTAGCCACAGTAATACATCTTGTCTTGACCTTTGCAGATTGAACTGTCCGATGATCTTAATGCCATGTGTTTTCTCTCCATCCCTCCCTTCTCTCCTCTTGCAACATTTCCTTGTCTCCTGTCCCCCCACCATTAGCCAGTGAATGTGAGATAATCTAATTCACCAACAGTAATGATTCAGGATTGGAGACATTAAATGCCACAGCTCATTGATATGCCAATCTATCTCCCTCTTTCAACAACAGTGCACTAAGAGCCCCTTGGCATTCAGTGTGTGTGTGTGTTAGTGTGAATATTGATCAGTATGCCATCCCTAGCTTCTGGTGCCTGATCATTGTACAGCAGTAGGAAGTACAAGGTGTGTTGAAATAGTTATTAACGTGTATGATTTGGGAATAAAGTATTCTAGTTGAATGATGCAATGGAGACTTCCTGTGTCAGTCATGCGTTCTAGATGAGTCGCAGACTTTCCTCAAAAGTAAGCATTAAAAATGACTTCTTACTTTGATTACATTTTACTTATTGAATGCTTGTTCATCAAGGACTTTCACGTCGTAGCCGTAGCATGCATTTTCTTTCTTTTTTAAGACGGGTTAATCTGACTAATGGTTACGCTTTCATTGTAGGGATTTGGGAAGCAAGCACATTTTTCATATTTCTTAAATGTACATATACTTTGTCAAACATTTGTGTCTCTAATTGTTTATATACATCTTAAATGTTCAATTTGTTATAAAAATCTGTCCGTCGAAACACCCGAAATGCGTGGCTGAGGTGGAAAAGATGATGTATCGATAAAAGTAAAATACAATGGAAACAGATGAAGTGACTTAATGATGACGTACCTCGAACATGTGACTGCAATGTCTTAAAATACTCTCCTCATGCCAAACTGAACAGCTGATCAAAGTCCATATAAAACAGTTCTCCAGCAATAACTCTAAGAGCACATCGCCTCAATCAAACCTCATGGCGTAAAAGGACCAAAGAGTTGAGTCATATTCCATCAAGCAACTCTCAAAAAGTACATGTCATGTGATTTCATGTTGACAAGAATGTCATTTCCCCCTTTAATGACCTGTAATTCCCAATTTATCCTCCTTGATTTTAATCAATTAATGTCCAACCAATAAACAATTACATCCAACCAGACAGCCATAACTGGATTTATTCCATTTAATTGATTAGATGATTAATTAACCCTGTCTGTTTAATTAGATAACGCTGTGTGTAATGTTTAGGTCAGAGGAAGGAAGGAGCTGAGTTCAGTTTGAATGTGACAGATCACAGATAGTGGCACCATAGTAATGGAGGCTGACTCAGGCTCTAGCTTTGGGGACTCATTAAAGATTCAAAGGGATATTTAAAATGAAGTATTAGTATGAAATGCTTAGGGGGGCTCAAGGTTGTGGTTTTAGGGTTTCTAGCCACAAGTTATAATGGTATTTTTTCACAGCATTAATAACCACGGTAGATAATCAAAAAGTGCCTCGTTCCGAGAATCGTAGATGTATTAGTCAAACTGAAACTAGTCGGTTAACACCTTGGTATTCTCATCACAGATTATAAAAAAGTTCTTGATGAATAATAGTTTAAATCTTCATATGTGATTCCTCTCCAGTTATGAGAAAGATATGCTCGGCATTGGAAAAATTAAGTATGTTAAGTCAATGTCTTGCCATACCAGCTAACTGTTAGATTTTGTATCTTTAGGTCGGCTAGAACTTTTGCTAGTTCTCAAACATTTTACTACAGTTTAACAACTTATTTCTAACCATCAGACAAAAAAATAGAGAGTTCCCCTTATCTTCTCTCAACAGTCATCAGCAGATGATCTGGAGGCGACACGAGGTCAAAAAGGGAACTTTGAGCAGGAGTTCACCAGGTCATCATGCAGCTTTAGAGGAAGTCAGAACAAGATGCAGATTAGGGCTGTTTTAGCTGACTCTAGCTACCAGGTTATACATTGTTTTATCAGTGCTAAGTTATAGTCTTTTAATCGTTCACATTTTGAACAAACTGTTTCTTACGTGTGTTATATTAGTGCGAATGTTATGGATCGCAGTTAGAAATGACGCTAAACTGGAGAGGTTGTCATACTCTACGTCTGCTTTGTGTTTCAGTCTACATGTAGATCCCAAAAATTAAGTGTTCTAGTTTCCAAAACACATTTCCAGTACCAAAGCGAGTAACAAACGTGTCGTTGCGGTGCTTTTCCAGACCAACTTGAGATTTCCATTTGAAAATGAACTCTTCCTCACCCTGGCTCTAATGAAAGAACATTCCTCTGGAAATAGCTTTTAAAACACGCTCATTATTCCTTAAGGCTTTTTCACAGAAATCACGTACAGTCCCTTTATAAAGATATTTGAAACCATACAATTAAGAGATGAAGACCGCTCTGTCCTTTCTGAAAGGCTGCTCTCATCTCTCGTAAAAATACAAGTACAGCCAGGGGCTTGAGAGACCAGTGTCTATCTTTGTTGAAGATATAAACCGTAAAAGGCGTCTTTGAGCAAAATATATGAAAAGTCAGGTGGTTATAAGTGTGAGTTTTTTACAGCTTCTTCAAAAGGAGCTGCCAACAAGCTCATACTATCATATTGCTTAAGTTTAGCTAAGCCACAATGGGTCATTCAATCTGGTAACAATTATTTACAAAAACATATTTTCTAAAATAAAAGAGACTACACTCTCTTTAGTTATCTTTTATATGTGAACCTACATAATTCATGCACAGATTCTTTGGTAATTTAGCATCATTTATTTCGGTTTATTGAATAATTCCAAATAATTTTTCTATGGTAGTTAACTGGCATTACTTCCGAGGCCAAGAAGTATATCATTACTTAACTACAGTACATTATTGTGTGAGCTAAGAAGTATCTTTGGAAATAATTCAGGACCAACATAAATTCCATGCGTTTAAGCTAGTACGCTTACAAAATGAACAGATGTTAGGCTTAAATGAGGAGCCTGCTTCTGTGTACATTTAAAGAGCCATTGCTAAAAACATTCTAAGAAATGTCAGGTGGTAAAATTGCCAGCGTTATCATCGTTAACTGCATATGTGTAGAATGGAATAGCAGACCAATAGCAACGTTTTATTGGTCCCCAGCTGTGAATTGATAGCAGCTGGAATGCAAGATGACGACATATTGAGTGGAAACGAGGTTCAACATCTGTTTTGTGTCTCTCCATATCTGAGTGTCTTGAAGGCTATGGAATGATGTATCTAGGGAGTATTCAAAAAAAGGAAAAATGCACTAATTAATGCATTTTCACCTCACGTATCTAGTAGTTTTGTTGACTGTATGCCTTTTTTCAAACTTACTTGCACACCTTTACACCTAAGGCAAGGCAAGTTTATTTATATAGCACTTTTCAGCACGCGGCAATTCAAAGTGCTTTACAAAACAAATTAAAAGACTTTTTAGGAATAAATAAAGTAAAAACACATTATATAATGGCATTTTACAACAGGCATTACAAAGCAAAGATAATAAAATAATAACAACAGGTATACAATACATGTTTAAATGGCATACTGTAGTGCGAATATGAGCAGCTCAATTAAAAGCAGCGGCAAAGAGATATGTTTTCAGTCTCGATTTAAAAATAGTAAGAGTTTCTGCAGACGTGCATGATTTGGGCAGTGTGTTGTCGGGGCATAATAGCTAAACGCTGCCTCTCCATGTTTTGTTTTTACTCTCGGAACCGATAGCAGACCCGTCCCAGAAGACCTGAGGCACCTTGATGGTTCGTAATTATGTAGGAGATCAACAATATACTTTGGTCCTAAACCATGTAATGATTTCAAAACTAGCAATAGTACTTTAAAATCAATTCTTTGGCCGACTGGAAGCCAATGTAAAGATTTCAGAACCGGTCTGATGTGATCCACTCTTTTAATGTTAGTGAGGACACGTGCAGCGGCGTTCTGAAGGAGCCTAAGGAGTTCAAACATTATCTACAGTGATATATGAGACGTGACTGATGCTCCTTGTAAACTGTGTGTTCCTGTGCCTCACAGTGAGGAGTTACATAATTGAAACCCTGGAGCTGGTAGCAATCAGCGACTGAAGGACGCTCGAGGCCACCCTGCTGCTCTGATATCAGCAGGACTTTGGAGGAGTAACGGGGGAAGAGGGGGTAAGAGAGACAGGAATTTTAAACAACTGCATGATTTGACCTGTAAGATCGAGGAGAGAAAGTTGTAATTATTTATACTTCAGCTCAGTTTTCTGCCGCTGGCCTGTAGGCATTAGAGTAAACTGAGATTTAGCTGCTTTGCTCAAAGGTACTTAACTGGTTATCAGTAAGCGCAGAGGGATACTACTCTGTTAATCTGAATTTACCAATGTTTATTCAATTTTTGAAAGTGAAATGTTTTCCTCAACTTCAACCTTGAGAGAGGCATTTTGCAACACAGGAAATATGGTGGCAGTTATGGTAAAATGAAACAGATGTTTCTCTAAGATCAAGGAATGAACACACATGTCGTAAACAAAGATATTACCTTGCACATGCACATTTTGTACATGTAGGACACACAGCCGATGCACATGCATGTGAAAACACAAGGTAATGCCTTCAGAAAATGCACTAGTTTAAGGTCATTTTAGAGTTGAGATTTGACAGCATCCCATAATGTATACAGTCATGTTGTAGAGTAGGCAGAAAAAGCCTCAAGATTCAATTTATATCCGACAAAACAGATGGGTTTAGTGTTTATCCTTTTTTTTTATAACAAGGACTTTCAAAGGCATGCTAAAGTAAAGGATTGTGAAGAATTATGATCATAATTTGTCACTATTTTCTGATGTTTTACAGAGAAAAATCGCCCTAAATAAAGATAAATATGATGTATTTCAGGAGGTCTTTATTACGAAATGACCTTGATCAAATTGGGTTGATTTGGGTCATTTGCTCATTTCAGTGAGCAATACACGGCGGGAAAGTCTAAGTTCAAATCCAAAAGAGTGAGGTCAGCAAGGGGAGGAATGCCCCTTGGATCCCCGACCAAGACCACTACTATTTGTAAAAAAACTTCTGTTTTGTCAGGACCATGGCCAGGGGAGGATTCCCACCAGTAATTCGGCATCAAATCAAAGAAAGGTATGAAGTTCTTGTGAGCTGAGCTGTGTGATTTTATATGTTATGTATCTCTCTGTACAGCACTTTGGTCTGGAGGTTTTAAAGTGCTATATAAATAAAGTTGGATTGGATTGACCAAATTAGATAGTTGTAAAAACGCTTTTAGTCTGGTTATTATGCTACTTTTAACTCAGAGGGACTTCTTGTTTTCCACACCCTTTTAGAAATCTTCTGTGGAATCTGTTTTGTCCTCCCCCTCAAATATGTGTCACGGGCAGATCAAGGGCAGATCGATTCAAACTCTGACAGCATATTTGATGCTATCCGTTTGACTGTCGGATGTTTGTTTATTATTATACAGAATATGTGACGTAAAAAAAAAATCAAGAAAACAGTTAAATCTACCTTTATGGAGTACTTAAAGACATTTTTGAGAACATTCAAGTGTCTCGACATGTTCTCATCCACCCACTGAAGCTCATGTATCCTAATTCAAGCCTAACGGACTGTTGAGAAATACCCCCATGAATCAGAGAGAAGAGGTGGGTTGACTCGTGAGAGAGAGCCGACTGTTGACGGTTTCTCTTTTTGCCTCCTTTCGCCATGCAACCACTTCCTGTACAAACCACAACCACTCTCACTGTAACATCAATACAACTCTCATGCCTCATGTACAAGGAAAAACAGAAAGAAAGAAGGAGAAAGGATGGATGAGGCAGAGAGGGATTTTCCCTTTGGTTATACGGAACAGAAAACTCTAAGGATGGATTGCCTAACTTGTAAATGTCCACTATTACACCGTAAGTGTCTGGATGGAAGATCTGTGCGAAAATGATGACATTTATTCAATTTTTTTGGGCTAGAACTAAAAGTCAGACCGTGACAAACGTTGCACTTTATGACTCCAGAGACATTTCTTCTAACACGAAGGTTCAGATGACATCTGGGAAAATACAAATATCTGTGTGGACATGCGAGTTAACTCCACTTGTTTCCAAGGTGCTGTCACTGTTTTTGAAAAAACACAGCACACCAGCCTGGTGTTAGTCAGCATGTTGTGTTGGTTGTTCCAAAGCAGAAGCAGTCAAATCAAACAACAATAGCAGAGAGAATCCAAACCAGGCAATGCTAACGGTCACCATCAATCCATGCAAGCTTTGATCATATCACTTGATCTTTGCTGACTCACTTTCTACGGCTACGCAATGCTCTCTGACAGCGTGTTCAGACAGAACGCGCCAGTTGAAACTGTTCCAACTTAAGGAAAATATGCAAATATCCTGGGGTAGAAACAGAAAGGAGAAATACTGCAGGGAAATACTGGAAAGAAGCAGAGGTTTCATCTAAATCTTCTACTTTCTTGATCTGAAATTATGAAGAAGTTTGTGTAAATGATTGCTGGCAGACATAAACTACTCTTTTTTCTTGGCGATACATCGGCTATGAAACGGGTTGGTCTAGTATTTCTGTGGAGCTTTATCTGTGATGTAAGCTTTGTAGTCAACTGATTCATTTACCTTCACTTGTTCACTGTAAAGAGGGAGATTTAAAGGTGTGAAACTGGTGTCACAGAGTCAATTCATATCATCTCTGTTTTGGTTGGAAAACATGTATGCTACAGTTCCTATATAGTGTTCGCCAGTGTAATCTGTTGTTAATACAAATATAGTGTGCATAACTTAGGCTTTAGTTTTAAAACGTTATGATTCAATGTGAGGATCAGGTTTGGTTTATGCTACAGGTGTTTTTAGGGAAGCTCCTGACAGTGATACTATGCAGAGTCCAGCCATGAGGTGCTTTCTTTTGGTGTATACATTTACAGCAAAGCAGGACATTGATAGGGAGATGGGAGTTATATTTTGTTAGGAACATATGTGAAATTGAGAGATTATAGAGCCCCTCTGTCCAATTTTGGCTAAATTCAGATAAAACCAAGGTTCTTCTTAATGGTCCTGTTTTTTCTCCATTATTCTGGAGTTTCTTTAAGCTTGGGGGTTTCCTTGTCTGCTGCAAGGATCAAATTGTAAAGCCCCCTGAGGCACATTTGCCATTGTGAATTTAGGCTAAATAAACACTATTAGGTTTATTGATGGATAAGTTTGTCCCAGTGTCAGTCCCTAAGTAACCTGAGTGTAATCCTCGACCACAATCTGAAATGTACTGAGGTTTGAGGCATGACAAGAATCCAATGTAAAATGATAAATGTTCATTATTGTAAATATATCAGAAATAATGTGAAATTGGCAACTGTCTACCAGCATCTTTTATGACTATTTATGAGTATGTATTTAATACTAATATCAGAAACCAGTGATTCTGTTATGTATCATGTGTTATTCATAACACCGACTAGTTCCACATGTGTCTGGCTGTTGTTTATGCCAATCATTTGAAACCACAGAGAAGACACACTAACTAAATGATGACTCCTTTCCAAGTAGTTGATAATGATAGACAGCAGTGTGGTCTGCAGCAGTAGTTTTAATATCTGTTCTCTGAGGAACGTTATCAGAGATGTGCTACAGTACAACAACAGAACATGAAGAACACAGCTGAGTTTGGTGAAACTGCCAAAATTGACTAGGTAAAAAGTGTTTTTGTGAGAGTTGACAGGGTGAGAAGTCAGTGGTCTAGACATGTCCTGTCTAGGGGAGAAGTTAAGTGTGTGTTTGTTTGTCACAGTAAGAACTGCACCGTGGTGAGAGCAGAGAAACAAATGAGTCAGGAAGCAGATTCCTGGAACTCTTCCTACACACACCTTCATGTTTTAGCAATGTTTTAAACCAGTTTTACCACTGGAAATATTATAATAATATCTATTTTTACATACAGGGACATTAAAAGCCTTGAGTTGAGATCCTACTGAATTGTATTATCAAATGTAGTCATCAGATCAAATGTTACCCTTTCAAATGAACCTAACATGCAAAGGGCTCGACAAGAACAAGGCGTCAGTGTCAATCATGAAAAGGACCTTTCACTAATGTTATCACATTGATATCAAGTTCACCGTTTCCTATTCTCTCTCCTGCACCAGAGCTGTAAGGCAATGCTAATGCTAGCTAGGGATAGCGCTATGCAACTTCTTTACGTCCGATTCCGATACCAATGAGCAGTTTGGACAAAAGATAGGAAACAATAACAACTGAAGAACTTGGCTGCACATTCATTTAAAAAATGTTCTTCTGTCTCAGTTTTGAACACATCCAGTTTCACTTTGAACACGGTTGTAATTGTCCTGACTCTCTTTGAGACACACTTATTCTACTCCTCAAAGGTCTCTCTGTTTATTACCATCAGCTGAAACTGTCAAGTGCCCTTCATTTTTGTAAAGCTCACTCCATTTTAATAATTCACCTAACAAAATTATTTATTGATCAGTTGTTGATTTGTCTGCTAACCTTTTAATTCATTTTGCAAGTGTCAGACCTCCATATATTTGACTAAACACTAATAAGGATGACAGATTTGTCCAATGCCCAAGACATTCTATGCTAAATCTCCTGCTAAATCCTTGGATGTCCCACCGTCACTGTCAATTTCCGGTGACTTTCTCACTATGTGGCCTCAGCAAGTCTTTTCTCACAGTTAAAAAGCGATGACAGCCCATCTCCTGAGGTATTGCATCAAAGTATCTGCTGAATGTGATCCTGAGTCACAGCTCTTTGTGAATAGCAATGAGCTAACGGCTGGAGCAGCGCCAGCAAACTGTGAGCTCTAAGAAACTCCCCTTTCTCGTCCTCTTTCATTCTGTGAACCACACTAGATAGACATATGTGAGAGGCTAAACAATGAAACACAATCAGCAAAAAAACAATGCCACTTTATAAGAAGTATTTCTTGTTAGGTGGACATTTTTTTTAACATGGGTGTGTGTTTGCGAAAGACTGTTATTTCTGTATGCAAGCCACCCAGCTAGCGGGGAACGTTATCACAACTTTGGCTAACGTTACCTACAGGTTCTAATAATGTTTTAAAGAAACGTTTTAATCTGATGTTCAAAGAACCTTTTTAGGATGTTTATTATTTCAAATAATGTTCCTATAAGGTTTAAGGTTAACTAAGACATAACGTTTTAACTGCAACATTCAGAGGATGTTTTGAGGATGTTAGTAAGGCCTGAGATGACAGAAAGTATTTATAAAATGTTCCTTTAATGTGATGTGTTAACAAAGGTGGAACGTTTTGCCTGCAACATTCTAAGGATGTGTTTTGGACGTTGTTGGGTAACACATTAAAGATGTTCTTTATAAAACATTCCCTCAATGTTACATGATAACAAATGAAGAACATTCTCCAAGAAACATTCAGAAAATGTTTTCAGGATGTTATTGAGGCGATGACAGAACGTTTTTTATAAAACGTTCCTTTAATGTGTATGCTTACAAAGGTGGAACTGTGTGCCCCCCCCCCTGCCTGCTGGTCTGCTCTACACGGCTGGGAGCAATCTCCAATCAACCACACCTGCAACCTGCTCATCAGCCACACTATGAAAGCCTGCAGCCTGCACTCATTCCCTGCCTGATTGTTGCCGTGAAAGGTTTGTTGCGTGCCGCTCTAGCTTTTTACCAGCATATTCTTTGACAACTGTGCCTGCTTTTGCCTCACACTCATTGTTATGTCTCTCCCAGGAGGAATACAAGGCCTTCCACACTCCCAAGACCAGCCAGGCCTCACGACCCACCCTGGAACAACTGTTTCCCACTGCTGCCATAACCAACCTCCACTCCCAGTTCCCCTTTTCTAAGAAACAAATGTTACTTTCACCAGCTGGAAAGAATAGTAGGGCATAATGTTCGAACAATGTTATCAAAAACATCTTAAGGTTAACAAAAACATCTTAAGAAAGTTATCACCAAACATTTTAAGAATGTTTTTAGAGAACGTTATCCTACCTTTCAGAAGAACATTCTGGGAACCAAAATAAAACTTCCCGCTGAAAACATTCCTAGAACAACGAATGGTAACATTCTCAGAATGTTTTTAGAACCAAACATTTCTAGCTGGGCAACAGCGTGTCTTGTCAGGACCTGCTGTGCGATACTAAGGACACACACACACACACACACACACACACACACACACACACACACACACACACACACACACACACACACACACACACACACACACACACACACACACACACACACACACACACACACACACACACACACACACGGGAAATCACAAAAAAACAATCTTTTGGACCAATGTTTTACCCTTTTGAACCACAGTTTCAGTTAAGCTAACCCTGTATAGGGCTGAGATTCAGCTTTTTTTCTGAAACATAAAGCAGGATCTACAGTCTGCTGAGAGACAGTATTTGTCTTCTTCAGAGACTGATGGCAGACGGATGTGAGTGTGGTCTCCTTGCTGATGCTTTAGTGACCACACTGGGGCTGAATGGATCATATTGTTTGCGATGCATATCTCCGTTCCAAACCCAACCGCAGAAATCAGGGAAGCCACAGAGCTCTGATTATCCTAAAAAAAAAGACAGTCTATGTGACCTAACAAGTTTTAAAGTTTCTGTATTATGAATTCTTAAGCATCCTCATAAGCAGAGTATATACAACGCGTGAAGAATGAAATTTGACTGATGGTTCTTATTCAGCGGCAGTGGTGTAACATAATAAAGTACCTTTATTCAAGTACTTTACTACGATTTTGAAGAACTCAAGGTTTCATAGGAGATCCCAGGACGACAGACTTCTGGGAGTTTTTGCATAGATAATCTCTCTGATAGCAGAGCATTATAAACGGGCACAGCATTCCCACGCTCCGTCCATCCTGGTTGCTAACTGCACGGTAAACTCTGATTGGATAAGACCACAGCTGTTTTACATTGGCTGTAAATGTGCGTGTGAGATCCAGTGCTGGAACACATTTTAAGAAAAAGTAGCAAAACTAAATTGTAAAAAAAAAAACAACAGTCCTGCATTCAAAATGTAAGTATCAGCTTCAAAATGTACCAAAGTAAAAGTACTCGTTACATAATGGCCCATTAAAGATCATATTAAATAACCTGGGCAAGGGTTCATGCCTTCCATTTCTTGCAAGGAATGAACATGTACAGGAAAAGTAAAAATCAATGGAGGTATGCACACATTTGACTTCCTATCCTTTATAGGATTTGATTATTTTTCCACCATACATATTTTTTCATCGATTTTTCCTTCTGGCTTCAATTTTATTTTATTTTTTGTGATGTAACTATCAATGGTAATTCGATGATCTAACTGATACATACTAGTGAGGTGCATTTTTCACTCACTTCCATCAGAGCAGGAATCTTTTGAAATCGTATTTTGTAGGGAACACACCCATTGATTGAGCCGTTTGGTTGATGCTGCTGCCGGCTGTTTACGGAAGTGCACTCTGTCACACTGTCTTTATGAGACCATGCCATAGAACAGAGAGCATCCTGGTGCTGGCTTTCTGAGGATCAATAAAGTGAAGGGCGTAAGTGATGAGTAAAAGGGAAAAATACAGCATGAAACACATCATATTTCTCCTGGTGACCTCAGCCAGTTCAATTAGAATTTGTCAACAGAAATCACAAGGTGAAAGATTTCAGATTCTGTCAAACTAATCAGATTTTACTGACAGGAGACAGGAGTGATGTGGAGATTTACCTTCCTCAAAATGTTGATAGTGTATCAGCCAAAGGATTATGTGTCAGTAGCTCAAACAGCTGATTGACATCTGGTTGGGATATGCACACTTTATTATATTCCCTGGGGTGTAAAAGGAGGACAGGAAAATGAATGTTATCAGATATACAGACTTTTAAGTCTTATTTCTCAGTACATGTCAACCTCTGCTTATAAACGAGTCTGTTTTATTTGGCTTATTTTAAACATGCGTGTGTGTTTTTAAATGATAAAACTACAGTAGGTGGTCCTTCAGTGGCAGCAAGATAAAACTGCTGCTACAAATAAAATAGTGAAGATGGAAGAACTAAAAAAGCATGTATGCCAGTATAACAATATTATTTCTACCTCTCTGAAGTTGAACTAGTCATAAATATTGACATGTCTCCATTTGTCTCTGTTTATCCACTCCTTGCTTCTATTTACTCTGCTCTCCCCCTCAAACATAATCTACCTCTACCTTCCTCTGATCGCTTCCCATGTACAACTTCCTTTCCCAATGAACCTCTGTCATCCATAAATATTGATAGGCATCTCCTTATCACTTCTTTTCCGCCATGTCTGTACTCCCTAGTGAAATACGGCGAAAATAAACACATCTGGAAACATTGCCCTAAGCCTCAAGAAGCAATGTGCAGACTTAATATGTTTTCAACAGAAGGAACAAATGGATTTTTTTAAACCATGTTTATATTCTGGTGAAAAACAGGTTCAATCACAGGAGGGTACCGCCTTTATTCCTTGAAAGCGCTCTGCTGCATTACTAACATCAAGTTTTGTTGCATGCAAAGTATTCCTAGAATTTGTTCGAGTTGCAACGAGGTTGTTTGGATCCTAATGACGCAGCGCAGGTGTGTTTTCTTTAAGTGATGAGCAATGAATTATATCTCCTCCATCTGCTTTATTGAGAAGTCTGAGGTTGCTTAAGGTTGCTGTTACTGATTATAGTCTTTCTATTAAGATTTCATCCATTTACACACCAAAAGGTTCCCATTCATCACCAAACAACCTTGTGTGTGCGTGTGCGTGCGTGTGTGCGTGTGTGTGGTAGAGGTTATACAGCATTTAAAGAATCCACACATCAAACAAGGTTAAAAGAAAATAGCACTTATTGTGACATGGCTCAGTGGGTGTGTTTAAAAGACTGACACATTCAAGTGATTTATCTGCGCCGGTTTACTGTGACCATATCATCAACTTTGCTGTGTGTGTGTGTGTGTGTATACCCTTTCTCAAGGACACAGGGAAGCAAGAGCCCAAATTGGACGAAACACCTACATGTCGTAGTCTGCTCTTCGATCAATAACCCCCCCCCACACACACACACAGACGAGAAGACACCATGTATCTCGTTTACAGATCCTTATAACCACATAATTCTTGAATCACGGAGTAGAATAAAGAAATCGCTTGATCTCTACTCTCCTCCCATCTCCATTCATCATCCTGCAACACGTCCATGTTTAATGCATGTAGGGGAGGCATTATACTGAGCCTGTGATGCAGCTGTACAGCATGCACAATATCAAGAAGATGTTTCTCCATTATGAGCCAGACACTAGAGAGGATTATCGGTATAAAATAGGGAAGGTAATACACAGGGGTGGAAGTAACTAGTACAATTACTCAAGTACAGTACAACTTTAAAGAAATGTACACAACTTAGCATAACATGTTCTGATAATACTTTTGCACAAGTGATATTTTTAATGTAGGACTTTTAATTGTACTGCAGTAATTTAACATTAATGTATTAGTACTTTTACAACATCTAATGACCTGAATACCAGCACTTGTAATGGAGACATGGTAGAATGGAAGTATAGCATGTAAGCTTTGACTAAATACAGAGGACAGCACGAGATGTGATGGGATGGTGGACTTGGTAGAGGTTTGCATCGATCAACACTTATGTATTGATCCAGCCTGTGTCACGGTGGGTCAGAAATAACCTATTTTGTGCTTTGTATGGGGGGATCGCAGCTTGACCTCTCCTCCAAACTAATGACCCACTTATACGTCAATGAAATGGCCTCCCAGGTGATGGCTCGGTAAGCAGTAAGGACACAGGATTGGATTCTAATCTTCTTTTAAAGTGCACCTATCATGCTATTTTTAGGCAATAGCATAGGTCTCAGATATATAAAAATATATAAAAAACATGTCTATGAAGTGTTTTGCTCAAAATACCAAACAGATTACCCATTCTAGCCATGCCTCATATCCCTCTATTTCACCTCCTGTTTCAAAAGTGCTGATTTTCGGTATAAAGCTTTAAAAAAATTAAAAGTTGATAAAGAATAAAAAAGGAGGGGTCTGAGCTCATGCGGGACCCGGCAGCTACTGTCTAAACTAAATACTGCCGTGATGAAACGCCATATCATGGATTATCAAGGATTATTTCTGAAACAGTATGGAGCTCAAAGGCTTTCTCTCTTGCCGGTTATACCACAAGGTGAGTTCCTTTTCATTTCCTGCTTCTTCACACACATGCTCTCCAGTACAGGTTAGCTCTGAGTGTTAGCGATGCTAATGTAAACATGCACCGACCATATTACGTCCAAAACAGTCGGGCATTGTTTCTGATAGCAATGTTTCTGATAGGGCCGTGGGTCCACATTTCAGATATCACGTCATATAGGACGCAAATCTGGATCAGCTCCGTTGTAGCCCCGTTTTTAGAGATTTGGGTACGGAGGAAAAGAGAGAGGGTTTTATTTTCTGACGCTGCGTGAGTTCCCTGACACACCGGGGACACATATTTATGTATAAAAGACATCAAAAAGTGCATTTTGCATGATAGGTCCCCTTTAAGTAAGGTTTTGTTTGAAGAACAGCGTAAAGATGTATGGTGCACCTCAGGTCCTACAGTGAGTCATCAAAGGGAAGTGTGAGAAAATCCTGAGGTGCCAACAGAACGTTCAGTAATATACAAAATGGGGCTACTGTGATTTGTTGACGTTGTCGCCAAAAACCAATGTTTTAAATTGATGTTTTTATAAAAACCTTTTGTCCTTGTAGTAGCTAAAACACTCTTAAAGCCATCACACTCAATAGCATAACCAGTAAGTGTACTGTAAGAACATATTTCAATAGGCTACTCTATTATATTATCGTTTTTTTAAGATTTCAGCATAATGTTTTGCACTGGATCAATATCGCCTATCGAATAAAGCTTCCCCTACAAAGTCATTTTATATTACACCATGCCTCACTTGATAACAATATGGGGAACATGTCGTTTTGCATTGCAGAACCACCAGCTTATCTTGTAAGGGAGCACTAATCAACCGACTGTTTAAGTTTGTCTTACATGTTGAACAGTTTGCTGAAATAGAATGAACTGGATTGGAATTATAGTTCTTGGAGGAAATAAATAATTTACATTTATCAACAGAAAATAGGTCGTTCGTGGCAGCCCAACAAAACCACACCCTCTGCAGTGATATAAAAGGGGTCCTTGTGCCTAGAAAGAATGTTTCAAGACTCCTAAATCATACATACAATTATTAGTCACTAAGTCTCTTGTGGAAAATAGCTTGAATCCCCTCTTTCTCCTTGCAGCCATTTGCAAAATATGTGGAGGTCATAGAGAGGCAGGATTTGAGACTTAACCTTTAACTTTATTATCCCTGAGGGGCAAACAAGAAAAACATTGACCATGTCTGCACAGGATGTGTTCAGGAACCGTGCTGAGTGTGGGTCACCCATGTTTTGGCAGCATTATTGATATTGATTGAAACTAACTTTCTGGCCCAGTCATGTGTTCCTTCAGGGTTTGGTCCATTATATACAAAGGCTGTTCAGTATATGTGCTGCAGCCTCCATTGGTTTGATGAAAAATATATATATTGATGGTGATCAGAGTTGATTATTATTGCTATTCCAATTAGATGTTTAACTGAATGTATTAAATACAATTTTAAAAAAGCACCAAAAACACCATCACACTGTGTCAAAACAATTTGAAGGAAGAAGAGGTGTCTAACATTGGCCTGTTTGATTTCCCCTAGTTAATTATCCGGTCAATATGCTGAGCTGTAGTGTTTGATATAATGGAGGAAAACTACTGTCTTTACTTCTTATCTACGAGCTTAAGGACACAATAAAGCACATTGCATGCTGAATCACAACACAGTATCACATGCACATTGCAGTGTGTAACGGCTGCACAATATTAGACAAACTGACATTGATTTTTTTTCTTTTCTTAAATACCCCCAAAACTGGCTTTTGTTGGTAATCTCATCCGAAAATAGCATTTGAATCGCCTTAAAATTGTCAATTTGTTTTGCTTTAAAGAGAGGTACTGTAGCAGTCATAAAAAGGCATCATGGGATTTCTTTCCGATAACACCCAACTTCTCAGGAACATGATACATAAAGTTTCACACACACCTTGTCTAACGCCATCTACAGTAAACGTCGTCATGCAGGGTTTTTTACCAGAAGATGATAAGCATCACTGAACTGTAAAGTAAAATTAATTGTGATCTGGTTTGCATTGCACGCATATCACTCACATGCAACACTATCTTGTGCCTTAGTCATGAAAAATTAGAATTGTGCAAGTTATCGTCTTGTAGCAAGCAGCAAAATAGGTATAGTATTAAGAGTTTGAGGTTGATTTGCCTGTTAGGTCCTTCCATTTGACTGTTGCAGGTGCACACATTGCGATTTGGATGCTGAATCGATATATTGTGCAGCCCTAGTGTGTGTGTTTGCTTGTGGTAGAACAGGAATGTAGACACAAAAGCCAGGTGAGATCTCTGACGTCATTGAACACACCATTTACCGCACACACACGGTTCTGACAGGAGAGCTGTCCAGGCTTATCATGGGCTGCAGGCACAGGCACAGGCACAGGCACAGGCACACACACACACACACACACACACACACACACACACACACACACACACACACACACACACACACACACACACACACACACACACACACACACACACACACACACACACACACACACACACACACACACACACACACACACACACACACACACACACACACACACACACACACACACACTCACACTCACACTCACACTCACACTCACACTCACACTCACTTCTTTCTCATCAAAAACATAGCGCTGTAGGACATTCCTGGGGAACGGAGGAGGATGTTTACCAGGTCGTAGATGTGGAGGCAGAGAGAGGCACAAAGAGGAGGATGGTTTTTTTACTGTATGTTCATAAACTGGAAGAAAAGTCAGACCTCGGCAAACACACTCAATCGACAAAATAATCATGACAAAAGGAAATGCTGTTTTGGACAGAATATGCAGAACTTTCTCCATATTGATCCACCGAAAACCTCTTAACGGCAGCAGAAGAAATGCTGACTGCTGAGGTGTGACTGAGTGCATTAGGTGCATTTAAGTAAAGCTGCATGGTAATTACAGAAGATGAGTCTCATTAATAAATAAAAAATCAACCACTTCCTTCCTTTTGTGGCTTTCATGTCGTTGTTTGAGAAAAACATCATGAAAAGAGTAATGATGAAACAGAAAGTTAAAAAGTATCAAGAATGAAACAAAAACTTGTAAAGCGTGGGTTTTTGCGGATGAACAACAATGTATTCTCCTTTTGGCCTTTTACTTAAGAGACATAAATGTTTAATGGTGTTTACTGCACAGCAAGATATAGTTATATAAAAAGAGGAATTTTAATGTTCCACTATCACATCCACCAATAAGCAGCGCATAATTCAGACCTTGTGTGCTGCTTTATTTTAACACTTGTGAACAGAAGAACTGCCAAAGAAGCTACTAGGAATTTGGATTTGATGCTTTCCATCCTTGCTCCTTCGGTCTGTGAATAATTACACTAACAACGTGGGAGAAAAGGAAATAAATTAAGAATAAATCTCAACAAAACAGAAGACTTGGAACTGACACAACAGAGTATAAATATTTGTTTCTACAGACTCAGACACATTTCTTTCAGTTAGAAATATCATGTCTCTCTTTTAAGGAAAGAAAATGCACTTAAAGTTGTTTTTTCCAAAATGATTTGTTATCCATTATCCCTCCCAAAGAAGACTCAATTTGAGGTTAATTGTCATTTTAAGTGAATCATTTTTCACTACTCAAAGTCCCTACTACCCAACCCCAGGTTTTTTTTGGTGATTTTATAGTAAATTCATATTATATTTTCTGTATGTCCCTCTACATGTCCTTCTAAGAGAAGTACTGTAAATCGCATAACGGCCTCATGGGAGTTCATTATAGTAAAACAGACTTCTTTATACATATCCTTCATTCTCATAATAAGCGCTCACAAACACTTCATCTCACTCTGACAACAGTAAACTTGGTCAGGATGTAAAGGAAATGAAAAACACCAGAAGGTCGACACGTGTCAAGCTCACTTAAATGGACAAAACTTGGACCAATCAATCACTCTGATATCTGTCCACAGTGGAGTGCAGTCCTCCCATTTTATTTAAAACAACAACGGCACCTATATCAGTTGTTCATCACGTTTACCTGTCAAACATAAATCGGCCCAATATCTCAAACAACATTATTAAAGCTACTTGTACTTTACCTGTGTTTTCTATTTTATGCTACTTTTACTTCGACTCAACTACATTTTCGAAGCCAATATTGTACATTTTACTCCACTATAATTTCTCAACTGTACTTACTTGAGATATTAAGATGATTAGCTAATATAAAATATATTTCAATGTCTGACTTCTACTTTTTCTGCTGTCCAAAATGTTGCTTAACAACCCTTAACTATAAATGCGTTAAACCTGCTTTAATTCCACACTTCAATACAAATCAACATTTAGGTTAAACAAATGACACTTTAATCTTTTATACGTGTCTATTTGATGATATGGAATGACTTAGTTCTTGGTATTGTTATCTGTGAAAGCATATAACTCAGTGTGTTTAAACTGTGTGTTCTCCAACTATGACCTGCAGGAATGCTGACCTCTGCTCGTCCTCTTTCCACTCCTTTCCCTCCCTTCCATGCAATTAGTTTCCAGTGAACAGGGTTCATACACTTTTTCACCAATGATTTTCAATGACTTTTCAATGACTTTTCCATGACCTTTACCTAATTTTCCATGACCAAAAAAATTACTCTTCAGCGGTACCACTGAAAATGGTTTATTTTAACATGGAACAGGAAAATAAGGTCTGCATATGAAACATGTTGTCCCTATCTAAAACAAATCAAATAGTAGGCTTACTAGCTTCTACACGCTAAAGCAACTCAAATCTCTCACCAGCAAAATACCTCGACAGTTAAATGGCATTTTACGTTTCATTACTATACGATACAGTATTTATTATCATTATAGTATTACTATTTCGGCGATTTGATAAAATATAAAATTATATTTGATGCAACTTTAGTTACATTTCCATGACTTTTCCAAAACTTTGGGAAAAATATTGTTTTCCATAACTTTTCCAGGGCCTGGAATTAGCATTTTGAATTTCCATGACTTTTCCAGGTTTTGAATGACCGTAAGAACCCATGTGCCTTTTAATCCACGCTGAATGTGGTTCCCAAGTTGGAGAGATCTCAATCCGTCATCCTGCATATAATGTAATGGCGGCTGAGGGAGTCATGCAGAAATAAACTATCAAGGAGAACAAACTTAGAAAATGATCAGATCGCATCACCGAGACTTTTATGTGCTCGGAATAAACCGTTGATATTCAACTCTGCTACGTCTCATGTTTCTCCAGAAGAAGGGCAGATGTCACGGATTCTTCACCAGGGTGAACTATATAAATGATCACAGAGAACAGAGGCTAGAAGTTTGACTTTTTATCCTCATACGACTCTAAATCTGGCAACCACGTCTCTGTTCTGCAGAATGCATGTTTGGAGAACTTAAAACGTTTTACTTCTCCGCGTTTTAAGACTTTATCGCTGGGGTTTACAGCAGCTGAGCTCAGCTTTCCTTTCTCGTTTCTTTAAACTTGATGCTTACACTATAAAAGCCTTAATCTAGGAGTCATATAAAAAAAGAATAATAAAGGAGAGATGAGATGAAAGGAGCTCCAATAAAAGTCAGATATGCATCACTTAAGGTTTGCTCTGAAAGTGTACTGTACTGTACTGTTTGCAAAAAGTAGAAACGGTAAAGGATGGAAGTTAAATACAAGCCTGTAGCTGTTTATATCAATCTTATTTACGACAGCAAATACATTTAGAGAGAAGCGTAAATGCTGCTCTTCATTTTCATACACTTTGGGGGACTTCATTGACTTTTCTTTTACTTTATTTTATGTTAATATAACGTATTCAATTTATTGATGACTGTGGAAAGGATTTCCTTGAAAACAGCTGTTTAATAGTTAAGGGAGGCAGGCGTATGTTTCCGGAAAACACCATCTATTAGAGGATTCTTTCACTGTGGGATGTTTAGGAGATTTTTAGATTTCCAGGCAAAAGGACTTTCTTCTTGGCGAAAATTATATATATAAATAGTGCTGTGTAGTTGGGAAGCAGAAAGGTTTCCTAGGAGGTAGACCTCTGGGAATAAAGATATGTGGCAATCCAGTTAGATATAATTGGTCTGTAACTTGGAAGCATCCGTCTCATCCGCCACATTTTACTCGTAAGCAGTGAGTATGTATAAGACTAGACTGATGAGAGTTCTTTAAATAAAAAACGAATGTGGATCAACATTTTTCCTTTAACAACCACAAGAAAGAAGCCTCATGCTTTCTGCTTTTGTCCGTAAAATCTCTGTGAACTAACAGAACAGAGAGTGGCTGTCAGACAGACTTTATCTTCCTCTCTGTGACGCTCACTGCCTTTGTCCTCCTGACACACACACACACACACACACACACACACACACACACACACACACACACACACACACACACACACACACACACACACACACACACACACACACACACACACACACACACACACACACACACACACACACACACACACACACACACACACACACACACACACACACACACACACACACACACACACACACACACACACACACACACACACACACACACACACACACAGCTTTTGTTTGCCATTCCAATAGGTGCTGAAAGGTGTTGTATTGCACGGCTGCCAGGACAGAATGTCTTACAGTTGTGGAAAACTCATCATGTGTTGAATGCATCAGGATGCACACACACACACACAATCACATCATTCCCAACTAAAGACCAGAAGAAAAATATCCTTTTTTTATTTACAAGTTGGATGTGAATCATTTTAAACGGTCTTTGGCTGCAACTAAATTCATGACTCTGCGGACCGTTTTCCGGTATCATCGATTATTGTTTAGTCTATAAAGTGTCGGAAGTTTCTCCGAATACCTGTTGATGTCATAATAATATATCAAAACCTTTTAATATCTTTACCTTGCTGGATCCTAAACTGGCAACAGTGAAGTATGACTGACTGTTTTTTACAGGAAAAAAACATCCTGGAAAATGAGACTATTCATCCAGATTTCTGTTCCCCTCTGCCATACTCTCTGTCTCACCACACACTCAGACCCTACATTTCCTGACAGCTATTCCTATATGGCCGGCTATTGTGTTTCCCTTCCCAGAATTGTGTAACAAACGCAATAAAAGCCTTTTAGGTCTCTCTCCCAGACGCTCTCTCTCGCTCCTCACACACTGTGAATCTCATCCATATCGACGTACAAGCTGCTAAAATGACCATCATTTTGAAATGATGTCTTTCACCGACTGAATCAATACACACAATATAATGCACACACACATCTTGATGAATGTGTGTTCTGAGGCAGTAATGGGGACGTGGCAGCAGTGGTCAAATTAGAAGAAAAGTGTCCACAGAGTAAAGTAAAACAACATTTAAAAAGGTCAAAGTATGTAACAATAATTATCTTTTTTTGGTGATGACCCATCTCCATAATGTCAGTATTCTCTTAGTTTAGATAACTGTTTGATAGGTTTATTTAGGGAAGTCTAAATAGGTTCGAACTCAAAATAAAAGCCATTTAATTCACTGAAGTGAGGAGATATACAATTATCTTTTCAAGCTAAATGCATCCTCTGAAGTCTATGATTTTCTAAATCTGATTGAACATTTTCTACATTTTATCTACATGGATCATAGGTGCTGGGTACGCACAAATCAATCAAATCAAATAGTGAAGTGTGCATTCTGAATTGAAGTTTCTGCAGCAATATATTTCTAAAATGGTGCACTAATAGCCTAAGATGAGTGCACAGGTTCTCTATATTTGTAACCATAGTTACAGTACCATGGGATGCTTTGATACTGTTGTTGGCTCCCCCTGTTGGATGACTGTAAACAGTAGATGTTGTCAGTTGTGTAAATAAATGATTTCCATCCTAAACTGCAGCCTTGCACCTCCACACAGGTGTCTCCACTTATTCTTCATTAGTCTGCGCAGCTTGATGTTGGGAGGCTCCAGGAAGTCACATGACATCATCAGGGTGCATTAGCTAATGAGGTGTTATTGATTCAGCTCCAACTTGGAACAGGGTTTCTAATTGGCCGTAGTGTTAATCAGAGAAACAGGTAGGGATCTCAGAGAGCGTGACTGTGGGTGTGGCGATTTTATTTTGATCGAAAAAGACGATTTTTAGTACAAATCCTTCAAATATCAAAGTTTTATTCAGGGTTCTTACACCTTTTCCAAAGTCAAATTCAAGCACTTTTCAAGCATTTTCAAGGTGCATTTTCAAGCTTTTCAAGCATCTTACAGCTGTTGTACATTACATATTTATATACACATACTTATACTCAAATGATTATTTCCCTACCTCACATTAAATCAGATGTTCTTTATGCTATAAACAACCAAATGTGTGTTTCATAATAGCATTCTCCATGAGGATGAAAAATTAAAATTTTTAGAAAAGAAAACTAAGTTTAATATTTCAAAATGTGTGACAGCCAAATAACTTTTCAATACATTATTGATTACTATTTTTGAGGTACTTTTAGGTTGGCAGTAAACATAAGTCAGAGGTAAATGGTGTACTTTTACTCCACTACATGTATTTAATACCTTTAGTTACTTTACAGATGTGGATGAATGATGTGAAATATAATCAAGTGTTAAATCAGACTTTAGTTCCACCTGGAGTAAATTCACAAGCTACCCTGCAGTATACAAAGTCATTCAAACTAGCTGCACCTTTACCAGCTTTGATAACACTTTAATGATCAATCATTATAAAACATATCATATACAATTATTAGGGATGCTCCGATCGACAATTTTGGGGCCGATCGCCGGAATCAGTATCGGCCGATACCGATCGCCGATCCGATCGAGTGGGCGGGGCCTATGGGGATCTTCCATTTAAAGTGATGTTTAAAACTCAGTTAATGGGGCTCATTCACTGGCGCTTCCACAAACCAACCAACCAACATAATTATTACATTCAAATGAAGTACATTATTCAAGTTTATATTAACTTGGGATAATAACACGGGAGAAATTAGCGGAAGCGCTCTCTTTTCCTCTCTCCCCTGACAGCCCGTTAGTATCTCCTGCAGCTCACTGATCCAGTAATGAGAGACCCGACAGTGAAGAATAAATATATTTATAACTAGTTTAGCTTGTTCCAGAGGTAGATAAAATAGCTAAGTGTGTTAGGTCTAACTCTTAATGTGTGTTCTGCTCCGCTCACCGGTCCGTCACAGCGGGTGGAGCTGCAGGATTTCTGCTTCACACACACGTTGCATACCGCTATTTTATTGTCATTTTCGGACACTTAAAATACTGCCAGACTAGTGAAGCCATTTTGGCGAGCTTGTTTTGCCGCGCACAGAGAAAAGTGTCATGTATTTTACATGCAACGATAGCCTAATCTAAAATGCTCTACTACGGCGTACCTTTCGTGTGGTGTGTGGCTCGTCAGCGCAGACTCTCGCATCGTTATTGTTGCACACTTTGCAGGAGGCTACTCTTGGGCTTCGCTTGACCCTCGTCTTAGCCATGGCTTGTATTTGTCTTCTGCTAGCCAACGCTCGTTGAAACGGCAACCTCCTGGCATACTGTCATCTATCACTCTCATCAGAATGCCCAGGTCACACACGTAACAAAAACACTTGCCGGTCACGCGCAATGCGCGGGACGGCCGGAGCGGAGCTGTTTTATGTAAAAGCGAAGCAATTAAGCGCGCTCCGACTTCTTTATTTTCTTTTAATCTAAAAAGCGAAGTAAAGCATTTACAATTTCAAGCACTTTATCCCGAATTCAAGCACCATTCCCAAAATTCAAGCACTTTTCAAACCTTGAAAACACCTCGTACAATTTCAAGCATTTTCAAGGATTTCCAGCACCCGTACGCACCCTGTTTATTATATTACGTTATGTTATAATATTGTCCAGCAGTGATGATTCCTTTGAGGGACTGACCCAATTTTTCTTATATATTATATTTAGGGCTGTCAGTCGATTAAAATATTTAATCGCGATTAATCGCATGATTGTCCATAGTTAATCGCGATTAATCGCAAATTAATCGCACATTTTTTATCTGTTCTAAATGTACCTTAGAGGGATATTTTTCAAGTTTTTAATACTCTTATCAACATATGAGTGGACAAATATGCTTTATATGTTTGTTTATTATCATTTGAACAATGACAAATATTCTCATGAATATTAAACACAACAACCTCTGAACATTACAAATATTCGCCTCAATTCAACCTGGAACCTCTCATACAATAATACTGTGTGTGTGTGTGTGTGTGTGTGTGTGTGTGTGTGTGTGTGTGTGTGTGTGTGTGTGTGTGTGTGTGTGTGTGTAGACACTGTGATGGATAGTTGGAGCTATGTGCCGCTCAAGGCATATATGCTCGAACGTGTGCTGCCTGGACGCTGCAATCATGTTGCGCGTACTATCCGTGCTGAGTGAGCTGACTTTTCGTACAATGTCCCACTGTCTGGCTACCTGCATAAAGTCAAGTGCTCGGCGCAGTTGTCGGCGAAATGTCCTTGAAACAGCTCCTTATATCCATTAGCGCAGCTAGCTAGCACCAGATGCTAACAACAACAACACGTAAGGTGTGCCTCGCTCGCGCGAGTCGCGCCACACATACACACTCCCTCCCGGTCCTCCCGATGGCCAGTCCGGGCCTGCCGGTGAGCGTGGAAGTGTGGTCTGCCACAAGCGGGCAGCATCAGCTTGTAGATGGTGTTTAAAAACTCGATGCGCTCTGAAACTACGGGGCGGCGAGGACAAAAAATACACATGCGTTAATCGTGTTAAAATAATTAGTGGCGTTCATTTTTTTTTGCGTTAACGCGTTATTAACGCGTTAACTTGACAGCCCTATTCAAACTAAATCTATGTCAATCATCATGTCAAAATGCCCTTCATGGTTTCATTCCCTTTTCTCTGTCCCCCTTTGGCAGAGACAGTAACGGACACTGAAAGGTTTCCATGGCAACACAGTGTATACCAAATATTAGCAGTGACCTCAGGGCCTGAACTCTTAAACATATACTAATTACTTCCTGAAGAACACTTTCAAATAGACAATTACCAAATGTACTGAAGGGTCAAGGTGGATGTGACATTTATACAATCTGGACACAGTTAATACTACCTTATAATCTCAGTAATACTGACACTGCAGAAAGTGAATCAACTAAAATATTTTTAAATGTTAATTACAAGAGATGCAATGTGAATAAGGATGGATCTTATTTTAATGCAAAGAATTGCACGTTAGCAGGAATGTAACACAACATTACTTAAATGTGAAAGAGAAATTTCTGCAACTTCAGTGTGATTAAATTGTAAATAAGAACTTTAAAATGTGTTAAACAATAAAAGTTAAACAATAAATAACTTCATGATCTATTAAAACCCCTTATTTATTTTTAGGAGGCTGCTTAGAAACTATGCTCCCTGTTGCTTGAGTTTTACATATTTTACTTTGTGACGTCATGTGGAGATCAGCCTGGCTTTAGCAGTGAGATCCTGTGTGTGTGTGTGTGTGTGTGTGTGTGTGTGTGTGTGTGTGTGTGTGTGTGTGTGTGTGTGTGTGTGTGTGTGTGTGTGTTGTTTGTTTGTGAGTGGTTCTGAGAACACAGATTAAGGGCCATCCCATAGGAGTTTCAGCTCAATTATGGTTGAGAATTCAAAGACAAGTGAAGCACACACACAATCACAGGTAAAACGTCATTTCCAGACACAATGAAATGGAGAAAAACTGCCAAACAAAGATGGTTCTGCCTCCCCATCCTTCATCTTTGCATCTGCACTCGTGCATCTGTGTGCCATTATGCCATAAATTCCCCGTGATGCGTTCATTGACCTTTTAATCAAGATTTATCGACATGTGTGCCGACTTGTTTCAAACTCCTATAGCTGCTGCAGGGATTTGCGGTTGGCGTTATGCAACAGTTGAAACTTTTCCAAAGGAATAGCGTAGCTTACTAAACTGGCCTTTTGTTTAACTTCTATCGTCTGCTTTCACTCAGTATAAGGTATGGTAATGTAAGCTTAAGTAAAGCTGCCAACAGCGAGCCAAAGATGACATTGAATGCATTTCCAATTACTTAATAAGTGGAACATAACTCCATCGAAGAACAAATAAAGAATGATGACAGGAACGCTAACACACCGCTTGAGGCACCAGGCCTGCTCTGTGTGTGTGTCAGAAATTGAATAACATCTATGGTCTGCTTACACTAATGTTATAACTCACATGTAACATGGGGGTGTGTGGTTGTGCTACAATCTAGTTACGTACTTGATCTATGCAGGATAATTTCCCTACTGATGGATTACGATGACTCAAGTTTTTCCGGGATGCAGCAAATGCAATTATTTTGTATGTTTGTGTGCAGAATTCATAATAATACTAATTCAACGTTGGACTACATTTTTTCAAAAGGGAGCATAATGACATGAAATGGGTGTAGAGATAATAAATACATGATTAAAGATCTTTCTGTCTAAAACCACTAGGGACCCCCTTTCTATCCACTTTACTTCCAGTATATATTTCAGACCACAAACATCTTCACACTTTGCTTTCATTTTATTGTAACTACACTCCTGTAAGGTTTTGTAAATACATATTGCACCATAACAATGCAATACAAGTGACAATAAACTGGCCACACACACAGATACAAATTCACCACCAGCAGGAAGAGGTGAAAATACTTAGATAAATGTAAATAAAAAGTAAATAGTAACTGTGAGAGTGGAGTAAAAAGGAGCCTTTAAAATGAAGTGGGTTAGAAGTATAAACTACTTAATTAAAGTACACTTGTAGCAAAATAATACTATGGTTCTTCAGTTAATGTACTTAATTACAGTCCACCACTTATAGCAGGCTTGTACAAATCTGTTTTTAAAAAGAATGCTGAGCTCAGCAACAAAGTTTTCCACCATAAGCAGATCTTGAATAGATTTGTCGTCCTTATTCAAAATGTCTGCAGATACATAGATTGTTGCCACAGTTATCTCATTTGTTTTTATTCCCTTCTCAGCTCCAATGGCAGGAGTCAGTCTTCCTGAAATATCTGCCAACAGCAGGAGAGCTGCATTTATTTCACTTTCTCTGCCACACATTACATAGCTGACACATGAGTTAAGATCAGATAAGCTCTTTAATCCCAGAAATCTGACAAAATGTTATTTCCAGGCGCGACAACTTTGGCAGCACCTCAGGAATGAATCCTGTATAATCACTGGCACCACTGGAAACCTAAACAGATACAGTACGGTGAAATCCAGCCATGTGTAGCTTTACCTTGGCTTTTAATCGTGTTTTTCTGCTCTGCACCAAACAGCTTTGACACTGATTAACTTCAACACACAGGGTTAACTAAACGCTGACTTCATGACTGAGAAATCCACTCTAAGACAGGAATAATTAGGTATTTAAGGACAGCTTTCTCTAAGCTGCTTTGGCCCTTTTTAATGCGTATCAAAAAGCCTTTAAATATTTCTTAAAGGAGTCAATAAATAAGACATTCTCTCACTTTGCTTCAACAAAACCAAACTTCTTCTTAGAAGAAAGATGTCAATAAAACCATTAATGCTTTGATATCTTATATCACAGCTGCAGTTATATCAAGTGGTAAAGAAAGTGTGAAAATAAAATCGAAGGGGCCGGATGGGGTCAGTTATTTGTTAAGAGGGTTATTTAAATGAACTCTGAAACTATGTGCTGATTCACGATATCCGTATGTGCAGCATAATTCTATTGTGTTGTATTAAAACAAAGAATACAACATTAAATTAGTACACCTTCAGGAAACAGGTGTTAATTCAGATTAAAAAAACTATAATACAAATATCATAGATACATGACGTACACATACAAAAAAAGTGCAGCACTACAAATCTTATGGATTCAGATTAGTAGGCCTACTGGATACTAAAAAAGTGTATATTTATATGAAATGGTATCAATGCCTGTATCAAATAGATGACTTACACATGCTTTAATCTCTGTTTTCCAGGAGAAGAAAAGTAGGCCTACATTATTCTAGTTAGATATTAAAGCTCAACATATACAAAACTTATTCTACGGACAGTAACATAGTCAGCAACAATGAAATACTAAATTGGAAAACTATAATATATATAAAAATATTCAAATGCAACAGTACAGTATGTCATTTTCATGATATCAACATTAACACAAAAAGAGGTGAAGGACACATAAAAAGCCAAAGCCAAACTCATAGTCATTTCAGCATTAGGAAATAAATTAACTAGGTTAGCAAAGCTAGCAAGAGACAGCTAGCAAAGACCATAGTTTATGTTTATGTAAGACAGAGACAGACAGAAAGACAGTGTGTGTCTGACTTACGTTTTTTGACGTCCACATCACTTCTCCCATCCTTCATTCAAGTGAAGCTTCCATGTTGACAGTCATTTTGTTGGTTGACAGGACTCCACATCTTCTCTCTCCATGGCTGCTGCTAGCTAGCTAGCTAACTAGCTTAGCTTAACTCAAAATAGGGGACATAATTAATACCAACAATTAAAAACCTACTATCTGAAACACTTCATTTTATATAATACTTACATGTTTTGTTTCTTGTGAGGCCATTTCACACTTTACTTCAGTTCACACTTTCTTTTCCTCAGACGTTTCCATACATTTTGCAGTGCCATATGAGCGTATTGTCTCTAACATTTTTAAGTTTTTTAATCACCTTGACACACCTGGCCTGTATTCGTTAGACATCTGTAATGGTGTAATGTCGTCTTTTCACCACGCACACTGGCTAACATGTAAACCCCGTTAGTACCAAGAGGGGCGCTGTTTCGCACGATTAGGAAAATTATGTAATATAGGCTACATATATATTTATCTGCAAAGATAAATCAATGAAAGGGATACCATTTGTTATTGAAAAAACTTTACAAGAAGACCTGTCTAAACTTGTATACCTAAATGTATACGTCAAAATGACTGAAGTGTTGTGTTCTGTGTATTGTGGCCAGTATGTCAAATCACTTAATTCCGGTTTACTTTATATATATGTTTCTCTATTTTTATGTATAATAAATCAAGCCCTAAAAGTATCAAACACCAACTTACAAACTATACTGACATTTCTTACTGACATTACTACCACTTTTAATACAGATATACTGCAATTTTCTCAATAATTGGTTATATTTCTGTAAATATTTATTGTAAACATTATTTATATATTTGATTTAATAAGTTTTTTTACATTTATATATTTGCTCTTATTTAACATATTTTTCCCTTTTAATGTGTTTAGCTATGCACCCACTATTATACAACCAAAGATAATCCCTTGTGTGTGAACCTACCTTGCAATAAACCTGGTTCTGATTCTGCCAGTACTTGGACCAAAATGAAAGATGGTGATTCACATGGGTTCAAAAGAAAGTCCAACCTAAATCGCAAAAGCACTTTTCATCCTTCAGTCGCAGCTTCAGGATGGAGTTACCCTTTTAACCAAGACTCATTGATTTGAATTCCAGCTCCCAGAAGCCACATCAGAAACCACCATAATAATTCAACAGGACCTAATTTACCGGTTTTGTTCAGCATCCCAACTGCAGGGGAAATTACACAGACATCTTGTGATTTACCATAAGAGGTGGTATGCGGGGAAATAACGTCAGAATAACTTCAGGACATAAATAACCCTTACCTAAAGTCATTGCAATTGCCACGAATGATCTTATTTCATAACAGTGAAGGCAGCTGTAAGATTATTATTGGAAACACTTGTGATATGACAGATAAGCAATTTCCACACTAAGCTACACCCCTCAGGTTCAGAACTTGCGTACGTTTGCTTAAACGAATGTGAGTTGCTTGGTTTTGTAACTTTAATAATGACTTGTCAGCTAATGAGGTCAAACCACAGTTCACCAGGAATCAGTCACAAACCGCAGCAGTAAAAAAAAACAGGAAATGAAACTTTGTGTAAATACCCCTGAGGAGGGGGTCAAGTCATAATAAAACCGACTTTAACTCCAAACTTCACAGTATATTTTCGTCGTACCCACCTTTACCTGTTATGTGTGTTTTTTGCTATATATTTTCCAATCTGTCAATACAATTCGTAGGGAAAAAATCAATCTCAATAATCTCATATAAACCCAGAATGAATAGAAACACATTTTTTTAATCATTTACTTAATGTCCCAGTTCACTGTTATAGTTCAGAGTGAGGGTTATTGTGAAACGTGTCAGAGGGGGAGGAGGAATCGTCCACGTTCACATCTTCTTCCTTGCTATCCTCTTCCTCCTCTTCCTCTTCTGGAGTTTGCTGCTGGGCGGAGTCTGGTTCCTGTACGTCCATGATTTTCAGGAAGTCCAAGAACTCGACAGCAGGAGGCCAGCTGTCCTCCCCCAACATCCCTATAGAGACACACAGAAACGGGAATATTTATTTAGGGCTGCAACAACAATTATTTTCATTATTGATGAACGTACAATTTGTTTTCTAGATTTATTCGATTTAAAAAAGGCAGGATACAACATGATTTAAGATGATATGAGCCTTAATCTAATGCAAAAAAAAACACTTTGACCTGTTATTCAGTTATAAATATGAAACAAATAACTCATAATCTACAAGGTAATTAAGATAAAAATAATATATTATTTCCTAGATATTAAATAATAGCAGAACAGAAGAAAGAAAGGCAGAGAATCAACCCAAAAGGCAGCTTTCAAATGCCCCAAAAGGCACATGATGATACCGTTTTACAGCTAAACAATTTTTTTTAACTCGAACGCAATCAGTTATACACTTCTGATCAAAAGAAGAGTTTTGAAACTGCCTTGCATGGAAACAGGAAGTCCCAGGATGTGGAAAATGAGTCTCTAAACACTGTAGGTCTGTATTTTCCGGTGGAGAATGCAAGGAATTGGCTGCATGACAATCCTTGTGCTCAGAGAAGAGTCACAGCGCGACCGCTGCCTCATGTCACCTGCACCCACTGCAGAGTTCAAAGGTCAAGGGTTAATGGCTCTGGACAGTGGAGGTTTTAAAGCCCTAACAATCATCACCTTTACTTAAAGACCATTTTGAGGTGCAATACACGTGTCGACTCAAAGCCTCCTGCATGCCTTTTACATTCCTGAAGCCACACGCTCGATCCTGCCCTCTGTCATCGTCTGCTTTTACACTCTATGGAGCATATGTTATTTTATTTGTGCCTAAATAAAGGAAATACACTGTAAGAGGAGAGTGTAGACATGGCACGTCTATTTTATCTTTTCTTGGAGGCTATTTTTTTACTATTTCCATATGAGGTCATTTTCTTCTTTCCATGGAAATGAACAAAAAAATTTCTGATTCTATCTTAAATATAATTTGACACATTACTCGCCTCATCCTTTTTAGTTCAGTCTGGTAAAAGTGAATGAATCACAATATTTGATGACAGTCCCTTACTGTATTTGTCTTATTTTGACATCTGAAGGTTAAACATGGGGGAAGTCAAATCAATCGAAGATCTAGCACGACTTCTCTGATGTCATCCAAACAATTTTCCATTTGAGGCATTAAGCAGCCCTGATCTTACTCCTTTATTACCTCAAATGAGAGAAAATATAGTTAAAGGTCATAAAAGCAACCAAAATTACAACGTGTATAGCTCAAGTTTAAAGGGTAAAGAGGTATTGAAATAATTGTTTGATATCTTATGTATGCAGCAGAGTTTCGTAGTGGAAATGTACTTGTACTTTAATGCAAAGTCATCCCTGCGGGGAGTCACCTAATCACTGCAGGTAAGCAGGCAATCACTGCGGATAACTGGGTCATTGCTGCAGTTAAAAACGTCATCATCATGACTCCTGCTGCTAGAGACATGACGACCTCTCCATAGCAAAGAGAACTACTTCAAATCAAACCACATTTGCTGGCTTTGTCAAATGTTGTTCACAGTGCAGACGGAATACAAAAGTGAGAAAGTGAAAGCATACTTGGGCTAATCATTATAGATTAAACATCCAGATGCACTTCAACAGCAGGCACTTTAAAGGCCATAATGCTGAGTTATAGTCTTTTTAGAGAGATTTTAGAGTGAATAAAAAGAGGAAATGACACAGAAAAAAGCCATGATAGTTTTTTCGTGTCTCTTAAGCTTTTAGTTTCAGGTGTTTAAGTTTTGCCTAATTACTCCAGATGTGGATTTATTGTTGTTTTGTGTACTTTTGTCATTTTTGCTTGATTTGTTACACAACAAGTATTTATTTTCCTATATCCTCGTGCCATTTTTTCTTTATTTAACTCCAGCACTTCCTGTTCCTTACCTGCCGCTGACACAGCCCCTCCCTGGATCCTCTGCAGCCACAGCAGGACGGAGGAGGCCACTATAGGCGTGTTGGGGGGGAACTGATAAATCTCATCTCCTGAGGGCAAATGGGTGAGGACCAGAGCGGGGAGGGGGGGCATGGAGCCAAGGTATGACCCCAGGACGGACATACCAGCTGGAGTACGGCCCCTGGAACACATACCAGGAAAATGGATATAAATAGAGAATACATTGTGAGTGAATATAGAGCTTATTTTGTTACGTACAGGTGGATCCAGCAGGCCAGGTACTGCTCCATCCTCCCTCCTCCCACTTCCACCACTCCTCTCATCTCCTCCACCAGCGCCTGGTTCTGCCTCCGCCCGATCTCGTCCTCCTCCTCTCCCACAAAGAGGAGGAGGAGGGCTTTACCCAGAGAGAGGAAGGAGGGCAGGTTCTCCACCGTCAGCTCAGGCTGGGAGAGAAAACAGAGAAGTCACATTTATTTCAGATATAAAAAAATGACAGTTTGTCAGCAGAAAAAAAATGTAACGGCAGTAATTATTTTATTGATAACAACAACAAAAAACAGAAAGTGCTCAAAGCAGAAGTGCGCGTGGTAACAGAGGTCCAAGTGTATGACAGTGTATGGCAGGATGTTTGACCTCCTAGAATATAAGCATGACACGCTGTAATGATAGCTATGTGACGATGTTTAACATGATGTTTAACGTCTAGGGAGATTCACATGAGACAAGCATGACCGTTTTGGATGGGGGCCTCAATCTTGTGACTGTAAAACGTGTATATAAGCATGTGAAGGACACGGTTGGGGAACTAGTTGTACCATATTGCTGTATGTGATGACTACTTCCTTTCTTGCAAGAAATCAACACCTGATTATTTATATTCAAGCCGGTGGCGTGTGAGTAGAGTAGAAGAGGATGATGTGCATGCTGCATAAATGGATACTGATTTTAGTAACTGTATATGTGTTTGACCCTGCTGCAGTCCAGTCTCATTAGAAACAAGGACAATTGTGCCATCTAAAGGAACATTCTGGTATTGTTTGGACTTTTCTTCCAAAGTAGCCTATAATACATAAAAAGAGTTTCAAAAGTACAATTTGAAAACTTCAATCCTGTCTTTGACAACTCTTCTGTTTACCTTCACAGCAACAAAACTCGTAAACACTCAAAGAGAGATCTGAACTTGTCTTGATGAGCAACATCTGCATTAAAGATCGCAGTTTCCACATCATTGTATTTGTTTGACAGAGTAAATGTAAACGCAGACGTCATGCATGGCTCTGTGAATGTATAAAAGAAAGTCCACATATGGAGTTTGTTATCTGAGACATGCTGTGAATGATTACATCCAGGCTTTCACAAACTTCCCAGACTCATGGATCTAGATATTAGGCTTGGTTTGAACTCTAAATAACTCGTAAGATTGTTTAGTATTTCTCCAGGCACACATGTCTTATAACCCAGAAAGAGGAGTGATCACACAGTTACCAGAGGATGCAGCAGAGCAGAGTGGATGTGTGTGAGCAGCTCCTCAGAGGAGGTGGATACAGGCAGCGTGGAGGGAGGAGTGTGTGTCCTCCAAGATGGAAACACCAACACTGCAGGAAGCTCCATGCTGTGCTCTGCAGCCCTGCAGAACACACACAATAAGGGTCATATATTTAGCTTATTTTTAAGGCAAGGCTAGTTTATTTATAAAGCAGATTCCAACAACAATTCAAAGTGCTGTACAGCAAAGCATTAAGACATAAACACATTGAAAAAATGACATTTAATTTCGTATTTGTGTGTTTGATGGAGCCCATACTAGCATTACTAGGGATCATATTTTATCATCAGTTTGTTGTTTCTATATTTTTTTAATTGGTGTGTAGCATGCTGAATTGAGTTTTATCCAATCCAGACAAAATAACTTGTAGAAATGAATGTGTAACCCAACTGTCAGGGACAAACTAATAACACGAAAGAGCTGTTACCATTTCTCTGCCAGCCCATTGGTCAGTAGTCCGCTCAGCATCTCTCCTCTCAGAGACTTTGCTGCTTCAGTAAACAGTGATACACCTGCAGGACAAAGCAGCATCACATGATTTACTGACAGTGAACCTGGATCTGGGTGACATGTTCCTTCCCGTGTTGAAAATGTAGCTCTCTTCCATTTGAAACTTGTCAGCGGGGGTGCAGAAATAACCTCGCAGATTTTGCACAACACTCAGACTTCCAGCTAGGCACCGCTGTGGCCAATCAAATACGTGCAGGCACACATTCTTGTGAGATTACTTAACAAAATGCACCGCTGTTTCCTTCACAGTCGTAAACAGTTGTGCTAAGCTATTATGGAGTGATTTGTGTCTCAGAAGCTTTTAACCTTACACTAGTATTCCTCAAACTAGACTTCCGGTTTCATGGCTCACAGATACCTCAAGCACCAACACAGCCACAGGTGTCACAAGCCTAATGATACACTATTTTTTACATCTGAAATTGTTGACATTGTTGGTGTATATCCTTTAAAGTGAGTAAAAAAGTAACGTTTTATTTGAGCGGTATAAAACGCGAAAGGTCATCATCATCCAATACCAACACACAGAATTACAGCTTCCTACCTGTGTGTAGTTGTGTCTTAAACAGTCCCATCACTCTGTCAGGATGATAGCCTGCTAGCTCAGGGTGAGGCACTTCCTGAAGGAATGATGTCACTTCCTCTTTGGTAGAGAGCAGCACGGGAGATGCTTGGAGGCTCCTGGTTAGAGAAGGGACAAATACACGTGTGTTAGATATACACACAGAAAACAACCTTATTAAACTATGGAAAAAATAGAACAATAACTGATAGCTCTAGTGCATAAACAATATAGAATATAAAAGAAGCTCTTCCAGTAGAAAAAGGTTGGTGATTTAAAAATGTTTTGCTTGAAATTGGCAATAAATCCAGGTCTGTGTATTCTTACAAACTCACAGCAAGATGAAGCGATGCAGCGCCTCACTACCCAGCATGCCTCTGTAAAGCTGCGCCGGCTCCTCAGGGCGGAGCAGCAAGACGCAGGGGAAGGCCGTGATTGGCTGGAAGGGGATTGGGAGGGAGCTTTGAGCAGCGCAGAGGTCGGTCCACTCGCCACAGTCCACTGCACTCATCTGCACCTCAGAACCTGAACAGATTCAATAATCAGACAAATATCAAGATAATGATGATGTCACTATTTCATATTTTCGGCAGTTTCAAAGTAATTCAGTGATAGGTGTCTGTAACAAAACAGAACGCAACACTTGAAACCTAATAAAACAACCTAAACACAAGCTTCAAAAAAGGGCATTTGGTAAATAATCCTTATTACTGGATAAGTGACATTCTCCTACAGTATAGACAAAACTGGGTGTGCAGATGTTTTAATTGTGTCCTGTTTACCTTCAAGTCTCTCTGCAACTTCAATGAAGGAGCTGAGGAAAGCCATTGAAACTGCATCCACTGGTGGTGAAAGAAGAAACTGCACTTAAATTCATTTTCATGTATTTGAACTCTTAATTCATACTCATTTTCCTTTGAAAGAATATCAGGAAGAGTGTGGCTTACATTTGAGGTAGAAAAGCGCCACCGTCAGGCTGCTTTGAGATACTGCCGTGTGGAAGTTGTCAGAGGTTAGCTGGGTAATTGAGTCCATGTCCGGCAGGTTGCCTCGGTTTTCGTAGACGGACGCAGCAATCTCATCGTCCAGCTTGGCTTGAGGCAGACACAGAAACATGTACAAAAAAAATGGTATCTCCTCTTGAGGGATTAATCAACTTTGTCTACTTCTGTATTCTTTCCTTCTTTCTGTTTTATGCTCTAACACTTACCAAAATGTGAATCCACCTCCTCGTCCTCCAGCCACCCCTCGTCCTCCTCTTCGTCTTCCTCCTCTTTCTCTTGATTCGTGAAGAGCTCCAGCACCTCATCATGGTCGTTCAGGGTCAAATACTTCACCTCTGAACTCTTAAAGCACATCCACAAGAGTGTAAGACACACATTGTTTAAAAATAATGAGTAATCTTATTTTGTGAGTGGGCATCATACCTTCTCAGGCAGCCTGTAGGCAGCATTATATTCATCAGGGGTTTTCACAGCAGGACTCTGTCTGATAACACACACATAAACACACACAGGGATAAAGTCAAATGAAGAATATGACCGTAAAAAAAACAAAAAGCCCACCAGTGATTGGTACCTGTGCCTGTTACCTGTGAACGAGCAGCAGCAGGGCGAGGCCCCGGAGCCTCCAGGCCAGAGCGGTGGCCGTGTCCAGGTCCTGCTGCTTGGTCGCAGGGCGAGAGAACAGGAAGACCTGCGGGGTCTGCTGGTAGGGGAACTGGGGGGGCTGCACCGAGGAGGGGTCGTCGTAAACTTCAGACTAGTAGAGAAAAACATGACACAATTATGTACAAGAAATACATTAAATTCACTTCTGCCTGTTAGATTTCTTCAGCATTTGGACTGATATGAATATAATTATAATTTAGAAAAAGTATTCCAGAGTGGCTCTATCCTCACCACTAGTGGAGCCTCCATGAGCTGCAGGAAGGAGTGCAGGCTGAGGGTGGAGAGGGGTTTCCTCATGCGGGTCAGAGGGCAGCGCTCAGAGCTCAGTGGGAGTTTACTGTGGACTCTACAGTGGAGGAACCACACCTGAGAGGAGGGAGACGACTCATCAACACTGAGGAGAGAAGAAGAGACACAGTAAATACTTCTCTGGTATAATAGATAGTTGTCAGAAAACCCTAATCCTCTCATCTTAATGGATTCATGTATTTGATGATGGTAGTAGAAAGGGCCGCCTTTCACGCAGCTCCAAAATATACCATTATAAATTCAATCAGAGGGATGTTTCAGAGAGAAGGATTACTAATTTTACCAGGCTTACATCGGTAAATCAGGCCTATTTTTTTGATAATTCTTCATCATGTGCCCTGCTTTCCTCTGCCTCCTCTATGAATCACACTGTGTGACTGCAAAGGCCACGGCATATGACTCAGAGACATAGAGAGAGAGAGGCAAAAGAACGTACCCTAAGTGCTTCAAAACAGGGCCTCCGGTAATGAGGATGAACTGGTATTTGGATCCGTAGACATACGCTGTCTCCATCATCGATCTGTGCTCTTCGGTGACACAATCAGCAGAAAGGATACAATAATTTCTTCAGTCAGTATGTGTCTGTATCCAGATTCACTATGTTTCATCTATCAGTCAATGAATCAGTCTTTGATCCCAATGCATCACTAACAGTTTCCCTCCCAATATATCCATCCTCTCCTTCTTTTCCATACCTTGTGTTCCCAGACTGCGGACATAACCCAGCACGATATCCTTCTTCCCTCTGGCTGCTTTCTCCATGGCCAGCAGGTCAGTGTCAGTGTGGACGTACTTCACCTCTTCACGCAGAATGGCACTGGAAGAAAAAAGAAATGTCCTTTAACTGGCAAGTACCAAGGAATTAACCCTCATCAACTTACACCAATATAACTGAACGAGAACTTACAACAGGACTTCAGACACTATGGAGTTGACGTCAAACACTGTGTCCAAATCAAAACCCAGGAACTCCTTACCACCTCTGCCATAAAAACACAGTCACAGAAAGAGTCATGGAAATGTCAATACAATGCAACTGAATGTATCTTGACATATATAATCACCAACTGCTGTGCTCCACACACCTGAACAGAAACGCTGTGTGGCGCTCCCTTTCTTTTGTGCAGTATGCCTGGACCAGCTTTTTATCACAGTTGACCTAAACAGAAGGGATAAAAAGATACAAAAATGTGCACATCTTGTAGTTAATAAAAACGTTGACCTTTTTGGTGGAGCTCTAGAGAAATGCAGTTACCTTGCCAACCAGTACTCCATAATCCTGCAGTGCGTCAGCAGATTTCTCTAACTCCAGCAAGAACAGAGAGATGGTAGGAGAGACTGGAGACAGATAAATACTGTTATTCTTGATAATTTGGTTAAAAAGCATCAACAACTCCTGTTCTATCTGTATTTTTAAGGTATTTTCACGTGTTATTACCCTTTTGGTTTAGTATTTATACATGATTCCTAGTCATTTTGTGCAATTATTAAAAAGTGCAACAGTACACTGTGAGCAACAACTATTATGGTTTTCATTATTAAATAATAGCAACTGTAAAAAAAAACAAATTCTGTTAGGGATAAAACAATTCTGGTTACTTTGAATCTATATGGCATCATTTATTCAACATGTTGGGCTCATTAATCATCATCTGAACAATAATACATACCAGTATATATATTTTATGAGATGTTGCTTGTACTTCTTATGTGTGAGCAACCTACCTTGATGCTCAAAATAGATAAACATCATCTTCCCAGAATGCAATTTCTCATAGAAGTCTGCAGCTGTGTACTCTATTAATTCTGATGTGTTGGCCTTCTCTGTGCATCCTCCTGACCTCAGCCACAGCAGGAAAACAGCAACACACATCCACATCATGGAGAACAGGCTCTGTTGTGCTCTCTGTGAGGAAACATTATTGTATTATAAGCAGGAGATGCAGCAGTTTTATGTAATTACACGCTGAAAAAACATGATAATAACTAACTTAACCAAAGAGGGGTTACACAATGAACATATATCATATGACCTGCATTATAATATGTGTAAGTGGTTCATATTTGCTGTTCAGTTCAATTGAGCTGTATAGAAAGCAGTGACAAAAAAGATGCTAGATGCTGAGTGTTACCTGAGTTAGTCGAGGAGGGGTTCAACTTTTGTCTTTCCAAGTGGCACAAACGTTACCAACCACAATTAAAACCGTGGTCAGACGAAATAAAGGCATTATGAATTATAAATTGTAAGCATAAGCTTATACAACGAGTATAAAACCCAGAAGAAGGTCCAAAAATTGCACTTTTATACTTAGGAATGTAGTGATGGCTAGTCCATTAGCTAGCCTTGTTAGCTACCTAGTGATAGATGTTTTTCCATAGCTTTATGTGGCTAGCTAACGTAAACACCTATAAACTTAAAAGATACATGTTGTCATGTTTCCGTTGGAAGTGTAACGTTAAGCCAAAGAAAAAACTAACTTTGCAAGGTTATTTTTCACCAAGCTAGGAAGTGAATTTAAAAAAATGTAGCTTGGGAAAATGACTCTCCATATTTAGCCAAACAGTGTCAAGTCACTAGCGTCAGAACATCATTTCCGGTTATTCTAAAATAAATATCCTTAACTGACAAGTATGTTAGGAAGCTTTTATTCCATATCACTTCTATAATTAATACGAACTCGATACTGTAAGAATAGTAGCTGGTGAGAATATAGCTGTTTTATGTTCTAAATGTTATTCCCTATGTTGTGTTTCTGAGCACGGAGACATTTTTTGCTTTTATTTTGAAGGTAACAGTGCTTTTCCGCCACTGTTATCGCTTAGTAACTTGACGCACATGTCTGGGAGTTGTTTTGATGCCTCTTTTCTGTGCAAGAGACGCCCACGTGCGTCTTTTAGCCAATACCATGATGGAGCAGTTTTGACTTGAACAATATAGCACATAAAGGCGGGCATTATTACAGCTGACATCATCAGAAACCAATGGAGTGAGGAAGCTGTGGAGGTTGGTCGGTAAGATTAGCCAATGAAATGGCGTACTTGGAAATGGGTGTGTGGACTTCGTTCACTTGGGATAATCATCTCGGAAACTGGCGAGAATCTGTGGCTCCGGAGTCAGCTGTTTCACAAGAACATGCGTAGTGTTGAGCCAAGATGGCGTCCTATGCAGGGCTAGTTTCAGTTGTAGTTGAGAACAAGGGGGCGGGTCTAAAACTGCATCACAGCTGATCTGGAGGTTTTTCCCCCTTAAGTTGTTTTTTGCAGAGAGCAGCTTTGCAGACATCCACACAGGGGGACCTCTCTCTTGTTTTCTTCCTTGTCATTTTGGAACCTAGCGAATTTAAAAGAAGATCCTATTTTTTCTTCAGCCTATGATCGGATTCAAGCCCCAGCGCAGCTTTATTATGGCACTTGTTTTAAGAAAAACATGTTTTTTTCACCCGAATACCCTTGTTTTTTGTCATCCACGGCGGATTTAGCCTAGGTCTGACCCAGTTTTAGTGCGTTTGCCTTCCCTGCATCCCATGTGTTAGTCCGAGCCTTCAGTGGAGATGTTTTCGGCAGGAGAGGAGCTTAATTCCAATTTGTTTACCTCACTGAAGGAGTCCCCTGGAGCTGCAATATCACCAACACTGGAGCTCAGTCTCACTGCCGTCTACACCTTCCTCTACTCATTTCTGTTTGTTTTCGTGTACCTGCAGCTCTGGCTCATTTTGCACTACGGACACAAGCGCTTCAGCTTCCAGAGTGTGTTTTTGTTTCTGTGCTTGCTCTGGACTGCATTGAGGACGACCCTCTTCTCTTTCTACTTTAAAAATGTGGTGCAGGCCAACCAGCTGCAGCCTCTGGCCTACTGGCTGCTCTACTGCTGCCCTGTCTGCCTGCAGTTCTTCACCCTATGCCTCCTCAACCTCTACTTCACACAGGTAGGACTGCACTCTGGGTCTGCGTGTGTGTGTGTGTCTGTGTGCGTCTGTGTTAGAGACAGGGTGTGCAGTGTTCGTCTGTGTGACCCAATTTCATAAAGTAGCTGACACTGCAGTTTTGTGTTCTTTGTTTTTATCTGATTTCACACAAAAACACATGTAACTACCATGCATGTAAATGGAATTGTTATTATCCTATTATTCTTTTGTATCCCACTAACTTCTTCCCTATATATCCTAAATCCTTCTCACCCACTGCCCTGTGGGCCCCTAGCTCTTCGTGGATGATTACCCAATCTTAGTTAAAAGTGAGCAATGTGTCACAATGGCTTTGACACATTGAGTTTGCATGTCAGTTGTCCTTTTAGTAAAAGATAAAAGAGCAGCTATTCAAAAACTACAGCTCCCACGAGGCTTTGACAGTCAACCTCTTTGCACAAGCTCATTTGATCACTTATGTTGGACATTCTTTCATTATTGCTTTATAAACCGTTTACTAAATTGGTTAAAGGATTTGCAGAGCAGATTTATTGTTAATATATGCTCCTCTCTCACCCTTAAGTCTATGTCAATATAATAATGCCTTTACAAAGTATGTATTGTTTCATGCAGTGTGCAAACAAATGGCACATACCACTTTATCACATTTAACCTAACTGTGACCCTCTTGCTCGTACAGTACATCCCCTGTTGAGAGGATTGTGGGTCAGAATTGCCAGAAAAGCATGTTTTGCATATTGCAAAATGACTCAGGATGCAGTAGGATATCCTGATATGTTTGGCCTACTTGACATACTATGTATTCAGACATATAAAATAATATTGTGGCATACTAGTTGTGGTGTAAGGATACTAGAGGACAGATTGAATCTTGTTTTCAGGCAACCAGCAAAGATACACCTGGCTAAAACAAAGTCCCTTATGTAATCATGCATGTGAATTTAGATGTGTTGGTGAGTGGGCTTTGTTACCTTTAGACAGGGCCAGACTAGCTGTTCTCTTCCGTTTCCACTCTTTATATCCAACATTTCATCCTTGAAAATGGGAGAACGTGGTCACTATGGTCACCATCGGCCTAAATGTTCCAGAGTGGAGTGTGTTACCTGATTTGAAGCAGCAAGGTTGCTGTTGGTCTGAAAAGCCTGCAAATCGACTCAGTTCATGTCTCTGGCATTGACTGATTACTGAACGGGCCTACCAGGGGGATGAAAGTGACAGGAAGCATTTTGGCCTTCAACTAAAATGTCATTAAAGAGACTCACACAACCAGGAGACTCAAGATGACCTATAAGCAACATAAAACAGCTACAGAGGGATGCAAAACAGCTGCAAAGAGACACAAAAACTGAAACTAACTACCATAAAGTCTGTGTGTCTATGTAGGAGAGGTGGTGGGGCATTTTGCATGTCTATTTCTAGGGGCCCACTGTCTCATAATCCTCCCATGATCCTGGGGTGAGAGCTGTTAAGATCCCCCAGTAAAGCCCTATTAAGCCTCCTGTGATGTGTTTCATTCAATCAGTGCACAAGATTCAAACGTCCCTGACAAATCCTGTGTGCCAGTGGTTTCTGGGAGACAGAGTGAGACACAGTTGGTGTCAAAGACCTGTTTGTTCCTCCCTCAGAAAACACCTACACACTTTCAGTTTGTTACCATTCAGTCACTGCTTCAAAGGAAAACACAGAATCTAACAGCGAGTGGGAGTAGAAAAAGGAGACGCGTTCAACTTGAGTGGAGATTAGGTGATGAAGTTAAGAGTGTCTTATGACTGCTGAATAATCATCGTAGCCCCTCAGCTGATCTGCGACCAGTTAGTCTGCACTTCCTTTGAATAAAAACGAATGTATCACATGTATGGTGGCTGCCATTTTCCTTCCACTTCTGAGCCAATGATGTTCTACCTTGTCATTAGGTTCAAAAGTATGCATCTCTGTCATGTGACTGGCCACCTTAGCGGACAAACTTTTCCTACTTGAGGCTGCATGTCTAGCCAGGTCAGGCCTGAGTTATAGATCTTAGAAACATTGACCAATCCTGATGAAACAAATTCACTTTACAGTCTTAGTTATACTAGTTATCAATCAACACATGCTACTGAAAGTTTTAAACAAAACACTGAAGCAGCTATAATCAACAAATTGATATTAATAATGAATGAAATGACTAGTATTTGGAAAGTGCATGGTCACTCATAGTCACAACCCCACAGAAAAGTCATCCAACCCTAGCATTTTAGTGTCTTTCAGCTCCTTGTTTTGGTTCACACTGTTTGTGCTGCGTTTGTGTAACGACTGAGAAAAAATAGGCCAAGTAACGCATGCCATAAGCAGAATGCTGATGCAACATCATGCCACCATCTGACACACACTCATGTGTGGAAATACTTATGTGTTTTCTGATGAGTCAGGCATGACCTCTGTGATTTACTTCCCACTTATTGCATTTTAGCTCCTTCTTCCTATAGAAAATAAAACGGTTGGGTTACAAACATCGTATCAAAGCTTATTCTCTGCACAAAAAAAATTAAAATGTAGCTATTCATTTTTAGGCATACAGTATAGGGCAAACAAAGTATGTAATGGGGTCGTGTTCTTTTGGCTTGTTGCTTCATTTCTAAGTTGCAAATTACCTCTTCTGACCAACATTCTCGCACAAAAGTGTTGATGTGTGTGTGTGTCAAACTTAATGTTGACCATGTTGAGCGAACTACACAACCTCTGCGGCCACTGCACCTCTCATTATGTGTGTGTGTGTGTGTGTGTGTACTTTAATGACACACAGGAATCTCTACAGGCTATGTTGAATTCACACTCTTCCTCTAAATGAACCCTCATTTTCTGTCCGATCTTCAATGTGAGATTTTTTTAAATACCATACTGGGATTATTAAATGAGTACAGAAACATAATTTATGATTTTTATGTTTTTCTTTCTTTGTTTAGGTGATGTTTAAGGCTAAAGCCAAGTATTCTCCAGAGCTCACTAAATACAAGTAAGTCTGTCCTTTTGAGATGTTGCTTATGAATTTAGTTTTGGTTGTCTTCTTACTCTGTCTGTTTTTGCCTCCTCTCCCCAGGGTTCCTCTGCGTCTGTTCTTCCTGTGTCTCAGTATATTTTTCCTGGTGGTAAATGTAACTTGTGCGTTGTTAGTGCAAGGAGCTCTGGAGCGCTCTGAGTCACCAAGGTAAGCAAAAACAGTAAAAAAGACATGTTCCCCAAGATAATAATGTCACATTTAGAACAGCTTACCTTGAAAAACCTCCATGTCTGCAGTGATGGGGGAATCAGACACGCGGTGCTGACCCGGGTCCTGATCAACGACAGTCTGTTTGTCCTGTGTGCCGTCTCTCTGGCCGTCTGCGTCTTCAAGATCGCCAAAATGTCCTCTGCAAATGTTTACCTCGAGTCCAAGGTAGGGATAAACAAACATTAACAAAAAGTATATTTAATTTTCTATAAAAAAGTCAGTATTTCACAAAGTAAAGCACGGTAAAAATGTATGTTATGGTAGTGTGTTTTCGTAGCAGGTATTAGGAAACACAAATCAGTGTTAGCATGAAAATCTCTGTGTATTAATGATAAAAAATACCAGACACTAGCTGTTACCCGGATGTATGTTATTGTAAAACCTCATTTACAGTGTATACAGTGACACAGACTATCATAAATCCCTTGTTAAAATGCTCTAGATCACTTTATGCTTCCTTTATGTTCACTCTGAGCATAAAGGGTGATCAAGCCTAAGGTTATTGAGCCATTTGTACATGTTACTTTTGAAAATTGTGCAGTTTACGGCTCTTGGTAATGGTGTCTCAAATGTATGTCCTACAAAACTCAATTCCTGGCCTATAATCCGCCATGTTTGTCACGGAGAGGTCTCTTTTATTTGCTGGATCACATCTGTGGCCCATATCTGACATCCAATTTCAGCCAGCTGATGCATGTCTTGTAATAATAAGCACAGTAATCTTCCCCCAGGGTGCATCAGTGTGTCAAGCTACAGCCATAGGAGCCGTGGTGATCCTGCTGTACACATCCAGAGCCTGCTACAACCTGGTGGTGGTGGCCCTGTCGCCGCAGGACAGACCCAACCCCTTCAACTACGGCTGGTTCAGCGTTTCCGATCAGGTACTGCCCCAAGTGTTGGAAAACAGGCTTGTTTTGAGCCAGACACCCACTGCCCTGTGTGTGTGGACAATCCATTTGATGAGATTTGGGGAAGCAATGCTTAGTGGGGTAAAGGGCTTTGTTTGGCTAAAAATAAACCAAATCTCACCAGTGTGTGCGTGTGTTGTGTGTGTCCTCCTGACCTACATCATGGCTCAGGAATTAAGACACACAGCCCATTTCAAAGAGGGTTTGTTTGTGTGTGTTGGACACCTACTGTGTGGATATAATCTGTCACGAATGATGTCTTTAATCTGTCTGTATACCTGCTGTCAGTACCATATCTCAACATGTGTGTGTCTTAAATGTTAGATATTATATGTGCAAATGTATAAAATACAATATTTTCTATTTGTTAACCGTGCTCAAGAGCCATGATATCATTATGCAATATGTTCATGTGTGTTACAGGCTGATGTGCAAGAGATCAGCGGTGAAGCCTACATTGTGTTTGGGATCATTCTGTTCTTCTGGGAGCTGCTACCTACAAGTTTAGTGGTGGTTTTCTTCAGAGTCCAGAAACCCAACCAAAACCTGGTAAAATACAATAACTGCAATAATCTGTCGTACAAAACTGTGACCTTTCAGAGCTGTAATGTGTAATGAACTTTGATCAACTCTAGGCTCCAGGAGGGATGATCAACAGTCACAGTTTCAGCTCCAGAGCTTATTTCTTTGACAATCCTAGACGGTACGATAGTGATGATGACCTGTCAAGAAGCATTAATAGTAGGAGTGATCGAGCCAGGTAGGCATAACCCAAGCACAAGTAGTCTTTAAAGCTTTGTATTGGAAAATCAATACCCTTACTGACAAAATGACTTTGGATTGATTTCTCTTATCCTCCCTCTCCTATCTCTTGTTCAACATTTCTCCTCAGCCTTCTCTCCAATACTCCCCAGCTGGGCACGTCCAGTTGGTATGGCGCCATCCAACGCAATGGAACACTGACGGCAGGCGTCGGGACCGCGCAGCAGGCGCCATCTTCTACGGCCCCCCTGCTATTCGCCTACGGAAACATCCAGAGTGACAACCCGCAACATCACAACTATTACTCCACCCCGCAGAATAACAACTACCACCATCACCATCATCACAGTAACTACTATTCCACGCCACAGAATTATTACTCTGGGTCACAAACGTAATTCTGCACCCCACAGAATTAAACTGGGTTAGAGTTAAAAAGACTAATAGCAATTTCCTGTCACCATTTAGCTTCCCCAGACCATCATTGCAGGTACTTTTGAATGATATTCTGAGGGATTGCTTTGGACCAAGTTGGGCCTAAAAGTTGGTTCGAAATGTGGTGGCATCAGTAGCTGGGGAGTTGTTTTGCCATGGCCTTTTTTAGGACATTACTGTCTCTAAATTATTGGATCAGATATAAAACACTGGACGCATGTAACAGAGTTTTAGCGATAATCTGTCTAATACACCTAAAACCGCAAAGACCAAACTCTTTCTGTTAAATGTTTTAGTCACACGATTGGAATCATTAGGGACCAGATAATCATAGCCCTCATCATCTTCTTGTAAATTGGATCCAATTATGGAACATATCATTCCGCTCAGACAAGAGCCATATAGCAGGCTAGCTAACATGGCTAATGAGGAAGCTGCCATGGGCTGTTGTTCAACAGTTCTTAACACACAGACATTATATTGACTTGACATAGGTCAAAGTGTTATTTGGGTTGTCAAAAGAGTTGTATGACTGTTTTTAGTCAGCATGCATATTATACAATCGCCATTTAGCATAAAGAAGGGTAATTTGGCAGGAAGAGAACAGTGTAGGATTCTGGCCTGCTAGCTTAAACTAATTCTTAATAAGGCTTCTCTGACAATGAAAAACAGATGCATCTACATAGGGTATTTTATGTTGTTTCTTACCTTTAGGTCTGGTTACGTTTGACAGGAATTAGCAGTCGCTAATTTGCCATTGACTGTTGTAGCAGTGAGAGCTACCTTATCGCCTCCTCTAACAGTTAGCTTAACTCAAACAAAGAAAATTCCCAGAGACCTGTCAAAACTGAATTGCAGAAAAACAAATCAAACTTTCATCTATCCTTAACATACTTGGCAATATTATTTTGTTGGTGGCAAATTATCTTTTCTTCAAACAGTGCTTGTTAGGTTTGGTGCCACAGAAATATAACACCATTAGCAAGCTTAAGACTTTAACCTTCCTACTCAGTAGGCTACTGGATTTTGGTTTAACATGTAAAAAAGGCTTATTACAGTAATAATGTAATCAAAAATACTGGTCAGTTTTTTTTTCGGGGTTCATAGGTGTCATCCATGTAAACTGCTTACCGCTGCAAAAGTGAGATGTATGTAGCATCCATATGCTTGGTATCGTCAATCTCAACAGCACAAGCTTGATCAATATTAGTGTGTGAAAATGTAACATCTAACATTTATTATAGAAGTTAATGGTGGAGGAACAGTTTCAACTGATGACTTAAATGACCGACTCAGGCTTTTAACTAAATTTGCTCGGTTCCGAGAACATGCCAGGCTGTTGGATTATTTAAACAGCAGCCTAATCCAGGTTTACTTCCCCATTAATAATACAATGGAAACTACATTACAACCTATAACAGGGAGTGCTGAATGTTTGGGATTAAAAAACATATCATAGATTCTACTGGACAGTAGCACTATCATTTGGAGGATATTTAAATGAAAGTATCAACCTGCATTCAACTTTGGAAGAGCCCTAGGATTGTACATTACCACGTTGAAAATATCATATTTTTGACCAAAAAAGATTCGCTGAAGCAACAATTTGCACTTAGAAAAAAGTTCACCTTAAGAGAAAAAAGCATTACTTGTTTTATGCGTGTTCTCCAATCATCGTCTGTATTTAATATTTATCCCTTTTGAGAAAGAAAATATCAATGTGCCATCACATTAAGTCATGTCTTATAGTTTCGTTCCTAAAGGAAAATATTTTTGCACAAGAGCGATCGGATAATGTATTTTTAAAGGTTTGTGTGTCACCTTAATCGATTTCTAATCTATGTATTTTGGAATCTGTATGTGTGTGTGATCTTACATTTCAGTTTTTAAAGGTTGCTTTTATACATTTATATTTTTATTGTTTAACAGATTTGTATAGTTTATTTTTTTCTCCTATTGTTCATTATCTCTTATATCTTCTGAATTTCTTGTCAGACTGCAGCCTGTAAGCAATATTTCACTTTGATGGAACATTTGTGGCATATATGACCCAGCTCTTAGATCAAAGTCAGTGTACGCATCTGTGCTAAGTCAGAACTGAATGAGAGAAATGTGACCCAACATCACGGTACTTAAACAGACTTCAGCTGTCATGAAACTCAATCTGTAAATGACCAAGCAAACATTGACTTCATACCAGAAAACACAGGACACTGAAATACGATGGAAATGAAGCTGTTTCAGAAATAATATCATCTGCAGTGCATGCATCAGAGTGCAAGATCTCAGTATCATACTTTTTTCCCAAGGTGATATAATTTATGTAAAAATGTTGCCCTATCTGCTTCAAAATGGCAGAGATTATTGTGTTATGATTTGTTCATCATGTTATTGATTGTTTTATCTGTGGCCATATTGAATGTAACCTGACGGATCACTAACGATGTATGCAAGAAAAGCACTACCATGTTTAAATAAAGGCCTACTGCACTGTTTTTAAAACTAAAATAACCCGTATTTCAAATGTTGTTCTGTAAAAGTGTTAAAGGGGAAATGACCCTTTCTACCTGGCAGTTTCACACAGAATACAAGTGTGATCACCACCATAACTGTGCACAGACATGCTAGTCATGTGCCTGAGTTTAACAGTTAACAAGTTTATAAGGAACATCCGAATTAAGCTGAGACCGCAGCTGGTCGATCACTGCGAGACACGGCAGGCTGTGTATCTCTGCTGAGACATAAACACACGTGATGCAAAGGAATCCACATGTTTCACTATGCTGTGTTTCTGCAAACAACATTTGCAATGATTGAGCATTTATTTTTTGAACAAGCAACACATTCTCAAAGTCTGATGAATAATTTCGTACAGATAGCTCGGAGTAGGCCGACGTATGACTGTTATTGCAAAATTTGAAATCATAATATATAGATTTTCCAGTAAAGATCTTGTTTTATGTAACAATGATTTTAGACAATATGTAACCTAATTAAATATCCAGAATCCTGAAAAAAAAGATCCTTGTCAAGCCTGCATTTGGAATAAATTAGATTTCTTTTAAATGATTAGTTCAGAAACACACAAAACAAAAAGGCAGCCAGATTCAAAGACATTGTAAAGATTTCCAGTGTTTCTAGTATCCCCCTTAAAAATGTATATTATGTGAAGCTGATTTACATTATCATGAAATGTGATTCTTGTTTACGCCCAATTTTTATTTTTTATTTTACTATTATTTGTTAAAACCAGCTCTTTCTGGATAAGTGACACTTTTAACATCGAGCTGCTGCTCAAAGATGTGAAATGTTACAAAAATATTTGTCATCCAAACAAATGAACACCCCAGAATGAAAAATATTTAAGGCATTAAGGCATTTGGAAACAGACCAGGGCTGGAAACATTCTGGATTCAGTATCGAGACATTTTTTGCCTTTTTAGTCAACATCTTGGGCGTCATCAGGTTAAGTATTATTGGGGCTGTTTTTAAGAAATATTAGACAAGCCAGGAAGAAAAGCATGAATTTGCGATGACATTCCCAAAACCTTTATCCATTTTCCATCATGTATCATGATTACATAATTTAAGATTACAACTGTATCACTATTTTCTGCATCCAATCGAGTCCCACTATGCTTGAAAAACCCCAGATGCAGTGTCTGTATGAGCACATTTTGGGAAAATATGTGTAGAAATTAGCTTATTTAGCTGATTGGAGATCAGACCACAATGGGAAAACCACAGTTCCTTTTTCTGTCAAACATAAAACACAGACCCTTTTCCCTGCTGTGTTTTCTTGATGTGGAAATCAGTCCTGGTCCCTCCAACAGCCTGTCTCTCAGCACTAATGTTAGTTTAGAGTGACAGGTAGGCATTTTAAAACCTGTGCTTCCCTAAAATCTTATTTAAATTCCTCTCTCTGACCCAACAAAATCAGGTCATTTTGGACGACAACTCACTCTTTAAAGATTTTAATTGTTGTGGCTACCGAACCGTCAGAAAGGTCACTCGGGAGTTTAAGAGTTCAAAGTCCTTCTTCATCGCTGCTGTCCCAAGATGCCGGGCTTTCCGATCTCCGGGGAAGGAGTATTTGCTTCTGTCAGGATTCATCTCCCACGTCCTGGTTGATGACATGACTGTATCCCCGGTTGTTGGTTGGCTCCTTCTGCCAACAAATGACTCCGAGGAGGAAGGCGACGAGGAAGATGAGCAAAGAACAAGACACCGCCAGACTGATGATCACTTCTGAAGATAGAGAATGGAGGATTAATGGAGGCACAAACAATATTTTCATTTTTATTTGAGCAGTTTTTAGTGTGTGTTAACCTGTATCTCTCCCTTTTGACGGCAGTTGGCACTCTTTGTCTCTGTCGTCTGAAATGGAGAGCTTTGTAATTCTCACAAAGTCATCTAGGGGGCAGTCAAGAGAGCAGCCTGGTATCTGAAGAGGGTATGGCTCCACTGTGCTGTCATTCCGGTAGAACATGGACACAGAGGCAGAGCTGGAAAGAAAGGGAGAGTTTTACTGTCTGTGATGTCACATTTAAATACATGTAATCTTCCCTATCAGCTGTTTGGATGCATTAACAGACCTTAAAACATCACAATTTTTGTTTGTGTATTTGTAAGTCTCATCTATTTATTCCACTGTTCGTAAAAGGTATGTTTTTTTTACCCGTTTTCATCCCTGTAAAGCTCAATTATATGACAGGAGGCATAAGGTGGCTGTCTTCCGTTGAACACATTCAGACTGGCCTGAAGAGCGGCTACCGTGGTGTCGTGCTGTTGAACAGGAACACATTAAAGGAATTAGACAAAACAATATGGTATGGTTAGCTTGGCACAAAGACTGGATGAAGAGGAAACAGCTAGATGTAAAAGTGATTCTTACCGCTGACAGCATCATCAGTTTCAGCCTCTGGTCAGGGTCTGGGACGGCCATTGTTGAAAGTTTCTTCACTATTTCTCCCAATAGCATACCTGGAAGAAAGTCAGCAGTTTGTATATCCATATGCACTCCTGTATTTAAAAGGATAAGACTGGTGATAATCTAGATAAACACACATACCTCCCATCAGCCGGCTCTTTTCTTGTTGTTTGTAGACCCCAAATGTGATCTGTGAAAATCAATCAGTACATTGAAATAGTCCTTGACTAGAAAATAGTATTTAGACCTGAAGGAAACCTTGGTGTTGCGACTTCTTTTACCCGAAATCCAAAGTCTTTGAGCCATTGGAGCTTCTCCATGACTTCAGGAGTCACCCAATCAGGAGCAGACTTGTTGTGACGGGACTGAAATCACACGAAAAACACAGAATTATGAAAAGCACAAAAAAACACGTGGTAATTAAACAAATTTAAACAATGACTAAAAGCTTTAATTAAGAAGAGCAGTTATACAGTTTAGTGAACAAGTAGTGAACTTTGTGAGGACCAAAAGCACCAGTGTGAAACCGATACCAGTTCCTCACTTCTGTTCCTTAAACCAACATGTGTCTCTGTTCCTTTAAAACTGATGAAGACCAGTAAGTCATAAACCAACACCAGTTTTGGTCAGTAAGCTAGCTCAGCAGTTTACACAAACTGTTGTTGTTCAAAATATTGAAATGTAAACGGCTTGTCATTGTGTCTTGCATAACAGGATTTATTTTGAAATGAAGGCAACAAGTTAGCTTCCTGAAAAATAATGAGAGTGTGTGTGTGTGTGTGTGTGTGTGTGTGTGTTCGCTCACCTCACAGAACAGTGTGTCGTGCACGCTCCAGACTGACTCCACAGTAGTCTTATTGAGTCCTGTTTTGTTCTTCACCAGATCTATAATATCCTGTAGAGAAGAACACAGTATGCTTCACAACACTTTAAAGCATTCTACGGAAGCCCTGAGAGGCAAAATAAAAATGTATGTATGGTAAAATGTAAATCTCTTGCAGGTTTATTCCTAAACAGGTAAATGGACAATCTTTTTTAATATGCGATAACATTGGGGTAAAAAAATGTTGCCAGGTAAAAAAAGATATACATATATTGTGTGTTTCAAATAATGGAGAAATTAAGAATCCCCTGGAAGAAAACCAAAGAAATTATGATTTTACTAATTTGGAAAAAATAAGGGGTAGTGGTGCTTCCCAGGTCACATAGAAATGGACTTATTTTTCTCTTTATTGCCTCTCATGGCTTCTGTATTTATCATAAAAACCCAACATGCAACCCTGGAATTCCTGTACCTGGTATGCCAAAGTGACATTGATGAATTCCTCCGTTTTTTCAGTTTCATTCATCAACAGGTTGTAGCGAGGGCAGTCATCCAGAGGGTAATTGAGAAGCTAAAAAAAAAAAAACAACGTTTAGACAAAGTGAATTAGAGTGAAGCGCTGATAACCTGTTTCTCTACACACATACCCCCTCTTCACTTTTTGGCACCGTGTGTACAGGTATCGGCTGCCAGGGCATATTTGGATTGAAGACCTGCTGACCAGACGGGGGGTACAGACCTGAAGGATGGGAAAGAGGCTGTTAGTACAAGCAAGAAAAGTACTACGTAGAGAATTACTGTTAGTTCGCTGACCTGCAAGGTTGGATTCAGCGCTCATCATTGTGCGATCGTAGTCCGTACTGCGAACGTGGATCTGAGGACAAGATGAAAAACACCTCCATCATGAATTCCAGCTCCGGTGGGAACGCTGTATAACACCCACATGGCAAGGGGCCCCTCTTCCTCAATATCAATGTGATTCATCGTGTCTGGGAGCTTGGTGCCATGTGATCTGCCAGCGGAGAGGTTACCTGCTTCCTGTCGTAGGAGTCGTTCAGGAAGCCTTTGTATCGGTTCCTCAGGAATTGGCCCAGTTCAAAATGCTGCATCATCCCCACCTAAAAACAGAGAGACACTTGTTTTTTAATTCATGATGAGGCGACAGAAACTCTTGTACACTGTTGCAGAACAAATAGGGACTCTGTGAGGTTCAAGTGGGACAATAACAAGGGGTTAAATTAACTCAACTATAGAAATAGATTGTTTTAAAGGCAAAAAGAGTATGCAAGACAATATATGTGCAGATGCCATGCAAACACTTGGATAGACAGACATATTCATCATACCTGTGATAACTGTCCAAAGCCTTGTGGCCAGTCGCCCTCTTGATAAGGGTCTGTAGGATAGGCTTTGACTGGAGACCTGTCACCATGCCGGAACAACTGGAAGAGGGAGGACAAGATGTCAACAACACCCAAAAAAACAACAACAAAAAACACTTTTTCTGTGGCAAAAGATGTGACGTATCATTCAGTATTTTCTGTATGGAAAGAAAGGAACATACTTTAATTGGGTGATAAGTAAGGACATCAGCACAATTTCTATCTACGTTTATTTTACTTTCAGTTACCTCAAGTGACTTCTGTTTGGAATTGATCTCTATTATAGGCCCTATTTCTCACAATTTGATGGCATCTGTAGTCAACATTGCTTCTCAAAAGACAGCACTAATTTTCCCATCAGTTTAAATGTCACAAGATACAATCTTTGTTCTTGTTTGAACTGTGTGGTTGGCTGTGATAAAGTCCAGTCAGCCGACAGTGACGGTCTTGCCAAGAATGTCTTGCCACTCAGGAGTGAAAACAAACAGATACAAAATGTAACTGTAACAATAAGAGGAAAACAAGGACAAAGAGTGAGAACAGGGAGCTTTCTCTTTGAAATGGGTCATTCACGTATAACTTCTCCTTTAAAAATGAATAGAGAACTCATTGAAACCAAATTGTTAGTTTTGGTTGAAACATTGTTACTGGAAGACACCAAATCAAGCGTCTATTCAAGTAGAACAGTTTTGAGTTTCAATCTTCAAGCCGCCTCAGAGGAGTGTGGTTTCTAGTTTCCTCATGATGCATGACTGCCTGTCCAAAATGTAAATTCTATTTGAAGTGTGGATTATCCCTTTAAGACCACTAATCTCTTCTACTTTAGATGTGGCTACCTCGCAGGCAATTAGGTCCCGGGGGCAAAAACATAAACGTCTGTTAAAGGCAATCAACAAATACTACTTTCATAAATCCATGTGGACCTGCTGACATATTTTAACACCGTCACAGCAAGATGCTTGATGTCTTAACACGAAAAACCTGAGCGAGTCCAATGCTATTTCAATTCCCACATCCGTGACAGGTTCCATGTCTGTAACACTAGAAAACAAGAAATGGAGGGTGGGGAAAAAGAACCTACACACTAGTATAGAGAAATAAGAGCTTATGACAAAAAACAGATAAACAAATTCACTAATTTGCCATCTAAATAGACAGGAGTGAGATTAAGCACACATCGAGATGTTTTCTTCTCACTAGTTTCACTTTTGCATGCATGTGTCTGGTATCATCTCGCATTGACGTCATGAGTATCTAATTGTTTCCCTGTCAGTACAATACGTTCTGTGTCCTTGGTTGCTACGGGAACAAGCATTTTTTCCAGGTGAGCTGTAAACAGGTTTAGGGCTTGGCAGATGCAAGCAAATACTTTATAACTGGATTCCTAATATGTGTCTTTTTTTAAAGGGATCAGAGAAACATCCAAGCAGAGTTTCTAAATGACCAAATTGTTTTCATTCTGACCAAACTGCACTGAAATGTATCAGCAATTCTGTAGCGAACATCAGCTGTGTGGTTTATTTTCTTAATACAGCCGACTAGTCACCTGACAGGATGAGTGTCTGTCTAGTAATGACCATTGCTCATGTACATTCCGATTAGTGTTTTAATAACCGGTTTAACTTGCAGGATAGACTAAATATGTTTGAAATGCAACAGAACACAAATAAATAAAATTAGCATGAGAGTTCAGTAGACCTCAAATGATTTATTTAAAGTGTCAGCTAGACCGTTTCTAACAGTCCTTGAGAAGACTTGAACATTCTCAAATTCAAATTGCTTTAAGTTAAATTATAGCTATATGTGTTGCAAAGAGTAAGCCTAGTAGTCGCAATGCATTAGAAGAAAGCAGTTGTAAACCAAACAAAAAAATAAGCTTATTCTTCTAAACTAAGGGTTGCTAGGTAGATTATTAATAAGCCGAATTATTTAAAAAACCCAATTTATGTGAAACAGACTTAATTCGAGTTCAGAGAAATTAACATTTGCACAGAAAAGCAAAGAAAAAACAAAACTTCAAAAATGTTGAATAATAGTTCCGTAAGTGGCTAAAGAGATTCGTTGCAACTCGCTGAGTTAAACACATCTTCCGTATCGTTATATTTAATATAATGTGTACTCACCACAGTCACATATACTAGTTGTTTTTCTGCTGCAGCTTCTCCACATACAGAGCCAACCATTAAAACAAAGAGCACCACAGCGGACTCCATGTTTTCGTCTGTATGACCGGAGTGCTAACCTATATTTGCTAACCAGAGATGATTGTCGGTTCCTTAGGTCTCCTGTCTGAGCTGCGTCAAGTCAACTATTGTTACATTAGCAGCAACTAGACCGGAAGTTAAAGAATAAAACGTAGCGGAAAGGTTAGCGAATAAACCGCATGTCTGAGGGCACGTGAAGCATTATAAAGATAATCATATATTTAGTTTACTATTTTATGTGCATAGTTACATTTTGCCAGTATTTTCTTTTCATTTTTAGTACAAACATGTAAGATGTAATTTAGCTTGCCTTTTATTTTGAAATAAATAGCCTGCGTAATGTTAGCTGACTTCACACGGAAAGGGAAAACGGAAGTGACGTGACATCAGATCCGTGTGCGAACATGTCAACAGTCCGGACTTCTCAATTGAATACCATTCACAAACTGCGACACAACAGACTTAATTCATTGACTGCACTGTATTTTATTGAATCACTAACATCCACAAACAACAGGCATGGTTCTCTGTATCTTCTTCGCCATTTATGAAAAAAACAAAAACATTATAGTTTTGTAAATTATTGAGTGTCAAATTCTCCTAATAAGGCTATCAACATTTTTGAGTTAATTGTGTCAAAAGGAAAACGTTTTGAAGATATTATTAAAAAATGTATATTATTTTGCCTATCATACCATTTTGAGTTTAAGGGTTGCAGTTGCTATTATGTGCCACTAGAGTTCAGTGTTGTGTCATGTCAGACATGCAGTATTTGCAATGTTGCTGTGTATCCTTTAAATTCAAGTACTGATTACAATAATGTGCCTATAGGTAACATATGTTGCTGAAACCTTTGATTTAACTGATCAAACATTTAGACCTGGGGATTTTTAACATTATAGTGGATAAGCAAAGATTAAACTACATGAGAAATATGTTCAGCACCATAAACCAGTTATTCAGAATATAACCAATTCAACAGATTTATTGACATAAAAGAATCAATGTGTGTTTTGATCTTGAGAGCAGTTAGTCCGTGAAACCTTTGGTGCTGAGCTGACATATCTCTGACATGATCCCCTGGTACACGGATCTATGTTTACACAGTGAAAAGCAGTTTTGTTGTGCGACAAGAAGCACTAATCCCGGATCCCAGTGGTAATCTAATCCTCAACTACCTTTTTTTCCTGACCAGTATTCATCTACAATACTGTAACATTGTAAAAACGTTCTTTTACAAACAAATACACTGAATAAACATGAGGAACATGGCCTCCTAGCAAATATCAATGTTTTAACAATTAACTTTTCTCTATCCTGTTTGGTTTATAGTATATTTTGCTATAACTGCAAGATTAGTGAAATATCTTTAGAAAACGTCACAGTTGGACACTTGAACTCATATTTTAAATGTTAAGAGGCAGAAATCAAATGGAGACAGAATATTTGGTGAAGCTTTAGACTTTATTTATATATGTATTACTCTGGGTGTATTTGCCAGTCTTAACTATGGGTGGGGTGGGTGTGTTGCAGATGTTACAATACTCTATAATGTGTAAATGTTTGAAAACCCAATAACATCATTTGAATAACAAGTTTAATTTCACTTTGACTCTCCCCCTGCACAAACACTTTCATCACAACACAGCTAAACTCCCCTTACAGCTGCCAAATACTGAACATTGCGCTGCTGCTATGGCAACTACTTCTTCAGCTACCACTTTTACAAATAGTACAACTATATCTACTATTACCATACTGAAAATTAACCTTAAAGGATATGAGCTCCTAATTGCAGCTGTTTTTCTTTTACTTGTATCAAAATCAGCCTGCAGTACACACAGTTTACTTCACATGAAGAAAAAGAGTCCATGAACAAACCAGGATAATGCCACGTGTTTTTTTGAGATGGCACACCTGGACATTATCACAAATAAAAGATCACTGCAGAACAACACAGATTAGTGTTGTAGTAAACCCTGTGGGAATCAGTACAGAACATCCCATGAACTGCCTGCAAAACATATAGCCCGCAAAACAACATTCTTCGGCATTCAGCAGTATTCCCTCAGATTATATGCCAAGTTATTGCACATCTTTGCCGGTAAAGTGTCAACAATACGCCCTTTGTTCCTTTGTTTTGGCCCTCAGGCTGCTTATATATGTGTTACTAAATCCCGGCAAAGGTGTTTATGTTTTTGCTCATATCTCAGATTAAAGGTGACGACTAATGCTGAAAACACATGCTAACCTGGCTTAACCCGGATAAATTAACACTTGTGCAAAAACAGAAAAATAGGCAGTGGATGAATGTCACAGATCACACACACCGGAATCAACAAAAACAATGAGAACAATAGTGATTAGAGAAGGCTGGGATTACCCTTAATCTGTAGTATGTGTTTTTTATATGCTCATTAAGAACTAGTTAAAGCCCCCAATCAGCTATAGCATCTAATGCACACTGACACCTCATCAATAGAGGTGTAATCTGCTTTCTGGGAGATTATAAAGAGCAAACCATGTGTTTTTAGCTTGGGCAGGGGGTCAACATGAGTTGACTAATGATGTTGAAGATCACATGGAGAATTAGTAACGTAATTACCAAGATGATCTGATGAGCTGATGTCTGTTATCTTCCCCCTGACTTCTGACCGACCCCTTAACAGCCTGCAGTTATCCATTTCTCTGATCATGATCTAAACTAAGGAACAAAGTTTAGTTTGTTTTGCTAAACTCATGTTTAGGAAGAGTTGTGTGTGAGCAGCCAGACGATGGCAGCATTTCTGCAGCGTGTTATGACACAGAAGTCTCTGACGCAAGTCTTTAGTCATCTCTTCTGTGAGATGGCTGTTTTTCATTCAAAATAAACACTTTGTACCAATGCACCAAAGTGCAGAACAAGTGTATAATAGGATTAAATAACTGACAAAACAAGGTTCCTTCCCTTCAGCTGATTCACCAACATACAGCAATAACTATTACCAAATGCTGGATGGGAGATACATGCTGATGTGATGATAGGAGGATCCAGTTGGGGAGGAATACCCACAGGTTTAAATATAGACCACAACAAGGTTTATATAACAAATGGCACGTAAGGGTTGTTTACACTTTTACAGCCTCATAAATAAAGGGTTACAATCCAACATAATTTCAACGCCTCATAAATCTAAATTGACTTGTCAATGACATTGTAAAAATAATAAAATGTTTGATGGAGGAATCAATCTACTGCAGTAAAACAGATATATAACAATAGCCCTCTATATACTTTCATTTTTTAATGCAGGAATTGGTTGTTTTTCTGATTTCTGTTCATACATGAGAGAGCTGTTGGGAAAGCAGTGGGCGGGGTTTGCCTGTCTTGAATTATTGAATCAGCCAATAGGCAGCGTCAGAGCCGGTCGATGGACAGGCACGGCCCCTGCAGAGGCCCCGCCCCCCTATGACTCTATGTTTTATTCTGTTTTTAGAGCAGCAGCGTCACATGTTGTTTTTATCCTGGATCAGATCAGTCCCGCTGCACTGTTGCTTCTACCGTGGCCGAGGACACATCTATAGACCTCTGCCATGGATTAAACACATTTTTAAAACGGGATATCATTAAAGTTTTTTTGCAAACGAGTTTTTTTAAATTTTTTGCTTATCTGGAACTTGAAAAAAGAGAAATGGCAAGTCCGCCGGCGACGGGAGGACACCTGTTATCGAATGGGACGTACGGAGTGAAGAAGTGCGGATACCTGAGGAAGCAGAAACACGGACACCGGCGCTTCTTCGTGCTGCGCGAGCCGACGGAGCGCTGCCCTGCGCGGCTGGAGTATTATGAAAGCGAGAAGAAATGGAGGAACAAGTCCGCTGCCAAACGGGTCATCACTTTGGACTCGTGTCTGTGCGTAAACAAACGGGCCGACGCAAAACACAAGCACCTGATTGCCCTCTACACCAAGGACGAGTACTTTGCCGTGGCTGCAGACAACGAGCAGGAGCAAGAGAGCTGGTACTCGGTTCTGACTGATTTAATAGCCGAGGGGAAAGTGTACGACAGCCCTGCTTCTACCTCCTCTCTAGTGGGCTTTGAGGAAGCCAACTACGGACTGATCACTCCTGCAACAGCTGTCTATAAGGAGGTGTGGCAGGTCAACTTGAAATCCAAAGGTCTGGGCCAGATCAAGAACCTCACTGGAGTGTACAGGCTGTGTTTGTCCAGCAGGACCATCAGCTTTGTCAAACTGAACTCAGAAACAGCTGCTGTCAGTTTACAGCTCATGAACATCAGGAGATGCGGACACTCGGACACCTTTTTCTTTATAGAGGTGGGTCGCTCAGCTGTCACTGGGCCTGGGGAGTTCTGGATGCAGGCAGAGGACTCAGTGGTTGCACAGAACATCCATGAGACTATCCTTGAGGCCATGAAGGCCATGAAGGAGCTGTCAGAGTTCAGGCCGCGGAGCAAGAGCCAGTCTGCCAGCACTAACCCCATTTCTGTTCCCACACGACGCAACCTCAACAACCTCCCCCCCAGTCAGACAGGCCTGGTGAGGAGATCCAGGACAGATAGCATGGCAGCAAACTCCCCAGGGAGGAAATTCACATCATGTCGGATAAGAACGGCCAGCGAGGGGGACGGGAGTGTGACCCGGCCTGTGTCCATGTCCATATCTGTCAACGGGAGTCCCACCAGTCCCAACTCTGGGAATCTCCTCATCAGGTCCCACACGCTCAGCAGTGGGCGCACCTGCAGGATGCTGGAGTCCTCCTCCAACCTGCACCACAGCCGCTCCATGCCCGTGTCCAACTCGCCCCCAGGCACCTCAAGCCCCATAAGCATGTCCCCCAGGGGGGCCAGCATCTCCACTCCTGACAAGATCCGGCGGCCTTTTAGCTGCAGCGCCTCCATCTCTGGCTCCCTCAGTGACACTGACAGCTCCAGCCCAAGTGAACCCAGATTCATCCCCCTGACCCGCAGCGACACCCCCGACTCCCTATCCAGCACCCCTCCATCCCGGGACATCAGCGACCCCTGTGGCTACATGATAATGGAGGGGGGAAATGTCACCAGGTCTGGGGTTGGGGTTGATGGCCTTGCATGTGACAACGCTTACAGGAAGAGGACGCACTCCCTCACCACGCCACGTCAACAGAGGGCTGTGGCGCCGCTGGCCTCCGCCTCCCTGGATGACTACACCCTCATGAGGATGGCTCACGGGCAGAACTCCGCATCGCCCAAAGTGTGCTACCCTGAGGACTACGGAGATGTTGAAATCGGGTCATCCAGGAGCTCCAGTAGTAACCTCGCTGATGATGGCTACATGCCGATGACGCCAGGCTTAACGGCCCAGTCTGGCAAAGTAGACTACATGCCCATGAGCCCCATGTGTGTCTCCGCACCGAAGCAGATTGTGAACCCTAGGGTCCATCCCCAGGCGACTGTGAGCGGCGGCTACAAAACCAACTCTCCCTGCAGCAGCTCTCTGGAGGACAGCGGCTACATGAGAATGTGGTGTAGCTCTAAATCGTCCATGGAGAGCTTAGACAGGAACGGTGAATACATGAACATGTCGCCTGGAAACCCACCTCCACTCCAGACCCCCCCTGATTACTACTTGGGCCTGCTATCTGGGGAACATGCAGCAGTGAGGTCAGCGTACCAGGGCGGCTCTCTCACACTCCCTGCTAAACTCCAGGCCTCCAAGAATGAGGAGAGCAACCAGTATGTGTTGATGAGCCCCCAGAGTTTGAGGCAGAGGGTGGGGGAGTCAGACTATTATTCAGTCATGCAGCCCAGTGCAGCCCCTCTTAGCCCCTCCGTGCCCTCCCCAGTCAGGCATGGCCGGGCAGAGAGCCTGCCCTACAGAGGGAGGCTTGGCAGGCCTAACAGACTTTCTCTGGACACCCTGAGGACCCTGCCCAGCATGAACGAGCACCCCCTGCCCGGAGAACCCAGGAGCCCCGGGGAATACATCAACATTGACTTCAGCTGCGCCAGATTCTCCCCACCCTCCAATGTGTCCACGGAGAGACAGTCTTCATCACTGGGCTCCAGCGGAGGGGGCCCCGGGAGGTCCTCTCTGTCAGACTACATGAACCTGGAGCTGGGCTCACACTCGCCCAAGGAGGCACACACTCCCGCTGAGCGCTTGGACACACTCCCAGAGTTATCTATGTGCTCAGAGGAGGACAGAGTGTACCATCTGGAGGCTGAGAAAGGGTCTCAGGGCCTCTGTGACGAGGGGAAAAACGACTACACTGAGATGACATTCGGGATGACCAGCTCCCCACCACAGCTTGTTCCTCAGAACACCGCAAGGTATGTGCATCTGTGTTATTTTAATCATTTATTGTCATTAATTGTAATAGTCTGGCCCTTAGATTGATCACAAGCAAAGGCCAACATTGTCTGATAATCAACATTAATATTTAAGTATTATTTTAAAGAATAGGAATTAAGTATTTAAACATATTTGCTTAATAATCCCTGTTTGACCAGTATGAAAATAAAGGCTTCTTTCTGACTAACTCTCCAGCAGCCAGAGCAGCAGGGAGAGGAGGCTCTCTCTGGAGGACCAGGGTGTCCCAGAATGCATTGGGGCCTTCCTGCTCGGGGGCACCTCTTCCTCCGCAGTTGACCCCGACTGCTCCGCCAAGGTGATCCGGGCCAACCCTCAGGGCCGTCGGCGGCACAGCTCCGAGACCTTCTCCTCCACCGCCACCGTGACCCCGGTGTTCCCCTCCTTCGCCCGCGGGGACATGAAGAGGCACAGCTCCGTGGAGAACATCTCGTCCCGGAGCAGCGAGGGGTCGGACGAGGAGTACGGCAACAGCCCCGTGAACCGGCAGAGCTCGGCCGGGTACGCCAACGGACTGAACTACATTGCCTTGAACCTGCTGGACAACAGGGACGTGGAGAAATGCGAGGACCTGGCTGGCTTCAAACCCACCAGCAGCTGCAAAGGGGGCATCAATGGATTACACAGCTCCCCGTATGTGTGTTTGGGGTTCAAGGAGGCCGCAACCACTGCCAAAGGTGAGTGAGGTTGCTGTCAGATGTGTTGTTGTTGAATAATTTATCCCCACTCTAGCTGGAATGCTCCGTTATTTTAAACAGAAGTCAGTTTGGCTTTGCTGTGAGAAAAGAGAACTGCACTGTACAGTTAAGCGTCAAATGGAAAAAAGGAAAAACAAGGATGCATGCAATCTTGTCCTTCCTCCAGATTCAAATTCAAACTGGCTGTGTGGATTTCAAAGTACGTACGTAGGCGGTGCTGACGCAGCCTGCAGGAGCTGCTCCTAAGCTCCTACTTCTGAGTACTATTCTCTGCGATTAAACAACCATGTAGTGTCAAAAGGAAGTCTTCTGATTTTAGTTGCAATCAATCACACCTTTTTTCAATTGTTTTGCTCCTTCTAAATCTGGTATTTTCCCACAACATGTGAACGCAGCAGCAGGCTGCTAGGAAACGTGACCAGGCTGAGAGCTCTGAAGTAAACAAGCCCCACGACAGCACAGAGCCGGATGCTGCCTCTGCACACACTATAAATACACAAGCAGATATTGGGATTCCACCAACGCTTATTATGAATGAGAGGAATGATAGATTCCTCATAAAACACAACTATTAGTGAGGTCTGCTAATGTCACACGGGGCCTCGGGCATTTCCGGCTGTTGTTTTTTCAGTTGGGTAGGCTTTCGGATGTGTTGCACATCAATGTGACCTCCATGGACCTCTTGTTTCCCACCATCCCATAATCAATAGTGTCCCAGAATATCCCAGGGAACCGCTGCGGCGTGGGATAGCAGACTTGTAAACAAATCAGGAACAGCAGAATGTTGACATTAAAGCCACGTTTGACCCTTCGCCGTTTAACAGGCACACAGTGAACTCACATGTGTTTGTGAGCACGTAGAGGGGGGGTAGGAGAAAGAGGGCTGGGGGGGGGGGGGGGGGGGGGTCAGGGGGTTTACGCTGAAATGGGAGGCCCAGCACAAGTGGATATGTGTTTGTGTCCTTGTAGGCAGTGAGGGAGAACAACAAAGTGGGCGAGTTGCTATGCGGCCATCAGGTAACTGGATGTCACGGTGCACATTCCTGGCTGAGCGTGTTTGAAAAGTGGCTGAGAGAGGGGGGCTTGTTTTTGTCCCGGCTCCAGGCCATTTGAATAGAAAGTGGCTTTTTATTTCACCTCATGGCCCCTGTGTATAGGGAGAAGTTATATTAGGTTTCATTTAGAGCAGGAAAAGGCTGTATAAGTTGTTATTATTGTTCAGGGATGAAGAAAAACAGCCACCACAGAATGGAAATTCAGTGTGTTGCAATTGGCTGTTTTCAAGTTAAACAGGCTGTAATAATGGCCCCTGTGTCCATCTGTTTGTTTGTATGTGTTCTGTACTCATATTTGCAATGGAGTCCAAATATTTTTGTGGTCTTGTAAAGTTGTTCCAGTAAGCAGTGGGAGGGTCTGAGTCGAGCACATACATGTGGACTGTAGCACGTACGCATGCAGAGCAGTCGGGGTGTGTTTTTCTCACAGGGAGCCTCTTTTTTTGTCCCCTTCTTTTTTTCCAGCCTGCATCAGTGAACAGTTTGGTGGGGATGTGCAAAGAGAGTGGCCTGTTTTTGTTTTCCAGTTTGTGGGAGAGCGTGCATAATGGGGCAGGATGGCACGTGCACTCCACTGCCCTTCTGCCTCATTAGGCTGTTCACTTAGCAGAAGTAAGACAAGCAGAGAGGGGGGGATGCAGCAGTGGAAAGAGGAGTGGAGGGGCTTTTTTTAAAGAAACAAATAAAGTCATCGGTGGGCCCCTTTTCAACCAAGGTGCATTCTGTGCTTGTTTACTGACAAAGCGGGGTGAAGGAGCTCAAAGTGCGCTGCTTGGGTTTTTTGGTGCTAGGCCCCACTGTTTTTCAGGAGGTGAAGCTGGACCACCCCCCCCCCCCCACCCCCCGCAACATGTGCCATCCAGACCCAAAAGTCTGCAGCTTTTCATTCCTTCCCCGTCTGACCCTCGCAGGCAATTGACTGGAATGAGAACTTCTAATGGAATGCTGCAGCTCTTGAGGCGAGTGTTTGTCAGGATCAAAGTACAACCAAAACAATCAAATGCCCCTTGGAATTTCCCCCCCATATGACGCCGTGACTGCATTCCTGGTCACATAACCCTGGAGCTTTACGTTCTTTTGGTGCTCCAACTCCAGTCAGATTAGATGTCTTAATGCCTGGCGTACAGGTCAGGTTTTTGTTTACCGGTTGTTCTGTCTGAGTGTGATTCAGAGATGGTGTTTACCTCTGCCCTAACCTGAGCCGTCGTCTCTGCTAGCCGCAGCTCAGCCAGCCGCAGCTCAGCCAGGTGGATGTTCTGTACCAGACTCAGATTAGCCGAGTCAGCCGTCTCTGTTTCCACCGCCACATCCAACTAATACCTTTATCTTCCCTCTGACGATTCAAAGAAGCTTGATTTGCAATGTGAGATGATTTTTACTACGGTTACACTCGTATATGAGCATTGCCTTTTACCAGGCGTGTTGATAATCATCATCATAGCAGGTGTAAGATAGGGATGGGGGATTTTGCTAGGAGCTTTCAGTAAGTTGTGGCAACATAGTTGATATCATTTTTGCTATATTTCTTATATTTTTTATATTGAACATTAATTTAAGGAGTTTTCTGTAGGTGTTATGACATAGTGTTGTTGATTTTTATTTGTATTCTATACATTTATATATTGTATTTATTTATTTTCTAAAATATATATATATATTTTTTTTTTCAGTTATATTCACAGTATCAGTATATTGTTTTCATTTGACCTTTTTCTTTGTATTATTATTATTTTTTCATTCTTTAATGGATGATATTTCCAAAGTCAATTAGTAAAAGGGTTTAATATTCTTGATCTCAATATTAACAAAAACAATTTTGTATTGGAACATCGAGCAGCCCTAGAAGTAAGGGAAGAAGGAGAGTTAAGTAAGGATAAAGGGACCAAGACTGGAGGGGCCCTCCTGAGTGCATGTGGCAGATGGCCACTCTCTGATGTGAGTGTGTGTGTGTGTGTAGTTTGGAGGGACATGGGGTGGAAATGGAGCCTTAAACACATGCCAATCTGCCTTGTCTTCACATACATGTAAGCCCATTACCCATTTCCCTTCCACTAATACTTTAATATAAGTCTTTCTCCTACACACACACATCCCCACCTACTCACTATCCCTCCACTAATGACTGCCCGCCATCTGCCGCACCCACAGGCTGCGCAGAGCATGACCATCAGCATCATGTATGAGTGTGTGTGTAATTTATCGGCCAGATTAGAAGCATTCGTGTCCTTCTCCATAAATCCCATTCCCTCTTGGCGCCATCCAGTCAGTAGTATTGTGAGTGATGTCATCCCGGATCTCAATGCACCCGGAGCATGTCTATCTCTGTATGATGTGCGTGTGCGTTACGATGTTAGAGGGTGCAGCGAGCGAAAGGGGTCTAGCTGCACAGCCATGCATGCCTAACTCGCTCTGAGCATGCTCAGTAGAAGCACAGGGATTTCGATGACATAATCCTGGTATATTTTGACATTTTGTAGACCAAATTGTAGACTTTGACATTGGCATAAGGGATGCGTTGATTCTACTTTTTCCACTGTTGGAATTTGGCCAACATGATTACTTTGTGGCTTCATTTTCTACCTGGCACATTTTGTTCTGGCAGTAGCGTAAAAGTGACACCTGATTTCAGCCATCCATCAGCCTGATTGTTCAATCCATCCCTGCTTACACACACACACACACACACACACACACACACACACACACACACACACACACACACACACACACACACACACACACACACACACACACACACACACACACACAAAAGCTGTTGAATACTTTATTACAATCTGCGTCAGACCTGCGTTGAATCTGAGATCTCTCAAACATAACATAGCAAAAAAGCCAAGACAGGAAATCCAGAAATGCCATGTTACTTGATATATATCGAGAACAAACGTGCACACGTAACACCGCAGGCTCTTGTGTCAGAGTTTCCAGCCAGCGTGTGTGTGTGTGTATTTGTGTGTGTCGTGGCGCGGGGAGGAGGGGGGCTAAAGTAGGCCGGGATGTTCCAGACTGAAGCGCTAGCTGCTAGATAACTGCGTGGCCAGCGTTCCCCACATTTAGCCAGCCACGGCTCCAGATGAGATTACAGCCTCTGTGGCGAGATTAGACGGCATGGGGTAGATCAGCAGCTACTCCACGGGGAGCAGCTGGCTAATACGTAACACAAGGTGTGTTCATCCTGTCCAGATCTCAGGTCAGCGTAATCGCGACAGAAACCTGCATAGATATTGGCTAGTAAATCATAAGATAAATAGAGTAATATCTTTGTATATGCATTTTAATAGTACATTTTATAAGAAACAGGGATTCATTTTTAGATTTAACATGCATAGTGTCCTCAACTCTCCTCTGTTTATAATTGTTTCGAATAAAAATAGGTATTAAGACTTCTTTTCTTAGATGAGAACTGCTTGACTCCGAGCTCCAAAAATGGCAACGTTTCAGTTACTAAGAAAAGCCTCGCTTTCAGCCCAACCGCCTCTCATTTTTGAGGTTATCCAACTGTTTTTTTAAGAGTTTCATCAGCCCTACTCTGATAGAAGTTTCCAAACCTCAATACAACCATGCAATCCTCGTGTGGTTTCATGACACATGGAGCATATTGTCCTCGTGGAAGTAAGGGGCCCTTTCCCCCACCTTTTAACCGTTAGCCCTTCACCACTGGATCTCTTCCTGGAAGCTTCCAGTTGACCCAGTGCCCCTCCCCCATCCCCTCCACTCTAAATCCTTCCTCCGTTCTGCTTGCACAACCCCTCTTCCTCATCCTTCATAATTATAAATTCCACTATAAACGCACCCTCAGTTTCTGTATAATATCAGAGATGCATCATGTACTGGTTCTCCTCCGCTCACTGTGTGTCCATAGCAACACGGCAGCGCGACAGGAGACCCCCACCCCCCATTGCTCTACATCCCAGATTATGTAATAACGACCGTTGCCATCCTTTAAGCGGCAAAAAACAGCTGGTGTGTAAAGACATGACACCTACCATCAAACTTGTACACATCAAATAAGAAATCAGACTAAATATCAGCATAATGAACATAAAAACAACCCATTTCACACGTCGCAAATCCGTCCTATGGTACTTGTTTGTGCAGCACACTGTGTTCTTGTTATTCGAGCTGCGTGTTCCTGTGTCTCCTTGTTATTGTGGCACAAGCTAATCTGAAGGGGTTCACACTGTACAGTAGACTGTTCTCTCATGTCTGCAGTCTCAACGCTCTGCATTGTTGGCACAAGTGTTGTTTTTGGGAAAATAATCAGACCACAAACTGGGGGTTTTCCATTTTTCTTTTACAATTAGAAAGTAGACAGTCATTTAAGCTTGCCAAAGAGTGTTATAATCAGAAGATATTTCCACTAACTCCCTCTTTTCCCCTCTTTCAGACTGAAGGTCTCGTCTGTCCTCTGACTTGGCGTCTTCACCAACCTGCTGCTGGAAACAAGAAATCTACTTTGCCCTACCACTGGGCCCTAAAAGACTGTCTGGACCCTCAGCATCACTCTCACACACTTACGAAACAAGCAGGTCATCGTCTATGCATGTCATGAATTTGCTGGAGGCAACACAGGTGTGCTCATGTATGTGTGTGTGTGGGCGGATGTGTGTGTGTTGGTGCGTCTAATGTTCACTGCGCTTTCAGAGGCCATTTTTCATGTGACCGACATTTTGGCGCAAGCACAGAAGCAAAGATAGTCAGAATATAACAATAGTTGAATGGTACCCTGATACTATTTATTTACTTGAGGTTAGTTTTATGACTGCCTGTATGAGTGCGAGTGTGTTCCTGAGACAAATTACGACCAACCTGTATGACAGTGGAAAATGAAACCTACTATAAAAATGGCCCAGGCAGCGACGATACCAAGGTACACTGATATAACTATATTTAGATGAGATATTTTATTTATTTTTGGTAGATGAATGTTTGATAAGACCTACCCAATGCCTTAATGTCTATATTGTCCTTATGTTTTCTATGAGATAAGAGATACATATTATATTACAGTGTGTCTGTTTAGACCTCTATATTGTTATTCTATTGTGGACATTTTGCTTAAAATATGATTTCAGAAATATACAGTACATTGGGGCTGCTTGACATCTGATTTATCTTATGGATATTAAAGTATTTTCTTAATGACACATTTCTTATTTATTCTAACCTAGTTTATTTTTTGTCCAATCAAAGCGCTGGACTTACAGAAATATATTTCTAAATATCTTTAAGAGTTATGCATGTGTTTGTAACTCAGCTCAGACCCCACAACACCAGGCATCTGATTGCACTGTTCCTCCCTGAAAACCTCACACACTCCTACCTTCAAACCTATTGACTGCTGTTGAGTAAAATGCAGGACACCCTGCTGTGATATATTTTGACAGTACAACTGTATAGTTAAAGTGACGATGAAGGGGCGATGGAGCCAATGAAAACTGTCAGGGTTGGGGCACAGTCGAGACGTTTTCTGGTCATCCAACGAGGGCTAAAGTAAGGGGAAAAGGGGTTGGCAGTGCGGGACAATCACACAAAAAGTAAAAGTAGGGAGGCCACATCTGGCACCAACAGGGAGATTTACTGGTGAAACAAGTTTAGTCAGATATTTTGTTTGAACAATATCTGAATTGCAGACTATATTTCACGAACTATTTAACAATGTCAGGACAATGCTAAAATAATGGCACACTTTAGCTGTCATTAGTTAGGCTACCATTAGCAACTGGTCAAAGCCCTAGCGACGGTGTGCTTTATTGATGCTAAATTCATTTAAACGTCATAGTCTTTGTTTTAATCTGAACCAAACATTGTGCTCTAAAGAGAAATGATTAGTCAAAATGTATACAAACTCCAAAATGGCCGCCAGTGGGTTAATATTATCTGAAAGCCCTCTAAGCTCTCCTCACATTGTAGTGTTTGCGTCATCCACTGTGCCGACTCCAACTGGCTCACCACCTCTTCAGTGTACAGTAGATTGTAAAAATGAAAACCATGTCTGAATGTATCGCTGAACTGGTGGGAACAACACACAAACACAAGGTGGAAAACGGTTTTGACAGAGTTTAATAATATTGGAGCTACTACGCTAAGTTTTATTTATCTGCAGATTCTTGAAGGTGTATATTTTGTACATAGAAAGAGTTTAACTAAAACAATCTATTGAAAATACACTTTTTATGTTGCAATGATATTCCTGTGTAAAGACTTTGGCTACAGATTTTTCAAAAGGGGATGGGGTTTTTCCTTCTGGGTTGTACAGGTTATTGTATGCTTTTCTCCCTCACAGTCTCAGTGACTATATGAAAATATACTGTCTATTTTATTAAAGAGATCTCTTTGCCTTGTTGACACACTTTACCCCAATGGCATATGCAATAGTGACATGAATACAATCTAGTTTACAACCGTGGAACCAAATGTAACATTGCATTGATGATTTATTTTCTTTTTATTGCGAGCAGAAGCTGCTTTTCTCCTTGTACATTTCTCTCTCTGCCAAGTGTTTTTGTTTTTGTCGCTGGGAATTTTGTTCTTGACATGTTTCCAAGCGCTTTCCCCATTTCTGTGTCCATGGACAGAATCAGATTGATCTTCACTCGGTCTGAATGTGTCGTTGTCTTCCATTGTACATAATTCAATATACTGTTTATTGTGATGCTCACAAGAGATGATTATAATGATTTTTAAATTCTGGTAGTCCAGTATTGCTTTTGTCTGTATTGATTATGGATAGCAACATACAGAAATAAATGAATTTATTTAAACGGGTATACTTTGTCTGTATTTTTTTTACATTTGAGTAAATTACTGTTGTCCAAGATTTAAGACCTGAGTAAATTATCATTTTAGAATTCTATATGATTTAAATGTAAATATGAATACAAAAATAATGTGTTGTTATTGTCTTTGAAACGTTGCATAGTGTCACTTTAATTCGTTTTTCCCCAAAAGAAACTGATTCAAAATGTTTTTCCTTTAAGACTACAAATCCCATCCTGCCCCTCTCCTTCTTCTTTGACGCATTTGGCACAAAGTCTAATAGCTTCCTGACTGTCATTAGAGGAGGATGTCCTACTGTACCTCCGTCCTGTATGGAGTGAGGCTGAACTCTCCCTCTCTGCTAAGTGTTTTTATTTGAAACGGAGGCAGAGGCAGGAAGCCCATACTGAGCCAATGACTTCCTGCCAAGCCACGCGTCTCCAGAACGGACTGCGTAATCATAGTCTGGAGGTCAGCAGGTTCGAAACATGCAGTAAACAACTGTCTATCTCCCACTCACTCACATCCAGCTGTCACAGGAACGCTGTGTTTCTTTACCATGCAGTTATCTTTTTACACCATACAGATATAGGAATATTTTCCATTCACAAGGTTTCCTATCTTTGGTTAATTTGTATTTTAAAGGGTGTCTTAAACACACACAGAAATGTTTCTCATCCTGCAAATAGTTTTGATTTTCCAAGGTTTTGTGACTATTGCTGTCAAAAGTGAATAGAATATGTTATTTGAAGGTAACAAATATGAATGTATATGCTATCTTACAGAGAGTTAGGGTGAGGTAGATACAAACGGATACCAAGATCATGTCTGCAGGTTATGTATGGAAAATCTTAATTTGTACAATTTCTTTTTGATCTGAGATGGGGACAATGGCCAACATTAAACCTTAGACATGTCATGTGAGCATGTTGATGTGAAAACAAAATTGAATAGGCCTCAATGCAGCCAAACAGACCCCCAATCATGGACTTGTTTTTTTAAAAGGCTCAACAAAACCCCAAAAGCATGACGGACACCAAGACGGTAAAATCCAAGTTTGAGAATCGTGGTTGAGAATAAGCATGCAGGGTAGACGAGACTGGCTTATCCAATAGGGATCAGGCTAAAGGGCAGGAGTCCAAAAAGCAGGCAGGGGGTCAAAACAGGCAAAGCAGGCAGGGAAAATTAAGATGTCTGGAACGCTAAGGCTAAGGCTGTTTTTGAAAAACATACCACACTTACAATGTCCTTATAATGCTTTAATATTCTTTATGGGCACCAAGCTTTCACCTCTCCAGTACAGACGCAACATGAACACACACACACAAGCAGCCACTGAGGGCACTCCTCTAGCTGGTGTGTATTAATTAGCAGTGTGACAGTGTGACAGTGTCAGTGGGGCTCCGCTCTGCTGCCAGGCAGAAACCAGCCTTACATAAGAGCACACCACCAATCCACCAGGAGGGACACAATGTTCCTCACCCCTCTGCACTGACTGTCTGTCAGGAAAACCATTTTCTATTTGTATTTGTATTTGTACGGGCAAACCACAGGAGACGTACGTAAAAGCAGGAGTCCGTTGCATGATCTTACGTTGTCAGAAAGAACAGCTTGTCTCAGGGGAGTGGATTTCTCAAGCCTTTGTCAAAACAGTTAAAGGCTCCTAAAATACAGTTAACAGGATGCTGCTTTGAAGTGTGTGTTTATCTGATCTATTTCTGAATGCCCTCAATTCTTCCCAAATTTAGAATCACATTCACAAAATCACATGCTTGTAAACGCACGCAGACGAGCAGGAAAGAATGCATCATGGCCGCAGCGCTGGTGCCATGCGACCTGCTTCATCATCATCATCACACGATCTGGAGGCTCCAACTTGTGACATTTATTTTGCCTTGAAGTCTTCGAAGATCAGTACATTTCCAGCAAGTCGAATCATTCCTTCACTGAGGACAGTGGCATTTGCAAATACACTGCAAGCTTCCATTTTAATAGGATTTATAGACAACATGGGCAACAACCATATACATTTTTTATAGGATAGCAACATCATATATCGACTTTGTATTCACGGTAAATTGGTTTGATATACAGGTCAACTGAATCTGAGTGAGTATCCACTGGGAAATGAACCCAGGCCTGATTTGTTGGCGCTCAGAGAGAAGCCGTACTTGAAATAATCATGTGAAATGTACCTAAAACGGCAATTGTGTATGTACAGTATGTACTTGATGCACATTATAACAGCATGCATGTGGTATGCGGTGCAGATTAGGGTTTTAAAAAGAGAATGGCTGCTCTTTTTTGCACTCTCGTCCACCCTGTGCTCCATTGGGCCTCCCTGCCAGCTTGCTGCCGTGCTGGGCTGCGGCTCTTCAGGGGATTGAGAGGCGCTGGCCCCATTATTTCTCCCTGAATCAGCCTAAGGAGGGTTTCAGCCGGGCTCATTGAACTTAGCGCAGCAGCAGGGAGGAGCTGTGACCCACTTACACTAGCTCTCCACAGAAGAGACCACAGAGGCGCACAGCGTAACATGAAAACGTAACATACTGACATATATTTCAGAGATACTATACTGAATCAAATCCTAATGGGAATAGATTGCTTTCATTATGCAAGCAAACACGTTTTAAACTACATCTTAGGATCACGTGGTCTTTCACTGATTGAGAAAATGGTGCCATGTTGACAAAATAGCCATACAAATGCTACATGCTGATCTTTGCTAATATAATTATAAAGAGTGAGTGGTAGGTGTAAGTCCTAAAACCCAGAAATGAGTCAGAATTGAGCATTTTAGAACTTCCCTAATCTCTCACAGTTTTTGGAAAATGTTTAAAATAAGGTCTCTGGTTAACACAAGCTTTAAAGACGTTAACATCATACTACTTAAAACATAAAACACATCAGTAAATACGCAATTTTAGTTCTTTTAAGTGCCTTCGAAAGGAGGTTGCTTACATTGTTCACTTTTACTTGCATTTTGACAGTTTGTGATGGATCTGCATACTTCTTCCACCACTTGCAATGACATGTCAAAATGGCTTCTGAGAAAAAAGGGCCTATTCATCCTGGGTAGGACATACATGTGAGTACCACATTTCATGGAATCACCCCATAGTTGTTTAGTTGTTTCTGCAAATGTAGAGTTCAACGTAGAGGAAACAGAGGGGTTCATTCTCTGGGGGTCATGAGTAGCTGCACCAAAATGTGCGGCTCCCAATTTGTACACAGGTTGTAAAGAGGCTATTTGTCACTTTGCATTGTTCACTGTTGTCTTTTTGTATTCTTGGCAAAAAGCAGGCAGAGAGCTGTCGGAAGCGAGAGGTCATTCGGTCAGCTACTATCTTGATAAGTTGACAGCATGCACTCTCGTTGCCTCTTCCTCCCGGAGCAACGGCAGCACTCTACGTTACAGAAAGGCCAAAAGGTCAATCAGCCCTGATGCATTCTCTCTGAACCTTTTTGGCTTTTCTCAGCCATCACTTTTACATTTTTTCCAAGACAGAAAGCTGCCTCAAGGAAAGAAATGTGAATGCTTGGCTTAGTATTTGAAGAGTGGGCATTTTTCATTTGTCATTTTAGAATTCTTGCTGCAATGGCAATGAAGGGTTCTAAGTTAAGATGTCTGCTTAAGAGTCTTACAGATCCAGTGTTGTTTGGTACTCATATTCCAACCTGTAATGCTCAAACAACAATCTTCAAAAGAGAAACCATTGTATTTTTACCTTTGAGGGGGCCTGCATGTGCATGTGACTTTGTGTGTGTGTGTTTCAATGGAAAGTCTCTGGGTCCATGGCATTCAGTCTCCACGTGTTTGGACAGCATGTGGAGCCCAGGTCCCGCCCACTGCTCACAAACCCTCCTGCTGCTGTTTACCACACTGCCAGTGAAGTGGAAGACTCCAGCCTGCCGGTCCACATGCCGTCTTATCAGCCGACACTCTCTCGCAGCTCGTAAACATGTTTTGCAATGGAAATTATCTGGCAAAAGACTGTTGTAAAAGAGCCAGACGCAAGTCGATTCATATTAGCTTCTTATGATGAGCTAAGAAGTAAATAATGAATATAAACAAATGTCTACAAAATAAGTTTTAGCAGGCTTTTGGCTTTGGTTGAATACAGGTTAGCAGTACGTGTAAAGAGCCTGAAGGCCAACTGTATTGCTTAAAAATATGAGTTTTATTTCAATGTCATTATAACTTTATCGAGGAGTCATATTTAAGACTTAAAGAGACATTACATTTTTTTTTTTATTAACCCCATCTTTGACAGTGCCAAAAACTAGAGGCATCTACAAGATAAATCTAAAGCCACAGTGCTAATTTGTTTTTACATTTGGTAAAAAAGTGCAAAATGTGTACTGAACTGAAAGCTTTGAACGGACTGGAAAGACTCCAAAAAGTACACCCCCCATAAAGGTCAAACGGAGATATCGGTTCATTTGCATGTTAGCACTAAAAACATGCTGGAGAACTTGAAGTCCTCTGTTTGAAGTGTGTATGAGTCACTCTATAGGCTTCAGCCTGAACATGTGAACACAAGGCTCACAGACCAATGGAATGCTTGCTCATAGCCATACCTTTAACATGATTTGCATATAAGGTTTGTGCAACCTTTAAATGTTGAAAGGATGACATTATTCAAACTATTTACTTTACACTCTCACGCTATTTAAGAAGGAATCTTAATGGCTTCCAGCTAAAGGTGTCTGACAGATAAAAGGTCTGAGACTAAGCCAGGTTTATAAATTGACGTCTTTAAACTGGCTTTTTCTTTTCCATTATGCTCTGAGTGTTCTGTGTTTTTACAGTAAGCTCACAAAATATCCTCCATTAACATCTGCAATTTTAACAAATTCCCAGTTGTTTGGGTTATTTTCATCTAGGCCATCAGGACAACTGACAGGCCATCGCATGGCTAAAAGCCTCAGGGACCACACTCGTTTTATGACATTTAATCCTTTGTTTATCATGAAATACTTTATTTCCTGTAATTATACAAATCCCTTGGAATTCATGGAAAAGCAGCGTAAAAGCCCATCGCACACAGTTCCCCCTCCGATCCACTCGTGTCAGCAAACACAGGCCCTGCATGACATCGGAGTTTTAAGCACGCCATTCCCCGTCACAATCAAAAACCAAAACACGCAAAACCAGATTAGGAGTTATGCTGAGTTTGATGCACACATACATTCACATAAATCCTGCTTATCCATGTTTCCATCTGTGTGTGTCTAACCTATTGCCTCAGAGTCAACAATATTAAAGACACAGAGATCCTCAGAGGGAGATTTCTCACTTTCTCACAGAGTGTGATCACAGTTTGTTCTCTGTATTGTGGGACATTTCCGTTGTGATGTAATTTGGGCTTGACGTTAACACATCCTCAAGATACTTAAGTCATCATTTTATAAAAGCTTTGTTTTCAACTGTACATTCAGTATTTCTGAGCAGTTGTATGACGTGACATGACTTTCTCTTGTGCGTCATGCTCCAGTTTTTCTGCTCTGCGTGGTTGGCGGTGACGCTAACAGGTCCTCTGTAGTGGAGGAGGATGCTGTTTCAGAGCGGAGTCAGTGAGACACTGATGCTAATGAGGCATTAGCGTAAGCCTATAATGCGGAGCGTGGCAGTTTAACATCGAGGGCGGCCCTCTGCACACTACCAATCTGACTCACTGGATTTGGGATGATACTATGACCTAATAGCTACAAAACACACATTTAAATACACATGGATTTTACAGAATCGTGCATAAATCTAATTAAATCTGCATAATTGATATTAAATCATCAGTTGGAGAAGTATCACCAGCACTTATTTTCCTCTGGATTCTTTGCATATGATTATGGGTGGATTAGGAGGCATAACATATTTGCTGTCTTCAGCTTCTGTTTTCCCAATTTAATAACACATTTCTCCAAATATTCCAACACAACATGAGTTCAGCATTTTGTTTATTGCACACTGGCACAGATATTGCACCAAAAACAAAAAATGAATGGCAAAATTGTGAAAAGATAAACACATAAAATGTATAGACTTTGCCTCATTGACATACAGTGTTGTCCATCCAGTGTTGGCCTGAGTCCAGTTCTTGTTTTCTCCCCTATACATTCCTCTAATCTTATCCCTTTAAATGTATTAGTGAGGCGTCTGAACTGTGAAACCAGCACCTACTGAACCTATTCTCACCCTTTAAGTATGCGTCAGTATGCATTCAAGCCTTGCTGATGAGGACCAGCTGTTTATTTACCATGAATGTAATCAGCTTGTTGTTTTGTAATGTAACCTGTCTGTCTGCGTCCGCCCGTTCGAAGGTTTCCCCTCAGGGTTCAGTAAAGTTGATATCATCTTATCATTCCATTAGCCGTGTGCTGCCAATAAATGAATCAAGAGAAGAGTGATTTATTGCTCACTCCTGTTCAAATGAAGGCTTCGTGCACATGTTTCAAATTCCTTCTTAATCCTGGACTTCTGTGATCTTTACTCAAAACCTTTTGTGCTCACTGCAATGCCAAATCAGGAAAAATATCTTAATCTGACTTCTGGTCTTTAACCATTTACTAGTAGCCGTAGCTCCATAGTAGAGCTATCGTGGACTGGTACAATGAAAACATACAAAAACACATTAAAAGTAGAAATCCCCCAACATTTCGTAGCGTGTTTGCACCATATTTGAGTCTTCAGAACTTCTTCCAGCATTCCTGGATCTCTGTTGACTGTCATTGTACTACAGTAACAATTAACTGACTACGCAAATGGATGTTTACAGTTCTCTTTGATTACTATGCTTTCTAAGGCGTACATATTTTAATGACAGCTTTACTTTAGTTTGTTTGCGTGTGGGTCACTGTGACTCGGATCGGCTCCAGCGTCTGGCTCCAGTCGAGCCGGTGCCTCACTGCTTTTGACCTTAGTCCTGGTGCTTGTTTACCTGCTGGGTGGAATGTGCAGTTATGTAAGGCGTAATCTATCAGAAAGTACATGTTCCTCTGTTACCTGGGTCACAGGGCAACACACACACTCACTGAAAAACAAGCTTAATATGGCCTTTCTGGTGTCACACACTGTATATCCACCAAGGCTTATAAGGGCCATTTTGGTCAAAAGTATTTAAAATGCAAGGAGCTCAGGGAAGGGGGGAATATATTCAGATACAAAAAGTACAAGAACAAAAATGTAATATTGCCAGATTTGTATCAAGGTTTCACTTTGCAAGGTTGGATCAACCTTAACACCACACAGGCGGTAAACAGTGAATGCAACACGTGATGTGATGAGGTCAATACAACCTTGCAAAGTCAAGCAACATAGTAACAGAATAAGGGTAAGTGTAACATATTTCTGTTTTTTATTCTAATATCATCCCCCTCCCCTAGCTTTTTGTAGACCCATTGGCCCTTATATGCAGTTGAATCCAGTTGCTTAAACAAAACCTGTTTAATCTCACTGTGTCCTGACGCGTGTTTTATTACCAATAACTGGGCTTTTACAGTCACACACATAGATTAAGGTCCACTCAGTTTACACATGGTAAACACACACAGACAAAAGATGGAAACACACACACCTCAGGCATTGTGAACCAGTCTGAGTGTGTTGCCATTAAAGAATCAGCTCCATCTATGGAAAACTCCCCCTCATGTTTGCACCACTGACGCGTTTCAGTTGTATTTTGTGTATTATTGACGAGCAGACCGGATCAATGTGTCTTTCCGAAGGTTTATGGAACCCATCCGGATTGAATTATGTTCTGCACCCATGCCTCTCCGCTGAGGCCTCATGCTGCTGTGGGTCGGATTGCTCATAAACACTCTCCGAATGTCTGTTACTCACATCATCGGGTATCAATGGCCCGTGGCTGGTGAGGTTCCCACATAAACACATCAGTCTGTTGAAAGTAAAAATAGACGTGTGCACACAGAGAGCATAGGCGTCACAAATATATGTACATAAGCAAAGTTAAACAGAATAAAAGAAGTGACGCAATGGTTTGTTTGTATTCCAGTTGAACAAACGTAATTATCTGAAATGCATTCTTACGTTAATGTCATGTAATTGGTGAGGTTGTAAAGAAGCTTTGGATCATGGGAGATGTTCAATCAATCAATCAATGTTTATTTATAGCCCAATATCACAAAAGTTACATTTGTCTCAGTGGACTTCACAGTTTGTAGAGAATATCAGTATGACAATACGACACCCTCTGTCCTTGGACCCTCACATCGTACAAGGAAAAACTTCCAAAGAAAAACCCCACAGTTTAAAGGGGAACATGGGAGAAACCTCAGGGAGAGCAACAGAGGAGGGATCCAGCTCTCCCAGGACGGACAGACGTGCAATAGATGCCGTGTGTACATTGAAAAGATAATACATTTTACAGCGTAGGTAGACCAAATGTTTGAAAATGCATGTGTCTATAATAAGAAGATGAATCCACGAGGATGTCATCAATCCTGTGGGAGCCATCAGGGAAGTAGTATGATGAGAGTCAGGCAGGACCGCAGAGACAGGTTCAGCCACGACTCGAAGTCCAGGACTCAGGATCCAGAACTCAGGATAGAGGATCCAGGACACAGGATCCAGGACTCAGGATGCATGATCCAGGATCCAGGACACAGGACCGCAGCAACAGGATCAGCCACGACTCAGGATCCCGGCGTAGATAGACACCAAAAAGAAATTTGGGGGAAGCTGGGTTATCCGGAACATGAGAGTACACAGGTACAGACAGACAGAAGGAAGAAGTAAGGTGTCCCCGACAGTCTAAGCCTATAGCAGAAAAACTAACGTGTCTACGTACACCACCCTTGTTGTCATTGCAGTAAGCTTCTCCTGGTCATGTTTACCATGAGCAGAATGATCCAGAGGTCGCTTCCTCTCCTAAACGATTAGATCCTCTTAATAAGACGAGTAACACCACTTAATTAAACAGTTTCGTGTTAATAATCTGTGTTTTTCTGACGCTGTTCGATTTACTCAGTTTGTTTCTCTAATAACGTAATTCCGGACCCCTAATGACTTAAATCCCTCGGTTGAAATATATAATTAGAAAGGGCCAAGATCTATAAAGTGGATTAGAAAATGTTGCAAAAAAAAGGAACGGATGCAACATTATAATAAGCAACTAAATGAAACGCACCATTCCTTTGATTAAAAGTGTATATTTCTCAATTTGGATAATGTGAACTGAACAACATATATAACAATTATTTTTCGATGAAGAAATGTTACATGTTATACATTTTTCCCACACAAATATGAGTTTCTTTTAATGTCAGAGCTTATATCAGTTCTGTTAATTTAATCAAGCAAGTACATGAGTCATACTTCCTGCCAGCTGGTATGATTTAGATTCTTTGCACATTGTACTGTACAGACTTCCTATATGCACCAAATTAACTTTTCACCAGCAGCTGTCTGCAGGAGTTCGCGAGCAGGCCCAATCCTATTAGCAGGGATAGTTGGTACCTACAGGAATCCCATTCAGCAGCACAACAACACCCACCGTACCGAGTTCACACTGGGGGCATGTTTGCGTGCAAGTAAATCATCCGTCAAACATGCCAGCCACGAGGCTAAAGCTTACAGAACAGAAAAGAGTTGGAGACACACATTCAGAGGGGCTTACTGGAGAGCAGTGGCACGCAAAGATGCTGTGTACCCAAAACCTTTCCAGCGAATCCTGCCCAAGAGACACTCTCCTAACATGCAAATGAAGCCAAGATCACACGCTCGAATCAACACCAGGTGCAGAGAGAGATGCAGCTGTGGAATCAACTCCCCTTGATAGTCTGCCCCAAGGTGTCCAAAAGAAACACAATAAACACGAGATAATCTTTGAATGAATGGCAAGTGTGCTGTAAACAGAGCACGACCTTTCATTTCATGCTTACACAGCCATATATTACACGTCTGCATGTGTTATGAGTGGAGCAGTTAAAAGGCTGCTTTTTTTCCAACAAAACATGGATGCAACTTGATGCTTGTTTTTGTCCTATTGAGGAGAGAAGCCAGCGCTGCGAGGTGAACAGGGTTGCAGGTGGCTGACTGTTATGGAAACAGCTAATTGTAGCTGGGTCCAATGAGCACAAAAATGTCAGCCATGTTGATGCAGCATGACACATGGTCATTTTAACATATCTCTAAAAACGTACGTAGTTAATAAGTCATTTGCTTATATGATCCGTTACTAGCAAAACATGCTAACTGCTAAGGACCAATTAAAACAGCAAGGACTCATTGAAAAGATTAGCACATTAACCTTAAAGGGAAAGTTTGGATGTTTTAAAGTGGGGTTGTATGGGCTACTTAATTGAAGTCATTGTAGTACCTCAGTAGATGGCAGTCAGTATGCAACCAGTTTAGAGAAAGAGTTAGCTAAGTATCGGCTAAGAAGCTAAGCGATGCACTGTTGTGGATGTGGGCAGCAGCAAAATGTATTTTAGCCACCAAAAAAAGTCCTTTACAATAAGGAAGCCATTATGTATCCTGTTTGTTTCTTATGGCTGCCTCCAACGTATGCTCATACAACGATTGGTAGGATATCTAACAAACATAACATTTTACACATTTTACTAATGTCCAGCAGTGTTGGTTTATAACGCTCCATACATGCATATGTGTTGATTGTTTAGTTTGGTTGTGTTATCTTGTGACCTTGGTAAATCTGGACAAACATTTAAAATTCTTGCACTTGCAAAAAACATGCAGACAGACAGTCCAGCTTTAGGGAGGAAGCTGTGAGTAAATGTTTGTTTACAAATGACCAGATTTAGATGCTTCAGTTCTTCATTGGATTATAGGAAGTGGGCCAAGTGTCTCAGATTGGCACCGTGCAGTTAGTGCCAATGTCCCGACCTGAAGAAAATGTCAACTTTCTAAATACACAGAGAAACAGCATAAAGTGGATCGCCTCCATGATATACTGTATGTATGCGTAAAGTGGAATGCATCAGTTGTTGTTGTTTCATCAGATAAGATGTGAATTCCATAAATAGATTAATGAAGGTAAATAACCGTGCTGGAATGTTGCTACAACATAGAGGAAGGTTCAAAGCTTAACAGTAATAAAATCAAACTTCACGGCTTACTGTATTGGCACCATTTCCTAGTTTCATATCAAAGTTTGACCCGCATGTCCAACAACATACCTCAGAACATTGCCGTGTCATTAATTTGCGTGTTATGCAATGAGTTGTTTTTGAGCAGTATCTTAAAGCGGGGCACGTGATAGCACAATGTTACATACTGTAAGATGCATGAGAGGGTGCAGTCTTGTTAGTATGGTATGTGTACGGCTTGTGATGTGACATGATAGCAGTAAAAAGAGGTGACTCCAGAAGTTATCGCTCCGAGAGCTCAATCAGTCATCGGGTTTCATTGAAAACACTTGGATAAGGACACTAATGGATAACAATTACAGTCACAATCGTCAACACACAGTGTGATCAATAACGCGACCTTACTGGCAGAAAAAGCTTGACAATAAATGCCAACGCTGCAAGGGCATGTTTCAGGGAGCCTTTATAGAAAACAGGGGACATTTAATATAGACATTGTAATTGCACTCAACCTGCACTCAATGTCCATGTGACCTATTCTAGAAATGCAACCTTGAACAACACAACACTTTTCCCTTAAAGACCCTTATTTGTGTCCCGTGTGAAACAAAAAATCCAAGTTGAGTTGTTTTGATGTATTTAACTCTTGCAGACTTAAGTAACAAACATACAAACAAACCTGTTCTGTCTGTTAGGTGTTAAGTTGTTTAAAAGGCTAAATGCTCGTCTTTTGCAGGGAGAATATGCTAAATAATTGAGCGCTATCTAAATTACCATGCACTAATACGTATAATATCTTCTATTAAACTAAAGCTAAGCAAAACAGGACTGAGTAAGTTTCACAGGATCATCCAGTCTTTAATCTATCTTAATTCTTAAGATAATTTGAATAGCAGTACATACAGTAGCACTCCCTGTTTATTTAGAAGACAGGCGGGTCTGTTTTGTAAGTGACAATGAATGAACTTAGTGATATACTCTAACAGTAATTCATAAATCAGCTGTCACAGCTTCAAGCACATTTTTAAGCTAGGCTGTGAAGAATGAGACCCTAATGAAGCATCGAGAAGGAAAAAATACGAGGCTCAAGAATGGAGCCCTGAGGCACACCATATCCTCAAGATGAAATATAGTTCCCATCATAATCTACACATTTCATTTTAGTTTTGTGAGGGGGGAATGCAAACCCTTAAGTGCCACTCCAGGGTTTAAAGTAATAAATCATAGTGGCGTGAGCATCAGTGGTGTCAAATGGAGCACTTAAATCCAACAGCAGCAAAATGGGCAAATGCCAATTTAGAAAGGCTTAGGTGTCAATGGAAAGAAGTGTGTGAGAGTGTATGCCATTAAGCCATCACCTCCCTTCACAAACAAATCCACCCTGCTGATAATGGAAACAACAACAGAGCTCAAGGTTGTCCATGGCTTAATTAGTCCCAATGACACCTGGGTATCTGTAGATTAGAACTTTCTTTTACAACAATATTATTGATTTTCAACAACAACTTACAATACCAAAATATTCAGCTATTATACGGCTCCACATTCATCTACTGATTGGAACTTATTTACTAGGTGTAGTGATTTCTGAACTGGAGTTGGTATGGATATAATAACAAACATTAACAGGATCACGTGGTTACAATTTTAGCAGACTATTTCTATGTAGCATGTCTTGTAAAATATCCATCTGGTCAGCAAAGATCAACACTAACATCAAACTACCTGCAGTTGCAGTTTTTTTCTTGGATGCACATAATCTAACTCTGACCTTCTTTGTGTCACCATCTGTCTCTCTTAAATGCAGCATGGTGTGTTATCTCATGCTTTAACCCAAACTGAAGCCGAGTCCTCACTGAAAGGCTGCTGTGGCGACCTTCTGACCCCGCTGCTATTATGCCACATGACGTAAGCGAACAACACTACTGCATAGGGCATCTGGCTGTCCAGTCAGACTGATGAAAACACAGGGGTTTTATTGGAAATTTAAAAACTGAAAGATTATGACACAGCATGTTATGACATTGAGTAAAGGGACAGGTTAGAAAAGACGGTACATCATCCTGACATGTGTGTAAGATTATGTGGCGAGGAGTTCAATGAGGCGGCGGGGCATCAGAAGCGGCTTTGGCATGAGCGCAGAGGTTTTTTTTTTTTTCCCACTCTGTTCATAAAACAACTGCTGGGAACACACATTATGCACAGTACGGACGGGAACATACTGTACTGAAAAAATCTGTAGCCGGTGTGCTGCCTGATACCAAATATACATGCCATACTTCAGTTTACAGTACTCTATGCTGCATTTAGTAAAGATAAGATACCTTTGCAGAGGGGAAATTCAGGTGAGCTACGTCCAGTCAACGAGTGAAACAACTTAAACGACCTATAGAACAACAGTCAGAAGTATGTATTTGCATGATCCATCATCATAGCACTACTTTTTTTACAATCGGAGCCAATGCCTGAAATCAGTGTCAATATTTTTACTACAACCCTACATTTCCAAAGTTTAATTGTAGCCTTGGGATCTTTGTTCAATTCTCCCCAATTTCTACTTTCTATCTGACAAATGAAGTCTATATTAATGCAGTTAATTGACTGTTTAAGTCTGGAAATACGCTGGATCCTACATTTCCCATATTCCCATGCAACATAATAGGTGCTTTTCATTACACCCTACATTGTGGATGAGCATTTTTAAACTTTAGGGCTCTGAAAACGCCAATATGTGAATGCTGCGTAAAAGCAGCAAATGTATGCGTTTCAAAACAAAAGTGTATAAGTGTGGATGTAGTTTTTAAAAGGCTACCTCCAGAGAATAGTTTATAATAGTTTAAGCGCATCTTTTATGAACTGTACAACTAGTGTAGATAATCAATGGGAAGCCTTTTGGCAAACATATTTATCAATGTGTCAGCGAGCAGCAGGAGACAGGAAGTGTTTATGACAGTCTGTGCAGCCACACATCACCAACAAGTCCCTCAGTGAGGAGGCTGACGCACTGCTTAATCATTGGCCATGTCTAGGGGGGATTTTAGCTCTGTTTCTCTCCCTTTCCTCCATGCCCAAATCTCACTCAGTCCTACACCAGCACACTACAACAGCCCCCCCCCCCCCCCCTTTCCTCCTGCTCCTACTCCCCTTAGTCCCTGTGCTCTCTGATGAATGCCACGGAAGCAGTGACGTCAGTTGTTTACTGTCTTGTAGCTCGCTGCTAGTTGCAGTGCAGCAGCACATCCAGCAGGGCTTATGTAACGCTGCATGCTGCATGACAGGCCGTTTACTGCAGAGTGTGTGGGAGGGGGTGGGGGGTTTAGGGGGGCTTATGCTGCAGCCTGCACGCCACCATCACTCCCACATCAGCACCGGTGCATGCACATACTGTACTTACACCATAAGCTCTTCACTGCATGGTGAAGTACTGTAAACACACAGTGGGTTCATATATAGTAGCTCTAAATGGACCTCCTCCCTCCACACACACATATCCCAGGATCCTCCACTGCAGCACAGACAGGTAAACCACACTGACTCAGGAGCTCCTCTTGCACAGACACACATTGCCCCCTGTCGGACGCAGGAAACAACACCAAATTTGGGTTGTGAGGGACTTCCTTCCACTAGGCTGAAGGGATTTCAGTCTTACAGAGGAATCACTAACTAAAGTTTAAATAAATAAAAACATGTGGAGCTTTAGTTTTTTTCAATGCTTTAAGTTTCACTCATTGTGTATTACAACTCAGGGTTGACAGAAGTATTTAGATCCTTTATTTTTCTTGGATTTTTTACTTTTACTGCATGTAATGAAATATGTTTTGTATTTATGTTTGTCCGTTTTGGAATTCAAGTACATTCCATTGACATACTTTATTGATTTATTGAACAAACACACACACCCACACACAAACACGTACACAGGTCAAAGGTTAGGATCAATAACTGAACAGTTTGTCTCTGGATTCTCTGTTTTGCTCCAACACACTGAAGCTGTCATCCACATAAATGATTCAACTGCACATAAATTGCTCATGAGGTGCAAACCGTACATACTTTTATTGGGAACAAGACATCACTGGCATGATTTTGAATTTCTTCACAGGTAATGGCTCGTACTTGGCGAGCATTAACCAAGCTGCCACCTAATGCTTTGGCTGTCAAAACAAGTTCATGATGGGAATAAAGCACAAGGTTAAAAGTCGTGACGCTGTTATCCAACATGAGCAGGCAACACACATACACACAATACAATCACCTTATACGAAGGGTGTGTGCATTCAAAGGCTTTTAACCTTCAGATAAGACCTTTTTTCTTGTTTTTTCAGGCATAAAATATGTTTGTGCAGCCTTTAATGACAGAATCTATTACATGTAAGGACAATAACAACACATACTACAATGTTCAGGCCAAATATCACTACTAACAAACGTACACCCATGCCAGAATATGTGTCATGTGCATTAACATATTTTAAAAAATGTACCTATTTAAGGACAAGGGTTAATTGTTTATACAACTACCTGCTACCAGAGCACTCATAACCAAATATGTCTTCCTAAGAATTGTAATGAAGATAAACGCCTTCTTGTGGTATGCAAGTATGCATTCCGATGTTTTTACTACACCATCAGTCCTGGCTGACTGGATCCAGAGCCCTGATGGTAAACAAGCTCCCATAGCAGCTCAATACCGCACTCTGCTGGTACAAAGTGGAACAACAGTACTATGTCTGCTGGGAATTTACCATGGCAAAGACTGTAAATAAAGAATGTACACGTTTTTCGAGATTATGTTTTAATCCGACAGAAAATCACTTTTTGATACAGTAATATAACATAAATAAATACATATTATTTGTAATATATTAGCAAGATATGTACAACAGAGAAGAAATTCAATTATTATAATTGTACGACATATAATATGGCATGTATTATAAATTGTTAAACATGGGAAAAATGTGAGATTTACAAGACTAAAATTAAGTAAATAAATATTTCAAATCACAAATCCACCTTGTGAGGCAACAAAGATTCCGGTCTTGTTTCTAGGGGGCCGTTTTATCTGCACGTACCTACGTTGAGAACAAGGAAGTGGTCAACATGTAGCTCAGGTCGTATACTTCTTCTTTGCAAGATAAAACGATCAAGGTAACACTTCAAACTCATATATTTCATTATTGTTACATGTTATGTATCGTTACTGCTCCTCATATTAAGCTAGAGAAAAACACTTCCCACTTTGGCGGTGTGTTTTTAAAATGAAGCAGGGCTAACGTTTAATTTATTTACTTTTAGCTGCATCTTAAAGGCATATAACATAATGCTGCCATTAAGAACTCGCAATTATTTATAAATCTTGCCTTATTTGTCGGCAAGTGCCCGCAATTTATATGGAAACACGACACTATACACCGCGGAAGTCTTATAACAACAAATACTTTTATTTTGAAAAATGAACTAGCTGGCAGTGGCATTTGGTTTGAAAGCAGGAAGTGTGAATATAATACATTCAAACATACGCCCAGAAGCAAATAACCATTGCGAACAGCTTTTTATGTTAAACGTCTTATTAAATGTAATGCTTTCTGCTGCGTTCACTTTCTTCGTTTAACTCTGCCTGCTGCTTTTCAGAATAAAAGAGCTCTTGTTGTTTGGAGACATGTCACAACATGTTGAAGCTTGAACTCTGAGGATCAACGATCTGCAACTACGTAGTAAGTGCTATTGTAAGAATGATGTAGACGTTTTAATGTGACTTTGGTAAAATAATGATTTCACGTGGTTTGTAGATTTATTTATTTTCCATTGATTCCAGTGTTGTATTGTTCATTTATTCAAACAGGAGATGCAGGCAGTCCATTTTCTTTCACCCAATACGACAACTTGTTTAGCAAAAAATGAAAATAAAAAGTTAAGCCACAGATTTGTATTTTTGACTAGCTTCTTCTGTAAGAGAACTGTATTTGTTTAGTGCAAATTACTTGTTGTTTATATGCTTACGTTATACTAAGCCTGTATTCATTATCAAAGTGCAGTTTTATTGTGGAAATCAAAAACATCTCCTTCACCTCCACACGATATAGATTATTTATGAAAATGCAATTGTTTAACCAATTGCTAATATTGAAATATTGAAATGAAATGCAAAAAATATGGTAAGTGTTAACCTCAAATATTTTCATTCTTCGCATTTATTTAGGCAAGAATATTACACTAAAATACTCATGTCAAAATAATTAGACATGCCACTAAAACATTTTTCCATTATTGATTTAAAATGCAGATTATTTTCTCAATTTGAAGATAAATACTTTGGTTTATACAAGTGAAATGCCCATCTGTATTTATTGAAAATAATGAACTATTAACAACCTACAAAGTGGATTGGTAATCACATTTTTTTTAAACGTGTTACAGATTCCACCATGGAGGGATCTTCTAAAAGTGATGCAGCTGCTCAGCCCTCTGTCGCTGCTCAAGTTCCTTTCCTTCATCTTTGCTCCACCTTAGAGAAAATCCAGAAGACAAAACTCCGCCCAGATAAATCCAAGACCCTTGGGGATTTCATTGAGTCATGGAGGAAGTTTCATTCTGCCCTCCACAAAGACAACCCCAAATCAACAGACTCTTTCTACTCATCTATGCGCCTCATAGTCCCTTCCTTTGAACGAGAGCGCATGGCTTACGGCATCAAAGAGAGCATGTTAGCTAAACTTTATATTGACGTCTTAGGCCTCCCAAAGAATGGCCCAGAAGCCAATAAACTTTTGAACTACCGTGCTCCGACTGCATCCCAAGGAGAAGCTGGAGACTTTGCCGGCATGGCGTACTTTGTGCTGAAGAAACGCTGCACCAGCCAAGGAAATCTAAGCATCAAAGAAGTAAACGACTTTCTGGATTCGGTAGCAATCAACAACGCTAGCAAGCAGAAAGGTCTTGTGAAAAAGAGTCTGCTGCACATCATCACCCAGAGCTCGGCTCTCGAGCAGAAGTGGCTCATCAGAATGATTCTGAAAGACATGAAGCTCGGGATCAGCAAAGAAACTGTTCTTCAAGTCTTCCACCCGGATGCTAGCGAGCTCTATAACGTCAACACGGACTTAAACAAAGTCTGCCAGCAGCTCCACAACCCCTCCATGTCTTTAAGCGATGTCTCTATCGGACTCTTCTCCGCATTCAAGCCTATGTTGGCGGGTGTGGCGAACATCCGCAATGTGGAGAAACAGATGGGAAACAGCCCATTTTTCATTCAAACTAAACTGGATGGAGAGCGTATACAGCTTCACAAAGACGGCGACGTGTACAAGTACTTCAGTCGAAACGCTTTTGAGTACACCCAGCAGTTTGGAGCATCTCCACTGGAAGGCTCGCTGACGCCTTACATCCACAACGTTTTTAAAAGCCACGTTGTAAACTGCATCCTCGACGGGGAGATGATGGCGTACAACCCGACCACGGACATCTTCATGCAGAAAGGGAGCAAATTCGACATCAAGAAGCTAATGGAGGACTCTGAGCTACAGACGTGCTTCTGTGTGTTTGACGTGCTGTTAGTCAATGACCAGAAGCTTGGCAAGGAAACACTAAAGAAGCGCCACGAGACCCTTCAAACCGTTTTCACTCCAGTCAAGGGGAGGATACATCTGGTACCAAAGGCCGATGCCAGAACCGTGCAGGACGTGGTGAACGCCCTCAATGACGCCATTGACAGCAGAGAAGAGGGGATCATGGTGAAGGATCCTTTGTCCATCTACAAACCTGACAAGCGAGGAGAGGGATGGCTGAAAATAAAGCCAGAATATGTGGATGGCTTGATGGATGAGCTTGACCTGCTGATTGTTGGCGGATACTGGGGGAAAGGAAAACGGGGCGGTATGATGTCCCATTTCTTAGCTGCCGTCGCCGAAGCTCCAAAGCCTGGCGAGAAACCCTCAGTTTTCCACTCTTTCTGCCGCATCGGCTCTGGCTACACCATGAAGGAGTTGTACGACCTCGGTTTAAAGCTAGCCAAGCATTGGAAAGTCTATCGGAAAAACGACCCGCCAGCATCCATCTTGTGTGGAACCGAGAAACCAGAAGTCTACATCGAACCCTGCAACTCGGTCATCCTCCAGGTGAGAGCGGCGGAAATAGTGGGCAGCGACATGTATAAAACCAACTGCACCCTGCGCTTCCCCAGGATCGAGAAGATCCGCGACGACAAGGAGTGGCACCAGTGCATGACACTCGCAGAGCTGGACCAGTTCCGCGGGAAGGCCTCTGGGAAACTAGCCTCGCGGCACCTCTTCATCGATGGCAACGAACCGCAGAAGAAGAAGCGCAAGCCGCTGGTCAAACCCAAGAAGGTGGTCGGGATCATCGACCAGTTCAAGCACCAGGACCTCTCCGGGGTTACCAAGGAGACGGATATGTTCGAGGATGTCGAGTTCTGTATCCTGAATGGCACTGAGCAGCACCCCAAAGCGGAGCTGGAAAAGGGCGTGGCCAGGTAGAGAAAGCCTTTTGTGATAGTTAAAGTCAACCATGTGGCTTAGAAATGTTAAACAGCAATATATATCTTATGTAAGCTAATATTAGCTAACATTAGCCAGCACAAAATACTGATTGTACCACACCAATTAAGGTTGTAGAAGCAGAACCCCTAACTGCAATGGTGCATTTGATGTCTTATGTGATGTGATTTGGTGTTGCTACGTCTCTAAAGTCTTATTGTCACACTTTAATATAACCTTAATAATCAATTAACTAATTATTGTCTTCATCTCCTCATTAGGTGTGGTGGTATCGTGGTTCAAAACCCAGGACGGGACACCTACTGCGTGGTTGCCGGCGTGGAGAACATGCGAGTGAAGAACCTGGTTTTGTCCGACCAGCATGACGTTGTGTGGGCCGCCTGGCTGCTGGAGTGCCTGGACCAGAAGGAAGTGGTCCCATGGCAACCGCGGCACATGATCCACATGTCGCCCTCCACCAGGGAGCACTTCGCCAAGGAGTACGACAGCTACGGCGACAGCTACTTCGTGGACACGGACGAGCAGCAGCTGCGGGAGGTGTTTGCACGAATCAGCAACGAGGACACGTCAGCGGCGGTGAACATCAGCCAGGTGGAGCAGCGCTACAGCTGGGAGGACATTCCCACCAGCATGTTCAGGCCATTTGAGGTCTACATGGACAGATTCACCGACATTGGAGAACCTGGAACCGCCATACAAGCTTCCTGTTTGGACATCAGGGCGCTGGAGTTTCGCTACCATGGAGGTAAGGTGCTGAAGAAGTTGGAGGAAGGAGTCTCTCATGTCATTATCTCAGAGGAAACCAGACTACTGCACTTAAGGACTCTGAGGCGCTGCTTTAGGAAGAAGTTTAAGATCGTAAGAGAATCATGGTTGACTGATTCAATAAAAGCAGGCTATCTGCTGAATGACACTGACTACTTGGCTTAAAGAGTCCACTGGTGATGCACACTGGATACAAATCCCAGCATAGCTAGCCTTTTAAATCAGATTGTTGTGTTCCATGAGTGATTACGGCTGCATGTGATTCGTTTTTAATTAATAGGATACTGTAAAAGTCCTAAAGGCAACAACTACATTACATTTTTAAAGTTAAATAGCAATATGGAGTATTGCAATGGGAAGCTAATTAATCGCTTAGCCTTTTAATCTTTAGCCGAGCAGTTTTTAATACAAATAAAGGAAAAAAGGTTTTCGTTTTTTTAAACAAATGGAGGGGTTCAATGTGTGTTCAATTTTTGTAAGTATTAATGTACTGTCTTAAAAAGGAAGCTGCTTTCATCCTCTTAACTTTTCTGTCTTTATAGATGAATCCATTTTATTAATCCACATCAGAGATATCAAATGTAAGATTATAGAACCCGTAACAACATCTCAAAGACAAGATGTAGCATTTATTTATTTATTTAGAAGAACCAAAACGATGTGACTTTTAATGAATTTTTCTGTCGAGTCAACTGAACTGTCTGTAAAACGTGTGTAGGCCAAAACATTGGGATTATTACGCCGTTTGCCTTGTCTTGATCTGTGCCTTTTATGCTTTTGTGTCTGTCTACAAACTTCTAATAAATATTATAAATCCTTTTTAAAATAATGAACCGTATTGACTGAAATATTGTTTTTAATTTGCTCAAGCTCTTCTGCTTGCTTCAGCTGGCAGAGCGTCACCATGGGGGGGACGTTAAAACGGGTCCAGCTCAAGGCCCTCCGACAAAGAAGCGGCCATGTTTTGCTGTCTTCAGAAATGTCACCATTGTGTCTTGGGACGCGTTGATATGTTATAACCTTCATTACCATGGCCTCCAGGGTGCAGGTAGCTGCCTGTGGTGTCCTGGGCTTTGTTTCTCCTAAATGCCGCATGAATACATTTTCAAAGTAAGTGATGAGGTACCTGTTTTCAATTAATATACTGCGATCTTAGCTTTCATTGACATGTAGTAGTACTCCCAATAGGGTTTGCCATTTATTTAAACAAGTGAATACCTCGGCTCTAAGAATTAAACCCTATTTGTGAAATAAAATACTTTAGAGCAAAATTATCTTTATTATTGGTTAAGAACAAGATTTTGTGCAAGACTAAGCACTCTGTAACCCATCGCCCACTCTGGCCTATTTCCAGGTGAGTTTGACTGACAGGCCTTAATTAGAGCTACTCAACTAGTGCTTATTCCACTGTTTCTTTGCGTGTGTGAGGCTTTCGGTGTACGTGTTGGTTTGAAACGTCTAACTGCTGGTCCTCGCAGGGGCACATGATCAGTCCTAAAGATCTGGAGATGCAAACAGCTGCTGAAAGCTAGCATTGCAGAAATACCAGGTTCCCTAATGGGATAAATGCCCCTAATTAGGCCGGCCGTATGGAGAGATGCTACCAGCGAGTACACTGGACACCAGCAGAAACAAATGGTTTGGAAGCGGCCCCTAGACAACCAGCAGCTGCATGCACTCAGCTGGAATAAATGAGCCCCTGTAGAGACCAAACACAGGGTCAGGGCGGCAGAGGTTTGTCTACAGAAATTAGCCTGACCCGCCCTCAATGAAGAAATGCAGTCAAAACAACAAGAATCAAGCTCCAACTTGTGCCTCATTAACAATTGGTCATAATTATTTGTACATATTGACATAAAGCTCTGGGGAACTGGTCATTGTTGATCCATATTCTTTATTCACATTTTATGTATCATTTTGACTTGTGAATTGTCTAATATTGTAATTTTGTTACATTTATCATACATAAACTCAACATCTAATGCATTTCTGTCTGTCCTAGTGGATGGATCTGTCCTCGGGTGCTCTATTTTTCCATAAAATTCATTTTTTGGAAAGTTTTTCCATATCCAGATTGTAAAACACGCTGAAGTAAATGTATATTTTGAAAGTTGGACTATATATATAGAATTGTCTGGACGTGTAAACCACCCCGTTTGCATTACTGTGCAACAATAACACACATAGTGATAGATTACCTATCTCTACAATGTTAATTATCGGGCTTAAACTTAGTTAAGTGTTAGCCTTTCCCTTCAGAGAGTAAACAGGCTCTTTTGACGAGAGCATCTTCCCTGAGGCGGAAACCAGGTGAGTACCAACCTGTCTGACTGACAGTGTCAAGACAACAAGAATATAGGCCAAAATAATGAAGCTAGCAGTCATTTTCAAAATAAAATAATCACATACATGTACAAAAATATCATTATCTGCACACTTTTGTGACATTTCTTCTCTATAGCAGCAAGCAATTCATATTATTGTTTGATCTTTATTTTTGTAGTATAAAACAAAGTAGTTGAGATTGTTATTACTGACATCATAGGCTTTAATTTTGAAGTCATAATTACAATATTTCATGTGACATTTCAGCAGGCTCCCTCTGACTTGACGCACCTTTGGTAGAGAGCGATGCGGTGACTGCGATGCGCGCGCATAACGTCGGAGATGTGGATGTTTGTCAAGGTAGAAGGTTTATATAACACAATACCGCATGTAGGTTGAGTTGACTTTCAAAATAAAGCATCTGACTCGACATGCAGTCAGTTGTACAAATGTCTATGCATTAAAGTTATGTTTTGGTTTCAAACTTAACAGCCATTTTGTATCATGTATAATGCTTTATTAAGCTAGACTGTGTGCATTTGTTAATGCACCAGTAATCTTTAAGACATTTGGTGTAATTTTATTGTTATTTTCTAGACTTTTATTTTGAACGAGACAACCAGAAATGCTGCTGGTTATCGCTGCTGACCTGACGCAGCTTCCTGCATACACACACCGTCTCTTGGCGAACATGGCGGCAACTTGACAACGGCAGCGAGATGAAGACGGTGAGAGCTTGAAAAGGAAAAGAGGTCTGTAACAGGCTGTAGGCCCCTCCGCCGACATAAAGGCAGACAGCTTCGCCATGTTGGAAGAGGATAGCGCCCTTGTCCCTGCACGACCGAGGCCAGGGAAAACGTAAACGCGTCGGTGAGTGTTTCTAAAAACGGAGTCGAGGCTACGCAGAGGAGCGGAGCGGCGCGGAGCGGAGCTCAGGGCGGGCGGGAGGACAGCGGCTTCACCGGTCAGCCATGGAGGATGCGGCCCGTGGTCGCCAGCGTCTAATTTCCCATCCGGCCCACGCTCATTTTAATGGGAATTACCGCTGAACGCAAAGACACGCCGGGACAACCCACCACCTGACATTTGAGGGGAAGAAAACGCGAAGCGGACCCCACGTCAATGACTGTTGCGGCAGAGGAGCCCCCACGGTGGAGTCGGCCGGTTCCCAAAATATGACCAGGGGTGCTGGGACGTGTTGGCAGCAAGAAGATGACGACGGCTTCCAAATCTGGCTAGAGCCCCCCCGCGACAACCAAAAGCCATTCACCGACTCAGAGAGGGCGCAGAGATGGCGACTGTCCTTGGCATCTCTCTTGTTCTTAACCATCCTCCTCTCTGATCACCTGTGGTTCTGCGCCGAGGCCAAACTGACCCGGACCCGGGTCAAGTTCGCATCCTCCCACCTCCTCTCACCCCAGACCCACTCAGCACACAGCAGCCTCAGAGGAAACCCAGATGCTATTTTTATAGGAAACTCTACCAAACATTTGTGGCGGCTCGAAACTTGCCACCAGGAGGATAGTTTATCTAAAGACTGCTTTACTTTCGCAGATGCCGACCATTTGTGCGGGGGCCTTTCCGACCAAGAGGGGACGCGGGCTGTAAATATGAGCGATTTGTACCTTTCCTTTTGTAACTCCTACTCTCTACAGGATTTGTTTTACGGGTCGACAAATCCAGACAATTTGAACTGCAGCCTCGACGTGCTCGGCAATGGCGACATCACCAGATGCAGCCTGTGCGTCCAGGCGTACCAACGCTACGACCAGCACGCCCAGGAGAAATACGAGGACTTTGAGCTCCTGACTCAGAAATATGAGCCGGGGGCATATTCAGTGAGGACGTGCATGGAACAGTGCAAGGTAGGCTGCAAAGGGGAAGGGGGCGGGTGGTGGGATGGATGGAGGGAGGGAGGAGGGGGTAGATGTGGTGGCCATCTGTTGATTTGGGCCCGGATAGATGCCAGTTTTTGGTCCTCCTCCTCCTGTCGCCATGGAGACGGATGACAGATTCAAGGAGACTCCCGGGCCTCATGTTCATTCATCTCCTCATTGTGTTTAGGCCCCATGCTAATGTGCAGATGGAGGCCCTGCTAGTGTTTTCTCCCCCTGTTACTCCACGCTCTTTGACATTGAACCCCGCCTCCAGCTCTTAATCCCTCTGATCGGCCATCGATAACCCGGATAGGCTCGTAAGACTAATGCTGGAGCTTTTACAGCTTTACAACAATTTAATGAGCAGGAAGCAGGCTTGTGCCATATGCAAACAACTGTGGGAGCCTGTGTGTGCTGTCGCAGTCCGCCAGGTGTTCATCATGGCCGCCCACTCCATATCGAGAGCATTTCATTAAAGTCAAGAGGTGGTTTCCCTGCCTAATGTGGCGGAAGGCTTTCTTCACCTCGACTTGTGTTTGCTCATTAAGAGGCCCACGCGGACAGGCCTCTCGTGTGTCTGTAGGCCCATGCTTCATGTTTGATCGCCAGGCACTGTTTACCAAGGTGGGTCAAAGTGCGCTGTAAAGGGTTTCCGGGATACTGCTGAGCCCCGGCAGCGCCATTCAGCACCGCGGAGAGCTGGGATCTGTCCGCGGTGCTGAATGGCGCTCCATTCACAGAAGCCCTGGCCAATCCCAGATGGCCTCCATTCACCCAACCGGTGGCACAGACACACACACAGGCGTCAAAACGCGTCTCCAATAACGCCATCTGCCCTCTTATACAAACCCAATGCATGTGGATAGAGGCACATGCATGCAAACTGGGCCTGGTTTACATGGATAGCTTGTATTTAGACAGAATCCCTGTTGTGTGTTGTATTCATCAAACAGTGATGAGCTGTCTTTGATATTCTCTTCCTGTTGGATGTCTTAATCAACACAGGCTTTTTATAAATGATAATTCTATTAATCACATGTTTTCAAAACTTCTTACATGTTTACACCAATTGTGTACACAAAGGAGCTGGAGGCTGCTCCACTTCCTTCACTTCCTACCTAGATTGTGCTTAAAATTTCACAGTTGAACACAATGCTCTTAAAGCTGTCTTTGTGTTTTTCTAAATAGCTGGATAAAGTAAAACTGCAAACAAATCTATATATATAGCTTTTGCTTTAGTCAAAACAAGACATTAGAAGGCATCAACTTGTGTAATGGCAACTTTTCAGGTCAACTTTTCCACATTTGTATAACCTTACATTGACTAAAGGATTAATGGAGAAAAGATGAATCGATGATAGATAATAACAATTATTTAAACCCAGGTCTGATACATCTCATAAATCACCATCACTGGAAGCTTTATATTCTCCTTCCAGTATCTCAAAACTCGCTCTGCATACAACAACTCATGTTGAACTAGTAAAGCCTGACCTGAGCCCCTTCAGAGTCTTACTTCAAGGCTTGTCGGTTGCTCTAGAATATGCAAAAGCGATGACAATGGCAACCAGGGAATGCAGCGTTTTTTAAAAGAAATATCCTCTCCAGCAGGTATCTGAGGAAATCTCCCTGAGGCCTCCATGGGAGACTTCCTTTCTTTCTCCTCTGTGAACTGGAGCCACACACATGATTTCAGTCTTCCCCGCTCTCTGAGCTCACCTCTTGGCACTCGAAAGAGAAAACAGTCGTTTAGCCAACCTGCTAATTTCTTTGAAAAATGTCCCTTCTCTATCGCCTTCATGATTATAGGCTGTAAGTGTGGTCGGAAAGAGCGTTGTGACTCAAGCAGTAATGCGGAGCTCTTGTTGAGTTAATGGCTACCTGCCTTGGGGAAGCCGAGCAGTTAATGTTGTGTGCCGGATCGCACGGATGTAATCTGTGTAAATAAGTGTTGAAAACCAAATATATCCCTGCCTCGTTGTCTCAGTTCAGGGGAGCAGCTAGAGCCCGAGCCAGGGGAAGATCTCTGACATTTTCAAGTGATGGTGTTTGACATGGAGTGTAGCGTTTGTTGTGCAGGAGGGACTCCTGTGGTCCGCAGGTGGTGCTTTGATTCCTGTAGCCTGAGGTGAAACATCACACGGTGGGCATGGCCGCGGTGCTGTTCCTCACCGTGGGATTCTCCATCATCTGGCTCCGTAAAAACCCCGACCGATCAGACTGACAGCAGGTCGGGCTGGAAACATTTAAACCTGGGCTGACGCACTAATGCTCAGCACTTCTTTCCCTTTATTCTGAAACATTTCTGATTCATAGGAGACAATGAAGCAAATGCAAACCGCAGCTTCTCAAAAAGCAACCACAGCTGTTAGCCAACAAAGGCCTGGGGTCTCTGCACTGCAATCACATCCTTTAATGTAGGCTTTCCTCGCTTTTCGCTGAAATCGGCAGTATAAAAACCATGACTGTACCTATCACCTACTCACTTTATTACTTGATTTTTGAGCATGACTATGGTAATGTTATTGTCATAGGACTATTTATAAATTGGGCTGCTATCTTGCCCTTCTTGTGTTTTTCATGCAGAATACAATGTCTTTCTCTTTCAGAAAGGGATATACTCCCACACGTTCGATATTATTTCCTTTAAATTGTGCAAACATAATACATATATATATATATATCTATAGCTATTCTATGAGATGAAATATGAGCGATTAGCAAGTGGCTTTTTGCCCCTTACCTATGCTACTGTAGCTAGCAGGTTCATCCTTGCTGGTTGCCTGATTGTTGTCAACAAGGCGTCCAATACCTATATTTGGGCGATTAGGACAAGTTAGAAAAGGTGCTGTCACATGTGTACCTCCATTTTAACATGAACTGTTAAACCATTTGAAAGCAATACCTCCATTTGTTCTATTATCCGTGATTTTCCCTCTTTAGTCACACACATTGCTATATCAAAATATTAAGCACTTAATGACAAGTTGTAGGACCTTTTTGAAAAGCAGCATTCAAATGTTAATTTAGAATATGAACGTTCTGAATTAAGCTTTGTACTTTCCAGTACAGCCCTATAATTACCTAACAAGTACACGGCACAGTTTGTGAGAGTGGGGGGTCAATAGGAGCCCACAGACGGCCCCATTAGCAGGTTAAACTTGCTCTGGTGTGAACAAAACACACACTTTTTCGGGGTTTCCCACCAGATATGATGAGCTCTTCAGTTCTCACCTGCCATGATCGCAGCATGACACAAACATGTCGGGGTAGGCAATGGGCTGCAGGTGTCTGCATTCCTGTGCCTCCGCAGTCATTTCTGTCATTTGTAAACTTGAACGACTCAGCACCTGGCCAAGTAATCATGCAGTCTAGGAGCTATCTGCTTAATACTCTATTATTACTTCTCCTTCTTTGACCCTCTGTGACTTCTGCCACTACTACCAACCTCCTCTTCCCTCTTCTTTCCTGCAGTTACTATCATTTCGAACACAATCACCGATTAATCTGTTCAAATCCGTCTCCTCCCACCCTCCAGGTCCAATTGAATGTCTAATCTTAGCCGGTGTTGTGTGCACGTGGAAAGGAGGACAGCTTCGTCCCTCTTTAGATCCTTGTTAACCGCACACATCTGCATTGATCAGCGCTCCTTTTGAGCCGGAGGGACGGGTGGCAGCAATACCAAGAGGTTGATCCCTATTGATCGCACCAAGCCCTCCGTGTTCACTCGTCCTTCATTTGATAGTGGGCGGCTCCTCCGACTGAAATAGGCCAGTGAAGACATCATGTTACGGTGTGAACCCTGTTTGATTGTGCCAGAGACCTGTGTCTCTGCTTTAGATACAGTTATGGTTTAAAGTCAAACTCTCTTCATCCATTATCTGGCTTGTTACAACCTGGACAGTTCTGCAATTGAGCAGCAAATGATGTGTAACAACAATGATATCGTTCTCACTTGGGGGGCCATGAAACAAAATGTAAACACAGATGGAAGTAATGCGTTCATTTTATAGGGTTTGGGAAAGGCGGGAGCTTCTCATTTTTGTTGGATGAACACATCTGTCCTTTTAAAGTTTAAAAGTTTGAGCTGCAACAGTATTGATTTACAATTTTTTTGGCAGCATGGCATACGCTGAAATATTAACAAATATTAAATATATTGCCATACCCGTCTTTATCGTCTCTCTTACTCTAAATGAGACCATCATTCTCAAAAGGAACATTACTCTGTATCGAAGAACATTTCAAACTATCCACCGAGACCAATAACTCATCAGGAAAATGTTAAATAAGGTTATTAAAGAAGTGGGGTCGTTTTCGAATAGACTTTCTGACAAATGCTAGCATGCTAACCTGCTAAATGAACATGGATGGCACATTAAAAAAAACCTGCTAAACCTCTGCATGTTAGCATAGTGATGCTAGCATTTAGCTCAAATCATTCAGAGTCTCTTTAAGGCTGTAGACTTTTAGTCCTGATACAATTTAAGTAGGTTACTGCAGGGCATTTTATCAGAATAATATACAAATAAATGTTCGTCTCAGAGTGAAAATCAGAAATCCAAGTACACTGGTGTGACGTTTGGTCAAAATGTTGTTCTAAAATCAGTATAGCTCATTCATTTAGAGGGCCAATATTGCCATGTATACCCATCAGTTGTATCAGCGTATTCTTTGTATACCAGTCTTTTGTGTGTCTACATGAAGTGATTATGAAGGTTCACAGAGGGAAAGTGGCTCATACGGGCACCACTGTAGCTTTGATTTGCTCCCTCGCTCATCCCACAGTCCCTCCTACTTGACAACAAGACACAGACTCTCTCATCCCCAAATCTATCAGTTATCCAACAGTACCAATGTGGTTTATCTCATCTACATGAATATCCTGTGATCATCACCCGTGCTTCTTTAAAATCGCTGCCTTTGTCAGCCTTTTATTCATTATTCATATTAGCCGACGCTGTGTGCCTGCTACAGTCTCACAGAGGCTCGCGTGCATTCATGAAACGACAGATTGTTGCACTGCTTTGTTCGACCATCCAGGTTGAACACGGGAAGCGCTCACATGTGTTATTTTCCGCCATTGTGTCTTCCTGTGGCGGTTGTGAATGCTGACCTTGGAGAGGGGTTTTGTCCCTGCGAGAAGCCTGGCCCACTCCACGACAGCCCTTTTATGAATGGGCTGATCCCTGAGCAGCATGTTAATGAGGCCGGGAGGGGGGGGGGGGGGGGGGGGTTATGGCTATGGCTGCTGCAGTGCACGGCAGCGCTTCCATATTGTTTTAACTGTGAAGCAGATCTGATCACATGGGATAGAAGCAGTGGGGGAGAAAAGGGGGTTAAAGTGGGCTAACCAATGAATAGGCCTCATTTAACCTGTGTGGCATTTCCATTATAGGCGATACGGGGAGTCATTCCTATGGCATACACTAATGTTGTCAATCAAAGGGGGAGATTGTAATTAGAGCTACATCATCTCTGTGTAACGGATTGATTCCATTTATTAAACTAATGGCATTCCCATCAGCCCCAGCTGTACTCTATGTTTAGTACTAATTAGCTAATGTTAGCTAACGCAGATGGGAAACATGGTAAACGTCGTACGTGCTAAACAGCACAGGCATTGTGAGAATGTTTGCATGATGACATTAGCATGTAGCTAAAAGCCCTGTGTTGCCTCTCAGAGCTGTAGACGCTTATCACAAGAACGCAGCATTTATGTGCTATTTTCCTTAAGACACATGAACACATTTACTCAAAGTTGTGTTTGCTTTATTTATATATTTAGAAATGTATGTATATTTAACAAAATACATGTTAATGACGGCGCTCTAGAGATTTAGCATTCCTTAAAGTCGGCCAAAACTGAAGCAGAAAAACGACATTTCTCATAATGCTACGCAGTGTTTTTTTTTCCGTTAGACTGACCTGACTGGGAAATTGACACATATTTAAAACTCCAACTCCAAGCTGTTCTCTTGAGCGATAATAACAATGTAATTATAGTCAAAAATATTCATTACTTGACTTCATAATTGTGGGTAAATTAAGATTAAGGATGTTTATTTCCTGTGCAACACCTCAGGGTCAGACTAATACCGTAATTATTTTATGGGCATGACATCAATTAGTCTAACAGTCCTACTGTCTGCGTTAGTGTTTGAATGGATTATATTTACAGGTGCAGATATAAGCCTGAATGCATACCCTAGCCTCTGTTTGCAATTTCCATCAATTTTAATATTTAGGAAATATATAAAATGCAGGTGTAGGGTGGAGGCTTGTGTCCATTACCCATATCTGGTGGCGTCGGATATGGAAAGTGATGACTAGGCTGCCTTCACATGATCAAATCTAAATTCCCCAACACTTGGCACTAATAGGATTATGTGACATCCCCTTATTTCCCAGTATGGTACCTCTCTCTTCATTTTTCCAACCAGGTCTGCATGTGAACTATACAGTGGACTAGGTAAAAGGTTGGAATGCCTGTTAAGCTCTGTGTAGCCCATTAGGATGATTGAGGATGATGTTCGTCCCGGTAAATGAATTGTCAGTCACTGGACATGAGTTTTGTTTATGAAAGCGGAGAGCAGTACTATCATACAGTAACGTCCATTAAATCACTCAGTGTGCGCTTCGGTCTTATGCAATACGCTGATGCATAATAGGACAGTGAATTGAATATATTGTGATGTTTTATTTAAACACTGACTTGAAAATAAGGGAGAAAATTCAAAAAAAATGTATAAAGTAATATTCAATTTACGGTTACGGTCTCCTCACATCAGAAACAGGCTAACTTATTCACTTCTTTGGCAGCACTACAGGCTTGTGACTTTTGAGCTTTTTGAGCTAGCTAGCTTGCTAACTGTCAGTAAGATAGCTTATTTTACACTTCGTTTGCATAGTTCTCCTGTCTTATTCTAGTGAGTGCCTCTGTTTGGCAGCATGTGAGGCTACACTCTAAGGAGGAGATTAATTATAGGTGACTGCTGCAACACAGATAATAAGCTCCAGGCTTCCCCTTGTTTGGACTTTAAAGGTCAGTGCTGTAAAGACAGTTTGTTATTGGTCACTGGCAAGACTTTGGTGAAGTCAGGGTTCACCAAAGTGCAAGTGATTTTAGAGTTTCAATTGAAATGAATTGATTTACCTGTGGAAGGTTGACTTTTCTATCCAGCTTCTGGCCATTGTCACCAGCTACTTGTTTCCCACCTGTTAACTGTGTTTCTATCCATTGCCTTGGCAGAGATAGGAGTCTAAACACCACATTAGTTACAATGACCTGCTACCTGCTTCTGATGATCGCCAATGGTGTTGTTCTGGAGATCTTTGTAAGACAGCAAGAGAGGTGAAACCCTTATCGGACCAACTAGATACAGTCCGTTCCTGATGTTGCTTTGCTCTCCACGTCCTCACATCTCAGCTGCTATGACGAGGCCACCTGAGTTGAGAAGCAGCACTTTGAGGACATTTCTCTCAGTGTCCAGTCCAACAGGAGATGTTCAGTCTGGACCCTCAGTTCTAATCGATGCTCTTTAACACTGAGAAACAGCCCGAATTCGTCCCAGAGATATTAGAAAAGTTCTCAAGGCCGTGGTGTTGACTCGTGGGAGTTTGTGGGCGGAATGGAAGGCCTGTTGGCCGTTTGACTCTCAGTTTGTCCTTGTGTATGAATGATACATTCCTGGACAGCTTTTATTAACATTTCTGAAGTATAATATACCAAAGCGCTACAAAGCATGTTTTATTCCATACTGAATTATGGCCACAACTCATTCTCCTTTTTTTGGGAAATAAACACAACTATACCACCTGTGAATGAACGATAGCGACAGCCTCACTCTTTCTCCGGCAGTGGCAGACGAATGTTCCCACTGACAGTGTCTTGACCAGTTATCTGCCCTCCGTCACTCACACAGTGATCTTTCACATTTTCACCCCTCGTAAAGACAATAAATCTATATGCTAATGCCCCCCACTCTAAGGCCTTTCATTCCCCCTCATTCCTTCACTGTCATCACTTGCTAATGATCGTCATTTACCTTGAGTAGTGATCAGTAGTGGCGTTGTTCCACTCGTCATTGGAACATGGCGGCCTATAGATATGATATTTATTGTATAGTACACTCAAAAAGTAGACAGAAAGAGGTAAGGGTTGTCATGTCGCAAAAAGCAGCAGCTAACGCTTGTTATTGTGCAAATACTGGGTTTAAAACAGACTGAAAAGACATGCTGAAAAAGCTTTGAATAATTGTTTGACATTATTGACCAACCCTACTTTGTTGCAGATAGTTAGTGCTCACACATTGTAATTGTATAATGTGTGGACTACTTTAAATTCAGGTTTATGTCAGTGTAATGTGGTTGAGGCTGATGATAGTGCAGCTGAGCCCAGTCCAGTTGATTCAGTTCTTTTATGTCAAAGCCCCACTCAGCATTTATCTGGTTTGTGTTTATCTTGAAGTGACATCTGGTTGCCGTTCAGTCAATATTTCTTGCGTTCAGGTCGAGCCTCCTGCAGTCAGCCGGCTCTGCATCGATAGAGAAAGCAGAGCCACCCTGACCTATCCAGCAGCCCCCCTCGAGCTGATCCAGCCCAGAATGAATTCCTCAAACCTTTCGGAGAGGAGAGCTGCAGAGCTGGAGCCGTGCCAACAGGAATCCTGCGACCAGAGGACAGCTCTATCTGCTCCACATGAAACCAAACCTGGGAAACAACCTTGTATCTGTCAAAAATAATCCGGAGAACAATCCTTACCTGTTTTGTAACCACTCATCGCGAAAAACAAATCCTGCCATTCACATTCATGGCCATGTTTACTCAGAACTCATCTAGGCTTCAGGGAAATGACATGTCCTGATGACAGGTAGATCCATGCTCTGACGTCCCGTAAAGCCGCTTCCTCGACAGGGCATTTCCTGTTAAAGGGTTCAGGGTTTCTGGAAGCCTCTGGAGGCCTGTCAATAGCATTGATGGATCTCTAACCAAGCATCACCAGCCGTGAATGTGCGTCTTCCTGTTATGTGTGGATCAGGTGCTGATTTTTAAGATTTGATGGACAAACTTCTAAGGCTAATCCTGCAAAACACAAAAAAGTAAACTGAAAATCAACCTTACCATATTGCAGTACACATTGAATTTTCAACACTACTATTATACGGGGATGTCCCTGGTTTATTTAGCTGAGGCGCAGCCACTGTGGCCACATGCATGAATTAAAGGAGTGGACATGTAGTGTAACAGCAGCCCCAGCTGTGCAGAATGTCAATACCATTGATGGATCACTAACTAAGGCCTCAGTTCACTGTTCTACTTTGCTTCTGAGAATTGACATGGCTCTCTTTTTTCACTATGAACATTTATTTATATCCATTCACAGAAAAGTAAAATTAGTGCAGAAACATTGCACACTGCACATTTTCAGGTGCGTGTGATTAATAAGTATGTTCTATTTAATTAGAATAACAGATACAGTTCCATATGATGAAAATGTAACAAAAACAACAATGTTTTGGCTATATTAACAGACATTTAACTCGATTTTATTAATACAAAATAGACCTCCTGTTCACTATATACCTTTCTAGTGTTAAAACACTTACATTTTCAAGTGCACCTGGAGGGAAATAATGACTAAGACGTGCCATGGGATTTCAAAATGCAGGCAAATCTTTAAGTTAATATGTTTACATTGATTATATTGATGATTTTGTCGCTACATTAGTTGAATGTTTGGCCTCATGGTTGTTATATAGCCTATTGTATACATTGCAATGTATGTGAGATGTTGTTTCTATGAAATTATTTTGATAGTGTAGAAAAATGTATATTTTAAAATGAATTTCAAGGATTGTGCATCTGGTAGAGGCTTGAGCTCTCTAGGGCTTTCTAGTGAGCATGTGCATGTTACTAACATCCGAGCAAGGCAAGCTATTTTTATATCACAAACTCACAAGTTTGTCCCAAAGGGCTTCACATACGTACAGGGAATTCACTGGATTACATGTTGCATCATATCCTGTGAATGTGTACGAAGGCCAACATGTTAGTGTTAGAAAATGGATTTGTGGATAGCAGTGATTTCTTTAGTTTCAGCCAGCCATACCGTGTCAGGTGTCATTCATCTCAGCAACAACTATGGCAGAGACCCCCTTCCAGTTTGAATCCCTCAGGCCATTGCTTGCCAGAGTTTCCATTCAGGAACGACCATGTTAAACTCTGTCAAACGTGTTGCCCCTGCTTCTCCCAGAGTACCCCTCGTTGGTAGACGATGACTCGGTGAACGTACAAACAAGGCTTGCATCGAGATTGCAAACCGTGTAATTTGATGGGAACGCTCTGCCTCGGAGTGTCATTTTCCAGAAGCGCACATACGGCGCCTGGAAGCGTTACATCACCGGGGAATGGGATGTAATAAGTGCGGACATCAATGCAGGAAGACAGACCCCCGCATGGATCCCTGTCCTGTGGATTATCCCGGGGTTGCGTCAGGGACCCAAGGCGGCCATTGGGATTTGAGTTGTGGGTGCATCAAAGTCCTGTCGACAACATTCTGTCAGTGTTTCTTCCGTGTAAAGTGTGTAGATGCTTTAATGAAATACCAGGTGGTCGTCACTACCAGGAATGCGTATTTTGTAGGATATTACAGGGCTAAAATAAAATGTACCAGACAAAGAAAATAGTCCAGGTAGAGTGGCTTCCTGTCCTCCTGTGATTTGTGAGTGGCAATGATGTGTGTCATTCAGCCTCTAACTGGGATCTCACTCTGCAGCTGACTCATGGGCTTTTTATAGTCATTCCACTTTATAGCCTCTGTATGTGTGACACCGTCCTGCTGGGAAGAGAGAGTGTTGATACTCAGAGGCGCGCTGAGTTATTTTACACACCTGGCTGTTTAAACCAACATTTTACGCTCAGAGATAAACCTGTGCCTTAAGATTTGAGCTTGAACTGCTTTTTATTTTGATGCTACATCACTGCACCTACATAAGACATCATTGTGGCTTAATGGCATTCATACACACATTTTACTGAAAGCATTTGGATCTATTTACAGACAGTTAAAGGACAGTAAAGCAAAAACTCTGACATATAATGCTATACAATTTTTAAGTTTGGGAGTTTTTGAAGTACAAGTATTATATTTCAACTGTCGCAATATGTAGCTGGTGCCGTCACTGTCAGATTAGCTCATCCAAATGTCATTATGAGGTTTATAACACCCATATTTTCAAAGTTGTAGGTTTAAAACTCAACTTAAACTCAACTTAAAGTTTGATGGTTAAAATAATTATAAAGTTCTCTAACTACTGTAGAAATACATCTTGCATAATTAGTATATTTATTTTGTGTAATTTAATATTCCATCTGTTTATTGTAGTTGTATAAGCTTGAAACGTGTAAAGCACTTGTTTCATTGGTCCCAATACAGTTATCAATGGAAGGACAATTTCAAATGATCGCTATAAGTTGTTATAAGTGCGTTTTTCAAATGACAACAGGCGATTGAACTTATTTTGTAACAGATAAATACAGATTAAACGTGAATATAGACAGTTCTGGTTGTTGCTGAGTGTTTCTTCAATTATTTTATGTTGCAACTGCTGCTTAGAGTCATTGTAGTTTGACATTTTCCTCAAGCTGGTTGTAATTTCGCTACTGAATGAATATCGAGCAAGCGCTTACATTGCTCTGCTGCCTAGTGCTACCTCTTGTCTGCAGACAAGCTCTCCCACAGTCCTCTTTGTGTCGGATGACAGGCATGTGAATGGGACTGGCGAGGGGAAAGCCCTGCGCCATGGCGAGGCCGAATGGAGGAAGCACTGCTTTGCATGTCAGATTTACAGGAGCTGTCAGCCTGAGACAACCGCTGCCTGTGAACGGATGCTGGTGGAATCGCAAACCTGACCTGCTTTTACAACACAATAGACACTGGGATGGGGGGGGGGTTATCTGTCTGAGCCCAACTGCGGATCTCCCCGAAGCCAAACAGAGAGAAATGCTTTGTAGTATTAAACAAGGGTCATCCCGTTACATCATAAACGTGATATTTCTCTGTCTGCTGTTGCAAATGTATATTATATTGAGCACCATAATAGCTCAGTAATTCTCCTCAGCCTTAGCACAGCTTGCTACCTGTCGTTTGCAACATCAGTATATTATGAAAGTGTGTGTGTGTGTGTGTGTGTGTGTGTGTGTGTGTGTGTGTGTGTGTGTGTGTGTGTGTGTGTGTGTGTGTGTGTGTGTGTGTGTGTGTGTGTGTGTGTGTGTGTGTGTGTGTGTGTGTGTGTGTGTGTGTGTGTGTGTGTGTGTGTGTGTGTGTGTGTGTGTGTGTGTGTGTGTGTGTGTGTGTGTGTGTGTGTGTGTGTGTGTGTGTGTGTGTGTGTGTGTGTTGTTGAGACACGGTTGCTTTCTGTTCTGGGAGCTTGAATTTGATTATGGCAATATAATGATTCCTGGTAGTTGTGGTTGCTTAGTCCCGTCTGTGAACATTTTACGTCACCTGTTGACTACATACGCTCTATGTTGTGAGTACTGTTCATAGAGCTTAAGCTACTCATTGCTGCATGATTCGACAGCCAGGCATTTGCTATCACTTCAACTGCAACCATAAAAAAGAGACAGCTAACCCTAGCTTTCACTTTATAGCTTCTATAATCAGGGTGCGTACGGGTGCTGGAAATCCTTGAAAATGCTTGAAATTGTACGAGGTGTTTTCAAGGTTTGAAAAGTGCTTGAATTTTGGGAATGGTGCTTGAATTTGGGATAAAGTGCTTGAAATTGTAAATGCTTTACTTCGCTTTTTAGATTAAAAGAAAATAAAGAAGTCGGAGCGCGCTTAATTGCTTCGCTTTTACATAAAACAGCTCCGCTCCGGCCTTCCCGCGCTATGCGCGTGACCGGCAAGTGTTTTTGTTACGTGTGACCTGGACATTCTGATGAGAGTGATAGATGACAGTATGCCAGGAGGTTGCCGTTTCAACGAGCGTTGGCTAGCAGAAGACAAATACAAGCCATGGCTAAGACGAGGGTCAAGCCCAAGAGTAGCCTCCTGCAAAGTGTGCAACAATAACGATGCGAGAGTCTGCGCTGACGAGCCACACACCACACGAAAGGTACGCCAGAGTAGAGCATTTTAGATTAGGCTATCGTTGCATGTAAAATACATGACACTTTTCTCTGTGCGGCAAAACAAGCTCGCCAAAATGGCTTCACTAGTCTGGCAGTATTTTAAGTGTCCGAAAATGACAATAAAATAGCGGTATGCAACGTGTGTGTGAAGCAGAAATCCTGCAGCTCCACCCGCTGTGACGGACCGGTGAGCGGAGCAGAACACACATTAACGGGCCGTCTCCACGGCAGCGTTAAAAAAATCTTGGAGGTGGGCGTATCTGAAGCTTGGGGATTTTTTTGCGATCAACCAATCACATGAATCTCCCGCCCGCGACATACGAAGCCAAAAAGCCCGAAGTAAACTGGATATAAACTCCCCAAAACAGGCGAAAACATACCACTGTCTCTGCCACCTCCCTCCATGCCTGGCTACTCCGGTTTATATCCCGGTAGGTCTGGTCATAAAGCACCGGGTGATTGATTCGCTACCGCTAATTTCTCCTCCATTTTTTGGAATATGAGGAAATGATCTGCGGTATGTCTCTCCCAGCATACACGCCGTTTGATTGGCTAGAGCTTGAACTGTCAGATTTGCGTACACGGGATTTGATTGGCTGACGCTTCCTCCTCAGCTTCAAAAGTTGAACATTGTTCAACTTTGGATCTTGAAAATCCTGAGAATCTCCGCTCGCCTGCCCACAATGCATTTCGGCGAAAGCGAAAAAAAGTGACGTCACCCCATTCAAAGTGAATGGGCAGAAGCGTTTCAAGATTTTTTAACGCTGCCGTGGAGACGGCCCGTAAGAGTTAGACCTAACACACTTAGCTATTTTATCTACCTCTGGAACAAGCTAAACTAGTTATAAATATATTTATTCTTCACTGTCGGGTCGCTCATTACTGGATCAGTGAGCTGCAGGAGATACTGACGGGCTGTCGAGAGAGAGAGAGAGAGAGAGAGAGAGAGAGAGAGAGAGAGAGAGATTTATTTCACATCATTCATCCACATCTGTAAAGTAACTAAAGGTATTAATACATGTAGTGGAGGAAAAGTACACCATGTACCTCTGAACTGTAGAGGAGGAAAAGTACACCATGTACCTCTGAACTGTAGTGGAGGAAAAGTACACCATGTACCTCTGAACTGTAGTGGAGTAGAAGTACACCATGTACCTCTGAACTGTAGAGGAGTAGAAGTACACCATGTACCTCTGAACTGTAGAGGAGTAGAAGTACACCATGTACCTCTGAATATGTAGAGGAGTAGAAGTACACCATGTACCTCTGAACTGTAGAGGAGTAGAAGTACACCATGTACCTCTGAACTGTAGTGGAGTAGAAGTACACCATGTACCTCTGAACTGTAGAGGAGTAGAAGTACACCATGTACCTCTGATTTATGTTTACTGCCAACCTAAAAGTACCTCAAAAATAGTAATCAATAATATATTGAAAAGTTATTTGGCTGATTGTTTTATATTGGCTCAGCCAGGTTATATGGGATGCCCAGTCTACGTACAGATGGGTCACTCATTTTGAAATATTAAACTTAGTTTTCTTTTCTAACATTTTTAATTTTTCATCTTCATGTAGAATGCTATTATGAAACACACATTTGGTTGTTTATAGCATAAAGAACATCTGATTTAATGTGAGGTAGGGAAATAATCATTTGAGTATAAGTATGTGTATATAAATATGTAATTTACAACAGCTGTAAGATGCTTGAAAAGCTTGAAAATGCACCTTGAAAATGCTTGAAAAGTGCTTGAATTTGACTTTGGAAAAGGTGTAAGAACCCTGTATAATGTTTATCCACATCAACACTAGCAGTGTGAGCTCTCAATGAATCAGCAAACGTTTAGATGATAACAAGTGTAGAGAATTAGTACTAACTTTAGCAAGCAAAGCTAATTAGCTTCCACTTTTAAGTTGTAGTATGCTACTGTACAAACAGGTTTGACTCAAGTTATGTTAACTAGCTTTCACTTGAAAATACTAACAGTTTGCGTTAAAGCTATGCTAACTTTGCTTCTTTGGAGTTGTAGTAGCATAGTATCTTCCTCTCAGGCTAGGCTACCTATATTCTACTTACAGTAGGGACTGTAGGTGGGACCTATCATGCAAAATGCACTTTTTGATTTATTTTATACATAAATATGTGTCCCCGGTGTGTCAGGGAACTCACGCAGCGTCAGAAAATAAAGCCCTCTCTCTTTTCCTCCGTACCCAAATCTCTAAAAACGGGGCTACAACGGAGCTGATCCAGATTTGCGTCCGATATGACGTAATATCTGAAATGTAGGCTGGCTTTACACCCACGGCCCTATCAGAAACTGCTATCAGAAACAATGCCCGACTGTTTTGGACGTAATATGGTCGGTGTTTACATTAGCATCGCTAACACTCAGAGCTAACCTGTACTGGAGAGCATGTGTGTGAAGAAGCAGGAAATGAAAAGGAACTCACCTTGTGGTATAACCGGCAAGAGAGAAAGCCTTTGAGCTCCATACTGTTTCAGAAACAATCCTTGATAATCCATGATATGGCGTTTCATCACCGCAGTATTTAGTTTAGACAGTAGCTGCCGGGTCCCGCATGAGCTCAGCCCCCTCCTTTTTTATTTGTTATACTTTATTTTAAGCTTTATACATAAAATCAGCACTTTTGAAACAGGAAGTGAAATAGAGGGATATGAGGCATGGCTAGAATGGGTGATCTGTTTGGTATTTTGAGCAAAACACTTCATAGACATGTTTTTGATATATTTTTGATATATCTGAGACCTATGCTATTGCCTCAAAATAGCATGATAGGTGACCTTTAAAACTTAGACACTGTTCACCAGATAGGCAATATCTTTTTATATCCAAAAGCAGTAGTGTAACTTTTGTTGTTGTTGTTATTTCTTACAATACAAATGACATGAATTCAAACATCAATTGTATTTAAGACCTTTTGCTGTAGTTGATGGTGTTTCTGGGCACAGAAATGTCACTGTTTGAAGTGAATTTACTAAATATAAAGGAAAGTAATAAGCTTTATACAGCGAACCAAGAGTAAAGATCTGACGTTCTGAGCAGTAAGCTATGTTCGGATGGTAATAGGACTGCATGCATACAGAAAATAAGAAGCTGGCCATGGCTCGTTCATCAGTCTGCTTCTTATATAATAGTAATAATCACTGTGGTGAAATTCAGATGCCAGCTCTGCTGACACTTATCTGCCAAAGCGTCAGCATTTGAATCTTAATTTTTAAATGCTATTTTTAGGCTTCAAAGCACTGGCAGAAAATGCCTTGCTGGCGTATTTTACATCTCTGTGTTAATGTAAATGTCCATACAACAGATTTTATCTTTGAAATGTATGATTTTTAGGCTGAAGTAGCATCTGAAGTGAAGTGAAACGTCTTGTGTACAGGCTGGGGCTGAAATCAGCTGCAGGCATGAAGCCCCGGTGGAAATGGACGCCAGCTTGGTGTCTTTCCTGTCTGTGTCTCTGGGCTTCAGGACATCGTTTAAAGCAGACTAAGCTGCATGGCGACAGAGGCTTTTTGAGTGCCAGGTTCCCATTCACACTGATCACACATTAGACTGATCAAATCAGACTCCAGGCCTGCTTCCTCACTAACTCAATTTGCTCTCATACGCTTCCCTTTTCACGCTGAGCACAAGCACGCACACATTTACACACACATAGACCCGGTTGCACGCTTAAACATGTGCACACAAACAGAAAAACCAACAGAGAGTGGGGCAGTACCCATTGAGCTCTAATGAAAAGCAGAAAAAGCCGTTACCTTGGCAACTGCCAGCACACATCTTCAGGAGTACCCAGATTTCCTGTCTGACTGCGATCGTATTGTTTTGGTTCTCTTTTGATAGCCGCAGCATCCCTAGACAGATTATCTCGCGGCTGGCAAGAATTTATGCTAAATCATCGGGAATTAAGCATCAGCCATTTGCGCAGACAGGAAGTCGCCCCACTAGAAAATCCCCAGCCGTGGATTAAACACCTCCACAGTACACCTAAAGTCTTAAAGCACACATGTAATCAATGATCTGAGTGATTTGATCTGGGTCTTGAGCCAGTTTCTCTACACACAGTCAGCTGTAGAGCGTGACCACCGCTGCCAAAGCAGAGCATCATGGGAATAAAGCTGTCAGTGCAATTTATCCACATTACCCTGTAACATACAAAGACGTTTCACTGTTTATTAAGACAGAATATCTTCAGGGAAAACTTTTTTACCCTGCACCATGAGCATACTATGAAGATCAATCAAGGGGTTCAAATCCACACAGTGTTGACCTTTTTTTTGAAGGATGAATGTATTTCCTGGAAAACAGTGTTAACCCCTACAGCACACTGTATTCTACACTGCCCCTGTATCAACATGAAGTCATGCGTGTCTGCAATTTATTTGATTTTGCAAAGCATTTGGGTCCTTACTGTTCCCATCATTATCATTCCCATCACCATCAACATAATCATGTTATTCTAATTATTATAATTGCCTGTGCAGTGTTTGTTATCTTTGGATGGCGGTCTAAACAGGACACAAATCAGACCCCATGTTATTTAACAGAAAATGGAAGGGTGGATGGAGGAGGGGCACATTTACCTTTTTTTAAAGTCGTTTGGAGTTACTGGAAACATGTTGACACTTTAAAACCACGATGACAACCCAACCTCCAAGCTATAGTTGTTCCTCTGTGGTTAAATAACAAAGGGGATCATTTACTGTGTGCAGTGTGTTCTCTGCTGTGCCGTCTCCTTGACGTTTGCGTAGGTGGCTATCATCATTGCCCATGCTAACTGTTAGCAACAGACAAGAAATGTAGCTTGAACTGTCAAGCCACCCATACAAAAAAGAATAATAGTTACATTTTTTGCCGTTTATTTTCTTCAGATACCCTTTTTCAACGTACTACTGCGTATTTCAGTGTACCAATAAGCAGCACTTGAATTTAAATGATTACAGATGGGCTTTTTTTATTGGTGTTAAACTCTTAATAAATATAGGCTTTAACTCCGATTGTAACTTAGTCTACAATATTTAATTCATGAAGAATTAGGTGTTCAATGGCTTCCAAACAAGTTATTAATCCTTGTAAAATATTTCTTTTGTATGTGTAAACCTCTCAGTGTGGAACATTTTATTATCCTCCCTGTAGGTAATTACCTGATCAGCACTAATGGTTTGTTTTGTGTGTGATTCATGACTTGGAAAGGGCTGTTGTCGCCCTCTTGCTTGAATGTGTCAGGTAGTGAAATGACTCTCTTAACAGCTTTCATCACTTAGTAGCGCCAAGTTCCCTTTTTTTATTTAAAGGATAGACCTCTCCTGTTTAACGTTTACTGAGGGCACAATAGGCAACATGCTGCTGGTCCCACATATGCAGCATTTGTGTATATGTCGACCAAAAGGGGTTACCGTATTAACCATTCATTTCAGTACAGAAATGCAAAAGCCAGAAAAAGAAAAAAATATTGGTATGTGCAAGATATTTTCAGACTATAAGGACATGTTTTCGATAAGATGCATTATAAAGAGAAACTTTTCGTGTTAACAGTATACTATTCATCTTGTTATTATGGGAATGTTTTACGCTTGATAACCTATATTGTGAAATACTGTAGGAAAATTAGGAAAGAAAAATATCATATAGTTATAATATGTCATAATAATTTCACAAGCAATACAAGCGGCCGAGATGGGTTAGTTGCTTTTGTTCATTTGGAGCCTCACCTGTACCTTTGGGTTGCTACTCAGCTAGTGTTAATAGTGTTCTGGAAATCTTAGACCTAGTCAATACTCAGGAGATACACAATTAGAATGATCAATCAATAAAATGGTGGAAACAGAGTTGTCTTTCTGGATCTTTATTTGAAGCTTCAAATAAGGCACAGGTCTCACGGAGTACAGAGTCTTCTGGAAGAGTGCGCACAGAGACAAGAGTGCGTATAGGTTTTATAGGATCTTGACAGTTCAACAACACTTCGTCACCTGTCACTGTGGCAGGGCTGGATGGATAGATAAGCTAAGCCCCGCTTTCCAGAGGAACAGAAACCATACATTGGCAATATAGTAAATCAGGAACTTAGCTAAAACAGGAACTGGTTTAAGACAGATGGAAGTGTTGAAAGTAGGAACACATTGTGGGTTAAAGCCAGGTGCAAGTGAGGACAGCAGGAAGTCATTGTGAGGTCACGACAGATATAACCAAGAATTTAGGAACTCACAAGGAACAAACACAGGAACTTGTTTGAGACACTTCTTCACACTTTGCTCATGACACTGTGTCTCACCCCCAGACATCCTTAAGGCTAGTTATATGTTGAACAGAGGGCATGGATTAAAATACATCCTCATGGAACAACTGCATAGCATTTGACCATATTAGGTAACACATAAAGTTGGTTTGCACATCATATAAAGTTTCCACTACATATAGAGTTTGCCATTACATATAAAGTTTTGAGTATGCACTTGTATAAAGTTTTCCACTACATTCCCTCCTTTTGATCATACTATGATCAATCATGAAAATAAACAAATGACAGGATCGACTGATATAACACATCAATGAATACATCCCATCGCTGGTTTAAGTAAACACGTCACAAATATATCATGGAAAATAGCTGTTTTTGTGGAGGACAGACTCCAGTATAATGTAAGCATAAGAGGAGGGTCAACTCAATTCGCATTTATATCACTGTCTCATATTCAGAATCTGACCCTGACTCGACTACACTTGGACGCCGGTATGTTCGGGGCAAAAGGTTTGCGTAGGCGTGGCGCCTTGTAGGATCTCGGATTGGGACAGCAGCATACTGAACAAAGGCTGTGGATATCATGCTAGAGACACATTTCCTCAGCAGGGGGATAATGAAACATGTGCAACAGATTAGTAGGCCGAAAAAGATCATCAGTGGTGTAACTATTCTAGCCACCCAGGCTTCCCACCCACCCGATGTAAGCCAGGACCACCAGTCCCAGCCATTCGCAGTGGATACGTCTGCCTTTTTCATGTTGGTCAACAGGTTGTTAAGGTGCATCACGGTTACGGATACGTTACTGCTAGCATCAGGAACGTATGTGCATCAGGAGTCACCAATAACGTGTCACAGACCCCCCTTTGAGGCGTACACAAGATCAAGGGCAAATTGGTGGTAACATGCTAACAAAGATGGTGAACATGTTGAACAATAGCATGTTAGCCAAGTTGTGACACTAAGTACAGCCTCATAGAGCTGCTTGCATGGCCTCTTATATTATAGTAATATTCAAAAATAGCCAGCCCGCTTCTCACAATACTTTCTTTACACTTTAGTAAAGGATTATGTTAATGTAAAATCCAGATAAGGGTACTGTACAGTAATAGACTGTTGTAGTAGCTGTTCGTGTTTTTGACATCTTGATTTCTAGTAGCATACATGGAGAAAAGTGTCACGTGTGTATGATTCAAATGAACAATATAGACTGATTTTTTTAACGCTCAAATGTTGTTATCAGTATATGCCTTGAATATACATTTTCAATTTGTCCCTCACTTTTAGAAGACACCCAGTAAACAAGGCCCTGTATTCTGCTCCATTAATCTGCAACACAAAGAGTTTCTGTCTGCTCTAAAGTGTGTGTTCTTTTTGCTTGTTTCCCTTTGTATAAACTTCATTAAGTCTCAATGTTCCTCTTTAAGCCAACCAGCCCTTATTTTGTTTGCAAGAGGCTTCAAAATAAATCCAAACACAGTCCGTGTGCGATGGATTTCTGTGCTTTTTGCTATATGTCCCTCCTTCAGTGTTAATCCCAGTAAAAAGCAAATGACTAAGTGAATCCAGACTGTGGTTTGCCCTTGGTTCATTTTGTTTTGCTAAGCTTTCCGAGCCTCAGGCTTTGGCTATTACATGTCACCATCTGTCTCCTTATGCACATACGTCTGTGCATTCTGTATTGCATTCTGCCTGGGAAGTACAGCGAAAATAACCTGGAAGAGGACAGGAACTCGAGTTTGATGACGTTGTTTGGTGATTTGGAACTGCATGTTTTTGATAAAGCACTCGGTAGCTCTGCAGAGAAACAATAAAGGGTTAGGGTAATGAGCTATCGACTTCTTTATACACCACTTGACTAATTGATCAAATAATCTGCAGATGAAGAGGTAGTACATTTCCGCTCTTGTTTATTCTTCATTATTGTAAATCCTGCTGCAGCAGCCTTTCATAATCCATCCCCCATAAATAAGCAACACATTCCTCTGTATTTGGCATAGTTCACTTTCTGTTAGCTCTGCAGTAGCATTGATTCAGCGTCCCAAAGGTGCATGAAGGTGCTGTGTTTCAGAAAAGAGTTATGTTCTATTAACACAGGAAGGCTTAAGACAATTGTCCTCAAATGGATATTGCAGCAGCATGTAATGTGTTTTTCTTCTTCATCTCCCTCTCTAGATGGCCTATAAGCCCTGGCTGTGCGCTCAGTATTTCCCCACCACGCAGCTGTCCTGCCAGAGGAAGGTATCTTGCCAGCAGTACTGCCTGGAGGTCCAGCAGAGCTGCCCGTTCATCCTGCCCGACAACGACGACCTGATCCACGGAGGCAGCCCCAGCTTCATCTGCACAGGTCAGAGCCCACTCTCTGTCCAGCAGCAGCAGCAGCAGCAGGAAACATGCCTGTGCGTGGGTGTTCGTGTGGCCTTGCCTCGGAGAAAAAAGCTCCTAATTTTAATTCAGCATTTTATGTGTGTTTCTGGATGGTATTCCTCCAGGAACAAGCAGGTGAGAGGTGTTTCCGAAGGCTTTCTGATGACATCTAGTGGCGAGCACAGTAGAGGACGTTTGAACAAAGCATTGATGAAGTGAATTTGGCTCATCTCTGAATATTTACTGCAGTTAATACAAAAGCAATCATCAAGGACTTTCCCTCAGAGGAGCTGGCTGTGTGCCAACAAACAAGGTGTCTGTAGTCCGAGCCACAGCTGGATCAGCACAGACACAGCGGAGTTAGCAGGGTGGAGCTACGCCGGAAATGTGTCAGGTCATCAGTATTTTAGGGGCTAGGGGACTCTAGAGACATTGGGAATTGTATATATGTTTGTTTTTTCAGCTTTAAGGCTATACTGACACGGAAAACCTTCTCTAGCAGAGCAGGAGATTCATTTGAATCACCCCTTTTGAGATACAATAGTTTCATTTGTTTTAAAAGTGCACATATCACAGCTAATTCATGAATAGGTCCAATGTGTCACTCTTTACAACAAAGAGCATTGATAATAATTGTGATAGCAAAAAACCTTTGGACCAAATGTAATTATATCATGTAAAGTTTGCCTGGATTTAAATTAAATTTGTAATTTATTTATCAGCCTTAACTGTGATCTATTGGGACTGAAAGGGAGGGCGCACAGGAAATATTAGGAACTTTTTATTTTATTTAAGTAAAATATAAAATCATAATAAATGAGCCATTCATACAGCTCCTAAAAACCTGGATACAGGTCGTGAAGAAGTCCATAAATAAACAGTGTTTCTCCTGAACTCCTGATGAGTCTATAGACCTCAAGATCAGCCAATCGTACATCTGCTCTCATCACCCCCCCTCCCTGATCTTTAGTCATTAAAGACCTGAGGGGGGTGTGCCTCCAGCAGTCAGTCTCCCCTGCAGGTGAGTGACAGCTGGCAGGTGGAGACTTCAGAGTCTGGGCCTTACCGCGTCAGCCTCTGTGTGTCCTAGACTGGATGAGGGTTCAGCTGCGGGTCAAGTGTGTCTGCTGCTCCGCCTCGTGGTCACAACTACACACTGAGGTGGTGTTTCTGCACAGCTGCAGGCAGAGCATCACTGCCATGCCATTAAGCTGCTCAATGCAATTGACATGTCGGTGTTAACAGATGCTGTTTTTAACTGAACAGCAGTCTTTTTTAATTACTCCTAACATTTCTGCTGAAGACAGTCGTCAGTATAAGATACAATCCTACTGCATTTTATCACTTTATTAGACCTTACCACAACAGCTGACATGTTTTAATATCAATCAAAATTCCTGCCTTATTAATACCTATTTATTTGTATTGATATATGAAATGGACTCCCCTTGACTCTGTTCAGATCCTCATCAGCATATTTCTGTCCTCTCCCCCTCAGGGCTCCTGGCAGATCATGTACCGGACAGTGAGGCGAACTGCTGCGACGTCCGATGGGACTCCAAAACGGACAGCCCCTCAGGCGGGACACTAAAAAGGACTGCTTCTTCCTGCCAGCCCGAGGGGGCCTCGGTCACCTCCGCTGCCACCGCGAGACTGTGCAGCGGGCGGCTGAAGATCTGCCTGCTGGCCCTCGTCCTCCTACACACTGTCATCATCATTTCAGCCTCCCATAATTCCACGTTGGTGGGCGTGGCTGCCATTTTCTCGCCAGAGGAGAGTGCTTCTAATGAGGAGTGAACCTTGGGGTGCTTGCTTCGAGAGGATTATGGCTTTCACAGGGCTGCCAGGGACACATCTGGCGAGACGTGCCGGAGACGCCTCTACAATCTGCCGCCGATGAACCGTGAACCACAGGAAGTGGGAGGGTTTTAACTGGAGCTAAGGGTGCTGGGATTGGACACGGACCGAAGATGTTTGAGAACCACCCCCCTAAAGAACTGACCTCTTGCCACTTAAAACCTGCTCATTGTTTCTATTCCATCCAAATGTTTTCTAGCATATTGTCCCTCCTCTCCTTCCCTTCCTTCCTCCCTCCTTCCCTCCTCCCCTCCCGTGTATGGATGGCACGTCAGAGGAAAAACGGACTTTGATGAGTGTGCGCTCTCGCTCATCATTACCTTTAGATTTTTGCTGCATTTCTTTCAGGTGCCAGAATGTTTTTTGACATATCAACTGTGTTCCACTTCCTACTCTGCGTTTCTTACTACCTTGAATGTGATGTTGCTCGAGGGCCTGTCAGGACCAGCTCATCCATCACTCATTGTTTCTCTGGAAAACAAAATGTCTGTGATTCTTCTATATTCTGATGTTCCGCTTGTATTTTGTCCCACTAGATCTCGACCCCTTAGCGACGGCACATGCCTACTCGTTCTAGGACCTTAAGTGCTCTGAGAACGGCTCGCTATAGCTCCTAACCTGTTGGGCCATTGAGCAAGTTAGGAGCCATGGACCGATGGAGGTAGTGACGCTACAGGAGGACAGGAAGTGGAGTTCTCTGCTTTGTGGAGCGTTCACTTGACCTCATACGGTAGTGAGAGTGCAGGGACACTTGAGAACAGTTGCATGATGCCAAAACAACAGGGGCCTCATTTATCAAGCACGCGTACACTTGTTCCTACACATAGAATCCAACTTATTATCTTTTAAAATGGACTTAGCCCAATGAATACAGAGGATGGGAGCTACGTCCACCTCCACTTCTCAGAAGGGGGAGAAACAAACTACCAGGAGGCCAAAGCTGCATTCTAATTCTTCCGGAAACTCCCATTTCCATAGAAGGGAAGTCGTCCTTCTGTTTTGTTAACACCACTTAAATGTAGCACAAATCTCGCAATGGTAGTAAGTGAAAAATGATCTACATTTTAATGTAACTGGTTCCTGTTTTTTAATGTGGCTACATTTAACCACATGTTATCAAAGAGAGCAATGAAGTTAGACTTGTAAGACATCTCCCTTGTGTATAGAATTCAGAAAGTCCTTTTGCTGTTTACATGCAAAGACAAAGTCCGTAACTAAATAAATATATCCTGTGCCCAAAGATGGTGGACCTAGGTAATGAGCCAGGGTCATGAGTTGTTCTTACCACCAGAACATTCTACAAGGATAATTGTAGACCTTATCATGAGGTAGATAATATTAGAAAAACTATTAGCACTACACATTCAACCAAACAAAAACATGGATGAGAAAAAAGGGGAGAAGTTGTAGAGAAAAATGTAAGGTAAAATAACAGCAGGAACACTATGAATAAACTCATCCCAGGCACTCATTTGGAACTTGTCCAACGCTCGCTTTGATAAATGAGGCCCCACATCTTTGAGTGCCTCTCTGCCGCGTACGCCCCAGTGAGGCAGAACCTGGGAATGGAGCAATATAGAGGAAGCAGCCGGTGTGAGTGTCCCACTTTGTGGCATCTTCACTACTGTCTGTATCGCAGAGAATGTGACCAGCCAGCCAATCAACAATCAATCAGTCCGTCGACCCTTAAATACCCCTAGACGCTCTGATCCACCGCTATCTCTCAAAGGCTAGCAAAGGGCTGTGTTAGTGTCAGAGTGGGAGGAGTTTTAAAGGGCTGATCCACCCATTTTGTTCCTTTTTCTTGTTGCATAGTTGTTACCAGGGAAGTGAAGGGATGAAGAATACTTTTTCTATACCCACAGATTTACCCACAATATTCAAATCTGACACCATGAGCAACGAGTGATATACCAAAAATAAAAGCGAATCATGGTTGCCTCTGATGATCAGTGACTGACAGATTGGAGTGTCCGCTCCAAATTGTTCTTGGCCCCGCCTCCTTTTTCTCATTAACAGCTTACTGACTCACATCACGCATTTACCCACACATCAGAGTAGGATTTCACATGGAAGTCTACACTTTTTTTCAGATTTTCAAACGTTAGATCCCTCCAGTTTACTCTCTTTTGCTTAAATTCTCCAGAACTACTTTCCCTTGAAGACAGCAGCGGATGTATCAGGCCCACACTTCGTGCTTTGCCCCTTCCTTTCTAGCCGTTTACCATCTGAGTCCTGTGGATCTATGCAGATGAACCCCCCCCCCCCTCCTTTTCCTTTCTGTTGTAAATATGTCCTGAGGATGTGGGATCCCAAAAATGGCCGCCCTCCCTTCCACCCCAGACCCTCCCCCTCCCCCCCCACTGTTGGAAATCTCACTGTGTTTTCTGTTCGCCTCCTTGGTTTTCGTCAGTTTTTTGAAATTTATGCCGCATTTTCTTTTCCGTTGTCTAAAGCAGTGGTGTGAGTTGATGAGTAGGACTAAGTTGGATGTTAAAAAGATGAGATCAAGAGGTCTGGAGAAAAATATACAAAAAAATGAAGCTTGAATTGAGAAAAAGGGTTCAAATATAGAGAAAAAATTATGATAATGTTGTCATATTGTCATACTAGAGATGCTTTAGTTTGCTAATTTACTTTCTTTTTTTTCTACAAAAGACTTGGATGAAAATTATTTATAAAATGCGTCCCACGAGTCATGATCTTTTTTGGACGTAAAACAAATACATTTATTAACATTTTGTTCAAAAGAAAATAAATATAAATTATGTTAAACATTACTGGTGTTTGTGCTTTTTTCACTGAGTGTCCAAACCCCAAAGACTTCAATACAAAATAAAGATATATTTGAATAAATTGTGTCGAACATATAAAATATCTTATAATTCAAATAAACAATAAATAAAGGAGTTATTAAATCAATTTTTTTAAATATAAAATTGTATTTAATCATTTATTTTCAGAATTGTATTGGATATCCTGTTTCTTTAGTCATGTCATTTTTTATTAAATCATGCAGCCTTTTTTTTTTATTCTGTTCTTGTTTCATAAACACAATTTTTCACTGACCCTTAGTTCATAATTTCAATTTAAATAATGATATATTTAATTTCATTATGTCACTTTTCATAACAGTGATATCCTCTCAGCTGTAAGCCAATCACACACTCTCTTCCTCTCTGAATGAAACTGCAGGGGGTGTGTGATTGGCTGAAAGTGTTACTGTCAAAAAGCCAATACCAAATACAATTGTAATGAATTTGTAAGGCTTGTTATAAAAAAGGTGAAATTACATTTCATAGGAATCAAGTAATGTTAAATTAATTAAAACATAAATTAAAAAAAAAACATTGTTTTGTTAATAAATAAAGAACAATATTTGTATAACACAGTACAAAAATTCAAATAATTCTAATAAAGGTGAATAATTAGGATCCACAGCTGCAGCAGTGAAGAAGCTGCAGGTGTGTTTGCGGCATGTGGCCACAGGGGGGCAGCAGCGCTCCATGTCAGAGATGAGGTGTGTTCAATGTCTGTTCGCTGGCCCGTTGTATCCCGGCAACACAGGGCGGGGGTAGACGTTAGTGAACAGTACATACATATAAAACAATGCAGTTAAAATAAATCTCCTTATGCGATATGGTAATCGTTTCTGTATGAGTCTGAGAAAATAACCATGTGAAATAACCATTGCTTTATTTCACCACCTATCGAGCACCTATGTGACACAAATCAAACACACCTTCACCTACGAGGTGCATTCTGGGTCTGGATACCTCATAAATAAATGTCCAGATGCTAAAGGCTAAAATGGATATAAACTAACATTTCAGAGGGGTTAAGCGTTTTCTTCTACCTACAGTGCGGTATGCGGGGACTTTCTTCTGTTTGAGACTGAGTGAAGAGACTTTTTCAGCTGAAATTAGTTTGAACACTTTGAGGACTGGACATTGCATAAGGACACATGAGCGAGCAGAGATGCTGGACATGGAGCAGATGTGGAGGATTTCGCGGGGAAAAGACTGAACAAGATGACGTCAGACATGTGAGTAAACGTAATTTGTTTTACAGTGGTGGAAAAAGTACTCTCTTTTACTCCATTACTTAAGTACAAGTAGTAATACCACAATATAGACATACTCTGTTACAAGTACAGCTTTCAAAATCTTAATTAAGCAAGAGAAGAGAGGTATTAACATCAACATATGACCAAGTACAACAAATAAAAGCATTCACATGCATAATGCCTCATTTCAGAGTGATATATTTTATAATATGTGTATTGTAAATGATTGTATTAAAAACTTGTAATATGGCAGCTGGTAAAGGGTTTTTATGTCTTGTTTTTAATTTAAACTGCTTTATAGTTTGTGAATTTCACAAAGGAATAAATAAAAAAGGCCTTGCCCTTTAAAAAAATAGAAATACAAAAATATATAAGATTCAGTATCACAAGTCTGATTTGTTGAATTACCTACATTTTTATCTGCTGTTGAGTGTCCTGCTATTTCATTTTTGTGGCTAAATATTGCTTTTTGCACCCGCTGTGGTGTTTATTACTTAGTTGCAAGGGAGTCTATTGTTGGTTTGGACATAAGGGCTCTGTTGTGCATGTTGACATCCAATGCAATTTATTTTCTCATGTAACATAGAACATTTCCCCATTTCTGGCCTCAGTGCATAGTTACCTGTAGCAACTGCATGTCTTTAGGGAAAATAGTTCTTACTCCACACACCCTGCTCATAGTCTGAGGTCATCTCACCAGCTGTTGTTGGCATTATCTGGAATATACTTCCATTAGGACTCAGCTAAGCAACATCAGTATCAAAGGTAAATATATATAAAGAGTCTTGATGAGAATATTGCTGATGCAGCATCTGATATTTGCCTTGCCATTCTTCTACTGACAAAAACCAACGTAATACCTTGATGCAGCCACAAGGGGGCGTTATTTGACCTTTTTAGATATAAGAGCGTGCACTATGCAGGCTACATGGATTGTATAAATCTGACATCAAAACATTTAATGCAAATAGTTTGATGCATATATTTTGAAAAAAAAACTCTTAATGTATATATTCCCTTACAGAAATAAGTGCATATAAAAATATGTGAAAATAAAGTATAGTATGATGTAGCTCACTGTACCCATACTAAAATATCTAACATATGTTGCCATTATGTGTCTACTATAACATCAAATACTTGATAGAAATTGACCATGCGAATACATTTTCGTGTAAGCAACCATCGTTTGTCTTTCTCAACACGGGATGCCACATTTTGACGAGCACCCGAGGTAATGTGGACACAAAAACCTTTTAGTTCATCTTCAACGCTTTCAATTTCTAAATGGCAAGCCTGGCTGTTACACTGGTCTAACTGTGATTTCCTCTCTGAGGCATTTCATGCAGTTTCCCACAGCAGCGCTCGCACATCTCCCACTCATTTCCCCCCCTTTTTTTTGTTCTTCTCTCGACTACATGTCGATGGACCTGGCATTTCCCATCTCTTGGGCCCTTTTTACCAGGCTGACTGTCAGACACTTTGAGCCGTTGGGGAAGGAGAGAGACTTTTGAACTTTAAGAGGTTGTTAGACTGAGAAACTTGAAGATTCCCAGTTGTTTCTTCAGTGTGAAAATGCACCATATCGATGAATAGAAATAAAATAGCATTAAACATTAAAAAAGTTAAAGAATATAAAATAATAAAAATACAAATATATATGTAGTCCTACAGAGTGAAATCCCACATTGAGCTGTGTGTACATCAAACAAAAGAAACACCAAAAAGCACAAAAAGCCCGGTGTGTGTTCTCGCTGTCACACACTCTAAATGAATCGGAGATGCCAGAATCCCTCCCACATCTAATCCTCTCGCTGCCCACTTTCCTTTTCAATACCAGTTTATTTATCGAACAAACTGGCATCTAACACCTCGGCTACCATCGCCAAAAAGGCCTGGGCTCTTGCACCCCACTGCAGCAAATAAACCAGGAGGGGGCGGGACAGAAATCCTGGAAGAACAGCTGGGGTTATACACTCTGGCCTGAGAAGCTCGGCTGTTTGACATTGCACTGAAGGAGAATCATGTGTTGACATGATCCCTTATGTCTGAGGGAAGTGCAAAAACACACTGAAACACACACTCTGTTGAAGTCCAGTGACTCTGCAGTCGTGCACCCTCTGGTCACACACTTCCCATCTGTCTTGTGCACTCTGTCGAAAAAGCTCCTGGAGCCTTTGTGTTTTCCCTCTGAAGCTGCAGAGCACCATTACGTTGTTTTTGTTGCTATTATACGAGTTTCTTCATGTGTGTCGCTGCAATGGAAAACATAGCTTTGCTGTATTTTCTAGGGAGGAGTTGAATGGAAGCAAACAAAGGTTTTAAGTTTACCACCACCACCATTCTTATTATAAATATTAAAATACTGCTGAAAATATTTGCTTCCATTATTTCAGGTTGAAGTCATTGCCCTGCAGCGTAGAATCATTTGAAATAAATTAGTAGAGCTAATAGGTTAGTATTAATAAGCATTTGTATCGATTTTACTTCTTTAAAGGCCAGAGAATATATTTATATATATATATCATTTTAGATTTGGGTTTTTTTTGCTAATTTTTTCAGACTTTTGGAAAGATAACTTTCCAAATGGATCCATCTGATTGTATACAATCTAGGGCTGTGCGATTATGGCAACAATCATAATCACGATTATTTGGGTCAATAATTGATATCACGATTATTAAATACGATTATTCATTGACTTTGAAAAAATCCATTTATTGAACTTTAAAACAAATACAAATAATAATTTGAACAGTATCTTTTTAACTGTTGATTACGCTGAACGTATAATTCAACTGAAAAACCAATACAAAAATAAATTAAATAAATGATACATTTAAATAAATAATATCAAAATAATAAATATCAATAAACAAGATCAACAAATATTTTGGAGCGCACTTCCCCAAGCTATTAAACATATATAAATATGATAAATACAAATAAATGAGACCAAAATAAATGAGATCAAATATGTTGTAGTGCACTGTCACAACCTAGCAAAGCTAAATAATTGTTTTTTTCGATTATGTTGTTTTCGTAATTGTGGCAGGCCAAAATCGTAATTGCGATTAAAAATACGATTAATTGCACAGCCCTAATACAATCTATCATTTGGTAGGTTTTCCGAGCTGTTTGTTCACATAGCACTCACGGCCCTAATCATTGTACCTTTTGCAAAAATAAACGCTCTGTTCTTGGCAGAATGTTCTGGTTTATGAAGTATTTCACTTGACTCTAAAATATCAGTAAAATGAAACAACAATTCTGTACCTGGCTTCATCTAATGTCCACTTTTCTGTTGCGGAAATCTATGCAAATAATCTCATTTAATACGATATTTGCATATATACAAAAAAACTTGTAATAGAAATAACATTTGTCTTATTGAAGATATCAACTGGGGAAGATGTACCCTATTCACCTGTAGTGTTATCTTAAATCCATTATACTTACTCCAGAAAAACAAATACTTACTTATCAGGCGTTGACACATGGTTCACATTCTTGAGCTGCATGTGACGCCTCGGGGTGCTGTTGGTTGTGATGCAATCATCAGTAGTCCTGCAGAAGGTGGAGGTCATGTTGATGGGAAACCCTCTGAAGGTGATGTTTCTTTTCACTGTCTGATCACAGGTGGCTTAGTTTTTAAGGCGAGGATGAGGGTTCTTATGATGAGAGATGTATGCTGGGCTTTATTCCCTGAAGGCACAGGATGATTGTCACTCTGAATGTGGTACTGTATGAATTCCTGGATGTTTATTGATATAAACCACAAACTGACTTTAATAGAGTCTGGCAAGCTGTGAACACTCTCTTCTGCATTGTTGGCAACAGTAGCGGCTCTATCTGAATTTGAACTGACACAATGTAATACGAGTCCAGCACATTTTCTTTTCTTTTCAAGTATCTGTAAAAAGTCACAATTGCCAGATGGCTTGTGAGACGCTGCCGGCTCCAGACATTTAACAGATATCACACATCTTCCCCTCTACCTTTTTAAAGCATGGATCATTCATCACGCGTTAGCTTTAAGTGAGGGATGGTACACGTACACGTACACACACACACACACACACACACACACACACACACACACACACACACACACACACACACACACACACACACACACACACACACACACACACACACACACACACACACACACACACACACACACGAGACTGTTAATCAGAGACAGTCAGGGTGACATAGTGTCAAAAGACTGCCGCTGACAAATAATTTATTTCCATTTAGTCTAATTAAAAATGATATTGTCATCTCCTTCTTGAGGAGAGCAAATCTCAGCGGCATAATCACAATAAAGATGCAGTGAGAAATGAATTACAAGAAGGGACAAGAAGGCATATAACCTGGCACACAGAAATAACAGCGTGTACTTCATTTGTTCCGCTGCTGCAGTGTGACATTTCATTTGCAGCATGCATGATGTAGTGTTTGGGAGTAAAAGCCAACTAAAGTATTTAGAGTTCCCGACACCTGTAACTTCCTATCGTTTTCCAGAAGCTATCCAACAAATACAAACTGTAACATTGCTATTCTAACTAGCCTTGGATAATTAAAAATAAGGGAGGTTTTTTCCCGCACTGGATTAGATCTGATAAAAAAGAAGCCAATGTCTTAAACCCAAATTCTCTAATATAATATCCAAAAGGGGACGTCTCCACTGATTGTATAGATTTCTAAGATAAAACGTGCTTTTTTTTAACACTTTATCAATAAAGCATAATGTTTATTTAGTAAACTTTGATCATTTACTTTCAAATGGACTATAAAGCAGGTTATGAATTAGGATGCTAGTTACATTATAAGGTGCTGTCACTGGCACAAAGAGTTATGACAAGTCAACCACTTAGTTACTTAACCATGCTCTGATTTAAAGTCAGCCGTCTGTTAGAAAAGTAAAAAAAAAAATTAGCCATGGATGTGAATGGGTGTCAAATCTTTGTAATTCATTCTTTTGGATAAAGTTAAGTTCAATGTGATATGGGAATGAAAAGGAAGCTGTCACCTGTATCTGTCGAGTTGAAATCCGGGTTTAATGACTTCACATTCAGGCTTTCACTCAGGGGGAAATTACAGCTATTATTAATGCAGTTCCTTATAAGAAGCTGGGAAAATATCTGAAAATTGCAGAAAGGTTCATGGGTGCTAATAAAATAATGTAATTGGTGTGTTTCAGTGATTACGACATGTGCGCACAGGCAAAAATAGCGCACAATCAATGGAATCAATGGTTTCTCCCCACAAAGGGAGAGCATGCAGGACAGTGTGAAGTGTGGTGCCCGCGGTGAGCTGAGGCTGAGGCATCCTGATTACCTGGAGGGGACAGACAAATAACAGGTTGCAAACCCACTTAAAAACCCACCATCACCCACACACATTGATTATAATCAGGCAGGAGCCAAAGAGTGAGGATCAGAGGGAAGTGTTTGACGAGGAGAACAAAGGCATGTAAATAACAAGCTGTTTTCTGACTCAAGTCAAGTAGCTCTTGTTCAATGCAGTTTTCTTGGCAAAAAAACTAAAGTACAGTACAGTGGGAGATGAAATATGGCTGTGTTTGTTTACTGAGATTCTTCGCCCCCCCCTCTCCAAAACCCTTACGTCTTCTCCGGGAAAATGAATGCTTGCAAATGACTCATTAATCTTAAAATCATTTGAATTCCCTTCCGCCGATAAAAGTAATTTGACTCTAAATAACTCAGCTCCTTGGCCTGTGGCCAGATTGAGGAGATAAACAGAAAGAACAGCATACAGGGTACATTACAGATGTTTTATCACAGGAGTCATTTACTTATAACTGATTTGGTCCTGGATTAAGGTTAACAGTGTAGGAAAACAAGTCAAAGGTAATGCTTTGGCTCACCGACATTTTGTTTACACCACGCAATATAAATTAGAATTCAGAGAAAGTATGTTCAAGTTGGTTTGGTAGTATCAGTAGCATCAAATGGTACTGAGAATCATGCATTTTGAATTGTTTTGCTATCTGAATTCCTGGTATCAGGATCTCAAATCAATCATATTTAAGCCTTGGTTAAACTCGCAAATGGATGCCACATGGACAGTTGGAAATAACTTGGATGCTAGTTCGTTTTATACTGTCCACTTTGAAGATGCGTTCCACATATGGCCAGTAGATCGCATCGCTATTACTTGTTGCTGAGTGGCCGTTCAGACTGTTCACGCTGTTCACGCTGTCACATATTACAGCTGCATCTGCTTAATATACGTTACGCATAATCACAGATGTTGAAATGATAATTCTGCCCTTAGCGTTCAGACATGACTTTGAACCTTTCCATCTCACTTGCTGCAAGAAAAACAAGATCTGGGACATGTGTTGTTTAAAACATCTCTGGTAAAATGTCCAGAGATTTTTCAGGTACAAAGTAAGAGTGGCAAAGTGGCTATTTCAGGTCCAAGAGCTCAGGATGTCCTCTTCACAGTCGGGTTGCTTTGGAGTACTCTTGCCCTCTTAAGAGGTTGGAAGAAAGTGAGGTAACTGAGGGTAAAATAGCTGCTTTGTGTTTTGTCAAACACATCCTAAGTATCAGTACAAAACATTTCGATTTATTTCCCGAATGACTGTATTTTTAGCACAGTGATCAGTTGGAAGCCATTGGTAATGCTGCAGGCGTGCAGGCTCAGGAAGCTGCAGTCTCGTCGTCTGAATTATGACTCTTTCCTCATAAATAAATCAGTTTCTAAAGTCACAAAAAGGAATAAGATTAAATCATCACTCAGCATTGAGAGTTTGTGTTTTCTGAAGCCCTCTCCCAACGAAAGTCCTTTGAGCATATAAGGCATCTTTTATTTCTAGCATACAGAGGATAATGGAGAAGCACAGGCAATAAAAAACAGATTTAACAAGCATGTGAAAAGTCAATTTACAGGAGGAAGGAGTTTTTAATTACTCTCCTCTGGTGAGCTAAACGATCGCCTGCCAACAAACATGGTGTCATTACAAAATGAGACAGTCAATATGAGCAGGCTGGCAGACAGACAGTTAAACAGGCAAACTTGCGTTGAAAGTAAGAGGGATGGAGGGGAAAACTGCTCTGCCTTATTTCCATAACAGGTCTATCCTTTAAAACAACACGATGTGAACACATTAGCGAAAAAGCCCTCTGTCAAAAAGCTAGTTCCTTTTTTTTTCTCCTGTGTTGTTGCAGCAATGAATTCAGAACCACTGCTGAAGGCCAAAGACATTTTACTGCAAGACGCATTAAAAAAACAAAAAGCCATTATTGTGTTCCAAGCCAAGAAGGTATCTGACAGTGAGAACATTAGCTTGATTCATCACTTGGGAACAAGTCCTGCATCCGCAAGGACAGGCATCTCCTCTAATAGAGATGAAATTGCAGGTGAAATGGCGCCTGACATAGCTGCCATCACTTTGAATGTTAATGGTGCTTGAAGTGAAAAAGCATCATAAACTGACGGCTGTTTAAAGGTGTGAACATTAAAGAGTCGACATATGCATCTTTCCTTCCTGTCTGGGTAAAGCTGCTTTGTTCTAAGCTAGCTTAAAGGCAGCATGGCCAAATCTTTTTTCTGACAAATTGGGCCTGGCACTAACATGTACGACAATTTAACATTTAGCAAAAAGGTTCCCATTATTTTTGACATAACGTTTTAGTGTCTTTTAACTCACTGTTTTTGTTTGCTGTTTCTGTGCATTCTCACGACTCTTATCAATATATTTTTCGGCTGGTGCAGACATCTGAAAAAGCTCAAATAACCAACTGCTTGTTAGCCAACTTGCATAATCCATAACAAATCTTGTGTTGCCAAATCAAATTGGGCTGTGTGTCTTAGGTGTGAAACAAATCAAAGGTAGTTAAAAACAACCCACACACACCCACACATCCTTTGCACACACATAAGAAAGAACGATAGCGTGAATATAAGAATTTCTAAATATATGACAATTACACATAAACCATAATCAGCTATGGTTTACTAATGCCTGTTGTCACACATGGAACAGATGGTGAACCATTAACTGTAATTAAACCTCATGTTCTCTTTGTATACTATTCCCCTCTGTGTCACAGCAGTATGGTTCCAGTTAGGTGTTAACATTGTGTGTAGTAAATTAAAAAGTGAGTCCACAAGTAGGAAATGTATGTAATGAACGAAGAAGAGCTATGTTTGTTATCCTGGTCATGACGTAGTAGATGTATAAATTGGCCAAATGTAGCATAGTTTATCTGTCTATGCAGAAAGGTCATCGTAATACATTTGAATTATATTTGTGTTGTCTGAGCAAAGATTGAGAAAAATGAGCAAGACGGTGTTATCGTTGCGACCTGAGGCGGATTTTAAAGCTGTCTTTGGGATGCAGACGACCTTTCCACTAGTGTTGGTAAAGAGGTGCTGGTCTAAAGAGATCTTGACTCTGAAGCCTTCTCTCTTTAAGAGTGAAACACTTTAGCAGAATGTGAATCCCATATTTTTCTGTATAGCCTTTTTGAAGCAGTTTTTTGTCTCTGTTTTTGCACATAGCACATTGAGTGACAGAAATATTTCTTGGCCCCTTGTCAGATATTCTGCCTGGGGTCTGTTTCTTCAGACTAAGTCAGCCTGTTTTCACTTGTTAGGAATTTATTTCCTAGAAAACAAGTAGCCGTCTAAAATGATGTTAAACTGGACTAACTGACGAGGTTTAGGCTGTGCCAGAAAAACAAGGTGTTAAAAAGTGTAAGTGTCCAACAAGCCATTGCTGTCCAAAACAGTAATGTTTAAAAGGAGTGTAAAGATGGCCATCATAGAGAGGGGGAGATGCGATGTATCAACATGCCGCAACGCAGGTGACCTACACTCGTAACTGTGCCTGAACGCATCCTGTGCCGACAGATAAAGCATCACCTGCTTTAACAGACACACCATAAGTAGACTTTAAAAATGGCTAGCTTAGCAACACTAAGGCTAAAAACACTCTCTATAGAAGCCAGTGACACTCCATTTAAATTACTATATGCAGTGAATATGTAAATGTATTTGATTGTAATACAATCCTATTAAAAAATGTGGTTATATCTGAGTCAATACTAAGTAATTAACTTGATTGTTTATTTAGATTTTGCATACTGGCCGATACAACAAGAATCAGAGGTTGTAATTGGTCACTGTGTTATGTGTGTCCCATCAGTGAAAGACACAGGAGAATAATAGGTAAAGGAGAGCTTCAAAACGCGGAGCTAAATCAATTTGAGGCGACTTAATTCAAGAGACTGTTTGTGGATTTGTTAGGCTGTGAAAGTGCCCATTCATCCTCTGTTTTCCCAAAGAAACTGTATAAACATTGCAAACAATGCCATTATCTTCCCTTTGAAATTTCAGGAAATTATCATATTTCTTTGAACTTGGAAAGGAACAACTCATTTTGGGGCATTTTATTTCCACAGCGCTGAAATTGGGATGTAGTGTGAGTTCTGAGCTTGACTGAAAAGCTCTCACATGTTTCAGTAGTTCCTGTACATATGGCGCGACCATCTGGAGGTTTGATCCTGTGAACTTCCAGTCATGCACATACAGTACAGAATGCAGATCATACATGCAAATAGTCTGTAGACGGGTGTAAGTGCATGCTGAAAATGCACATTACAAAACATATTTTCTTATTCATTGCTGTGTCATATACAGGCATCTTAATATTGCTATCACATTCGTTCTTTGGCATATTCTAACTCTGATAACCCAATTTCCTCTCAGGGAACGTTGAGTCTTTCTGTAATGATCAGTTTTCAGACATGCATGAAAGACCCGTGCAAAGTTTCATGTTATCGCCTGACTGATACCCCTCTTAAGTACCGCCTGTTACCGAGAAGTCGTAAAACCACAATTCATCCACTCAAAAGCTAATTGTGAGGCATAAGCTCATTTTAGCTTTGACCTTCTAGCCCAAACGTTTTAAAGAAATGAAGGCCAGACATATTTTGCTCATCGAGTTTAAAGACGTGCCACAGTTGTTTTTTCGTCTTCGGAAGAAATTGGGCAAAAATAAAAGAGCAGATAAATTCTAAATTTGCGTAAGCTGTCGAAGAAAGAATGACATATTGTGACCTGCCGTGCCTTGCTAACCAACTTTGAGAAAATTAGCAAAACAAAGTCATGAACAAATATTTGAAGCAAACCAGGCTTATTGACTGAAGGAATTCTATTGGCTATGACTTGTTGAATAACAAAGTTAACCTCAAGCATGATACTTACATGAAGTTAAAGGGCACAAGCAAAGATATTTGCACAGTGAAATAAGAGCTCCGGCATGTGACTTGTCACTCGTCGAATGCTAACGCTGCTGTAGCCGAGGGCAGAAAGAAACACAGATCTCATCTAACTCTGGTCAAGAAAGCATTTCCCAAAAATATTTTACAGATCTCTCCTCAGGATCAGATTAATATCTGTGAAACTAGCTTCAGGAAATCATGTTTTATTATTGACTTTCAAATCTGCATGGTGAAACAATTCCAATGAGTCAATATTTTGCCATGGAACATTTCTCAAATTTGCTCTGGCACGTCTCAATAGACATAGGCCATCATTTGCTGGCAGATGGTTAATCCCTGACTTGTCAAAGATCCACATTTCATAAACTCTTTGCTTGTTGTGTTGACTTGTCTGTTAATATCTGTTTTTGAAACTAGGCTTTGTTTATTTCAGTGGATTTCAATTCTGACTGATTGCAGAAAATAAACAATTTGTTCCATTTTCTCTCAGTGTGGGTGGACATTGACCGATTCTGTACATTTGGGATTATATAACTGCGTTGTATTCCTTCAGCCTATTCTTTAGAGGGAAGTTTCAGGTGCAACACTCTACCTTTTGCTCATGTGACTCCACACTTTCAGTCCCTCGGGCACTGCGCCTGTCAGGATGAGTGACTGCCTCCCGCAGGGCGACTCGGGTCCACGGCACCCTGCTGGATCAGTCACAGAATGATGTTTCTCTCAGGGGAGTAAAACAACGTTTCATATTTCATGTATAATTCTGTGTCTTTGGGACATTTTACTTATGGAGTTATACTGTAGAAGAGATTTATCAGCAGTTCTATCAAAAAAGAGGTATAAACACATTTCGTGACTGTTTTAGCCCAATGCCAAACTTGATCTCTAGTTTTGAAAGGCTTTCATGCAAAACACTGATTGGGCCTCTTGGCATCTGCTGTAAAAATTCTAAATTGAAGTCCAAAATTCCTCTGTACTCTACAAGAAAAGATCATTGCGATTACCTCTATGTTTTTCTATGTGGATTTAGGGAGGGGGGGGGGGGAGTATGCCAGGTAACCCTTTGTCCATTAGCTAAAAGGATGCATTTAGTGACCAAGGTGCATTTATTGTTCCGTCACATTTATTAGATTTTTAAATGAGATTCCTATAAATAAAATCCAGTTATTAATCTTAGTGTTGGTGACTTGTGACCCAATGTTAAACAACTGTATAGTCACAGTCACTATGGAAGAACAAAACACAATCCGTGCCTGTTATATTTGTGTTTATGTTCCATTTTGACTCGGGAACCTTTGAGGTGAAAGTGAAACTTTTAAGAAAACAAACGTCTTCCACTTAAAATTGTAATTCCTAAGCAATAAAACACATTGAAACCGATGCAATAGGCTTTCTTAGCATGACACTAGAAATGTTTTCTGTATACAATACTATAATAATAATGTAAATAACAACATAATGTGGTATGTTTGAATCCCGCTTCCCCAAGAAAAGGGGTTATTTCTCTGTTTTCCAAAAGGTGTCTATCTTCTCATATTTAGGCAAGAATCCCTCCCTACTAAATTGTTCTTGTCTTCTACAGCTTCCTCATCATAACGACAGTCTGTGTTTGCTCTTCACATAGTCATCTCGTTAAATATGTCACTCAGTCTGTACATTACTGTATACACAATCACAAACTATTTTCTGGGGTTGTACCGTCATAAAAAACGATGAAATCTTAATTTGAAAACATCAATAGGAGCTTGGATGACGTTAGGAACATCCCTGCGGTGCACTCAGGTGTGATGAAGCTAATAGCATGGCTGCCAGCTGTCAAGCTCTTGAAGTGAGACATCCGCTCCCACACTGCCATGAGAAAATCTCACGCCGAAGAGGCTCAGATCCATCCCATCCAAAATATACGTTACATAGGTTTTATATGCACACAGGACAAAGTCTGAACACAGGCCTTTCCAAAATCATAAAACACTTTTTATGAGCATTTTATTTGATTAAATATATGACAATATTGTTGCATCAAGTAGCATTTTATTGATGTAGACAAGCAAAGTTCTGTTAGAGATTCATTATGTTAGAAGTTAGAAGTACTTCAAAATGGTAGTACATGTTCTTAGTTACTTTCCCACCTCTGATAATCTTTCTATTGATTGGAGTGTGTTTTCATTGCGTCTTTATCATTGGAGTCTCTGCGTGAAGCTTCTTTTAATCAGCACCTAATCCTGCTGCTTTGATGTCGCACTGAAGGGCGCGTTCATCTCTGGGAACGAGGACAAACCCAAACCCAAGGGGCCGCATTAAACTCGATCTGAGAAATGCTTTGGAAGCTCTGAGGCATGTGTGATATTCTCAGCCTGTGCTGTCTGTGTGTATTTCTAGGCTACAGCCAGAGCGCATGTCAAATCAGTGTGATTTATAGTCCGAAAGTATGTTCACCTTTTATTATTCCCCTCCGTTTTTTCACACACATTCTCCCACATTTCTGAGGCCAATAGACTCTCTTAGAAATCAAAGACCAGCAGTGAGCAGGACCGTGTCACCGAGCATGTGGTCTGGCCTCGGAGATCAGCATTTTCATAATGAGGTGTCAACGAGGATGACGGATGAGGTCTCTCCTCTCATCCTCAGTTTGGACTCCAAGGTGCAGAGACTTGGCAAACAGGGCCGGGAGGAAATCAGAGAGCAGAGGATATGTGGGAGTTTCTTTCAGCGTGACTGCGTCGCATGTTTTTCCATCTCTCCCCATTAACACAGACATCAGGTGTGACGCAGGCGTGAAGATGTGCCACAGGCCCCCATGTTACTGCCAGTATCAATATGATCTGCTAATTTATTTGGTTCTAATTAATTACCTTATTGCTTATTCTTTGTGTGGTGAGCCAGTACAAGTATTAATTGGCAGTGCACTGTAGGTAAGACCAGGTTGTTTCACTGCAACATCCTCTTTGCCTCACACACTGTCTCTGAATGTCACAGTGGTTTCAAGTATGTCTCAGCTACAGGTGTGTGTTGCATACACAGAGCTCTGTTTCTTTGTCTTGAGCCTGAGATTCACTAGAAGGCCATTGTAATGACATGATGCATAATGAATGAAAACATCACATTTTATTCATTTCAATCATTCATATTTGCCTCATAAAGAAAATGTACTGTCTGGCAGATGTTATCGGTATAAGCAACTCTCAGAAGCCCCCGTTTTCATTTCCCACCACTTTCTCTCCCTTTTTCTCAGCAGATTCCTTCTGTTTGAACACTTTCATTGTAAAACATTGGTTTCATAGATTTACAAATCGAATCCACTGCTCATGCTCGCTCACACACACACACACACACACACACACACACACACACACACACACACACACACACACACACACACACACACACACACACACACACACACACACACACACACACACACACACACACACACACACACACACACACACACACACACACACACACACACACACACACACACCGTCTGCTATGCATTTTCTCTTTTCAGTAGTTGTTCATCGTGGTGTTAATGTTCTGTCTTGTATTTATGTCTTCATACAACATGTTTCCTAGTGTTCAGCTAGTGGCCCCTGGCATCATTAAAACCACTATAACTATATGGCAGTGTTTACATAGCCGGATAATTGGAGAATTTTACCTCCAGCTATGCCTCCGACACTTATTATGACCCTTCTCTCATTAGGATAATTAAAATGAGGCAAGACTCAATCAAATTACCAACCAATTATTGGATTCTAGACTGTATCGTAAGTAACACGGTGTCAGGTTGGGGGAAATAGGACCCAAGTGCAGTTAAAAATACAAAAAGGTTTGGTAACAAAAAGCGAGCTTTATAAAAAAAAAAGCCCAAGACATGAAAAACAAGAAACTAATTAACAAAAACAAAACCGGGGAGCACGACAGACAGGAACAAACTTACAGACGGGAACAGGCAGGAGACATGGACAAGCATAGAGGAGCATAGGCGAGGCAGGGAACATGGACACGAAGAGACGACAGGCAGCATGGACATGAAACGACGACGAACAGACATGGAGCACAGGGGAAGACAAGACTAAATACACAGAAGGGTAATCACAGGGCAAGACACAGCTGGGCAGGGGAGGCAGAAACACAAGGGCAACAGGTGAACACAATCAGACACACCAGGGAAACTAAAGACAGGGAGGCAGACACAGGAAGTAGGATCAGACAAGACACAAGGAGGAAAACATTTCAAAATAAAAGGTGGAAAATGAAAACAACATAAATCCAAAACCATGACACACGGAGTATTCGTGAGAACAAATTATCAACAAGATGTTACAGATGAGGCCCCTGATGTTGTCACAATAATGATTACTGGTTCTGTAATGATCGTATTAATCTCGACCCTCATGATTACGCTCATTATCGGTTATGGGGAAATAGTCCCTTAATGTGGAGCGGCTACTTTTAGCTTCTATCAGCTAATGGTCTGTCAGGATTATTGATTTATTTGTCAGCGCCTGTGAATTTTTCCTTGAGGGTTGTCTATGTTGTGGCGCAGGTTTATACTGTTGTTACTTCATCTGTAATAAATACTCTTCACTATATCTACTTGAGTTTAAATAAATTGCATCCTGCCCACCAGATACATTTCTCCTGAGCTTCAGCCCATTAACTAGGTTTGCGATTTAGTGCATACATATCTTATACTTAGAACTCCAGAGTCTAGCAGTTTGGATACTGAATATATTTGTTATGTAAATTCATGTTGGCTTGGGCTTTGTCTGAAATTGTTATTGTATTCCCTCCCTACTCCCTATATGGGTAGTAAACACTCAGTCTATTACACTATAGTGAGCCGTTTGTGCATCTAGAAGCAACTTTCCATATTGTCACAACTAATAACAGCCTTTTATGGACTACAAACAATTGTAGTCCATAAATACTGTAAAAAGTATGCTCAAAGCTATCATGGTTGCTAGCTGGAAACATGCTAAAGCTAGAAAGTGTACTTTTTGGTGAATTTCTTCCGGTATTTTACTGAAAAATGTACATCATGTCATACAACTAAGTCTTACTAGAAAGCTTAAAACGTTTCAGTTTGTGAAGCAGTTTATACTGTAGCTGTTAATGTTCCAACGCTTCTAAAATTGTAGTGACTTTTCAAATGCTTTGACGTAAAATCTGCGTTATACAGTCAGAGAAATATTCAACCAAACAGCCTTTTTGGTTCCTTTGTTGCCAAATTACCATAAGAAACCACACTTTTGATTCATTGCACATGGATCATACCATGCCGAAAGACGTCAAGAGGCTTTTAGCCTGATTATTATGTGCACTTTTAATTAGGAAGCAGTATGCTAATATTTCTAACAGCAAAGACAGAACATCCATTTTAAATCCAAGTAAAACTTCAAAGTCCTTTTTAAAGCTTGCACGAAACAGCAAAATTATCATGTGAGGAAAAAATCCTATTGACAGTAAATTTCCTTTAAGATAATTTAGAATTCTGTTGGGTTCTCAAGCCTGCTGCAACTTGAGGCATCAATCACATAAATAGACTTTTCTCCAGAGAACTACTGTGAAGCAGAGTCTCACGGTGGTTACAGTTTTGAAGATACAGCTTAAGGTTGACCCTTTGCTGGTTGGCTCCAATCAACTCAAACACACAACATGTCTACAGAAAGGAAAATAACTGTGCCGTGCTGAAGATGAGAGCCTAAGCCTGTTACACTGACGCTTCTTCACACTTCCCTCTGGTGCAGGAAATTAATGCACAGCTCTTGCCAAGCATAGCAAGCTGTTGGTCCAGGCTTGGAGTGTCTAGGACAGACAACACGAACGCCAAATAAAGTCCCAACCCATTACTATTAGCTCCCATAACACAGGCCGAGTGATGACTTCCTGCAGTTAAATGGACTCCGTGCCAATCCCATTAGCAAACAGAAAACTGCTTGGCGAAGATTCCCACAAATTGTCAATTTGGAATTCCATGTCTTGTCTTGAGGCGGTGACACGGGAAATTAGCCTGATATACACTATATATTTTGTTTGCATGCAACGTTACATTCCTCTGCACTCTACTGTAAGTCGTGCTTCAATTTTAGCTTGAGATTTAGCTGCCCCCTCTCAGCTAGGAAGATGTCAGACTGTACCGGGTAAACTGTCCTTTTCACTTCAGTTACTGTTAAATGACATTTCTCCCATACAAAAACCTGAACCATCAAAACTTAAGGACATCATAATGATTGTTACGATAAATCTGTCTGCTTCGGGCCGACATTCTCAAGGCGGAATCGTCCAACTGAAGGTTTTCTTCAACAATGGGTCATTATATTTGCTAATGGGAGTCCTTAGAGCCATCAAAGTGAAAGGACAAGGTTGACAACTTGATTGTCTCGACTTCAAATGTCACTTTGAATTTGCCGGTCAGGAGTGTTAACTGAATTCCAAAGATTGAATGAAGGTTGTTCAACAGTGTGCTTACCCCAAAGCCATAGTTACTTTTTTGCTCACTGTATTATTTAACCATTGTATGCACTGGATTTGTCTGGCATATCTAGACCAGACATATGTATAATGCAGAATCGGCAGGATATTCAATACATATTGGTTTAATATTAACTATTTAATCAAGGGTTTTCCGTTAGGGTGTGCCACTTGGGGAGTGCAAAAAGCAGCAGGGTCAAGGTTACTGAGGTCATTTATGTGAGGTTCCAGTGTTTCTTTTGTCCCATTCAGAGCAAGAGATGTTCTTAAGGACACATGTTGCTGTTAATAAGACGTTGTTTATACTTAGATTATTCGACTAGTTTAAAAAAGGAAACGGTTTTATAATACTCATATATTGAAGACTAATCACACTTGTCTAATTTAGAGCTCATGTTGTCTGATCTAGCTTGATTGTTAATAATGGGTTGCTGAAGACCCCGAAGTGGCTTGATTTCTGACTCCTGTGTTCTGTGATAGAGGTTAATTGCTTATAGAAAATAGGAACAAACAGCACCACTAACATTAGCTTGTTCTACATGAAAACACATTTTGGCACCACGTTTGGCTCTTTTACCAAAGGATAAAGACACAATAAGCTCCCGTGAAAGAGGTTGATATTTCCGTATTTGACCAGCCTGGGTTTGAGATTGTATCCTACCCTTTCCTGCTTTAGTTTAGTCCCTCTCTGAAAGGTGACCTTTCTCAATGCACCCTTCACATTTAGGATCTATATCACTCCAAAGGTAAATTGAAAACCTTTTATTATTTCTGGATTATCCTCCCATGGCACACTGAGCTTTCTAGCACCTTTCATCAGGGCGCCATGTTCTGCTCACACAGAAAGCTGGGTGAATTACACAGAAGAAAAAATAAATAGAATAATTTATGGCCTTAAGGCTTTTATAGCTTTGCTCACAAAAGAGCTCTAAGAGTTGAGCTGAAAATACCTATATATATACTCCGTCGTCTGGAAATGGGAAACTACTTAAATCAGCTTTTCACTAACGTCCATAGCAACACATGGATTTATTATACAATACAGTCCCTTTCATTCTTTTATGCTGTTTGGACCGAGGCTTCATGCTGCTCGGTATTATGCTGTACTTTCTCTTGGTTCCCAAATGCAACAACCCCTGCCTGTTTACAGATAAAAGCAATAGGCCATATCATAGCTTTAACCTGCTGATCAGGCCTCTCAAATGGAAAGAGCCAGTGGTTTGTGTTGCATGGGAGGAAGAAGAAGGAAGAGAAATGGACCAGGGGTTAAGAACACCTGCTGGAGGGTTGGAGAAAAGATAAACGAGCTGTCTGTGTTGCTGGGGGGGGGAGTGGGGAGTGGGGTGCGACAAAGAAGCCTTGTCCATTTTCTTATACGTTACAGTGTTGACTTCCATTACTGAACCCTGGCTGAAGGCGGCCATGACAAATGGTGTAGGAATCGGTAATGGCATACATAACACAGTTGGGGCACCTGCGGCATGTGGGGCGGACGAAGCACGTTGTTAGCTGGAATTACAGATTACTTACTGTAACAGTGTGGAGCTTTGTAGCCTTACAGGTGTTGACTAGCTGAGTAACATCCAGTACAGCCAGACAGAAGTGGTGATGGTTTGCCCTTTTATTTGCTGTCTTGATCTGGAGCACAATGAAGGCAGTGGTGGTGAACCAAAACAGTAAGCACATTACTGGTGTAAATAATAATGACAACTGAATTCAAATGAGCTGCCTCAGTCTCAGGGTTCAGGTATCACAAATAGAATTCCACTCTCACACTTCCAAGCCATCGTTAATGTTATTAGCAACACCTGTGCTTTCCTGACGATGACTAATAGCGCCCTGTGACATCATCAGCGTAATGCGATGAAACTCAGTGCACCCGCACAGCTGGTAGTAATTATCTGCTGTCTCCTAGCATCTCTACCTGCTGATAGATTTAATTAAAAACCAAAAACTGGAAAGGTTAAGGCTTTTTTATGGGTAGGAATTCTTTCTTTCATTTTCTCATTATCTGTGTATTTCCTGTTCGTTTTGTTCCAAAAGCCCATCCCCAAAGTACAACAATAAAAGAGGAACCTACTCACGATCCCTGATATGATTAAAAAGGGAACTAAGTGAAAGTACTGTACTTAAGTACCATTTTGAATTACTTATACTTTACTTGACTATTTCCTCCTCCTTTATAATTATTATAATACATTTTAAAGCGATTTGTTTTACGTTTTCCGTAATGCAGCATCTCGAACGATTTAACTGTTTATGGTACAAAGAGGAAAAAATGATCTTATATTTTAAAAAGTAAATAATTTGTGGTTCAGAATGTAACTTATATGCTACTTAATGAAACATTATAATACAAATATACATATATAAATATATTTTTATCACATTTTGAAGTACTTTGACTTTAAATTGGCTTATAGTATTTTTACTTGAGATTTTGAAAACAGCAGTTTTTCTAGCAGTATTTTTAAATGAATATATAGGTACTTTTACCTTAATAAGAGACCCCAGTCCCTATCTTCCACCACTGTAAATATATGAGGTTTTTCTCTTCCTCATACCCAGAGAGTATCCTCTAACTGATATCCATTTCAACAGCTTTCATTAATATTCAGGGAACATGGCGTATTCCTGTGTGCGCTCTCGCTGGGTAAAATATTTAAAAAGCCTCATGGGCTTGTGGACGGCCCGAGAAAAAAACAAATACTTTCTGCTTCTACACAAGTCCACGTCTCTGAAGGTTAAAAAAAGACGAGCGCTGTAAAGTTATGGCAGCTTCTGTTGCTATGGCAATCACTCCTGAGCCTCTTACTCATCCCGGTACGAGATTGTGCGAGTTTGAACTTCCTCAGGGCTTCTTGTCCGCCGAGGAATTTGATTCATGTATACGCTGGGGAAGCGGACTTGCCATTGTTTGTTGTTTTATTATTCATCTGCCTTTTTTAGTTCCCTTCGCCGAGTACTCACAGTCCAGCTCGCCTCTGCTTAAGATGTGAAAGTGTTTCAAACTTCAGTGGAGAGCGAAGAGTCCAGAGGCACATATAGCCTACTGTTTATCACGCTGCATATTTAATACCAGAATCCATTTTTTAAAGATAGTTTTTATGCCTTTGTCTGAAAGTTGAAAGCCCTAGACCTTTTTATTGAAGAAATCACACATAACATCATGTTTTTCCCCAATATTTATTTTGGTTAAATAATGGACATTTTGCATGAAAATACTGCACATGTAGCCAGTAACCATAATAACTATATCAGACTGGATATACAGTGAAAGCAAAACATCACAAACATCAATAACCTCACATTTAGAACCTTGCACAGACATGACAGTATTTCCTGTTTCAACTAACAGACATTTACACATATTATAGTATTACAATGTAGCACGAGCAGGCACCAGATGTGGTCAAATGTAAAAAGAATTCAGCAGAGACTGCTTTAGTAAACATTTAGCGCGCACACACACAGACATCTTTCACCATCAGGGAAGGATGTCCAACACCATAAATACGATTTCCTCACCTCTTGCTCAGTTTGTTTACCGTTTCTTCTCTCAGAAGGCTGAGACTTACATGTTCACACTTTTCCTCAAAAGGTGTGAGAAACAACTCAAATCTTCCCGTAAAGAAAATCGAGAAAAGAAAGCTAACAAAGACACAATTTCCCTTTTTTTCAACAAGGAGGTACTCTGTAAGGCTGAGTAAAACATGAACATGGAAACCATTAGCTATGTTTCTCAGGTGCAAAACCTGTAGACCAAAAACAAAATGTTTCATTCTGTGCCTGAGGTAAAACTACAAAAATCACTCGCCATAATTATGAATTATTCCACAAGAAGAACAAAAATACAAATCCAGCAGAGGCACATTTTACGGGCAGCCGTTCCCCGGGAAGCCATTATAAATAATTGAGAAACAATTTCTTCTAATTTACTTATGAGAGATTTGTCTACCGGCGGGAACATCTCCCAGCAAACACTTTTCAGGAATGAAGAAAAACAGCTTTGTTTGTGGCATTTTTAAGTTTTGTAAGCTTAAAACGACTGTAATTATTCAGTGAATACATAAAAATCCTCCATAGTACGAGCAAAATGATAATGAGCATCTTAAAGAACCGGCCCCATGAATCACCACAGACATGACAGGGTGTCCGCGGGGTCTTAACAAGTATTAAAAGTTGATGAATCAATTTAGCGAAAATTAAGGCTATTAAAAAGTATTAAACGGCATTTTCCAAGGTATTACATTTTGTAGCTTGTTTTCAATAACTATATAAATTGTCCAAAGAGGTTGTATTCTACAGTCTGCCTGAATGTAATCATTGCGTAGGTGTGTAGCGTGATTCTTTGTAGTTTATATATGGCATCCCGTTGGATTTGACGTCATCTGAACAGGACATCGCGCGCTCACTGCTTGATAGCGCGCGAAGGTCCGTTTACGCCGGTTGTTAAACAACATCGTTATGGGGAAATGCAAGTCTGCGTCCAAATGGTTGGACGATAAGGAGGAAGGACACTCAATACTGTATATAGTAAATGTGAGGTAAAGTGTGTCGCCAATGTAACCGGTTAAAACTCGAAGGGGCGATGAGGTCTTAAAATGTATGGAAAGGGTCTGGTCTTAAAAGGTATTACATTTGACTTCAGGATTCCTGCATATACCCTGCATGAGGAGGATCCTATATACAGAAAAGTGACATTTATGAAATATGACGCTACAGTTGATATGTTGTGCTGTCCCTTCTTTAGTGTCCCCTCGAGACGGTCACAAATTGTTCCACATGTTTTGTTTGGCGTAAAGTGTTTTGCTCTTTTTTTTCCTTGTGCCGCCTGGAGCGCCTAATGGGATTCTTGTTGAGGGAGGTGGAGATAAGAGAGGAAGCGGCTGTGCTCCCGTGCCTCCGTCTCATTTCACTTTCAATTTGCATCAGGCACTGTTCTGGGGACAGGGTAGGAATTTGATTCCTCACCCCTAAAGTGGATTTGTCTGTAAACTAACTTGGTAAATAATCAATTACTTTTGTAGCCGGCTTTTTAAAGATAGGTTTACAGTACTGACCAGAGGACTGCAGTGGTGGAGGTGCTCCATATATCCTTAAAGGAATAATTAGACATATTGGATTGTATATTTTAAGGTTGTGGATTTGTTAAAAAGAAAACCAATCGCTCTTAAATTCTCTGATTGCAATTGCGATATGATCTGAAACATCATTGAACAGAAATATTTAAAAAAATGTAAGGATCTGGAATACTTCATTTAGATATTTTCACATATTACTGCGATTTGGATATTGCACTTGTCCATATTTTGCTACAGTATATCAATAATCTGATATATTAAGCTGCCCTAGTAAATTGATACCGCTAAATATGAAGCTAAAGCAACCGTTAGCTTAGTAAGTAGAAGCAGGGGGATACAGCTAGCCCTACGGTTTAAAATCCCAAGTAAAATGTCATTTAATCATTTCTAAAAACACGGTACGGAATTGTGTTTTTTTTAATACCGTTTTGTGTTGGCAGGGTGGTTCATTTAAACATTTTTAAGGTCTGATAAACTTTCCCTTACTCCAACTTTACAAACAAGATATCACGTGTAAGTTATTAAGCTAAGGAATACTTTCTTAAACTTTGGACCGAGGCGAGCATCGTGGAGATTTGCTGCTTTTTAATAATTCATAACCTGCTGGCCTGCCGAGGTGAATATAAAAACTGATATAATATTCAACAAAAACAGTTCATTTTAGAGAGCAAATCTCTACCTCTCCGGGAGCTTTTACCAACACTTTAGATGAGCAAGGTTACCTGAAAATGTATGCACTGCTCATCCATAATGCACCGAGATGTACTTAGTGAAGGTATGAATCTACAGGCAAAGAAATTACAAAATAGCTCTGGATAAGAAGCTTATAGTTATTATTTTTACTCAGCTGTAAGATCCTTAACCATGTGTTGCTCCAATTTGTAACACAAAAAAAACCTGTAAAAAAATAAATATTTGATGAAAGATAAAAGTGCACTAGTGAAAGAAAATCCTGACTAAATTCACGAGGCTGGCTCACAAAGATATGGAAATTGCCTCCTGCCTTAATTACAAAAGCGCACATGGAGTGCAGGCCGCCAGATGAGGTGTTTACAGTCAGCCTTCATGTAGGATTTTTGAGTGCCAATTGCCCTCCTGCCCCCTCTGCCACCGCCTGTAAACTGCTCTCGGACAGCGCTGGGCGCCTGCTAATCTAAGCTGTCACCCACACGCCATTTCCATTGATGTATTCATACGCCTCTGCACTGACGGGGATAAACAGGAGGGAGGTGGGTGTGTGGGTGGGGGGCTGCAGGGACGTGAATGCTCGGTGATGGAGGACATGAAGAAGAGGAGCAGACTTAAAAGTGATGAAATAACAGCCTTCACATGTAGGTCAGAAAGTATTACATCATACTGTTTAACACAAATCCAGATATTGTTGAGTTGTAGCGGTAACATTCAGAGTCTTCTTTATATATTTATACAATGTGAAAGTGTTCACTGCAACAGTATCATGGCCATATTTTGGCAGAATTGACTGACTTCAAATTAGGTAATGAGTCATTTGTAGTTTCATCGAGAACATCATGTCCTGTTTTTAAAATAATATCAACTGCTTGCTTATGGACCTAGAAATCATGATACAAAACAAGTCTATCTTAATATTGCAGACAGCGGTAAGCTTAATTAGCTAATCCTACTTTCCATGTTATTTGAATGCTTGATTCAGCAAACAAGATCTTTATGCTAAGCTAAGCTAACCAGCTGCTTGCTGTTACTTCATATTTAGCACACTCTCAGCAAGTAAGCGAATGGGCTGATATCCCAAATGGTTTGTCTCGTAAAAAGACTGTCTTGAACTATCATTTTCCTTTACTGCTTTTATTGTAATCGCTGTATTTCTATTATTGACAAACAACTCTTTTCAACTGTACAGTAGCTCAGGTTGAGTTCCTTGTCTCGAATGAAAGATGCTATTTAGGTTGTTGTTGTTGTTGTTAACGATTTGAAAGGCTCAGATGTGCAGCGTCAGAGGGGCTAGTTTTCATCAGTTTTCTGAAGACATAGCCATGAGTTTTGCAGGAGAGGAGAGGGTCCCTGAGAAACACCTCGTTAGTCTACGCCTGGAAACGGGCTCTTTGTACTTAGGTAATGTTCAGAGTAATTGGCAGCACTGCAGCGGAACGCAGCACTGGTACATAGAAGACACCGCAGAGATAATTGAGCAGAAAAGGTGAGTCTGACTTAAGCACTTCTCCGTGCCATGTGTAAGCAGGGGCAGACTGGAGCAACTGGCAAGTGCAATCAACCTTTCATAGATTGACTATGTGCGCAACAACTCAAATTCTGATGGTAATGTCTTCATCAGTATTCAACAGACATGTGTAGCAGTCGCAACAGGAGACTTTAGTTTGACGTTCCATGCTGCAGGGTGGTGCAACGCAAGAAAATGGCCAGATTCAAAACATTCTCATTTGTGCTGTGCCAAGAAAAAGGCTACAGTCCTTAGATGTTTATCGTCAAGATGAACCTTCCTTTTCAAACTGAACCGAGAAGCGGTGCTGCAAATGTTGGCGTAAGCAGAAAATATGCTGTACACACAAGAAGTGATGAAACATAACTCAATAAAAGCGAAACACTAAGTCAGCTAAGCAGGAAGTGTGTCCACTGTTCCCTTTTGAAATGTTTTGGTATAATAGACTGATTACTAAGAACCCAATGATTTTCAGAGTGGCCTTTAGTAGAATAATTCTGATAACTGCGAGAGATGCCCTGAATGACTAAAGATCGAACCACATTAAACACAAAAGGAAATTAAATCCATACTGATTCTTTACTGAGGTAATGAGTCCTCCTTGTTCAACAGTATGTCTCCATCAATAATATACCTTTGGCACAGTAAGAACATAAAGACAGTATTTACAAGTACACAGGATTTTTCAACGTCGCTAAACTGTCCGTCAGCCAGTGAACAAACTACCATGACAAACCAAGCCACACAAAGAGCACAGGCACTTGATGTTCTCTTCGGGATGCAACAAAGCGGATGCTGCTGATTAAAAAATAATGTCACTAAACCGATTCGCTTCACATTCTGCAACCATGCATGCAGAACTTGAAGGAGACCTTTGCGAAACAGCTTCATAAACCAGGGCAGGGACATTACTCAGAGAATGACTCATATCATATTAAGATGAAGATTGGAGAAAACAGATGGTGCACACAGTAACCCCTTTCCCCTGACACCGACTGATGCAAACACCCAGCTTTGCTTGAGGCTCAGCAGGTGACGGTGGTGTAGCTACATTTGGACATGGAGGTAGCCATGGACGTGCCCATGGAGGTGGCGTTGATGCCGTCTTCTCCTCCCTCCTTCTTCTTGCACCACCAGCGACAGAGCCGGTTGCGGCAGCAGCAGGCGAAGGTGGACAACAAGGCCTTGCGGAATCGCATGTTCATGAAGCAGTAAATGACAGGGTTGACGCAGGCGGAGGAGTAGGACAGCAGTTGGATGAAGGAGATGGGGGCCCCTGAGAGGGCTTTGGAGGCTGACTTCAGGTCGAACGCCTTCCAGGTGTTGGCCGAGTACAGCGGCATCCAGCAGATGAAGAAGAGCGCCACGATCACCATCAGCATGCGGATGACTCGCTTCTTGGCCTGCAGCTTGGCCTCCGAGGTGTTTTTCCGGGCGCGCTCAGATTTGGCCTGGGCGGCGGAGAGGGTGGGGAGCTCCACAGCGGAGGTGGGTTTTTTAGACACCTGGATGTAGCAACCATCGTCGTCATCGTTGGATACTGCAACCGTCTTTCCTACACCGTTCTTCTGGGCTGTGGAGGATCAAAAAGTTTACATTTGAAGAGCTTTGGGTGGATTTCATGGGGTTACCAAGAATTAAAGGGATAGTTCAGAGTGTTTTAAGTGACATTTGGATAGTCAGTGTTTGGACCTCCGTTCACTTCCAGTTTGGAGAAACCGACAGGTGTAGCAACACAATGGCTAAGCAATGTACTGCTGTGGAGGAGGGCAGCGGCTAAATAGATTTTAGCCACCTGAAAGAAAGGGCCAGCTAATAAATCCAGATCAATGTAAGAATACACTGTATTCACCATATTTTCACTGCTTTGCCTTTCAGTCAGACCTGTCCTAAAGGTGGGGAACTGTCTGTTTACAGTCCTCTCTTCAAAGCCATCATACTGGATTGACAAAAACACTTTTCTTTTTGCTTTTAAATCGATGGCAGAAAATGTATTAGTTGTAACCCTGGTGTTATTGTGTGCCTCTAGTTAATCCAAACTATCCCTTTAAAATGCAAATTTAAACTATAACACAAACAAACTAACTCATCAAGGCAGCGGTGTTCTTTTCAGTGGAGGCTGGTGGATTAAAAAGAAAGCATAAATAAAAGCTTTAGTCTCTTGTGCCAGAGGGCTGTCTGACTGCAAGGTTAAGCGGTGTAAATATTCAAAACATAGCATGGTGAAGGAAATAGATTAACTATAGATTAGTACCTCATTCAACCCCACTTCAAAACATCCTAACTTTCCCTTTCACACATCAAATAATGATCATTATAAATGGGAGGATTAATTACAACAAGAACAAAACACTGCCTAAATACCAAAGATAAAAGTTCCCCATTTGCTGGACAACAAAGAAATAAAACATCATGTTAAGCCGTAGATAGCAGCTGCTACCGAAGGCTATTTAAGATCATCTCAACCTTGATCAATCACACACAAGACTCCATGGAAACAGTTACGACAGCAGTTATAATTCACCTTAAGGGACCCTATTTCAGCTATAACGAAAATTAATGGAAAATACTAGCTGTAAGGCTGCAGAAAATTCCAAACACATAAAAATGACAACTGAGAAGAAGTCTAATTTTGTACATGACAGGTGCGGTACCTGTAGTTGCGACAAAGTATGTCTCTGCTTGAGGCAAAACAATAAAACGTCCTTTCACAGTCATGCTGCATTATTTGCTCGCCTGAGAATGGTGCAGACGTGTATTTAATGGAATTCTATCATTACTGGCAGCTGCCATGTTTAACCAGACCCTGCTTTCGAATGTCATTCACATACTAATCTATGAAAGTGTAAAAGATGTTTTCATCCTCAGTGTGAATTAAATCAATGCAAGCTAAAAGCCTGTTGCAGTTTGGATTGGAGTTGCGATGGTTCTCACCGGCAGGGGTGCTCTCTCTGTTCTGGCCCACCTCAAAGTGAATGCCTCGGAAGAGCTCTCTGGAGATCAGACCGTAGGCTACAATCATCACAACTCCCGGGATGAAGAACAGAGTGAACAGCAGCAGCACATACCTGAAAAACAGCCAGAGTGGAAAAGAGAAAAACAACTCAGAGGTGTGATGGTGTGCAATCAACCCCTGAAACCAAACAAACACATCTGATTTTTTAGCTACTTTCTTTCCTCATACGCCTTTGGCTATGTTGGGGCTGCTGGCGGTCTTGCAGATGGTTGACCCCTCCCCACAGCTCCATTTACCCCCGTGGTGTCTGGCAAAAGGTACTGCAGTATCCCAGGCCAGTTCTGCCCCTTTACCTGCGGGCTATCAAACTCTTCAGCATCCTGTGGTTTAACCTTCCTACTCTATATTTGATTTTTTTTTTGCTGCATATTTTTGCCCTGCTTTAAATCCTTTTTTGATTTTGATTTTTTAAATGTCCGTACATTTATATTGTATGTACTGAGAAAAAAAGGGTGAAATGCTGCCCTAATTTATTTTGCACGTGTGACCAGGCACATTGTGTACGCTGCACACAAACATTAAGTGTCGTTCATGTCCTCCAAACACGAGACTACATCAGGTCTTCATAGTTTGCAAAGTGAGGCGGGCCAGTTGGACCAGTTAGCTACTGCAGGTGTTAATGTTAAAAAACACTACGTTCTCTAAGAAAGTGTTAGCCATCCTGTTTGACTGACAGAAAGCTTTCAACACAACCTTGCCATTAACATATTGGCAGTTTACACAGTAACAGTGCATATTGACACATAGGCTATAGAAAGACTGTTCTCAGACGTCACACATGACTATACATAACAGGAGACATCACCAGAAGATGTTTCTGTAATGACATTGTTAAGTACGACATATTTGGACAATTGAGAGACGTTCATGCTGCTCCAGGCTGTGTACTCGGCTGTTTTCCGATCATAAATGTTCAATTGTTTTCTGCCACAGAAAGAAAATAATGATCATGGTGCTCTCGAGGGCCTGGGTTGATGGCACCTCAAAGAAAAAGAAGTGAAGTGAGTTAAGTGCATAGAAACTGAAGCAAATATTGACTGAGGAGAGTTTTTCAAGAGTGTACAAAATTCAAAGGGCTCAGAGCCTTTGTCAGTCATTGACTGCAGAAACCACTCTGCAAATATTCTGTATGAGACATCTAACACTTTAAATGTGCTGTTAAGGGCAATGAATGACTTATTAAAAAGATACAAGTACATACTCTATTAGGGCCAGAAGATAATATTTAAAAGATCCAGATATTTGTTCATTTTTTATTCATTTGGATATTCAGATTTGAGATTTTTTAGGTTGTGATTTAACATTTCTTGTAGGAAAAGGTGTCAAACTTTTGTGCCTTAAATGAGACAAAAATACATGTTCTGCATCTGAGCCGAGAACAGCTACATGTGTGTCCCTATACGCATCAAACGAATGAAACCTTTAAGTGAAAGTGAACTGAAGGGAGCATCACCATTATGTATCAGGGAAAAACTATAAAGAGTAACCCATGAATGAATACGCTAAAGAACCTGTACAGGTGTCACTTTGATCGGAATAAATCTTTACCAGACACATCTCCACTTTGATCCGTCATAATCTCAAACGCACGGATGTCTCTGATATTTTAATGTCTTCCTGGACAACCCTCTGAACTCTCAGCCCCTCTCTTTCACTCTGCATTCAGTCAAAGCCTCTCATCAGATAGCTGTTTGATACTGTGGAAAATGTGTTTGACAAAAGCTGTCGGGAAGTAAACATGTAGGAGTAAAACCAGAAGGTGGATATCTGATTTTGTTTTGTCTCAGAGAGAAGCCCAGATGGACGGCATGAATATTCATATCTGTGTACTGTTTCCAAATCACCTGAATTCTGCATGATTATCAACAGGAAAGGTGTGTTGGGTTTAGATTCATAATCAAAGGAAATAATATGCATATGCCTGACACTACAAACACTACCAATAAACACATCCTGTTGTGGGGAGATGAGGGAAGTGGATCATTGTATAACTTTGCAGAATTTTGTGTAATTCTTAGCCGGAAAATATGCAATTTTAATTGTTTTGTATGTAACCCACATAATAGCAATTTTAACGTAGTTTTGTTTGGTACCAAGTTGCATTTGTTATTGTACGTAGATACTTTGATTAGTTGGATTACCATGACATTTTGTACAATGAGCCCGATTCTTCCCTTTACATTGACATCATTATACGTCCGTCCAATCTTTTGAATCCTTCACCCTGGATTTAGACTCTCAGGCTACAGACAGTTTTCCCCATTTCTTGGAGGTTTTTAGAGGGCTGTACAAAGCCTGAGAAAAAGTTTACAGCAATGACTTATTGTTTTAAAAGCCCTGAAATATTTTATGCATTTTTTTATGTAAAAAGATAATTTTGTTAATATTCTCAGAAAACATCAGACTCAATCAGTGAAGCACAGACCTCTTACTTCAATCAAATATTTTTTTTAAATATATTTCATACAGATTTTGGAAAATAGCTCAAAATAAGGTCTGTGGTTGAGACACATTGAAGAGACAACGTTTTGTTCATCAGCAGTGACCCCACTGGTGATCTTTGAAGAGTTAACGTGTCTGAAAAACGATGGTTGTTAACAAGTGGCTGAATAGGACTACAGAAGTTGTCGAGGCCGTTGTACGTAAAACAAACGCTTCAACTTGTACAATTTGAATCTGTATTTTTGAATATGGATCTTAAGTTGGCGTGACGTTGAAGCAGCGACCCTGCTGTAGTTCGTTTATAGCATAACATTAGCATTTTGCTTCTGGCGATTAGATTTATGATTCGAAAATTATAAAAGTAGGGTAGACATGTGGATATTATCCGGCTGAACAAAATATGATCGGTCTCTTAAATGTGTGTCAACCACAGACCTTATTTCCAGCTATTTTCCAAAATCCTATGGAGAAATTGTATTGGTTTTTGGTGAAGGAACCGGAAGGAGTTTACTTCCGGGTTTTAGGATGCGTCACTGTGGCACTCTATTGGAATCATATAGTGAGCCAGCTTTGATGTTTTTATGCAAAATTACATCTGGTCAAATTAATATGTTGTTATTACCTAGTGAGATTTGCCTCAATGAATACGATAATTCCTCCCTCTGGAGTACCTCTGCTGCTATGATCATTTGAATGTTAACTCCAGTGTGCGTGAAATCGTCAATGCACACCATGCATGAGAATGATTACAACACTGGAAAATCATTAAATTGACAAAATTGGATCATTAAGCACTTCATTGCTCTTGAATAATGTGCTCATCATCTCAGACTATAAATGGATGCTCAAGTGAGTCAGTGCACGGCTTCATTAGGTAAAAAAAGAGGTGTCATTTTTATAGAGCAAGAGGTAGATGGAAAAGGTGTTATGTCTCTTCAATCCAAGACTCAAGTCAAATACAGCCATGATGGGTAAAAATGGAACTGTAAATTAAAAATGGAAAGGTCTTGATGCTTAGCGACACATCTGGACTATTGACTTCTGAGCCCAGATGCTCTCCTCCTCCTCTTCACCGAGCAGACTCATTAACTGGACTCCCACAGTCTCATCTTTCCCCGAGAAGATTTACAGTTTGATAGACAGTCAGAGAAAAGAGAGCGTTGGACCACAAAAGGCTGTCAAAGTAGGGAGATGTACAAGGCTCTGCCATGTTCTGCTTCTTTCTTCATTTTAATTGCGCAATCCTGCAGGGCCTTATGTTTTTTATGGACAGATCTAGGAACATCCCTGAGTAGTATTTCCCATGAGGCTCTAAGAAATCTTGTCTTTGGCTATGTATCCATCTACTTGGGGGGGTTTTAGCCACAAAGCAGCATGTATCGGTCCTCAGAGGGCATGTAGAACGATGGATGGCTTTCCTAACGCCGAGCAATCCAGACTGTAGCAGCAATAAACGTTTATCTCCTGGCCTTTTGCCCAAGCTTAACTCTTCTGCCTTTTTTTATTGTGCAGCGAGGAGCAGGGAAATGATCATGTTAATTTAAAATGATGGCATATCACAGACACAGACATTATCTACAGTATCTTAGTCTAACGATATCTCTATTTTCCGTACCATTGACTCTGTTTTTTGTTTTTTTTGCCCATGCTAAATAATGGCTCTGTTTTTTACTGCCACCTCCTAATTATTTCATTAATCTCCCAGAAACCACCTTTACAGCTTTAGCCCAGGGGTCAAAGCATTACATGACAAGATTTAAGAACTCTTTTATCCATCATTAGCTAGACTCTGCCCCCCCCCCCCCCCCCCCCCCCTGGCATATTTCTACTTGGATAGTTAGACGGATAAATCCTAATGGTCCAGTCACTCCATGATTTTTTTTGAGGCAAAGTCTATTCATTGGAATAAATAATAAACAAATCCCATCTTACAATGCTGACCTTTAAAAGTGTCAAGGAAGGCTTGACGTCAGAGACCAACTTCCACAAGCTATAGTAGCTAACTGACAAGCTCTGCAAGAAGTTGCTACGTCACTTAGCTCTGACACAACACTTTCCTTTAACTGCAATACCATTTGAATTGACTAATGTATTAAGTTCCAAAATTCCCCAAAACGAATATATTAGATTACCTATAGCACCGATGCAAACTCACATGGTAATGCAAACACTGTTTCAATTTACTGCCCTGCTGAAAGTCTGTGGAGGAAATTTGAACAGTTTTATCCAAATAACCAAATCAGCAAGCAATCTATGTTCCCACTGTGAGCAATCAGTGTAAACGTGGTGTGATTTCACAGCTCTAAAATATGAAGTAACTTTCTGCTTGACGATGCAAATGATAATTACACAATTTCACTGCATTTAGATTGTTTTCACACATTTGGAGCCAGAGGCAAGCAGATTGTTTTCAATTCAGCAAGTGATTCAGTCTATTCATTTCTTACTGACTCTGCCCTGTTGAGATTATTGAGGCACTTCCACAAAATAAACAGATGTTTATAATTGAAATCAAATCAAAAAAATGTTTGTCTAGCTGATTAATGTACCTATTCCTGCCAGAAAGTAGTCCCCCCAGTACTTACCACGTCTGCTCAGAGGCCCCGCTTGGCCAAACGAGGCGACACATGTGGCCAACAGTACCATTGCTTTTCGGGAAAGTCTTGATGGCACTGAACACTGGGTAGGGCACCATGACTATTAGCGAAACCACCCACGTGGCAGCGATGACGCGGTAGGCGTGGGACCGGGTCTGCCACGAGCGAGACTTCAGCGGGTTACAGATGGCGCTGTATCTCTCGATGGCAATGGCCACAAGGCTAAAGGTGGAGATGCTAACTGAGATCCCTGCAGGAAAGAAAAGACAACAAGAAAAACAATTAGAGAATTGTTCTGGTAGTCTATTCAGGACTTCTAAATCGGCAGCCATGAGGCGTGGCCGTGTCTAAAGATAATTAAATCTGCCACATTGTGCACATAGTGCATCCAAACATTTCAAGTAAACCTTGCAAAATATTTGATTAGCTGCATGTGAAAGCATTTGCACAGTAACAAATATCAAAAGATACAGTAAAGCCTCATTGACGACAACTCAAATAGAGTAGCCACATTGACTTTCAAAGACAACACCCTTACCATACAAGAAATGTTTGTCAAATACCGCAAATAACACCGCCATGTCAATCAGGCTTAAACTCTTCAACACAGTTCAAGGCATTTGGAATATTAAATCTATTTCCCACAATAGGGTTAGCACCTTTGTAATTATCCAAGGACACTGCTCCATAGGGTTCAGTGCAAGTTAAATTCCTTCAGAGACAAGGCCAATTTTAATTTGCATGTATGAATATGCATAGTCTGCAGAAGGGGAAAGCAAGCCTTTCGTCTCAGGGTGAGGCGGGCTGAGACAAATATATATATATATATATATATATTTATAAACCCATACCTGCAGCAGCCCCCGGGAATAAATCAGCACACTTATTCTCCGTCGCCATGAAAAGCAAACACATATTAATCCCCAGCCCTTGTTTTTTTACAATGGAAAGAACATGTCCTTCACAAACCATACCTTTGCATTACCATTCAAGGAAGGAAGTCATTATGCATACTCCTATGTTCATGTTGCGACTCAATCTACAGCAGCCATATTAACTATTTGAGTGGTCTATGACTATACAGAACAGTGCATTCTCCGGGATCAGCCTTTGGCGGCGGTCTTTCCTGCAAACCAATCCTTTTCATTATGATAAGCGTTGTTATCAGAAGCTAAAAGAGTAAGGGGTATATTGTCAACTGCAAAATGTGTAACTACGAAAAGAAAGGGAAATGTGAGAATTTGATGTGGAGTCAGATATAGAACGGCTTCATCATATTCATGCTCCTACAGAACAAAGGAGCTGACTACTAGGGATACTCCAGAACAAAGAGAACGTCATCATCACGAAAAGACGTCTGAATGCCTTTTATGCTCCGTGAGCAGACCCAAACTGAGACAGAGACTCTGCTGTGAATTATTAAAAGCATTTCAGCTCTTTGTGAGAAGGCAAACTTTTTGGATTGCTGCTCCACTTACATGAAAGCTGACAGGATACTGCATCGAACCAAATTCACTGGCTTTAAACTTGGGGTTTTCAAATTGTGAATCCTAACATCCAGAGAGCGATGTGAGGCACTGATAATCTATGAGGTGAAGACGACTAAAGTTATATGATATAGCACGTTTACCAACACTTTTCAGTTTATTGCAGTTTGCCTCAGAAAAAGTACCGCCTGAATGCTTAACTAATTGAAATCTCAGCATGATCATTTTAAATTGTAACATAACAATCTCCAAAGCTATGTCTATCTCTGATGTCGTGAATCACAGATAATGAGAATGTCAATGATTATCGATAAATCCACTCACAGAACAAACTCCTTATAACTCCTGAACTTGGCTGAGAATCATTACATTTGTATTTTCCTTTAGTAATTCAGTGATAATTGTCAGCACTGGTAACAACTAATGGTCAATTGAATGGCTTAAAAGAATGGGTTGTTAAAATGCTCCATAGTAGAACACGTTTTTTCTATTTTGGTCAAAGAGCCTTCACTGTCTACAGCAGTAAAGCCTTCCGGAATTTTCCATGACACAATCCTGTCCGATACCAATCAACTAAAATAGCCAGCTCCAGCTCGGACTGAGCAGAAGGAGGTGGGTGGCACAGTCAACAGATGCGGATCTCAACAGTGCACCGGCACTGTGTGAGTCCTGCACAATAAGTCTCGCACACCCACACGTCTCTTTCAAGTGCTGAGCACAGGCACAGACACAGAGAAAGACCAAATCACACACTGGGGGTTTTCTTTTGTTGATGCTTGAAGGCGGTCATGCCCAGCCGCAGCGCCGGCTTACACTGATTGTGAAAATGCCGAACGCAGAAAGGTACGAATGGTTTGTCTTTTCCTCAAAGGAACGATAAAAATAATGAGTAGAAGATGAAAGACAAAAAGCATTATTTATACAGCACTTTTGTAAAGTGCTGTACAAAGCAAACAGACACACTGCAGGATTAAAAGACAGGGAATTATACAGAGAGCATTACAAACAATTGTAGGTAAATGCTGATAGTATTATTAAAGAAACACTTTTAAAGGTCTTGCATAGAAGAAGTTGTAAAGGAATTGTTTAATGAATGTGAAAAAGCTTGTTCACTTCTTTCAGAGGGTTAGACAAGAAGATCAATAGTAGTTTATGTGTGTCAGGTAAATATGAAGCTACAGCCACAAGACTGTTTAGCTTAGCATAAAGACTGGTAACAGGCGAAACCGATAGTGTCTAAATGAGTCTACTACATGTAAATGGCAACCACACCTAACATTAGCCGCCTTTAGCTTAGCGGTGGTGACGCAAAGCCAAACAACCGTGATGTAGTTTGTTTATAGCCTTACGTTAGCATTTTACTTATAGCAATTGCATTTATGCTTCAATAACATGTAAAGATTATCCTGCAGAACAGAACATGGAAGTACCAAATCCCAGGTCAGCCTACAAAAATGAATGTATCCCTGCAGAACTCTTAATGGAAAACCTATCAACGTCACTGAAACTAGCTAGTGTAAAACTTCAACCCTAGTTTTGTTGCATTCTGTTATTTTTAAAAGACAACTTTGAACAGGCATATAAAATAAGTCGTTCTTTTTTAGCAGAACACACATTAAAATGCAATTTTTCAATGCAGGAGGATACATGAAAAAGAGGCGATAGATTAGCCCAGGGAGCCCTATTAGACGTTGGATCCTGTGTGAAACAAAGCCACATCTCCAAATGAGCGATGTTTTCAAACCCTACACTTATAAAGACTGATCGCTCAGAGGTTGTGCACTTTCATACTGAAAGGAAGTGCACTTCCAGGTGATCTATGGCACTGATACCGCAGTGATTTGAATTGATGACACAGTAAAAGGTACGCAGACAGCTCTAAGACGAGTGTGCATCTAGTCTGAGGGATTATGTTCCTGTCCAGGAGCATTATAGGACCTGCATTCATCAAACCTCTCAGCACCTCAGTCCTGGTTCACATGACAATTTGTTTTATTACTGGAAGGGGAAGTCAACACTGATAAGAGATCAGCGGCAGTGATAAAGCAATTTGTTTGGCCTCTGAAGAAGAGTTATGGAAATCTTTAACACATTTTTAAATGGACCGCAGCAACTGTAGAATGTATCAATACTCTAGAGGAGGCAGGCAGCTCTTCAATAACACTGCTGCTCATGTTGGACCCATTATACGCATGTCTCTATTTTTGTTGTTATTGTTGCAGAAAAAGTATGTTCTAGTTGAGTTTTCTGACAGCCGTGCTGATCAAAGCTTCACCCCCCTTGGAACCTGGCAGTATTGAGAGGCTATTCTTAGAGGGGAGGATATTCTGCTGTGATTATGAACAAGTTGGAGCCAAGTTAATTACCGGCCAACTAACCGACTAAATGCTCACATTTTGCCTCTGCGCTGTATCTTCTCTCCTCGGGAGGAAGGAGCTCTAATCCTTTTTCTTGTTCATTAAGTCGGGCGAACACTCCACACTTCTTGATAACTGGCTTTTGAGGGAAACTGTGAAGCCTGGAGTCGAGGGTCTTTCCGCTCACCTCAACCCAGGGGGAAAGATTTACATTCCTCAGCTGAAACTGCGCCTGTTATTTCTCAGCTTACACCAAATTCTCCCAGGTTGCCATAAAAAGGCAGAAACAACTCTACAAGTGGAATGAATGTGCTATGCAGACAGCACTGAAAAGTTTGCGATAAGCCACAAAAGTTCAAATACATTATTCATACTGCACCTCTGGGGGAGCTGACACACTAAGTAAGTTAGTGATTGCATCATACGATCAGCAAGAAAAACACAAACATGGATGAATGTGTTCGAAGGCCCTACACATACATAACTGCACGCGGAATATTACAACATCGATCTGGTAACTGCCAGCGAAACAGTAAGCGGGCTATTATTCACATGATTATCGAGCGAGGGACAGATAGATGGATGCATAGATGGACAGTGGAAGGATGGATGGCGTATTATATGTCCAAAGGGTGTGTGCTAACGGATGAGTTTGCAAAGGATATATGAGTTTGCCGAACAGGTTGAATGAGTGAGGATGGTCAAGATGATCCTGTGTATTGATTGGCTGATGGAAGGCCTTGCTCATGAGATGCTCAGATCACAGGGAGCTTTGATTGATATGGATTTTACATGCTAGGCTGATATTTGTAGAATATAAATGAACAATTTTCACATCAAGAATTACAATGATTCTGGGTTCACTGCAAAGGCAGAATCAGACATGCTGTCATTCTGGGGCTGAATTACTTAGTGGTGGAGCCATGGTCTAGAGCAGGGGTGTCCAAACTACGGCCCGCAGACCATTTTGAATCGGCCCTCAGCAAATTAAAAAACTTCTGCTTGTCTTATATTGTACTTCTTAAATATATATGTTCAAATATATTACACAGTATTCATGTGTTAAATCGCCCAATTTTCAAATAAATTCAGTCAATTAAAGTTGGAAACATTTTCTAACAAATCTAAGCTGATAAGAAAAAAGCCCCAACCTTGAAATATACCCTTCATATTTCCTCTTATGGTAAGCAATCTGAGGCTTCTGTTTTAAGGAATGAGCTGCTAACACAATAACTGAAACCCTCTGGAGAGCTGTGAAGCATTTTCAAGTATCAAGAATAATTTACCTACATCGGATTGAATTCTCCAACTTATAACTTAACTTATGAGGCAATATAACTGACTTCTAGTGAGTGGCCCAGCCCTTCGTATGTTTTTCTGTATGTGGCCCTCGGTGGAAAAAGTTTGGACAGCCCTGGTCTAGAGACAAATGTGCTTGGACTACAAACGCCTCTTTTTCATGCCTATGCCTGTGACAGCCATGACCAGTGCGGCGGACTGCTTGGTGAACACCATATCTCAAGAACGCCTTGAGGGTGTTTCTTCAAGTTTGGCACAAATGTCATGGATGAACTGATTAGAATTTGTAGTTGGAAGTTTTTGCCCATAACGCAATAATTAATTAATTGTTGTTAATAATGTCCACAAGGTTTAGTGATGTTATTTTGGACTAGCATTGAACTGCAACTCGGCTGACAATTTCTTTTTGCCATTTTCCATATATTTCACAGGATGAAGTCCAGTCCTGACATGCAACGAAGGTCCCATCCTAAGGCCAGAATTGTTGAAGGTAGGTCATGCCTGGTAACTAATCCCAAGGCCCACCAAACACTACTGTTTAAAGGTCATACATAACAAGATTCAGAACGTTGTAAGAGAATTGTTAGAGAATGAAAACTATGGGCAGAAAACACGAAGCAACACCAAGAGAGACTGTAGTATTTGTGAAAATTGCTGCTTATACCAGCTGAATAAAGCTCCTTTTCTGTTTGTGGGGTCTTGCAGGGTTTCTTTCTTCTTTGTACAGTAAGCTCTGTGTACCATTTACATTTGAGTCTATTCAGAGTTGAAGGGGGAAAACTAGTACTAGTGAGCTTTCCGACTGTCAGTTAGATCAAGACTCTGGAGGCCAGCCTTTCCTCCAGAGGTCGGAAAGCTCACTAGTACTAGTTTTCCCCCTTCAACTCTGAATAGACTCAAATGTAAATGGTACACAGAGCTTACTGTACAAGCTTTAAGAACCAGATAATTTGCAATTTTTGTTTAAAGTGCACCTATTATGCTATTTTTTAGGCAATAGCATAGGTCTCAGATATATAAAAATATATAAAAAAACATGTCTATGAAGTGTTTTGCTCAAAATACCAAACAGATCACCCATTCTAGCCATGCCTCATATCCCTATATTTCACTTCCTGTTTCAAAAGTGCTGATTTGGGGTATAAAGCTTTAAAAAAAAAAAAGGAGAGGGCTGAACTCATGCGGGACCCGGCAGCTACTGTCTAAACTAAATACTGCCGTGATGAAACGCCATATCATGGATTATCAAGGATTATTTCTGAAACAGTATGGAGCTCAAAGGCTTTCTCTCTTGCCGGTTATACCACAAGGTGAGTTCCTTTTTATTTGCTGCTTCTTCACACACATGCTCTGTGCAGTGCAGGTTAGCTCTGAGTGTTAGCGATGCTAATGTAAACATGCACCGACCATATTACGTCCAAAGCAGTCGGGCATTGTTTCTGATAGCAGTTTCTGATAGGGCCGTGGGTGTAAAGCCAGCCTACATTTCAGATATTACGTCATATCGGAAGCAAATCTGGATCGACACACCGGGGACACACATTTATGTATAAAAGACATAAAAAAGTGCATTTTGCATGATAGGTCCCCTTTAACATTTATTCTTTCGGGGGCTATGGCTGCTAATGGGTCTCCCCATCATTTTATCCTTGTTGATTGAATCTCAAATACAGCTCTTTCATCATCTTTTAATTCAAACCTAGACTAATGAAAGTCTTAAACATCGCAGATAACATTGTGTTGTTGCTGTTCTGAGGTAGCTGATAAAGGAAGTATCACATATGCAGTGGAGGACATCCAAGTCATTATTCACAGTTTAAAGTGATTCATTGTCTAAAAATCATTACTTATCAGTTTAGCACTTAACTTGAATATATTACAAGTTTACATGAAAAGTGTTGGACAAAGCGGACAAATAACTAAAGGTTTGTGTTTTAAAGTCTGAGGATGTTGCCCCCCCCCTCCTCCTCCTCGTTCTTATCACAGCTCAGAGAACCCAGTAATTGAAAAGAAGCCTTTCCTCACAGATGGTGCATCGCATTTCCTGGACTATAATAGGATTGCGGACCTCCCCGTTCAATAGCTCTGATCAACCATACCAAGCTCAAAGTGAGGCCGGGAAAGTTCCTTTGCCGTGTCTTGCCGGTGTGACTCAGACCTCACGTGGCACCTTCACTCCGGCCTGATGGGAGCCAGCTCATCGCTCAGTCACACTCCTGAAGACGTGTGACTGCTCGAGCTCTTTGAGCATGATGGTTACCCTCTGACAGGCAAAATGAAGCCCCTAGAAAAGCCTGGCGTAAAAGCTCTTGTAAGATATCGAGCAATTTTCCGGCAGGATTCTAAAGCCGGAGCAGTTTCTGATCGGTTGACAGCCACAAAAAAGTCCATATTTCTGTTCTGGGATAATATGCTTTTTAACCCTGATCATTCTTTAACATAACAAATGGATTAATTTCATCTTGCCTTTCCCGACAGCTCTGTTCAGTGTGATTAGGAAGATAATGGACCAATTTCCTGCGACTCATAGCATTTCATTTAAGAATTGACTGTGACAGATAACAGCCAGCCTGGCTTTACCCAAAGGTAGCAAAATCACCCTGGCAACAAACTCTTGGCAGGGAAGTGAATTTTTCATCCTCACCCATAAAGTAGGTGACGGTCTTGCACATGGCCGCTCCGAAGATGAAGTCCTCCAGGATGTTGGGGATGAGGGTGAAGGGCATGCAGAAGACGGCCATCATGAGGTCGCTGAGCGCCAGCGACAGCAGGAAGGAGTTGGTGACGGTCCGCATGCGCTTGTTCAGCACCAGGACCACGATGATCAGCAGGTTCCCGAAGACGCTGACCAGGAAGATGAGCGAGTAGAGCAGGATGCGGAAAGAGTCCATTTCTGAAAAAGGAAGATTGGAAGATTGATCAGAATCTTAGAAACAAAGGAAGCACATTTGTCGAAGTGAGGTACACAGCTTCAGATCAATGAGAAACACAGATTGAATTCTGCCAGGAATATTTATTTATTTCATCAAAACCTCTCTGTGCCAGTTTTTCTGGGTTTCATGAGTCACCACTAAATGTTTAATGTAACTGGGAACAGAAATACATGTAAAAAAGCAGAGGACAAATAGGAGGCAGAAGAGGGAGATACTCGCTGACAAAAGACTTCCTCAAGAGACTGAACATAATCAAATCCAAAACGTTTTCTTCATCTGTATGCAGGTGTCAGTGCTCTTTCTTGTAATCATTCAAGAAACCCACAAGATAGCGACACCTCGAATAATAAAATAAGATGTTAATATGAAAAAAATGACATCAATATACGAAGAGAACATGCTCAGGTTTTTCACCTGGGAAATTACACTCCGGGCGCTAGTGTCGTACCAGACAAAATAAACATTGCATAATCAACAAATTGTGCTGGTGACAATACTTTCCTGCTCCGGCTGTGAGCCAAATTATAATTAGCAGCATAATAATCAGAAAAATATGAAGACAAACAACATCATGATCAGGTGGTGTCCTGGGAAACGAGCTCAACATGGAAAACAAATATGATAATTAAAAATATTTAAACATCTTTCCTTTTCCTTGTGTCATAGCAATAACCCAACATGGACAATTTCTCTGTAGAACAATTCCATGTAAGCAAAACTATGAATTTAAATATTATACACATTTCAGGTTCATATTCGTATTTTGTGCTTCTACTGTCACGTACATGCTTTCATGTTCAAAAAGTGCGTTTAGAGACCATTTACATGCACAAAAACCTTTTTAACACACTACAGGAAAGGAAAACCCCCTCAAAAAGCATCATAGCCTCTTCTGATAAAAAACAAATATAGTTTATTTACATGGCTTCCTTGTTTTTGCCACACAGTTGAGCATCAGTGAGAGCATAATGCCAGCCGGAGGGTTTTTGGGATGCTCCCTTCACTCACTCGCTTGTCACTGCGAGTCTGTGTGTGAATGAGAGTATCTAACAGGACAGGGTCAGGGCTGGCCATGATGTAAGACAAGGACTTGGAAGAAGGCTAAAGGTCCTCAGCACAGCCTGCAGACACAGAGCCAAATGTCACCTTGAAGGCAAACATGCTCATGAGGAGAGAAACAAGGATTCAAACAGTACTGTATGTGCCATCAGAATAGGCAAACTAAAAGGCTTTACCATGCGGTTATTCCATCTAGACTTTGTATTTATTTAATAACCGTAAAAACGCTACGAAAATACACACTCTCCCTGCAACTCATAAACACACTGGCCTATTTACAGACATGATTCCTGAGCATTGTCCTTATGAATAAAATAGCGGATGTTTTTAAACACCTTTTGTTAAGCAATAAGACGTTATTGCAAGTTTCGTTTATCTACAATCTGCAGAGGAAACGACAAAGATAAAAGCAGGCGGGGGATTTAAACCTAGGACAAGAGCAGGATGCATGTTAATCACCTCTGCCGTCAGAGACACCCAGTCCCCCTCAACTGCAAGTATGAATTATTCCTTTGATGAGAGAATCCTCTGGGACCAGTTCCATCAGAAGATTGACAACGCGGTCCAGTTAATCTAAGCAACATCCCCCTTTGTTTCACTCACTGAACGATACATTTTAAACACAGGTGACAAGAGTTTTGATTTACACAAAAGCATTATGGGGAATATGCATAATCAGCACTCGCTTGGGAGACTTCCTACACAAACACAGAGCAGGTAGCCCCCACTGGCACCGCAGCTTCTTTTATGTTGGATCATAAGCTAGTGGAAATGGAATTATCTATTCATTGAGCACCAGCTATGTTGGCTCCCCTGGGCTTAAGGACTGCAGGATAATTCACTTTCGATCCTTTGACTCCCCCAAGCGTGACAGCTGCATTCAAATCATCTATAAATACATGCCGATAGAAAGATGGCCTCTATATGCAGCAGGAGTTGTTGACGTGGAACATTTTCGCCGTGACCCAGGGCGGAGAGATCAACACTTATGTGAGGGTTGTGGCTGTTTATTTAAACACTGTTTGCTTTACTTTCGCTGTGTATCCTTTCAGCTGCTGCCATGCAAACTGTAATTAAGTTTCATCACTTCACTTAGTGTTATCTTTAGGAGAGGATTAGCACGACTTTAAAGACACGACGAGGCATTTATAAAGGCATTTATTTAGGGATGTGGAGGAGACTCCTGTTCAATTCCACTCCAACAAAACATTCCTGTCCCGTGGCATTCCCATGCAAATGTTATGCTACACCAGGGGTGTCAAACTCAAGGCCCGGGGGCCAAATCCGGCCCGCGACTTCATTTTCTGTGGCCCCACAAGAGCTTGCAAAGAATATAATATGTTTATTATACAGTTACAATACATGGCGATTTACAGAAGCACGTTGCCCATAAACTACATGTCCCACAATGCATCTCAAAATGTGACTTTTTTCTTAGAATTTTGACATTTTTTTCCAGAATTTGGCTTTTCTTTTTAAATCATTTTGTGACATTCTCACTGAAGAGACTTCCAATTATTTGCCCTATCTTCTGCTTTCACAGGTAGTTAATTATGAAGTTATTACCCTATCCGATAATAATCCAATGCAGAGGCAATAATGTAATATAATACATTATTTTATATATATTAAATATTTATATATGTATTTTGATATAGTCTTAAAGTTACAACCGGCCCTTTAAGTGCAACCATAATGTGAATGTGGCCCGTGATGAAATTGAGTTTGACACCGCTGTGCTACACCCTTTAAATCGAGGAGCATGAAAGTCAGGCTAGTACTTTTTCCGTTATTCTGCTTGTAAAAGAAAAATCACCACTTTGTCTGAGATCATTAACGATCAGTAATAATCTTAGAGGCGATGACTGAGATGTCACAATTCTGAACTACCTTTCCCCTTTTAATCAAAACTTGCCTTAAAGCAATATTTTATACCCAGCCCCTCTGAGATGATGAAATTGTAGAAATTACTGTCAATCTAATGTTATTCTTTATTACAAGTGAGCAGAAAGCCCTTTGGAAATGAACCTGTAGAGCACTAGACACGAGTCAGGAAATGAGACCTGGACTTTTGGGAGTCTGCAACTAATTCCCTTTTCTTAATTATGTTATTTCAAACTTATATGACATGGTCCTGAATGAACTGTCAGTGAATGTGCGAGCACTTTTTGTCCTGGTGAATGACAAACGGTATTAATGGACTGTTGATCAATTGATGGACTGTTTGTTTCGGCACCATTTTGAACACAAATATCCAGTATTTCCACATACTGTTGTCGTCATTTTTTGTTCAAACATGTTTTACAGAACTTTTGACCACTAGTTGTACTCTTGGGCTATTCTTTTAAGAGTTGGTCCCCATTTTGTTCAGAAATTGTACATTTTCTAGCTGCCAGTTTAATGATGGTCCACTGAGGATGAATTAATGGTGTGTCTCTAATGTGTCTTTTGAAGGGTTTTTGGAAAGAAATGTGCTTAAATTGTAAAGCTATAACGCTGATATGTTCAAACACATCATCCTTATATTCAGTTTGGCAGCTTTAATATTACAGAAATCAGTCACATATGATTACATTTCATAGATCACTATTCTGTTGAGAGCAAAACATCGTTAAAATACATTTCCATTATAATTACAAAGAGTCTCTTTCGGAAAGTCGGAGAAAAACATATTTTTCAGAGATAAAAAGTCCTCAAGTCAAGAGACAAACAAATATATCAATGTCAAAATGTTCCCACATCCCGGACGGTGTAATCCCTCAGTGACAGCAGAGGAATAGAATATAAGATGATCCAAGTAGCTAGATTGCATTTTCACATTTGATTCACTTGGATGTGTTCCTGATGTGATCATTTTTGCAGGAAGAGAAAATAAAAACAAATCAACCATCAGATTGTTGTGCTGTAAGATGTAATTTACCTTCTATGGTGTTTATCCGCTCGCTAGCACACAAAAAAAAAATTGGCTCCATTTGACTATGTTTTGAAATCGAATAATCAATTTTTTCTAGAAGGCTTTGCAAGTACGACTACTGGCTTGTTATTACACATGTGTTTCCTTATAGCCATTAATGGTGGTGTTTTGGAGTCATTTCATCCCTAACTAGTAAACACTCCAAATTGGAATACTAACATGCTCGGTATGAATGTTTCCTCGGAGGGGGAGGTTGCTTTCGATGCCAGAAATGTGTCGACACTGCCAATAAATCAGCATCTTACATCACACAGCGCTGGCTGTAATCCCTATCATTCTCTCACTGCTTGTCACGGCTAATCAGTCGTGCCTCTTCTTAAATCGCAGTAGAAAGTTTCCAGAGTTGACGCCGTGTCTCGCATGCTAACAGATCCAATCAAAAGATAGGGATTGTGCTTTTGACCTTTACATCACAAGGGACAGGCACGGTCACTGAATGCCAAGCTTTACTTTGTGTAAGGTTGATAGACTAAAGGGATCAAACTGAATCTGTGGGATTAATAACAAAAATACAGTTTCTTATTTAGCGCTGGAACAAATTAAGAGACAACTGGTTGATTAGTAGTTTATCTAGATAAACATTTTATAGGTATGTGTTTAAAGAGGCCCTATTATGTTTTCAGGGGTTTTCCCTTTCCTGTAGTATATAGGTGGGTCTGCATGTAGTCTGCAAAGGCTCCAGAGGGAGTTCCTCTCACACACATTCCCCCCCCTGTCTGAAACACCCCATCTATTGGACTCATTTGATCACCTCCGTAGCATAGTGACATCACTATATAACACTCACGCTTCTATTGGCTAGCGCTCCAACACATTGTACGATTACAGAACAGTTGACAAAAAAAAAAATTTGGAAGTTTAACAATATAAGACAAAGCTATGAATTTTACTCCAACACATATCTACACAATGTAAAACCTTTTCATATTTTACAGAGCTGTATATGACTAATTGCATATTTGACATACTCCTTACAGCTCTTAACTGCACTTTGAATTTCTTTATCTTAAAAAAGGGGTAAATGATTCCTTTGACAGCAATTAAATGTGAGTGTCTGCCTGCAGTTACTGTTACAGTCAGCACAATTACACTCAATTAGTCCCAGCCCGCATTCCCACAAGACCATAGTATTGATCCTTCATTACCCTAAAATGTTTTTGGAAGTTGGGAGAAGCTTGTTTGCAGTGTGCAAACGAGCTCAGCACATTTTCAATCACCCAGGAGGTCTTGTTAGATGCACACGTTCGCTTTTGATGCCATTAAGTCTTTCAAACTCTGCCTCATTAACATATTGTTAGATTCTAAAGTGAATACTTTAACTTGAAAGCATGGCAAAAAAGCAAATGTGATGGGCAGTAGGGGGTTATATATAGAAAGAGAGATTGTAGGTTTTAACCCTGTCTCCTACAAAATGATGTTCCAATTCTATTTAACTGCAATCTCAAAAACATAAAAACATGTTTCCTCCTGAGTAATGGTCGCTGTTTAAAAACTAATTTACTTTCTAAATTGAGAAAAAAAAAAAATAATAAGGCAACAAAATGACTTGGTGAGGTTCAGTTAAACTTCATGGTTAGGCTCAAAATATTACATTATTGATGTTAAGTAAGATAAATATAGCTTCTGGGACACAAACAGTGGTCTATTCGTAATGTTTTTGCCAATGCCATTGAATGGAAATAACTTTTCTAAGAGACTACTTAAAATGAAGAGTGAGCTATTTAAAGAAAGGCATTTAGCAGAGTGACTGCACTGCAGCTTCTCTTGAGGGTGACCAATTCAGTAAATCCCCGTCCACTTTGCTGTCCCTGTAAACGTTACCTGCAAATGTTCAAAAGGCAGGCTGGCTGCAAACTGTGTTTTGGATTCCGAGCGTGTGCATACATGTTACTATGGTATGTTTATGCAGATAATTGGTTCACTACAAAGAAATAAGACCTCCAGTTCATGTCACGGCTTTGAGCCAATGAAAGTATACAGAAAATTAGCAATTTATTAACGGGTAACACAGCTTTTTGAATATTCCTGTATATTACATTTAGAAAAGAGAATATTGTTTATTTAGCAACCACTATTTATATGAATACATGTTGCAAATAATCCTTAAGGTGTATTGGCTTTTCAATACCAATTAAAAAAAATAAGCAATTTGCTAGACTTAGAATACACAAACTGCGAAAAATTCATAAATAAAAGAGCATGGAGTATAGCTAAAGAATTTGGCATGAAGTTTCCACATGAGTGTTTCCAAGGAAATCCAAAACATGATTAGGGAGTTCTTGGTTAGTTGGTATGACCCACTGTTAGGGAGTTTTATCTGAGACCAGGAAGTGGAGACACCTGTCAATCAAGACCAAATCATCCACAAAATCACCTCTTCCAGCCTTCGTAATGTAAACGACAGAGGAATATGTTTTCTTATTGCTGTAATTACCAAAGGCTCATTTACAGGAAGTGAAATTAACTATTCTGACCATCATTTGTGAACATTTATTATAAAGGGGTTTCCGCATTTGCATTAAAAGCAACTTTTAGCTGCACCTTAAGAGATTTCCTTATTGAATTGGACATTCAGTCGAGGTGTTTGCCACTTAATTCCCATAAATCACTATGTTAACAAAGCCAAGTGTTGGTGTTTGCAAATGAGACCCAAAGCAGTTCAATTACTAATTGGACTTTGCCCCAGTCTATAGAGACGTTAAGTCAGACTTCAAGAAGGTGTAATAAATCAGAAATTAAACAGTTCAGTATGATTAATGTAGCTTATAATGGGGTGCAGAGGCCTGAAAACGAGGGGTGTATTGTTTGTCACTTGGCGAGTCACATGATTTAGGGATTAACCGAGTCCTCCATCATATGCTTTGAGTCTGTCTGATAACACTGCAGCCCAATCCTCCTCTGTGTGGAGTTAATAAAGCCGCTGTGCAGACAGACACAGGGCATTACGGCTCAATATGACTTCTGCACGCTTGAGGGGATCTTTACTTGGGCTGTCTACTCTACAGGCGACACTACACACTCATCATCTGTGAAATATGGGCTGTTTTCGTTGAAAGAAGTCAGGAGATGAATGCAGATAAAAAGCCAAAATGGCATATTGATTTTTCTTCGTAAATCTATACTAAGGTGAGCAGACGTCTCAAGAATATTCCACACAGTCCCTAATTACAAGCAGTGGTCCTGAATTCCTAAACATGCGCTTCGATCGGTTATAGTCTAAAAAAACTATAGTTTTGAAACATTGTGTTGGTTTTGGCCAAGGACAGGCTTTTATTTCTAAATAAATGATGGCTTTTTTTCGTACAATAGTTCCAGTCAACTATTCAAGTCAACTATTGATTGATTGATTGATTGATTGACAGCTACGTAAAGCAACAAAGGTGGCAAATAGACGCAACAATGTTGAATTCAAACAGTTCCAATGGAAATCAAGCCACCCATTGCTGAAATGGAGGCCCAACACTTTGAACGTCAAAAAGCAAAAAGCTTACTGCTAGGAGGGAAATATTTTGCACAATCTATTTGTTCTGCCTCACCAGGTTGCTCCCAATTATTTGATCTGATTACCGCGATCATGTTATGTCAGTCTGCATCACCGTGTTGAAACCCAGAGGGAACAAGATGATAATTTCAACTCCTTGCTGAAATTGGTTGGATATTAGAAACTCTCTCTGCAGCGCCGGGGGCGACATGTTGTTTTCTCTCCGAAAAATGAACCGGTGCTCACTTAATGCTTACGATATCCGCTTCATGATAGCTCACACATACTCAAAAAGACAGGGCGAGCTCAGCAAAGTGCCACTTCGAATCAGCGGGGAATGAAGGGGGTCCGGGGCCGAGGCAAGGTGCAACTCAACTCCTCTCCAGAGTCCCGGAAGATTACTGTAATGTCATGCATGTCTGATGTTGTTACATTTCACGTCAGCTGATCCTTCAAATGTAGCAGCAAACACTGCAGAAGGCCTGCGAGACGAGCATGAACATGTAAATACATATGGCGTTTAAACTTGAGGCGGATACCTCTATTACTTGTACATCAGTATAATTTGTTAAAGTTGTGAATGTTTACAGAATAAGCTATTACCAAGTTCTCTTAGCAATGCACCCATGGGTGTACAAACAACTTCCACTGTGTTGCTTTGATAATGAGGAAATGTTAAAAGCTTTTTCTGGCTAACAATGATTTATGTTTACCGTCAAAGTCACAAAATGGCTAGGGTTAGTAAACAGTCAAAATACGACAGTGGACATTTTTTTTGAGTTTTATTTAGTTTTCGTCGAGATACATTCAGCGACGTTAATTGACCGTTTCTGCCAGTGCTGGCTTTGAGGAGATAAATTGAATGTTTTGTACACTAATCAATTATAATCATTCCCCAGATCCACTTGAACGTGCGTCATAGTCTCAACTCTCCCTCCTCTTATGTCATCAGGGACAAGAGTTTGCTTGAGTAGATGATATATAAAGGTTGAAAGTAAGTATTACTATGGAAGTGTTCGTCGCCTTTAGTCAAAAGGGTTCACAGCTGGAGAGCGACTTATTAACTGATCCTCTGATTGTGTATTTAATCTCCAAGCAAAGGACGAGAACAGAATGCATGATTTGAGTTCAGCATAAAAAGAGAGCATCTTTCTCATTGTTCCTCCATCGCTAACCTGGCTTGATTAAGTTCCAGTTATTTTAAAAAGCCTAAATGTCAAAAAAAATAACTTCTCAAATAGGAACATTTCCTTCCTTTCTCTTGCTATAAAATGTCAATTCTGACACTGTTGGCTGAACAAAACAAGCAAATTGAAGATGTCACCTCGGGCTATGCAAAACTGATGGGCAATTTCCAACTTATTTTTCAACCTTTTTATAGAAAAGAACTTCTAATGTGAAACGTCTCTGCATCATATTGCATTTAAACTCATTGTTTTTTATGCTCAGTGCTCTTATTCCACTTACACAATGTACAAATATGCTTATTTTAATTTACAAACTTAGACCTATTTTGATCATAACAAATATTAAAGGCATGTATCAGAAGCAAAGTGCATGAACAATTATCAATACGAATTTTCCGTATTTTGATTTTAAAACCGAATTTCTTTAGTGTTTTACACTCTCATCTAACCTAGAAACATATATTAATATATTTACTTGACATTTTTGTATTCATTTAAAGCAAGCTGATGTTAAAGCTATTGTTTTTATGTCATTCTGCGCATGACTAAATCTCCACTATGAATCAGGTAGTGATTCCACAAGTGGTTTAATATCCTGCCCGTCACATCTGGGAGAGGAATCCAGCTGCATGAACGGAGACAGAGGAAAATGTCCACTGAGGGTTAAGCTCGCAGAGGGAATGAGGCATCTCTCTGTCATGGGGTCATTTCTCTTGGTCAAACACCTCACACACCCCTCATTGGTTGATGGCTCTAGAGAATACACTGCTGCAGCCGTCTCCTGTATAAGGTCAATAAAAGTAATGCAGCACAGAAGGAGGAACGGCTGTGAATAATTTAGTGGGGGGGGAAGATTTGAAATTGTTCTCGATACTGCAGCAGCGGCAGAGAGAAAACATTAAAAAGAAAACTCACGCCCACGTATAGACCTCATTACCTAATCATTTCCCAGTGGTGTCCCGGAGACAAAGCTGGGAAGGCCTTATCTCCTCTGGTGTTGTGTTGGGTTTAATCCCTTTAACGGAGACTCAGCATTTTTTAGAGACTTTATTGCATGCAAAATCCACATTTTGAATGAAAACACAGCTGCACACACAGCATTGCAGAGAGAAGCATATTAGGATGCCTGGCGATTGATTTCTTGTAATGAGGCGGAGGAACTTTAAACAGCTTGCAAAATAATTTAACATCACAATACATAAATCATGCAGGGGGTAAAATAAAAATGAGAATCTGTCATGGTTAGAAGGTTAGAGCAGCTTTTTAGTTGCCTTAGAAATTCAACATCTGAGATCAAATGACGGTGTACTGATTGCATTTTTAAGCAGGTAATCAGTCAAAGGTGGCAGCTTGTAATTAGAAGCAAACAACATCTTTAAGCTGGAATTAATGCATGTTTATTTACCAGGAGATGGGCACTTTTATTTTGTAGGACTTGTTTTAAACATTTCACTGCAGACAGGTTATTTAGAAAGGATGACAGTTTTAACATAACAACATATTTTTCAACCCCTTCTGTTCACACCTCAGCTCGCATTATTCATGGTATATAAAAATAAAATAGATGTTACCTTTGACTCCTCTGCTCGCTCTGGGGAGGACTGAGACATTCTTGCAGCTGTTATTATAGTCAGTAACTTCCATGGTGAGGTTCCCTTGCTCCGCGCAGCCCGCAGACACCTCCCCGGGCAGCACGCTCACATTCCCCGCCTGTAGAGCCATCCTCTCCGGTGACAGGGACGATAAGTACCCGCTGCCTCAAACTGGAGCCGCGCTGGAATCAACTTGGAGTCGCCGTATCTTTTTAGTTTCATAACAGCCGGAGAGGGGGCGTTGTGAAAACTTGGAAAAAGCCCAAAACTGGAGTTGAGTGATTCGAAAACTGTAACAACGTGGAATAAACGGAGAATAACAGGTCCGTGAAGAAGTTCATTAACGTGCGGAGATGAAGCGCCGCGACGCGCGCACTGCACCGGACTGAAGCGGACTGAAGCGCGGCTGTGGAGGAATGAAGCTGCGCTGCTAGGGCAACCTCTCTCTCTTTCTCTCTCTTTCTCTCTCTTTCTCTCTCTCTCCTCTCTCTCTCTCTCTCTCTCTCTCTCTCTCTCTCTCTCTCTCTCTCTCTCCTCTCTCTCTCTCTCTCTCTCTCTCTACTCATACTCGTCTCCTCTCTCTCTCTGTCCCTGTAGTTCAGTCACAGCAGAGACGTAATACAGAATGTAACTAAGTACATTTACTCTTCTCGTGTAACATCTCGAGACAGATTTGATGAAATGATGGAGATGTAAACACTTTGAGGATTAATTGCATTTTGCACACGTTTAAATTATTATTATTTAATTATTGTTCCTCCACTACTTTTTGTGGGCAGATGTTGTTTTTACTCATTTGCATTACCCATTTAGCAGTTTAATGTTATCAAAACCAAATATAAATCATCTGATACATTATTATATATTATTTTAGGCTAAGCGACCTAGTATGTAAAGGAACCCCACCTTTATCAATTGCAACATTCAAGTGATGAACTAATAATGCCTAATAATTGCAATACAGTAGTTAAATATGACATTTTGAATGATTTTGAATGCAGGGACTGAGTATTTTTCTTTGTAGTATTGCTACTTGCTCCCACCTCTGCATGAATAAGCTTCTTATATGCAAGGTGGGGGGACTTCAGGTTCATCTCTTTGAAATGAATTTGAATTGCTCTTTCCGAAGTGACAGTGGAGATCAAATATAAACTGATTATGTTGCAGTTGCTTTAGCAGTGGGAGAAGAGAGGTTAGTAGGGACAAATGCACATCTTTTATCGTTTTGAGTTCAGTCTCAAGAGTTTATTTTCTGTCTGTACGACTGAAATCATGTCAGCCATTCACTTTCTGGAGGGAAGGGGCAGAGGGTTAAATACATTGCCTCAAAGTGAGTGTTTTGTCGACAGGCATCAAGTACTGTTGCATGACTGTAGCAAGGTACAGAAAGGTTTGTGAGCAGTCCAGGATCCAATTCAAAAACCAATTTACTGTGGGTTCACTTGATTTAGCCGTTTGGCAGTTGCTTTTAGTGAAAGAGCTGCAACACACACTCACACTATCTGAACAGCACCAAACAGCAGTTAGCAGCTAGTTTCAGACAGAGAGACATGCAATCAGAAACCACATTGAAGAAATACTCAACCAGTCGCGTATTCAAAATCCTTCTTAGATTTTAGACATTCTAAGTATTCTAGTATTTTATTTGTTCTTCAGAAAATGCCCTTAAAATGCTAGCATAAAATAGAAAAACTCAAGTAAAATTCAAGTACTTTAAAGTTTTAGATAGATACCTCGCTCCACTGCACCCTCGCTGTTTTATATTTAGGATACACGTCAGTGTCCAATCCCTCAGGGCCCCAAAAACGCCTACAAAGGTTTCCTCTTTCCTCTTTTCATGGATTAATTGTGCTGCTGGGGTATAAATCAAGTGTGAGTGAGTGTGTGGAAATACATTTGGTGTAGGGGAGCTTTGGGGGATGTAATTGCATATTCCAAACCACTTAAGACTCTCAAGAGCTAGTTGGAAATTCTTTATTAGGAACAACCCCCTACGTTTTTTCTGGACAAAACTTAGATTGCTAAAGACACAATATTGTACTTTTTGAGATAATATGACAATTATACTACAAACAAAACCCCCCATAAAACCCTTTGTGAGTTGTTAAGTGTGTGAAGATGCAAGCGATAGAAGCGAACAGTGGAAAACAGAGGCTTTTGGGGAAAATATGTAATTGTTACTTAAAAATGTAAGGGGACACGATGTGGACAAAAGGTGCTACCAACGAAAGAATGTCACCTAGAGTGCAATACAAGCTTCGACAAGCCCTTCCTGTAGCCCTGTTGTTAAGCTATTGAAGTCTCCTTGGTGAAAGTCCCATGTTTTTTTGACCCACCGCTCCACCCAGACCTCCCCCTACGACTGCGGTCTTTGATTAGTATCGTATTTGTTCTAGGTGGTCGTCAAAACGTAATCCAAGAGAAAATACGTTTCCCCGAAATGTATTTGACCCTTGTATAGGAACGTGACTCTGAGGAGGCTGCCCTTGCTCAATTACAGCACCAGTGTCACTGGTTTTGTCAGAAATCCTCTTTCAAGAAATGGTTTTCAATTTCATGTTCCATTTCAAGGGCTCGATAACGGAGGCAATCTCTTCTTCTCCGGGATGGATGCTGGATGTCAGAGGGGATCATCAGTGGGACAAAGAGCAGCAATTCTGCAAGAGTAGAGGTGAGTACCAGATATCTTTTCCTAAAGTGTCTATGTGACAATTTTAGCACAGAATTAGATATTGTACAACCTGTGTTTTTGTTTCAAATTATTAGTTTTAAACTTGAGAATGTCCTGGAGATTGTATGTAGCCTGTGGAACAACTGTTACCTTTTTTTTTATTGGCTATTTGGCCGACCCGCAGGAGCAAAGGGGGAGGTTATGGGACTCATGATGTGCAGCGTGATGGCTTTGTTTATGTGGAAACGATCTGAAAGTGCCTTGAGGTTTTAGTTCATGTGATACCGCTTGAGAAATGATACAGATGCTTTGAAAAATGTTTGGAGGCTGCGGGGAGAGTGAGGTTGCACAGCGGAGGAGAAGGGCTACACTTTTTGTGTTTGTGATTTGTTTGATGGCTGCTGTCAGTCCTGCTGATGCTTTAACAAATGTTGCCACTGCTTTTTGTACTGCTTTTATACTGCTCTTGTGTGGGATGGTGTGTGTGTGTGGTGTGTGTGTGTGTGGTGTGTGTGCTGTGTGTGTGTGTGTGTGTGTGTGTGTGTGTGTGTGTGTGTGTGTGTGTGTGTGGTGTGTGTGTGTGTGTGTGTGTGTGTGTGTGGGTGTGTGTGTGTGTGTGTGTGTGTGTGTGTGTGTGTGTGTGTGTGGTGTGTGTGTGTGTGTGTGTGTGTGTGTGTGTGTGTGTGTGTGTGTGTGTGTTGCTCCAGCTTGGCCTAACATGTGCTGCTGTGTTCTTCCACGTTTTTGAAGATAACAGCTTATTAAAGCGATGCCAGAAGTCGCTCCCTTCTGCTTCCTCTGAAGCCTCCAATGTTGTTTGGCAAGTTTGGCAGCCACTTCACGTTGATTTTTTTCCACTGTGTCTGCCACAGGTCATGACTAGCAAGTCCGATGAGATGAGGAACTTAAATCCCTGCAAAAGGCAGCCCATATGAAGCACCAATGCTAGTGATTTGCAGAAAAGGAATGTCAGCCCGAGCATTTAAGAATTTAAAGTGGCCACAGGAAAGCTCAGTCTGCTATTTTTCCTCAAGCTAGAAAACAGGATAACTTAAACTTGACTGTTCATATAATTGCTTGCTGCTATCGGCAGTGGAATGGTGCATGATTATTATATTGTTTTAACCACTTTTTTCACACTAATAACATACATGAACTTTAAAATTAGTGCACATGTCCATAGTGAATGCACATTGCCTTATGATGTCAAATGACTGACTAACTGATTCTATGTAACTACATAATTTTGGAACAAGTATTAATACTCTGTAATTGTCACTTGTAAATTACCCAATTTTCAGTAAACATACAATTGTCATACATTTGACACTAATGGGTAAAATAACCTTGTATCAATGGTACTTATCAAAATAGTATTGGTCTCGTGTGGTTGGTTCCACAGGGATCAATCTTAGAACCCTTAAGACCTTTGAACAGCAGGTAAATATTTTTCGTATGGGTTGTCTTAATCTGTCATCCGATAAAAATCGCTATGAATAGAATCCTAATGAATGTATGAAATCAGCAGAAGCTATTGTTTAACTGCCTAAGGCGCAACCGGTATAGTCCTATATAATCTTAAGTCTTACGTTGCATTCTTTGTTTTGCAATTTGTAATGTTATTTGCAAGAATTCTTCCTTAAAGGGTGTCAGAGGTTCCCCTGCAAAGAAATCATTTATTTTTTAATTTCTATATGATTATTTAATAGTATACAACTTGCATGCAGGCATTATATTACTGACTACTGTAATCATTTGTCTTATGATTCTTATTTCCCCATATGATTTCCTTACTGTTTACAGCTTTGAAATACTAATATGGGACACAGAGTAAAGTAGATAGGAGTCTTGAACCACATTTAAGGTTTGATTGACACTCAATGTCAATGCATCAGCAACAGAAACTTCACTTGAACCCCCGACCAACTTAACGATGCACCATGAGAAATGCTATGCCCCAAAAGTGTGCCAGTTACCCTCTGCTTTCCAGTCTGTCCAGATGTTGACAGCTTTCCTCACCCCAAGCACTCAATTAACTACACCCTGTAAAATAAAATCGAAATCAACCGCGGAAGTGAATCATAAAACGTTGTATAAAAGCTGTCAGATGATGCAAATGTTTGGTAAAGTCTAGAAAGAAGAGAACCCAAATGCATAAACGTAGCAAATAATGTCTAAATTCAGCCGTAAAACCCTGCAAAAATATGTTATCTCAGCAGCGTGTGCGTCTGTTCCCCAATCCAACTTTAAGATGCTATGAGCGAGGTTTTGCGTTTGCAAACACAGACACATTTTAAGCGTGTGTCTGAGTGTAACAGAGCGACCCTGCCTCGTCTAAAAGCATTAGTGCTTTCATCCTTCATTACGAAGAAAACAGCCCATGATTGTGAGCTTTGATTACTGTCTGGGACACACACTGGGTTTGTGCACACAGCACAGAAACTGAGACAGGTCTTGTCTCTGTGTTCTATGAGCAGCTTGTGAACAGACAAAATGCGCATGTCAGCAAAGAAGTGGGAACAAAGAGTTGCAAGTGTTTTAAATTCATGGTATAACCAGCAGCCAGACTAACAAAGCTGAATAAAGAGAAAGCTGCTCTCCTACACTAAACTAATCTCAAAGGGATTCAACTTTAAGATCTTAAAAGTGTGGCTTTCTTTTTTTAAGGAATGTTCAAGTGAAGCAGGTGACATAAGTATTTTTGACCAGATTCACTCTGAATATTTAATCCCTCTGACAGCCGATAATTGCAGTATTTTGTTTTATATTTTAATGAGTGCAAGCACTCTTCCCTCTACCCATATTTTACTCTGATTACTCTTTGATCTCAAGTCAGCGTTGTACTGACATTCTACTGGTCAGATGTAACACGAAAACTGTTCTAAAAACCACCACCGTCTGTCAACCATGAATGGATTACTGAACAGGCAGGGGCCCTGAAGTTAGGGACCCTCCTGGCGTTTACCTACAAAAGGTCACTCGAATAGACATGTACCAACCAGAAAGAGACTCAAAATGACTACAAAGAGATGAAGAAAACAACTGCAAACTGACTAAAAAAGGTGAGGTCAACAACAACAAAAACACAAAATCTCATAGATATGTGATGCAACAATACATCAACAAAAATAGGCTATTAAAACTGAGTGTCTGGTGTCTTCTGTCAGATAAATAATGGCGCCTTTAGCATGTCTGTGCCCAGCGGCCCATTGTCCATTGACCTTGCCATATTGGCAGCACATTTAATATTTCATTCAAATTTCATTACGTCCAAGAAAGTAATCTCCATTGAGTGCAATGCCTTTTATGTCAGAAAGACTGTTGGGCCTCTGCACAGAATTTCATAGTGGATTTCTTTAAAAAGAAATTACAATCCTCAGAACCCCAGAATGTTGCACACCTCAGCACAAGTCTTAATGCTGGCCACAAACAAAAAAGGCAATGCTGCAATGGAGGAAAGTAAACACAAGTGAAAAGAAAAGAGGGGAAAGAAAGGCAATTTCTGCAACATTTTGGCAGCATTACAGGAAAGAGGGGGGGGACATTTTGAGGCTATTCAATTTACTGTTTGGTTTCCTGGGTAGAATTGTTACTCGGGAGGTATCAGGTAACAGCTAGACCACAATCAGCTTACGAATTGTACTTGAGCAATAATCGCAACCACAGCTGGAAAACCCATTAAAAGAGCATTGGAACGAGACATAAAGGCTGCCTCACAGGTGATCTTGGGAGGGAATTAAAACTGAAATAAAGCAAACACAGGATTCAAAGACCACAATAAGGACTCTCCAGAAGGACACAGCAAGGATACCATTATACCTTGGTATTCTAAAAATGGAAAATCTGATTAGATTGAGCCTATAATGTCGTGCCGTCCACCTGAGCACAGCTACATTTCCGCCTCACTGATGAATAAAACATGTTTTCTGCCTCCGGTATATTATAAAGACCTGAATGTAGTTTCGTTTAAATGCCAAAGAACCTATTACTGGGCCACATTTACTGATATGTGAAAGCTTGCCAACCTGGTAATGGAAAATAAGATAACGCAATGACACCATGTCCAGTTCATGGTCTTATATAATGATGATGATAAATGATATCCAATAATAATTGAACAAGCTACAACAAATGATTCAGGTAATAATTACCTAAATGCATGTGTGGAATCGGGCCAGAAATGATAAACAGATTGTTGTAAAGCTAGCCATTTTCATGTTTAGTTAAGTGTGTTTGCATGCTATGTTTTGCTAATTAGCACTAAACTTAAAACGGCTACAAAAAATTGCAGCCTTTTATTGATAGTGTATCAACATGCCTTTATTTAAACAGAGGAACATTTGTTTACCTGCATTTATCACCGATCTGTGTGGACCATTGTTTTTCCGTTCACCGCCTTCGTTACAAAATGTGCCTTATCTTATCTTCTCCCTCTATATTCATATTGTCAGACATATTCCTCCTGTGTGCCTGAACATGATGGTATTACTATAAGACAAGGGTGCAGGTTCATTTTTTATAATAAAAAGACTGTACCAGACTGTGGTTCTGGGTGAGTCTTCTAATGAATGGATTTCAACAGTGTTACGTTGCCCAATACACCCAAAACACTGCTGGAACGCTAGAAATAACTAAGACGAACTGGCACTGAAGGGAATGTGGATGCCAGACTAAGTAGACAGAGGGAGAGATGATAATGAGGCACAGGTGAGGCTAATTAGGGATGGGAAAGCAGGTGGAGTTTCAATCAGGGGCAGGAAAGCTGAAACTGAAATGAGAGAAACCAAAATGACAACAGGAACAATAACAAAACATCAACATGCTAGCTAGGGCTTTACATAAAAGGGTGTGTCCTCAAACACCGCCAACGAGGTATCACCGTACTATCAGGTTTGGGGAAAATGGACCCAAGTGCAGTTTAAAGGACTAAAAAAGGTAGGTAACAAAACAGCGAGCTTTATTAAAAAAAAAAAAAGCCGATGACAAAAGAAAACAGATACCAATTAACAAAACTGGGGAGCACGACAGACAGGAACAAATACTTACAGGCGGGAACAGGCAGGGAGACATGGACTAGCAAAGACGAGCATAGGCGAGGCAGGGAACAAGGACATGAAGAGACAGGGTAGCATGGACATGGAAAGACGACGAACAGACATGGAGCACAGGGGGAAGACAAGACTAAATACACAGAAGGGTAATCACAGGGACAAGACATATGCTGGGCAGGGGAGGCAGAAACACAAGGGGCAACAGGTGAACACATCAGACAATCAGACACACCTGGGGTGTTTCTCAATCGCGAGTACGCTTGCTTGGTAGCACATGTCTGCCGAGCATCTTGCTTCAGAAGCGAGTCAAAGAATACTTCCTGGCATTCGGAAAACGAAGTGTGGAACACGCTAGCAAGTGTGCAGGTGTGCGTCAGATGAGAGGCCCCCGCCTTACATCTTCCGCCACAGATTTGGGGAAATTGGTCCGTGCGCAAAGCATTGTGGGGATTTTAAGACCGCGAAGTCTACTCATGTGCAGACTCGATATTCTCCAAATGGAGTAACCGGGCTCGGTAGATTTCCAAGTATACTGGAGATTGGAACAGTACTTCGGCGGCACTCGATGACGTAGTATGCTTGAAATAGTGGCTCTGAAGCAGCTTAACTACTCGCGAATTGGAGAAACACCCCAGGGAAACTAAAAGACAGGAAGGCAAACACAGGAAGGTAGGACCAGACAAGACACAAGGAGGAAAAATTTCAAAATAAAAGGTGGAAAAATGAAACAACATAAATCCAAAACCATGACAGAACCCCCCCCTCAAGGGACGGATTCCAGACGTCCCAACAAAACAAAAAGTCCAAAACCTCTAGAAGGGTGGGTGGAGGGGTTCCGGAGGAGGGACGCATAACTAGGGCCAAAAGGGTGAGTTCAAGAAGGGGCGAAGGCCACAGCGGGCGAACTCGGGCATGAGGGCGAAGGCAGCGGCTGGGAGAGTCAGGGGGCCGGGCTCGAGGGCAAAAGCCGCTGGGAAACTCAGGAGGCCGGGCACAAGGTCGGGCAAGAAGGCGGCGATGGGTCAGCTCCGGAGGACTGGCAGGACGGAGGCGGGACAGCACCGGAGGACGACGTACGCTGCAATGGGACCCCTCCAGTGTCAGCTGGATCGCCGGAGCACTGGGATCGAGAGCAGGAGCTGGTGGGACCCCTGGCAGGACAGGCGTAGACGGGACCCTGGACGGAACATGGGCTGGTGTCAGTGGGACCCCCGACGGAGCAAGGGCTGGTGTCGACGGGACCCCAAACAGGACAGGACAAGGTGTTGGCGGGACCCCGGCTGGAACAGGTATCGGCGGGACCACCAACAGGAGAGGACAGGGAGTTGGCAGGACCCCCGGCGGAACAGGTGTCGGTGGGATAGTCACCGGTGTTGCCGGGACAGGTGTTCCCGACGAAACAAGGGCTGGTGTCGGCAGGACCCTCGGCGTAGCACGTGTCGACGGGATCTCCAACAAGACAGGACGTGGTGTCGGCAGGAACCCTGGCGGAGCAGGTGTCGGCGGGACCACCAACAGGACAGGACACGGAGTTGGCAGGACCCTCAGCAGAACCCCCAACGAAACAGGACATGGAGTTGGGAGGACCCCCGACGAAACAGGTGTCGGCTGGACCCTCAACGGAACAGGACGTGGAGTTGGGACATGGGTAGGGACATGAGAAGGGATTTGAGAAGGGACTTGAGAGGGGACTTGAGAGGGCACTTGAGAGGGGACTCGAGAAGGGACCTGAAAGGAGACTCGAGAGGGGACTCGAGAGGGGACTTGAAAATATACTTGAAAAGGGACTCGAGAGGGGACTTGGAAAGGGACTTGAGAAGGGACTTGAGAAGGGACTAGAGAAGGGACTTGAAAAGGGACTTGATAAGGGACTAGAGAAGGGACTAGAGTAGGGACCAGCAGCCATGTTTCTGGCTCCAGTTCCGGCCCCTGCAGCCATGTTTCCGGCTCCAGTTCCGGCCCCTGCTGCCATGTTTCTGGCTCCAGTTTCAGCTCCAGTACTGTCTCCCCGGCCGACGCCAGCCTCCGTGTCCTGTCGGTGTTCCGACCGACGCCAGTTCCCCGTGTCCTGTCGGCGTTCTGACCAACTCCAGCTCCCCGTCTCCTGTTGGCGGTCCGGTCCTCTCAAGTCCCTTCTCAAGTCCCTCCTCTAGTCCCTTCTCTAGTCCCTTCTCTGGTCCCCTCTCTGGTCCCTTCTCTAGTCCCTTATAGTCCCTTCTCAAGTCCCTACTTACCCGTTGTTTCTCTGGCGTTTTGCAAGACTCCGTCAGGGATTGATCCTCAACCAAGGAACAGGACACTGGAATCAAAACTGGACTCAGGACTCAATCTATGTGGGAACAGGTTACATTTCCGTCTGTCACTTATCCAACAATAATCAGAAGGGCTACATGAACTTTAGTTTCCTCTCACAAATGTGAACAGGTAGTTTATTAAAGTTTCAGAAATTATAACACCACACATCAATAAAAAATGAAATGGTTTTGCTGAGATACATATTATATCTGAGATTTAGGTTTGCCTCACTATGAGTTAGTATAAGATCGTCTTCCATTGCCTGCTAAAGCTGGAGAGTTCAAGTTCGAACTAGGTTCAAAAAGGGAACTGCTCTCCGATGTTCTTCAGTCTTCTTTTATCCTCTTCTTTCCCGCGGCTTGTCAAATGGTTTGACACGTGGTTTGTCACATCCTGTGCATGCAAGCTGGTGCCTTTCACAAGTGTCCTTCTTCGTTGCTGTGGTTAACTGTTCACTTCCCGCAAGGAAATACATAACAGATGTTCTCCTCGAAAGGGGAAGTGCATAGAAAGTTCATCAGTATTGTATGTCTTTTTAACAACTTGTAAACCATCTGACCCTGATCAATACCAAACAATGACTAACCACAACTACTAAGATTAATAATAATAATACATTTTATTTTTAGGCGCCTTTCATGACACCCAAGGACACCGTACAAGTTGTTAAAAAGAAAGAAAACGCTAATAGGCAACAAAACATGATAAAAACACAAACAGGAAATCATGGAGGAGACAGTCAAGTGGACACAAATGAAACATATAATGGGGAGCACTACAGTGAGTAGGCAGATTTGAACAGGTGGGTTTTTAATTGGGATTTGAATATGGTGATTGTGTCTGACTGTCGGATGTGCGGGGAGGGAGTTCCAGAGTCTGGGAGCAGTGCAGCTAAAAGCCCGAGCACCATGGTGACGAGGCGTGGGGTGGGGACGGTTAGCAGACCAGCAGAGGAGGAGCGGAGGGAGCGAGAGGGGGGGTGTACTCCTGAAGAAGGTCAGCCAGATAGGGGGGGGCCAGGTTATGTAGGGCTTTGTAAGTGAGCAGTAGGTTTTTGAAGTTGATGCGGGATTGAACGGGGAGCCAGTGGAGTTGGATGAGGATGGGGGTGATGTGTTCTGAGGCCTTGGTGCCGGTGATGATCCGGGCTGCAGAGTTCTGTATGATTTGTAGCTTGTTGATGAGCTTGGTGGGTATGCCTGAGAGGATGGCGTTACAGTAGTCGATGCGGGACGTGACAAATGCATTGAAACGCCCCCCTCGTGTTCTAAGGAATAAAGGGAAGTATCTCAGCCCATGATGAATCATTAACCAACACAGTGATAGCGTAAGTAGTCCAGGGCTGAGGCAAAGGTGTATCTTTATCTGATGCGTGTCTTCTATAAAGGCTAGGGTCAGTGTCAGCAACAGTTGCAAACAAGGAGTTTACGTTCAAAAAGTGGCAATGCTTTTCTCCGTGGGTCTGAGCCTTGTGGTGCTGCTTTCAGTGGTGGGAGCAGCCACAGTGGAGAGGTGAGTCACATCTTGGGTCCAATACTGACTTAAAGAAGGCGAATGCAACAAGCCTTACTTTTGAAGACTCCGAAATGGTTGATTAGCACATTTTATTTCTTCTTGTTCCTCTGTGTCTCATGATTTGGATGTGCAACAGGGTGGAGTATGACTACTACAAATACCATCCAATGCCAGAGGTGAGAAAGCAGATTCTCGCTCTTACACTTTTTATTTTGACAGACCACTACACACAGAATCTAATGTGTGTTGTGTGTATTCCACCCTACAGATCACAGACTGGATGGTTCAGGCTGTGAATAATTACCCTGAAGTTGTGACTATAGTGGAATATGGACAGACCTATGAGAAGAGGACTATTAGCTTGCTCAAGGTAAAATAAATGTTGTGACGCATAATTGAGCCATCATTTCCCAGACACAAATGTATTGGGCTTATGGGAAACCACTCTGAAGGCTGATGAAGTCATTTTCATATCAACGATATTGACTTGCATTAATGAGTTGAAACAAAGATTGTCTTCAAGTTGACCTGATTTGCTTTTTCAAGGCAGCAGGTGAACTTTAATTTGCAAGTTGAACTGACATGAAATGTTTTACAGTGTATATGAATTTGTGTTCCAGATCGGCGTTAATACGGGGGAGGAGAAAGAAAGCTATCTGGATGGACTGTGGTATACACGCCAGAGAATGGATTGCCCCGGCCTTCTGTCAGTACTTTGTCAGAGAGGTAATTTAAAAAAAACATAATTTTCCTTTAAGTGAAAATTATTTTGTACGACATATCTTCCAAATATTAATCTGCACTTGTGTTTTTCACAAATCAGATCCTTCAAGCATACAAAACAGACCCAAAGATGCAAGTGATGATGACGAATATGGACTTCTATGTCACCCCCGTGCTCAACATAGACGGATACATGCACTCCTGGAAGGACAACACAGTCAGTGCTTGAGTTTGATGGATTTTTATCAAATTACCTTTCTGGGTTAAGCCTCAAGCTCTCGAGCCACAGAAGAGCAGGATATGAGAGAATGATAGTCCTATTAAAGCAGAGGCAGTTAAGTTACAGTGAGCTACAATTCAATCAGTGAATAAATTGATTCATGGTGCTCAACACGAGTACCAAATCATCTCGTTTTCAATATAATATGAATGGAAAATGATATCAAACAGCAATCCCAGGCAGTATGGAAGTATGTGCAAGTGTGTTCATTTCTTAATAGAACAACCGGAACCAACCGATTTAACCGAGTGAACCCTTTTGACCCGTAGACTCGACTGTGGAGGAAGAACAGGTCACCGGGACCTTTAAACTGCACCTGTTACGGCACAGACCTCAACCGCAACTTTAACGCCAACTGGGGCAGTGAGTGTTGTTTTGCTTCTCCATCTGCTCATTTAGACGGCCATTATGCTCTATGTATTGCTCTGATAATCATGGGTATGCGGGTATCACACATAGATGTTACTGAAGATGTCTAATCACTGAACAATTTGTTTTAGAGGGGTATTAAAGAGCGTTGTAGAGCGCCAAAATGCTGGCATCCTACAATTACCACAATGCAACTGATGCACTACTTGTCATAAGTGAATACCCTTAATAATCTTTCAAATTCCAAAGCCCCAGTTTTGCCTCCTAAAAACGACATACGAAACTGCATTTTCAATTATGTTACGATGGAAAGGGTATTTCTTTGACGTATCACAAAAAATACTTTTCCTATCAAAAGCTACTAAATATTACAAACTGAACCTTTAAATATAAAACTTGCTCACCACTAGATAATTCAATTTCTTTGGCTGCCTCCACAGCGCTCGGGGTTTCCTTCGAATGCTGCTCCAACACCTTCTGGGGACCAAACCTGTGTCCGAGCCCGAGGCCCAGGCCGTCACTTATTTCGTAGGAAGCCGGAGAGAAGACTTCCTGTGTTTCCTCACCATCCACTCCTACGGCCAGCTGCTCCTGGTTCCATTTGGAAACCCCAACTTCACTGCCAGCAACTACGATGAGCTGGTATTTACATCGACACACACAATGATGCATGATTTACACATGGCTGATTATGAACATACACAATATATACTCAAATAACATCACATAACAATTCAGGATTTAAGAAAAGTGTATGTGTGCATATTTTGTGCCTGATTATCGCTACATTAATCAAGAGAATAAGGCATATTGCCATAGAAACTGAGCTCATGCATGTCACAAATACACAGAAAATGAGGCAATCTGTTACAGCTCTATTGATAATGGAGAACAAATGGCTACTTGCTTATAGATGGGAGGCGGATCCAGGTAACAAAAACCTACTGTAGCCACAATCCAGACCGAATTATGCAAAACAGGATTATGTCCATTCGTCTCTGGCTGAAGGAAACAAACAGCAGCATTTATTTTGGCATGGCAGTCAGGATGCAAAGTCTCTACATCCGCATGTCAGGGATAATGTGACAAGGTTTTCAATTATTAATCTCATGTTTATAACCCTGAAGCGGAACTTGTTTATGAACATGGAGACTCTAAAATTGTAGATATGGATTGGTACAGAAGCCCTGAGAGGCCATTGAGAAAATAAATCCTAGAGATCTGTTTTCTCCTGTGTTTTTAATTTAGGAACTAATTAAAAATGTTGCCAGGAAATTTTTTTGTTTAAATGGGGCTAAAATCTTTCACGAGATAATTTTCAGATTATTTTTGCGCAAGTGAACCTCCAGATAAAATTGAATTAAAAGAAGACAAATACAGATGGCATTCTGCTGGATCACTTTTCCACTCCCCATATCATTATCACACTTACAGTATTTCACTGTCTGGGTGCAAAGGTGTTTCATACTTCCCCACCACACAGTGGTTGTTAAAGATAGCTTCACAAGCATGCACTCACAGTTCGGAGACAGCTGAGCCCTGTTTCCTGTTTATTTGGTAAGACGCTAACACCACAGCACCCAGACATGAGGAAGGAGCGTTGATTCCTGTCATTAAGACTGATGCACATGAAGGGACTGTGAGATAATGGGCTCCTGGGCGCAGACATGTGAGAGGTTACCCACCCTGTCTACATAGGAACAAGACACACAAATGTAAGGGTTAACTTTGAGTCATTTTGTGTCCCTATGTAATCATGAAGCATCAATTGTGTGTCTATGTACTGTAGTCATTTTGGGTATTTTGTGTTAATTTCTGTCTCCTTGATGTCGTTTTGAGTCTATTTTTGGTGCTTTAGATGTGGTCATTTTGTGGTTGTTTTGTGTCCCTTTGTGGTTATTTTATGCGATTTCTTATGTGTTTGCACCTCCTAGTGGTCATTTTGGGAAGACCCTTTGTTAATTTTGCAAACTCTGTATATGTATAACATATTTTTTAGAGGTTTTGTGTCTCTGTTATTGTTTGTATTGTCATTTTTGCAACTTCAAGTAATTGTTGGGC